>NW_027131500.1:4007500-5257500 GCF_026122565.2 Emydura macquarii macquarii | reverse complement strand
TTGCATATTATCCATTTATATTGAAGTAGCATCCAGAGGCCTAAGTCAAGATCAGAACCTCATTTTGATAAGCTCTGTTAAACATGTAGGTAAACATAGTACCTGCCCCAAATCACCTACAATGTGAACTGCTAGGACAGACCTGCACCCAAGCAGTGTCCTTGGATTTGAATGGATTCAGGAGTGGAGCCTAATAAAAGACAAGACACAACATACTGGTGCAACTAAGAACAGGAGAGAAAGGATAAAACAGAATAAGGGTTGCAGAAACCAGCTTTTTAATTAATAGTTTTAATCCTTTTCTTTTTTATCTACTTCACATCATGCGCCTGTGAAGAAAACAGCTAGGGCAAGAAATATTTCTATTACAGAAGATTCAAGAAAGATGATTGTGGTGATTTGGACATGTGTCAAGAATGGACCCAAAAGGTTACTATACATGGTCATACATGCCATAGTGCAAGACACTGGAAATAGAGGGAGACCAAGGATGGTTTGGATAGGCATTGTGAAGAATAACATAGAACAGAAAGTTTTAAAGACGAATGAAGCCATGACGCTGCTAAAAGACAGAAAGTGGTGGAAAGTCTTCTTTCAGCTCCAACGTTGCTGCTGAGCTCATGGGTGGAAATCAAAGAAGCGCCTGTATTATTTTAACATTTGTCTGTACAAAACTGTTAATTTAAAAAAAACAAACCTCTGCCTATTTAAGAATGTTTTCCCTCCATTACATCCTGAGATTGATGTATTAATGAAAAGAAAATTATTCAGAGACTAGACAAGGGTGTATGTGCCACATACACTAATCATAGCTGTGAAATAATCTTGCAAACAGCAAGCCAAGACAATTAACCAGCTCTCCCCTAACCTAAAAGATTTGCTATAACCATGGACAAATTGAAATACATCGCACATGTTCATAGAAATACTGTAACAAATGTAGTGCCTCTGACGCAAATACTTCTTTATGGCGAGGTTGGCAGGGAAAGTTGAGGTCCTCTTCTCTCTCTGGCATCTTCTGTGTCAAGACTCTCCTCCCTTTCCACAAGTTCCTTTTCTTACGGGAAATAGCAAGCTTTCTCCTTCTTGCAAAAGATGTATTGCCTTTCATCACTGTTTCTGATAGAACTCACTAGTGCTGACTTCGAGTTCTCTGCACACTGAGGCAAAGTATGTTGCTTGCAAAATTTGGATACAGTAGTAACCAATCCCTAGCAGAGGTGTGTGCAGCAACAAAAGGAAGGGTTCTGGAGCCCATTGCATTGTCTGAAAGAGCATGAGGAAAGTAAAATAGAAAATCTTCTATGTTCCCAATTGAATATTCAGGTCTGATTCATATTAGCTTCAAGGGATTGCAGAAGGTTTGTGCTTAGTTCTTATTTTAACTGAAACACTTCACCCATTCCTTTAAGATTTATACAAGATTGCTAAAAAGCATTTTCCTATGCCATTCATATTAAAATATGTATTACTTAAAATTTATTAGACTGGACAGGAGAAGCTGGAAAGATCTTGACTTTCTGAAACATTTATGGCAGGGCTTACAAAAATAACCTGGCTTTAAAAATACATTCACGGTTCTTCTTAAGTATAATAAACAATGAGACATACGGTTTTACATCATTTTGACAATTGTTGGCATGTGACTGCTGCGCTTTTTAATGCCAGATAACGTGATGTAATCAGACAACTTACTTTAGAGACATTGTTCTGTAGCTCAATAGCAATATTAGGAGAAAACGAATGTACAAGAGTAAAAAAAAAAAAAACCTTAATTAAGTTCCATGGCTTATGTTTTGAGGTGTTATGATTTCCTTGACCTCTCCATATAAAGTTGTTTTTCTAATCAATTCTGTAAAAAAACTGATGAGTGACCTGACCTTTCTGTCCTTTACTCAGGTAAAATTTTTATTAACTTTTTCCTTTTGGTCGAGTAACAAGAGCAGTCTAAGTATCAAAAAGTTCAGATTATGTTGTTAAAAGATGGCTCTGCTGCACACTGACAGACTACTTAGTCATCCTCTGATTCATTAGCAACTGTATTTTCATTTCAGTACCGTACTCGTATGCAGTAGTAAATCTTGCAAGGTTAACTTTTAAATGCTCTATAATGGACTATATTCAGTTTTCAGTTACAGTCTGAGTCTCACATTTCAAGCAATGATTTCTGCCATTTTCATTAAGATGATATGCTTGTTTGCAGGCAATTTAAATATTTAGAGGATAGATAGACTCAGTTTGACTTTTCTGATCTGCAGTGATACAGACTGCTTTTTTTTATATTCATTCATTGATAACAGTATACCAGTTGAGGAAATGCTTCATCATGATGTTCAGGGACTAATGTAATAACAATAAGTTAAAACCTACTCTAAGGGTAAGGTTTCTAGAGTCAAAGAACTGCTGTTGTGTCTCTAACACTAATGCAAACAGAGCTATGACAGCTGTTCAAGTTCCTGTTCTGCTAGTTGTTTGAAAAGAGCACATTGCTTTCCATGACAGCTCTTTTATTTGAATGGTTAAACTTCCTGAATGATCATGTTATTGTGTGGTGAGCCACATAGAAACTCTCTGGCCTTGACCCAAATGTCTGTGAGTAGCGGGAAAATGTTCCATGCTATTTGAATTAGGATTGCTTGTCATTTTATACCAGTTATCATTAATAACAAGGTATTGGTCAGATGCTGTTAGTTGTTGCTGTGTTCTCTGCAGTCATAGGAGGACATTTTTCTCTTAAATTATCATGTTGGTTGATGATGATAACATAAGAAAATGCAAACCTTTCTTGCATCCCCATTAGAATCATTCACAATTATACCTTTTGTTGTTTTGGGTGACTTTATTGTTGGTCCTAAGTGCCCTATTTTATGTCATTTCTATTATTATAGGAATGTTCATTATTGTTCTTATGTTTAGCAATGAGCAAGCAGCTTGCACACTTCTTTAGAAGAACCTTTTATTCATATTTATCCTAATATTACAAGGGATCAAGAGGTTGGACACCAGAGTCTGACTTTACTATCAATCACTCTATTGCTGCTTAAATCACCCTTTAAAATGCTGCTTAAATCACTTCTGCTGTAGATTTTCCCACTTCCTTAATCTTTACAAGATGCAAGTTAAGGATCAAATCTACAGAAAAAGAAAGCACACAGATACATTGACCTTCCTTTTGGTGCATTTGGGAATACTAACTGCAAAGATATGCCACACTCATCATCGTTTCTGCTGACTACATTCATAGCAGATGGTGTGTTACAGTAAAAAAAATTCTAAATTTTCAGATGTAAGTCATACAACTAGTAAAGGATGGTCATGTTTCCTGCAGCTCTTTTTTAGATGCTTTGGATGTGTAGATAGCAAATGTGACTTAAGAGAAGTTGTGACTATCAAGTTTTATGGGTTAAACTTATTTCTTTTCATGATAGTTTTATTAGATTTGGGCAATTGTCTATTTATTAAACTATCTAGCTACCATTGCTCTATATTATGATGAGAGCCAAACTGTACCCAGGATCAGGAAGAATGTGGAAAAATAGCTTAAAATCATCTTTCTCTGTTCCAGTACACTAAACTCAACAAGTCCATTAATATATCTGATGATTGCATGAATTCAGTTTCTTTGAATCTACCAAATATTCTTCATCATTTATTCTTGTCCTTTCAATTTGTATTAAGTCACAATCTTACTTTCTAATCTTTATTATGTAACATTGACATTGACATTCAAAGTGTTTTGGTGAGGGCTAATCTCAAGGAGAGAATTTTGCATGATGCTGATTTATAAATTCTGTTGATTATGCTGAAATTCATTAGTCTCACTTTCCTGTGAAATGCAAGATTAAGAAATGGAACTGCTTGATGCTATATTCAGTTATTACTTGGAAATTTACATTGGAGTTTGGTAGTATAAGCAACTTCTTTAGTTTATTATCCTTTGCTTCCAACAATCTACCATAAAAAAAAAACTTTATTGCAAATTAATGTTGCCAAAATATGGGTCTTTCACTGAAACTATATACAGACATTTGATCCACTCTAATTTTATTTGAACTAGTCAAGCAATTCTATATAAACTATTGCCTCATTATTTTCTCTTTTCTCAGAAATTTTTTTCTAAAGTAGAGGGAAGTTTCAAATATATCTGCAAAAATCAACAATGAAAATGAAAAACCATGCTTACATGCTTGTGAAAATTCTGTTTGATATACTGCATACTATACATTTTGGAGCTGGGATAACTGCTCCCCAGTTAAAATCATAAGAAACTTTCCACTATAAAGAAACTTCTGACTCATCCTCTCAGTTCCAAAAATGTTTCCTTTCTGCCTGTAATTTTACATAATTGGTCTCCATAAGAGAAGAATTATTATGCAAAATGTGATGTGTCTTAAGCCAGCTGTTTGAGAGATGTGGTTTCAAAAAATGACTCATTTCACTTTTTAAAAATAGCATATCTTTGTCATTTCATTTCTCCAAAAGAAGTCTAGTTCTAGAAACTTAGAAATTATTGCATTCAGTGGACCTCATGGAAGAATTAGATCCTGAATGTTTTCTGTTGACTTCAGTGGGCTTTGGATCAGGTCCTTCATACAGAAGGTTATATTGAACTTATGTTGGGAACATAATTGTTATTTAAAAAAAAAAGTGATTTCTCAATGCTCCAGTCATTTCCTCAAAAATATAACTGTCATGAGGACTCCATGCAGAGATAAAAAGAGAGCAGAAGCAAGGACTTATTCAGAGTTTATAAAAGACTTCCACAGAAAGCATACCAATGCCAGACACAGACAGAACGCCTGATCTTGAAAGGCCTTAGTATGATATACTTGAACTGAGTTCAACAAGATGCCCAAGAAAAGTATGAATAAAACAAAAAACACAAAACTAACTCAATTTATAACCACAACGATGAGGAGGGAGAATGTGATCTTTAATAAAACCTGAATAAATGTCCACTGAACCATTTTCACACATATAAAACAGAGTCTACCACAAGAAGCCTTGATTCTACTTCCTGGGGCATAACCAGACAAATATACATGATGCCAGGTAAATTCCTGAATTCAGTATGATTTTCACCGTATTCAGCAGGGGGAAGGGATGAAATAGCGGGGTCTCAGGCATATTCTTCAAGGAACTTGCCCACCTTAGTATCCATTTCCATGCTGTTTTCAATTAATGAACAGCTGCTGTGGAGGCAGACAGAATTCTGCTGCCTCTTCCATTTCCACCATGTGTACTAGAGCTTTGAAACAAATCACTCCACTTCCAAAAACCCTGGATTTTGGCCCAATTTGGGCCCTATAATTGGCCCAATTACCCCCCTGACTTTAAATTAGCCTTTATTAACCCTCAGATTATTCTAGATGTTTTTATCTGTTTGCCATGTGGAAAATGCCGCAGCACTGCCTGGATCGATTTATCTCCATATATCCAGTAATAAGGTGCACCCTGCCACACTGTTTCTCTTTGGGAGTTTTAAAATCCAAATCTTAATTTTGTAGTTAGAATCCATGTCTAGTAAAGAGTAGATCCATGTGCAGCCACTCTAAAATATGGCAGATATAACATCAGGCCAGAGATGACCCATGAGAGGAGATTCCTGGAAGTACATTTCCTCCACCCTTCTAGTCAGTAAGTTTGCTAATGGGCCAAGATCTGAGTTTAAATTCTCTTCCTCCTCCAGTAGAAGGGGTTACATGTCCAGAATAAGGACACAGAGACATCTACTACAAAGACCACTGCCTCAAGTCAGCTGGGTGATGGATTTTAACTGAGCTACAAATGCAACAAAAAAAAAAGCTTGAAAATAATACAACCAATTAATAAATACACTAGGCCTGGCAGATGCCTAGGGAGGCAGCAGTGTCAGAACCACGGATTATATCTGCTCTTCTAATGTATACAAAATTTACTCCAGAACAGTCCTCTTTCTCATTCCTAGAGCATACCTGCAGTATCCTGCTATCACTATAAGCAGCTTCTTGACCGTATACTAGCTCACAGCAGCTTAGTAACTCTCTTTTAGGAGATTCACCTTTCATACATGTCATAGAGATGGGAATAAAAAGATCTCCTGCAAATTAATAACAATGGAGAGATATCACTGGTAATGCTGTGGGAAACCTCAAAACAGTCCTTGGGGCAAAATAATTGCCTTCACTTCAGGCAAAAGAAAGCAATGGTCAAAAAAAAAGTTTAAATCCCTCCAAACCATAATTGAACACTTAGAAATAAAACACAGAAAGACTCGGCCAGAAGTTGTTGTAAAAATCTCTGCAACACTACAAGACAGAATTAACTAACCCACTAAATGCAAAATTAAACCAGTAATACAGGCAGAATTAAAGTAAACTATTATGAACACGGTCTTAGATGAAATAGACTGTTAGCTTTCCAACTGAGGAAACAGCAATCTGCTAAAGCAACAATACCCCAAATTTCTAAATCAGTACAGAATAAAATAATTAACAAAACAGAAAAAATAACTACAGCCTTTGATAACCCTTATAGGGATATTTAGAAGCAAGTTGAAAGAATCCATGAAACCTCACCATCAAACTACAGAATTTTTAATAAGATCCAAACTAACCTCACTGAAAATCGTTTGGCAACTCTCATAGAACCACTGGAAACAAAGTAATTAGAAGATGCTATTAAATACCTTAGAATACAAAAAACTCTGGGACCTGATAAGCATGGGATAGATTTCTACAAACATACCTTTCTTGGAAACACACCTAAATTTTTGCAGGGGTCACACACACACACACACAATTCTAACTTCAGGAGAATGAAGTGAATGCTGATAAGCAACACTCATCTCAGTATTGCCAAAACAAAAATTATGAAGGACATAACCCAGTGTGCCTCGTACAGATCCAGCTCTATTTAAGATGTAGATTTACGAACTTAGTGTAGGTAGGGACTATTATATGTAACATCAAGTCAGCTGATCATGGTTAACCCTTGGGTGGACTACCAAGAAAAAAGGAGTCTTCTGGGGATTAATTCTAGTGGACCCTAGGGTTAACCATGAGCATCAGACAATGCTAAACCTGACACTTCCTATGTACACTGAATGCAAAGCTGTGTTTAATTCTGTGTTCGTTAACACGTGTTCTAACCTGGTGAAATTTTCCATTGTAGAATAGCCTTAAAACACTGTTGTATCCTGCCTTGTAGCCAGAATGCAGCTCGCTTCTCTGACTCCTGGTTTTTCTCTTTTTTGCTCTCAACACCCTGTGTAGTCTGCCTCTGGAGGTCTCATTTAGAAGATGTGGTCGAAGGTCAGGCAGACTTCTCATTACTAAGGAAACATGCACTACTTTAGTGGGGGGATCTAGGCATTACATTTTCCTTTATTTTCCTGCTCTGCAACACAAAGGGAAGGTCTCAAACATACTTGACAACAATCAAGCCCCAGTGGAGCTTTTTTTTTTGATTGCCCACCCTCTGCTTAGCCATGATAGTCAGGCCAACCCTGGCAATGCTGAGTGTTCAACACTGTTAGTTAACACAGTGCAATTTTACAGTTCAGACAATTCCTTAGATGGGGTTTGTGCAAGTGCAGTTGCTTGTATGCAGTTTTGCTGCTTTTTACCTATGTTGCTGATGGTAAACAAGGCTCGTGTACTTACTGTAGATAGATAAATTACAATTGGAAGAAATACTCTGCCATCAGTTACTCTTCCATCAGGAAACTGACCAAAATTCTAGAATTTGCTCCTGTTCAGCAAAAGAATAACAATATGTGCTCTCTTCAAATTAGGTTGATTTTCAAGCCTCACTGTCAGGCTATAAAACAAGGAAAGTTAGAAGAAAATCAGCTTAATGCTTTTAAAGTTATGAAAATGTAAATCAGCGTATTGAAACAAATGTCTAGAGAACCATGCTTAGATTATGCAACCTTAGGAGTTTGAAGTAGTGAGCAAAGTGAGCCATTACCTGCTGGCAATATGAGGGTCAAGACAGCTACCACGCCAAGAAGACTCCATTGGATTTGAGGGAGTTGTGCCCTGATTTGGCAGCCTTTTGATAGTGTCACTGGGAGAAGTGGCCAGACTTTGCCCCATGAAAACCTCAAGAAGTGGAGACTTGAGAACTCTGAAGATCCCTGATATTGAATGATTGGGTTGAAGAGGGGTCAGGGGGTTAGGGGGTTGCTGAGTATTGGAAGGCAAACGTCTCTTCTCCTCTTCAAAATATGTTTATATTTTGGATGATTGGTGAGTTTCGGATAAAAATCTGAACTTCAGATTCTAAATTCTGGTGTTTGGATATGAACATGTTCATTTTGGCCTATCTCTGGTGTGGTTAGTCCTTTTCAGTGCTTGTGTGCTATGTTGGTTATTTAGTAAAACATTGTAGCAATGAGGTACTATTTTTGTATTAAAAAACAATTAAAAAACAATAATTCCTCTTCAGAAAACCCCCGGGATGTTATTTCTAGCAGGTATGATATAGCAGTATCCAGAGAATGGAGGAATTCCATGAAAGGTGAAAAAATCACTGATACCTTTACTTCAATTTGGTAGCAATATTTAAAAAAGAGGCTCCTGGAAATTTCTAATGGTCTCCACCAGCTTCTTCTACCAAACTGAAGTAAAAGTTGTGGCTATTTCTCATCTTTAATAGAATTCAACTTTTCTCTGGATGCTGCTGTATCAGACCTGCTATAGATAACGTCCCTCTGGTTTTCTGAAAAGGAATTACTTTTCCTTTGGGGTGGACCCGATTGCACCAAGTGTCAAATCTTTTCAATAAATGTCCTGTAGAAGGATATTTCCAGGTCCTTTACAATATCTTCACAACACAGATCCCATTTCATTAAATTATACAAGTCAAAAAGTGTGCTATACTTCACCAGTATACTCACACTCAGATGTCAGAATCCTACAATAAACACTTTCATCACATGAATTTCAATATGTTTATTTGCCCAGTGCTGTTTCCTCACTTGATTATGCTTTTAAGATTTTTATTTAAATAGAAAAACAAAGGAATGGATTCCACAATGCCCCATTCTTTCTGTCCCCTTGTATGTGTGGTTTGTCACAGACAAAGCTAAACATCTTTAGGAGCCCCTTTCAAAAAATAATCAACAGCACTGCTGCTGTGCGTGGAGGAGTCAAATTTGGTTGGATGTTTACTGAGGTTACCATGACTGTCAGAGCTGTCAGAGGGATTTTCAGTGGTGGATATGTACACATGAATCACAAACAAGCCAAGGTTTGGCAGTTTAAGTGCTTTTATTTGTGAGATGAAAGAAACAACATTGAACATTAAGTATATAAGATTAACTTTGAAAGGTTTGCTAGGAAACAAATCAAGTAATTATGCACTGATTTAATTGGAATGAAAAAATGGTAATTAGGGTGATTGTGTTGGCATAAATTAATTAATATCAGCAATGTTTAAACATACAGTAGCAGCAGTTATATGCTGGAGTTATTTCCAACTTCTGTGGTATACATATGCTTATGTCTGTAATGAGAACTTGCAGGTATTCATTACTTTGTGAACCTTATTACCAAACTCAGATGGGTCCCAGATGTCTTGAATTTTCTTGAGTACTTTTTAATTGACTTTTTAGAAAAATGTAACCATGTCTCAATTTGCCTCTAACAGCTAAGTAAACAATGCAGTGAGAAAAATGTGTTTAACTGTTTTGTAGGGGATAAACAGTCATCCTCAGGAGCAGCAGTAATTAAAAGAAGCAGTAGAGGAAGAGAAGAGAGTCTGTCAGGGTAATACAGACAGCAACTTCTCAATAAGCCTCTGGACAAGTTAGAGGCAGATAGCAATGAGTGCAAAAGCGAAAACAATCTTGACAAGGCAGATAAAGAAAAGCAAGTTTCTGTTTCAAAAAGAGTCTTCATCAAGAGGATGTCAGCTGCAACAGGAACAGAATTCATCAACTCTGAACTTGAAGACCGCGGCTGAGAAAGGCATTTTCTGTTTGTTCAATTATACTCACCACTGACCTTGTCCAGGATTTCTGTTGTATTGTTGAAAATATTGAAGAATATATTTACCTCCATAGCATGCTGCTTATTCTAAAAAAATATGCAGTCAAGAGAGTCTGTTTGGTCACTTGTTGATAGGAATAAGAAGTTAGGTGGAACAATATTTCATTATTTGTAAATGGCTTGTAGAAACTGCCATAACTGCCACTATAACAAAAATGATCCCCATAGAGACATGAAGTAAATGATTCCAACAACTTTGGGTTCAGAAATAGTTGATCTTTATGTTTTAATATTTATTCAGATGGGACCAAATTCTGAAGTCCTGACTCAAGATCCCCAATTGTTCACCTCTCAGATGCACATATGGAAGGTCTTCTACAGAAAATGAGAGTGGTGAATCCATAGCATCACCCACCTTCAGACTCATGGAGATTTCTCTTCAGGTCTAACAATTTTCATTTTGGGAGAGGTCACAGGAACCATATAGTGAATCTGCTGAAAATGTAATATTGCCTGAGTCTGTATTTACTTTTTAATGGTGTCTCCTCTACAGAAATAAGCCCTCATTTAAGGGAAATACCCAGGGTCAGCAATCATTGGGAAATCAAAAAAAAAGGTTAAATGTATATGAATAATGAGAACATCCACATCATGGGAAAGAATAGAATGGAGGTAAACCTTCATGCTTCAGGGCATAAGCATCCAACCTCAGAGGTTAGGATGAAACTTTTCCTATTAGCTGATTATTCCAAAATTGTTCACTATAGATTTGTTTGTACTTTCCTCTGACGTAGCTGGGGCTGGCCACTTTCAAAGACAAGATGCCAAAGTAGATTGTCCACTTGTCTGATCCAGTATGGCATACCTATGTTCCTGAATCCTGACAGCATGGCTCCAATGAATCTGCAATACCAGGGAGCTTAGAAGAATATCCAGGAGGTACTAGGCCTCACACAAATCTCTCTCTCTTTCTCTCCCTCCAAAGGATCTTCTTAGATCTGTAGGTTTTGGGTCTGGACTCACTGTTGCTACATGGGAAGTATATTTCCTCCTCCTAAAGATGTAATTTAGAAGAAACTCTCCCAGGGAATTATTGTATAATTTTCTCACTACCAAGCCTAGTATTTTCATAGGGAGGGTTAATCAGACCCTTGGTCCTTACTCAGGGCAACTCCCATTGACTTTAATGACAATTTTGTCTCCTTCATAATTAACAATTTTAGGAATTCTTCCATGTACTGTAAATTCTGTTTTCTCATATTTTACTTACTTACTTACTGCCCGTGACGCCAGTGGCGCATAGGGCAGCAACAAAGTCCTTCCACTTCTGCCGGTCGCGGGCCAGAGCGCCTATTGTTCCCCAGGTGTGGTGGTGGTCTTTTAATTCTTGTTCTACCGTTCGGTGCCAGGTTGTCTTTGGTCTTCCTCTCTTTCTCTTCCCGTCTGGTTTCCAGTGGAGTGCAATTTTGATAATGGATCCGTCCTTTCTTCGTAGCACATGACCTATCCATCGCCAGCGTCTTTTCATAATTATAGTGGCCATGTCTTCTTGTTTGCACTGAGACAGTAGATCTTCGTTGGAAATTTTATTTGGCCAAAATATCCTGATTATTCTTCTGAGATTCTTGGTATGGAATGTGGACAGCTTAGTAAGATCCCGTTGTGTCATGCACCAGCATTCTGCTCCGTAGAGAAGCACTGGGAGAACACAGCTGTTATATAGTTTCAGCTTGGTGCGCACGCTGTACTTCGAGGATTTCCAGATGTTGTTCATGCTGATGAAGGCATTCTGTGCTTTACTCAGTCTATTCTGAATGTCTTGCTTACCTCCGCCATCTGGGGTGATGATGCTGCCCAAGTATACAAATCTGTCAGTGAAGGGAAGATCGTTATTATTGATCTTGATGGGGGTTTGTGTTGTGGTGTTCAAGGTCATGACTTCTGACTTCTTCTGGCTTATCTTAAGGCCAACTTGTGAACTGTACTGGTTTAATTTGTCTGTTTTGTCTTGCATATGCCGATGAGTGTGAGAAAGAAGTGCCAAGTCATCGGCAAAATCCAGATCTTCAAGTGTGGAGAAGAGCGTCCATCTGATGCCGGTATGCCCCTCCTCAGTCGTGCGTCGCATCACCCAGTCAATGACAAGATTGAAGAGCAGTGGCGACATTACGCAGCCTTGACGAACTCCGGTCTTAACTTCAAACCATATGTCGCTTCCTCCGACACAGCAGCTGTAGTTTTTGTAGAAGCTCCTGATGAGCTCCACCATGTGATGCGGTATTCCATAGGCCCTCAGAATCTGCCATAATCTGTCTCTGTCTACACTATCGAAGGCCTTTTCAAAGTCTACAAAGTTCACGTGGAGTTGTCGTTGCCATTCTGCACTCTGTTCTATGATGTTACGCAGAGCAAAAATCTGTTCTGTACAACTCCTGCCTTTTCTGAAACCTGCCTGTTCCTTTCTCAGCATTTCATTAACTGCTGTTGATAATCTACCTATGATGACTTTGGCGAGGATCTTGCTGGGTATTGACAGAAGGGTGATTCCACGCCAGTTGTTACAGTCACTGAGTGTGCCCTTCTTTGGGATCTTGATGATCACCCCTTTGGTCCAATCCTCCGGTACGCAGGCTTCTATCCAAACTGTTTTGAAAAGTGGTTCCAGTATTCCAGCTGCTGTCTCTGGGTCTGTTTTGAAAAGTTCTGCATTCAAGTTGTCCTTTCCTGGGGCTTTGTTGTTCTTCAGTTTCTTGATTGCTGATATAATTTCTTCTTTGGTAGGTGGATCGATGTTGATATCTAAATCTGTCTCCCTTCCTGATATATTAGCACCTTCTTCCGATGATTCTCTGTTGAGTATTTCTTTGAAGTGTTCAGCCCAGCGTGCGTCTTGTTCCGCTTGTGTTGTGAGGAGTTTTCCTTGCTTATCCTTGATGGGTGGGCTGACTGTGGAGTGGTACTTGCCGCACACTTGCTTAGTAATTCTGTACAATTGTCCTTGTTCTCCTCGAGCTGCAGCACTTTCTGCCTCTTTTGCGAGGTCGTCGACAAAAGCACAGCGGTCAGCGCGCACCATTCTCTTTACTGTCTTATTGGCCTCACTGTAGTGTTGTTTATAGCGTTCTTGTAATCTTGCTGATCGAGTGCTAATCATCTGACTCTTCAGCTTGCGTCTCTCCTCTATAACTTTCCAGGTGTTTGGTTGGATCCATTGCTTAGATTTTCTCTTCTCCCTATAGCCCAAGCATTCTTCAGCACTCTGTTGGTATGCAGTCTTTATGTTATTATAGACTGTGTTGATGTTGCCAGCATTACTTTCTGTGACTAAATCCTGCAGCGCTTGAAATCTGTTTTTCACTTGTGTGACAAAACTGTGTTTTGTGCGTGAATCCTGTAATTTTTGGGTGTCAAATCTTCGTTGTATGTGAGGTTTTCTCATATGCCTCCACATAAATACACAGAACATGACTTTCTACCTCTCAGACAATTAACTCACTCTGATATTGCAGAGGATTCTAAGAATCAGCATATAAAACCAGCCATTTAAGTATTGTAACAGGGATTTCTGTTTTACATAGCTATACTAGGGGACTACCACAAGGCTATAAATAGTATTGCCAACCTCAGATGTTTCAAAAACCATGGGTCTTACCTTCAAAAAACTGGACGTATGATTTAAAATCATGAAATTAATAAACTTACTAAATAATAATAATTAATAATAATAAAAACCAATAATGTCACACTGTTTTTCACCTGTTCTTTGATTCTTTGCCGCCGTAGGGGTTTATCTCCCACCCTTGATTTGCATGATCAGTTTGGGGCCAAACATCAATGTCTCTCTTTCTTTTTCACATACACTCTGTCTCTCTCTCCCCTTGTTCACTGATCAAAGGGAACTCTACTTGCTCTTTTTTATCCTGTGTGGATCTACTATTCTATTTCTTTCATGTGTCTCCTTAGTCAGGATAAGCAACTGTCCCACTCACATCCTCTTTGCATTCTTCCTCATAGTCTCCTATCCCCACCAGCTCACCACATATACTTGCTCCCCATATTTTCTTTCTCCTCACAGGCCCCTGTCTATCCAATCCCACTCTTGCTCCTCATATTCCTCTGACTCTTCCTAGTTTTCTGTCTTGTTGCCCCACACTGTTCTCTTCTGGAGACCTCCGTGTTCCTGACCTTGCCCTCCAGTGCCAGGACTAGGGCCACCAGGTTCCTTGAGGGTAGACTGGCTTAAGCTCTGTTGGAAACAATAGGAAGATAGTGTCCATCTCTGCTGAGGAGAGGGGCTGCATCACTTTCATCTACAAAAGTTAGGAGAACATAGTGTCCCTCTTGCAGGGGGCAACCTGTGGATTCAGTTGCATTGGCAGTAATGGAAGATAGTGGCCACTTTAGATAAGGGAAAAACTTTAGAATAAGAAATTAGAAATTCGTAAGAACCTTAAAAAATACCCTAAATATGGCAAGAGTTGGTAACAAAGCAAATATTCCACAAGAAAGAGGAAGCGTGGGCCAATAGGTTCAGTCACTATTTTAAGAGCAGGAATTCAAACCAGAATAGAAACTAAGAGTAATAGGTTCAACCAAAATAAATGCAGGATTGCACAACTCCTGAATTTACTTGAATCTAGACCCTGTTGAGATTCTACAAAGACAGGTTCATCCACCCTAATATTTTTCTGTGGGACTCTCATCTTGTTGCTGCTCTAGCTCCTCTCTGGAACAGAGCTGCTGCATGTCATGCAATTGACAGCTCTGTCATGGCTTCCCATATATCACAGCCTGACTGTCATGTCCTGGGCTGAACTGCTGGCATAAGCTGAAGATAAGTGTTCTGGCCAATAGAAGCTGCTGTGGTGCATGATTTAATGAAGCAAGATTGCATGTCTACTCCCAGCTGGAAAGGATCAGGTGGAGCAGCAGGTGGCTGGTGAGGACAAAAGATGAGGGGGTTAAGTGCAAGCCCTAGGATACTGTAGACAGACCCCTGAAAGATCCCTTGGTCCTGACAGCTTCCCCTCCAGCTGTATCCCAGCTCCTTTTCCAGAGAACATCTGCCCATGTACCCCGACACTCTCAAATATTTCAGCACTTTCCCAACACTCCCACCCCAGCAACCCCCTGATTGGACCAAGCCGCTGCAGGTATCTTTCATCACTAGTGAAGCATGCCCCCAAACTCACCCTCGGTCTTATAAATCCATCACACCTTTTCAGGCTCCAGTATACCTAGACTCCACCCTGCCCAGACAGCCTTATAGCGGGCATGCCTCATGCCACTCCACGTCCCATTATTCCCATTATGTCTTGAAGAAGGGTGCATTGAAATTTGTGGTCATATGCAAATTAACTCATTCAGTAGTTTGCATAAATGCCACACTTGGCAGTGATGCTGGAGTTTCCTCTGTTCAGCCTCAAATCTTGTGCACTTTACATTGTGTAGCCTCTGGTGCTACTACCAAGGACAAAGCTCCACAGAATGAGCTTCAAAATCATGAGCAGTGGGGCCCAACATTGCCACCTGTTGCTACAATGTGGAAAACAACAAACATTTCTCTCCAAGATTTCTGCTGATAAGGAGTCGGGTACCTGCCTCTTTCCCCAAAGGTTATCAATGGAAATGGAAACGTGCATCATCCCTTCACTAGATAGCTAGACAGCTCCTGTAAGTAGCTGTATAAAAGTTTGTTCCCAAAGACCTCTTCATAAGACTCTTATTTAACAGCTTCATTTGTTTGTCTTTATTATTTTTTAAAGTTTTGACTTAAATAACAAGTAAGAGTTAAATAAATTCTTATAGTGTAGCTGTGGACCAATTTTATCATCTATTCCTTCTGAACTTGCATTTTACCTTCCTCTCAGTTCCCATTTCCCAATGTACCCATTGTTTAGTTTGTGGTTAGATATTAGAAGAAAGAAAAAGGGGTAGTTGGATGAAACCTTGTTTTTAGCTGAGTTAAAACCTCATTAAGATTGGTGCGTGAATGCACCCTTCACATAAGATAGTTGTCAGAAACTTAGAACAGACAGAATGGAGAGCGGTAGAGGCAAAAAGCAAGAAAGCCTACCGATAGCCAATGAGTATAATGTGACCCTGAAAAAAGCTAAAGAGAGAACTTTTGGGTCAGTTGCCTAAAGACGCTTAGTGCTTTAAGCTAAGAAACGTCTCCTTTTGTCCTGGGTTTCTCCTGCATGAGGAAAAGCGGGGTACATTCCTTTTAAATAAACAAGATTGCATTAAAGAAATAAACTCCATCAATTTCTACTTCCAGCTGGAACATCATCAGCACCCTGAATTTTGAATAGCAGCTTGGGTTGACAAGTGGCAACAGAGAGAACCAGATTTTTTTAAATAGAAGCCTAAAGGTATAGCAAATAATATTTTATTAAGAATAATAATAATAGAGGTTTCACAGTTTTCCTTTGCTTACTGGAGTTTGTAAATGAAAGAAGGTGTTCCTCATATTTCATTTATTAATCATGTTCTCCCTCGACTACAGTGAGATTACTTGTGTGAGTAAGAGTTTCAGGATCCAGCTTCTAATTGGCATCTCCCTGATATGCCCATTGAATATTAAAGTACTAAAATAAATGGGATGGGGAAACCGCTTTCTTCTGCCTGTTGTGTGTTTCTGCATTTGCAGAAAAACAAGGACATATGGAATCAATAGCAGACTTCAAAGCAGTACAGGTCGATGCTAAAATGTAGAATATTGGTAATTATGGTTGGTACTTAATATTAGCTCCTTTCATATTTCAGGGGTACCTCAAACCTTCTGCAGCTGATGCAAACTCTGAACACAACTAAAGCACTACTGTTATTTTGTTAGAGGGAAAAAGGGAGGAATCTATGCAGCATGTCTGCATTTCCTCTAAACCACACTGCTCCATCTGCCTCAGCATGCTGGAGGTACAGCTGGGTTTGGGCCAGATGCTAGTCCTTGAATATATGTACCCATCATCTGAGCCACCGAAGCAGAGATGTGGACATAACAGTGTCAATAGGCATAGTGGCTGTGGAGTGGCTAAAGTGCACTTTAGCTATACCACTACCTGGTGACAGGAAGGAGAAAGTGAGAATAGGAGAATTCCATTTCAGCTTCCAAGCATCACCCCACCTCACAACCCCTATATACTGGGGACAGGATTTCACATTTACAGTATTGTTCTCTGATCCCTGTCCCTTGTGAAAACTGGCACAGCTTCCTAAAACTGTAAGAAGAAAATACTGATGTAGCAAATAGTCTTTGGCATCATGATTAGTCAGTTATTTCAAATCAAAATGACATAGAAGGACACTTTGGTTCTTACAGCTAATCAACATATTTTTCAGGTAAAAGCATTTATCTGTCAGTTTATAATGAAGACAAACCCAGCTGGACCACCTACATACCAGCCAAAGAATTATACAGTTGACAGTATTCTACAGTGAATATTCTATATAGCAATTGGTATCATTTTAGTGTTTAACTTACAGTGTTCTTCAAATACGTACAATAGCACTATTGTTGTCACTTCATGATTTGGTTAATCATTAGCTCTCACATAGCACTTCTCAGCTGAAGAGTTCAATGTATTTTACAAAGGCATGCAAATATTATCACTCTATTACAGCTTGTCCAGTGTTAAACAACAGAAATAGGAATTCTTGAATTTAGTCCAGTGCCCTATCTACTGGACAACACTGCTTCCGAAGCACATACATAGCATCCCAACTGGCTTGAAGTTTTGCAAGGAGTAGTCAAGAATTAGCTAATACGTTATTTGATGACTGCAACATATACATGCCTATTCTGAAAGAGAAGAAACAGTTTAAAATAATGGCACTACCTTCCATGAACTTTGAAAAGTCTGAAAAAGTACATTTTCAAAAAAGTATCATGTTTCTCTTACTCCTATTAGAAATGAATATTAAATTATTAATTTTAACTTCCTTAAATTATTTCTTCTGTTTCCAAGTTCTGGCATGTTGTTGTTTGAAACAGAATAGTGACTTTTGGTCAAGGCTTCATAATCTTTACTCATCATGTAGAATTTTTGAGATTATGTAACTTTGAGGAGCAGTCAGATTTCCTTATATTTACCACAAGACAATTTGCTTAACGGGTTTTTCTTTATCATTCTGTGAAATCATCATGCTGTGGATAGATACCTTTGTACATCATATAAGAAAATTTGGATTATATAGGATTAGAGTTATTGTGAATGTTTCTTTTTCTCCTTGTCTAATCAAGGACAGTACACCCTGTAAGGTTTCCCTATGAATGTTCATATTTGAAGAGATCAATGTCCTTAATGGTGAATACCTTGCATTCCCAGATTGTTCAGAGCCAGCAATTTCAGGCTATGTCTACACTTGGAGCTGGGGGTGTGATTCCCAGCTCAAGTGAACATATTTGCATTAGCTCTCATCAAGCTAGTGCACTAAAAACAGTAGCATAGCCAAGGTGGGGGCAGCAGCGAGCAGCATCATGGGCTAGCCATGCTAAGTATGTATCCATAGGTTTTGGACGGGTTTGTACTTAGTAGCATAGCCACCATAGCACAAGCTAGCCATCCTATTTTTAGCATATTAGTTTAATGAGAGCAAGTGCAAGTGTGGCTATGAGAGCTGGGAATCACACACCTAGCTCCAAAAGCAGACGTAGCCTAAGAGTATTGTTGAAGAAATACAAACTTGATTAAGTATTTTTCATTTTTATCTAGTTGTTCAGACATAAAGGGCACAGATTTTCAACAAGACTGTAGGAAATCAATCACTTTGATTTAGTACTGTGTTCTTTTTCTAGATGACCATGATGCTAGTTTATTGATTAAAGTTTTGATGACCTTTTATTTGCTATAGTTGCCCAGGCACTTTTGAGGTTAAAGTAATATCCCCTGTTCATAGTATTTAAGGCAACTTTAATAGTCTTATCTCTCAACAATTTGCTACACAGCCTCAAGTTTCTTTATAGTCAATCATACTAGTATTTTAATATATATAATATCATGTAGTGGAATATGCCTGTAAGGGGTTTCAGTCAGAAAAGAGCCATATTGAATACACTATATGCTTCTGAAATGATTTGGATGGCCCTAGGTCTCAGTGGTATGGCAAGTGTGCTAAAGGGGCACTGTCAAGTAAAACATTGGTTGATTCATTCCCACTGGCACAGGTAGGTATCACTGCACCCTGGAAAGGATTCACCTCCCAAAGGAGAATAGCTAACCCTTGCCACCCTCTCCAAAGAATTCATCCAGGAAAGGACAGGTTTAAATTCAAGTCTGGGCTTCATAGGAGCCCTGCTGTTGGAGGCTGCCCATGGGATGTGCTGAATCAGAGAATGTTCCTGGCTCCCCCAGCCACAACTCCTCAACACCAAATAGATGGGGCCCCTCCTGGAAGAGGGTTGGATTGTACCACAGCATTTCCCACTGAGCAGACTTCACTCCTTTAGGGAAACAGAAGTCTGTGCAACCCAGTCTAAATGTAGACCCATGTATTTTACATGATGTTTTATATGTAATAAGAACCTAATGCATTTTTCACCATTTCTGACATTTGTTTACATCTGTAATTCATCGAGCTTTGACAGACAGGTTCACTGTGTGGCACCCACACATTAATATATTGCTGCTGCGTCTGTGTTTGCACTACTGTGTGAGAATATTTAAATAAAACAGTACTGAAATAAAATAAATAAATAAATATGAAAATTTCTATTTATACCAGGTTTTGTTCAGCTCTTTTTTCAGAGCCTAAATTTTGTGCCTGTCCTCTCTGAATGCCCTTTTAATTTAACTTTCATAGTTTGATTGTCAAATATTTGTATATATTATTAAATCTCATGAATAATGTCCAGTAAGGCACAGCCTTTATTACATTGCTGCTAATTCTGAAGTCAAGCAGACCTTTCCAAATCCTTAGAAATGCCTAGGATGCCTCTTCACAAATCTGTGTGCCTCTTCAAACTGCTGGGTAAACATTTCATTTTTTAAAAAAGTCTAGTTTTATCCAGTACTTTCTGCTGTTTGCTACAGAAAGGCTTTGCTGCATTTAGGAACACACTGCACGCAGTTGTGACTCATAGACTTGGTACAATGACTTTCAATGACACATATGGGCAGTTTCAGAGTGAAAGAAGTAAGGTGCTCAGATAGCCTAATGACATCAATCCATCTTGATAATCCAGGTTATTGTAAAGATGAAATTTGACCTGTTTTTTGTGGGTTGCCCTACACTACCCTGCTAAGGGATCTGTGGCCCTCACTGTCCATTTGATTCAGTCACTAGCATGTTGTTTCTGAAAGAACAAATTCAGCATGCTATTCCTAGGTATAGACTGAAGAAGAGAGAGAACCTCAAAAAATGTAAGGAAGCAGAAAGAAAACAAAAAAATAAGGAAAAGGGAGAAGAAGAAAGAACCCTTACCCACACTGGAAAAGAGTTATAGTGTCTCATCCAAACATGCTTCCTCCTAACACAAAGGCAAACATAATCCTTAGCTCTGTTCATATGGTGTTCTTGGACTTCAGCAGGAACCGCTCTAAACATATCTGAATGGATAAGCTAGTGCTAAAGGTGTTCCCAGAAGACAATTATATTTTTGGTGGAGGACAAACAGCTTTCAGAATATGGATGTTCTTCAGCGAGGGGGTAAGGAGCTTGCAATATAATAACCTGTACTTAAAGTCTACTGTTGCTCACTTAGTAGATAAAATGAAATAAAGGGCATGAACCTGTTATTCTTAAGGCAAAACTTTCTTAGTGTGCAAGACATCAATAACTGTCTCATCAAATAGTAATTTCTTTGTCTAGAGGGAGATGAATTATACCAGGCAGATGATAAACCAGATACAACCTTACAAAGGTGTTTTTTTCTATATAGGTTTTCCTGGATGGTACAGTTAATGATGAATGATTTCATTCAGCTCATGCCACTGAATTTCCTGGGCATTAAAATTAAAATTAGGACTCATTACTAAAATTAAATTTCTCATTCCTTACTTTCAAATTCCACTTTTGACTGTATTAATCTGCAAGTAGCAATGGGCTCTCACTTACACTAATTGTAATTTTTGCTTCTGCCTTCTTTCCTCCACCCCCTTTGATTTACCCTTTTGTATCTTTTCATAAAAGGGTGGGTGACCAGCTTTCTCTGAAGGTGGTGCTAATGATGCTCAGTATATGACACAGAGAAGAAGGTGACTTGAAATGTTGCAAGTTATTGGAAAGGTATTCAATTTTCTTCTATTATGAAAACTAGATTTTCCTTTAAGCATGTTTACTGAGCTACAGTACAGTAACATAAAGTAAAGTAACATAAACTTAAGCAAGTTGACCTCATTCATCATCCCTAAGTCAGCTGGAGACATTGGAAGTATTCTGAGCACAAGTTTAAGAAACACTATTTTTCATTAAATAAACTTTAAACTTCTTAATCCCTTAGGGATCAACCCATCAAGCTGCAAAATGGTGTTGAAAGAAGTACAGAACCAAAGTGGTAGCTCTCAGCATTGCTCAGCACCTGTGCTGAAAGCCTGGAATAGCCTTTAGAGAAATGTTCACAGTGATCAGCAATATGAGCAAATCTCTACATCTGCTGTGAACTGATTATTGGTGAGGGGGAGGAAAAGTAGGCATCACAGCAAGCATAGATATTATCTGATTTCAATGGGCTATGGCTCAGGCCCATAATGTGTAACCATGCCAAAAGCTGCTAAAGTGCAATTTGGTGAATGCTAAATATTTGAATAGCAGACATTTTTAGATGTTTAATTACTACTCCTGCTGACCTGGATTAGTGGTTTATTCAAGTGTGCTAAAGAACACTGCTTAGCTGGAACTGATAACAAGAGTGAACAAGCGAGCCACTGACACAGAAATGTGCCTGAAGGTTCTGAGTAGCACAAGGGCTGAAATCCATCCTTGTGCAAAGGACCAGTTTATGTTTCTCTTTTACTTTTGGGTGGGATTTAAGCATTGCATAGACCTCTTGTGGGCCTTCTCCGCAAAGGGATGAAATGCATCCTGCAGCAGCTCAACTCAGCATCATGTTCAGTACCCTGAATGTGGTTCATGAGTGTTTTCTCACAGCTCTCATCCACACCTCTCTGGTACTGAACACTTTATTACTGTATTATTTTAGTACTTCAAGGGAAACTAAATCAGACATGTCTATATCCAGTCTACTCATACTGTTTTCAGAAGCAAATTTCTTAGTATTGGAGAAACAAACAAAAAATTACCATCATCATAATCACAAAACACAATTTTCCTGGTCCTTACTCAACTGCATTTTTGTGGGAAATAGTTCAGAAGCAAGAAAGACTAAGAACAAAATTCAGCTTCAAGTGGTAGTAATTCTTTTCCTGAGACATGAGGAGTTTTTAAAACATCTGGAAAGATATAAATATCTTTGTTACTATAGGCAATAATACTTATCTTTTACCAGCCTTGATTCATTACTCTTTCCTGATCATGAGATGATGCAAAAATTACAATGACAAATTATACCGATTATTATTTATTAATCATTCTATATTACAGTAGCATCCAAAAGCCCCAGTGAAGATTGGGATCCCATTGTGCTAAGCACTTCACTAATATATAAGAAAGAAAGACACTGTCTCCTGATATTTCTGGGAAACGTAATATCTGGATGTTTGAAGTTTTTCCACGTGGTTTTCAAGCATATCTATTCCTTTATGCCATAGGAAATTATCTTTGGTTAAAGAAGCACCTCTATTATAATTATATTTTAGATCACTCTTTTTTGGTGGTATTTTACCATTTTAACTAAAATTCACTTTATCTGAACTAAGGTTAATGCAAATAATAATTCACTACCTGTCCATCAAATCAAAACATCTGCAGTAATAAAGGAAGTCATTTTTCTCAAGTACAGTGTCTATTTTCACTCCACAGGCAAGATTTGAGCATCAGTTTCTCTATTTATATTCCTGCTAAGCTCAAGTTCTGTTGCTTTTTTTCCCATCCCACACATCTACTAAAACAACAAGATATGCTTTAAAATACATATATTGTACTGTATAATATTTTACAACCGAGTTATTGTCAAAACAATAAAAACCTATAACAGTTAAATCCATTATTTTTTATGATTTTAAATTTAAAAAATCTCCCTCCTTAAGACTGTGAACTTAATCTATGCATATTTTAGTTATGAACCATTTCTTCTATAAAATATGAACTAAATTCTGCTTTATATCAGTGTAGTTATTCTGTATTTACATAGCTGTTACTGAATATGGGAATTTTAGCAACCAGCCAGGTATCCAAGCCACTGTCAATTATTGGGATAGACTATCAATTATTCTGCTTGCTGCTTTAGCCATTTTCACGCTTTTGCAGAAACTTAGCATAACTAGGCAAAGCTGGAGGGGAGGGAGTTAGACAGTGAACACGTGAAGTAAACCTGCTTCTATGTGTTCTCTCTCTCTGAATATACTGGGGCAGATGTTTGTAAAACACAAGAAGTCTGGATATATTTTAAAGTTGCCAATATGAGGAAATTTTGCCATCAGACTAACAACTTAAGATTTCTTGCTTAACAATATATATTTTTAGTGACATGCCTTTAACTCCTGCTTCTGCCCAGTGATTGATTTGTTTGATCAGCTATGTAACATTATTTTGATTTACAGGTCTCTGTAATTTTGCGGGTATAAGTGGAAGGTAGCGAGTCTGAGTCAGGCAGATAGCTTCATGGATGTATTTGGAAGGATCTCCGGGCACAGATGGAAGGACTGGCCATCAAGAAATCTGTGACTAATTCACCTGAAGACTACCTCAGACTTGGGGTAACTATCAAGTTTTGGGGTACTCTAATAACCTACTGTATTTGTATGTGCTTAAGACTAATAAGTGGAGACTTCAACAAAGGCATTCCAATGGGAATTGCTGGAGGCCAATAAAGTAAAGCTTTAAAGTTAAAAGCACTTGGTATTAACTTGTCTGTGCCAGCCATATAGCAGGCGGAGGTACTGCATTTCCTCTGGTTTATTTCCTAATTCTAATTCACACAGACTAAAAGTTACTGGGTCGAGGAACCCTGGGTAACATAACTGAATTCAGGGTGTCTCAAAATTTAACAATTTAAAGTATTTCATAGGCATTTATGGCTAAAATTCCAAAACTTGGACTACTTGTTGCACATACCAAACCCCACAGGTGCACATTTGAATGGGAATTCATATATGTAAATACATGCCTGTTTTGCTGCAGAATTTATGATCATCAGTAATAGAATTGATTATTTGTATCAAGTGAGTATCTCAAGGCCCAAATCAAGAACAAGGCCCAATTGCTGCAGGCATTGTTCAAGTAAATATGAAGACAGTTCCTGCTTGGAAGAGTTGTAGGAGAATCTAAGGCTTCACTCCTGCAAGTCCTTATGTGCATGTTAAATTTACACCTGAGTAGTTCCCAGGGATGGCAAATGTCACATGTCTCACGTGACAGTCATGCATTTGACAGCCTTGTCACAAATTCCTTCACCTCATGTCATGCATCCAGCTGAGCAGGGGAAGACCGTAGCAATTTTTCTGCAGTTCAGACTTTGTCACATGTACACTACAGTGCCTGCTGAGCAGACAGCCAGCAGCCTCTCTGGCTGTTCTGCTGGGGAGGAACAGGCAGAAACCTCAGTGAGAAGAGGTCAAAGGCAGCAGCAGTAGGGGCTGCCTGGCAGGTGAGTACAGAAGGTAAGGAGGGTCAGTACTGGCCAATGGATACCCTTTCTCCCCCACCCCAGCCACCCAGGGGAGATCCCTGGTACCCTCCATAGTCTATGAGAATGCAGACTTCCAGTCTCCCCAACACCCAGCAACTCTTTTCATCTACCTGTCATTTAGCACCCTTACACGCTAAGCTCCCCTCCCAACCCTTGCAATCTCAATCTATTTCAGTCAAACCTCAGGCATCCTCCATTACCCACTCACTGATCAAAGCAGCGCCAGATAGATACCTTCCCTCCCACTTACCCCAGGGACTCCAGACTGCTCTACTAGCCAGGTACCCTAGCACCCACCAACCTTAGCACCTTTCAGACATCCTTGCTTTCTTTGACACCCTTCAACAGGCACCCACTGATCAACCAAAGCACAGTCAAGCACCTTGCCACTTCCCCCTGAACTGCCCCCCATCTTAGCCATAGCAGCCAAGTTTTATGCAAATCACTTTGTTACTCCCTATCCCCTGATTTGTGGTATTCTGTGTTTACCATAAACTGACTTCCAAATTTGACTTCCATGAGGCCCATTGAGTTTAACAGGACTACTTACAACTTGTCAAGTCAAGCAAATGTTCGTAGAATCAGGGCCTCAGATGAAATGTACATACAACGTGAGGGGAGGAGGAGAGGGTAACAATAAGAAATGGTCATTGCCCCAAAGAGCTTGTAATCTAATTTAGACAAGTTACGTGACCCTTTGAAAATCTGCCCTTTAATTTCTGATGAGATTTATAAATTTATTGAAGGATATTTTTAAAATATTCTGCTTCATTTTTTCCATTGTTTTCTTATAGCTTATCTCTGTTTCGATGTGCTTAAAATCCAAGTAAATGTGTGTTTTGTATTTTTGAAATGATCCTTTTGTCACATTTCTCGTCAGTGTTTTTCATCCTGAGGACTTCACAAGTGTGCAGATCACATTGTGTCTATCCAGTTGCCACGTGGTAGCACATAATTTTCATTTGTTTCTCCCTTTTTATTGAAGACACTTTGAAATATGACCCTTATTTTAAAAAACATAATGTGTCATTGTTCTTGTTTCTATTATTTAAATACAGCTTTCCATTCATACATCTTCAGGATTAAAATGTGCTATTAACCATGAACCACAGAAATGAGAATGAAAATAAAAAACTTGAGTCCTATTCATAAATGGAATACTTACTTGCTTAGGCTTCTATGGTCATATTGTTTTTGTAAGCCAGTAAGGAAGATTCTTTGTAGCAGCAATAAAGAAAACCATCATTTTAACTTGGATATTTATGCTGTCCTTTGGACAACTTCATAATGCATTCACATTTACATGCAACATTAAAGATGCCCAGGGATTCAGTTTTACTTCTTTGGAAGAAATAATATTTTATTGACTCATGGACATTGAAACAGATTGACATCAAATACATTTTGTGCAAGGAATAGCAAAAAGAAACGTTATGTGACAAATATTGATATGCCAACATATTTGCAACAAAATAATGTATGTCCAGCATCAAACCTACCCTTACAGTGCCAACTTCAATGCTCAACCTTACAGAAATGTCATCCATCTCCTCTGACATCTGAAGTACAATGAACAAAGTTCAATACACTTCAGATTTGAAAGGGAATTTGAAAAAGTGAGTGGACAAATGGAAGTAGCAGACTGTAGGATAAATATTGCTATGTGTCACTGAACAAACCAGCGAATGTACAACATGAGATTTCTTACATCAGCCCCAGAACAAAGAGACTTTGGAACCCCATCTTGAAATATATTATTCAACAATATGAAGAGATCAGAAAAATGAGCACCAGTAAATTGAAATCAGAAGAACTTCAGCTTATGCCCAATGGGCATTTTAAAAACAGGACCCTACAGAAGCTAGTGGAAGCAAGAGGTTAATGGCTACACCATCTCATAATATTATATTAACAAAATCCACTATGTCAAGAACTCAGCTGGCTCCAGGCATGGTCATCTGGCAACCCAATGAGCTTGTCTGGGCCCAATAATCTCTCATTAAGTGACTGTGCTTCTTGATTGGAAAAAAGAGACAACAGATCATCATTTAAGTCTTGTGGCAACAGTAGCAGAGCAATGTGTTGCATGCTCACACCTGCTCTGGCCCGTTCCTGCTCCAGCCCTAGTCTTGACCTTCCTCTCAACACTCTGGCTCTGACTGCTGGCTTGTCTCCTGACCATGACTGCAGTTCTTTTCTTACTCCTACTCTGGCTCCATTGTCTGGCTGCTCTGACCGCTAGGCCTGACTCCTGTTTTGACCACTAGGATGTGCTATCTACACCCCAGTGTGTGACATACTCCAGGTAGCCAAAAGAACAAGAGTTTATTCTGAACATACCTACCTACAAATATCTCCTTTTACTGATGCTCACTGCCATCTATTAACACTTCTCTGAAATTCCCACCTGTAGGCAACAAGTTA
Organism: Emydura macquarii macquarii; assembly: GCF_026122565.2. Classification (NCBI taxonomy): domain Eukaryota; kingdom Metazoa; phylum Chordata; order Testudines; family Chelidae; genus Emydura; species Emydura macquarii. The sequence continues at coordinate 5,230,356 of NW_027131500.1, read as the reverse complement.
TTTAGCCAGTTAGTTTAGCCTTCATAAAGTAGTACTGGGACGGTGCACATATCCTAAGCCCCTTTGGAAAGTAAAATATTATCGTCATTTATTTATATTATGGTAGCAGCCAAAGACCCCAGTCATGATTGGGGCCCTGCAGTGCTCTGTACTGCCTTAACTGATAGAATATGATCCCTTTGCCAAACAGCTTAAAATGCCCTGTATAGTCATCAAGGGCCAGGCTGTGAACCTTTACACAAACTGAAGAGCAGTCACTCAGACAAATAATCCTATTGAACTACTTGGTACTCCTCCCTCTGGACCTATGGCCTGATATGCTTGTGTACTATGATCTGCAAAGATCACCAGAGATCCACCTTTCCCAGGGAAAGTTGTACTATTAATTCAAAGTGTGTGAGGAATAGCAAAAAGAAACGTTATGTGACAAATATTGATATGCCAACATATTTGCAACAAAATAATGTATGTCCAGCATCAAACCTACCCTTACAGTGAGTTAGGAATGTGCAAATACACACCTCAAAACTGTATATATTTGACCACACAACTCCACCAAAGGCATTATCGTGGATATCTGATATACAACCGTACAGTTCTTGGTCCCTGATTATGATTTCTATGCTCCTCAGCCAGACAGAAAGAGTGAGGTGGAGTAGAAAGGAAGAAGGAACATTGACTAATGCCCACTTGTGTCAGGGCACCCTCTGCTCTCATCCTCTTTGCTTTAGCTACACAGCTCAGCAGCTTTCTCCCATGTAGATTCCACCATGTATTTCTCTAATGTGTTTCACTCCACCACCTTCTATATACTAATGAAGTCAGTATTTGTAATGTGTTCCGGTTTTACTACTCCCTCCTTCCAGAAAATAGCTAGATGGTCAGTTAGTTCATCCACTCTTCTGCGGTTCCTTCCTATGCTCTTTTATTCAGAATCCTTGTTCATGGGCTAATTAGCTCATTAGCTTCTCTGCCCCCAATCTGATCTGGTAATCAGGAATTATTCTCCTTCTCCTGGGGCCTAATTGATTAAACAGTGACCACAGTATTGGTTCAGCTATTGATTCCCAGCACTCTGTCACACCACTAGAACAACAAAAGCACACATGAAAACTAGAAATACAATGCTTCTGGATGCACTGGATAGTTAATATTTGCCAGATAAGACTCTCCAGGAAAAGGCACTAGAGAATGGAGATGTAACACTGGTGGAATTGTGCTTATGACAGTTTATGGGCCAAATTCAGAGGTAACATTGGAATTTTGTTACACTAACTTAGGTTACCCGATCTAAAAATATTCAGTGATGTGTAAGAGAGTGTAAAATTGGTATGTTTTACATGCTGAGGTACCTGAAGAACACTGTAAGAGGCATTGAAAAATCTCATACTGCACTTTAACTTTTTTAATGATGAACACTGGATTCCTGAAGGGTTTTTCAAAAGCATTCAGCATTAGTCTAACTTTGATCCTGTTGAAGTCAGTGGGAATTTTACTACCTGTCTTATGGCCAACAAAAAGCTACAAATATATATATATATACATATATATAGGTTTTGTAATTATAGATATTTTTAAAAACTCACCAATTATTTAATATATTTATAATTAAGGTAAATTTTGGTGTTAAAAATTTTGGAAAGGTTTAGACTTCTGTGAAATCAATCCAAGGTTATGAATGGCTGCTGCTTGTGAATTTTTATAAGATTTCTACAAATCTTCTTTTAGTAAAAATCATATTGTTTGTATAAAAAGTTTGCTGCTTTTTTACTTTTAGTATTTTTTGTAGGTTAAATGTGATGTATATTCTCTGTTTCAAAAGAGTTTTGCTACATTTGGTATTTTTCCTCATAGAATAAATATTTTATTCTACCTGCCTAACACCAACCTGTTGCTGTTTAATGTTTGGTGGGGTTTTTTTTATATAATTTGATTCTCTTTTTTTTTTGTCTGCTTAAACAGTAGTTAGCTGCCCTTTTACTATACCTTTGTTATTTGTAATATTTTACTACAAGAAATCTATTCACATTTATGAATAATTCAAGTTGACACTTAACATTTGTTGACATAAATGCTCTGAATTTGCATAATTATATTTTTATATAATGTGAGACATTTACAGTATAAATATTGCTTATAAACGCATCATAGGGTGAAAACCAGATTGTCTTATCTATGAACGTTTTAATTATTTCAGGGACTGCTCTCATGAGGAAGGAGAACAAGTTTATAACTTATATAATAAGACAATTTGGTGACAGAATTGTGATAGGTAGAGGCTCACAGGTAGATCCTCAGATGGTGTAAATCAGTATAGCTCCACTGAAGCCATGATAGCTATTCCAGCTTACATCAGCTGAAGATCTGTCCTTCTGCTTGCATTTGTGAGATTCTCCTCAAGTCGTTTGTCTTTCATTTTTCCTGCAAGCCTATAAATGGTACTCTCAAGATAAAATGCACCTGCCAAAATCTCCCTGAAGGTACATAACCAATTGCAGTCAGAATCTGACTAGGTAGATTTGTTGAAATCCCTTGCCTGGGTTATTAGTAACCCTGGGGGATGGCACTCGTTTGGCCTGATTTCAAATGCATGCATACATCTTGTGTGAAAGGTTAATTCAAGCACAAAAGTTATCAGGTTCATGTTCAGTTGAAGAAATCCTGTGAGGAAGGAGCAGAGAGGACAAAACCAAATATTAAAAAAAAAAAAAAACCTAATAAGACAGAAGCAGTGAGAGGGAGATAAGAGAAAAAGTGGGTTGTTTTCCCACTAGAAAAAATGTATTAGTTTTTTAATTCATTTTTCCTCAAATTACATGGGGCCACCTTAAGGTCCCATTTTAACACCCCTTTGTGCTGCTCTCGATGTAAAGCTACTCTGAATAGGCAGCCAAGGATTTCATCAGGATAGGTGATATATTGGAGATATGCTAAATGGGGAAAGGGGCACAATTGGAGTTAACCATGAGGCTGAGTGAGGGCAAAATTGGCATGGGGAAGGCAGTGTTATAAAAACACCTTTGCCCATCCTCTTAAGTTCATTCATCTTCTTAAGCACAGTAGAGGATTTAGTACATGGATTGTACAAACTCAGTCATTTTCAAATGCATCTTAAATAGTACAAGATGTTTGCTGAACCCTGGATCATAGTCTTGCAAATCTCTATGTGGCTGAGACTGTTAAAACTGAAAGAAATGTAAAAATTTAATGAACTATTCACTATTAATACTTTTTGCATTTCATCCATGTTGGGCAATCGTCCAGTTTACCAGTCCTTTTGTACTTAGTTTCATAATATGTTCTCACGTCTCAATCCATTGCTGTTAAAAACAGAGAAACCCGCCACGTTAAATGTAATTCCACCCTGCCGCTGGGCTTTCACAATTTTTTAAAAAAATAAACATTTATGTTCATTAACCTTCACAAGCATCCCCCTCCCTCTTTTATAACATCAAACACATGTTTAAGGTTTGAGGCACTTGATAACATCCTTTAACTTACTCATTTAAGTGACCAGCTTACAGCTGTAGGAAACCCAGCTGAGTGGAGGATTGTTAGAGAGTATTTTAGAAATGTCCCTCAGGAAGACTGAGCTGGTTGTTGGGTTTTATTCTGTGTGTGATATATTTTTTTCGTGTGTCTAGCTGTCCCATTGGATGGTTCTGACTCACTACTTTGTGCAATTGTTAATAAATCTTGTATTAGTGGAAGGGATAATGAATTCATTTTTGTTATTTAATTAACCTATCAAGAGATTGGCTGAATTGTTGTTTGACCATTACTAGACAACTCTTCTGCACTTTCAGTCACATTCGGAGATGTTTATTAAGACTTTTGTGGTCTTCAGACTGGATTATTCTTACTCAGAGACATTTTATCTCTGATAAATCGCTATGTAGGCTCCCATTAATCCAAAATGATGTAGCAAGGCTTTGGTTAAACAACATATTTTCATTCTGTGTTCCCCCCAAGTTTCACAGGGCTCACATTTCCACTAATATCTGAAAGTCAAGTTGATTATAATGTGGTTGGGTTTTTTTTTTTTTTGGTTTTTTTTTCCAAGATGCTGAATAGATAAAGTTTCTTGTACTTTTATGAACTCTGATTGCACTTGTTCCCAGCAGTACATTGTGACCAGGTGGCTTTGGCTTTTTAAATGTTTCTTCTTTTCACCTTAAGTATTTTGGACAAAATGCTGTTATTCTGTTATAAAGCTTGACTAGGGAATGCTCTTTTAGCTTAACTAGGACATGGTGGTGGACACAGACACACACACGGTTAGCTTGTAATTGTGGTTTTTTCACCTCAGTGTGTTGTCATGAAACTTCACAGTTTATAGTATTGATCTGCTTATCTCAGAGTTTGCTTTCAGATACCACCACAATTTGAATCACAAATGACCTATGCTACTAATCTTTTAACAAGGAAGTCCCATAGCTTTCTCTCTTGTCTGGGATAAATCCAGTGTCATAGGGTGTAAGAGTTTGGAGTGAGGAAGGATGAAGGGTTGAGAAATATATTTGTTTTCCCATTTAAAATAAAGTGCTTTCTTATTATAATCAAGAAAAAAGGCAGCATTATTTGGTAACTAAACATTTATATTATGTGCATATGCAGAGAAGGTTTATTCTGAAAGGTACTTTGGATTCAGGACAAGCACAGACCTCACTGAGATGAACTGGTATGCTTAAGCAATCTCCTTTATATCTGACAGTAGAAACAACTGAGATTGGTAATAAAAGAAACCAAAATAAAACAGCTGCACAGAAAGAAGTGGGGCTAAACCCATGAAGCCACCTTGAAAAGGTAAACCATATGGTGACTAAGAGGTTTTCCCAGGCAGCAAATACAGGAGACAGTACTGTGTGTTCAGGAGTTTTAGTGAGTTGAATAGGACTGACTCTTGGATTAATGTGGGTCTAAACTAGCCTAATAGGCCCAACTGAGAATTTTGCAATGTAATATTTATTGTTGTTCAAAGGAATATTATGCAGGAAATGCATATATTGGTTAAGGTGTAGCCAGCATATTTTCCCTTTGAAATTAATAAAGTACACCATATGATCTCCCCTACGCTTGCCGTTTGTGTAGGAAGCACTGAACTGTTGTGCATTGCTACTCCACACACCAGGGTGACCTAACTGAAAACAGAGGATGCGGCCATCTAGGTAATGGGTAGGATATGGTAGTTCCTGGTTTACTTGTATGCTCTGCCAACCAATACACACATAGCACAGGTGCAAATGGAGACACCGACAAAAGGAGAAACAGGTAGCTTTAAAATATGTTTATGGTGTGGTGAGCTAGGATAGCATGTGCACTGGCTATAGGCAAAATGTCATGTGACTCACAACTGCAGATATACAGCTCCCATGGAAAATGTAGTCTTTGTAGCTTGTCTGTGTGAGGGTTATAGTCTCCATATTATTATTTTTTTAAATCCCTAATCTGGTTTCTATTACATGGGGTGTCTTTGCAGCAGTAGCTGTGTTCTTACTGTGTGTGGCATAATTTTGTTCTAGCTTCTTCTCTTTCTTCTATTCCTATTTTTATGATGAAGTTCGTAAACCAAATTTATCTGAGCTTCCCCAGCCCAACTCTCCACTCCTTGTGTTGCCACTTAAATCTATAAGAAGTTAGTGGAAAATGGATGGGGCTACTTGATTGGGCTGGCAGTGAAAGGGGGACATTCCCACAAGCAAGGGAGGAAAACATTTATCAAGATACAATAGGTAGCTTCTCTCTGGCACAATTGGCCAGCTGGGAAGGAGGGTTATTCATTGGACAGCATTCCCCAGGATTTAACCCAGCATGGGGGCCATGTGGAGGCTTTTTCAGCTCTGTGCCTGCAGCCCCGCCCTACCCACCTGAATTAGGAATGGGAACCTGGCCTGACAGAACCTGAGGGTCTAGCTGATTGCCTTTTGGGGGGTCAAAAAGGAATTTTTTTCTCCCATGGGCCAATTGGCGGAGGAGCAGGGAGTCTTTTTGCCTTCCTCAAAGCACCTTCAAGTCACAGTGGATTGAGCAGGAACATGCTTATATCTAACTGAGGTACTGGGCTGGAGCTGTTTATTTGTCACAGCTTGTGGCAAATTCCCAGGGCAATTAAGAGAACAAAACGATTGGTTCCCAGAGGTCCCTGGGATTTTGGTGATGGGCCTTGGGCTCATGTGATCTTGTGGCCTTGGTCCCCACCCTGTGAGAGAGTGCTAGGAATCAGAGAGAGCGCTGAGTACGGGGGTGGGGAGGAATAGGCTGAGGAGAGCCTGGGTTATATGATAAGGAGCCCTGTATCACCCGCTGAGCCAGTTAAATGCCTGGTTTAGCACAGTATGGGTGATGGGAGGATAGCACCCCTCCCCTGGGTTAAAGTTTAATAAAAGTTGCGGCCTGCGGCTTAATTCCATGAATGTGTCTGACCTCATTTTTCCACTGTGTCCATATGAAGGGCTCCCATTCTGTTTGGTTGTTTTTTATATCTACTTCACACTCATTTTGCTCCAGTGTAAATGGGGGGGGGGAGGACAGGGAGAAGGGGGTGGCTTGCTATGAACGGAGGTTGCAGAGGGATAGAAGGAGGAGTGAGGGAAGCTAATGAGACATATGGGGAGAGGTGCAGCTCCAGGTTGGAAAGGGGCATCCTGGAAGTTTTTACTGCCATTTCTGTGGCAGTTACTCAGTGGCTGGTGCCCAATATGCTATGCTCACCACCTACCCAGTGGCTGGCATCTTGTGAGCTGACACCACATGCCCCCATCCAGATGCTGGTGCCCTGTCCTCCATTCCACCCTGGCTCCTGCCCCTCCCCTGGGCTGGGCATCTCTGCCAGGACCCACGGTGGCTGGAATATGAGATCAGTCCGGGTTGGGGAGTCCTACCTATTCCCCAGCAGCCAGTCCTATCTTGAGTGCCACAGCAGCCTCCCCAGCTCTTCCTCTGGGTCTCACCATTGCCCTCCCTCCCCTGTGCATGCATAAAATATAGCTCGGTCTTACTCTCACAGATAGAAAATATTTTGGGGGTGGAAAACATTGGGGGGAGGGGGACATAAACATAGATCTGCCCTCTGCAATCATTCCACTGCAGAGGTGCCAGCCTCCTCTGCATGACTGTTTCTGCCACCCCTTATGCAAACGACTGACTACTCAAGGTACAAGACAGTGGAGAAATCAGGTCCCTTGTATTCAGATGCTCTTTTGTTGCATGCTGTGCTATACAGTTTCTCCATCTCAAGACTGAATAGCAAACATTTTTTAAAATCCCGTTTCTCCTTTCAGATGTGAACAGCCAGTTCTTACAATTGAATCAAGATATAACCTTATTTGCTTTTGCCTTATGTCTCAAAACACCATCCTGTGCTTGTTATGTACATGCTTCCTTAAGGAGTTCTCTAGCAAATGATATCACATTATTAACATGGTATAAGGCCTATAATCATGTGAAGTTCTGCTATCTCTAGCTCCTATTGCAGGCAGTGGGAGTTGCAGGCACTCAATAACCTGACAGGGTCTGGCACTTAATTTGTGCACATTTTGAGTTGACATGAACACACCTGGATAGTGCTTGACATAAGCTGTTGCATGAGATTCTTGATTTCAATGTTGCTTGACTATTCAGAAGTTGTCTTTCTTTGTCAAATGAATTTAATAATGCCTGGAAGCAGGAAGAGGGGACCTGAATACAGAAAGCAAGTAAAAGAAACTAGGCATCTCCAAAGAGAGAAACCATTCAGACTATCCACCCCTCCCTCCAGATCTGTTGTAAATCTGAAATACTTGTGTTTTCAATGTGTTTGTTCTTGATTCAAGACGTAAATCAATATTGTCAATTAGAAAACCAAGATACAAGATGCTCCACCACCAAAATCAAAATTCAGGAACTTCAAAGGTCTGTAGACTAGTAATCTCTCAGGACAACGTTTTTAGCTATAGCAACAGAAACATCTTTGCTAATTGACCATTATTCATAAGACAAAGCTGCATTACTTTACTAAAGTGACTCTTTGGAGCATGTTGCAACATATCATTACAAGAAATAGACCGCCATATCAGCAGGGCTGTCAAGTTGTGACAAGTGAGTGAAGGACATTTTTTTAAAAAAAGCACAAGTGAGGTTTTAAAGTTTCGATGATACACACAATGAAATCCTCTCGAGGAAGATATTTAAAAGTTTCCTTTAATGTATTGCAAAATGAGGGAACAACTAATGATATGAATGAGATTTGATGAAGATCAAATATTTCTTAATGAGCGAGCTAAGGTAAAGAACTGAAAACTTTCAGAAAAGAGAGAAAATACTATCAAAGTTTTCTTCAGCCATATACTTGTAAATTATGATTTGATTTTCAAGGTTAAAGACAGTCTTGTTTATACAAGTAAAAGATATAGTACAGGTCTTGCAGCAAGCAATGGCCAATCTGCTTCTATCGTTCGTTGCCAAATTCTATACAAATCAAGCACAGACATTCCTTATAAAAGACAAGACTCAAGCTTGAAAGGAAACAGCTACAAAACACGGAGAAAAGAAACAGAAGGGAATCTTTTCAGACCTTCTTAAAAATTATCAACATGCCAAACTGATATTGAAATAGGCACAAAACAAGCATCTCCATCTTGCCAGCCAGATGTAATATGCATGCTTTGTAATGCAATCGTTTATAGAAATCTTAAAATATGCTTTCATAAAGCATATGCTTTATGCTTAATAAATATGATTTTAGGCCAGATTCACCTACAGGAATGTTTGTATATTTCCAATTTTTAAATTTTAAGGAATAGGTATACAAAGAATCTCTCCTTATTTACAATAAAATTTTGATGATCAGCTCTAATGATAATTAGTACATTTCCCTACTACTTACAGAAAACTTACATATATGCAGACATAACACAATTCAGAGGACCAAATATAGGTTTTCTATAAATAGAGACATTTAAAACCAGACTAGGGTTTTGAGAATTTATGGATGGGTATGAGAAACCCTAGCATATTTGTGTAGCCTACATAAAGACCATCCATAATTGCAGTCCTTCTAAGCACTGCTGGGAGTATAATCCACTCTCAAGGGGACAGGGACAGGGAGAGGGCTAGGTCATGGCCTAACACTCCCTTGTAGAGGCCCTTGGAGAGTGAGGATGGCCCAGCAATTAGGGCCCTAGAGCAGGATTTAGGAAATCTGAGTTCCATTCCCTTGTCCATTATGGATTTCCTGTGCGCTCTTGGGCAAGTCACTTAAGTCTCTCTCTGTCTTATTTTTTTCATTACCTCATGGGGATAAATACATTAAAAGATTGTGAAGCACTCAGATACCATGGTAACTGAGGTAATATAGGTACATAAGATATATCGATACATTCAGCACTGACCAGCAGGGGTGGACCGTGGCACATGGAGAGATTATGCTGCACATCTGGAAGAAATGTAGCAGCATGTATATTTCCCACTAAGCTGAGAAGCTCTGAGAGCATTTGTGCCCTTTTCTACAAGGCTGTGTGCAATTTTCATAGCCAACCTGTAGTAACCATCAGTGCAACTTTTTTTGCAGATGAAGTAGATATATAAAAACACTTTTTATTCATTGAATTCAGGGTTTGTTAAACTTGGCTTGTTTCACTCACAAAGTAGTTTGATGCGAGAGGGGTTTTTTTTTTTTTTTTTACATACCCTTTATATTATTTGTATGAGGTACTTTATTTAGAATGAGCCTACATGAAACATATTTTTGGATGCCTATTGTCTAGGTGACTACCAAGTTTCTTGCCAGCCCAAAGCTGAATTTGAAGTTCACTTCATTGAGTTTAACAGTTGTGGAGACACCTCAGTCCTCCATTTAATAGTTTTTTGTTTACAGGAAAAATGGCAATATGACAGGTTATCATCAATGAAGTGAACAAAAAATATTTTGCTGCATTATTTTTCAAGAAAAAATGGTGTATTTCACTCACTTTAATAATATGATTCAACATAAGGTTTGTTCTTTATAGTTTTCTTGCAACAGAAGAATCTGAAATCCTTACTATCACTATGGTAAATCTAGGAGTCCGGACAGCTGTAGAATTCAGTTAACTGAGCCTTAAGGTGCCAGTTTCAGATTTAGGAAAATGGCATTCACACACACAACATTTTTTCCTGTAGTTGTTGGAAAGAAAACTAGAGAACCACTAAAACTAGCAAGAAAATCAGAATAAACACGAAAGTCCATTTGCATTAACTCTTATTATCAAGGAAAATCTGGGAAACTGTAATTTGCTGTTTCTTTCTTTCACTTCTGCGCTTTCTGGGATGTTTTCCTCTGACAAACTAATGCTAAAGAAATGTGTCTAAAAGTACCTGAAAAACCTATTACCATGTTCCATATATGCCCCTTTTAGTGAATGATTTACTATCTCAGCTCTGCATCCATATTGCAAGTGAACAGTCTTCGTGGAAGACACTTAGTACCTGATCCAGCTCCCATTAGTCAATGGAAATAGTCATGATAACTTTAATAAAAATTGAATGAGGCCCTTACAGAATAAGATGCTTACTCAACTGATTGTATATCTCAACATGTAAAAAACATGTACTAGGAAAGATGTGATAAGTTCTGTATTTGATATTAGGCGCATTGGTATTTCAGACGTATCTTCTCAATGATACTTCTTAAATCACTTCTGCTGATAAGACAGCACTAGAGGGTCAACATGAGTGGAGGGTCAGGACACACGCCATCACTGCTTCCACAAAAACAAGGTCTCTATAAATAAAGCTATGCATAGAAACCAGGCAATTAGAGGGCTAGCTCCTCAGTTGATGCAAATTAATTTAGCTCTATCAAAATCAATAGAGCTGTTTTAATTTACACAAACTAAGAATCCGGTGCTTAGTTTACTGACATAAACTATATCATCTATACCTGTCTTTCAGTACTTTCCTTTTTTCCATCTCAGAACTGTGAAAATAGTTTATTCCAATTAGCTGTCTTTGGCTCATTTCACATTGCTTCACAATTTGCCTTTGAAACATTCAAATATTTTCTGCTCTTATCCTGTGAACATACTGTATCTTTGCAAATATCAGAAATCTGATATTAAGATCACTCATCCTTAAAAAGTCATAGCCTCAGGCTATTTATCATAAATCCCAAGTTAAACTCTTAAGACCAAGTCGAAGGTGGTTTGTTTTAAAATACTGTATCCATTCAGTCTTATTTATTACAATATTTTTCCCACTTCAGAGGCCTTCCCAAGGGTCAGCCTGGGAAGCCAGTTGTAGGATCAGAGTCTAAGATAAAACATCTGAAGACTGAAGGGCGAGGGATACAATGAAATACACAAACGCACACACACACACACACACACTTGGTTATATATATATATATATATATATATATATATACACCTTTTGCATCAAGTTTCATTATAATCTTGAATTTGTTGTCATTATTTGGTTGACTTCTTACAGCTGGTTGAGGAGATTTTTGAGGGGTGTGTCAAAAAGCTTGCCTAGGAAAGTGAGTGGCATGGTAAGCAGGGAAGATAATCTAGGTTATGTACACACTGGTGGCGGCAAATTCGCCGCCATCAGATTGATTTTTCTGGATTGAATGAGCAGCAGTGAAGACACGCTCAATTGATCCAGAAGTCGATCTATTAAAACCACCTCCAAAAAAAGCATAGGGCTGTGTTGATTGGATGCATTTCCTATAGGCACAGCACAGTGGAGACAGCAGGCTAAAGGGAAGTAATGAAATCGATGGGAGTTACGCAAGCTACTCTGCATAGCTTGCGTAACTCCTGTCGACTGCCGCTGAATTTTCTCAGCAGTGTAGACCTACCCTCAGTAACTGTGTTTTGAATGAATTGGAGTGTGGGAATGTAAATATCAGGGAGGCAGGAAAGGGGAAGTTATAGCAACCAAGACAGAAGATGAAGGCCTGGATGGGTTTTTTGTCTGTCTTGTTATAAAGAAAATGATGAACCGTAGAAATAGTAAAGGGGAAGAAATGGCAAAAACTATTTTTGCCTGTTTCTCTTTAAATATAAGTTTTCCCCACCTTTCCTGAAAGAAAAAATACTTACAAAACTGTACAGTAGGTAAAAAAGCCATGCAAGGTACAACCTTACTGCAAGCACCTACAAAACTAAGTGCAAAAAATGTGCCCAGCAAGCAAAACAAGTGAAATTAATGTGCTTATGTGTATCAGATTTGCAAGAATGCAAATAGTGCAGCTTTTAGTCAGCATAGTTTAGAGATTAATTTCAAACAAGTAAATTTTTTCCTTGAAAAAAATGGACTAATAGACTAATCATATGTATCCAAGAAGGGCTGACTCTGCCATAAAGCCAGAATAGATTGTCATCTAGAGCAGTAAAATATTGGGGAAAGCAGAATTAGTAATGATTCTTTATGGTGTGTGTTTGTAGATACTGGGGAGCAGACATTCCCCAGTTTATCTTGAGCACACCAAAATTCTTAAGACTAGCAGGGTATGCAAATTGTGGGTTACCCAACAGACCCAAATGACTATGTTGCTGTGAATTAAAAATAGAAAGGCATCTTCTAAGATGACCTATTCTAGAGTTTAGGATAAACAATGACAATTTTATAAAATTATGGGACACCTCTTTTTCCAAGCTTCTCTAGTTTTCTGAATAAAAATGAATGATAATTTAAAGGATTTTTTCTTCAAAATAAGTTGGTTTTTTTTTTTTAATGAAAATTTTCAGTGATTTTAGTGTCTCAGTTGTTGGATACTTTACTTGAGATACTGGACTGGAGCCTGACTAATGGAGTGCTTAGCCTTTTTTGAAAATCAGGACTCTTTAAAGTGCCTCAATTCGTGTAGCAAACTCTGAGTTAATCAAAATCCCTAGTCACAATTGATAATTTAGGCCTATAATTGTATTCTTAATATCAGACCTGGAGAACAAGTCCACTGTTTTGGGTAGGATACCACAATGCACGCGTCCCCTGTCCTCATCCATGTGCTTTGTGCATAACTTTGTGAGAGGGATCATCTCCAGAATTAAATTTACCTTTCTAGCCCATTCAGTCACTCCACTGAAAATGCTGCAAGGGTTCCACTTGTGGTGATGGTTTTTGTTATGTTGACATCTGTTTGTTGGATGTGGCTGAGAAAACAATCCATTTCACACACTATAGACTACATGAGGGTCATATCTTAGTAACTATTAGCTACTACACATCTAAGATCAAAGTCAGAGGTTTCTTGTCATTATGGCTTGCAACTTCTTCCAGCCCTTTTGACATTCAACTTATACTGGCACATGGAGGAGTATATGGGTGTGAGTCTGAATATTGTATACCCCAACCCTTTACACAGAACCTTTGAATTTGACCCACTGAGTCTGAATGTAATGAAGTGTAGGACAATCTAAGATGATGTAACTCATGTGGCAGAGACCTTAAGAGAAGAGTGTAGAATGTAAAACAAAGCAGAAATGTATAACAGGAGGTAAGTTAAAGTACACTCATAATTTTACTGCACATCTTCTTACTCTTTTTCTAGTTTGACACTAACTTAAATTCCTTTACCCTCAGTTCCATTTTGATTGAAGAGCAGCTAATTAAGGGAGGCTGTTATTATAAGGGTTAAAAAAATCAAAGTTATGTGTCTGACCCTTAAAGTGGCTTTGAAACAGCTTAATGTTTATCTGTTGCATCCTATCTAACATTGAGGCTATGTCTACACTGACGGCGGCAAATTCGCCGCCATCAGATCGATTTAGCAATGAAAACATGCTCAATTGATCTGAAAGTCGATCTAATAAAACCATCTCCCCAAAAAGTGTAGTGCTGGATCAATGGGTATGCATTTCCCATAGGTGCTGCTCAGTGGAGACGCCGTGCTAAAGGGAAAGTTATGAAGTGGAGGGGAGTTACGCAAGCTACTAGGTGTAGCTTGCGTAACTCCCATCGACTGCTGCCGAATTTCACCGGCACTGTAGACCAGGCCTGAAACTGTAAATTCTCAAAGATATGGACTGTCTTTGTTATTGGTCTGTACAGTTCCTAGTGTAATAGGAATATGGTGCTTGCTTTGAATTCCTAGGCATTACCATAATGCAAATAAATAATACTAAATTACTAGAGATAAGGAATACATACATCAGCATTAATAATGTTCAGAACCATCCACCTCACTATATGAAACCCCACAGTATGTTATGTGTCTCCATTTTAAATATGGGTAAACTGAGGCACAGAACATTTAAGTGATGAGCTAACATCACATGAGGAGTCTAACTGGCAGAACTGGGAATGGATTCCAGGTCTCAGTCCTGTTCCTTTACCACTGAATCATCCTCCTTTCCTTATCATTGAAGTATTTCATTTTTCTGCAGTGGCACAAGTTGAGTAGAGAGTGACAATGTTAACCCTGAATTTCCAGGCTTTTTTCTTTTTCCTTGTTTTCCTAACATTGATATTTTTCATTTTCTATTTCTGTTATGGAAATATATTTTCTCCATTTTACTGTTAGAGTGCTTCTTCTCACCTCTGCTCGTACAGGATGACAGAATGCCATTTGAACTATGTGCAGCTGCATTGTTGCTTTAAAGAAAGCTTTGTAACAGTTTCAAATAAATGAATTGAACTTTGAAATAGAAAACAAGTATATTACCATATTTATTATTAGAAACTCTAAGATCACTATCAATTCGCACCCCTAACTTTTTCTATTTCCTATATTCTCTGACTGCCAGTAAAAACAAGGATATATGTGCTTTTAGTTGTGCAAACAGCATTGATTCAGGCAGGATTCATTGTCTGTTTATATACACTTCAGAACTAGCTGTGGCTCTGGGAAGAGCAATGATATTGCTGATACACTACCTTGTTTTCAGTGGTGAAAATTTTACTTCTTAGTATGAGACAGCTACCCGATGCTTGACCATAAATTCTCAGGCAACTTTGACTGTTACAAATTAATTTTATTATTGCATGTTGTCTCAATTAATAGTATGAATTTTTAACAAGGGTGTGAAAAAATTAGTAAATAGTATGTCTAGCTTGTGCATGACCAAGGAATAAATATGGTTCGGCTCACCTACAAAAGCACCCATAGTCATCTAACTGGTCACCATAACATGTCTAATATTGTTGTTCGATTTTGTTGCAGCAGCTAGCAATTTAAATTTAGAAAAATATCAAGAGAGATCCAATGTAAAGTGCCCAGTGTCTGAAGATGCCAAGGAAGTTCTTAAAATCTTAAGAAAAGGCAAACTACTGGATTATGAAGTTCCTCTTCTTCAATTTTGTTATACATTTTGTAATTCTGTACTAATGTGATATGTAATTTAGTTCTAGGATTTTACCTCTTACAGCAAATACCTCTTGCAGGCCTGCAAGGACTAGGAGATTTGTAATGAGTCTTTAGAGTTCTTAATGGAAAGATGTTCAAATCACAAAATCTATCAGTTAGTTTCTGCTAATTTACATTCTTCTTGGAAGAAACAGCAAAGAATGAGAATGGAGAATAAACAAATCTTTCAACATTAGATGAGATATTTCCAGCTCAGGCTTTGGGCAAATCAGTGAGTTGATTCAAGGAGACGTGTACTGCAGCTACCTTTTAAATATCTTTTCTATGGATAAATAAAGATTTTCAGGTCTTATTGCTATTGATCTATTATCTTTCACAAGCACTACATTAATGTTTTTTTAAACATTTTAAAGATGGCTGTGGATATCTCAACCTCTAGATAACAAAATAAAAATAGATTGTATTAAACACCCACTATGCTAGGGATGTGAGAACATGCCTGCTATTCAAACCAACATGCCTTTAAAATGTATTCACAACATGGGAAATACTGAAATATTTCATGTTCTAAGAATCCATTTCCTATGACATTTCAACAGCAGTACTTCAAATTGCCTTGCTTAAAATACACACCAGAAGTATTGAAAGTATAGTTATAAAGACATGCTGATGGCTCCAGTGTGTGACCAGTGATGGCTAAGCCCTGGCACAGGAAGAACCAGTATGAAATGTGGTGGCTGAAAGAGTGTAGCTATGGCTAGTAACAAAGACAGGTGTGACCCCAGGTACTGAAAATTAAGCAGGCCTACAGGAAAAAGAAAGAAGGCAGAGAGGAGAGAGACAGACAAGCTGAGGAAGACAGAAAAAGAGAGGCATGGAACAGCGAATGGGGCCTGGAGTAAGAAAAAGGTCCTCAGAACCTAACAAGCAGAAAGAGTGAGCAATCTGCAGGAAGAAGAGAGAGCCTGTAGTATCATATCTCTAAAATTACAGTATTTCCAAGTATAAGAGTTAGGTTTGAGTTGGTTATGACATTTATTATTTTGGTAGATTGTCACTGTTGCTTTCATTAGGTTAAGGCTCAGCAGAGATGCTTTACTGATGCTGTAAGGGACTATGGTTATTAAAGGAACTCTGGCAGCACATTAGAGAGCTGCTGTGCAAGATCAGTTGTAAAGACCTGTTTGGTCTATCAATAGTGCCTTGGGATTGCTGTGAGAGCATGATTTTTTTTAGGAAACTTTGATTTTTATCCCTGAATTTGAGCTCCTTGTAGCAGAGACCTTTTTACTTTCTTTTTTATAAGTCTGTCAAGTGCCATGCATATATATGGAGTAATGAAAGTGGTACATAATGATATAAATAATTCTATTTAATGATTTACCCATTTGCAATGCCTGCATATTTCTAGTGAATTTGGTTTCCAAGCCAGTCTCATGAGATATCAAGCCACTTTTATAGATTCAAGATAGTTCAGCTACTGTTAGGATAAACATCAATACAAAGTGAATTTTCAAACCTCTTAGGAGTTATTATTAATACCAAAGCTATAAAATTGTTTGACTGAAGATGGACAATTCTGGAGGTGAAATGTGTATGTTTCACTTAGCACATTTTATTGCTGATACTTTTGTAGAACATGAAGAATGTTTTAGCCTAACCAAACCCCAGTGAAGCTCCCAGGTCGTGCTATGAGTCACTGTGGGACCTTGTGCAAGTTGCTATACTTCTGTGTTTCTCAGTTTCCCCATCTGTAAAATGGGAACTATTATATCCATATTTGTGGAGCACTATGAGATTCTCCAATGAAAGCATTTGCATCTGTTTTATACCAGATTATAAATCAATGGCAGGATAAGGCTTCAAATGCATCAGGAGAGGGAGAAGATGAAAAGTATCTAACAATTTGGATTGTAGATAACTGTTGTTTGAAAATCTTATTCCACACATTACTGTTAATTTGATTTATACTTAGACCTCAAATTTTAAATTCTTCTACTTTCTTTCTCGACTTCCTTTTGGTTAATTATTTTAACGATAACCTTTCAAAAGTGAAACTTCCAAACTTTGTCCTTTGAAAACAACAATGCGCCAAGCATGGCAGAATATTGCCCATTATATTTCTCTTTTTACTTCTCAGTGAAAAATATCAGTTGGAACTAGTTGAAAATTCATTCCATACCTACTAATCCAAATTGTCCCTCTGTGATTTTACCCATCTCTAGAAATAATGGTGTCCTGCTAGAAAGACCTGATACTTTTTCAAAGTTTCTTTAAAACCTGCTTGCAGTGGAAAAATGATGACATTATGAAAAGAAGTTCCACACCAGAAAGCATGGGTACTGCTTCTGCTTTTGTAATGCCATGATGAATCTATTTCAGAAAACCGCTGTTATCTATCTTTTTGCCCACTCCACAAAAATGTATTGATCTTTTTTTTTTAAAGAACTTTTTCCATTGATTTTTACTTAACTTTTTTCTTTATTTTATTCACTCTCAATGGATTTTCTTTGAAAGTATTAGATTACAGTGTGTGTGGTATGACGATTTTTACATTGCATTGAAATAAAATATCATGGATTTTACTACAACTGGAAGCTCTCACATAATCAAATACAGAGTTGCTGTCAGGTGAAATGAGTGTTCTGCTGAGTAAATGACAACACTTAGAGCTGAGTTCATCTTATCACAGCTCCCTCCTTGAGTTCTTCTCTTCCTCGATGCACATAAATAAATAAATACCCCGAAAAAGGCATAACAGGCAGATTATCTCTGGTCCATGCACAACATGTGAGGAAGCATGCAAGCAGCTTTTGTCTCCTCCTGCACTCCACACAACCACAGTCTGTGCATTCTTCAACCACAGGGATTTTTCCTTCATACAACATGATGGTGAAAATCATGGCAAAGGAAGTGGGGAATTAGGATCATGACCCTATTCCCTTGTATCCCAGTCCAAAGACTTCACCAGGTGAACTCAGAAGAGGCAACCTGCTCTATTTCAAAAGATTGTGTATTTTAGAAACCCTTCTCACACTCCAGAGAGTCTGGGGAAAAATTGAGCCTCGTCCTACCTCTCTGCTCTGGCCTTGTGTAATTGTGTAATTCAGTCCATCCTTTGTCATTAAGGAGAAAAGCCAGCCTCATCCTCTGCACTAGAGAGAGAACAGGGTCTAACAAAGATTCCTGTGGACACATCTTCCCATCACTTACTATGTTGTCATTTATCATTACTCTCTGTAGAGTCCTTCAGTCAGCTTCTTATTTGTGTCATGTTGTTCACAGCCAATTCGACTGAATCCTAGAGTGAAAATTTTATTTTGGCAGATCATATGAAATGCTCTGCTACAACCCACATAGATTACAGGTGCGATAATGATCTTAGTGACAATGGTGCAGATCCAAATATAAGGATTATCCTCCAGTTCGTGACTACTTTTGATTTGTACTTGGACACAATGGACAGTAGCAACTACAGAGAACCAGCTGTGACTGCTGGTGTAAGCTCTGTAATGGCATATTGGAGATAGCTGCATGGAGCCCTCCAGCCCACCCCAGGATTGGCCCCTCCTGCTTACTCTGAGAACCTAGTAGACTGGAAAATGCAGCCCTAGATATTTTTTTCTCATTCAGGAACCCAAGTGTGAGTTAGCCTGGGATTCATGTACATAGCCAATTATAATGATTGTTTTGTGGATAGTGGGAAGGAAAATGTTTAAAATGTTCCAGAATTCCACAGGCCTGTTTATCTTCTGCTTGTTTTCTTGTGGTAAAGTGCTCCCCACACTATTCCTTAAAGAATAAGCCAATATGTGATGTTCAGGAACTGTTCCCATTTATATAGGGTAGCGCTTCCAGTCAGGGAGAAGAAATAATGGTATGTGCCTTTAGGTGATGTACTGCATCTTCAAAGGAAAATTTCAAAGATGAAATACTCAGCACAATGCCAGCAGTAAATACTTTAGAGATTTTTTTTTTTAAATCCCAACTTGACTTTTTCATAGAGGCTCTGATACAGCAAAATACTTCAGCTGAAGTGTAAGTTCTAGTATGTGAGATGTTCCATCATCTTTATCAAGACCACTCGTGCTTTGATACATGTGATCTTAAATTCTTTGATAAAATGAGTCCTGAGAGAGAAAAATTACATTAATGAGATAATTTCACTCATCACAAAAAATTCAGCCACTGCAGCGGAGGAGCGTATCATCATTTGACAAAGGGTACAACAACATTACAAAATTGCCAAGGAGAAGTGAAACTATCAACCCATCAAAAATATCCAGAAGGAAGAGACAAAGAGTAAGAATCAATATATGAAGAATATTCCTTCCAGAATATAATATATATTCAAACAGTCTTGACTGATAGCTCTTGAGAGTGAACTGGAGCAGAAATATTCTAGTCTTCCTGCCTAGAGAGGCTTTTTTTTTCACACTGAAAAACCAGGCTAACTCAATCATGCAAGCTGTATTAGTTTGATGGTATTGTTTTTGGGAAATGCTTGGTGGCTAGGAACTAATGCAGCACACTTCTGTAGTTCCAAGAAGTGTATTTAAAGAATACAGTGTATGTAATGAATAATACTTGCAAAAGTTTTGAGCTATTATCAGATGAAAAGTGCGAACATATATTGTTCTATAATGCACTGCATCATGGGATTAAAAAAATATATCCCTTTTCATGTAGTGATTTGTCAGCTTCCCACAAGTTGTTAGTAAGACATTTCTTTATTTTGTTGCCGTGTTCCTTAACGTTTGGTCATAATCAGGTTTCTACGAATTGAATGCAATCAGACATTATTATTTATTTATTTAAATGTAGGCTACATTTTAATAATAGACTTTTATATCCTTTATCAGCATCTTTTCTTAATAGCTGCATATATATTTATTGTTTGATAATACAATTGGTTCATAAACAGGGAAACTGGGACTGTTTTCATGGTAAAAGATATCAAAGATGACCTTGAATTGACCGCCTAACTGTTTTGAATGGAGATGTGCTGCTGAAAAAAGAAAAGGTTATGTAAAGAATAGCAGCTCCATTGGTAATACTTCATTGTAATAATTTCTTAGCTACATACAGGATCATACATATAAAAGTAAATCCCTATGAACAAGACATAACACCGTTTCTTCTATTTATTTGAACTGCATCTAGAAAGGATTTGCTGTTGCTAAGTTAAAAAACTGAATAGATAGTAGTTTGGTGGTTTTGTTTTTTAGGTTTTTTTTTCATCCTCTGGGACTGTATATTATGAGAGGCACATGCAGTACACTAAAAAGTTTTAAAGCAATTTCCATGGTCAGATTTCACATACTATCCAATGCTTCCAGAATTAAAATAAAGGAAAGATGCAGTTACTGTTACGTAAGAGATTTGACTTCCCTTTTGTTAAGAGTGTGGTTGGATGATTAAGACTACATTTCTTGGAACTCATCATTTTAATGATTATATGTGGTGGAAGTAAAAATCTGTGGGGTATTCAGTATGACCATTGATTTTAGCTGTCACAGGCCTATTAAAGTTGAGGACATTATGAAGTCCCCCAGGCTTTCATCCAGCCCTTCAAATTACATAGGACAATGGAAATCCATCAGTGGGGAAGATGCTCTTGGGAATTGTTATGGAGAAAGTAACAGTTCTGCTTCTTCCCTGGAGGAATGACAGTTAACATTGTTTTTAAAAGAAGGGGGAGGAGGAAATTGATTAAAGATGCATACACATGCCAGATCAAGTTTCCTCCATTTCCCAGCTGTTTATGACCCTTATTTCCCATCATAGAGATGCACATCATCCTTTTCGTGAAGTGGTGGTAGCTCCCATGACCCCAAATCATATTGACTTTTTTGCCTTATTTGTCTCTTTATATATCTGCAAGTCCACAGTAACTCTGACATCAATTGCTAACAGTGCAGGCATTCTTGTTTTCAATTTTCTGTTGAACAAAAATGTCAGCAGGTGGCAACGCATGCTTCATTGGTGCCATTCTGTAATTTAACAGTACTAAATACAGATCAGAGTCTGTTGCTGCAGCCTTTCTCAGTAGGCTCTTATTATTTTGACACTGTCTTCTACCAACCCATTAGATTGGGAATAATAGGGCTTAGTGGTTACCTAACTAACTTCACTGAAAACTGCTTAAACTCATGCCCATTAAACTGTGGCCCATTGTCAGACATCACTATGTTGGGTATATCATGTTGCAAAAATAGATTTGATATGGACAGTAAACTGCTTAGCTATAATATGGTCTAGTAAGGTATCTCAGGGATGTGAAAATGATAGGCTGTAAAAAGCTACATTCTTGTTTTAGACTATGTAGAGAAATCTGTGTCTACTTTGTTCCAAGAAGCTTTTTTCCTGTATCACCAACAGGGGCTCTTTAGTTTGACTTCACCTGTATTTTGGCATATGCAACAAGCGTTAACAATTTCCTCAATGTCCCTGTTAATCCAAGGCTGGTATAAAACATCTCTAGCCCTTGACTTTGATTTTTTTCAATTCCTAAATGACCTTCATGTATCCTTTTGCAAGTATTTTAATGTAACATTACAGAATTCACCATCCTCATGCCTTTAAACAAAATTCCATCTGGTACTTAAATTGATATTAGAGGCTGAGAACATGTTGTTTGAGGCAATGTTTGCTAATAGCATTAATTACTTTCTATAGGGTCTTACCCTGAGCAGTAGTTTTGGCAATCACAGTCCACGTTTTGTCTGAGACCAGACAGGTTATTTTTTATCAGCTTGACATGTCCACTGCACTTTTGTCAAACCCTCTACAGGGAGTGTCTGCAGTCACCAAATATCTCCTAGGTTTATATTCGATTTCCAGATCATACATTTGTATCTTTAAAACCAAAAAACCTGTATTTTGGGGGTTGTGCTTGCCAGGCCTCTTTTGCAAGGAGCGATTTATGGTCTATTTTGCCAATACAGGTTTCCCATCAATAAAGACAGTAAACTTTTTACTTTGTAAGTAAGGTTGATGCTTGTCCCAACAGATAAGGGAGGGATATGACATTTTGTTGGAATGCATTACTATGCAAGAAAAATTGTGCCTAATCTAGCTGTCCAAACCAAGACCCTGACAGTACTACTGTACAAAGACATCTGATCAAATCTAGAGTTTGAGAAATGGACGGAGCTAATTAAAGAAACTCCTATTCTGAGATACTAAGACAAATCAATGAAAAACTAAATTGTCAATGGATGCCTCCAATCAGGATGTTGTCGCAGTCCTCTTGCAACAGTAATATCAAAACTGGCGACAGTAGCTTATGCAGTACAGTCACTAACAAATATTAAGTGTCAATATGCTCATATAGAAGTGACAACTTCACCTTCAATCCACTGGTGTAAAAAGGCAATATGCCGCATTTGTTATGAATACAGAAAAGAAAAACATGCAGCACTAGCAAACACTCGGTAGCACTAACAATATCAGTCATCTTTCCAGACTTTTCTCCCCTTGTAGATAGTGGAAAATGTTCTCTTTTTTTAAAATATTTACTTAATGATTTTGGGTATATACAGAAATTAAGGGTGGCAGTTTTGTGTTTTGTTTTTTTTAGTGACCAACGTGTGTACCATCTCTGGGCCATCAGCTCAGTCTATGATTCCCAGAGTAATAACTCTATCCAGCTCTTCTTTTAATCTCTGCCCTAGGGAGAGGGGAACTTTTCTAGGAACATAAATTGTGGGGCACTTGGCTCTTTAAGCTCTATTCTGTACTCTATTGAGCGTTTTCTTATTCTTTAGAAAACATCCTCTGTCTCTTCCTCAGTTGTTTTGGTCCATTGCTCTTCCTAAGAGTACACCCTTGTGAAACCAAATGCCTGACATACTTTTAACCTAATGGGTTTAAATGGGTGTTCTTTTCCCTGGTACTATTACAAATTTTATCTTTTCCAATGTGTTATTTACCCATACATTTAGTTCACATGCACCTTTAATGGGGATAAGCTCATCACTGAAAGCCCTGAGTTTTATCCATTTACTCTCCACTACCAGTGGCTTTTCATTTCGTGCTAATAATGGTGTTTCTAGCAACACTCTGGCTTGTGCATCAGTGTCCAATTTAAGACCAATAAATGTCCCACTGCTTTCAGATAAATAGACCAATCATCTTCTGTTGCAACATTGTTCATTGCTGCTATGAAGAATTCATTTGAGCTAGTGGTGCTGTCATAGGCTTCTTTGTCCACTCTACCCATACACTGTTAGTACTTGCAAACTCTTCCAAAGTGATATAAACCATTACATTTCTTTCATCTTTACAATATGCTGATTGTTGTCTTGGCTTGTGTTGGTTGGCGTAGTGTTTTCAGTTCCATGTATTGCTTTTGCTGGATTTTCACTTTGACTAACACATGCCTTTCTCTCTTACTTCTCTTTTCCTTGTAGTGTGTTGGATTCTCTATCTTGCCTACAGTGTCAGAGCCCTGTCCACCTTCCTTCCATAAGCTTTATTCTAGATTGGGTGACTTCCTTTACTTGACAAATTATAATTTCTTTGTCAAAGATTAATACTTACAGTAGTTTCTCTGCGTTTTTTTCTATTCTAGATCCCAGTCATGATTTAGTCTCTTATCAAAGCCTCAGCTCCCCAAAAATTGTAATATTGGCTTTTCCGCCTTAGATCAGTCATACACTCTTCTATGGTTTCACATTCTTTTTGTACTCTCTGTTTAAAAACATTTCTCGTACATTTCACTTTTACATAGAGTGCAGTACAGCTCAAATTTCTATTATACAGTTTCATAGTTAGCTTGGTGTTTAGGCCAGTTCCTCAGCTCAATGTCCAGTCTTGCCATGTCCCTCTTCACTCCCTCAGTGTCCTACCCCATTGTACACAGAAATAGTTGTTTCTTAACATTTATTGTTAATTATTTTAAAAGTTTAGAATTATTTCCATGTATAATGGCATATTGAAGGGTGTCGCAGGAGAAGTCTAAATTGTCTACTGTGTGTATTATACCTAATCTATGAAACACACTTGAATAATGAATTTTGGCTCCCAATTTTGTGCTTATTGAATAAAATGAACTATCTGGAGCTTTCCTTTCATACATAGTGTTCTGATAAGCACTGAAGACTTGCCATCTTTCTGCTGTCTCCTCCAATTTTTTTCTGGTTGCCAGAATGCCTATTTTAATTATTTTAATGTTTACTCCTTTTATCTCAGCCTGAGACATCCATGAGAACCTGCTTGATGAAACAATCTGAAAGAGCATTCCTGCCCCACTCTGAGTTCCCCCAAACCTCACGCTACTGAAAAATGGATTATAAAGTTCTAAGTATTCTTGCTTGGTTTTGCCAGTTTCCAAGTTGTTTTTCCTCCCAACATTACTGTAACACTGCCTGACTCTTACAGAAAGGAACTAAAATATTAACAGTAGTGTGGCACATATGTCAAGTAATAGAAATAGTGGCTTCAGAAACAAGGGGACACCAGTTGCCACTTTATACAAGAACTTCTATACTGTCTAAAAAGAAGTTGGAGTTAGTTTGGAGTAAATTATTCACTTTACCCACAGGCATCCAAACACTTCTATATATACACAAGACAATGAATACTTTACCCATGTTTCACATTCTTCAGCTCTGTTTGGAATGTGTTCTGCCACTCTCTAATAAGAAAAAGATTAATAAAAAAAAAACCTGTTAGCATTTGTTAATATCAATGGTTAGATAGGCACATTTTTATTTTCTCTGCTTTGGTTGGTATTAGGGTGAATGAACTTGTTTTGCATAATTTCAAAATGACTTGAATATCAAAGATTCAAAAATCTGGCTTGAAAGTAGCAGGTTCGTCATCCATTTAGGAGACACTGAAAAAAGGAGCTGAGAGGGAGAAACAAATTTAGTAAAAATGGAGACAACAGGGGCAGAAAGAAAAACAAATACAGAGACTGGTTTAAAAAAAAGAACGGGGGGAAGGAATCTTAGATATGGTGTATATATACAATCCATTGTAAATGCTTAGATAACTTTGTCTGGTTCCTAAAATAGATATTTTTAAACAGAAACATTTAAAAAAGAAATAAATAAAAATTTCTTTATAAAGAAAAAACTGACAAAATAATTATATATTAACAACAGTCACAACCAAAATCAAAAGACAGCATTTATTCTCTGCTTTGTACAGTTTAAATGACTACACAAGGTGCAAAACAGTGAAGAATCAAATATAATGACATGTCTCTCTGCAGGACAAATGCAATTTAATTTATTTAAAAAGAAACTTTTTCCTCTGATGATATTTGGCGTGTTAGACGAGAATACAAATTGTACCAGAAATTTATAATATAAATCTATATCAGCTGTTTTGCAGTGACATTGCATAGGTAGATGACACGCATCAGTAGTACCTGTATCAAAAATCTGAATACTGCTTTTGTTTTTGTATACCTAACAGGTTCAATAGATTACAGGCAAGCTATCTGGTAAACTTATGAGGGTGACCAGATGTCCCCATTTTATAGGGACAGTCCCAATAATCAGGGCTTTTTCTTATATAGGCATCTATTGCTTCCCCACCCCTCTGTCCTGATTTTTCACATTTGCTATCTGGTCACCCTAAATGAAATTAAAGATATTTTTTCTTAAAAACAAGCAGTGTCTTGACTAAAACAGGAAACAGTCTGTTAGTGTATTTTTAGTATGCTTATTACTTGATGGTAGCCACCATTTATCTAAAAAAATGCAGTTGAAATAATATATCTTTCATTTAAAAATAATTTGACCAAAATGCTACCCTCATGTATGCTGGTGTAAATCTTGAGAAATTCAAATGGGTTCTGTGGAGTTGTTCTATGTTTACCCCAGTGTGAAAGCAGCATTCTAACCTTAGCATCATAACAAAGATATTTATGAGTGTTCTTTTTAAGCAGCTTTGAATATCTTCACTTGTAATCCCTTGCCACATTGCCACAATCCAATTCTTCTGTGGACAGACAAGTTGCATTTCTGCAAGCTAGCTTTGATTATACTTTTTCTTTTTGTTTGCCAAATACAGGTCTGATTTCCACATAAAACCTAGTGTGGTCAGGACATTCAAGTATTTTGTTTCCATTTCAAAACACCTTCAATAAAACGACAGCAGAAGCAATTAATCTCTTCACAGGATGCCATCTCTGTCTGCAATGATGGATTGATCAGTGTCCAGGACAGAACATCTATATCCCCCACCAAGTGATTTTAGTTTTCTACTTCCTCTTCTTCCACCTAATCTTCAGGGATTTTTTTGGTTTGTTTGTTTTGTTTTGTTTTGTTTTGTTTTCTTTTTCTTTTTTCAAATCATATTAAAAGCCTGTTTCATTCCAAATATTTTTGGTGAGCTGCAAAAATTGTTACTTTAAACTTTAGTTTAAGTCATATTGCTATATTACATAGTACAATGGCTGCTGTTAAGAACATAAATTAGCAAGATTTATTTTATATTTTGAATTGTAGGTAAAATAGTATTGGTTTGAACAGGTATTTTCCCCTCTTATAAGTATAGGTGATACCTGTTCAAATTGCTAATATTAGTAAAAGGCTTTTATAAATTGTTCAACCTCACTAATTAGTATATACTATTTTGTTATTTTTTAGTAGCATGGGGAAGTAGAAGATTCCTGGTGGTGTAATGTAGCAAAACACTGATACCGCAGTAAATTAACATTAATCCATTTGTGGGTTGGTTAGTCTATTTGTTTTGTTGTTGTTTCAAGTCATGGCATACTTTTTTATCCAGTTTCATCAAAGGAATTTTTACATAATTTTGTCCATGTGGTCTTGAAATATTAATTTCAGAATTGCCATCCCAGTTGAATTAATGCATTCTCATTTGGCCAAGAGCAGGTATTCCATTCAATCATTGCATTCTGTGAAATAACTGTTGTTTCAGCAATTACAACTATTGTGACTTTGTTGCCTAAAATTATCTTTAGTTCAATTGATTATGAATATTCTGAAGTGAGGAGAGATTTAGCAAGTGTTTTTGGCCTTTTCTTGTAATCCTTTGATCTCAGCAGGAGTAATACACCCAATAGCGAGGTCTAGGCCACAAAATTTCAGTTTCCAATTTATTTCACTATTTCAGCAAAGCACTTAAGCATAGACTAAACTTTAAACTCCTAAATCACTGGAATGGAACCATTTGCTGAAAATTAAGCGTATGATTAAAAGCTTTCTTGAAACAGGCCTAAACAGGCACATTCTGACGCTGACTGGAGTTGTGCATATGGCTCTGTGTACGTATGGATAAGGCCCAACTTAACTCATGATATTGTGGAATCCGCAATATTAGACTTATACTGCAATTTTGACAGTGGGAACCCCGCCGTGCACGGGGCTGGCGGCGGGCAGTCGACAGTGGAAAATTGTGGAAAAATAAAATAATAAGGTCCATTCTTACTTTTCCACAATTTTCCATGGCCTGTCTGCAACTGACACAATTTTTGACAATTATCTTGTAATTGAAGTAGAGCATTATATATTGCACTTTTTATGGCCCTAAGGATTTACAAACTGTTCCTGTGGGAGAGTATGAAAAAGAGCACTTTGAGTTGACAACTGGATACATTTAGATTCTGAGAAGATTCAGGTAACTCAGAACATATGTTGCTCACAGACATAGCTTGTGTTTTATTAACTGTGTCTCTCCTTGAAACCATTTCCCTCATCCCCCTGTAACGTCTGCATTTCCAGATGTCACCTTCTGAGAATATCACAATATAGCAATCTTGCAGGATAATTAATCAACTATTTTCAATGTAATTAGCCATTGCAATGTGACAATCTACATTTACAGCTGAAGTATTTGAACTATTATGAGGTCAATGTATATCATGTACTGTTTTTCAGACCAGTCACAAGGTATTGAAATGACTAAGAAAAATTTATACCACACTTCAGATAATTGTGGTAATCCAACAGACCTTTGTAACAATCTGAAACCCGCTTAAAGCATGGCTTAAAACTGATTTAAATATTATGGGTCAAATTCAGCTTCACTAATTTCATTGCAATTGCACAGAAGTAACATAGGCAGTTTCTGGCCCAGTAATTATTGATATAACTATCTAGAAGAATAAATCAATTTTGTATAGTATTGTAACAAGACAGATATAGTGCTTATTATTAAAATATCAGCATCTGAAAACAGTTTTCATATTATTACCTGAGATATGGCAGTCATTTCTTATGTGAAATACAGGAATATGTTTGATTATTTCTGATAAATGTCTACATCCTAATGGAAAACGCTATAGGTAAAATCCTAGCTCCACTGAAGTCAATGGAAGTTTTGCCATTGTCTTCAATGAGGTCAGAATTTCATCCCATATATGACTTGTTTTATAAGATTTCACAAATAAAATGGAAAATAGTTCCTTAAATTTCTTCAGATAGAAATGCCAAGACGTGATCATCAGGTCTTTCAGCTGATAAGCCCTACATAGAGCAGATAAAACATGACAGAATATATTTCCACAAAACAATTACCCATTTCTCAATTACAAAGGAATGTCAAGTAGTTACAGGTGGTGAGCATTTGCCATTGAAATATCTCCTGATAATTAAGGAAGCATAAAACTCTTGAAATCATACTGTAGCGAATGCTCTAGTTTCTTTACAGAAAATATGCAGTTTCATTATGTGGCATAACATCATCAAAGAAGAACAAAAAGATGTACCTATATTTTTGTTATTCAAGTGAAATATAGATGATTTTTTCCTATTTATTAAGGTTTAGCATAAATAATATTATCTGAATAAAGAAAAATCTATACAGCTGTCAGTCAGAAAAGCTTTTTGTCCTGTACTGAATTTAAAAAAATGTCTATTTGTCTTATTGTATTATTTTTGTTTTCCTTCCCTTGATCCTTTCCTTTTATTTAGGATTGTGTTCACTGGCACATACTTTACCTCAGATTTAATGAAAAGAACTAGTACTACTGTAGTCTGCCCCTCAGAAGGAAAAAATTCTACATTATTTGTATACAACTCTCACTTGAATTCAGGGGCTTGTATTATGCATTTGGCAGCAGAGGTACAACAGATGCTATCTGCAAGGTCTTGAACCTCAAATTCTGGAATTTATGCTTTTCTGAAACAATAAACCATTCTGTTTGTCACTGGAGTTTCATACAGGGAGTTTTTATTAGCCAACCTATCAAGCAACAAAATGGAATATTCTTTTTTTTTATTTGGGCTTCTATGGTCTTCATGTGAATCTTTTCCAAACTACCCTTAGAATTTCTATATCATAAATTTACTATAATCAACCTGCAGCTCATATAAATGCTCTTTACACTTATTAAACAAGGATATTACTGAAACTCTTACTGGCATTGTGTTTTTACAGCACACACAAAGGGTCAGATAGGTCAGCTCCCTTTTTTGTTCTTCACCATTTTAGCAGATGTCTTAACTAATGTGGAAAAACAGCAAGAGTCCTGTGGCACCTTAAAGACTAACAAATTTATTTCGGCATAAGCTTTCATGGGCAGAAACCCACTTCGTCAGATGCATGAACTAATGTGGATTTTTAGTGTTTTTTTGTAAATGAAAATTTAGAAGCTTTTTATTGCTTTGCTCATGAAAACATTCTTCCAGTTATCTAAGTCTGTATTCAGTTGAAATATGCGTTCATTTTGCTCCTTGAATTTGGACCAAAGTGGTGGCATCTTTTCTAACAACTATATCTCACTATATGGCAGTTTTGCAGACAGCCAAAATGATGTGTGTTCTGTCACACTTTCTGTAGTTACAGTTTCTGCATGTCTCCTTTACTTTCACATGTCATTTTAATTGCTTCAAGTATAACGTAATATTCTGTACCTGATATCTGACAAGACAGGCTTAGCTTTAGCATTCATTTCTCAGTGGCTCTACCCAGAAGATAGAGGATGTCAACTAAACAGTCTATAAGGAGTCTAGTTAATGGGGCAAGATAAAGACAACTTGCCTTTTATACTTTATTCAATCCTGGTCCATTATTTATCTGCAGTTTTCTGTTGTTAGTCTAGTCACAAACATATTGTAAGCAGAGTTTCAATGAGTTGGAACTGTTTGCTTGAGGTGATATTTTGCCAGGTAGTTATCATACTGTTGCTGAGTATATTTTGGCTTTTGAATAAGGACTGAAGTGTCCACAGATTTTTTGGAGCCACTTCCAACAGATGGTAACAGATGCTGAGTTTACCTTCAATACCACAGAACAAGTGGCAATTAACCACAACATTTCAGATATTCAGTTGGCAAGTCAACATGCTATGACTAGGGTAGCTTTAAAGGAAAAAGAAATCATACCAAAATAGGAAGTGGCAAACTTCAGCATGTGTGTTTTTATAAGGGAAACAAAATACAAAATATCTCAACTTTCACCAAAAGCACTTTTACAAATAGGTATGTGTTTATGTGAAATGCAATGAGGGATTGATTTTTTTCCATAAAGCTCAGTTCTCATTGTGGCACCAAAATAAGCAGCCAGGTTTTCAGAAGAATGCAGCACATTGGATAGTGAGCAATTCTGAAAATCTGGCTACAAGTGTCACAAAGGGAGCTGCTGGGTGCTGAGCACTGTGAAAATCTAACCTACACGGAGCTCAACTTTTGAAAATCTGGCCCCAGTAGAGGGTGCTGAACACTGGAAAATCTAGCCCAATGCTCTTTTAAAGATTTGGCGCAATATGAATCCCTGACACTGAATTCTAGTTTTACATTTACATTTTACATCTTAGATTTACAAGGTATAGACAGCCACTCCTTATATCTTTCCAATGTTACTCTAATGATTAGGCATAGAAGAAGGCTGAAAGTTAAGACCTTCTGGGTCCTATCCCCGTCTCTGCTACTTACTCCCTGTGTGATTATGGGCAAATCACTTAATTGTGCTTCAATTTCCCAACTATTTGCACGGTTGTTGTGGAGTTTAATGAATTAATGTTTGTAAAGTGACCTGGTATCCTTGCATGTAAATTATTAATTAAGTGTTGAGTAGTAGTAGTATTAAATTTGCATCAGTGTAATGCACAGTACTGCACATTTCATGATGATGAATAGGTTAGAGTTGCCCAGGACCGAATTATTAAATTGGAGATTCTTTAATGTGCTATTATGGATAGAGAGAGAAGAATAATACAATACTTGCTACCATCTTGCAACTATGATTGTCATTTATAGGGTTACAAAACTACTACCCATTAAGTACTACTATATTTTTCCTATTCTGGTGTTTTCAAGGAACCAGTCACATGTGCACATTGATGAGAAGAAGGATGCTGTATTTATAGCAAATTCCCACATTTGGCAAAACTCTGGATTTTCCTGTGAAAGCAGCTTTCACAGTCAGTATTCAAGGAAGCAAACAATGGAGACTAAAAGTACCTATTGTAAAAATAGTTTCCATGGGTAAATAAAGAATAATGATAAAAGATGGAATATTCTGCAACTATAGCTTACATTCAATTCCTGAATCTGAATGCTGACCCAAAACACTTTTTCAGACTTATCTCTGCTTTTCCTTAAGACCCACTGTGCTTTGAAAATGTCATTTTCTTCAACATTCTCCATCATCTCCATTCTTATCATTAAAAACATTGTGAGATTAAATGAGAGGAGGAGAGAGAGAAGTGGGAATGGAAAGAAAGATGAGACTGGTTCATAAAAGACCATTCCAATGCTTCCCAGTTTCATAGGATAAATCTTTTAATATATATATCACTTTTTTAAAATACTCCTTTTCTATGTAAAGGAGTATTTCTGCCAGAGAGAGAGGTGCTACATAATAGAACCTTTACCTTCACTTGCCATGGTCAGCTGAAACTAAAAATTGCAAAACGATAAAGTGCTCCATTAAATCTCTATTTTATTGTATAAGTGCCCTTATGAAACTGTATGACTGTACAATCGCATTATATCAGGCTAAAATTAAGGCTTACAACAGATGTTAAACCATAGCAGTACAGTGACCAGATGTAAGGCTTATTTAAACTGGAATTTAAAGTGAAATATTTATGGACTGATTTAAATGCTAATGAACAGGTACTCCTACACTAGTCAGAGTAGCAGAATGATGACAGGTATTATATAGGAGCATCTTAGTCATACAGTGGGCCTTCTTGTGATAGCTATAGAAGTAAGTTTCTCATGCCTATGGCCAGAAAAGAGTGAAAGAAGAAGGAACGGGTAAGTAAGGGGAAGGAAGGTTACTACTGGAAGCATTTCCTTTCCTCTTTCCCTTTTTCTCATACATAGTCATAGATGACTGACTCAATAACTCAGCTCCCTCTTATTCCCTGATCTCCTTTATTCTGATTCTTGCTCCCCTTCCCATCTTGAACTCTTTTTTAACCTTCTGAAGTCCACAGGCCTGGCTATGAAATAGATTAGCTTGAACTAATATGGACTCTACAGCAACTTGTCTTGCACATATATCTCTATAATAAGCCTTAACTCTTGTCAATAGTCATTATATATATGTTGTATTAAAGAGAACCTCCATCACTTGATGCACATATTTTAATAAATTTAAAAATATGTTAGTGTGCTTTAAGTGAGTAGCGATTGTGTGCATAGATGTAAATGTATTTTGTGATTTTGATGTTGCTAGCTTATGTACATTGAGCCATGTGTGGAACTATACAAACCAGAACGAATAGGCCAGCTCTGATTTATTTAATTGTATTGGAATGCAGAATCTGGTCATTGACGATTTAAAATATTGTAAGTGTACCAGGAACATTTGGGAATGTCTAAATATGGAAGTGTTTGATCAATCAATGGGAGGACAAATGTTTTGCTACCCACAGTACTACTTCCATAAGAATGTGATGCCATCTCCCTTGTCTTTCGATGTCTTGGAAAAGTGTTGGAAAATGTATAAGTATACATGAATGTGCTAGATGTAGTTATTCATGATATGTCATTTTTCTGTGTTATTGTCCAGACTGAAAAGTGTTTGTGTGTGCGTGTTGTAGTACCTTTCCTTTTAAAATATGAGATTCTTGTGCTGGACTCATGGTGAAAATAAAATTCCTTCTGTTTCTCTCAAAATAAAGAGATGAAATTATGGAATCAACTGAAAATTACAGTTGCTAAAAGCCACTTTCATACCATGTACACTATGATGCATATTTGTTATGGAAACTGATGCTCAGGCAAAGTAAGTAAATTTACTGATATGAAATCCATATGACCCAGTTGTCAATTGGGTAATCTGAAAATCTTAAATCACTTATGGATTCTACAGATTATGGATTTTTGATTTTGTATGATTTATATTTGACATGTCCATAGTTAAAATAGCTATCTTACTAAATAATAATAATAATAATTATATAATATAGTTAAGAATATTATCGTAAGGATAATTTTTAATGAAATATAAGGTAAAGATGTTAAGGAGTGAATGTACATGCCTAAGATGAAGGCAGCATCCTTACTTAAGATAACGGTATCAAGAATTTTAATTAGGGTTAGAAATGTTGAAGAAGGTATTTTTATATTGATTGTATTAAATGTTTTGATGGATTTCCACAATATAAACCAATGCAAAATGCAGGATATGCAAATTGAGAGCAGTAACCCTTTGGACAGATGTGACTTCTAGCATCAGTGCTTGCAATGCACTTGTTTATTCTCAGTGAACTCTGACTTGTTAATGTTGTGATATTAATTAGTTTTATTGCTTTAATAGAAGAGAGTGGCCTATGATCAATAAAATGATGCTTTTATCTTAATTATGACCCTTTATTCATAAATTCATAAATGCAGCTTTCTGTTCTCTTAGTAACATTGCTTACAATTTTTAAGTGATTTTTTTTACCCTCCCTTAAAACTCTCTTAAACTGATAGCCAGTTTATATTAATATTCAAAGAATATGTTACCACTTATGCCTGTTTAGAAAGTGGTATTTCCATATCTTTCATTGGCAATAGTGGGATGAAATCATTTACCTTTATACCAATGTTTCACCTTTAATATTCTCTTATCAGCTGGTAATCAAACATTCCCTAGTGCAACATGCAAATGCCCATGAGCAAATACCTAATTCTCCATCAAGTAGTCACTTAAGGTATGTCTACATTGCACACTACTTATGGCAGTGTGTAGAGTACATATTTTGCATGCTCCCCTAGCATGGGTATAAATAGCAATGTACACAGTAAAGCACTGCTTAGAAGAATAAAAACACACCGGAATACTTAGATTCTCTACATGCTCAAGCAGTGCCTCCCCAGTTTACACTGCTATTTTTACAAGTAGAATATCTTCCCTCTTTCTCTTGCTCCCCCTCCCCTTCCAGAACCTTTCACTAATGTACGTAGCAGCACTCTGCAGAGTGGACACAACCTGCTTTTCACTGCTGCATGTAGCTGTGTGCATATCTTACATGATACTGTTCATCTAGATGTGTGCAAAGTGGGTATAAAATTCTACCATTTTGATCTGATAACATTTTCCTTCACTTTGCACAGGGATGCATGGATGTGCAAGGTGCATGGCAGCAGAGAATCAGATTCAGAATCTCTTAAAAACTTAAATTCAAATATTTTATAATCACCTATTTTTAATACAATATTGCAAACTCAATTTTATTCCAGTCTCATTATATTTTAAGGGTTTTCAGGAACTTCAGATTTCTCTCTTCAGTCTCACAGTTTTGCCCTAACCCTAAATGGCTGCCATTTTCCATTACTGTGCGCAATCCTGAAGCCACACGTTGCCTTCAAGTTGGCCATCATTTCCCTTTGCAGCTAAAGGTGAGACTGTTTCCAAAAATATGGCTGCCAGTTCCAATTGTTTCCAGTGGACCTGAACCCACAGTACTGTTAGGGAAGAAGACGGCTCCTTTATCACTACAGGCAGGAGAATGTGAAGGTGCTGGAAATGGGACTGAGTGAGCAGCAGGAAGGAGGAAATATAATAGAAAGGGAAATAGTCACGGAAGCAAGAGGCAGACTGACTGAGGGGAAGGGTATGTGGTATGGTGGAGAGTGAAAATGTTATGAGTCGGGAATGGAAAAATGGAGGGAACTATTAGGAACAAGTGTATGAAAGGGGTGTGAAGATAATAGAAAACTATGTGGGAACATTAGAGGAGAATGGGAGTGAGTAGCTGCCTAACCTATTTAGTTAGTGGGGTGGGATAGAGAGAGATATAATGACAGTTCCCCACACCCTAGAAGATAGAAAGAATTTCCTCCAAGTAATAAACAGGACAGACTGGAATTTTGTGTGGGTATTTAGGGTGTAAATTTGGAGCCTGAGATGATCGCACATAGATTAGGTTTTGTCAGGTGGCTTCCCCCTAAAGGTGAAAAGAGCAGGAGGAAAGAGAGAAACTTAATTTTTTTTTTTTAAATCTCATGTTGTGGGGGGGGGGGGGGGGGGGGGGGGGGCGTGTCTGACTCATAATTTTTAAATATTTGGGTTTGGGAATACTGTAAATATATTTATGGTCATTTTATTGATTAAAATCTGACTTTATGCCAATCAGTGATTTCATCACACCAGAGAATCCCTCCCTGTCCCATTACACTAGGGATTTGATGCCTATGCATCAGTACACAGGAATCATGGTGGGACTAAGGATCTGAACCATGTGCTTTAATATGTCCTCATCAAGAAGGAATAAAAGAAAGCAATGTTGTCAGTGCAATCTGTTGTGCCATTTATGTCACTGGATGCCAATTCATGTTCAGGGTCGTGGCTTCACTTAGATGACCAAAGATGGAAAAAAAATTACAATATTTCTCATTTGTAGATCTTTACAAAACATAGAATAGAGAATGAAAAGTTATTATATCCTAGTAATCCCAATGAACTTTTGAGTTCCTCCCTTGAAAAATGCCATGGAGTCAAATTACACTGGTTCATAAAGAAATGTGAAGCACACTGAAATACACGTGAGCCTGAAATCTAAATAAGCATGAATTAAATATGTTATCCTTTTCCGAAGTGGAATCTCTGAATGTCTCCTTCTTAGAGTCAGGAGCCTTCCACAGATTATATTCTGTATGCAATTAGGTAATGGTAAAATTGGAAATATAAATTTTTTAAATAAAATTAAAATACTGAAAATCAAAGGCAATGACTGCTGGAAAAAAAATAAAGATGTAATTTAAAATACAACTCACAGTTCTTATCTACAATAACTGAAATTACTGGTTTCTAAAACTTCTATATTATATTAACTTCACAAAATCATTTCAAATAAGATATTTCAACCTAAAACAAGTGAAAAGGAATAAGGATTAAAGCTGAGTAAATGCTTGTCTCCAAGGAATAAGTTTATAGTTGTAAAGGGATGTTGAGAACATAATGCTGTTTAATAAAGAATTTGTAACTGAGTAGGAACTTCATTGTTGCTTTGGCCTTTCTTATTGATTTTATAAGAAGGAACTGATTAATTTAAATTCTACAAGGTAAAGCTATAATCTATTCATAAAATAAAAGTATATTTAAAAAGCTAATAACTAAAGCAGATTGAATTATTGATTGCAAACAATTTATGCCTTGAATTTGACCTCTTAACCTGTTCACAAATTGCAAGTTGGCAGGTCATGATTTTTACTAATGTATTTCATTATTTAACATTGTATGATAGATTCTTTGTGTGAACATATTTATACTTATAGATTGTTCATCAACTCTTTCCTGAGCTCATTTATTCAAGTGTTTAATTTGCTTTTCAAATTGTGTGTGATTGGTCACCTAAATTATGTGTTGTTTTACTCCAGTTGGATGGTCCAATAGTTAGGACACTAGTTTGGGATTTGCAAAACCAAGGTTTCAAATCTCTTCTCCCCACAAACTTCATGTAACTTGGGCAAGTTACACCCTCTCTGAAAATATAAGGTGTGTAATGGGGATAATACTACTTCTTTATCTCACAGGGAGTAAGTGAAGGATAAATACATTAAAGACAGTGATCTGCTTGGTTATGACAATGATGGAGGACATATAAATATCTACAATGGCTAATATCGAGGAGGAATGCCTGAACAACTTACTGGAATCTTTTTCATTCAGGAAAAATATAGAAAGCACTGTAAGGAGATAAAGCCGGCAGGAGCCAAGCAGGTCTAAGGGATTTCACGTATTCCTTTGTACAAGGAAGCACATTGTATACAGCTATTCATGTGGACTTCTAGACTGAGGAAGAAATTAATAAAAATGTAAATAAGTCATATTTACTGGCTCTTTAGGAGACTTTACATTTCTTGTCAGGGTCACATAATTGAATCTGTCCTATGTGAACGGGGTTCAGTCACCTACTATTGTCTCTCATCTTATTCACTGCCTGAATGCTAGGGCTCTGTCAAAATGCTTAAGGAGTCATTGTGTTTTCCCTATTCCATGTATATTATTTGTCTCTCAACCGCAAAGACTGAATTCACTGGACTCCATTTCTTCTGTCCTATCACTAACCATTCGCTGCAGTTAGTGATCACTCTATATGTTTATAAAGGGAATGATCTCCAATTCTTGTCGGTTTGGTTAATTGTGCCATTGGTAGGACTTGGGGCACTGCTGTGTTAACTAGTGACCAAACAACAGTATTTTACATATCTGCCATATATTAAATTTACTTTCTGTCATTATTCACCCCAGTTGGAGCCAATCACAAACAACTGAGTAGCCACAGTGCATTATGGATTCTAACTGAGAAGAGTGCAGTCACATATTCATATTGATAAGAACTGTCATCTATTAACTATTTACATATATATTGACATCAAATGCACATGCAGTGCTATCTGTCTCATGAAGTGCCTCAATTCAACAGCTATTAAGAAATTGCTATTAACTCTCTCTTATGATAATATTTCACATATCTACAAAATGCATTTTTGTCTTCTACTTTTTGTCACCTTGTCAACATTCTCCATAGTCAATGATGCAGTAATTCTTTGTATATATTTGCTCAGTTCTAGCAGGGGATGTTGAGAGGCAGATCTTGGGAATAGTTACCGTGCTGGGGATATGTCCTGAAATTTGGGCATCATTCATAACAAATCTGTTTCTTTGCTGTTAGAGTTTAAGCAGTGTCTCACTCCTAGTTGTTGTAATTATGGTCATCAGAAAGGGATTAAGATGTATACTAAAATAGACATTTAGGCCCTGGGCAGAAAGCATAGGAGAGTCTTAACATGAACATTGCCAATATTGCACATACTTACTCTTGATTAGTTGTATCTTGCTGCATCCATCTACACATTATTTAAAAGATTCTGCCTTTATTCTCTATCCAGACTGCTAAGGATATTGGTCAGTCGTTCATTATCTCTCACTTGTAATCTCCTTCTTTCTCACCTTGACACCAAACACTTTGCCCCCATCTTATCCATTCTAAATGCCGCTGCTCAGATAGGCTCATGTTACCTGAGGGGATTGGCTCACAGCATATAGTCATGACAGGTGTGTCCAAAAGTAATAACAGAACTATCAAGTTGTAAGGCCGGACATATTTAAATTGCTATGGGTTACCTTCCATGTCATCAATTTAGTCCTCAGCTGCTGTGAATCTTAAGATTTCTGCAGTTGAATCTAGTTGTTCCTCCTAGGTTTATATTTCCAAAAGAATTGCGTTTCATTCTATAATTTACTTGAGAAGATTGTTCTAGGTCTCTTATTCTGTTTTGCAGGTGATGTAGCAGGTTGAATAGACAATGTCTATTGGCCTGACCAGCACTCCCTGGTTGCTGCACCATCTTAGTTTTTTTTTTATTCACATTGTCATCTGTAAATTCAGCTTTTCCTTTGTTCTTTTCACTCTCAATAAGTCATCTACAGTTAACTGGTACCACAATCAAGTCAATTTAAATCTTTCTTTTAAATTATTTCTGTCATGGAGTTTGTCTTGCCAGTGAGCTTGAGTTGTCACTTATGCATCTGCTTACTATGAGGGCATCTAGTGAAACTTGCCTCCATACTGGACATCTTTCTAAAGAGCTTTCAGAAATTTATTTTTGTACCTATCACTGTATGAATCCCTCCTCACTTAGCAGTCTACTTAAAACCAGAAAATAAAATTAGGAAATTAAACTACCCCCATGCTTCACAAAAAGGCTACAACTTTGTAGCCAGTTAGCATGTTTTAACCTTTTTGTTTGTTTGTTAGCTTTTCTTGCCAAGTTTTTCCCCAAGCTACAAATGCCATTTCCTATTCAGCTGCTGCTCAGTTTCTTACAGACACCCTGCAGATCATATGCATAACATTCCAATCCAAACTGGACTATTTGAGTAAGAAAAAGCTTCTGAAAATCTGTCACTATTTCCCTTGCATTCTTCCCTTATTTTAGTCTTTTTTGTAAACTCTTTGTACCTGTAGTCCAATTCTCTAATACAGGCTAATTAAAATATTTGTTTTATTTTGATCTTCAAGCTTTATTAGCTCATGGTCTCAAAATCTTATGATATTTTTAAAAGCTCAAATAAACACTCAACATCTGGCACAGCTATTGTCACTTTTGAATGATAAGAGATAATATTACTGCAGTGTTGTTAATGCGGATATCTAATTTCAATAACCTTTTCTTCCTTTAAAATTAGTTGAATGCTATCATTTTAATATTCTTTGTAAACTAAAATGTCTGAGTTTCTCCCCCTTTCTGTGTACAGAAACAATAGTGCATTTTGACGCAGCCTGAAGACAATTGATTGGCATCTTTTAAAACTCTTGTTGCTTTTTTTTCTATGCATACAGTTTTGGTGAAAAGCAGGTGATTGAAAAGGACATTGACTGAAGTCTTCAATTAATCTTTGAGCCCCGTTTCAAACTGGACTTGTACTTACTATTGTCAGCGAATCCCATAGAAATAGGTCATTCTCTAATGTGATTAAAGATATCTAATTCTTCATGATGTTATTTTATTTTACAAAGCTAAATCAATTGGGGAAAATACATCCAGCAGTACAGAACTAGGCAAACATAATGGTTTTGTGATGATAGGTCACAAGAAAC
Organism: Emydura macquarii macquarii; assembly: GCF_026122565.2. NCBI lineage: Eukaryota > Metazoa > Chordata > Testudines > Chelidae > Emydura > Emydura macquarii. The sequence goes on along the minus strand of NW_027131500.1, from coordinate 5,190,118 downwards.
TGAACTCTATCCCTTTATTTTTATTTCTGGATTATTACAAGTATTCCTGTTACTAATATGTCATATCCTTACACTTTAAAAAAAAACCCATATGCATATTTCCTACCTTATAAAAATATGTCGACATTTCGTTTTGATGAATCTAAGCCTGTCTGCTTTTGTTATTCCATGGAAACCTTAGAGATTCTCTGAAAAAAGAAAGCTGCTGTTCTGTGGGGCTCTGAGTAATTTGAAGATTTGTGTTCCCTTATTTTTCTTGACTTTCCAAGAGCTTGTCAAACAAAATTGGATGTCTCCAAAAACTCCTCTAAGCTAAAACATAACATAATCAAGATGTTGTCTGCAATTAGAGAAAAACAACTATGACCTAATGCCATAAAATTATATAACCCTATTTAAAACATTTTTGAACTTTTTAGTGTGTTTAAAAAAAAATCTGACCTGTTATTTGTGAAACTGATACTTTTCTTAAGCACATCATATAGTGTCTGTTGCTTGCATTCCTCATTTAAATTTTAAGTATAGTATTTTAATGTATGTACTTCATATTTCTGTGATAGACGTGGCTGACAAAGATGAATGAATCCTTGTGGACCATTTCAGTTTTCTGGTCACTGCTCTATCATGTACAATCCCTGGGGCTCAAATGCTTCCTTTATTCTCTTTCTGGCAGGACTTTGTAAAATTGGAGAGTTCCTATTCTCATCTGCTCATTTCTTTACTGTCATAACAATCCCATTTTATATTGAAAATTGGGTCTTCTCTGAGGCTTAAATATTGTTTTATCCTCTTTATGATTTCTATATACCAAATGAAAACTAAGATTTATGATGCCCTGGAGGGACAACTTGGTTTCAGTCCTTCCAAGAGCAATGTTACTTTAAAGACAATGGTGGTATCCCTGCTGTGTATCAAGAATGTATTATGAAATATAAACTGTCCAAGAAAAGAGAGATCCCATTGAACATGGGTAAGGAACTGACATTGTGTATTTATTTCCTGTTTTAATGTGGGCTTATGAATATTTACAGCATTTTTTAAAAGTACAGTTTGTCAGTATAAGACAGTTTTCAACCTTTGAGCTACTCTAGCCAAAAACAAACTCTCCCACTCATGTCAAAGCACTTGCTGTATATCACTATACAGAAAGTTATTAAACATCCGCCAAGTGTTCATGTGCTGTCTTGTAAAAGTTGCTTTTTAATAATATAAAGCCTTAATAAATTCCACTTTAAAAATACTACACAATTTTAGCACCATTGTAAGCAAAAGTAACTAAGACTTTGAATATTTTCAATGGAATGATACTGTGTAGTTTATCTTTCACCCACAATGACAGCTGAAAACAAAGTAGTCTTTGATTTACATTGGAAACCTCTGTTAGAACTCTGCTCTAGTATCCACTAAATGTACAGAGCTATGTAGTTGGAATTCTGTCTCCTCATCTGAGGCTCAAATGTGGGCTTTCTGCACTGCAACTGATGGGCATCAATAGGTGCACAAATAAAAAACATCAACACAGCAGTCCGAAAAGATCAAGTTGGCAAGGACAGCTGAAAAATAGCATGTTAAACTTTAGTGAACAAAGCTGCTAGGCATCTCTAGAATGGCAACACAGAGAACAACTGGACACCAACGCGTGCCATTTTGGAAAGAGACGGGATGTCATGGTTCTGGCAGGGAATACTAACAGCTGCTGAATGCTGGTAAACATAGTAGCAAAAACAACGAGAATCTGACTCACAAGAAAGGGCCAATCTCTTTAAGTTGTAATGAAGTGAGAGAGAAAAGTATATAAGCAGGAAGATGACTTTCACCAGATTAAAAAATTTAACTTTTCTTTAGTAGTAGAGGAATAGCTAATGAAGTGCTAATGTGGTGCTATCTGCTGATAGCCAATCTTACAAGTGATAAAAAGTACATAGATGACAAGCTCTCTCTTCAAAATAATGCTGTTAATTTCCTGTGTTCTCTCTGCTGGCTACAAAGTGGTGGAATGATTGACTGTAATCTGGCAATGTCTGGTTTTTAAAATGTGTGGTAGTAGCCCTTAATGGTGGTAGCCCTGGCTGTTCTAAATTGCTGTAGTTGAAGCTCAGACCAATGGGTATCTGCACTAACACACCAGCCACCCTTTCAGGAATCCCACCACTGCATCCTAAATCAGCAGACAATTGCATTGTCCTTGTGGTGGGCCCTTGGACGTACAAATTATGTCCCTGCTCACTACTGCTGAAGGGTTATGTATATTTGGCAGCAATTTGCTACCCCACAGAGCTATGCATAAGGATTAATTGAGGTTAAATGGTGACTTTGATGTAACAAAGGATGAATAGCACAACCTGATATAACATGTCCAAATGTTAACAGTCTGCTTCAGTTTTTTAATGTTTCTGCCCTGCATTGTGGCTTCTCTATAGAGTTGTAAAAATGTTTGCATTTCAACATAAACTATTGGCAGTAAATTATTTTGGCAACTAGACTTCCACAGGTAATTTGGATTAAAATGATAAATCTGGCAATTCTCCCAGTAATAATGAGGTGAAGATAAAATGATTCTGGAATTGTTGACACATCAGCAGACACTTGTGCCTATTTGGAGCCCCACTATAGTTAGAAGGACTCTTGGTGGGTGAACATTCACTTCAGTGGGGATCTGTGTGGATGCAGTGGCCTCTTTGTACTAAGTGAATTGCAAGATCAGGGCCAGAAGAAGGGAATTCTAGGCAAATGGTTAGTCACACTCCAGGAACTTGTTCTTCCCTAAAGAGAATAACCTATTTTTTCGGAAGGGGGCTCTTCTAAGGGTGACTTTGAAAATGCTTGCAATAAATTATGTGGTTTCACTGATTTTAATTAGAGATTAAACATGCCTTAGATGAAAACTTCACATAAAGACCTTAGTGAAACAACTCCAAGATAACAGAAGAATATCCTTATGAGATCCATTACTGTAAAGGACTTGGTATAGTTTATTTCTACCTATGCTGCCAAGGTCCATCATCTTTTACTCCTTGGGCTCACATTGACTTTCATAGCAAACTTCCATACATTTCTATTTTCTGTTGCTGTACACATCAAAACAATTGTTCTCATTGCTTCAGCAGGAGCTCTGAGCTCAAAGGGCCTTCAGGGGCAGACCCAGTATTAGAATTTGTACAACTCTTTTTTTAATGTTAGACAACATGTAATACCTCAAAGGAGGGATTGACTTTTTCCCTCACCTTCAGATTAGCCACACAGAGGAGACCATGGACTTGATATAATGGTATAATAGCCAGCTCTCCCTAACTGTGTATTCTATAATCTGCAGTATCTGCCCTTTTGGAGGATGCAGGAGGGTGGAGGTGCAGGTGGATGATGCATATTGTCCTCCCTCCAAGCCCTGCAGGGAATCCACCAAAAATATAATGCATCCTAAAGCTTTGTGTGGCCTGTCCCACACAGTGTGGAATCGCCTTTTTGTATGTATTCTGAGGACAGGTACTTGCAGATCCTAATAATGCATCTCCATTAGCACTGTGCTGTCAAATAGCTGAAGGATAGAGGGCAGGATCTCCAGAGCTGATGAGGACAGAGGCACAACCTATAGGGACAAAACCTCTTGCTTGTTCACCAGGGATAAGAAGATAATAAAATGCTTTTGAAATAACACTGTGCAGAGAAATCTCATTGAGTTTTCTCTCAAGCTGACCTCTATATCATGTTTTTTTTTTTCGAAAGGAGGCATTTCATATATGCCATATCACTGTACAGGGCCCGATTCTCCATTGCCCTGCACCTTGTATACTCATTTGAACCAGTGCAAAATGAGTATAAATAGGGTGGAAACTGCTAACTTTCTTAATTGTCATTGTTTTTCACCCACTAGTTGCAGGTATAAGTGACTACACAATGTTCAGGGCCACTCAGAATCAGGCTCCCAATTTTTTTTATGTGAATGTTAGTGGCCTAACAATTTGGATTCCTTGCCCTTTTTCCCCCCCTGCTTTCGAAGTTGTGGCCATTTTTAAAAAAATCAACTAATTTGATGTGTAAATAATATCAGCAGTACTATACAATGAAGAATGTGGTTCCACTAGTGAAGAATTGGGAAGTAGGAGGCTGGGAAACTTCATCATCCGTGTCCTGCAGCAGCAGCAGAGCGGGAGTTCAGTCACATGCTCAAGAGTCATCCAAAAGGGGGAGGGTGTCTGTCTATCAGGTTGCTGTCTGTCCTACTCCTTGTGTGCAGCACAAACTAGAGTCAGAGGCACACTGACCTAAACATTAATGGTTGACTAGGTACTAGTGAGAATGATCTAGTAACATTTACTGTGTGCAAAAATTATGGCATCAATCACTAATAATTATATTTGGAACTCTAAAGGGTCACTTATCTACAGTTGAAAGCAGTTGTTGGCATAATTTACTGGAAACATAAATTTAAGGTGGGAAGCATTAAAGAAAACTCTAAATTGTTCAAAGATCCCCAAGACATCATGACTGCACAATAATCCAAAAAAGTTATGCTAAAAAAAAAACAACCCATCCTGGTTAAAAGAATATGTAGAAGTGGGGATAAAACATAAAAAATAAATCAATATATAAGAAATGGAAAAAAATGGGACATAAATGACAATAAATATATGTTACAATCTAAAAAAGTAGGTAAATGATTCCTTTGGCTTTTCTTATCAACGAAATGTCAAATAGCTAATAGTATTAAAGAAAATAAAAGGCAGTTTTAAAACATATCAAAAACAAAACAAACAAAACCCCTAAATAAAGCATAGGTCTATTACTAGATATGGAAGGCCAATTTGTAAATAGTGATGCAATAAAGGCAGATACGTTCAATAGGTATTTCTGTTCTCTATTTAGAATGAAGCTGGAGGAGGATGTTGTAGATGTCCTTATATGATGTACACGGAATAGAAAATTTACCATCTGGAACCAAAAAAGGATGTGAGGCAACATCTGCTAAAATTATATATTTTCAAATGGACAGCCAAGAGTATTCAAGAAAATAGCTGAGGAGCTCTCTGAACTGCAAATGTTAATTTTTAACAAATCTTGGGAAACTGAGGGAAGTCCAAAGGATTGGAAGACTGCCAACATAGTTCCAATATTTAAAAAAGGTTAATAGAGATGACCCAAGGAACTGTACCCTTGTTAGCATGATGTCAACCCTACCCAAAATAATGGAACAGGTAATTCAGGACTCTATTAACAAAGAAGTAGAGGCTAAAAATATAATTAACATCAGTCGGAATGGTTTCATGAAAGGTAGATCTTGTCAAACTTTTTTTGGACACCTTGCAGGTCTGGTTGATAAAGGCAACTATGTTAATATAGTATACTTGGATTTATCCTAAGCATTTGACTTAGTACCACATGGTATAGTTTCATGTATTATATAGAACTAACAGGGTATGCATTAGATGGATTAAATACTGGTTCATGGACTGATCTCAATATGTAGTTGTTAATGGGTAGATATAATTAAATAGGGTGTTTCCAGTGTGGTCTGCCAATTTTCAGTTCTTAGTTCAATGCTATTCAATATTTTTATCAACAATCTAAATGATGATAAAATCTTTGCTGGTAACATTTGCAGATGACACACCGAGTGGTGAGGTAGTAAATAACGAGGAGGACTGGTCACTATTAGAGAGTGATCTGAATTACCTGGTTAAATGGTCACAATCCAACAAAATGCATTTTAATACAACCAAATGCAAGGTAATGCATCTGGGAACAATGAATTCAGACTATATCTACAGGATGCAAGACTGTCTTGGAAAGCAGTAACTCAAAACGATTTAGATAATTGCCTCAACGTGAAGTTTCAGTGCAATGCTTCAGTAAAAAGGACTAATGTGATTCTTGGATGTATAAAAAGGGACATATCAGGTAGAAGAAAGGAAGTGATCTTGCCCCTTTACACAGCATTGTTAAGACCTTCAATAGAATACTGGGACCAGTTCTGGTGTCTGCACTTCAATAGGATGTGGAAATACTTGAAAGAGTTCGAAGGAGGGCCAGGTAAATGATCCAGGGGTTGGAAAACAAGACTTATGTGAGGCTTAAGGAGCTCAATTTATTCAGATCATCAAAGACAGGTTGAGAGGTAACTAGTCACTGGGTATAGGTGCTTACTCATGGAAATAGATCTGATAGTGTGGGGGTACACTTTTAAATCCTGCTGGATTTAAAAAGGAATAACAAGAGCCAGTGGCTAGAAGTTGAAGTTAGACAAATTCAACCTTGAAATACGAAGCAATTTTCTAGCTGTGAGGGTAATTAAACACCTGGGAGCTTACTGGGAAGGTGGTGAATTCACCATTGCTTGCATGTGTTTGGGAAGGAAGGAGACAATGGAGGGCTGGATGGTCATGGTGGCTTTTTGTTGCCTTAACACTCTCATAACACTTGCAGTTCTTCATTAAGATAATGAAGATAATCCTATGTCATGCTTCAGAACTTCAGTAAACCACCTTCAAAGGTCAAGAAGGATTTTACCCCCAGTGCACAATTGGCCAGATGTATTTTGAGGGTTTTATTTCATTTTCTTATGAAACATTAGTGTTTGGCCACAGATTGAGACAGGACACTAAATGGGGTGGACTGGTGTTCTAAGATGGTACAGAGAATCCATTTTCTTAGGTGCTTGACTGGTGTGTCTCACTCACATGCTCAGGGACATAATAATTGCCAGATTTGGGGTCAGAAAGCAGATCTTGGCCCAGGCTTCTTTGGCATAGACTTTGTTTTGTTTTTGTTTTTCCTACCTTTGCAGTGTGGGGCACAGATAACCTGCTAGGATCATTTGGGCATATCACTCCTAATCAATTCTCTGCTATTGTCAGGGTTTTGGGCACTGGTGGCAACTATGTCTCTTCAGTTCTATGGGACTACAGTTTAATCTTCTTGTAACTGAAATGCTTTAGCTATTGGGTTCAATTCAGCAGTAACTGGGTGGAATGTGGTGATCTGTTGTACAAAAGAGATCAGCCTAGATGATCTAATAGTCCCATCTGGCCTTAAACTGTACAAAACTTTTCCTTCCTGCATCGAGCAATCCTTAACTGAGCTGACAGGATGGCTACTGCATCTCATTACTATGAGAGTGCTACTACCACTAACATTAGAGTGCTACTGATAATAGCACCCCAATAGCACCTCTCCAGTTTAGAATTTCATCCCAAATCAGAATTAAATAGCTACAATGTATTAGTGAACACAATATTATTTTCAGTTTTATTTTGAATGTTTATCATATTTATATTCAATATCTACATTTCCATTAATTTCACAATATGTTTAAATTCAGATATTTTGGCAAACAAGCCATTTGACTGTTGTAGATTATTCATAGAGCCATTCAACTGTTTTAGACGATGCTATCATGTCAGACCTTACAGCATCACAAGACTCAGTGCTGTCTTAAAAGCAGTTACAGGAATTTTCATTTGACGCAGAAGCACGGGCTGTATTTCTTTTATTTGACTAAATTGTTTCCTATTACTTGTTCTGCTCTCTTGATGGTAATAAATTTCATAAGGGTTCCTAGATTTCAAATCAACTATTACACTATCTAGCTGTAACACTGAATCAATAATGGATGATATACATGTCAGATCTAATAGCTGGAAAGCAGTTCTGCCTTCAGGTGTCTCATTCAGTAATCACTGTAATATTTATTGAAAAAGGAGTAAACTGTTATAATTTCAATAATAAATTTGCATGAATATATGAGGACATTTTCATAAATACACAAAATAGACCTGTGAGGAGAACTGTTAGTTTTGCATGTGGATAAAGGTTCTTAGTCTTTGAAAAACTGTTTAATTGAGATTTGTATAACATAGTTTACATTAACAGGTTTCTTAAGACACTTTCCCCTTTCAAATAATCACATACAACTGGAATCTAGTGAATAGTCTACTGAATTATTTTATAACAACATGTCTATACATTTCTATTTCAATAGATTTGGATTGTTCATAGTTTGCTTTAGGAAAATTTGCTATTGTGATAGAATCATAGAAATGTAGGGCTGGAAGGGACCTTGAAAGGTCATCTAGACAATGTATACCTAGACCATCCCTGACAGGCGTTTGTCTAACCTGTTCTTAGAAATTTCATTGATGGGATTTTGATTACCTCCCTTGGAAGCCTATTCCAGTGCTTAATTATTCTTACAGTTAGAAAGTTTTTCCTAATATCTAACCTAAATCATTACAACAGATTTAGCTAATTACTTCTTGTCCTACTGTAACATTCCCCTCTGCAGCCTGGACTGGTAAATCGTTGTGTCACCCCAATCCCTTACTCTTGGAGCCCATCTTGCCCTACTTTGCTATGAAAAGCCCACTCGTGGGCATCTCACACACAGCCGATAGCATGTAAATTGCTCCCAATTTACTGAATGACTGCCTCTAGCCAGCCACTCATGGGATTATGCAATTGTATGACTCCAGCCAATATCCCCAGTCCCAGATGCAACCCTAGGAACTGCTGTTTTGCAATGTTCATTGTTGCCCTCTGAACACTGCAACCTCATATTTTCATCAGTTTATCAAAGAAATTGATATGCACTATACTTGTCACTTCAAATGGAGTCTTTAACATACCTTAAACCAAATGCACTGCTTTAGATAAAACAAACATATTAAGTAGAGAAAGATTTTAAGGGATTATAAATCAGAGGAAAGCAAATCAGATTTGATCAAGAGAAAATAAAAGGCAAATCACATTCTAAACTAAACTGAATACTTTCAGCAATCTTACAAAGTCAGATGATTCTCACCACAGGCTGGCTGACCTGCCTCCAGTCAGGCCCTCGCCCTGTGATAGGCACTTCAGTTGCTTGGCGTTTGTATATGGAAGTGGAAGATAGAGAGAAATTGCAAAATGTCTCTCCTTTTTAAAATGTTCCTCTTCCCTCTGGGGCATCGCCCTCAACCCTTCTCCTTCCCCCCACAGCCTTTCAGGGTCAGGTGACAAACAGTGTTCCTGTATGGTTCCCTCCATGCCCTGAGCCACTGTGGTCCTTTGCGGATTCATTTGTTGATGTCTGGGCCAGTCCTTTGCTCCTAGAATGCTGATCTGGGTTGTTCTAGACAAGTGCTAATGAGGTGGAAATTGGTCCTTAGCTCTGTAGAATTTTGCGTAGATCTGTCTCAAGCCATGAGACACATTTGGGAATATTACAAAGTCAAGCCTCATAACCCTACACATGACATTGCAACCAACATATTACTGTAACAATAATGTTCAGTATGCCATGAGCATTCCAGAAACATCTTACATGACATACTTTGCATTAAACAATACACAATTACATTATAAGGGTGAACATGGGGATGCAGTGTGTCACACCTACCTTCAATGGAGGTAGATAAAAAATAATCACAGTCCTCTTTCTAAACAGCCCTTAACATATGTGAAGACTGTTAGCAGGTCCCTCCTCAGTCGTCTTTTCTCAAGACCAAACATGTCCAGCTTTATTTTAACCTTTCCTTATAGGTCAGGTTTTCTAAACTTTTTATCAATTTTGTTGCTGTTCTCTGGATCTACAATTTGTGCACATCTTTCCTAATGTGTGGCACCCAGAACTGAACACAATATTCCAGATGAAGCCCCACCAATGTCAAGTCAGATGCATTTCATCAAGCCCTGCTGACTTATCCAACTTAGCTAATATTTCTTTAACTTGTTCTTTCTCTAATTTGGCTTGCATTCCTTTCTCCTTGTTGTTACTTAACACAATTTAAATTATCTAGTTACAATTTACCTTTTTAGTGAGACTGAAGCAAAATAGGTATAAAATACCTCAACCTTCTTGATGTCATCTGCTATTAGCTTTCCTTCCTGCACAATAGAAGACCTACATTTTCCTTCGTCTTTCTCTTCTTCCAAAGTATTTAAAGATCCTTTTCTTATTTTCTTTTATGTCCCTGGCTAGGTGTAACCCATTTTGTGCCTTAGCTTTTCTGATTTTCTGAGTATGTCCCTACATATTTGTACTACGTACTGCTCCTTAGCAATCTGTCCACGTTTATACATTAAATAGGATTCATTTTTTAATTTTCAGGTCATTATAGAGTTCCTAATTGAGCCATATTGGCCTTTTACTAATTTTCCTCTTTCCTTTGCTTCAGGATACTTTATAGTTGTGTCTTTAATATTGTATCCTGGAGAAACTGATTGCTCTTCTGACCTTATTTATCCACTTACATTTTCTTCCAATGGGATCCTAGCTACCAGGTCTGAGTTTATTAAAGACTGTGTTTTTGAAGTCCATTGTCTTTATGCTGCTGTTCTCAGTCCTTCCTTTCTGTAGAATCATGAAATCTATTACATTAGGATAATATTCACCCAAACTGACTACAACCAGTTCTTCCCTGATGGGCAGAATCAAAACTAAAATGCGGTCTTCTCGGTTACTTCTTCCACTTTCTGAAATAAAATGTTATCCCCAACACATTCCAAGAACATTTTGTGTTTTGCAATATTACTCTTCCAACAGACATTGCTGTAGTCAAATTCCCCCATTACTAAAGTTCCCTAGGTCTTGTGATTTGGATATTTCTCTTATTTGTACTAGAAATACCTCATCCATTTCCTCCTTGTGGTCTATATTAGGCCCGTACCATAACATCACCATTGTTTTTTCCCCTTTTACCATTATCCAGAGACTTTCAACTGGTCTGCTTTTCACCTCCTTCTGGACCTCAGATCAAGTGTATATATTCTTGATGCAACATCACCTCCCTTTTTTCCCTGCCTGTCATTACTGAACAAGCTATACTTCACTTTATATGATGGTTTCTTATTTTGTAATTTTGAGAGGCTATTCAAAGGGAAACATAATCATTAAATCATCAACCTTGACATTATGGCCAGCATGGCAAGAATTAAACCAAATGTTAGTAATGATGAAGTAAAATGAATTGCCCTTGTCTGATCCTGTGCTCCATGCACACCTTAAATTAACAATTAGGTAACTGGGAGAATTAGGTTTACAATGAATGTAGGATTATGGCCTATGTAATTTATTTGAAGAAAAAACAACCTAATAATATAATATCTAACTTTTATATAGCAAATTCATCCTCACTTTAAAGTGGCGTTTTCCACGGTTCCATATAATTACACTTTTCATACCTATGGTGACCAGATGTCTCAATTTTATTAGGGCAGTCCCAATATTCTGGCCTTTGTGTTATATAGACACTATTACCCCCTCCCCCCCCCACACACATTCTATCCCGATTTTTCACACTTGCTATATGGTCACCCTATTCATACCATGAATTTAACTGTAATAGCTAAAAGCCCAGTTTAAGATACTTGATCTGAGAAGGTTCTGCTACTAGAGGTTTGATACTCAAACAGGCTACTTTTTTCTTAATTAAGAAAAACCCACTAGATTTGAAGAAGAGGTTTATTGCTACAGTTGTACTGCACCTGCTCACATCTCACATTGTTTAGTTGGGACCCAGATTTGGCAACAAATCTGAAATCTGTGACCCTTTTTTTAAGATGAATCTTTTCAGCAAGAAGTGATCTTAGTCGCAAGGAGGAGCCCAGGGAATGAATTGCCACAATTTCCTGCTCTTACCTTGCTTACAGGGAGAAATCATTTTCCTACGTCCCCTGACCAGAAGCCAATTAATTCTCCATTTTCCCAGGGCTAGCTCAGCTGTACAGGCTGGTATGTTGTACCAACACAGCAAAAGCCCCATCAGTCGTCCTCTTTTTTTCTGCCTATTCCCACACTGCTGCAAGGAGACAAATGAAAGGGTCATGTTCATAGTCCCTGCTGTCCCCTCATACCTGAGGCCAGGCCAAAGCCCACCGAAGTAAATGGAACTTTTCCATTGACTTCAATGGGCTTTGGATCAGGAACCTGGAGCCTAGATACTGGAAGGCCATGCAGGTGCTAGGAAAAGATCTCATCACTCCTTCTGCTCCCAGTTGGGCCACAATCTGGCCCTTATTAATGAAACCATGAAATTGAAACAAAAGAACTATTTGGCTAAAGATACTTCAGAATATCCAATGTAGTCTACAGATGAAACATCAAGTGTGGCTATGGAAGAATGGGACAGAAAACAATAGAAGAACCTGAGTTAGAATCCTCTTGGGAGAGCCTGAGAGAGATTTATATGACAATATGTTTCTTGGGGATATATTTCTATTTATTTGTCTTCCCATTACTTTCTGAGTTGCAGTGCAGTTCAGAGAAGGAAGGGAGTGTTCTTGGAAGGGAGGTAATAAATGGTCTTTGTTAGCACACTTCAATAGTAAGCAAAAATATACCAGTACTGGCTTTTTTCTGAAGTAAAAGTCTTGAAGCAATAACAATTATCAAATGTTGGAATGGAATATAGCAGAAAATAAAATAACATCTGTGATGAAAAGATGGTAGAAGAAAACGCCTATTTAGAAAGAAGATGATTATAATATAACTCAATTTATTTAAATGTCTGTTTAGAAATATCTAAGTTCACCAAGCTATATTAGAAAGACAAGGTTGATGAGATAATTATTTTTAATCGACCAATGATATTGTGACAAGCTATATTATTATTTTACTGGGAAAACTATTCATTCTAACTTTGCTTTTGAATACCAACTTTTATATGCCAAATTTATTATTAAGAATATGCAGATTATTCCTTATATTGGTCTGGAATATCAAAATATTCAATTCAGAGAGACAGTTTGTAACTCACAAAGTGTCAATAGATTTCTGCACTCAAAATATTACATCAAAAAAAGGTATTAGAAGGATTTTATTTTATACTGTAGTCTGTTAGGGTAAAGTGTCAGGATTCCCTTTTTTAATAAATAAACTTCTTTTGGCTGTTAAGTTGAATGTTAAATATCTTAACTGGGCAATGCAAGCCTGAAACTCTTATTCATATATGTCTGTCTCGCAAACAGAGTGAAAAGAATCTGCTTTTGCAAGTCATTTTGGTTCATGATATAATGAACCAAATGGCTTGCTAGAAAATTGGATAAATTCCAGTTGAACAGCCACTATTCAAATTGATAGTGACAGCACATTCTGAAAAAAATGTTATTTTCAAATGATTGATATGCACTCAAAAGGGTGTGAAGAACTATAGCATTCATATTGCTCAGGAGCTGTTGACAGTTTTGGCACATCTCTAATGCTGATTAGAAAAAGCCAGGGCAGTGCAGTTTGCATTCACATTAAACACACAGACCACATTAATGATTTGATTCACATGAACATTCAATCTACAAAAGTGTGCCAAAATTTTCAAAACTGAATGACTGTTCCTATCACCTCAGTATACATTGGAATGGGTCTGAGCAATGAATAAAAGTACCATGTAGGAGAATGTCATAGGCTGTCTGGCCCATTTAAAAGGTGATGGATTCAGTGCACCTGGACTGATTACTTGTTGCTCAATAAGGTTTAAAGGAAGGTACTTTGGCCTTCTAATTGGGGAGACAGCTGCAGATGATTATTGACAAATACCTGCTGGGAGTAAGAAGGTTCTTGAGTCAGCAGGGGGAAGACCACTGGGAAAAGCCAAACTCAAGGTAAGAGGGGCTGGGGTAGCAGGAAGAAAACCTCCAAGGAGGAGGAAACAGACTTGGCTGAAAGTGGGATGAAGACTTCATAAGTTTGAGGGTTTTTTTTAAAAGACTTTGTGTATGACATCCCGGGGGGGGGGGAATGTTTTGACTATGTGGCTTGTGTGGATTTTCTGAAGGGCTTTGAGAGAAGGGGAAACTGAGGCAGAGTGCTGCTGCACTATACTTGGCCAGAAGGGAGTTGTATATGTTTGTAAGTAATAATTTTTAAAATAAGGAATAAAGCCAAACTTAATTCTTTAAAGTTGGAGCCCCCAGGGCAGTTACAGATAATTTAATTTAGTGGAGGACTGTGAATGACATGAGTGATCAAAGTAAAAAACTTTATTTAACATAAAATAGTTAGTTAAGCACACAGGTATTACACCATGCACTGTACTCTAAAATGAAATGATGCATTTAGGGATGATTAGTCCCTAAATAAGGAAACTCAGTATAATCCTTTCTCTAACAATATCTTGATGGTGGTGAGGCATGTTTATCTAAAACTAGCATGCTACCGTTTTTATTATGAATTATAATAATGTACCTTATTTAACATTAAATCCACCTTTTAACCATATCTAAATATTTTCTACTTTCTTGTTGACTATTTAACATGAAGCTCCTCTTTAAATGACATCTGTGTAAATGTCATACCAATACTATCAATATAGATAGCATTTTCCAAAACATTTGCTCTTTATCTAAAGCACTTGAAAAAACCAGTTAGGAGCAAAACTTGTTTGCAACATGACCTGGGGTTATGCCCTAACTTATCTCTAACCTGCCTCTGAATTATCTCACTTCACTTTACTTATGTTTTACCAGTTCTCACTTGACTATTGTCAAGCGTCTTTTGGGAAATAGATTTCTGGGCTTACTCACATTCCTATATAAACATACACAAACCTTGTTTCTATAAGCTACAGGGTGCTACTTGGCAGACATGCCCTTTGACATGCCCTTAATTAAAACTGAAAAACAATTTAGAATGTTCTGTCCTCCAAAGAATTGCAGAATTTTTTTAGAAACCTAGAACTAGAACCTCAGAAAAATGATGTGAGTATTGTATGTTTGACCATTTAAATAAAAGGGTCTCAAGTCTTTGGTGTAATCTTAGCATGTATACAGATTGATCGTGCTGCTTTTTTATTATGTCAATTTAGATTTCACTTATTTTATCTGGGCAAGACTTCACTTAGCTACAGTTATTTTGCAAAGGCACCATACAGTCATACCTTTTTTCTCAATGAGAGTCCTGTCTATGGTGCTCTCTCAGTAGACCATCAAAGGCAAGTGTCTATGTATGAATTTCTTCAACTCGACATTATGTTCAGAGTGGAGTGAACTTTGTGGGCAATAAAAATATCAGCTTCTGCACATACAATAAAGTCCTGTCTGTCAGAAAGAAAGGCTGTCACAGCTAGCCCACAAAAACTTCATGGACCTCCTTGGTACCAGGAGACTGCCTCTAAGTTCTCTAAAATGCTTATCTGTTTATGACCAACACTCTCCCATTTATGTACCCAGAATGCCATGCCTCCCATATGTCTGATAAACATTTTCAATCTCTATATAACATAGGAGACAGGCTATTTCACATCTAACTAAACACCAGGGAGACCTAAAGGTATCTCTTCTCTCTGGCTAGGAACTTTGTTACCTGCAGTGTAGTAGTAGCTGGGCCGGTCCCAGGATGTTAGAGAGACAAGGTGAGTGAGGTAATTTCTTTTATTGGACCAACTTTATTGGTGAGAGAGAGAGAAGCTTTTGAGCCAAACAGAGCTCTTCAGGTTCCCTCACAACCAGGAAGAAGAAGAGAACCAGCTGTCAGAAGCCTTACAAAGGGGCAAGAGAATCAGGCACTACCTGTTCATGACGTTTGAAGAGAAAACCCTTATCTCTGTCTTTTCAGAAGTCAGTGGGTCCATTTTAAAAATATAAATCTCTGCCTCTGTACCACAATTTGCATCACATTCATACAATGACTTTTATTTGGCTTCCTCAAAAGGTCTCCATAACCATTCTCTTCTGCATTTAACATCAAACTATTTGCTAACACAAAGACTTTTTTATCATGCAGCATGAAACACAGAAGTTTCTATAAGCCATGGGATGGGGTGCAAGCAAAAAAGGACTAAAAAATAAATGAAAAGGGAAAAACAAGCACAAAAGAGTAAGAATGCTAATGTATGGATCAAAATCTTGAAATGGAATAAAAAGGATAGTTGGCTAACTGCATTTACCCCTGGGAAGGGTTAAATTGCATGTCCAGTATATAGCTCAAGTTCTCACTGACCTTGACAGAATTACAAAGGTAATATGATCATTAGAATGAGCTGTTCTTAAATAGCTTCTCCTCTGTACAGGGTAGTGTTTCCTTCAACACCACACACAGATGTATATACTATGTGGAAAAAAACACCATGAACAAATCTATTCAGAATGGTAATTAGATGGAAACTTTTATATAGGCATGAGTTCCTCTCTATACTCCATCATACAGACTATCAGAATAGTGATGTGACACCACAATCCATGCTCCTTTTAATACTCCTTGAAGACTCCACTACTAAAAAGCAGCTCCTAGTGTTGAGACCCTCTACACCAATAATTACATATTCTGGAAATAGAAATTGATTTTTATTCATTTTACCATATTAAGATGCAAAAAGTTTCTCTCTTTTTCTCTCTCACGTGAGACAGTGCAGTGGATCCAACATCAGAGGATGTGAATGCAACAGTTTTTAAGGAATCAGAAATAGCAGCAGTGAAAGACAGACTGTTGAGGCAATTTTTTGTAACTTACAAAGCCAGCCCTTCCTATTCATTATACACTCATAGGACTATAGATGGTCATGAACACAATAAAGATAAATGTTGCAGATACAGAATTTTAAAATTTAATCATACAAGTTCTTCACAGGAGGGAGGTATAATTTCCTAAAGAAACATTAAAATCACTCTAAACAGTCCCCCTTAAATATCAGCAGCATCAATCAGAGCCTCATCCTGAGAGTTGCTGTGCTCTATTTAAGTCAATGGTAGTGAAGGGCATTCAGCACCTTTTTAGGAGGCTAGCATTCTGTGGTTTGACCCTCTATTACCATATTCCGAGACAAGTAGGCAACATCACCTGCCTCTCAGATGTGCAAACAACAAATCATACCCAAATGCCACTGTATCCTGCTGGTTAATATTTAGTAGCTAACGTGCCACTGTTAGATGCATATCCTACACTAAGTCCAAATATGGAGCTTCTGTTGATATGAGTGAAAAATATACAGGTGAACTGAATATAACAGTTCCAAGTCTAATATTTATGATTGCAGCTATTTATAGATTAACATGATTCAGTAAAATCAATTAAATTGAATTATTTAAAAATTCTCATCCATAGAGCACCTAAATATGCAAATAGTGTTCAATCCTGATTCATTCTAAACCATAGTCACTTTTTACATCCAATGGGGAAAGGACTCTAACTGTCCATAGTACTGAAATAGTTCATGTTCAGTTAGCTTTTCCACTGTCCATAATAAGAAACAACATGGACAATATAGATTATTGATGCTGTCTTTGCAGATTCTTTTCTTTTTTGTTATAACTGAGTCTGAAAACTAACACAGACCAGAACTAGAAGTTATGGAATAAAGGGATCACTGATAACTATTTCATTTATAGTATATCTTGTTTAAAAAAGCAAGCAAACAAACCAAAAATCCTTTTCATGACCTGATGCGTGCACAAAACTAGTTTGTCATCACATGTAATATCACTGTTACCATTGTCCTCGCTCTTCCATTCTACAAATACATTAGAAGGAAGAGGTGGACCAAGGACAGAGTATGCCCATTATTCAATGAGGGGGGAAAAATAACAAAAAATGTGGAAATGGCAGAACTGCTCAATGTATTTTTTGTTTCAGTTTTCACCAAAAAAGGTTAGTATTGGTTGGACATCTAAGATAGTGAATGCCAATGAAAATAAGGTAGGGTCAGAGGCTAAAATAGGGAAAGAACAAGTTGGAAATTACTTAGTTAGATTTCTTCAAGTCACCTGATGTGACTGCATCAGCCTGATTAAATACATCCTAGAATACTCAAGAAGCTGACCTGAAGAGAGATTTGAGACATTAACAAATATCTTTGAAAAATCAAGCAAAATGGGAGATATTCAAGATGCCTGGAAAAGGACAAGTATAGTGGCCATCTATAAAAAAGGAAATAACGACAACTCAGGGAATTACAGGCCAATCACTTAACTTCAGTACCCAGAAAGATAATGGAGCAAATAATTAATCAATCAATTTGCAAACACCTAGAAGATAATAAGGTGATAAATAACAGCATGGATTTGTCAAAAACTGATCATGTTAAACCACCCTAATAGCTTTCTTTGACAGGGTAACAAGCTTTGTCAATGGGAGGAAGGGGTAGATGTTGTATATCTTAACTTTAGTAAGGCTTTTGAAACTGTCTCACATGACCTTCTCATAAACAAATTAAGGAAATATAACTTAGATAGAGCTATATAAGGTGGGTGCATAACTGGTTGGAAAACCATTCCCAGAAAGTAGTTAGCACTTGTTCACAGTCAAGCTGGAAAGGCATATCAAGTGGGGTTCTGCAGGGATAAGTTCTGGATCTGGTTCTGTTCAATATCTTCATCAGTGATTTAGATAATGGCATGGAAGGTTCATGTATAAAGTTTGCAGATGATACCGAACTGGGAGGGGTTGCAAGTGCTTTGGAGGATAGGATTCTAATTCAGAATGATCTGGAGAATTGGTCTGAGGTAAATAGGATGAAATTCAATAAGGACAAATGCAAAGTACTCCAATTAGGAAGGAACAATCAGTTGCACACATACAACATGGGAAATGACTGCCTGGGAAGGAGTACTGCAGAAAGGGATCTGGGGGTCATAGTTGGATCACAAAGTAAATGAGTCAATAGTGTAACACTGTTGCCAAAAAAAGCAAACATCATTCTAGGATGTATTAGGAGGAGTGTTGTAAGCAAGACACGAGAAGGAATTCTTCCAATCTACTCTGCACTGATTGGGCCTCAACTGGAGAATTGTGTCCAGTTCTGATGCCACATTTCAGGAAAGATCTGGACAAATTGGAGAAAGTCCAGAAAAGAGCAATAAAAATGATTAAAGATCTAGAAAACATGACCTATGAGGCAAGACTGAAAGAACTGGGATTGTTTAGCCTGGAGAAGAGAAGACTGAGAGAGGACATAACAGCCTCCAAGTATATAAAAGGTTTTTACAAGGAGGACGAAGAAAAATTGTTCTTCTTGGCCTCTGAAGACAGGACAAGAAGCAATGGGCTTAAACTGCAGCAAGGGAGGATTAGGTTGGACATTAGGAAAAACTTCCTAACTTCCTAAGGGTGGTTAATCACTGGAATAAATTGCCTAAGGAGGTTGTGGAATCTTCATCATTGGAGATTTTTAAGAGCATGTTAGAGAAATACCTGGCAGGGATGGTTTAGATATTACTTCGTCCTGCCATGAGTGCAGGGGACTGGACAAGATGATCTGTGAGGGAAGATTGAAAAATTTGCTTTTGTTTAGTCTGGAGAAGAAAAGACTGAAGGGGGATATTACAGTTTTCAAGTACATAAAAGGTTGTTACAAGGAGGGGGGAGAAAAATTGTTCTCTTTAACCCTTGAGACTAAGACAAGAAGCATGGGCTTAAATTACAGCAAGGGCGATTTAGGGGGGACATTAGGAAAAACTTCCTATCTATCATGGTGATGAAGCACTGGAATAAATTGCCGAGGGAGGTTGTGGGATCTCCATCATTGGAGATTTTTAAGAGCAGGTTAGACCAACACCTGTCAGGGTTGGTCTAGATGATACGTAGTCCTGCCATGAGTGCTGGGGACTGAACTAGAAGATCTCTCGAGGTCCCTTCCAGTTCTATCATTCTAGTTGTTTATTCCACCATTTACTGAGGAGTTAGTTGGAACATGGGAATTTTTCCTATGTGAATTTTTGTAAAATATCTAACTGGAATTTTCCTACGGATAAGTTATGGTTTTTCTATAGGAAATTCAAAGAATTAAGCAAATGTGGGAACACTCATTTTTCCCCATTTTCCCCTTGTGGAAAGTGGGTTCTCCCTCCCACTTTCTCGTGCTCTCTAACTGTTCTCCAATGGGATATAGGAAGGAAGGGGGGAGTCCAAGTGTTATTTTGTCTTTCTCTCATTTTAAAGAGGGTAAAAGTTTAAAAAGTGACAGAAAAGGTGTTATTTTAAAAGTGAAAGTATTACTTTAAAAAGTGTTTTCTTTTACTCTTTCCACTTTTCAAAGGGGGAAAGGGAAAAAATAAGATGGGAACTTTTACACAATGTCAAAATGAGGAAATTTAAAAAATATTCAGAAAATTAATTTTTTCCCTTATTTTTTCATATTTTTTCCCAAAATCTAAAATTAGATATTTCTGCAAAAATGATTTGTTTTTTACTAAATGTTATTTTTTCCAAACAAATATTTTTCTTTAAAGAAATTTAAACTAATTGTAACTTTCTGAGTTTTGTCTTAAATTAGGCGCTAAGCTATTCAGGACAGGAGCAGCCTTTAACTTTGTGTTTTTTATGGCAAATCACAGGGCCCCAATTTTGTTTAGATCAGACTATCACAAAGCGGGGCTACAGTTCGCACACACATTTCATTTTATTTATTCATGTGTGTGGAGCTCGGGTGCAAAATCTTATACAGACTTAGGGCACTATTTTTGAAAATCTAGCTTATTTCCATAGAAACATAAGATGATAAATAATTTGTTTATGGGATATCTCTTGAAAGAGACTCAGAAAATGACTATATAAGGCTGAAGGTAAGAGATGTTCACAACTTAGGGTGACTTTGTTTTTGGTGTGAGAGCTGTAAGACTATATTGTCAATCATTTCTGCATTTTTTTTTTCAACCAGAAACTCAAGACCGAACATGTAGTTTTAATACAGGCCATAAATATCCTAAAAATATCCAGAACCTTCTGGAAAATAATATATTTAAGCATTATAAGAGCAAACCTTTTAAGTCAATGTACTTAAACAAGCTCTTCTGTACTCATTGTGCTTATGCAGACCCGAGTCAAACTAACCTATCCCAGTCTCCTAATGCCCACCCGGCTCTAGCCCATTGTTCATGGAGAATGTGGGAAAATTAGACTGTCCGTCCCACAGTACTTGTCAGGATGTTGTCACAGCCTGCCAACACATTCAGCCAAGCCATCTTCTAGATCTGTAGACTCCTGGCAACCAGAAACCACAACATAGGAGAGTCACCATTTTGAATAATTTGTCTTGTTGGGCTTTCACTTCTACTTCAGGAAATAGGCCAAGTATTCATAAGACGCTGGTGGCCATTTTGGCTGTGTTTTCTGACCTATGAAAGGCACATGTTGAAGATGGATATAGACATGGCAGACTCAAACTGGCTGTAAATGGGTGCTTCTGGAGCCGATCCCCAGCACAGACTGGTGGGATCACCGTGATGCTGGCTTGATTAGGGGGACCATTTATGATATTATTTAACATCAATATGTCAAAATTTCAATGATTCATGAGAGATAAGCCATGTCAGGTACTGTTTGAAAGGTTATAATTTGCTAAGTATGATGATATTGTTTATGTGTATGTGTCATATCTGTATTGGAAGTTATGGGTATGTTTGATGTATCTGTATTTCAACTTGTGCTGTGTTTCTGGGTGACATCCCAGACAGGATGGCTGCAGCACTAGCTGCGTGATGGCCCATTAAGGGAACACAAAAGTACAATAAGCCCAGGGAAAAAACCCGGAGACTACACCTTATGAGTTACCAGGATCTACTCATGTGACCCTGAACTCCATCTTATTTCTGTAAATTTCTACAAGGAGCATGGCAAAGACCCAGGGACATAAAAGGCAGCTGCACCACATCCATTTTGTCTCCAGTTAGTCTTTAGTCTTCACCCTTCACCTATCTCTGGATCAACTCATTTACAATCAACTGAAGCTGTGAAACAAAAGGACTGAGACCCATTCAGGTACTGGATGTACACCAGAGGGACTATGCAAGCCTGCAAATTCCACAATTCTACTGGAAACCTGATATATATGGACTTTTAAATAATTTGTATGCATCTGATTGCTTTAATCATTTAACATTTCTCTTAGTTTTTCTTTCCTCTTAGTTTTAGTTACTAAAGGATTGTCTGGCAGCTTGCTATTTTGGGTAAGATCCAAATTTATATTGATCTGGTACCGTGGCTGACTCTTTGGGGTCAGGAGCACCTTTTTGATAAAGAGCATAGAGTTTTAAGTAACTTTTTCTTTACTGGACCTTGTGGCTGATTGGAAGCCAGAGACTGAAATGCAGTAAAAGAGGCTGTGTATATTTTGTTTTAGCCTCTCGATAAACAGTGTGGGGAATCAGAAGCATTGTTTGTGGCTGGTGGGGAAGTCCGACTTCAGTGTCACCCACCAGTGCTGGGAGAATCTCTTTTTGCTCTCCTTTTGCAGCCTGCCCTGATATTGGCATTTTCAGGTGGCTACCTTAGGCATGGACCGGTCACAATCACATCACTATTACGATGTGAAATTTCCACCAGTGTCCCCAGAACTTTGGCATGAAGAAAGCTACATTTTGGGCGCTTTGTGATCAGCTCTCAAACCCCATCCTCCAGCATTTTGACACACTCATGGGGACTGCCATGCTGGTCCAGAAGAGGGTTTCTGTAACCATCCGGAAGTTGACTATCTCCAGACTGCTGCAGGTCCATTGCTGACCAGTCTGATGATGGAAAGGCTGTTATGGGTAAAGTGGTGGCACAGTTTTCTGTAACAATCGGGTCTATGACTTAGCCAAAGATGATGGACATAAATAGTATCCCAAAATAAAAGCTGGTTTTGATAGAATGCGTTTCCAAACTGCACCAGAGCCATTGATGGGACTCGTGCCCAGAGTTTGACGATTTTCATTATGGACTGATCTGAATAGATATATTGAGAAATTGTGTTTGGATACAACTTCCCAGTTGTGCCTTGTCTTGTCTTTATCTTTATTTTTGAAATACTCATATTATATGATGCAATGATAATAAATATTCTTAATAAAATAAAGGCCTTTATTTGTGAACACTACAAAAAAACAATATTAAAGCATTGTCAGGCAAGCCAGCTTTCATTAAAACACCAGTAATAAACTAACACCAAAACCACTAATAAAAAAAAAAAAAAGTGCAAAACACAAACATTGAACAGTGCAAGCAAATTCCCTACTTTTGCATGCAACTTCTCCCCACATTCTCTCCACTCCAATTCTCTCTTCCATTTCTGACAAGATTTAGCATGCCCTTGACATTGTCCTGTCCAACTAGCATTTTGTCCCAGTTGCATGGGCCACACCAATATGGTACTGTCCAATACGTTCCTGATCTGAAGGACATGGTACCATAGAGGGAACTTAGGACACGGTGTGAATCTTGTGGCCATTAGTGCAAGCAACCTCCCAAACATGTCTGTCTGCTGCATTCTAGCTTCCTCCCTCAAATGACGTTCCTGCTCCAAAACCGTGCTTCAAGTCTCTCCTCATGCGTTGCAAGTCTTTTCTTGTGCTCTGCTGCCTGTCTGTGCCTATGCACTTGCCATGAATCCTGTCCCTTTTGGTACTATAGCTGCTTATTGGCCTTGTCAAGGATATCCACCATAAAATTAATCACTGCAATGATTCCTCTCTGACCACTCTGAGACCGTTCAAAATCCTCGGCTCTTGCTGAAATGTGGCTGAGCTACAGAGGTGGAAGGACCTGAAAACAGACATCAGACAGTACATTATTGTCTCAGTACTTCAAAAATGGTTCAGTGTATTCTCAGAGAGAAGTACCTGTGGAATCTTAAGGCCAAAAACTGATATGTTGGAAAACTCAGCTTCATTATAGTCTCAGAGGAGAGGAATGCTGCAATTACCAGAAGCTTCATGGACACAACTGAGTGAAAAGTGTACACATAATGGAAAGGTGAAAATTACAAATGCTATAAGTTTAAAAATTGCAGACCACTGTAGCCTGGAGGTGGAGGGTGCAGTGGTTTACTACCTAAAGTTTGTCAATCCTTTCAGGCATTCCACCTTCTGGAGGACATAACTATCCTGGGAGAATTCTGAACAGCAAAGGGACATTCTATTCCAAGCTGCTAGTGGAAAGCCAGCTGTCTATGCAACAGAGATTATGGTGAATGAGCAACACATCTGCAAGTGGAATGGAGTGGTGTCCTATAGAGGAAAGCCTGGAAAAATATGCCCGTCCCTGAAATGTGACTACCTGTCTTGGAGTTTGGAGTATGGTAAAAGTTTGCAGCTAACAGCATCCAGGATTGGATCAAAATTCATGGTAGAATCAACAGATGCTGTTAGCATGTACATAGACTACTGCTTTCCTATAGCTGACGATACAGCCTGCTGTGACTACATCTACCTATGGGACATGGGCAAACACACATGATAATATGGACTCTCAAAGAACTGCAGAGCCAACCTCCCCTATCCCAGAACATTTCTGAACTGTGTACAACACTCCTGATATATTTTGGACTCCCCCTGCCTCCCCATGCACTACATTCCCTCTTCCCACCTGTACAGTTTACTGGAGATTCATAATGCTGTGGTGTTGCCAATTTCTACAGTGAGGTGTACTAAAAGGAAGGCAATAAAGGTACTAACTTTTAACACCCCAGCACATCTTTGTAAGAATGTGAGAGTATCTAGTAACCTCTCGGGACACAAGTCTGGGGACCTGGACACAAGCTCCACCCATAGTGGGACTCAGATTCAGATGCATCCATCTTGCTAGGTCCAGACCCAAGTCAGACAGATGTGTGTAGATAGAAGGGGGTTTGGCTTGAGCTTGAGCCTGTGCCTAAATCCAGGCTTACATTGTAGAGTGGAGGTACCCTGACAAAGGCAGTTAGGAACAGGGATAAGCACTTTACTGTTGTTTTTTTTTGTTTTGTTTTTTGTTTTTTTTTAATAAATCCAAATTTCTGAAAGAGCATGCTACTACTTGTATTTTTTTCTATATGTGTGCTCTGCTGTAGAGTTTAGCCATCATTTCCATAAATGACAGGAGGCTTTGGGTGTTTAAAGGAAAACACTTTAAAGAAGTTCATTTATCAGACTGGGGTAATCAGCACTTTTGGAAAATTAGGCTCCTTCAAGGTGTCTCAAATTGTGTATACCGAAATGGAGGCCTTCCAGTTCTCTAGCTGCTTATGAAAATCTTGGCCTTTGTCAGCTATTACACAATGTCTGTCTCTTAAACAGATATGTATTTGAGTTCTCAATACCAAAGGTTGCATTTTCAAAAGTACCCAAGAGCCACATTCTGTACCAAAGGCATAGACCTTCAAGTACTTGGCGGGACAGAATAATGGTGAACTCAATGACCAACTTTATAAGCAGAATAGGAAAGGCATGGACTGAATGAAGAGAAATGAGTGGAATGACCTGTGACAGGAGACTGCCTATCAAAGTGAAAAGTAAAATCTTCTGTATGGCTCTGAATGCTGGGCACTGAGGAACAGACAGGAGTTGATCAAGAATTTAGTGGAAATGAAAATGTCAAGATGGATACTTGGCATTAGAAGAATGGATCATGTTTGGCATAAACAAATTAGAAGAAATGTAAAGTTGGTATTAGTTACAGAAAATCTGGGGGAATCCACCCTTAGATGGTTTGGGCATCTGAAAAGAAGAGTGGAAGGATATATAGGAAACAGGATATTAAACTTAGAAGTAGAGGATAATAGAAGAGTTGGAAGACCCAAAATTTGATGGATGGATTTGATTTAAAGGTTGTATTATAACTGTCGAGTTTCCAAGGAACTGCTCAATACAGACTAGAATGGAGGAGGAGGATTCAGAGTCAAACCCATATAGATGGGACTAAGGCAAGAGAGAGAAGACAGAAGGGCCAGATTTATAATAATATTTAGGTGCCTATAGATAGGTGTCCAATGGGATTTTCAAAACACCTAAGCAACTTCGGCACCTAACTCTTATTGACATCAATACTCATTTTTGGGTGCTTATAGTAGTCAGTCTGTTACCTGTATAAAATTATTTATTGCTACGTGATAGGGAAATGTTTTGTTAGTCAAAACTTAATCAACTGTTATGTCATCTAGGGATTACTATATGGATGTTGGTAGTTTGATTTTTAAATGTAAATAAATAAGTAAAATATCACCATTTGGTAAATGTTGCTACATAGTTGTATCTGAGAGATTTCTTTTCCCCCCTTTATGTAAACTATTCAGTAACTACAACAAAAAAAGACCATAATGTGGTATCTTTATAAATGAATGCAGTTTTATAGCAGCCAAAGAACCCAAGCCTTACAACAAGAATATAGCATAGTGCTTAACAGAAAAATCAACCAATGTGACTTTCTTCCATTTCAGGCACAGCACATGTAAAAATAATCTTATGACTGTTTATACATTGTGTAAAACATAACATTATCACCTTGCCTGTTTTTGTGCTAAACAGCTAAGTGTTAAATTACCACTTTCATGGATACATAAATTGGCTCATCTTTCCTCAAATTAGAAATAATGTACCTCATTGTCTGCACCATAGAAAACTAAGCTTTAAATATTGTGACCATAAGCATGAACAATTCTAAATCAATAATCTGAAATTGCTTCAGCAACCTTCTTTTTCTTATGCTAGAACGTTTCGGTGTGTTTTACACTGTAACTGTATAACCACATTCTACATATGAAATGTCATGCTTATTTTCTTAATACCAATCAGCTGTTATATCTATACTAACTATTTTGTAGTTATGTAGCTAAGATTCGTAACACCAAAGCTATTAATGGTGTCATAATTAATACCAAAATCATGGGGAATTGGAAAAATCCAAATTAAATATTTGGTTTTTAGAAGTGAAATTTTCCTACTTTGTTTCATAATAGGTTTTGCGTATAGCAGCTCGATAACTTTAAAGTAACAACCAGGTGTTAAATGATGAACTAAGGGCTCAGTTGTACATTGAGGGAACAGTCAACATTGGTAGGATATGGAGCTGCACCAACCTGGGGAAAATGAGGAAGAAATTTGGCTTCAAGAGCTCTGCAGTGCACAAGATACACCCAGTGCTATACCATAGGGTGCTAGGGTCTTGTCCCCCAGATACAGAGAAGAGAGCACATGAACTGCAATTGTGGATCGCCATAACAGTAGTGAACTTTCTGCAGGCCCAAGGCCTAATTTAAAGTCATTGGACTTTGGATCAAGTCCCCACAGAGCAGCCAGATATAATCTGGCCCTAAAATATTGATTACCAACAATGAGCTTTTTATAACCTGTACTGTCACTACATTTATGTAAAGCAAAAACTTACTTTAATTATAATTCTTTTAAAGTAGTACTGTACAGCATCTAATAACAATAGGTTTTAAAAAAATATGGGTGGAGGATCAAATTAAAGGCAGGAAGGGAACAATTAAGTGCTGTGCTTTCAAATGAAAATGTGACTTTGGTCACAGAATATGGTTCAGCTTCTGTTTTGTTAAATTATCAGAGCATTTCAAGAGAAGAATCTGTGATAGAAACATATTGTAAAGAGAGAGAAATAAAATTCACAAGCCATTGCTTGAAATCCTATTGTGCATCAGTCTCTCAACATCTATTGCCATCAAGTAATTAAGTATTAGAAAGAGGGTTCCTATCAGGAAGGGACCACACTCAACATATTTGAAAGTTATTTTGTCTTTCCAATAGAAAATATCACATTAACGTTCATAAATAAAAAAGTAAAAATGCCAATCAATCTATGAAAAAGAGGAAAAGAAAATGAAGCAATAGGGTCCAGATGAGTGCTTTACTAAATAAATTCAGCAGCTCCATTAGCTCATAGTCTTACCATTCACAACAACCCTTTTAAAAAGTCAGTTTTGGCCAACAGCTACCACAATGAGGCCTCTGAGACACCACAAGTATTGCCTAAACTGAGTACAAAGAAATCCTGCAGTACCATGATCTGGTAACTGAACATAAAAGTTGACTTTTTAATCCTATGCCTAGAATACAGTAATAAACAAACAAACAAAAAAAAGGAACAAGATAAACATTCCAAAAGATTCTTAACATTTCTCAGATGCCATGGTTATGATTATGGGTACAAAGTGAGACAGCTGTATTTCATCAATACGTATAGCCTAGTACTATTTGATTACAAAATTTTAAAGTATCTGTAACAAGCATATTCATGCATACATGAACAAAATGCTGTGGGGTTGGTTTTTTTTTTTTTTTTTGTGATTCAGTAAGAGTAGCCCTGGATTAGTGCCCAAGTCTTGTCGGCATTGCCAGAACAACAAATTTTGGTGGCATAATGTGAGAATGCTTAGGGGAAAATCTATTCCACTGAAAACATAATGCTATAACAATTTGGTATTATAACACATGGCAATGTAATGTCTGTTTAGTGGGTGTTCTTTAATGGATTTTTATCTATCTCAGTATTTACTTTTATAGCGGTATTTGTGGCATTCCATATATTTAGAATGGGAATAACTCAAACTGCAATACATTTTACGGTTAGTGGTAAATGTCCAATGTTTAATGGTCCTTACTGTGTACAATGACCCACACTTTCATGCATTGTTATTTATAACAGTACAGTGCCATAATAGTACACAGTTTTACACCCAGTAAAATATACTAAACACAAGACATAAACCTTGCCCTGAAGAGCATGTCTGACTGCCCAGGATTTCACATTCATTCAAAGCTTGGTCAAAGAGATAAGTCTTGCATATCTTTCTAATGTTGTCAGGTGGAAACAACCCTTATGTTCTGTTTCTACTGACTCTCTACTCTCTACCATATTTACGCCTCACCCTTGAGACAGTCATTTCTTTCATTAACATAGATTTCTGGATTAACATAGATCATATGATGGGTCAGAGTTGGATGATGGTCTTTGAAGTAGGTTGGACCTAGGCCGTAAAAGAAAGGGCTTTGTAGATAGCAATGGGCATCTTAAAATTCAGCTAATATCTCTCCATCCTTACAGGCTCTACTATGATTACCATGATAGTTGAGCCCCTATGTCATCAATTAATAGCTAATGCCCAGAACATAACATAAGTGTAATATGTCCTTGCCAGCCTACTCCACTTGGAGAAGCAGGCAGCTACCATCTGGTCTGGCTGGAACCTCCCATTACTTTTCAGAAGTAATCCAAAATGGAGTCAATATGTAAGACTAAAGATAACATGGGCATGGCTGACCAAAGTAAGTTCTGCAACTGAAGGTAGGGGACATGACGATCTGATATTTCTGGCCATAGATGCAGTCTGGATGTTAGTGAGAACAATCATTAATAATCTGTGAAGATCTCCAACTGCAGACCACTTTGGTGACTGAAAAACACAGCCAGTTGTTGGAATTATTATTCATCAAAGTAATGTAAGGCCATTAAAATGCATTTGATATTTAGTAGTTGCAGTGTGCATGGGAGCATAATTATATAACTGTAGAAACAGACTCAGATAAGAGATATTAAAAATGAAATTAAGCAAAATTTAAAACTAGTTACCTGGAACCTCTTCCCTGAATTTTGGGTATTTGGATAAATCCATCTTGGCTCTGGAAGACCATTGCTTAAAATTTTGAAAAAACAAAATGATCCCTAGTTGTGATTCTCTCTGTTTGAAGTACAAATGAATAAGAATCAGAACCATTTGTCACCATCATCCCAATGTATTTTTTAGGGTTTGTATCTTTGGAGCTGAATATAAAAAAATCCAATTTTAAAGGCAGAGGGACTCCAAAATTAAAATCCCAACTGCTGACGTCTCTGTGCCCTTTAAGCACATTTCAGGCCAGAAGCAGACAGCCTCAGCAACTGGAGGACTCCCTCTTGCTGTTCTGAAGAGGAAAAAAAAAAGAAATAAGTGTTATATAGACTAATAAAAGGTTTGTTTGAAAAGTGTAATGTAGACAAGGCACACTGCCTTTAACATGTACTAAGATATGCTAAAGCTTAGGGAGGAGCCAAAGCTTTAATTCTACATCTTAGTATGTGTTAAAGTATGCACTGCCTTGTCTACACTAGACATCTCAAATACATCAGAATATGTTAGTTAACATGTTCTATCATCACTCCTTTTAAATCAGTATCTAGAGACCGATAGATTCTCTCTCCCTCCCCCCTCCCTTCCTTCTCTTACCCTACTTCCCCCAATCCGGTGTCTTCCCCTGTCCTGAAATCCTTTTCCTGCTCCTTTCAAAGATTCTGTTGTAGCAGAGCTAGCATTCATAAAGCAGAGGAAAATGAGAAATACATAAAGATAGACACCTTTTAAAGATATTTTAGAAATTTTCATATATACAAGAGGGAGATTTTTATTTATTGCTAAATTTGCTAATTTAAAACCATGTTTGTGTAATTATTTTTAACCAACTAAAAAAGGAAAATTCATTAATGAATTTAATATATAATTAATAAACTGCTTAGTGACTTTGGTAACAAACATTTAAAAAAATTAAATACAGGTTTACCCAAATAGTTGAACATCTGGGTGATGCTTCTTCAGTCTGCATCCCAATGTTCATGTTTTAGGGCTACATTTGATTCAACTTTAGCAAACTATTTACAAATAGAAAAAGAGAATTACTTTAACTGAAGTGTTCTGACATCCGTCCACATCAGACTGTATACCTGGTTCACAATTAAAAAAAAAAAAGACACGTAAAAATATCTTGCTGTGCTAGCACATTTTCCTTTCTTTCAACGATTTCCTTCAGAGAATCATAGGCAAAAAAGGATTTGCAAGAACTAAAGAAGCTAATACTTACTGAGAATGTTTGGGGGCAACAAATACAAAGAATATGAGAAGTGTGGTGATTGAATAGTTAGGAGCCCAGCGATTCAGTGAGCTCTGCTATGATGGATAGACTTTCTGAAAGGCTTTTTCCATTTGAAAAAACAAGGGTCCTTTTTAGTAGAGACATGCCAGATGGTTTAGCGGAACATCCATTAGTCAACCTGATAGTAGACTGAGTAATTTACTGCCTGTAATGCTAACTATGGTACCTGCATCTATAAAATAGATCTGAATGATTGTTACAGAAGTGCTTGGCAGTACTGAATCCCAATATGAGAGGAGGAGTAATTAGTCTTGAAAGCGCTGGTGTGTATCACCACATTCTAGTAGGCAATATCTGATTATGTCATCATGCTATAGATGTGTCATATTTTTATCACAGCAGATTTAACATAGCAAATTATAAATTAACAATATACAATCTGAAAAAGCACATATTAAAAATATGCTTTAGAAATAAATTTGGGGAAGTTCTATGGCCTATGTTATACTGAAGGTTAGATTAGAAGATCGCAACGGTCCCTTCTTGCTTTTGAAGCTATGAATACACGAAAATAGCGTTTGTTAACTGATATTTTTTAAAATGTTGTGTGCCTATTTACATTTTTTTATATATGGTGGATTATGTCAGGGTGAATTTACCTAAAAGAAGATAGCACTCTGGTTATTTACATCTGAGAATTATCCTTCAAAATCCACCAAAGATTTCATAGATACAGGAATAAAATAAGAAGAGAATGTTGGTGTGATGAATCATGTAAGTGTCATTCAAAAAGCACATAAACATCCTCTAGAATTTGCATAAATTGAATGGGACTTATTAGTGTTCGTCAATTTTTTCTTGTTCTAAGTTTTGGCTGCACATTTGCACTCCAAATAGTTTCTGAAACCATTACACAAATGGATGGAGAATATGTTATGTTGCTGCTGATTTCTATTTTTTATTCATAGCATATGATTTATTTACATTTTTCTCTAGATGTTTCTGGTAGCACCTTCAAGATTATAAAAAGTTGTCTAACTGCTGTTATTTTTTTTCTTCATTAATTTTTTTCTTAAAAATACTGGGGGAGAAGGAAGAAGAATCACCTGTGAGTGTGCCCATCCTTTGAATCTGCAGGAAGGTCAAAGCATTTCTAATATCTCTATATTACATACCTGGCAATTATGAGGTAAATCCACACAGGACAACACATTCAAGGGGCCTTCATTTTTGTCTGGTCTAAAATAATAAATAATAATTAAATAATAAATAATAATAAAATAATATTTGTCTGGTCTAAAATCAGAAAGATATGCCTCACTGCCCTCATTGCCACAGAAGAAACTCTACAATGGCCTGACCAATCCTACAAGTGCTTTTCTCAAATCTAAATATATTACTTACTTGGTGTTCCCCCTTCACCTCTTAATTTTAAACCATCCATCATCCTACCTTTTTTATGTGCATTACTCATGTCACATCCATGTCACTGATGGTGTAATTAAGGCTCTGTATTTTCTTTCTTTCTTTCCTTGATCCTCTGATTAATTCTAAGTTGCATGTTCTGTTTAAATGTTGAGCCTCACACAGTGTTTTAACATCCTACTGCAATAGGAGTTTTGGAGTCTTGAACATGAAATCAATAGTTCTCCTGTCTTGTTCAAAGAATCAGGCTTTCCCTTAGGCAGGACCTTCACTGATCCCTGAAGTGAAGCTCATTATGTTTCTGGTGGACTTGAACTTGACATGTTTTCTAATAAATTATTAATGTAACATGGTCACAAACACAAAAGAGTTTACTTAATAAAAGAGTTAATATTTTCACCAGCCTAGAATGCAGTGCCTAGGTAAATGTTAACATAGGGCAATGCAAGGCTTTTCTATTTAAAAAGATTAGAAAGGCCAGATTTGATGATGGAAAATGACTTACAAGAAATATATTTAAAATCTTAAATGTGAACATGGTGGTATCAGAAATGGAGAACAAATATGAACAAATGTAAGAAAAATATAATCAGGGACAGGGAAATGTTTCTGGTGCTACATAAGAGCCTAGTTCTGGAAACAATTACTCTTGCGTGTGATGCTATGATCGGTAATATTTGAAGGATCAGGTTCTAAAACAGCAGATAATTAGTTCAAATGACTATTAAAACAGTATTATGGAGAGATCAGACTAGTCTATCCATAATACTACTTTGTCTGAATCCAATTAGAGGGCTGATTTTTGACTGCCTTGCTCCCTCTCAATTTCACTGGAGTTAAACTGTCTACCTGAAAATTTACTTATGGAAAGACAGAATTTTTATGGAAAGTTTTAAATGAATAAGACAAGGCATTTGAGAGAAATGTGGGAAATGGAGAGAGAACCACACTGGCAGAAGGGAAGATGGTCTGAGGAGAATGGGGAAAAAGTGGTTGGGGACCAGGAAGGAAAGAACCAAAGGGGGAAAAAGTCTCTTTGAAGGCAAGAGAAAAGAGAGACATGGTGCATAGTGGGAGCTGGTCTGGTGAGGAAATGGGGCTCATATAGCAGTCTAGGGATGGATCCTCATATAACTCTGCTAAATCAAGTTATCATAATGTCCCTCTCCATGTGAGCCTTCATGATGGGGAAAGTGGGAAGCAGGGAGCCACATAGCCACAGGGACAAAGATGGCTGAGGACCAGAAGGAAAGAAGAGATGGAAAGTACTGGGTGGTTTGGAGAAGAACAGTCTTACTTGATACTACACAGCTTGCAATGACCACCAGAGTTGTGCAACTGGCAAGCACCAAAGGTTTCCTGTCAATGAGCAGTTCTTAAACATGTATTAAGTCAAGAAATTCTCAGGCAATAATAAGGGTGTAAGTATTTATTAATTACTTAAGTGAAAAACTATTAAGAATGGGAAATTTAAAGTTAAGGTTACATTAAGCAAGAAAGTCAATGAGACAATAAAAGGATCTGGTCACCCCACCAGCTTTAAGTCTGCCCCTCTGTATCTACCAATAGAACAACCATAAACCATGAGTCAATTCTATCCATAAACAATGCACATGTTCATGACTTCAAAAATGAACAATCACAGACTGCCTTTAAACGAAACTATTCCTGCCACCTTTAAGGACATAAGCAATGCTCAAAGAACAGAGGCTTTTAGCTCCCCTAGCCTAAGATGAGAAGATTTAAGACAATTACTCAGTACAATTCCTTTTTGCTAAGAACTCTGTATCTCTGTAATGTAAAAATGAATTGGAGCTTATCAAGCCAGATTTCTACCTGCCAAGTTTCAGTTGTGACCAAGTTTCTGATATTTTGAACCAATTTTATTTGGGCTGCATAAAAAGAAACATCAAGTATGGGCCACTGATGTGGGCAGCACACTGGATGAGCAGGACCAATGGTCTCTTGTAGGGTTTTGGTTTTTTTTTTATAACCCCTCTTCCCATCTTTTGTCCATTTGTCTATCTTTTTATCTTGCTCTTAGGGCTAGTGATCATTCCTTTAAAATATGATGTATAGCATACGGAACTTTATGGGTCCTATTACCACTATGTGAATAATACTAGAACTTCATCTTGGAAACACTGAAGCACATGTATAAATCACTTAAGTAATCTTATTTACTTAATGGGGCTATTCATGCTTAAGGTAAAGCACATACAGAATGATAACCATAGTTTGGCATTTTTTAGAGCATTTATAATATAAGGGACTCAGATATTTTTCCCGTAGCAGAGCACTGTCAGCTTAAAGTTTATAATAAATATTCCTGTATGTTACAAATAATATCTTTTGAAAGTGCACAGTGAAATTAGTTTTCAAATTGGATTTTTCTTTCTACAGTGTTGTTTTCATATGCTTTTCCTGTATAAATTAAGGCAGCTTTGGGGTATATCCTGGTACTTGTTTCTTATGTGCACTAGCATGGTAACATCACATTGCTGTGTAACCCAAATGCATTATCTCCCCTAAGACTCTGACTACAGCAATTGATTAAATGCATGAATATCACTACATCTATAAGATTGTTTTATTGCAGTGAAATAGTTTAAAAAGCTGAATGTGGGTTTTCAGCACCTTTGTGCCACTCAGGTGGCATTGAAGAGCCATCATACAGACACAAATCACCAGTAAAGAAATCCCCCAGCATAGAGGAACTCCCTGCTGGGGCATCTGCGCTCTTGCTGTTTCCTAGCTCACTTGGTGGGAGGGTGTGTGCTGAAGCTGAAAACCATACTCCAGTGGTGTAATTTAAGGTTTCCTGTCAACTGCTTTGTTATTTGGGGCTATACTCAAAATCAGTAACCAACTCCCTCACACACCCCCTCGTTCTGATTAGAACACAGTTCTGGCAGAGGAGAAAAATATGAGAGCTCTTGTTTTATTTATTTTAATTTGTCCTAGTGTTAGTGCTTAGCTACCAAGCTGGTCTATGCTTCTAAAACACTTCAGAAAACCAACCAGCACTGCCATCTGCCTTTAATATCATCTTTCTCCTCCTCCATCCAACAGAGAGGATTTTGGGGGTTGCTTCTTAGTCTTATGGGCTCCTGTCCACTATTGCCAACTCTATGAAGCCAGGGAAGAGATTCCCGAATGGTGCTTAAAGCTGTTGTTTGCATCTCCCAAAGAAGACGTTTCTGCAGTGGCAGCAGCTCGTCCCCATCATCATAGCCCATTGCATAAAGAATTTTGATGTACTGGGGAAGGGAACTCTGTCACTGGCAGCCCTGTGACCTCTATTGTGGACTCAGGTGACTGATGCACATTCCTCTTCAATATTTGTGTTTGGTTATATACATTACATAAAGGGAGGTATTTTTTTCTGGGAAAGAAAAAAAACCTGATGGTTTCACTGGGAATTATTTAAAAAATAAATAAATAAATAAATAACTCCACAAAAAACAAAGCATTGAAACCTCTTATTTTATTATAAGTGTTTAGGAGGAAAAAATATTTCCAAAGTCTGATTTTTTGGGCTTATTTCAAGTTGTCAATATCTCTTTATACACTTTATAGCTATTTGCTTTGATTTAACGAAGTGATTTGCCTCAGATTGTACCTATCCTCTGATTAGGATTATACAGGGTCAATAGTATCATGTTACTAACGAAAATATATTTCATAATCTTAGCCAACAATACAAAAGACAGACAGTATTTAACTGTTCCATTTGATCTTCATTTTTTTTATTTTTAGTCAATACATTAATTTAGTCTTCTCAGAAAAGGCAACTTCTAATAATGTGTCATCTTTAATTAGCTTTGAAAGCATATTCTAATGGAATTTGCTCAGATAACCTTTAACAGTTTAAACAAGTTAATTTTTAATGTCATTTATGTTGGAAAGGTGCTCAAAATATTATACTATTAAATATTTAATAACATCATTACATAAAATTTAGGCATTTCAGCCTCAGACTCTGGAGGAATGGAGTATCATTGCAAACTAGTTCTTGAAACATTAAACAGGTCCATTGAGATTTGTACATTTTTATCATAATTTAATAATGTGGTTTAAGTTGTTGCTAACTTTGCAAAATATAGCATTCTTGCACAAATGTGACTGTTAATTAAAAATCTGGTGAGAGCAAATGGATTTCCGGGTGAAGTTTCTGTTCATGTTGTTATCATTTGGGAAATTCAGAGTACACACATATGTGAACTTGTAAACTTAATGTACATAAGACTGCAGTTATTCCTAAATATTTCACAGAACTAAGAAAATCACATTGACATTTAAATGCCTTCATTGGCTTATGTCTACCATATTGCTGTTACTGTAAGGTGTTTTTTTTTTTAAATTTTTGACACTCAAGCTCTGGAGTTAAAACACTGGAGTACTAATTCCTTTGAGATGTATGCAGACTGTGATTATACAGTGTGCTGAAGAAATGGAATCACAGAAGAAAGTTTATTTTGGAAGTAATTTGAAAATGCTTCAAGTAAATCTTTGCTTCAATGGGAAGATATTGGCAGGTCATTATCAGAAGAAATACACAAATGCATTACAGAAACAGCTTCATTCATTTTCTTATAGGGAAAAGAAACATTCCAGTGTTTGATTTCATAAATTAACTTCTCCTATGAGCATAAGGAAATGTGTTCAAAGTTCTTTTTCTCAATTAACAGTAAATGTACTTAAATATAAAAAGACAAGTTAAACATTATTACAACTGAGGTGAAAGGAGACGGCATAATGATGATGCACTGTATAGGGTTTTATCAAGGTAGGTTCCACTATTTATTGATTTCTTTAGATGGGTCCACTGCTGATATACATGATTTTTTTTCATTATTATAAACCATGCCAAACCAAACATAGTATTCCACCACTAGTCTGGGGAAGTATTAAAATACCATAGTGAAAACTATTTAAAAGAGAAATAAATAAAGTATGGGACTAGTAAGCTCATAGTTGATTTGCTAACATGATCCCCTGGCGGTTTGTTGTTTTGTTTTTTTCTCCAAGGTGAATCTGGGATATTTTTTAGCATACAAGATATCTTGTACATGTGTCTTTTGATTCTGACAGAAAATTGTGTATGCCTGGGATTGGGCAAATGTAAGACAGGAGTGTAAACATTCTTTGAAAAAATGAATATATACATGAGAAACCATCTAAGACAGAAAAATAATTTGAAATAACATCCAGAATATGGATGTTATATACGTCTATTCCCACTTGCCTTAATTTCCTGAATTGTCCCACTGACTTCTCTAGAAGTAAGCAGAATTTGATCTATCTTTAATATTTGAACAATTAGTTTGAATATGTTTCTATTAAATGCACAGATTTCAGCTGGCCCTTGTATTGGTGCGTAAAGAACTTTTCCTCATTCCCTGCCCCCATCCTTGTGTCTCTGTATAGACCAGGATCCCATTGGGAATACTGTGGTTTTTCTGCTAACAGTCTTTGGTAGTGTTTGAAAGGGGACTGTGGCCCTGCCTAACTACACCAACAAGCAGAACTGTTTGGGAATAGAGTGGGAAGCACAGTGGATCTTCTACAAATTAACCAAGCTATCATTTGTGCATCCTGAGAAATGACATGAAGAATCATGGCTGACCCAGCCCTTCTGTAACCTGTGTCAGTGGAACTCTGTGAAGATCAGAACCCTACCTATGTTTTTAACACACTCCAAATGGTATTATAGCATAGCACAGGAGATGGAAATACCAAAGCATCTGCAGCCATAGTTGCAGTTGAAGTTTAATCCATTTGGAGAAGATTACTGAGTCCAGCAGTATTTCCCATTTGAAATATAGGGAGTATCTCTCAATTTGGTAGAAATTTTCAAGAGAGAAGAAACTTAAGTACAAATGCTTAATTTGTTTAGTTGCTCCTCCCTGTACAAAAATTAATAACTAATCTTAAATAGTGTGTCTTCTACAACAATCAAAAGAGATTTTACACCAGAATTGCCAGAAGGAAAATAAGAAGTGCTTGGGTAAACAAAGTATAACAAATTATCGCACTTAGTTTTTTCATGAATGTTTTACCTAAGGCTATGGCTACAATACAGTTTAGCTTGATATGGCTTATGTCACTCCTGGGTGTGAATAAACTACCTCCCCAAGCAACATAAATTACACCAACCTCAGCCCTAGTGTGGACAGTGCTGTGTCAGCAGTAGAGCTTCTCTCTCCAACATAGCTACTGCCACTCATGGGGGGTGCATTAATTAAATCGCCAGAGGCTTATAGCATATGCACTAACAGCGCTACAGCTGGTGCAGCTGTGCCTCTGTAAGCTCTCTAATGTAGCCCTACCCTAAGAGTCGTATTATCCTTTCATGTTTGTGGTGTTTCTGTCGCCAAAATAAAAGTTTCATGAAACACAAGAGAACATACTATAGGAAATAAGGAGCTCACAAGGTGATGGCATAGGTGAACTAGTACGACTTCTATGTTTCTAACATCTCTGATTATATGGATATCAAAGAAGCTATGAAAAATCCTGAGGGTTTTTTTTTATGCTGTCATAGAATTTTATTTTTTTCATTTAAGGGTATGTCATTAAGAGCCATTGTCTCGACTTCAATGGAGCTATGCTGATTTACACCAGCTGAGAAACTGGGCCTGTAAATTATACAGTAATTTTTGTAATGGTTATTGTGAGATAACCAGCTCCTTGGACTAGTCTTCTTTCTTCCTTTCCATGCACAGTAAAATAGACAGAGCCAACTCCTGCAGAGAAGAGTCAACAGGAAACTTTAGGCCGCACCCACTACACTATAGCATTAAAGTCTCAGTACACTCCTACGGTTTGTTTTATTTATAAAACAAAATATTTCTGAAGTTTAAATTATTAAAAGCAATACGAATAAATACAAAGGTATTTCCTTGTGACAGTTTGGATAAGCAGGAAAATTCTGTAGATGTAAAGGT
The DNA here is from genome assembly GCF_026122565.2 of Emydura macquarii macquarii. NCBI lineage: Eukaryota > Metazoa > Chordata > Testudines > Chelidae > Emydura > Emydura macquarii. The sequence goes on along the minus strand of NW_027131500.1, from coordinate 5,151,254 downwards.
AATACAGTGTTTGTATTGTGATTCTCAATCTTTTTATACAAGCCACAGGGAAATTTTAGATAGTTTTTACTGTAATTACTACACAGGTCAGTGCTGTAAAAATAGGGAATGTAGCAAAGCACTATACAAACCAGAATCCTTACGCAAACTGTCTTACCCACTCTTCAAGACAATTATACTTGATGCTAAAAATTACACAATAAAGGTTTATGCTTGAGTCCTGTGAACTTCACTCCTGACAGATTCCTACAAGCAATAGTCCAGTAAGCTCGCATAAATGCCTGTGTTTTCCAGCCAGTGACATTTGTTTTATCCATGTGACTCTTAACAAGGTGAGTATGAATCTCAGGATTTAAATCCTCATCTATCTAGTCAAACTTTTAGAGGAAAGAGTCCCAGGCCATCCTTATGTGTGCGTTAACTACCAAAATACTCACTACGGTTTAGATTGTAACCTTGTAGTCTTCCCTGAATAAAGGGGATGGCTGTGTGCACACAGCTGCACCATCTGAGGAGCAGACCAGAAAATAAATGGTGACTGTTACCTAGCAGCTCTGTGTTCTCGGGGAACCAGGGCGCAAAACCCCAATTGCTCACCTGAATACCCCCACCACCACCATCCTGCAGGTTGCTTGAACCAGAAATCAAAAACATTCTCAATATGAAAAGGCAGGAGACACAACTGAAACCCTCCCACCAAGGGTGAGACAACTCCCCATGCCTCATAAGCATCTCAGTTAGCACATGAATGGAGAACAGAAGCCTCATCTACATCGAAGATGGAACACGCATGGAATTCTGGGATTGGTACATCAGGGAACGCACTGAATTCTGGGATTGCTGAAGCAGGGAAGCACTGCATGTTGGGAAATCGCTGCTCTTGATGTAAATGAACTAACACCTGTACACATCCAGCTCTGCAGTTATCAGACCATTCTAGGTATTGACATGCAAAACACTATATCCTGGTTGCATTGTGAGCTCTCTCTCAAGGAAGGACGCCCTTCCAGGAATGATCAGCTCCTTTTGTCAAGACATTGTTTATCCATAAACAAACCTGGGGTCTACAAAACCCCCTATCAGAAGTCAAACATCTGTTCTGATGCTTGGATCCACTGTAACCTGTCTTCTCTTCCTGACTGATCGTGTTGGGAGCTCTGCTGGACAAAAAGCCCTCCAGATCCTGAACTGACAAACCTCCGAACTGCATGGAGTGGTGAGATCAACCCCCGCTCCTTCTATCCCCATATACACATTTTTCTCTCTCCCCCTCTCTCTCTTAGTCCAGGTATAACTTTCTACTTTTGTAATCAAACCTGGGATAGCTTTCTTCAATACCTCAACTGTAATTGTGTAGTATTGTAAGCATTTGATTGTGTTTCTCTCCTTGTATGGTATTACTATTAGTATCATAAGTTTTATATACCTAACAATAAAATAACTATTATAATCAAGCTGGTTGCCACTTTCTCTCTCTCTCTCTCTCTCTCTCTCTCTCAACTCCAAACTGCATGTGCTCTTTTCTGTTGTTGGTCCCTATCTTGCTCTGTAGCAACGCTTCTTTATCTAAGCCAAAGATCCCTGGAGTGCCCAAAAATCCTATGGGGTTTGCTCATCAAGGGGGTTACTGCTAGAACAATTGTGGTGTAAAGGGGCATATGAAGGGAACAGCCGGGAAGTGCTACTCTGCCTATGGGGTCCAGGGGCAACTAAGGGTGCAGCTCAAGTGCTGTTTGACCCAGCCTGATTGATTCCAAGGGGCAATTAAGGGAAGTAGCCAAAAAGGTGCTGTTTGGATTTAGCCTGCTCTATTCTGGTGCATTGCAAGGGGACATATAAGGGTAGCCACTGAAAGTGTGGTTTCACCCAGCCTGCTGAGTTCAGAGACATATATGGGGTCAGCTGAGAGTGCTGATACCCCGGTCCGCTCAGATGCACTAAATTAATCTGAAATGTGTGTGTGTGTGTATCTGTGGGGGGTTTATTTGAATCTGGTGCTAGAGGAACCCAGCCTTGAAAACCTTAGGTCCTGCAGGGTAGCTCCATTGGGAGGGGGCTTGTAGCCCTATGAACAAACAAGTAACACAAGCAGTACATTAGTAAAATCACACCCCTGGAATCACACCCCCCTTCCAGGAAGGTAACCCTAATAAATGTGCATACCCCAAGGTGAAGGGCAAATCTGGTAACAGTGACTCAGAATCCCAATTTCTCTCCTCCTCCCCCAGTGTTGCAAGGTGTGAGGGGAATACATTAATACCTTTCCCTCATTTTTGTGGGACAGCTTTATTGCCCTCTGTACACCCGGTCAGTTATTCTGGCTGGTGAGTGGGGCTAAGGAAGTAAAAGCTCCTCCCAAACTGTACTCCTCTTGTTCACAAGAGGCAGCATTGGATAAGTAGTCCCTGTTCTCCCTCCACAATCAGAGTCATAATCTGGGCAGGCCAAACAGGGAGACGCAACTTCCCCTCACTCACTTGCATATCTGAGTAAGACTTGTGGCAATCTTATCCTAAATCCTTTAATGTAACTATGCTCGTTAGCAATATTATAATTAAAACTCAGATTTCAAAAGGTTTGTGCAACGCTCCATTTACTATAGTTATTTCTCTAAAAATAATGAATGTTTGGTTTACTAGCCTATTCAAATTAACATTTGAAATGTTGCCGGTATTTGGAAGTGAAGTGTCAGCGCAGCATGCTGAAATCCGATAGGTAATCTCATTACAAAATGTTTCTGGACATAATTTGGTGAACACTGTATTTAAAACAAATCTAGTAATCCTCAGGAATGATTTTTAGCATTTTTTGTATAATACCTTTCAGTTTGAAAAGCAGTTGTAATTCACATGCAGGCAGTTCTTTTTACAATTTTAGGTTCCAGTCCAGCAATCCTTATTCATATGAGCATTTCCCTTAATTTCAATTGAACTGCTTTCACAGGGTGTTTGTCTGCCATTGTTCAGAATTTGCAATTTGGGGATGAATGTCCTTGGATCCTTAGCTGCTTTTAGATGATTGTTATGGAATTGGCCTTCTAGCTGGAAAAGAGATTGCAGCATTTTTTTCTCTGATGTGGAACTTGCTGCTGTTATCTATGGATCAGGATTACTAGTGCTATATGTAAATCTATTCAGAAACTGAATGGTGCAGAATAGAATAGCTCTCCTGTTAAGCAGTTTCTCACCACGAACATATCACCAGTGTTCTGTGACCTACAGTGAATGCCTGTTAAAAAGTCAACCTGGAAATCAGGGGGTGTTTTTGATCTATAAAACGCTAAACGGTTTAGGAGTTGCCTGCCTCAGGCACTGCTTCTCTGGCTGAATGATATTGTCACGGCTAAAGTCAGCTGAGGTGTCTGAGCTGAGGCCCTCCTCTCAGTAAACAAGAGAGCTGCTGCTGACAGGGTGGTTGTTGTAATGGGGTGTTCACCCCACACTAGCTCCTGAAGAGACCAATTAGCCACCAAGGCTGTACCTAGACGAGAAGCTAGGGACCAATGAGAACTAATTAAAGGATGAAGCTCAGCAGGACAGGAACATGTGGGGCTTGTATAAAGCCAGGTAGTTAAAGGCAGGAAAGGCCTGCTAGAATTGATGACTATGACATACTTCAAAGCCTGGATAGGACTAATGACGTGCTTTTGTTTAGAGTAATAACTGGCCATTGTGGCTTAAACAATTTTTTACAAATAAATAGACACAAAGATGGACTATGTGCACTCTGTGGGGTGAAAGAAACAATTGATCACCTTCTCTGGATATGTAAGGGCTTTGATAAAGAAAGGGAAAGCTTTTTGAGCAATTCAAATGTCTTAAGGTTAAAAAAAATTACATTATATGATTTAGTAAAAAAGTTGGGGAAATGGAGCATAATTTAAAAGGTGCTGTTGCATTACCTGATAAACCTAGGGCAGAGCAAGAGAATATAAACCAGTAAATAGTGAGAAACTACAGCTGGTGATTGCTTTGGACTATTCAGTCAGCTGCTTTGCCATAAAAAAGAGAAAAAGAAAAGGTGCTGCAAGGAAGGAGGTCCTTGCCCCCTTCTATAGTTTCCACCAGCTCTTCCTGCTCCTCTTTTCCCTCTCTATAGAAATATGCTTGTAGAAGATTGTGATTTAGAGATGCTTCCTAGCATGGGACAGTGTTGTGAATTGGGAGATGTGCCCTTCATCAGATCTAATATGGCTGCTCACAGCTGCACACCTGGGAGTCACTCCTGTCTGTGTTACTAAAGTTCTTTTCCTTACTCATTCAATTGTTTATTCTTTAATGAACCCTCAAGATCGTTACAAGGTGTTAAAAGTGGTGAATGAATTCGGAAACTATAAGGAAAATTGGAGGAAAACTCGTGAGTCTGCAACTGAAAGCGCAGACAAACATAGAGGGTACCTGAAAGCGCAGACAAACAAAGGACTGTGCCTTGCAGCCTTCAGCAAGTAAGTGAAAAGCACAACTCTAAGAACGGATGTTTTACAACCTCCTTCCAGTCTGCAAATGTCAGGCAATGTGCAGAGAACTGGGTAAAGTTTAAACAGTGATTTCTGTTGTATTTGTCTGCTATTGGGCCCAGGACAAAGATGAAAACCTAAAATCATCTATCTTTTTACATGTTGCTGGGGAGGAGGCACTGAATGTTTATGATAAATTTGAGTTTGAGGAAGATGAAAGCATGAAGTTAAATATAATACTGACTAAATGTGAAGAATATTGCATGCCAAAAAGGAATGTGACTTTTGAGAGGCATGGATATTTTTACATGCATGCAAAAACCAGGTGACACCATAGAACAATATGTCACAGAATTAAGGAAACTCAGCAAAACCTGTAACTTTTGTGGCTTGACAGAGTCTCTGATCAGAGCGACTCATTTGTGGCATTACAGACAATGTGTAAAGAGAGAGACTGCTCCGGGAGGGGGAGTTCACTTTGAACAAGGCTATCCAAGTATACAAGGCTGCCGAAACAGTAAAAATACAAGTCAAACAGCTGAATTCATCAGAAGGGGGTTGTCCATGCACTAAGGAAAGGAGAATATAACCAGAATGGCTCAAATTACAATGTGGAACCAACCCCTGCTAAAGGAAAGACTGAGTCCAGATGGTCATTGGGCAAGTGTGGATCACAGCATGGCCCCAAACAGTGTCTGGCCTATGGGAAACTCTGTCATAACGGTAGGAAACTTAATTATTTTGCAAACTGCTGCAGATCCCAACAGCAAAAAAATCAAGTGCATTTAGTTACTGAGGTGTTTTTTGTAGATGTGCTGAGATCAAGCAAGCCTGATGAGAGGGACTGGATACTGCCTCTGACAGTGAATGGAAGTCATTCCACTGAAATTGGACACAGGAGCTTAGGTTAATATTCTATCCACACAAGATTATGAAAGACTGAAAATAAGCCCTAAAATGGAATCAACAAACATAAAAATAATTGGGTATTCTGGAACAAATATAAACACTGCAGGGACGATGCTTTGCTAGTATTAATCATAAAAACACCATATACAGGCTCCCTTTCATTGTAGTGCCACAGGAGGTGATACCAATTTTGGGCCTGGCTGCCTGTGAGAACTCAGTCTGGTAAAAAGTGTCCTCTCAGTCGAACTGAACCTGGCTATGAGGCACTCTTTCAGGAATATCAGGACCTGTTCCAGGGATTGGGGTGTTTGCAGGGTGAACAGATAAACACGCAGGTCCCTCCAGTTATTCATCAATGTAGAAAGGTGCCATTTGTATTTTGTGATAAACTCAAGGCTGAACTTACAAGGATGGAAGTGATGCACGTAATACAAAAAGCAGAGGAGCTAACAGAACAGGTGAACTCCTTAGTCATTATAGAAAAAAGCATCAGCCAGCTACGCGTATGCTTAGATTCCAGAGACCTCATAAAAGCTGTCCAAAAAGAACATTTCAAACTACCAACCAGAGAAGAGATTATGACTCAGTTTGCAAATGCTCAATATTTCAGTAAATTGGATGGGTTTTGACAGCTAAAATTAACAGAGGAAAGCTCAAAATTATGCACATTTAATACTCCATTTGGAAGATAGATTTTTACACTTACCCTTTGGTATTGCTTCAGCAATAGAGGCGTACTACAAAACCATATACATGATCTATGAACATATTAATGATGTGCACACCTCCATGGATGACATCATCATCTGGGGCTCAACAAAAGAGCATGATCGTCGACTTAGGCAAGTCTGGGATGCAACTAGAGCTGCAAACCATAAACTAAATAGGAAGAAATGTGTCTTAGAAGTTAGATAACTGACCTTTGTAGGGGACATTATTTCCCATGAATGAGTAAAACCTGATAAGAGGAAGATTTCAGAGATTTAAATGATGCCACATCCCCAGTCAAAAAAGATGTCCAGCAGTTCCTGGGAATGGTTAATTATCTTGGAACATTCATGCTTAATCTTTCTGCCTAAACAGTGACATTGAGACAACTTCTAGAAGACAAAAATGAACGGTGTTGGAGTGCTGAACAGGAGGAATGAGGGGAAGATTTACAACACCTGATACAAGAACCAGTGTTGAAGTTCTATGCACCAGGGAGGCCTATTAAGATTTCAGTGGATGCATCACAGTCTGGGTTGGGTGCGGTGATTTTACAGAAGCATGAGGATTGCTGATAACCAGTGGCATGTGCATCCAAATCATGTACTGACATAGAAACAAGATATGCTCAGATTGAGAAGGAGCTTTTAGGAATCTTGTTTGCCTGTGTCAGATTCAGCATTTATATGGACAGTCAGTGGAAGTTGAAATGGACTACAAGCTCCTGATTGCATTATTTAGCAAACCGCTAAATGACTATGCCTTAAGGCTTCAAAGAATGATGATAAAGTTGCAAAAGTATAGTTTTATGGAGACCAACATGCCTGGTAAATTTATGTTCATAGCAGATGCACTTTCCAGAGCAGTGGCACCCATGACACCTCAGAAGACAATAGAGACAGAGGTGCAAGCCTACATAGATATGATTGTGAGGTCAATTCCCATAGCTAACAGGAGACTGCAACAAATAAGAGAGGAGATGGAGAAAGATGAATTGTTGGGAATTCTTAAAGAAGTGATCATTAAAGGGTGGTCTGAAGAAATAAGAAGTTGCTGTCTAATGTGGTAAGAATGTGGTAAGAAACTGCTTTTCATGCTTGAAATACAAGCCATGCTAAGAGGCAGAGCCACTGAGACCCCATCTAGTTCCACAAAGGCCTTATGTGAAGATAGGCACTGACATTTACCTGGCAAAAGATTACTTAATAGTCACCAATTATTACTCTTTGTATCCAGAAATTTGCACATCCCTAGAGAATGGCTTTTCTCCATCTCAACTGTTAATGGGAAGAAGTATAAGATCTGATTTACCTATTACTGATAACTTGCTGTGATCTCAGAACAATGCTACCATTCAAAAGATGTAAGAAAATCAGAAGTGGAAGCAGAAATACTATTCTGATAGAAGGGCTCGTGATCTCCCATCTCTTAAACCAGATGACAGAATGTGCCTGAGGAATCACACCTCTAATACTTGGGGCCAAAAGGGCACCATTAAGGAGCAGCTGCATCCAAGGTCTGATGTGGTCCAGACAGACCAAAGGGACACATTTCAATGTAATCAACAGGATCTATGAGTTACCCCAGAGAGTTCCAACACCATGAAAGTTGAGGTAGACTCCAGCATATCTCACTAACTGATCCGGTATCATCAACACACAGTGAAGAGACTGTCGGAGAATGAGAGAGCAACTCACAATCAATTGAAGGGCTGGTACTAAGAAGATCTGATCAGGTACCAAGAAGATCTGATCAGGTGATCAAACATCTGGAAAGACTTATAGTGACTTGATAGGATATGTGAGGAAAGTGGGTAATACAGACTCATTTGAGAGTGATGTGTTAGTAACCTCTCTTCTCTAGGTAGTTGACATATTGAGTTTATGGAATTATATAATGCATGTGTCATTAGATAGTTTTTATATGTATCTAAGGGTGATTTAGAGACGCTCCCTAGCATGAGACAGTGTTGTGAATTGGGAGTTGTGCCCTACATCAGATCTAACATGGCTGGTCCCAGCTGCACACCTGGGAGTCACTCCTGTTTGTGTTATTAAAGTGCTATTCCTTACTCATTCAATATTTTATTTAATGAACCCTCAAGATTGTTGCACTTTCCAGCCTGATTCCTTCCCTTCTCCCAGAACAAATCTAGATTCCCACATCCTTTTGTACTTTCTCCTTCTCATCTCTATTGGTGTGTTCTTCAATGCTGGCATATCCTTACCTTCATCTGAGATCTAAACTCATTGAGCACAGTATTTACAATCACTGTCTGGAGTTCCTGTCCTCTAGTTCCACCCTAAACCCTCTCAAATCCAGCTTTTGCCCCTGGCACTCTCCTGAACCTCTCTGTCCAAAGTCTTCAACAACCTTTTCCTGGCTGTTCCGACAGGTTAGTGATCCCCCAGGGTCAATAATGAGTCAGTTAGGGAATAAATGGATTTTATTATGAAAAACAGGAGTAATATAGATTTTTAACAAGTTATACCCATCTAAACAAACAATTAACTTTAAGGTACAGACTAATATAACAGGATATAAAAACAATTAAGCACAAAACATAAATTGATATAAGAAAGTATTAAACAGACAATTAACTATAAAAACCCAAACTAATTTTAAACAGACAGTGGCTCCCTGTCTGGGAATCAAACCCCAGTCTCCTACATGGCAGGCAGGGACACTCACCATAATACTACACAGACAGTTAACAGCAAGGCATAGAGGGCAGTTAACTGCAAGACAGAAAGTTTTTGCACAGACACACAGAGATTTCACACAGACAGTTAACTGCAAGACACAAACGGGCAGTTAACTGCAAGGCACAGACCCATACAAAGGAAGGTTAAACAGACAACGTAGCTGTAGACTACAGGCTGATAGTTAACTCCTCACCATATAGACTTAGGAGAACACACAGCATTACTCGATTTCGGCTGGCAAAAAGACGATTCGTGCTCGGGGGGGGGGGGACATGGGAGAGTCGGGACCAGTTGATCAGGCTGGTTGCGATGAGGCTGTCAGCGGGGGCTTGGGAAAGACCCTTTTTTATGGACTATGGGCTTCGTGCCAGCACCGGATTGTCCGGGGGACGCTTGCAATAAGTTCAGTTTCCTGGTTGCTGGTAAGTTTCGTTTCCCATGGTCAGTTTCATTTCCCATATATGGCGTGGGAGCCAAAGGCACAGCCCATTACATAGGCTTACCCTAATAAGGTCAGGTCGTGGGTTGACTGTTAGCACCGAATGGGTGGGGGGGGAGGCTAGGGGTAGTCATGTGCAGGAACTGTGATGCAACACTAGCCAAACTAGATAATTTATTTTTGATCAACTAAAACCACAAATAAAATCAGGAAATACATAGAAGGCTAGATTGACTTTAGCCTTTGTGCGAGTGTGCAAGAGGAAATGGAAAGCATCTTTGCATCCTTTCAACCACTTCTCTCCATATCATACATACAAAATCCACACAAGATCCAGGAATAATCTTTATTTGCCCTCCCCATGGAACAGTGTGGCTCTGCATTGTCTCCAATGCAAAGCTGTTCCTATGTGGCACAATTTCGCCATAATCTCCATGGCCCTCGATGAGCCATCCAAGATAAAACCCTTTGATAGACGAGTTTAGAGGATGGTGTTTCCACAAGAATCCCTTGATGGAGATTTTCCCTTATCATTCCACCAGTGGAAGTGGGGGGAAGAGAAGTCATGATTATCTTGCAATCTTCAAGGGTAGGTTCTCCTGCAAAATAGGTTGTGGGAACCATCCCTAAATCCTGCAGATCCCCAGGGACCTATGTAGCTCCTGTAGGAGGCCAGAGACAAAATGTGTGGATGCCATGTGCTTCTACGGTTGACACTACCATATCTCTTCTAGAGTAGCTCAATTAGAACTGTGCTACCATAAACTTTCCCTGTAGAGATCCACCTAATGTTCCAAGGAGCTCTGCAGAAAAGATAGGCTGTATTTTCTATAATCTCTCCAGGGCTGAAGGGAGGGACGGGGGATGAACAATGCTTGTATCCTCCCACCCTACCACCTCCTAGTCATAGTAACTCAATATATATCCCTCCTCCTGTGCAGTCCCTGAATAGGACAGTGCGATACAGGTAACTAAAACCTATTTCCATGCAGATTTAGGGTGAAGAAACAATTCAGGACAAGAGAATGAAAGCAATGCATTTCACATTCAGTTAATCCCAGTCCTCTCAGTTACTATATTCCTGCATGTAGTGCAATTTTCTACGGCCACGCACCAAATTACTACCAAATTACCTTGTGCACTGGAAGTGGAAGCAAGTCTGATGCAGAACCTAGAGAGGCCTTCTGCCCAGCGAAGATTATTATTGCTCTCTTTAAGGTCCCTTTATGCTACCATGGTGACATAAAGGCCTTAGTGTAACCAAGAATCAGGTCCAGTATTATCTTCTCTCTGTTCCATTCTATATAGGTCTTTATACCATGCTCACCATGTAGTAAATGAACACCTTTCAGAAGTGCAATAAGTGATGTAATTAACATCTGTTCTCTGGTTTGTTCACTCATCCTTTCCTCAGGGGGAGAATTGTGTGTGCAGTGGAGTGTTTTATTTTGGTATGAATGGTAGTTTGGAGGGTGGCTTTGGGAGTGGAGTTCTGTACATGTTACTGTGTGTTTGATAGGCCAAGAGGTTGGCAGCAGAAGGTGGTGAGATTTGTGATGGTTCTCAGCCCCTGCAGCAGTTCATTCCACAGTCTTGGACAGACACTTGAAAAAGGTCTGTCTTCTGCAAAGATGTGGTTTACCCTTATGATAGGAAGTTCCATCATGCCGGAGTGGTTGACAATCATCTTTATTCTAGAGTTTTAGGCAATCTTTCAAGTGTGTTTAACCCAGGCCATTGAGCAGCTTGAAGATAAGGACCGAGACCTGGAACATGGCTTGATATTTCATGGTACAAAGAATGAAATGCAGGTTGAATGTCCATGTGGTATCCCATATGAGTGAGGCGTTGCACTGTAGCATTGTGTATTACCACTACTGGTATGGTGTGAGGTAGTCTGTCTATGCAATGTCACCTCCTCTGGACAGGCATGGCACAATCCTTGGGCTCTCATAGCCCAGCAGGGCTGTCAGTCTATTTCTGGTGCCCAAGAGTCTGAAAATCCCTTTCTTTGCTCCCAAGTCCATCAGGGAGTTAGCAGGGGCACCCAGGCTTGCCCACTCATCTGGGTTCCAGCTCAAGCCCTCAAGCTAGATAAGCAGGATCAGGGTTCTTTGACTCTGACAGTGCCCCTGAGCCTCTTCCTACCTTACCCTGGTTCTCTGCAGGCCCTCCAGCCTATCAGTCAGTTCATCCCCTCCTGGACTGTTGTCTCTGGGAAGCTCTTTAGAAGCTTGTTGGCAGGAGCTCTTTTCTCCAGCCTGCTCACTTCTCTGGTAGCCACCCCACCCTTCTGCTTCGCAGCCCTTTTTTCTTCTCAGCTGCTGTGAGGCTTCCAATCAGCACTGGCTGGCAGTGCCTATATGAACCTCCTGTCACTGGGCTAGCATAGGATACATATACAACATGACATATAAACTAAATTGACCAATTGTCAGTGTGTACCTTCAACTAAAAGACAACTCTGTGACTGCAAACTCTTTAAAGTACTTTCTTCTATCTACCAACATCACTTCCGTCTTGCTCATGCGTGGCTCAAGTCAGCTGTTCTTTGTTCATGAGCTGGTCTTGTTCATGAGCAGGGCCATCTTGGTGGTAGTGGTGTGGTCATATGTGGTAAAGGATAAGAAGAGCTGTGTGTCATTTGTATGTTAATGGCACTAAAGTCCATGTCATTTGACCAGTTCAGCTAGTGTTACATGTAGATGTTGAATACGACTAGAAAGCAAACTGATCCTTGTGGGACTCCATGAGTGAGGGGGTCTTGTGGTGGAGGTGCAATTTCCCATCACCACTTACTGAGTGCATGCCTCCAGGAAGGACTCACACTTTTCTATCACATTCCCCTGAGCCCCTGGATCCTCTTTCAGGCAGGACAGCAGTATCTCATACTCAACAGTAGTGAATGCTGCAGAGATGTCCAGGAAGATGAGAATGTATGTCTCCTCTGGGAATTGACAGGAGGAGATCATCCATTAGTGCTACTAAAGTGATTTTTGTCCCATGCCCTGGACTGAATTGAGATTGTGATTGGTCTAGAATATTAGCTTCAATTAGATGAGCTTGAAGTCGGTCTTTTGCTAGCTTCTCTATGAACTGGCTCAGGGGCAGAAGGTTTAACACTGGGCAATAGTTGGCTAGAACTGTCAGATCCAGGGTGGGTTCCTTCAGTATTGGTTGGATTACGGGGTGTTTGAAGAAGGAAAGGAAGATTCTCTGTGTGAAACACTGGCTTTTCAGTCAGGAGCAGCATCAGCTTCTCACAACTGTTTTACAAGCTAGGATGGGTGGGGGTGTCAGATTCACAAGTATTTAGTCGAGGGGTCTTTCGGGTGTTCACTACTTCCTGAAGAGCAAACATATTGAAGTCTGTAGGCTGTTGGTTGGTAGATACACGATAGATGGATCCATGCTGTTTGAGAAGCCTTCCTGAATGTTTGTGACCTTTTCCTCAAAGTAGGGTGCTAGTACTTCACAGGTCTTAGTATTTGGTTCTGTTGCAGGCTGTATGCACTCAGGAATGATGTAAGTAGTTAACCATGCTGGATAGCTTCTTGGGGCAGTATTTGGGAGGTTTACTGGAGGCTGGAAGGAAGGTCTGCTAGACCTATATTACAGCCTCACCACAGAAGAATTTTTTGCTTCACCTTGTCTGTATTAGCCATCATCTCCTCTCATCTTTAATCTAACCATAGCCCTGCCCCCTCGAGCAGACAGGCAGTCAAGCAGGCATTTTTGCATTTAAAGGTGCAGTATGCTGAAAAACAACTGTAACTACTGTGGTAAGGTACCCCCGCCCCTTTGTCTCGCCTATTGGCAGCAGTCTCCTCTATTAGTGGGGCCTGCAGTAACTCCAGCCCCAGACTGAACAAGTCTTTTGTCCCTTCCCCTCCGCATGTCCCCAGGGCCCGGGGGGGGGAGGGAGGTACCTTATTGTGGCTCCCTCCTGCCAGCTGGGGCCAAGAGTTTTCTCATTCTCTGCTCCTCTGGCTGCAGATAAGCACCATCTCCTAGCCCGGGGAAAGTTTCTCCTCCAGCTGCCACAAACCTTCTAGCAGCTTCCTCTTCCTTTGCTCCCCCCTCCCTCTCGGGAAGGCAGGGTTTAAGTACACCTGGAATAGCCCTTCATTGGGTCCAGGTGTCTCTAATTGCCGTGCAGTAATCTCTCCTCTGCCTGCAGGAAAAAGGGCCTTTGGCATTCTTGGGCTCACATACCAGCCCTGGTATACCCTTTTGTGGCCATCTGGCCTGACTTTACCACACTACATATAATGCTATCATTTCCAACATCACCATCTGTACCTGGTCACTAATTATAGATTATAGTGGACCTTTCTTGGCCAGGTGTTGACATGGATGCCTGTTCCTCCTGCTATAAACTGAGGTTAACTCCTTTCACTTTGGATTATCTTTGCAGGAGTGGGGGCTCCCAGTAATGAGCCAGGAAGCTTAATGTTTTTATACACATGGAAACATTATTCTTAAGTGCTTCTACTTGTTACTACATTAACAAGTGGGATGAGCGGAGCAAGAGAGAAAAAGAATATAGATAGCAAAAACTGAAGCCATTTGAAGATATAAATCAAATATAACACTTTTAAAAGTTAAAACTTATGGTTATACACTACTTCAGTTCCCTTGTTTGAATTTCATATTGTATGCAGTTTTGTTGTAGCAGTGTCTTTTCCAGAATATAGAGAGACAAGCTTTTAAGCTACACAGAGCTCTTCTTCAGGTCTGGGAAAAATAGTAGAAGTGTCATAGCTAAATACATGGAAAGGGCCACCCAAATACCCTGAGAGAACCAGCTTCAATGGAGAAATAAAACCCCTCTGACAATACGCCCCTCATTGTCACATACCACCCCATACTGGAACCCATACAGGGCATCATCAAACTGGAACCCATATTCGATGAGGAACCCATCCTGAAAAAAATCTTTCCTGAACCCTCTCTTCTGGCCTTCAAACAACCCCCCAACCTCTCCAACCTCATCATCAGACATAAATTCCCCACAGACCAGGACACACCAACTCAAAGCATCACCAGACCCTGCCAGAACAACAGATGCAAGACCTGCAGACATCTCCCCTATTACAACTATCAATGCCCCTCACAACACACCTTTCAAGATCTATGGACTACATCAGCCTGTGACAACATGTGGTGAACCTCATCCAATGCACTAAAATGCCTCAATAACAACTACACTCTTGAATGAACTCTCAGAGGAAAATGATAAAAGAGAGACACTCCCTAACATTTTTCACAAAGTGATCCCTTATATCTAACCTATCAATCCTCATCCCCAAAGAAAAACCAGCACAACACTTTTAAAAGATGAGCCTGGGAGCTTAAATTCATAACTTTGCTAGACACTAAAAATTATGGTCTTAATAAAGACACTTGATTTATGGCTTATTTATTACAACAATCTGTAACCCGCTAACTCCCTTTTTTTGTCCGATGACTAATAGGCCATTTCACCTTGAATGGTCCTTTTAGAATATGTGCTAACTATTTATGCTAAACTATCTGTTCAATCTTGCATTTAGCTATGACACTCTTAGTACCTTTTCCAGACCTGAAGAAGAGCTCTGTGTAGCTCGAAAGCTTGTCTCTCTCACCAACAGAAGTTGGTACAATAAAAGATATTATGTCACCCCACCTTGTCTCTAAATTCCTAATAGTTCATCTGGAAAAGGCTGTTACAGTTTTCAGAAGCAAAAATAATAAATGTCTAATACACAGTATATAGATCAACTTAGTTTAAGGCAGATTAGAAGCATGTAATGAATTTATGACTCAATCCTGTTTCAAAATGAATCTAAAGTGACATTTTGGGGCATTGTTAATGATATTGTTTTATGTAAGGCTATCTAGGAATAAAATCATCTCTTATTAGATTATTCTGAAATAATCTCATTACAGATTAATTTAATGAATGATATTCTTGCTTCAAGAATGCAGAACTAAAAGACAGCTAAGTTGGAGAACTAAATAATACCAGTAACTGTATTTGTGAAAATGAGGGATGAGAATGAACTAAAATGGCATGTTGGTAATGTTCTTGTACAATGGCTCCCTGCATGGTAATAAAGGAGGGTAATAGAGATATGTTTTTGAAAGATGATGGAAAGAACTATTCTCAAACAGTACACGCTACATTTAAGTTCATTTTAACCTGTTTCTGTGGTATGGTCATGGGATATATAACAGCAAAGCAACAACTCAATCAAAACTAGAGGATTCATCTGTAATTATGAGTCTGTGATACATAGTTCTCTCACATCAGACATTTCTTCAGAATTTAATCATGTATCTTTTCATTTTTATGAATATTTTTCATATAAATATTTAATGGCAGCTATAAGACTCCATGAATTATGACTCAACACATGGGGTCTATGGGAAGTGGATTTGGTAGTTTGTTGATCCAGTGGTTATACTTCCATTTATTGATGGAGAGTAGGCTACCAAACTTGGACTCTCTACCAGGCAGTGGGGAGCTGTGGGCACCCTCTTCATTTACTGCCCAGAACCTATGTAGTGGAACTATAGCAGATGGGAGCGGGAGAGGGAGCAGTTCACCTATTTAGGGCAATGCAGCTTGCCATCCACTTAAGTAATAGCTGGCTTTAGTTTTGTGTTGTTTCCATCCCTTTGTAAAAATATAAATGTAATATAATATAAAATGTTAGTGTTTAAGAAAAGTATATAACAATAAAATATTCAAAAGTTACAAATCTTCAAGAATTATGTTGCCATTAACCTGACAAAGGCTTCCAATTCAGATGTTGCATGGATTAACACAGAAAGAATGGGTCTGGGGCTCAAAAATTAGCCTGAGTTTTGTTTTCTTAGGAACTGAATTATGAGATAAAAGACCATTTGCAGCCATGTATTACAGTACATTACAGAGATTTAGCACTGTTACTAAATGAGATTATGTGAACCCGATCAGATGGTATGCCCCTTATAGCTAAACTAGTAAAGCTGCTCCTTTAGGACATTTGTTAGATGATTACATTTGCAACTGAAATACTAAGGACATGTATACACGGAATAGCAATGTGCGCTTCCCTAGTGTGCATTATGTTAAAGCACAGTAGGAACCTTTATTGCACACCAGCAGGGTCTATGTGAACCAATTAGTGCACAAAAATTAGTGTGCTTTAGAAATTACACCCCCATAATGTGCATTGCTACACTGTGTAGACAAGCCCTACAATGCTACTATAGCATAATTCCAAAGTGTAAATCCATTTACTAAAAAAGTCCTATATCCAGAACAGAGTATTGCTAAGGGTGTGTATAGTGTAGAAATTAAGTATGAATTATTCTTGCAAAATTAAGAAAACCAAATTTACTGCTGTGTTTTGGTAACCTGTACTAACGGGAAGATGATGTGAAGGTCTTAAAGCTTCTCCCTTCCCCCCAAAAAACCCCTAGTTTTATGTTGTTTCAGAAATAGATCATTGAATAAATAATACAGTCTTCCTACTCATAGAAATTATTTTATTTAGAAAATCTGAATGCTCAACAATTTCCCCATTTTGGTATAAATATAGAAAAATATATAAATGCAAAGCCCAATTACCCCTACACTTAAACCTTCGTTATGTGTATGGACCTGATCCAAAGATTATATTAGTGGGACTCTTTTCCACTGACTTTAATGGGCTTTGGTTCAGGCCTTGTGAGAGATTAAGGTATACAAAGAATGGAAGATCAGGCCCATAATTTCTATTTATTCAGTTGTCTCAAGCCTCTCCTGCTGCAACAAGAACATGGTACTGGTGTCTTGTTTCATCATGGGGGGTAATTTGACTTTAGGTGATGTTGCTACTGGATACATTGGAACAAAATCTTATCTGTAGCACTCCCACAATCTTTGCAATACTATATTTGGTCTAAAGAATTGTCCCTTCTTGTATCTCTTTCCTCAAAACTTCTCAGTATGGAAAGCACTGGTAAAAACATGTTAGTCTTCAGATATGATTACTGTTTAGAGTTAAAGAAAGAAAAGCTTTGTACAAACATAGAGTAGTACATCTTTCAGCTATGTGAGAATGATATTGTTACAAGCCTAAAGCTGCATTCTACAGCATAGTATGTCTCAGGCTAAGTTTAAATTATTCATTTTATCTATAAGCATTTGTGTATATTACTATATATACACTCTCATTGTTTTAAAATAACTTGTCTTAGACCAAATTAATGATTCTAGCAAAATACATCTGCAAAACCTACTGAATGAAGATGGCAATTTTAAAAAGTTGCATTGATTTGTCTAAAGTATTAAATGACATAATGGCCACAAACTAAAGCATTGAATAATTTAAGTAAATCAATGTTTTCTGAATTTTGTAGGAGGAAAAACTGTCTTGGGTGCTAAGGTAAATCAATATAATAAAATAAAAATGAAGCAGTTTATAATGATGAATGTATGGGCTGATAATAACCAAAGGGTAAAATCTCATTTTACCACTGTAACAAACAACTTCCAGTCATCTTTTCTATATCATTCCCATCAGAAAACATGGTATTATATAGCCGATTGATTTTAGCTCTTAAATAGCTTTTCATTTGCAAGACACCTACCCGAAGTATAAACTCAACCTTTCTCAGACTGTCATCAGTTATGGTTTGATATGAAGTGATAATACATATTTACTGACGCTAAAATTATTTCATATTTTTATGTGGTTTCTAAATATTAATGTATAATATTTTATACCGAGTATCATTTGTGATAGCCTTAAAGTTAGAATCAAGACCAGACTATCTCTTGGGCTATGACATAACATTTCTGCCCCAAAATTTAGGCATTTTTCTTTAATTCAGAGCTCCAGAGGGACAAACTGTTAAGGCTAGTGATCCTATTTTTAAATGAATGTATTTCTTCGTTTTCAACAATACAGTGGTTCCTATTATGTCTAAACATGATGTCCTTCCAATAACGTTTGAATTTTGCAAAGAGTCATAAAAAAGAGGAATAAATGTCTTTTAAAGCTGTTCATAGCATTTCATATAAAAAAAATCCCCTAATTCATTTGAGAAGTTGCCCAAGATTGTAAATCCTTTAAAAAATGGCTGACAATGCTTCTTATAGCAGTATTTATGAAAGCTATTAAATTCCTGCTCAATAGCATCCAAAGACATAAAGGGAATTTTTCTATTACAATTACTTAACACAGTACTTCATTTAGAGATTTGCAGGCTTAAAACTCTTGTAGAAATAATATGGTGAAATCAGAGCTATCTGAATACAGAAGATTACGCAAGTAAGTAAATGGAGTATTTTGTCTTTTAGACCTGCCTCAGAAACTGTGGACAATATTGATCATCTGCTGCTGTGACACAATTACCAGAAGCAACACTTTTAGAAGGTGAAGGTATTTGAATCAAAATGTGGAAGCCCCTAGTGTTCATCCTAGATGGAGGTAAATATAGTATAGAAATATCATTTCTGCAGATGTATAAAAATCCCAACCCAGCTAGTAAATGTTCTATAATTTTATGTGAGGAATGAATAAATTTCTTAATCAGATTTGGTTTTTACACAGATCCATTAAAAGAGCTGGATTTCAGAATCACTCTGACCGGGTTTTAAAATAAGCTGTTGAGTTAATATATCACTTTCACTCTGTCAAATCCACAGTTATCATGCAACAGAAATTGCTAGTATTCAACAGCAGTCAATCAGCCAGGTTTGTGGACAAGGGTTTCCTGTTTCCTTTTGGGACAAAAAGAGGGAAAAGAAATGCAATGTAGTCTGGAAGTTTCTGTCTATTTCTAGCTCTAATTCCAAGTTGGTTATATTATACAAAGTGCAAAGACTGCATTTTTCATTAGTACAGACATAATTTAGGAGAATATATCTATCATAATTTGAATTTGTGTTCCTTGTAACTGTTCTTATAGACTCATAGATTTAAAGGTCAGAAGGGACCAATATGATCATCTAGTCGGACTTCCTATGTAACACCCATACACTCCTCACCCATGCACTCCTGTAATAGACCCCTATCCTATGACTGACTTATTGAAGTCCTCAAATCATTGTTAAAGACTTCAAGGTACAGAGGATCCATCAGCAAGTGACCCATGACCCATACTACAGAGGAAGGCGAAAAACCTCAGGTCCTCTGCCAATCTGCCTTGGGGGAAAATTCCTTCCTGACCCCAAATATGGTGATCATCAAAACACTGAGCATGTGGGCAAGAATCACCAGCCAGACACCCAAGGTGACCTGATAATATATCAGTCTATACAGTTGTGAAAGATTTTTTTTTTAATGAAAACATTGAAGAACATTCTAATTATACAAGATTAAAATGTTTTTAATCCACATTTTCCCTGTAAATTATTGTTGAATACTTTTATATGCTATTTCCAGATGTTTTAATGTTGACTTTCTTTTAAAGTTTTTGTAAAGGAAATAGTAATGATTTTTAGCTGTTAACTGGAATCCAATGGAAAGGTGCCAGTAATACAAAAGATTTTACATGTAAAATTGCAAGTCAGAAAAAGAACATATAAAGCTATGTTGTTTGTTTAAATATATTTGGCTATGTTGAAAAGAGTTAGCTAGTTAAATAACAGGGCACAATTACCACTGATTGGGCCATTTTCCACAAAGATAAAACTATTATATATGGATTTATTTTATTCAGCAGAATCATCTTGTTCTAAATTCACGGAGAAAGGCAGTGGGAAAAGGCTCTGGCAGCAGGGAGGCAGAGGGATACTACACTGCTAAAAGTAGCACTGGAGACGTGAAAGGCACTGCTTGGGTGTGTAGAGAGCCACGTAGGGTGAATATCCTAGACTTCTGGGGCGTCTCTACTCACCTAACTAATGCCTGTTTACACTGCTTATGCTCATGTTACATATGGTCATAAACATAGATATAGCCTAAATTTCCTCTTAGCACCTTAACTACTTTTGAACATTAATACAATGCCTTAGTCTAGGTGCCTGGGTGCCTATCTCATGCTGAAGGCCCAGTGGCATCCTTAAACCAGGTAAAATTAGGCCTTGCCCTGCCTATTTTGCCTGCTAGGTCCAATTCAGTAGCACTTACCTCCACACAGAACAGTGGAGGAGGGACTACTGGAGTACAGGATATTCAGATGTGAGTCTCTGCTGCTGAAATTGTTCCACTGTGTATATATAATTAAATATGTACTGGGCCCATGACAGACAATGACTCTCTAAGCTAGCAGTTAGAGAATCTGAGATGTGGGAAACCCAAGTTCAAATCTTTTCTCCTCACCAGGCACAGGGGGACACTGAACTGAGGTCTCCCACACCCTCTCTGAGTTTCCTAACTACTAGAATAAAAGTTTATAAGGGAGTCTCTCCATCCCTTTCTCCCCTGTACACTTTGTGTGGAATTGGGAACACACCACTGCCATTCTAGCACGAAACAGCATAAGCACCTGACTGCAGGAGAGGAGTTCCCAGATGTGGATTCCAAATGGAGATAGGCATCTTCCTCCAGTCCAGACTTAGATGCCTAATTCCCAGAGTTGGGCATGGTTTAGGAAACCCCCTCTCCTTGGCATCTGCTATTGGCTATCTTAGGCAGCTAGCCCACCTAACATGCTGGCTTTTGTGGATCCCATTCTTAGGCCCCTTAATCTCCCAATGCTTTGTATGCTGGGTAGCTAGGCACCTAAAAGTTAGGAGTTGCAACTCCTAAATCCCTTGGTGAATTTGATGTTAATTTGTTCTGTGACTATGTTATCAGCAGGTATCAAAGATTAAGCCTGAAGGGTAGTAACTTTCAAAATTCTAAGCATCTAGTCACTGAACAATGAGTGTAAATTAATATTTACACATTCAAATGTCCAGCTTCATCACTGATCATTGACATATGCAAATAAGATCCCTGCTTGTTTTGCAGTTGTCATAATGGTACTTGCAAATTACATCCAGAACTTATGCAAATCAGGCCATAAATCTGAAGAAATGGAAAGGGTTTATGAGACTGTGGGAGAAAGAAGGGTTGTTAGATATTTTTTTGAGATATTGGGGTATTTTTAATAGACGTGATGTTATTTGTATTTGAATGTGTTGGTGTTCTGCTGAATCAAAAGAAGGAGGAGAAAGGTGAATGTGAAATCAAACAGGAACAGCCATACAATTAAATGTAGGGAGACCTATAACAATTCCCCTAGTGAGTATAGAGGAAAATGAGTATCTATATAACTATTTTTTCTCAATAAAATATGAGCAGTTTAGATAGGCAACCTTTGTGTCTAGCCTTCCTCAGAAATTTATTTTAGAAATTACTAGCGGTGCTACTAGTATGTTCCATCCCAAGAAAATGATTATTTTAGCTTGCTTGTTTGGCCTCTCTTTATTTGGGCTTGTGTAGGTTTATTGTAACATTGTAAAATGTTTAAACCCTTTGTTATAACCCAAAATGTTTATTTTCATCAAGATTTTCTGGGGTCAGTCTCGTGTATACATTTCTATAATTCTCAATTCCCAAAGTAACACATAAAAAAAGAAAATAAGACAACTTTTCATTGTCCTTTTTCCCAAGGTTACTAAAAAGAGATTAAATATTTCACATTATATCACAATGAAAATAATCTTTTACAACATTTTCACACAAATTCCCTGATAGCCATGAAAGCCTGTAAAAAGGTTATATCAGTTACTTTAGTTTTACTACAAATACATTTCAAACATCTGAATTATTTGAGGCAGGATCAAGAAATTGTGCTTGAAGTGTCGTGTGTGTTTCATGCAGGAAGCACTTAGCTGATCATGTCCCAGACTAAAGTATTCCATTCCCAGATGTCTGGCCTAGAACTTAATATAAATAATGAGCCAGATTGTCTGCTCTGTTCAGCTTCTCCTTTGCATAGTGGGGAAAGAGGGAAGGGGCTGTCAGGGAGCCCATTCTGGCTCCCCTACTCTCTGGCTAGCCCCAGCCCTGGGTACAAGTTAGAAGAACCTGGGGACTGTTCTAAACTGTGCCAGCTGGCTGTAGTCTCTAACAGACCATCTGCCAGCTGCAGTTGCAGAAGTTGCACTATGGCTCCAGCTTTTCCCCACCTCTGAAAAGTCCTGACATGATCCTGGCACAACCCTCACTACCGAAAGTTATAGAGATGGAGCCCCCAGATCCACTGGCTCTACATCTGCTGCGAACTTTCCCATACTGGCAAATAAGTGACAAGCAATCTCATCTCGCTTTGCACTACCTGAGTGGCACAACGCGAGCCGAATAAAACTAAATGGCTCACTATCATCACCTCAACAGTATCAAAAGTATTCCTTCAATCAAAAGCTTCCTTCTAGTGTATTTACCAAGAACCAGTGCTCAAAATGGAGAAAATGAGGAAATTGTGGGTGTTTCAGGGCTTCTGTTGTCCTATAAAATTCTTGTTGCAACCAGAGTTCAATTCTTACTATGGCATCAGAAATGGTAGGTATATCATTCTCTTTCCAGTTGTATCCGCGTTCTGTCATGCTTCTGTTCTTGATTCATTATAGTCTCTCTTTCTATTCAATCCTCTTCTACTTCAAACTCTAGCAAGAAAAGCTATGAAACATCTTCTCATTGACCAAATAAAGCCAAATCGTGTTAAAATTCTTGGCCTTGATTTGATTTTTTTTTCAACTCTATGCCATTGATGAGTAAATTATTCACGCTGATAATTTCTGAAAAATGCAGCCTCTCCCTCTACTCCCAACAGATTATAATTTCCTCTAAATTATTCACAGATCTTTTTTTATATTTATTTATTTAGATGGATTGATCATGAATAATTCTTTGGAAGTGTTTAGTACTCATAATATGAACTCTGTTGTCCCATTGTGATTATTCAGATAAATAAAATAATATTGTTTCTTTGCCCAGATTAAGTAAGCATGCTCTCAGGAATACTTATATGTGCAAATCATAGAATCAGAGTTGGAAGGGACCTCAGGAGGTTATCTAGTCCAACCCCCTGCTCAGAGCAGGACTAATTTCAGCTAAATAATCCCAGCGAAGGTTTTGTCAAGCCACAGCTTAAAAACCTCTAAAGACAGAGATTCCACCACCTCCCTAGATAACCCATTCCAGTGCTTCATCACCCTCCTAGTGAAAAACTTTTTCCTAATGTCCAACCTAGACTCCCCCCTGCAACTTGAGACCATTGCTCCTTGTTCTGTCATGCCACCACTGAGAACAGCCTAGCTCCATCCTCCCTGGGACCCCCTTTCAGGTAGTTAAAGGCTGCTATCAAATCCCCCTTCATTCTTCTCTTTTGCAGAGTGAACAAGCCTAGTTCCTTCAGCCTCTCCTCATAAGGCTTGTGCTCCAGCCCCCTAATAATTTTTGTTGCCCTCCGCTGGACTCTCTAACTTCTCCACATCCGTGTTGTAGTGGGGGGCCCAAAACTAGACACAATAGTCCAAATGCGGCCTCACCAATGCCGAATAGAGGGGAATGATCACTTCCCGTGACCTGCTGGCAATGCTTCTACTAATGCAGCCCAATATGCTATTAGCCTTCTTGGCAACAAGGGCACACTACTGACTCATATCCAGCTTCTTATCCACTGTTACCCCCAGGTCCTTTTCTGCTGCCTAGCTCGTCGGTCCCCAGTCTGTAGCTGTGCATGAGATTCTTCCGTCCTAAGTGCAGGACTCTGCACTTGTCCTTGTTGAACCTCATCAGATTTATTTTGGCCCAATCCTCCAGTTTGTTTAGGTCCTTCTGTATCCTATCCCTACTTTCCAGGTTATCTACCACTCCCCCCAGCTTAGTGTCATCTGCAAACTTGCTGAGGGTGCAATCTACCCCATCTTCCAGATCATTGATGAAGATGTTGAACAAAACTGGCCCCAGGACCGACCCCTGTGGTACTCCGCTAGACATGGAGCCATTGATCACTACTCATTGAGCCCTATGCTTTAGCCAGTTCTCTATCCATTTTATAGTCCATTCATCCAACCCATACTTCCTTAACTTGCTGATAAGAATACTGTGAGAAACCGTATCAAAAGCTTTGCTAAAGTCAAGGTATATCACGTCCACTGCTTTCCCCACATCCACAGAGCCACTCACTTCTTCGTAGAAAGCAATCAGGTTGGTCAGGCATGACTTTCCCTTGGTGAATCCATGTTGACTGTTCCTGATCACCTTCCTCTCTTCCAAGTACCATAAAATGGATTCCTTGAGGACCTGCTCCATGATTTTTCCAGGGATTGAGGTGAGGCTGACCGGTCTGAAGTTCTGTTTCCGTAAGTACTCGTGCATGTGAGTTGTAAACTTGCTTTCAATGAACATTAATGGGTTTTAATCTCTTAGAATGTGGAACAGATTCTGGAAAACAAACATAAAAAATTCATGAGACTGACCAAAGCAAATTCATTTACAAATTCAAGCAAATATTTGAAAACCCCTTTCTAGTGTTCAACCACCTCTGTTCGGTAACTTTTTCAGTAGTGTGTTGTCTGTTAGCAACCTTGCCAGAGAACTGCTTATTTGTTTAAGGCCCCAACCTTACTTTCTTTAATATAGGATTGTTCATTCACTGTTTTACTTGCCATTTTGTCAAAATTGCTTTCTAAATTAATTACTCCTACAAATATATTATCCTAGTTTGCTTTTAAAACTACAGTTGTGGCAGAAACACTACCTAGTGCCTTACAAATTCAAACAGAACCTCACTAAAGCTCTCTTTATGCTTTGTTGTTGTTCTTTCTCCAGATGAACACGGTGACTCTAAGACCCTGTGTTTTCTGCATAGAACATCCTTCTGGTTCACCTTCTGTTTGTTCCCTGACATTCCTTCCTGCCTGTGTGAATTAGTCCACCCCTACAGACATAAATATGTGTGTTGCATTTGAAAAAAGATTATACGTGGTAACTATTTATTTGGTCTCTTCAGAGCTTCTGAAAAGCACATCTCTTTTCATCAAAAGTTGTATTAGTCCCTTTGAGCTTTATTTTTTTTTAAATCTGCTATTATCCAGAGGACAAAATATAAAATGATGGTGCCACTTATTATCTTGGAGTTGTGCTCATGTTGTGAATTGCTACCCAATACTATTAATCTACTTTAATTTTTCTCTCCAGTAATCGCTTGGACTTAAGGCATGTCCACACTGCCACACAATTTGACTAAGAGGGTGAAAATAGGGGATGTGCACACCCAAGTATTCACTAGTGTAGTTTTCTTCAAACAAGAGTACATTAGTGTGACCTCAGGACCTTTATATTTGCACCCAAGTTACCTATTCGCACCCCATTAATCTGAAATCGTGGGGGAGTGTAGACTTGCCCTTAAGTAGCATTCATGGTATTTCATATTGCTAGCATGAAATCTGAACCCCAAGATAGCAGTATCTTCCAGCAAACCAAAGCACACTCTGACTCTTTATGTACAACTGTGATTGTATCATTAACATGGTGAGATTGAAATGTCAGATATATTGGAGAAGGAGACATAATATTGCACATATGAATAAAAATTGACACACATGATAGGAATTAGAAACTACAACATTCTAACTGGAAAATATGCACTACAACAGGGTACACAATCCTAGAGAAACCAGAGCAATCACCAGATTTCAAAGTTTGACTGAAAACCCTTTGTATAAAACCATTAATATTTCAGAAGTAGCATAGACAGGATTAGATGTCTGGATATGTACAATAGTGTTAAATTATGGAAAAGAATCATACAAGAATGGGTAAAAGACTGCAATCATATAACAAGAGAACAGGTATCAAAAAAGCAATGGATCAAAAGAGTACAAAATGTTGAAAGAACAAAACAATAGCTAAGTCCATTTGTGACCCTGACAGATAGAACTCTGATTTGAGGATCTAATTTCCCATTCATTCTCTGAGGAGTTACAAATGTAACTCAATGAATGTTGATGGTAGTTTGAAACCTCCTTTCCAAGAATAAACCCCTTTTGTTGACATTTCAGTGAGGAAAGCTTGGGTGAAATCAGAGTATGTGCTTTAGGAATTTGTTTTTAGATCATTGAGTCAATCTCCTTGGAAGCAGGCAGCTGTGGAGTGATTACAACTGATTCCTGTAAATTTCAGCTGTGGCTGCTGATTGAGCACTGAGATCATGTAGTCAGTTTTTGCACCCATCTGTTCCTCCATCTGGCAAAACACACAAGTGCTTTATAAACTCTTACCAATACACCAATTGTTAGCTTCCTGCTGATAGCCCTGGTGTAGGCTTCATTGGGTAATCATTTCAAGCAGAAAACAACCAACCCACATGTTCAAGAGTAATTACTAGTTCAATTAACTAACCAGAAGCAGGGTGTTTGTTTTTTTTAAGTATCCAGAAGCAGAGCAGCAATAGCTATGTATCTTAAATGTAAGTATTCAGATAACATCTGTGCAGTGTTATACTGCAACAGATTTTCTAAATTAGATAAAAATAGTAACAGAATTTTTAGCAAATTAGATAATAAATATAAAATGGATGCTTGAAACTTCCCAGCTACTGGTTATGACAGTTTCAATATTAGATCTAGTCTTACTTAGCATCTACATTAATTATTTAAAATGTAAGTAAATAGCAATATCAAAATTCACAGATGATATTAAATTGGGAAGAACTGCAAATAGGAATGAGTACAATAATAACAGGGATATGAGAGAGCTAAGAAACACAGGCAAGAAATAACACTCACTGAAAAATACAAATATATATATATGGGGAAAATAATCCAAAACTGAGACAATCGAGTAGGGAGAAACCTTGAAAACAACAATACTGAAAGATCTAGAAGCAATTGTGGACAGCAAATCAGACATGAAAACAGACCTAAGCCAATGCAGGAGATAGGGGAAGGTTAAGACACACCTTACCCATTGTTGCAGTAAAAGTACTTTACTTTTCCCTTGGAGCAGTGCATTCCCAGACCTCCATTTACTCACCTGCCTACTTAGTCCTGGGTTTCTTCCACCTTTCTTCATAGCAGTTAGTACAGGCTGCTGTCTGAGACAGAATGTTGCACTAGATAGACCCATGGTCTGATCCACCACGTTCCCAAGTTGTGGAAGCTTCATTGTTTGGCCATTTTAAAACCAGACTGGACAATATGCTAAAGCATGTGCTGTAGGGAACAATCCTGTGTCAGTGTGGAAATGGATTGGATGGCCTAAATAGGGCTTTTCCATCTCTAACTTCTGTGATTCATCACATCATTTTCCATTTCAGAAACTCAAATTTTGTTTGAAAAGAAAAAAAATTAGCTTTAGACTAAACACAGGAGCCTGAAGGCTAGAAATACTGTTACGCTTAGACTCCGTAGCTCAGTAGTGTCAGGAGCTGCACATATATAGAGCCACCCACTGCCAGAAATGTAGGCACCTAGGGGACATTACCCCTCGAAATTTAGATAACTAGGAAATTTAAGTGCCTACTGGTTTAGGCAGGCAGTTGAGCAGGGGATTGGACTTTAGACTTTGGCAATTAAAGTGCCTAATTCCCTCTGAGGATTTAGTCCTCAGTTGCCATTTCTTTTAAATTACCTTCAGAATCTTTAAATCTGCTTCTCCTTACAATCATCACAGTGTCAGTGTTTCAAAGCATGTTCTCATCTGTTGGTATCAGTTTATTTCTGATCATTCAATTTGTGTGTGATTATGTATGACATATTTCACTGCTCTTGCCTACTGAGTAGAACAAATGACAGAAACCAGATGCTCAAATCACTAATGTATTTATTGTGCAACATAGGTGGTTCCAAAGCACAATTGACATAATAATGAAAAAAAATCAAACAATATTCAGTTTCCATTAGAGATGTGAACTGCCTGTCAGGTAAGTAAACAGATTTATTAGTGGATGAGTACCTTAAGTACTGAATGAGGATTCCTGGAGAATTATCCCATATATCAAACTATTTATCTGTTTATATTAAGACAAAATACTAGCTACAAAGCATAAATCTGATGTCTCTTGTGCACTGCAAGAAAGGAGACTCTTCCCTTCTTAATGCAACTGCAGGGCATATGGGGCATGCCATAACGGGGCGTAAGCCTACCTTATGATGCTTAACAATCAGATATTCATAGCATGGTACAGACACTAATTAGTTAATCTTACAAACACTCTTGTGAGGTAGGATACCCAGTTTTATGGAAACAGTAACTGAGACAGAAAGGCAAAGTAACTTGCCCAAAGCCACCTAGTCTGTGGTAGAGACAAGTTTAGAACTCAAGACTGCATGATTCCCACCCCCAGGCTCATCCCTCATTTCTCCCTGTCCTGTGCACATCTGGCAGTGTTAGATGGTTTTGCAGGGGGGCATGGCTAAGCTGATGACCCCTGTGTGACTACCAGCATCCATCACCAGGATCTTGGGAAAAGCATGCTAATTCCTATAGATGCTGCAGTAAATAGCTCTGCAGACTGCATGTTGTTCAGGGACCATCCACTAGGCCACTACCATCGAACTCCCCACCTATCCCCATCCTCATGAGGCTCTGAAAACCAAAAGCAGAATTTCATCTCTAGAATCAGCAGTAGTAAACCATAAGGAAAAGGTAATGGTCATAAATGAATAAGTCTAAGGTGGAGAAACCCTACACTACCAGCAAGAGAGAGAATCTGATTTAAAACAATGACATTTTTTCTCTGCTCAAATACAAAATCTGAAATTTAATTTCTAGGCTAATACGCTTCCTCTAGTAAAAAATCTATATTTTATTGATTTTAATTCACTCATGTCTTTTTTTTTTCTTTGTCATAGCTTGGTGTTTTACATTGTGTCTTGTCAGTGTATATGCAGTGCATAGATTTAACTTGTTAGCATTTTCACATGGTACATAATATGTACATCACTCTAAAGAGAGAAACATCATGGTATGGTACAATATAAAGTTTAATTAGCGTAAATTTTGAATGGCCTCATTACTCATGTGAGAGGAAGCCAGGAATGAGTTATGCAGGCCATCCATAATAAGTGCTCTTAAAACCTCTCTCAAAACCTGAAAACATTTTTGTTTTTCAGGTTTTTTGGTTGGTACACATTTTTCTTCTTCCCCGCTCCCGCCACTTGAAAAATTGGTAATAGAGAAAAAAGGGGAAGAAAGGAGGGAAATACCTCACATTTTTCACTTTAACCATTTTTTTGTTGTTTTTTTGTCAGAAAAACAAACACAAACAAACAAAAATCTAAGCATTTTGACCAAAACATTTACTGCAAAAACATTTTAGTCAGCTATTTTTCAAGAAAAACTTCAGATTTTAAAAAGTACTCAGTTGTAAATCATGCATTTAGGTTTCCTCAAATTTTTAAGTTTAAAATGTCAGTCTATGGAAACTTTGAGGGGTTGAGTGAGAGAATGCAGGAAGGGCATTTCTGGACACCAAAAGTCTAGCAACCAACGAAGAGCAGAGCCACCTGCAACAATACAATGAGAAGCAGCATTTAGTGTTCCAGAAGTGATTTTTTTTTTTGTAAAACATCATTTGACAAAGTTAAATAACATCTTTTTCTGTAAAATAGTGGCTTACATAGAACACATTGTGATATGTGGACATGTGTTTGGAATGACCTACAGAACTCACCAGTGGATTATGCCACAGCACACTATTATAGATTCTCTTTCAAGAGAGGTTTCCTGCTCCAAGAACCTATTTCTTCTCTAAATGTGCCAGTTCTCAGTTACTACATCATATACGTGAAGTTATAGCTTGCTTGAGAACAGTAGTCTTTTTGTTTTAGAATTAAAGTCTCTTTATACTTGCTGTATTCTTCTTTATCAATTAAACTAGATGGTTTGTTCTCTAAAAATGTTTATTGTTGCACTTCTGTCTATTTGTATGCAAGACCTCATTGTTGGACTGTTCTTCACTGATGCAAAAAAAACTCCTTGTATAACATTTTGTAGTTAATTTTGTAGTTTCCATTAATAGTTCTGCAGGAGACAATCCGCATTTGAATGGTGCTGCATTATTAGCTGATAAAGCCAAATGTGGAACTGAGCTACCTTTTCAACAGTCTTTAACAATCTGTATACCCACGTTTTTTGCCTTGATGGTACAGGGCATCTGGAGGCTTGATTACTAGTATTTCCAAAGTAGCATAGAAATCTTACTTCTTTTTGCGTTGTCCTCATAGTTGCTTTTCAGTTTTCTTCAGCACTCCTGGTACAGTTTAGGACAGGTATTCTTTGCCAACACCTCTGACAGAAAAGAGGTAATGCTACTTTACAGTAATGTTATTTGAATGGGCAAATCTTCAGTACAAC
Organism: Emydura macquarii macquarii; assembly: GCF_026122565.2. Lineage (NCBI taxonomy): Eukaryota > Metazoa > Chordata > Testudines > Chelidae > Emydura > Emydura macquarii. Next base: position 5,120,783 of record NW_027131500.1, on the reverse strand, counting down.
AAGATTGAAGATTCAACAGCCATACCCTCAACATGTGCCACACTCTATAGGTCACAGTGATGGGGCCTAGGGAGCAATAGATCAGTGTTCATGTCACACTCCCTGTCAGTACTTGGCCCGGACCAGGGAAGCTAATGATCCAACCAATGGCTCAAATTCAGCAACGAATCCTAGACACGTGTCATCTGACTGTGACTCAAATGTATCACCATCCTTCAACTTTCAAGCCATTGGTCTGGTGCTTTTAATTCTTCAACTTAATGTTGAGGGCCTGTCAGCAGCCAAACACAGCATCATTAGTGCATTAGCCACTCATCACAGTATCAACGTAACCTTTTTACAAGAAACTCATGTTGCTATTAGCATTGGTCTTTGATGGCTTTGATCTCATTTCACACACTTCAGATGCCAAATATGGCATGTAACATACATGTGATCTGACATATCTGATGCTGTTTTATTCTTCTACTCCAGTTTTTATGATGTGATCCAAGCTTTAGGATTGCCAACATGTATAAGCCACTGAGTGTGCAGTGGGACCAGCAGGTCCTTCCAATACTTGATCTTCTAGTAATCTTCACTGGTGGTTTTAACAGCCACCATTCTGCATGGGGATTCGCTGATTTGGATGACGATGGTGAACGGTTGATGGATTGGGCAACTAACAATGACTTCACGCTGATTCACGATTCAAAACAATGTGGCACATTTCTTTCAGCTAGTTGGTAGAAAGAGTACTCGCCTATCTTTGCTAGGTTAGTTTGTGAGATGGCCATTTACAACCCGTGAGCCATAGAGTATTGGATAACTTTCCTCACAGCCAACATTGACCATCACTTATTCACATCAGGCTCCTGCTACCCATCATTTGAAGCTCAATCAAGCGTCGGTGGAAATTCCGCAAAGCAGACTGGCAAAAGTTCTGCGACACACTGGAACATAGGATGATGACCTTTCCGTCATGTTGTAACCCAGTTGAGGAAGCATACTGCTGATTCCAAGGAGCTATTTATAAAGCCACATGTTTAGCAATACTTCAGGGCTGTTGTCCAATTTACATTCTCTACCTGAGTGCTCAATGCCAAGCCTTGCTCACGAAATTCGAATTATCTGGCAACCTGGACATCACTGACCACCTGATTGAGTCTCTGGATGCAGGCTCACTTGGTGGAAAGATTCTGTGGAGAAGCTTGACTTCACCTATTCCAGCTGAAAGTGCTGAAAATTATTCTGCCAGCTGGGCACAGCTCTACAACCTCCAGGTCAAAATTGCCCTCTGGTTAAGTCCACTGAGGTTGCACACCACCTTCTACACGTAGCAAAGATCCTTTTGGAGAAGCAGTTCAAACACAAAGTATAACTTCATCATCAGAATGTGGGTAAAAGTCAACTAGAACCATTCGTCGTCAATGAGCTAGACAAGACCCTTAACTCCATCAAGCTAGGCACAGTGGTGGCTATGGTAACATCTTTCCAGAATTCCTCAAGCACTTTGGATAAAGGTGTCGCAATGATTTACTAACTTCTACGTATGGGTCAACAGTGAGAAGAAGTTTCCCTACACTTGGCATCAATCAAAGATTATTGCCATTCTTAAGCCAGGCAAAGACTCCTACAACATGTTGAGTTACCACCCAGTATCCTTAGTGTCAGTGTGTTTCAAGGTGTATGAACATTTGATCCTCCAATGAACGGCTCCATATTTGGATTATGTCTTGCAAGTTGAGCGGGAAGGGTTAAGGAAAGGATGCAGCACCTGTGATCAAGTCCTGGCCTTGGCTCCCTTTATTGAAAACAGTTTTCAACAAAATCTAAAGATGGGATCTGCCTTCTTGGATTTGACTGCTGTCTATGTTACAGTTTGGCATAGAGGCCTTTTGTTTAAACTCTCTTGAGTTGCCCTGCATTGGGTGATTGAAGTAGTAGAGCTCTTTCTGCAAAATAGGCAGTTCAGAGTACACATGGGCAACTGCTGTAGCCCTTGGAAATATCAGATTAAAGTTCTTCCTCAAGGCTCAGTTCTTTCACCAATACTGTTCAATGTGTACATCAGTGATCTGCCAGCTACTCTGTAGTGTAAGTTTATCTATGCCGATGACATCTGCTGCAGCTACAAAATCCAGTCCTTCTCAGAAATTGATAAGATCTTGAATGAAGATATGAAGCAAATGGCAAACTATTGTAGTCGATGACGCCCGCAGTTGAGCTTTTCTAAGACTGTTTCTAGTGTATGCCATCTGCATAATGCAAGCTCAAGCCACAAGTTAAATGTTTACCTCAACAGCCTCTGCCTGAAGCATGATCCAAACCCAGTTTACCTCAGTGCAACATTTTATAGGTTATTAATGTACTGCAACCACTTGAAGATGACGGCAGCCAAAGTCAGCAGTCAGAACAACCTGCTCAGAAAATTGGCCAGTTCAACCTGGGATGTGAGTGCCCGGATGCTTAAATTATCAACTATTATCAACTATTATGCTTAAATTATCAACTATTCAACAGCAGAGTACTGTGCTCCTGTCTGGTGTCGCTCGTCTGGCATGAGACTGGTCGATGTAGAGCAGCTTAACAAAACTATGTATATTGTTACCGGGACTTTATGGGCAACTCCATTGCCATGACTACAAACACAGCACAGGAACCATGGCTTAGCAACACAACACTGCCCCATATTTGCTGTGAAGAACTCTGTCAAACTGTTGGCTAAGATCTGTGAGAATAGTGACCTGCTGTTGTATGCAGATCTCTTTGACCACACACCAGCTCGCCAGTCTTCTAGACACCCTTTATGGTCTTTTATGCTACCACAGGGCATGAGAATGGAATCTTCTTGGCATAATAAGTTGTCAACGACTACAATCTCATCACTGACCCAATCATCTGTAAACCTGATTTTGATCTGCCAAGGCACCTGTGGTCATCTCTGAACTGGTTTCAAACAGGACGGGGCAACTGCACAGCCAAACTCTTTGAATGGGGATTTTATAATGACCTGTGATGCAGTTGCAGTCAACTTCAGACTATGTTGCATATCACTGTCGAGTGGTCTCTGATTTATTTCAACAGTGGGCTACTGGCTTTCCACCTGGCTGATGATGACACCATTTAATGGTTTGGCACATTGCTCATACTCTGATGATGATGATGGTGGTGGGGCCGAGAGCTGACACACTTGGTCTATGCAACCTCAGGATTCCAGCCAAATTGTTAGGTCAGTTTTACAAGCCATTTTGCACTGCAGATACAGCACAAATGGGACTTATCCAAGGCCATTACATTTGCCCCAAGAAGTTCACAATACAGAACTAAAACTGGCAATCTCCCCACCAATGCCAGACCTGGTACAAAGGTATTTTAGTTCTATTTAAATAGTTGATGGACTGTCAATTAGCCATCATATGTGAAATGTTTTGAGTCAAATTCCAGTCCCTTGTCTACAAATGTCCACAACACAAAAACTCTCAGCATCGTAGCTGAATATAATGAAACCCTTGTGAGTAGTTAAAAAAAAATCAAAGGGGCATGGAAATTACACTTTCTCCCATAGAAAAGTTTCCTCCAGTTCTAGTGTGAGATATAGAGGCAGGGAAAGGGGAGAGCTTTGTAAGGGCAGTGCCATGTTGTTTTCTGGTTACATGAGGAGCTTCACTCTTCTAGGTTCTCAGTCTTCTGACTCCCAAAAAATTACATATAAAGCTATTGTAAATTCCTAGGATCCTTCTGAAGCCTGCATCTATAAAGGGATTGTGATATGAAGAGGATTTTTAAAATATAAAATACCAACATGAGGAAGGGGAAAACACTGATCTGATTTTCAGAAGTGCTGAATATCTCCAGCTCCCATTCACTTTGCAGGGAGCCTCTCAACTTCTTTAAAAATCAGGCTGTATAGCTTTGCTTTAAGGGAATGATTGTTAAAAATATGCAACAGACTTAAAACTGAAAGCTAAGAAATGTGATTAGCATGTACTTCTTTATTAGTTGTTACTACAATATTTTTTGATATTATTAGTCAATCCAGATCAGTTAATCTGGCATTGAACTTCATAGGAAAATTATAGTTTAGTTCTTATGATACACTTAATTATAAAATCTGCAGCTTTTAAGATATTTTAAAACATATATCTTTCAATTTGAGTTTCAGCAGGGGCTTTTTTCTGTTTGAACTAAAATTGGAAATAATGAAATATAACATGCCAAGTGAAAAGATAATTATAAGAAAATTAATTAATTTGATTATATAACTCAGCAGTTATTCCATATGCTCCTTTGAGGTGTCACACATGTTAAGTATTGCGACTTGCAAGAAGAGGATATTTAAGAAAGCATTTGGGGGAGACTAACTGAACTTTAGAATTTAAAAAAAAATCAATTTTAGATATTTGTAGAGAAGATGTAAATGGAAACTACAATTGTGCAAAGCCTTTATAATTTTCCCTTTTAATTGCACTGCCTTGAACTACGATACCTCCTGTTCAGGGAAATTTTGTTATTTGACAACTGGCTTCCAATGATTGGGTACTTTTTTGTAAACTGCCAACAGAGAGCTTATTGCTGTATAAGATGCAGAAGTAGACATGGTTCCTGCCCCAAGAACTTAAAATTTAACGGCTGTATAGATCCTTTCAGATCCCTTCAGTACACAGAATTGCCCCTTCTTTTACAGAAAAAGAATAAAACATCTCTCTATGCCACATCCCCCTCAACCCAGGCCTTATGAAGGTAGGTCCACGAGGTCATGGATCCATGCGCAGGAGATTACACATCACATTTATCTCCCATCCTGCTGCCAACCCTGGGGGGGCAATACTTGGGAAGTTATTACAGCCTGAGAGTCAGAGCCTCTCCAATGCACTAAGGCTGACATGTGCTGGTCTGGTAGCACAAAACAACCCTAAACCTGACACAAATAACCACTTGATGTTGACTGCCATTCAGGACCCTGAGGTTTTACAGGCTTTCCTGTGGAATCAGCTGCATGCTGTGGAGTACCACATGAAGGTATTTTCCAGGACAGCTGCAGGCACAGCTGCCTTTGCTTTGTAGCTAAACATTTGCTCCCTATAGTGAGTGAAAATCTGCTATCCAGTCCACTGCATGTTTTCTTCACCCACCAAATATATTTGTGAGCCATTCTTAATAAAGAAAAGCAATCCAAAAAGCTACAGTAAAAAAAAACAACCCACGATGCACAAGAAATTAGTTTTATGAAACAGCTTTACATCCATACTGAATTCACTATGGCAAAACCCAGGTTGACTTCAATGAGAGCAGGTCGCATATGTCTGTTGCAGCAAAATTATGTTCCAACATTAAAACTATTTGGTCAATCTACATTATCATCTCCTGGATACTTTCTGGAGGTGGGGGGGGGAGGTAAAAACTTTCACTAAAAAAGCTTGCTTGTTGGAAAAATACTATGTTATACATCTAGCATACTTCTACCAAATGACAATTTTTGTCCTTTTTATAGTATATTAAATTTTTGCAGTGATTGACTGGATTTAATATAAAATTTAAACAATAGTACTCAGCTAGCATTTAGGTACATGATCTCTTAAATTCATTGATAAACCAGTTTTAATTAAAATGCTGTCAAAAATCTTCATAATAACTTGTCAGTTGCTTTTTATTATTCAACAATAATATGCCAAAGAAACATACTTTCCTTTATAATTCTAATGAGAGAGTATTTTAAATTGGTATATTATTTAAATGTGCAAATTGCAAATTGACAACATCTAGTACTTTAATGCAGGGTGATATGACATTGATTGTAAGATCAAGGTTATAAAATTTGACACCAGTCCTTTATACAGCATAAAAGCAGCAGTGATTAATCCAAAACTGCAAATTACTACACTTTGATGCCCTTTGAACTTTGAAATGGGGAGTCTCATAGTATATACTTAATTGGTGCACAGCAGTGACTTTGAAATGAATTAAGACAGCAAAATAAACCATAAATTTTCACCGTATAAGCAGTTGATGATCTACCTGCACTATTAAACCTTTACTTTATAGGCAAATTTAGTGTAAACTTTTAGAAAAGAAATTATTGATCAAGCACAAGTTTCCATCATTAGGAGTCATAATAATTCTTCCTGTTAGGTTTAGTTTATTATAAACAAATTATATTAATATTTGGCATAAATTAATGTGCCTTATAAATAACACTGTGGGACTTAGAAGGGAAAGATTAGTAATTATTCTCATATCCACACAGATTTTTCTAGCTAAGCAAGAGTTCATATTTGATTGATTCTGGTGAGATTGAGAAACACAGTTTTATGACTGTTTAAGCTACCATTTTATGAGTGTACCTAGCTGGTGAAGTTTTAGCATCAAATGAATGGGAGGGAAAAGGAACATTCTATTTAGATCCACCTCCTGGTGTTGGTATTTACCTAAGGAAAAAACATAGCTATAGCTAAGAAAAAATTTCTAGCTACCTAAGTTCATTTTTTTGTTAAAGGTTAGTTTACAAGGAAAAAAGTAGAAATATATATTTTACTGAGCTCATTAGGGTTCCATTATTTGTTATGCAAAATGCTCAATAGGAAGTTCATGTATATAATGATATTTGAGGAAAAAAATAATACATATTGTTAGCAAACAGTTAAAAGTACTTAATCTTTTTAACTACTTCAAGTAAATCTAAACATTAACTATGAAGCCAAAGATTAAAACAGAAACAGCAAATCAGTATGCTTACTTAAAGATATACAGTAAGTGATGTCATTTTGTTTTAAATCTATCCATGTGGTCTTGGGATTTCAAGAGATTTGAAGTGGTTTTTCAAGGAACTGCCTTTTATGAGCAATGGGGAAGTCTGAGATTTAAAAAATAGCAAAAATCCAGAAAGACAGACAAAACAATAAATGCTATTCATAAATGTTTTAAAACCAATTGGTTATGGATTCAAAGTCCCAATCTAATGTAATTAAAAAAGGTGGAGAAAGATCATTTGATACAGTTCTATCCTTAATTCAAAACATCCCAGACAACCCAGTTGCATGTCATATGCATGTTTATTATTGGCTCCTCCAATGATACCCTGAAGATCTGTGATTGCTGTGGACTGGAATGTAATGTAATGTGTATAGGACACTGAGTAGAAGAATGGAAAGGTAAAGACAGGGACAGAAAGACAAGGAACTGTGAGAGCAAAAGGGTGGGAAAACTATTTGAGTATGGACCCTACCACTGTTGTATCTGAAAGACATATGGTGGTCAAAGGATGGTATGGCACAGTATAACTGCTAACTCAAAATTATAAAACATAAAAAATGAAATTAAGGAAGTTGCAAGTTTCCATGAACACAAATCTTAATATGTTCTTTTCATTGCCAAAGTTTGAACTCACACAGACAAATTAATCCCTGGCACAACTCCAATATATACAGTTATGCTAGGAATTAATTGTGCTCATCATATTTGATAAAGTTCAAAATTTGGCATAATGATGTCTTCTAACCCTACTACTGGAAAGCAAGGTGGAATACAGAATAGAAAAATAAAAGTTCCTAAACACACACAAAAAAGAGCAGCTAAGCAAATCATTGTGGACTACACCAAAAGAGAAACAAAAAATAGATTGGGATTCAAAAAACAGACATAAACTATATCAAGAATTTAGCAAATATAAATAACACAGGATCCATCACAGCCTTATTCTCAATTAGTTTATTTAGAATAATGCACACTAATTCTGGAGTTAATGCTTCCACATGTGGCGTTAACCGGGAATAGTTATTCCACTTTAAAGTCACACCCCACCTTAATCCATATTAAAGTCACAGTGTAGTCAAACCCTAAGAATAAAATGACACAATAAGTTAGATACACAATAAACAGATGGCAGGAGCATTGCAATGTTCACTTGAGCTATAGTGTGAGTTTTGTCCTTAACCTGACTTCTATCCACAGACAAAAATCTCTAACTCCCTTTAAATGGTGCTTGAAACTCAAGCCAGCTTTGATGAAAGTTCAAGTGCTTCTGCTTCTCTAGGTAGTAATCTAGTGGGGATGAAGTTTCTCAAATGACAGTAATTCCTCAGAAGCTCATCCAGTCACTTTGCATAGTGGTCGTGTTGTTCTGCAGAATGGTCACTCTACTGGAGCTAGGATAGGCTAAGCTAGGCTAGCTCAAGTGGCTTAACTCAAATGTACTAACTGTTCCCTTTAAACTACGTCCAATGACACCACATTCATCAGCATGGTAAGCAGTCACAGCACACCAACTGCTTAACTATAATATACATATTTTATACACAAGCAACCTTAATTCAACCCCTTGTAGCTGTTCAATATGACAGCCTCACCTAGATCAAAAGAAAATTCTGTGACATAAGCAGGAATAAAATCCAGCTCTCCAGTATTCCAGTACAGTGCAGTGCCTCAAACATAAGTGAACAACCTTTCTCCTCTTGAAACTTTCTGTTCATTCATTGTCTGTTCTGTGCACTGAATGAGCCAGGGGTCTTGTACAACAAACAATTTGTAATATGTCATTAAATACTGTACATAATGTATACACACAGAACAAATTAAGATTGAATGAATAACTTTAATTCTGACATTTCCTAATTTCTGGGTGCTTGACTGTGCAACCTTAACCTTTGTTTTCTAAATTTAGAAAAAAATACAAATGGGAAAAAATAGGCACCATGTTGGCTCTCTCCAGGAGTCACCAGCAGGGCTATACATTTATAGGACAGACCTCTATCGCTTAATCAAAATGACTACATGAAGAAATAGGCTATTATCTTCTATTATCCATTCAATAAAGAGAAATGTGTCACAAACTTTGGCAGTGACTTACACAACTATTTTCTAGGCAGCAGAGGAATGTTGAATTCTCTTTCTGACTCTGTGGGGGAGTATAGTCTAGTGATTGGAGTCAGTATAGCCAACCACATATATGTGGAGAGGAAGGTTGATCCAAAGATTAGGATGCTAACCTATGACTCAGAAATACCAATTTAAATTCCATGTGCTGACAGCAATGTTCTGTGTGACCTCAGCAATGTCCCAATGCCTCAGTTTCCTAGCTGTAAAACTTCCCTTTCTCACACATGTATTGTAAAGATAAGGACATTAAAGAGTGTGAAGTGCTCAAATACAATAGTAATGAGGACAAAATAAGTACCTTAAACAGAAACAATTGTTACGTAGGTGAGACACTAGTCTAGATATTAGAGACCTGGGGTCAAATTCTAACCCTAACTCCAGTGACATGCAGGGGCTATAAAAGAGGCCGATCAGCTGCTTATGCAGAAAACTGCCTTTTCCCCTTCAGCCTGCATCTGCTTTGTTGCACTACCTGAGAGGCACAACATAGAGTCTGTCCCCTGGGTTTTATTCCCAATGCTGCCAAAAATGACCTTGTGCAAGCATTCAGTTATCCCATTGTCTCTTCAATGCTAAGGTCTGTGGAGTGCACAGATTTAACACCAGTCAGTGGAACAGAGAAAACTAGAATGCATGTTCTCTTCTTGGCTACCAGCACATCTTAATTACAATTTCCTGCCCTTAGTTCCTCTAACCCATGACTTCTCCTAGAGCAAAGGAGAAGCAGCAGGTACTGCTGCGGCTGCTTCAGTGTCCTCTCTTCCTGAGAACTTGCTATTTGTGGTTGCCATGTCAAGGCGTTCTCTGGGGCTGGAATATACTCAGTGCAGATGGCGTATGTATAAATGATCATTTTCTGGGGCTGATAACTTGGTCAAACCTGGAGGTATTTTCATGAGGATAGCAAAAGTAATCTTGCTCACCCAGGCACACCCCCAAACTGAATTTCAAGTTCCTGCTCCAAACCTTGGAAGTGCTAATGCCCTTCAAAGGAATGATTGGATTTTTTCTTAACATTTCTAACATCTATTTTTCAATAATTTCATTCTCAGAAATAGCTTAAACGTTCTTATTGAAATGTTACAAAAATATTCAGCCTGTGGCAGAAAAGAAGGGAAGGTGGGGGGAACATCAACCCATATGGTTAAAATCCAACAATGCTATAAGAAATTAAAAAACGGGATTTATAATGGAAAGTGTTCAGCAACCTTAAATATTGATATCACTACTGGCTCTGCTTATAACAATAATAATGAAAAAGCTAAGGTTGGAGGCTAAGGTCTGAGCAGTATTTGGACAGACCATCTTCAAAACACACTACCAGGTGCAACAAGAACTAATGCTAGTGAGTTAGTATACACCAAAGCTTGATTGTATATCATTGGAAATGCCACCTTTGTATGAGATGGAGAACTGTGATTCCTAATTGCCATAAAAGAGTCTATCCACTTTTCGAAGGAGTATTAAATCCAGATTCTGGGCCAAATTCCAATGCAAGTAATTATAGTCTCCCCAACTAAATTCCCCCTGTAGTTTCAATTAGCAAAGTTGTTATTCACTCCATCTCCAAAAAATGTGTAGTGTTGTTAGTACAGAATATTTACTGTTTCTGCCCGAATGTTACCACATTTTTGTGGCAGAGATTATCCCTGTATTCAAATTTTATAATAGACTTTAAGTAAAGTATTCAAGTTGTATTATGATTATTTTATTTTGCAGCACAGTTCTTTAATTGCAGTAACTAAATAATGGCTACAGTTCAAAGCTTGAAATCTTGCTTATAAATAGCCCTCAATAAGAAGGGCTTGCTTCATTAAGTGTGAAAGAAAATTAGATGCTGATTTAACAAAGTTGTGACTGTTTGTTTGAAATTTGTATATTGAGCATTTAGTGGAATTTTTTTGGTTACAATACATAGGCTCCAATTCTGAAAACACTTCTGCAAAAACTAGTCATACATTTAAATTTAAGCAAACGCATAAATATTTGCGTGATCAAGGCCCTAATGTGCATTTGTAGAGCAACAAGTGCATGTGCTCTGCTGTGAAGTACACAGATGTTAAAATAGATGAAAGCAGTTGTTGGGTTTCGTCCTACTGCAAGTTCTTAGGAGACCTGCCTGTTCATAGTGAGTTAGTTGCCCTGACTTATTTCTCCTCCTGCATAATTTTTTGTTATGCTTTTTGCACTCACCCTACCCCTATCCAAATAGGAATGGAAGGCCATAAACACAGCAGGAAAATAAGTGTATATCCATATATATTATGCCCAAGTGCTGTAATGTCCTTTTAAGATTCCTTTCTACTTATAACAGTACAGGAAAGTGCACAGCATCTCCGCCCACTTGATATAAACTAATTCACAGTGACTTCCAGTTAGACTGAATTCCAATAAAAATCATGTGATGCATAACCACCTTACTGTCACACACCAATGTTGGGATCCAAGAGGCCAGCTTACATAGACATCTATTATTTCTACCACTTGAATAATCCTATAGAGTATGAAGGAAGCATATTTAAATATAAAGTGCTAATTGTCACCAACCTGACAAGCACCCTCATTTGTACTGATTTAATGCAATAATTTTTGTAAAGATTCCTCAATTTTCCATGTTGTTGACATTTGGGAGCATTAGCAATGTTAATTAAAAAAACCCTGCATCTTAAATGAAAACTAACAAAATGAACAGTATGTGCACAAGGCCTTGTGGCAGTAAACCACACTGTTCAAAAATATATTTTCCGTAACAAACTTGATCAATTATGTGGAATTTCTCATTTAAAAAAAAAAAAGCAACAAACCAACCCACAGCACAAAAATAAAGTTCCCTGTGGGAATATACATTTTAAGATTAAAACAAAAAAACAATGCTTACTCCAAACCCCTACTAAGATGAAAATAAGTCGATTCTATTTTTTTAATCAAGAAGAACCAAAACAGCTGTCCTTTTATCATTTAGATAATAACTGGGAAGAATATATAATGAGTGACTGTGTTACTTAAATTACTAAGGAAAAACACTTACTCCTTTCATCTTCCTTGCCTTATCCTCACCTTTAATGCCATGTACAGCTATTAGGTTTAAGAGACTTACAAGCTTCACCAGAAGAACCTGTCAGTGTCTTGAACTACATTTCTTGAGTTCACAGTCTGGAAGCCCCACAACATGATTTTGCTGTGATTTATAAACACTTCAGGGAAAGGGTCTAGCCTACTGAGGTTAAAAACATAAAAATTTCAACCCAGAATAAGTTTCTGCATTGAAATCTGTCAACAGTTAAAACTTTCTACATGGTTGCTAGTTGCGGTACTTAAGAGTCCACAGCTGATTCCATTGACCTTGGACAGACCACAGTCAAACTCTTTGCACTGTAGTTAGATGCCAACACTAACAAATGTTGCCACAGCACATCAGCAAATCTACACTTTTTAAACACAGCAGGTTTTTTTTGTAGTTTTTAAAAAAAGAAAAAAAAAGAAAAAGAAACCCAATCAAAGCGTCCTAGGGACTGACCTGCAAATCTTAGTCGCATGAATAGCCCTAATTCATTTAGGTAATCTTTGAATTCAGTTAGGCTACTTATGTGAGCAAGAATTGATTGCTCTTGCAGTAAGGATTGCAAGATCAGACCCCAGAACCTCTGACTATTTCTGCCATTTCAGAGAGATGTGTAATCATAAATCACCTTAAAGTGTACTTTTAACTATGGTAAGTATTTTGCATACCTTAAAAAGGTGGCGTTGGGGAGGGAGGGGGGAGTTTCTGCTGAAACTTTCCAAACACTCCTCCAACCTAGTCTTCCCCATAGAAGAAAGTTATCTCTGGCCTAAGATCTAGCATGGACAATATCATCTGGAAGGAATATTTCCATCCAATTTCAGGATAGTTATTTTTAAAGCTAATTTGTCAGCAAATATAAGAGAACTTTATACCAGTGGTTCAGTGTTGGTAGTTGTTGGAATTCTGGAAAAATAAATCATGATTGGCTTTTAATACTGTTTCTCTGTGTAAGCTTTTAGATGTGTGGAGGTGAAAGGGCTTTATCCAAGTCAATGTCATAACCAGCCACCGCCTAGCTTTTCCTACTTGAGCTTCCCAATAACTGCACCCAGGCTGTCATGTGAGTCAACTGACACCCTTCTTGGGGTCTAGATTATTAATACAATATTACAGCTCAAATGTCAATGTAAATCAATGTAAGTCAATGTAAAGCTTTTTTCCTGCTCCCTAGTTTCTTCAGACTAGCCAGGACATAAGACCTCTTTCCCCAAAACCCAGGCCCTGATGCTTTGTATTTCTTCCAGCCTCTTTAGGCTTCTGTTCTGCCCCTTCCTGTAGGTTGCTCCATCTGGCTGAAGTGAAGAGTCCCTTCCCCTGTCCTCTCTGACCCTCAATGCTATCTAGGTCCACTGTAGAGGCCTCCCTAGCTCTTGCTCCTTCTCCTTGCAGAAAGAACAGGGAGAATAGAACAGATTTATTAGACAAAGGGAATGCAGTGGATCTAATTTACCTAGATTTCAGTAAGGCATTTGATATAGTTCCACATGGGGAATTATTAGTTAAATTGGAAAAGGTGGGGATAAATATGACAATTGGAAGGTGGATAAGGAACTGGTTAAAGAGGAGACTACAATGGGTCCTACTGAAAGGTAAAGTGGCAGCCTGGAGGGAGGTTACTAGTGGAGTTCCTCAAGGATCGGTCTTGGGATCGATCTTATTTAACCTTTTTAATTACTGACCTTGGCAAAAAAAGGGGAGTGTGCTAATAAAGTTTGCGGATTACACAAATTTGGGAGGTATTGCTAATACAGAAAAGGACCGAGATACCATACAAGAAGATCTGGATGACCTTGTAAACTAGAGTAATAGAAAAAGGATGAAATTTAATAATGGAAAGTGCAAGGTCATGCATTTAGGGACTAATAATAAGAATTTTTGCTATAAACTGGGAATGCATCAATTGGAAGTGACAGAAGAGGAGAAGGACCTGGGCAAATTGGTTGATCATAGGATGACTATGAGCTGCCAATGTGATGTGATCATGAAAAAAGCTAATGCAATCCCAGGATGCATCAGGCAAAGTATTTCCAGTAGAGGTAGGGATGTATTAGTACAGTTATACAAGGCGCTGGTGAAACCTCATCTGGAATACCATGTGTAATTTTGGTCTCCCATGTTTAAGAAAGATGAATTCAAATTGGAACAGGTGCAGAGAAGGGCTACTAGGATGATTCAAGGAATGGAAAACCTGCCTTATGAGTGGAGACTCAAAGAGCTTGGATTGTTCAGTGTAACCAAAAGATGGCTGAGAGGAGATATACTTGCTCTCTATAAATATATCAGAGGAATAAATCACAGGGAGTGAGAGGAGTGATTTAAGTTCAGCACCAATGTGGACACAAGAACCAATGGGTATAAAATGGCCATCAGGAAGTTTAGATTTGAGATTAGATGACGATTTCTAACCATCAGAGGAGGGAAATTCTGGAACAGACTTCCAAGGGGAGCAGTGAGGTCAAAAAACTTGACTGGCTTCAAGACTGAGCTTGATAAATTTATGGAGGGGATGGTATGATGGGACAGCCTAAGTTGGCAATTAACTGGTCTTTGACTACTAGTGGTAAATATGACCAATGGCCGGTGATGGGATGATAGATGGGCTGGGTTCTGAGTTACTATAGATAATTCTTTCTTGGGTTTTTGGCTGGTGAGTCTGGCTCACATGCTCAGGGTTTAGTTGATCTCCATATTTTGGGTTGGGAAGGAATTTTCTCCCAGGGCAGATTGGCAGAGGCCCTGGGGGCGTTTTGCCTTCCCCTGTAACATGGGGCACGGGTCACTTGCTGGTGGATTCTCTGTACCTTGAAGTCTTTAGACCATGATTTGAGGACTTCAAAAATTCAGTCATAGGTTGAGGGGTTGGTTGCAAGGGTGGGTGCATTGGTTGCAGGGATGGGTGAGTGAGGTTCTGTGGCCTGCGTTGTGCAGGAAGTCAGACTAGATGATCATAATGGTTCCTTCTGACCTTAAAGTCTATGAGGTGCTCTCCTATAGGAGCTCCTTCTTCCTTTACCTCACTACTATCAGGATGCACTTGCAGCTTAAAAAATGGCACTACAGAAACAATGGTTAGCATCATCCATGGACATGATCTTTAATGGAATGGTTACAACACTCCATTCTAAATACTCTGTAAAGGAACCCCAACCTGCCTTCTGGAAGTTCCATGTAGGTTTCAGTAAGCTCCTTATAATCAGAAGACACATTCCTCTCTGAATCAATAGTCGATGTTGGCTACATGGAAAATTATTAAGTACAATAAGCACCGTGAGTGATTGGCAAACAACATGACCCATCTCAAGTTTAGGCAGTAGTCCCTACTTCAATGTGCTGAATGGAATGTACCATGCTGCATAGGGTCATGGACCAGTGTGAGATAATTATTTGTTGCCCATTCCAATAGTTGTTCGCCATTTGGTCCTGCAGTCACATTACCCCACTTGCTATGATGACTATTAAAGTCACCAAAATATACTGCAGGATGCTTAAGCTTTGGGAGAACTTGTGGACCCCATGTTTCACCCGGTGGTGTATATACTTTACCTTATATACCTACCATATACCAGATCTTGCAAGTTTGTTTATGTAGATGACATACATCTTGGCACTCAGTCACACTCCTTTGACATACTTGAGAGTATTTTAAATGTAGATATGGTGACTATGGTTGATCATTTGTAGTGCCTGATACCAAGTGGAAGTAAGACTGTGTTCAGTGTCTTCCACTTATATCAGGCACAAGCAAGCAGAGAGCTGAACATCATTTTCAATGGTCAACGAATAAAACATGATCACACCCAGTTGATCTAGGCATCACACTGGATCGAACTTTCATGTATCCTGACCATTTTACAAAGACAGGAACTAAGGCCAAAACGAACAACAACCTGCTTGGAAAACTGTTCAGAACAATGTGGGGGGCCGATGCCCAAATGTTACGCACTTCATCTTTGGGATTGTGTTACTCAGCGGCAAAGTATTGCACTCCAGTGTGGGCTTGTTCATCTCACACAAAGATGATCAAAAGTAAAATTTAACTCCACCACACATATTATTTCAGTCACACTTAAATCTACTCCTCTATCATGGTTACCAGTTCTCCTCAACATTGCTCCATACAGTGTTTACAGAGAGGAAAGCGTAGCAAAGCTCATGATGAAATTGCATGATATGCCACGTCTACCATTAAATAAAGACTTGTTTAATCCACCACATGGTCATCTGCCTGCAAGTAGACTGTTGTAGAAAAATTTACTAGGTGAGGGATTTATTCTTGAGGACACATGGAGAGCATCATGATCTGCGGAGAAAGTGACAAAATTGTCTTGTGTTTGACCCCACTCAACGTCAACCTGGGATTGATTTACTGTGATGGCAATGGAACTTTCTGAACCAGGTTCATACCAGACATGAAATTTGTGCTGCAGTGGAATTTCAATGGCATTTTAGAGACAATCAACTATGTCAATGTGGGTAGCCACAAACTATGACACATTGTTAAGGACTGCAAAATTACTCAGCTTCATGAAGGACTTTGTGCCGTAAACATCATTGATAAATATGCTGAGGCTTGGCTTGACTGGATTACATATCCTAGATAAATAACTACTCTCAGGTAATCCTGGTGATTTGACCCCTCCACCAGACTAACCTCAAATCCATCACCTGGGGCCAAATAATAAGTGAGGCTCAGCTAATTCCCTTACAAAAGCTACCCCCACCCTGTGACATGTGGTTTCTATTCTCAAGAGCTAAACTCTGGTTCCATTGAAATTAATGGTAAAATTCCCATTGACTTAACTGTGATCATGAATATATCCTGGTAAAAGTATTACCAACATATAAGTGGCATTTACAGGTAAGTAAAATGCCACCACTGAACTAGTTCTTTTCTGGAGTAACTCTTAAATCCTTGTAGTATCTCTCAATATCATTTTAGGGTGGGCTGAAGGGACATTTGTCTATTTGACTCATGCAGTTTGGAATGTGAGAGGTTAAGATAAAAGTATTTTAACAGAGTCTCTGGAGTCTCCAGACCAATTTTTCTCTGAGAGACTCCACAACCTTTCTAAATTGTATCTGGCATTACATAACTCCTTGCTTTTAAAATGCGACTCAATTTTGGAAGAGTAACTTCTGATTTTTCAGCTTCATGAGATGAAATCTGTTTTTAATCACTTACTTATTCCAGTGTACTGGAAGGTAATTTCCAAGAGTTTCAGTCTTCCCAGTAAATCTGTACAGGTAAGATAAGACATTTAAAAATATAATAATTTTCTGTTGCTCTTTTGTTGTTTTTATATGAATATAAAGATTTTGTATGCATTCACAGAAGACAATGAAGTGCAAACTATGGCAAATTATGGCAAACAAATGGACCATGCTGGAAACAGAAAATCCTGTACAGTCCAAAGGCTTTGCTCCACAGTTTCTGAAAAGGCAGTTTTCGGCCTAAACATTAGCTTTTCATCTGTTTTTCCTACTCTTTTGATACAATTAAAAGTAATAATTATGAATATTTTGTGCTAGGGCTCTTTTTTCTGGGTTTCTCTCTAGCCATAGCATAGAAACAGTTCTACAACATGTAATTAGTGACATCTTTTCTGATAATGATTAGGAAGATGAAGCAATCTCATTCTCTTTCAACTCCTGAACCCCACCATACCTATCCAAGCATCTGTTTCCTGCTTATCAGGTCTATTTCTACATCTCAAACTACTTTTCTCTATTTTTGCTTCTAAGGTTTTTCTTTTGAACCTCACTATCTCTCTGTGAAGTCGCAAAATATTCTATTATAGGCCCTTTTCTCTTTTTTTAATCTACTTTTTCCCTTCTGTCATTTTATCACTATCTTTAACCCTAGCTACTATTTTTCAGTAGAAATATACTTTGAATAATTTCCATAAGTGGAGATATCTGCCAATAAAAATCACAATTTTGTTACTAATGGGTATAATCGAGCAAGTAATATCAATAATTTTTCATTTCAAAATACATTCACAGTGTAATTTCAATATATAATTTATTTTAGTCAAGACTCTCAGCATGGGAATGTGAAACTAGATATGTGCTAATAGTGAGTCTTATTATACTATTTATAGCTTCACAATTGTGCATGGTCATTTACAGATAAATAAAAATGACCAGTTCAGTCATTCAGTTCTTATGCTCTTAATTAGAAACAACCAGGGATTATAATAAATGTGTATGAAAAGAGTGGGGAGGGGAGGGATAAAGGAAGATGAGGATTAAAACACTGAGAAATTGAATATTATGCATGCATCTTATTAAAAGATCAATATACAAATTTCAAAGAAATGCCTGGAGTACAGGCCAGAGGTGGAGAGTCTTCTACTTCTACTTCGGAAGGCTGAGTCTAATGCAGAAATGGAAAAATATCACACTCCAATAAAATGGCAAAAGTAGTATAAGAGTTATTTAGAAGTGTTGGACATGTGTGGCACTGAGGGGTACAATGTTGCACATGTTAAGTTAGTTTCATTCCATTTAAAATATTAAGTCTGATTTTGCCATACTTACTCATGTTGAGTATACCTTAGTCCACGAGCAATCTTATTGGCTTCATTTTAGATAACTGTAAAGTGAGATGCAGTGCAGGCTGAAATGGAATTAACTTAATCTTAAATGTATTAAATGCCTTAAGACCCAGTGACTTTAATTGTTGAACATGTGGATGCCACAAAGAATATTTCATAACATTGGTATGGAGAATGAAATGGACCATCCAGCCTAGAAATTAATAAACATATTAATTAATAAGTTGTTGCTAAAGAGTATAAGATGATATCTGAGACATTCGGAGTGCTTTTTTTGAAGTCTACAATTGATTAATAAGATTTGGTTTAATTAATATAATTCAGTGTTAGCAATTTATGTATTTGCATGAAGGAATGATCCCATTGATAATGGGCCAAATTCTGTTCTCAGTACTCCTTTCATTTATATTGGTGTAGATCAGGAGAAACTCCATTGACTTGTCATTTTAATAGGAATACATACTGTAGCATACTATTGATATGTAGTTATACACATCTACAATGCTCTTAAAGAAGTGTACGGACCAAGAAGTAACACCATCATTCCAATAAAGAGCGCTGATGGAAACCAACTACTGATGGATAAGCAAGACATCACCAACAGACAGAAAGAGCATTTTGCCACCTTGCTGACTCAAACAGGAAATGTGGATCCTGATGTAACAGAAACTCTGAACCAACTACCTACCCAATATGATCTCAACCATCCAATTAGTATGGATGAACTGGAGAAGGCTATCAAGAGCATGTTGGGTGGTAAGGCACCGGGACAAGACAGGATTCCTTCCAATGTATGGATGGAGGACAAGAACTGAAGTCCCAATTCTATATTATCACTCTATATAACATGGGTTGGGAGAAAGAAGAGAGATACCACAGTGATTTCCACAATCTGATCTGTCATTTTTGAGCTTGTATATAGTGACATTTAGTGTGTTTTTGAAGTCCTGGAGAAGTTATTCTATCAGTAGCAGGAAAAATTCTTGCCAATATACTACTAAATAGATGCAAGATAATATCAGAGCAACTGCTACCTGATGGTCAGTGTGGTTTCAGAGAAGGAAGATCAACAAACAACATGATATTTTCCTCTACAAGAAAAATGTGTAGATCTGCACAAAGACCTCTGTGTTTTTTGTAGATTTTGCAAAAGATTTGACAAGTTGACAGGAACACTCTCTGGAAAGTTCTATTTATCTGTGGCTGTCCTGAGCATTTTGTTAATACCATCAGGCAGTTTCACAACGACATGGCCAGCAGAGTATCAGTGGCAGGAATTGAGACCAAAGCCTTCCCCATAAGCCACAGAGTAAAGCAGGGTTGTGTGCTTGCTCCAACTTCACTTTATTCCTTGCAGGACTGCTCCTAAACATGAATGCAAATCTCAGCACTGGCATCTACATATGTGTGAAAAGTGACAGCAAGCTATTCAATCTGGCCAGGTTATGCACTAACACCAGGCTGAGAAAAGAATGTGTTAGGGAGCTTCTTTTTGCAGGTGACGCGGCTTTGGTTGCTCACATCCAAAAAGATATGCAGGAAATTACAACATGTTTTGCTGATGCAGCATGCCAGTTTGGGTTGAAGATCAACACAAGTAAGACCAAAATACTGTTCCAACCAGCCAACAGGCAAAATGGTAATAACGTTAGATCAGATGTTGTCATCAATGGTGAAACTCTCGAGAGTGTTAACTCCTTCACTTACATGGATAGCACATTGACAAATGACAACTCTGCAGAAGCTGAGATAACCTCACTTCTTCAGGCTGCATCCAGGGTCTTTGGCAGCATTAAAAAGTGACTTTGGTCTCATGGGATCAAACTGGCTACAAAGGTCAAGGTCTACAGAGCAGTGGTGATACCCTTCTATGTTCTACTCTGTGGAGACACTGACACTATACAGAAGACATCTGAAAAAGCTGGTGAGCTTCCAACTGAGACACTTAGGGCAAATCATGAACATCAAGTGCCAAGATCGAATTCCTAACACTGAAGTATTAGCAAGAGCTGAAATGCCCAATGTAGAAGCAATAGTTACTTTCTCACAGTTGAGGTGGTCAGGACAGTCACCCGTATGCCAGAACACTGGCTTCTGAAAATCGTCTTTTATGGTGAACTGAAGGAAGGTAAATGAGCTAGGGGGGTGGTCAGAAGCTATGTTACAAAGACTTCTTTAAGTCTTCATCAAGACAGTGGATATCCATGTGGATACATGAGAGACATTGGCAGAAAACTGTGTACAATAGAGAAATGCTTCTATGAGGCCATTGAAAAGGTAGAAGAAAAATGAATAGTAATTTATCTGCATCAACATCAGTTAAGACACAATATGGCTTGAAACCAACAGAGAGACATCTCCTGCCGTCGATACGGCCAATGTTTCTGATCAAGAGCTGGACTTGCATTTCATCAGTGTATGGGAAAGTGCTAGATGCTCCCTACAGTCATCATTGTTCACGATAGACAGCAGAAGAAGTTATAGCTTTTGTTAATAATGCATATCTATGTCAATGCACAGCATTTTATAGGCAACCAGTCAGTTTTCTCACTCAAAATCACAAGACTTGGTTGGCAACTCTGGTGACCAAAGTGCTGGATGTGCAGTGAGCCTTGATGTGGATAATGAATGGAACATAAGGAGGACATATCTTCTCCAAGCAACACCATCCAGAATTCTATTTCTTCCAGATTCCAAAAATGCATAATGCTTAATGAAGCTTCATCTCCTTGCCCTTCCTCCAACCTTCTCTTTTTCTTAGCTCTTTGCAAACTCTGCACAAATTCTTCCTTAGCTAAAAAGATATTGCAGAGAAATTAAAAGCTCGTCTAGTAACTTTTTAAACATGATTCTTATTTACACCAAGGCCTCTTTAAATTGCTCCAGCCTTACTGCACATGAGAATTAAGCCATTTGTTTCTAGAAGGCTGAGTGGCTTGGTCCAATGCTTTGTTTCCTCAATGTACAAATACTAAATTCCCTCAGTCACTCTCTCTCAGCTTCTTTTTTTAATAACCTTAGCAAGCTTCACACAAACACTCCCTCAGCTGTATTGATTGTAAACCAAACAAGTTTATTAACCAAACATAACACAACAGAATTTTAAAAAAGGCATTAGCTGCTTAGCATTATCTGAAGCCCAGTTGAGAAGTAGCTCTATAAATAAGACCCTCAGCTATATTGATTTTAAAGTAAACAAGAGTGTGGAATGGGGAGGTGAGCTAACCTGAAATGTGTAGGAGAGACAAACTACTGGGTCCAGTTGCCTGAATAGTCCATGGTGCTGCTGTGCCTCCTCACCCCTGTCCAGGGGAGTGGGACAAGGGACAGGTGAGGCTGCTGCTGCAGCATTGGGAGAAACTCACTCTCTTGGTCCTGCTGCCAAGACAATCCATGGTGCCACTTCCTTCTCCCACTGCTTGCAGAGGAAGGAAATGAGAGATGTATGAGGCTGATGATGATGGTGAGACAGGGGGCATTTCAAGTACCCAGTCTTGGAACTGTTTGGCTGGGATACAGCAAGATTCTGAGTTCCCTCCCCATCAACACTCAGCTCATAGAGGAGGGTGCAGGAGCCACCAAGGTAGTGTAGCCACTAAGGGGACAGCATCAGGCTGTGCATTTCCTCTTTCACTTGGATGTAAGGCATCTGGGGCTGTGAGGCAGGTGGGAGTTGGTTTTGCAATTCTTCCTTTTGCTGCTGGTGGAAGTGGGGGTACGGGAGCAGCCAAGGGCCATATACAGGGTGTCTCCTTTCATGTCCTGGGATGCCCCAATCCAGCCCTCAGGGACAAATTAAGTGGTGGCCTCTGAAATGGGCAAGGATTCCTTTATGCAATTTTGATGGGCAATTGTGGGCCTAGGATTACTTCATGATGATGACAGGTATACTCAGTTTCCACAGGATTTTGGAGTGGATGAGGACCACTAGAAAGGCAATTTTGCTAAGAAGAGAAGCTGGAGGAGATCCGACCCCCCACCCCATCACAGATTGAGAAGCAGAGTAGGACAGCAAAAACAACAAGAGTCCTGTAGCACTTTAAAGACTAACAAATTTAATTTCTGCAGGCATAGTTAGTCTTTAAAGTGCTACAGGACTCTGTTTTTTGCTGTATACAGACTATCCCTCTGGAACTTTTCACCATGGAAGAGAGTAGGACAGGGAGATCTTGCTGGGCAGCAACCAGAATCTCGGCAATGACCATTCACCCTGTGACTTGGCAAACAACAAATTTAGGGAGCACAAGCCATTTGCCAGCAGAGATCCACAGGTGATGCCCAAACACCTGTGGAACCTTGACTTCTGATAGCCATAGGTCTAGTCAAGAATGCAGTTGCCACAAGGATATTCAGGGCTTAAAAGTCCTGCCTTATTGAGTTAACAGAATTTAGAGACTGAGAAGAACTCCAGCATCCATGGCTCATTCCTAAGCATCAGGTCATGAGTTATACCATGTTATTGGCATACTGTGGGTTAGTTCCCTCCACTATATTGGATCAACTATCTGTCCAGTCCTTTTGGTTGCTGGTAGGTTGCTGGACCCATGTACAGATTTCATAGTCTGGAAGCTCTTAAAGAGGTGGTCTAGATGTGACAAGCACAGGAAGGAGGACAGGAACCCCATAGCCAAAGAAATTCTTAAAGGGTTATTACATTTTCTGCAAAGGCTATCCAGTTATGGGATACAAGCCATTTTATTTAAGGCAGCATTAATTGTGGCCTTTGGTGCTGTTTTCAGGGTAAGTGAGCTGGTGCCTTAAACAAGTTCAGGCAAGCATTTTAATTATCAGATATATGGTTGTCACCTGATGCAGTGTTGTTAAAACAGAGCAGCCTAGGACAGGGACCTCGATGGTGTTACGGGAATGTGTGGATGAACATTTGTGCCCCACAAGAGCAAGCAAAGCTTTCCTAGGCATACAGAACCAGGAGCCACAGGGAAGGCAACTTATTGACCAGTTTACTGAGGTAATAGGAAAAGCTTAGACCTACCGTAGTCTCAACCAGGATAACTTTGGTACACATTCTTTCACATCAGTTTTGACTCATAGAAGATTCAGTTTATTGGAAATAGAAATGTTACAGGACTTATGTCCACCTGAGGCTAAAGGTTACTGAGATGGGCAATAACTATAAGTATACCTGTCTGTTTCTGATTCATGGGCATATCCTTAGCATCCATCAGATGCTGTGTCTGATATTTGGCACTGTGACATTAGGGATTGAGTCAGGCAGGAGACAGGTACCCAAGATGTGCATCAATGTTAGTTGCTGATACTCCTGGTGCTTGATGTCCAGTGTGAGTAAAGGCTGAAAAGGCCAGGTCTCAGAAGTGAATGAGACCCAGGATTCTGTATTTGGACCTTGAGCTCATGGGAGGGAGGAGTTTTAAGTCTTTGAGAAGTGAGGTTTCACTCACCAAGCCTTGTGGCCTCTGTCATTCCACCCTCCTTGCACAGGGAGGTGAAAGTTTCGCAACTGAACTAAGTCTGTGGAGTAGACCAGGGGGAGTATCCCTTCAGTTATTGTTTGGCTCGTGGACAAAGCCCTGTAACCCACAGTGGAACCAATTAAATGACTGATACGTGAATCTGGCGTGGGTAATGTTGTTCTCCTCCCAAGTTATAATTGCTGAAGTTGCAGCCTACAGTTTAAACCCATCTGATGTGTCTGTCAGTCATGCACCTGCTTGTCCTGGTCAATGGGAACCTGAAGGAAGATCATTTCAAGAAGCAACTTGCTGTCCAGGAGTGGCTCTATCCATAATTTTGGTTCCAATCATAGATTAATGGACACATTAACAGTGTTCAAGGCCCGAAGGGACAACTAGATCATCTAGTCTGACCTAATGTATATCACAGGCCATTAACTTTCACCCATTTACCCCTGTATTGGGTCCAATAACTTGGGTATAATAAAGCATGATACCAGAAAGGCCCCCAGTCTTGATTTGAAGACATCAAGAGATGGAGAGTCAGCACTTCACTTTGTAGTTTATTCCAATAGTTAATCACCCTCGCTGTTAAAAATGTATGCCTAATTTCTTATTTGAAGTTGTCTGGCTTCAGCTTCCAGACATTAATTCTTGTTATGACTTACTTTGCTAGATTAAAGAGCCCATTAGTGACCAGTATTTTGTCCTCATGAAGATAAGAACATAACAACAGCCATATTGGGTCAGACCAATGACCCATCTAGCCCACCATCCTGTCTTCTGACAAAGGCCAATGCCAAGTGCTTCAGAGGGAATGAAAACAACCAGGCAATTATTGAGTGATCCATCACCTGTTGTCCACTCCCAGCTTCTGGCAGTCAGAGGCTAGGGACACCCAGAGTATGGGGTTGCATCCCAGATGATCTTGGATAATACCTATTAATGGACCTATGCTTCATGAACTTATCTAATTCCTTTTTTAACCCAGTTATAGTTTTGGTCTTTACAACACCCCCTGGCAATGAGTTCTAGAGGTTGACTGTGCATTGTGAAGTACTTCCTTATGTTTGTTCTAAACCTGCTGCATATTAATTTCATTAGATGAGCTCTGATTCCTGTGTTATGTGAAGGAGGAAATAACACTTCCTTATTCACTTTCTCCACACCAGTAATGATTTTATAAACCTCTATCATAGCCTCCCTTAGTTGTCTCTTTTCCAAGCTGAATAGTCCCATGCTTTTTAACCTCTCCTCATATGGAAGCTGTTCCATACCCTTAATTATTTTTGTTGCCCTTCCCTGCACCTTTTCCAATTCTAATATATCTTTTCTGAGGTATGGGCATACCATGGATTTATATAGTGGCATTATGATATTTACTGTCTTCTTATCTTTCCCTTTCTTAATGGTTCCTAATATTCTGTTAGCTTTTTTTGACTGCCACTGCACACTGGGCAGTTATTTTCAGAGAACTATCCACAATGATACCAAGATCAGTTCATTCAGATTCCATCATTTTGTATGTATCGTTCAGATTGTTTTCTAATATGCATTGCTTTGCATTTATCAACACTGAATTTCATCTGCCATGTTGTTGGCCAGTCACCCAGTTTTGTAGGATCCCTGTGTAACTCTTCACAGTCTGCTTTGAACTTCACTATTTTGAATAATTTTGCATCATCTGCAAATGTTCTTACCTCACCCTTTACCCCTGTTTCCAGATCATTTATGAATATGTTGCACAGCACTGGTCCTAGTACAGATCCCTAGGGGACACCACTATTTACCTCTTGCCATTCTGAAAATTGACAATTTATTCCTACTCTTTGTTTCCTGTCTTTTAGCCAGTTACTGATCAATGGGAGGACCTTCCTTCTTATCCCATGTCTGCTGATATTGTTTCAGAGCACTGGTGAGGGATCTTGACAAAGGCTTTCTGAAAATCCAAGTACACAATATCCACTGAATCACTCTTGTCACATGTTTATTTACCCCCTCAGTGAATTCTAATAGATTGGTGAGGCATGATTTCCCTTCACAGAAGTTGAGTTGACTTTTCCACAACAAATCATGTTCATCTATGTGTTTGATAATTCTGTTTTTTACCACAGTTTCAGCCAGTTTGCCTGGAACTGAAGTTAGGCTTATTGGTCTGTAATTGCCAGGACCACCTCTGGAGCCTTTTTTAAAAATTGGTGTCACATTGGTACGCTCTTGTACAGAAGCTTGTTTAAGTGATAGGTTATATTCCACATTGAATAGTTCTGAAATTTCATATTTGAGTTTCTTCAGAATTCCTGGATGAATACCAGCTGGTCCTGGTGACTTCCTACTGTTTAATTTATCAAAACTTATAAACTGTAATCAAATCACCTCTCAATCTTCTTTTTGATAAGCTAAATAGATGGAGCTCTTTAAGTCTCTTAATGTAAGATGTTTTGTCCAGCCCTCAAATAATTTTTGTAGCTCTTATTTGTACCATTTCCACTTTTTTCAACATCCTTTTTAAAATGTGGGCACCAGAACTCTATGCAGTATAACAGTATCAGTTTCACCTATGCCATATACTGAGTGAAAATCACCTCCATGCTCTTATTTACTACTCCCCTGTTTATACATCCTAGGATCCTATTAGTCCTTTTTGCTACAGCTTCACTCTGGGACTTCATGTTGAGCTGCTTATCCTCTATGACCTCCATAATCCTTTTCAGAATCACTGCTTTCCAGGTTACAGTTCCCCATTCTTTAGGTATGACCTGCATTCATTGTGCGCAAATATATAACTTAGCATATGGCTGTATTAAAATACATTTTATTTGAATGAGGCCCAGCTTATGGGCTCCATTCAGTGATGAGTCCCCTCTGATGACAGTTGTTTGAGATCTGTCAGTCACTTCTTAATCTTTTTCATATATGCTTTATTGATATTTATAGTGCTAATTTTTAATTGGAATGTCATTCGATGCTAAGTTAAACACTTTACAAAATGTATTATATCTACACTGTTCCCTTTATCAACTGTACTTTTCATATCATCAATGTATGAAATCAAGTTTCTTAGACAAAACCTATTTTCTGTAAAACCATGTTGACTGGCACCAATTATATTCCCATTCTTTAATTCTTTATCAGCTGAATCCCATAACAGCTTTTCCATTATTTTGCCTGGGATTGATGTCAGGCTAACTAGCCTAATATTGGACAATATTAGCAATCTTCAAGTCCTTTGAAATTTTCCCAGTAATTCAAGATTTATTAAAAATTAACATCAGCAGGCTTGGGTGCAAGTTATCCAGGCCTGCTGATTTAAAAATGTTTACCCTAGTATATGTTGTCCTACATCTTCCTCAGTTACTAATGGACTGCAATGTACTTCTTCATCCTGATGTATCTTATCCTGCTTGTTTCCAAATACAGAACAGAAATCGTTACTGAATATTTTTGCCTTTTCTTCAATATTATTAACAATTTTACCTTCTCTATCTAGCAATGGACCTATATTATTTCTAGGATTTCTTCTTTTTCTAATATACTCTAAAAGCTCCTTATTCCTGCCAGCCAGGGACTTTTCTTTGATGTCTTTAGCATGCCTTATTAATTTTCTATACTTCATAAATCCTAATTTATATCAAGTGCTATTTCCCCTTTCCTTCCCCCCCCCCCCCCCGCATTTGTTATATATTCCTTTTTTTCTTTCTACTGCTGCTTTCACTTTGCCAGAGAACCAGAAAGGGATTTTAGTGACAGTTCTCCTTTTTCTTGATTGTGGAACTGTGGCTTTTTGGCCATCTAATAAACTCTTTTTAAAACATCCCCAAATTTTGACTTTAGTGAGCTTCCTAGTAAGCTAATTCTCAGCTGTACAGAGCATAAACTAAATAGGTTTAGTTACAAAAAATAACAGTTAAATTTTAAAAGGTATTAGTTGCAGTATTGAGTAATACTGCTGCCTTAATAAAAAATTGGCTCATACAAAAAAGTTTATTAATGTTGGTTGGAGACATTTGTCCCTTTCAATTCTAAGGTGAAGTTACACATTGGTCAAATTGATAAATTTAGCTTCACCCCATCCATTCTCTTTCAAATCAGTTATTTTCCCTTTAGTTGTCAACAAAATTAACTTGCTCTGCCTATGGGATATTTTCATCACTAGTGATAAGCGCTATCATAATTATCAGAGCAACCAGGCCAGTTTTCCACTCAATTTCAAGGCTCAGTAAGACAGTTTTGGTCAGCCTGGTATCAGTATTGGAATACCCAGCTTGTGTATGTAGGTGTCTGACTCACCTGACTGCCATTGCATAATTAAATTCACATGCTGACCTGAGTAAAACATCTGTTTGATGTCCATATCTAAGTGATATTTCTCACATGGCAAAAGGCCTAACAGTTGAAGCTACAATTAAGTATTGTTTCATCTTAATATAGGAATAGTGTGAATAATCCAAAACATGTAAGTAGTTGGTTGAATTTAAACATATATTAAGTTAGGCTCTTCTTATGTCCCTTTTGAGTTTGTTTTCTCAGAGTATTGAAGTGATAAAAAAAAAAGAAATGATAAATTTGCATCCTTGAATACTTGAAGATTGAGAGATCTGCTTTTGGTGCAGGAGTCTATTGCACTTCAGGGTAGATGAAAACAGTGCAACCATGCCACCTGTCCCATTAATCTCCTGCCAATGCTCCTGGTATATTGTACAAAGCCAAATGTGATAAAGAAGTCCAGTACTATCATCCAACCAGATTTCAGTAACGCATGCAGGACTGAGAGCCTCATCCCCAAGAGTATCATGGACAGTTAAAACTGTATGAACTATTGATCTTCCTTTTAACAACAAGAACTTGGAATGGGGATCTTTATCTTGCTGGTATCCCAGTCTCTTGGGAGTTAAGTATTGAGGAATCCCATGGAACTGATATTAAACATTTTGACTGTGGTTTATGTCATGGGCATAATTTTTTCTTGCCTTGTTTCCCAGGGCCAGATCTACAAAAGTATTTAATGCCTATCTGCCTCCTTAGGTGGCACTGATATTCTCAAAACCAACACTCAGCTGTTACCTAATCCAGTAGACAGCTGCATTTCTGTTGGCAGGCATTTGCAAAACCATCTAAACACTGAGACCACTCAAAATCTACCACGCTGCTCAGAGCCCTTTGATCAAACTGAACCTCTCAAGTGGAATACAGAAACTAGGCATTTCCCCTATCCTGACAAGGGCCTGATCAAGCAGGTGTTCTTAGAGTATGCCTGTCCAAAACACAGTTGGGGGTGAGTAGCTTAGGAATTTTTGTGGAAGACCCAAGTTCAAATCCTGGCTGTACCTGATTTGGAGTATGGACTTGAACTTAAGTCTTCTAGATCCTAGGTGCATGCCTTAAACACCAGGCTATGGGTGTTGATAAATTGTATAATGAATTGCTTGACCACACTTCGGTATATTTTGAAATATACTAAAGAGACCAGACAACCAAAATGTCAGTCATGCTTATTAATATGGTATAGGAAAAAGGTTCTATACAATGCCAGTCTCCGAAGGGCTGTCCCCTGCAACAATGTTACATTCACCTTAAGCGGGAGGTGTGCTCCCCAATTTACACATTTCAGCTTATATTATCTATATGATTTTCAGGTTGCACCTTTCTTTGTACATCACTAAAATCCAACCCATTTGTTTGTTCCACTTCCCTAACTTGGTTGTTCTATTGAATCTTTCTTGTGGATACTAGCATTCCAGGCACTGATCCGTGAAGGTAATTCCCTAGCTTGTACTAAGACATAGAATAAATGTATATTTATTTTGAAAAGACTCCTGTGTGTTTGTGCCAACTGCTTATTTCAGGAAATGCAAGGTTTTATGGGATACTTAGCATAAGTGAACCGGATTATAGTATGGGTCAGTGTGGGCTATATCTCTGTTACAATATTTGTGCTTAATTTTATTTGTGCTTAATGTACTCTCTCTCTCTCTCAAATATGATGTGGATAATACATATTAATATGATTTGTATGTATATGCTAACCAGCATATATTAGTCAACAATAGGATATTCTCAGGTAGATCTGTCTCAATCTCTCTTGATGGAATTGTTCTACTTTGTATAAATAATTAGACAGTTGTTGGACCAGGTAAAGAGTGAATGACTTTATGGTCCAGTGCATGCAGCACTCCCATGGGAGATCCAGGTTCAAGTTTCTGCTCCATTGAATAGTTAAGTGTTAGTTGCCTAAATAACAATAAGTATTCCACTTGGCAGGAGAGGACCTCGGGGTTAGGCATTACAACACCAAAGTACCTTCTGGATCTGGCCTCAACAGCCTGCTATTGTAGGGCTTGTAGAATTCAAATACTCACAAACTATTCTCTCTCTTCATGTCTCCAGATTCCCAGCTTCTGGCAATCTTAATCTTCTCAGCCAATCTAAGGTAGCCATCCAAGTGAGACAGCTGCCACAATTGAATGCTAAAAATGTGAACTTCCAGGGCAGACTAGAAAAATAACCTCAGTACTGCCAAGTATTAAAATATAAAAACATCTGAGGTATTCATTGAGAACTGCTCATAATTAACCCATGGAATTTTAAAAGAAGCTCTTCATGAATAAATCTGAATTAAAAGCAAATTAAGACTACCTGTTTTGCAAGACTGTTGAAGGTTTTGATATAAAATGAAGTTGTATTTGAATGTATATTTACCCATATGCAAAGCAAACAAGATAACATAACTATTGCAAATACAGGGACAAATCCTCATGGGGTGTAAATTGGCATAGTTCCATGGAAGTTAATGGCATTATGCCAATTTCTAGCAGCTGAGGATTTGACCCACAATGTCCAATTAAATGGTCACTGATGTATAAACATAAAGCATAAAATCTAATATTTTTACAATTAATTTTATAAATTTGAACTTCCTTTAATGAGTTTTTTTAAAAAGTATCTTTTAATTAGCTTGAAGTTTGTGAAGTGCTTTGAAGAGATAAAACATTCTATAAATTTTAATTATGATTATTTCAGAATGACCTCAAAGTGTGAAGAAATTAATTCTGTGTATTTAATAAAGCTATTAGCATTTTAAGTAACTTATCCTCTACATGAGTAATTATAAAGAAAGTACAGGCAGGTTAATTAGTATATATTTGATAAAAAGTGAGGAATGTTCACAGAAGACTAGTATTAACAGAAGATTGTATGGATTTTTTTGGTGTGAATTAATTTGCTAAATTTTGACCTGTGTTCTAAGATTAATTAAAACATATTATTGAGAAAGGAAAAGATGTAAAAAATAATGAGAATTTCCTGTCTGACAAAGATAGGATATGAAATTCAAAAACCTAACTTAGTTCCCTAATAGATTTGTAATAGTAGTTTGAAGATACTTTTTTACTTTTCTTCTGTACTTAGGCTACAAATTAACAATATATCCTTATTCAGTAAAGCACCGAAGCATGTTAACGTCAGGCACATGCTTACATCCCATTTTTGTGTAACATCTTTATTCAGTAAAACCCTGAAACTTTGCTGAAAAGGGATGTAATTATCACTTGCTTAAATAGTTTTGCTGAATTGGAGCCACCAGAGCCTGACCTGAAGCTGTTAACTTCAGTGGGATTTGGAGCAGGTTCACGCAGTACTTAGTCTGTTCTCTGCACTGAGCCAGAGTAACTGGACTGTGCACTACTGTAGGTATCCTTTTAAATAATAGTTCAATCAGCTCACAAACCCTTAAATGGCAAGAGGTTCACTTATCCCTAATTTAAAGCCAAAGACACATTGACACATTGAGCTAAATTCTGTTCTCATACTAAACTTTTAAAACATTGTTTTAAATTTCCTGATTTTAGCTGATGTCCATGATTTCTGGATAGTATTTCTCTTTTATAATATTTTGTGCTGCACTGCCCTAATGAGATTGCCCTTCATGCCTCTCTTACCTGCCTCTTGCTCCCTTTCTTTTCTTGTCTCTCTCCTTAAGGAAAAACAGAAGAACAGTTGTTACAGATGAAGCCTTACTCAATAGTTAAATGGCAAAGACTCCAAGGGTCTCCTTGCTGCATGTTCAAGAGTGGAGCAAAACTGCAGTGGGGGCAACAGAAACATGAATATGTGAATCAGGATATTCCCTGTCCCAAGTGGATATCTCTCTACATAAATTCTGCATGGGTCAGGAACATGAACATATAAAAAAAGTAGTCAGGTGGTGGTTGGTGCTGGGTGGGCCTGGGAGAACAAAACTAAAGGCAGAATCTGGAAGGTCTTCTCTTGTAATTTTGTTAATAGTAGATGGAATTTTCTGCATATTTCAAAACATATTTCATAAATTGTTTCTATTTTTATTTGGGATTATCTTCTACAGTAACTTCCAGTAGAAAGTTATTTGTCTCATAAACAAACAAAACACTGGGGCCCCAAACACAGTTGTGCACTTTGCTTCAGACACAGGTGAAAACTGATATTAAAAGGATGATCCATTGGTTAGCACTATAAATTAAGATAGGAAATCTGGGCTTCCTGATCTGCTACCAACTTCCTGGGACATGTCACTTAGCCTCAGTTCCCTATGGGAATAACTGCACATAATTATCCCTCAAAGGTGTTGTAAAGATAAATATATTAAACATTTAAGGCATACTTCAGTAATGGGGGCCATATAACATCTCACTACACACAACGTTTTGGTCTTGTTTTCCATTTCCCTTATTTCATTATAATTTTTTCTCCAATTTCTTCTAGTATATCCCTTTCTCTTGTCTTTTTCTTTTCATTCTCTATTTCTTCCCGCTTGCTTTCAATTGGTCTCATTGTCTAAATCCTCCCAGGGGTTCATATAAAGCCCAGTGGCTCTTTCTATTCATTTATATGGGCTTTGGATCTAGCTCCTAGAGATCTGAAAATACAGCTAATCAAGAACTTTCAATTTTTGTGTGTGTGTGTGTGCTGTTTTTCAAGTAGCTTACACAGTGCTAGAAATTTTGGAGAAGTTTTGAAATTTCAACAAAAAGGTTTTAAAAGGCTTTATGAAAAATGTTGAAAATATTTTGCTATTTTTTCTGTCTCTTTGAGTAGGCCTACCTGAGTAAACTTAAAAATACACAATATTGGACATATCAACTGAATGTCCCACTAATTAGGCAGTATCAGGGTTGTCAGCACCAATACCAGTCTAAACTAACATTTTATAAAAGATTTGTGACTCATGAAATCTCCTGTCACTGCATTTATGCTCATAAACTCATTGGGGGCAGTGACAGTTTGTTTGTTCTGTATTTGTGCAACACCTAGCATAAGGGTCCTGGTCTGTGACAGCAGCTCCTAGGCTCTACCACAATATAAATAATTGTACTATAATAATGTCCAAATAAACTGTGAGAAATATTACACATTCAGGTCCAAGTTGCCTCCTGTTCTTCTTTTCACTAGTTCTGTTGCTCACTCCATCTATTTTCCACTCTCTTAACTCTTTCACCATCAGGAGGTCTGTCCCTCTGGTTCTGACCTCCATACAAATAGTGTAAATCCTGAATAGTTCCTCTGATATCAGTGTACTTCTCTGGGTTTATAACAGTGTAACAAAGAGTAGAATTCATTCAACTGTCTTTAGTTACCTGGTAATACCTGGTACCTTTGTTTTCCCAGGACTGCTGTAAAAATAAAATAAATTAATGCTTGACTAAAATGTTCCTCTACACCCTTAAGAATTTTTATTAGCTTCCATTGGAGCATATTCCATGAATATGGTCTACAGGATATGGCTTATTATAAAGAACACAACCTTCCCTTTTGGACAGAAATGTTAAAAGACTATAGTTTTGTAAAATATGCACATGAGAGAAAGAGAGGGCACACAAGAGACAGGACATGCTAAATAAAAGCTTTCATTTGAGATTGAATCCCATTGTTCCAGGGCATTGAAGCACATATATTGTTGCATCCTGCTGAGATCCCATTCTCCCTTATACTGAATTTTCTAATTTAAATCTTTTTGTGAAAAAAATAGCATCTGAATTGATAACTTTTATATTATGCTTGTAATTTTAAATGTCAATAAGTGATCTGAATCTTCAAAATTGGTGGTTTGCATTAGTAAGAACAAGTTTCCTACAAAATCTTAACAATGCTGCTGTGATCCTCTGTAATTCGTTCCGTAGATTTAAGGCATCTACAGGTTAATTCTCCCTCTTATCAGTCTGATTGCTGCTGTGTTCATGAAGGGGTGTGAAAAGTACTGGAATGATTTTTGCAGCAGTGATTGTTCAGCAGATCCAAGGCTGGATCCTACTCTGTGGATGAGTGGGAGGGGATTGATTTTGACTTAAATGGGAGCAGGATTGCACCTATTGGCTACATGTAAAGTTTACCTGTCAGTGTAATAAAGAAGGCATTTAAAAACTTTTGTAAGGTTTTGAAAAGAATTGTTGTGATTTTTGGTGAATTGTATTGTGTATGTTAATTAATTGTACCTTTAAATTGTGAAAGCAAACCATATGTTTACTTATGGATCGCTTTATCAGCCTCCCATTCAACAGTAGGAGGCAGTTAGGTGAGTTAGGCACCAATCCTGCAAACATTCATAATGAGGCAGGCAAACAGGAGCCATGAACAGCTGCGGTTCTTGCGCTAGGAGTTAAAGAGACTTGATGAGTTATGTGTTTGTTCTGCCTGTTTGTTTGTCTCCAAGAAAGTTATGTGGCTGGAGCCTGGGGCACCTGAACAAGCCAAGTGAGAGAAGTCTGTCTGTTTGTGTGCGTGCCACAGATGCAAGGGAGGGGATCGGCAATAGGGGAACCGGAGAGAACAGAAACTGCAGAAGCAAACTGGCAATTTGTGACCAAGAGGGGAAAGAGAACCAGGAAGCATTCAGCTCTGAAGTATTGAATTGTTATCAGATATTCAATGAGTCAACTACCAAGAAATCTGTCTCTGAAGGAATGGAACAGAAAGCTACAGCAGTAAGTCATCCAAAAAGGGATATGAGTTGTTTCTGTTCTCCTCTATCGAATGGTCTGTTGTACACAGAAGGTTTTGTTGAACTTTTAAAGGTATGTCACAAATTGCACCCCACCTTGCACCACTTGAGCACCAAAAGACATTGCGCCTCCCTGAAGTAGCCTTTTATTGTTCCCATAGGACAGTGCAGGTCCACACCACCCCAACACAGGGTCATGACTAACTTTCAGCAAACTCTGACAGATTATATAGTCATTTTTATAGAACCCTACTGAATATCTATAGAACCCTTTGGGGCTCATTCCTATTAAATTCCATAGGACTTTTCCATAAGGCCATGCCCCCTACTCAATCCATCATGTTCCCTTTGAGGCTGAAATGCTGGCAGTAATGGCCAGACTCTACCTTTCTGCTCCTGGAGTTCTAGTAATAAAATTATTGTTGTTATTACCATAGATCCTAGGAGTCCTAGTTATGGATTCATCCTGCAGGGATGAGCTAGTTGAAGGAGGAGCTCCATGTGCCTTATTACCCACTCCAGGCTTGACTCTGCTTAAAGTCCTTTTAGTCCTTTCTTCTCATGGTAATAAGTTCAGTTATATAGCAAATATTGTAAAGGGAAAAATACCGATTGTTTTTCCATTACAGAACACAGTATAGCTAATTGAAAAAGAATATGTTAGGATTATTTTACAGCACTGAAAAGTGTTCTAGGCTTTTCAGAGGAGAGCGAGAGACAGAGAGAGACTGCGTGCCTCAAAAGATTGAAATCTAAATTTCATACATTAACTTGAGTGTGACAAACAATAAGGAGGGTTTGTGGAAGGATGTGGGTTGCATTAATACAACTATGCAGAAACTCAGTTTGGTCATCAGCATATCTTGGGGTTTTGTCAATTTTTAGCTAATGGTATCCCCATATAGTGAATTGCTAAGACCAATACGTGTCTGGAAGTCTGCTTTGGGGCCTTGGACATTCCACTTTACTGTCATTCTCATAAAATAATGCTATATATTTCCATGATACCTGACCTTCTGTCTACTAGATGATATAAAAACTGTCTGTTACAGATACTATTCCTGTCAAAACAAAAAAAAAATGGAGTCTTAAATCTAGCTATAATTACTTAAGCTTTAAGTCGTGATCTTTCATATTGTTTCTAGGGGTCTGAGAGTTTAAAAAATTACAACCCAGACAAAAAGGATTTGCTTTATTTTAACTTAGAAAAATGACAAACAAATTTTGTTCAGTTTAAAACAGGTCTCTACTAGGGATGTAAAATATTGTGTAGGAAAACAACCATTTAAACAATTAAAATGTATATTGTTTAAACGGTTAACCGCTATTTTACATCTCTAGGGGGGTTGCAGGAGGCACCCGGGAGCTGCATGGGGGCAGCTCAGCATGCCTCAGCACCATCACTGCCTGGGGCCCTGGCTCCCCCATTGCCCCTGGAGTCCGCTGCCCCCCAGCCCACAGGATACCACAATAAGGCGGTAATGGAACCTGCAACCACCCCAGGAGCCCGCCGATCGCCTCAGAGCAGACCTTCCTGGGCCAAGACACTGCTGCCCCTGGAGCCTGCCAGTCACCACAGAGTGGGCCCTCCAGAGCTGGGGCATCGCAAAAATGAATAATGGTGCAACTTCTGGCAAGGAGAATAAAGCCCAGAACACAAGAAACAATAAAGTATAACAGCACAAACCCCAGCATTAAAATGACGTGCATCCACAGTTGTTGCTCTAGCATCGGTAGTGAGAGCAGTGCACTGTGGGCAGTTCTCTCACTGTGCAACTTGCCACCTTCTGCAGCTGGGAGTTGTGGGACAGCAGAAAGGATCGCAGTGTATCATGGATGCAGGCTCAACGTCCCATGATGCAGTGTTTTCCATCCCATCATTTCCCATCCCATCAATGTTTCGTGGCATTTGTCAATGGACCCTGTTTACTATGAGCCCACCATCTCTGTCTCAAAGGATGGATCCTGCACTGCTCTCCGATGGCGTGATCAGTGTGGTGAACACATCACAGCTGTTCATACAATATATCATGAGCTCCCAATCTGTACAGGAATCCGAGGTTCCTGACCTGCTGTGTGCCATGGCAGATTAATTTTGGTATTCATGGAACATCTGCACATGGTGCACTGTCACTTTTGGGCACATGAAACAAGCACTGAGTGGTGGGATCACATCATCATGCAAGTCTGGGAAGATGAGCAGTGGCTTCAGAACTTTAGACTGTGCAAAGCCACCTTCATGGAACCCTGTGCGAAGTTTTCCCCAGCTCTGTGGCACAAGGCCACCAGAAGGAGAGCTGGCCTCTTGGTGGAGAAGCATGTGGCGATCACCAGGTGGAAGCTGGAAACTCCAGATTGCTGCTGGTCAGAGAGGAATCAGTTTAACATCAGGAAGTCCATCGTTGAGGCTCAATTATCATAAGTGTTCAGGGCCATTAATTGCATTCTGCTATGAAGAACTGTGACGCTTGGAAATGTGTGTGAAATAGCGGATGGCTTTGCAGCAATGGGTTTCCCTAACTGTGTCAGGGCGATAGATGGCACATATATCCCAATTTTGGCCCCTGACCATCTTGCGATGGAGTACATCAATAGAAAGGGGTACTTCTATATGGTACAGCAGGTGCTTGTGGATCACCGTGGGTGTTTCACAGAAATCAGCACTGGGTGGCCAGGGAAGGTGCATTACACATGGATCTTTAGGAACGTTGGCCTGTACAAAAACCTGCAAGCAGGAACTTCCTTTCCAAACCAAAAAATTCCAACAAGGGATGTTGAAGTGCCCATAGTGATCCTGGGAGACGCAGCGTACCCCTTACTCATGAAGCTTATTCGGGCAACCTGAACAGCAGCAAAGAGTGCATCAATAACAGGCTGATCGGGTGTCAAATGACCATGGAATGTGCGTTTGGCAGATTAAAAGCATGCTGGCAATGCCTTTATGGCAGGTTAGATCTAAATGAGGATAATATTCCCAGGGTTATCACTGCCTGCTCTGAGCTCCATAATTTTGTGAAGGTAAAGGGGAAAATTCCCCCCCTGGGTGGAGTGCAGTGGTGGATCACCTAGTGTCTGACTTTGAGCAACCAGATGTCAGAGCTATAAGAGGGACACAACGGGGGGGGGGAGGGGCATTCGAATCAGGGAGGTCTTGAGGAACCTTTTAGACAATGAGCACCAATAAGGCGTCTTTGTAAACAGCACTATGCCATGCTCTGACTGCTAATCAGCTGCTAGAACACTGGGATGATTCCTGACTCTGATTTGTACTCTGTAAATGATCCAATTGCCACTGTGTATCAATTTAAGCTGCAACCGCCGTGTAGGAGACAAATAAAGATTGCTCATCTTTCAGAGCATATGTCTTTATTAAATAACAATTTTAAATAACAACACACACAAAACGCTGGGCTGAAAGGGAGAAAACAGTGGGGGCAGTGTGAGTTCTCACAGCGGTGTGTAACTGAAGCTATCATTTTGGAAGCTGTCTGAAGGGGTGGAGTGAACAGGGTACTGACATGAGCTCAGAAACTGGAAGGAATGTGTGGATGGAGTTTGGGGAGGACATGGAAAGCAGTTCTGTATAAGCTGTGGGGGACGGGGGGAGGGGCGAGCAACCATGAATTCAGTCTGCAGCATGATTAGGGACTTTTAACAGCTCTGTTTTCTCCTTTATGGCTTTTATCATCCATTTATGACATGCTAACACTTGCTCCTGCTTCTCATGCCTCTCCTGCCTCTCTCTTTTCTGATTTTCATTTACACTGTGTCTTCATCCTGTCTTCTTCTTCTTTTTTTTTTTCTGCCCCTGAGGAATGGAACAGTTCCTAAAACATGTCCTCTTTGCTCCTCTGTGGTCACTTTCTTATCAAGTGGAAGCGCTCCACCAGCATGTAGGGGGTATTCCTCAAGGCCACATCTGTAGAATTACAAAAAACTATGAACGGAAGCATGAGTGTTAGTGCACTAACAGCATTGATTCATTACAGTAAAATACACCTCTTTCTCATAGTCCCCTGGCAAGTGCACAGCTCAGTGAAAGCCCAGAACATGATGAGTTCTGCCCTGGGGGAAGGGTCCCTCAAACTGGGGAAAAGTTTCTTGGTGGTTGTTGGGGGAATCACTGCAGGTAGCTAGGGACAAAATAGTAAATTCTGCCACCACAGGCAGGGGTCATAGAAACCGATATCTCACTCCTGAGAGTAAGCAGGGATGCTAGGGTGCATCTCCTTCATGTGAGCAGCTTCAGACCAGGTCCATATATTGCTTGCCTGTGTGCCACTTTGGTCCTTGCACAAGTGATTGCTGATTGACACAGGAAAGTTTCCTGCAATGGAAGAAGGAAAAAGCAATTTTGCTGAGGAACCTCTGGCAGCAGATTGGTGAATACCTCCAGGAAAGTTTCTTAGGGATCTTTCTGGAGGATTCCCATGAAATCTTGATGTGCATTAACACACTTTTCAGAAAAACTTCTTAGCTGTACAGGGGAATGGGAAGCCCATGCAAACACAGCTACTATTGTATATTTCTAGCCCTTCAACCAGCTATAGAATGTAACAAAGCGAAGCACAGCCTTACCTTATATAACCGAGCAGCATGAACTCAAAAAGATCACTTACCAAAGCTCCCATCTCCTGCATGCCAGAGGTGGAGTGCTGGGACTAACTCAAACCCTAGGTCCCCATGGCACCGAACTCTGCTCTGAATTGACCTTCAATTTGACCTTCTTGTCCACGACCTCTTCCTTGGCATTGAGTCTGGTGTCCACACCTCCAGCCCCACGGAAGTATCCACAGGTCTCTTGGTGGTGGAGGTGGGGTTTCCGCCAAGTATGGCTTCCAGCTCCTTATAGAAGTGGCAGATCTTTTGCTCTGCACCAGAACGATGGTTTGACTCTCTAGCCTGTTGGTACACCTGCTGCAAGTCCGTGATTTTCACATGGCACTGCAACATGTCTATAGTCCTTCTCCACCATGCCATGAGAAATCTGACCATAGGTATCCAAGTTCCTATGGCTGGAGCAGAGCTG
Source organism: Emydura macquarii macquarii (assembly GCF_026122565.2). Lineage (NCBI taxonomy): Eukaryota > Metazoa > Chordata > Testudines > Chelidae > Emydura > Emydura macquarii. Next base: position 5,080,879 of record NW_027131500.1, on the reverse strand, counting down.
GGACTGCACAGCCTCCTCTCCCCATATGCTCAGCAGATCCAACAGCTCTGGTGCACTCCATGCAGGAGAGTGATTGCTGCGTTGAGCCCCCATGGTCAGCTGGGAAGATGTGATGTGAACTCTCCATGCTGACCACACAGGAAATAGAATTTCAAAAATTCCCGATCCTTTAAAGGCGGAGGGGCAGATGCCTGCAGGGCAGCAGATTTTAAACTGCTGACCAGAGCGGACAGGATGGGCATTGTGGCACATCTCCTGGGGGCCATTTACTGCAACATAACCATGCGCGGCGTCTACACTGATGCTTTGTCGCTAAAAGTTTGCCGCAAAAAGCTCTACGCCTCCGGTTGAGGTGTTTATTTTGTCACCAAATCAGGGGACTTTGTCAGTGGGGATGGACCTTGCAGTGTGTACACCACCACTGTTTTGGCTCAACAAGCTAATTTCGGTTGATAAACTTTGCAGTGTAGACCAGACCTTAGAAATTCCCTGAGCAGTTCTGCTTCTCTCTGAACTGCTAAGCTCAAAATTGAAACTGAAACTGAAAGAAGTCTTTGTCTCTGAGTCAAGCTTTCCCGCCTACCGAGGTGGCTGACTGAGCAGCCAAGGCTCATCAAGCAAACTGCTTGACCATATTACCCTGTGCATAAGTCTACCATTTAGCTTCAGCAGAAGTTTCTAGTCCATTCTGTCTCAAATCCTCTCAGAGCATGTTGATAAATGGTGTCAGAAGGCTCTGGTCTCCAGTATGGTTGTAGTCTATAGGGTAAGATCCTTTAGAGGCTCAATCCAGAGTTCCAGGGCCTGACAGACTCCATATTTATTCTGTCCAATGTGTTTCAAGACTTCTAGTGGGTAGAGATTGCAGAAGAACCCAAAGAACAAGAAAACCAGATAAAAATGGGATGTTTTCTCCAACATACAAAATATGTTCATGGTTTGCAAAAACTGTAAGATTTGGTAAAATGAAAGAATTTATAGCTGTCAAGAAGAACCATAACGTGTCAGTATTCAGGCACACTTGTTTAAATGTCAAAACAGCTGGAATCCATGTGCTAAAATAGTTCACATAAACCATTTGTAGAAGAAATTGAATAACAAATACATGGGAACTGAAGACTATTCTGGGATAATTTGTGAAACGAAATCATTTAAAATAATTGATTAAATTGTTAGTTTTGGGTGAGAGATAAAATCCACTGCATCACTCTCATTGTCTGTTCCTGGGATTAAACTCTTCATGTCAAACACTCTGGCATTCTTAGCAGAATGCCGATTCAGAATTAATTCCGTCCAGTGGGCTGCCACAGTTTGAATCACATGAACTTCACTGCACAGTGCAAGACTTAGGTTACATCTCCACTACCCTGCATTTCGGCCTATGTGGTGTGAATAGCAGTGTGCACCAAAGTGCGTAATTCCCACATAGGGATGCTGTGGGAATGAACTAAAAGATTCCCAGTTTGAATTAATGTTTACATTACAGGATTACATGAATGCACACTTTTAGTTTGTGTCCACAGCCTCCATATGGGAGAGTTTTGTGTGCACTGCTATTCACACCAAATAGAAAAGCCCTTATTTTTCTGGTCAAGCCTTTGGGAAGAATTTTGGTTAAGTTTAATAATGGCAATTGGGACTGAGGCTTTTAAGTTGTTCTGGACATGGGTAATTTATTGCTGACTTTTAAAATGAAATGCTGGTGTAACAGAATGTGTTTGTCCCTTGACAAGCAGGTGTAGCTCAATTGTCTTTTACTGTGGCTTGGCCCTTTAAAGCCAGACATTTAGGGTAGTTGTGGGGGTTCCCAGAGGTCTCATGTGACCAAGAAAGAACCATGTGACTGAGGACAAAACTATATAAAATGCAGCCTTTCCTCAGAAAGAAGGATTCTGGTTGTTTGTTGGGAATTTCCTTCAGGGAGATTAGACCTGTTTTGGAGCTCTTTGCAAAGAAAGCATGCGAAGCACTGAGTCCAGGTGCAGGCTGTAGAAAAGGCAGATTAAAAAAAATTAGGATGCTGGGAAGGATATGTCACTGAAGACATGAAAAGGCAGGCTCTAGTAGGATTCTGGGGACAGATATAGAGAAAAAAGTAGTAGTAGTAAAGATTCCCCTAGTTTGGATCTTCCAACATCTGCATCAACAAAGTAAGCAAGCTGAGCTGTGAGAAAGAACAAAAAGACTATTTTGTTGTGTGTTTATGCTGCTTTTGTTTATACTAGGAGAGAAGGGCTTCTAATGAGACTTAGCTGTGGGGTCAAACTACTTTATCAGAAGGGAAACTAAGAATGAATTATCTTATTGCCAAAAGAGATGGTGTCCAAGAGACAAACTATTTTGTCAAAGGGCAAGTTAAGCGTATATACTGGAAGGAAGATTGAGGACTGGTGAAGAAATGGAATCAATTACACTACAGAGGTAAGACTCCATTACAGTTAATATTTGTCATTTTATAGCTGACTGTTTATATTTCTACTAACAAAGTCTCTAAGTGCCTTGTAATGGGTGCCAGTACATTTTTCTAAATAAATAAATAGAAACTATGTGATGCTAAAAGAATAGAATGAGTTCCCCATTAAATTAACAAAAAGACCTTTCTATTGGTGATGTAATTCATGATAAAATTGATGAAAATAACTAATCTTTCAAACAACATTCTCTAATGTGGTTGTAAGTAAATCTCATAATGGCTTGATAGGAAAAATGTGCATTATCCAAGCTGGTAAGACACAAATGGAGAGTTTAGAATAGAATCTCTCGTAAAATTCATGAGGTTAATCTCCCAGAAATTCTTTGTCACAAGAGCAGATAATTATTGGGTAGTAGTAGTATTATTGGGAACAGCTGGGCATACATCACAGCACACACATATTGGCTTCCAGGAAGAAGCATTTCTTATTGCAGCTGGAAAGCTTTTGTTCTGTATCTGGTCTCTTGTTAGCATGCTCTTATCTGTGATCTAATGCATTGATACAGTAGGTTATAATGTGTGTAATTGGGTCTGTCTCTAAAGATTACAGCAGGCTATGAAGATGGGCAACAGATCTGGCAGTGCATATGTTTTAGATAGTAGCTTCACCACTGTACAGTATGGAGGTATACAAAGCAAGGAAGATATAAGATCTGTTCTAATAATTGAGCCTACCAATTTACTCTAATTGTGAGGTTAACTGTAAAAAGTAAGTGAAAGTTCATAAGATGTCACAATAACTTACAATGACAAATGTTGATAGGAAAAAGGTATGAAAGGGATAAAACAAAAAAACCTACTGATATAACTCAAGGACTGTATTATGATCACGCCTTGTAAACAAAAGGAGTTAAGGACTAAAAATTAAAAAACAAAATTGGTGTCAGAAATTAGGCCTAATAGGTGGACAGAATAATGAGGGGATGGTCTATTCCGTGCATCACTCCCTTCTGGGATCTTTAAAGAAAGAGACTTTGGGGAGAAAAACTGGCTATTGGAGCAAGCTTCAGCAGCATGGCTGCCACTTCCACCATCTTCTGGGACCCCAGATCTTCTTCATCTGAATCCTGAGAGATGTTCTGTCCAGACTGGGCCAGTGAGAGTGAACCAACTGACTGTTACCTTCACCAACTCCAGCTGAATCCCAAATATCACTTGGGATGTGAAACTTCCTCTCCCTCACTCTCACACTCATTCTCACACTCACTCTCCTTTTTCCTTCTATCTAATCTGGTTTAGCCAGCCAAGACTGCATATTTTGCAACACTGATGTAAGCCTGTGACCAGACAGGTCATGTTTTAGTTTTAAAGTAAAGTAATGTTTTAAAAAACCCTACTGCTAGTACGAGTTTGCCAGGTCTCAGAGTGGCTGATAAATCCATGTGCTGTGCCAGCAATGAGGTTGCAAGTGAGAGTCAACACTGGAGAGAGACACTGCGTTTTCTCTTTGCTGTCCTCTTGTGCATGTTTGTCTAGTTTTGCGTTCTAGGAAATGGGATTGGACTTTAACAACACCTAAAGAGCTCCAGTCCATCTCAACTAACTTCATCACTTTTCCCCAAAAGGACAGTAGTCAAAAGGACAGTAGTTACTAATCTTTAATACCATCTAAAATCTTTAATATCATCTAAAAGATCTAAAAGATCATCCAATAAAAGGGAGGAAAGGGTTTCCTTGTAAAATCTCTCTTCAGCTAAAGGGAAAGGGAAGTGATGTTATTAAAATGAAAAACTTATTTAATACTTTACATTTTAAATGCTTTAACTGTTTTTTTCCTTCTTTTCTGTGACTTTAATAAGAGGTTAAATGGATTTTAATGGTGTGTTTACTATGATACTTAGCAAGCTGTGGTATCTGTATACCAGACTCCAAATCCTGGTTAAAATTGTTTTGTGTTAGATGGTTTCAGAATCATATTAACACTTATAACTCTCAAGACCCATATATTGCATCTAAATTAATCCAACAGACCTGTAGATGGACACATGTGCAAGAAAAGAAACATCCAGTTGTTCTTGTCAACTAGCATCACTGAGAGGTTCATTCTGTATAAGGTGCAAAAGATCCGACTACTGAAGGAGAGCCACTCTGATATAAACAACACACAAAAGTCAGAGCAGAACATGTTACCTACTGATTGTAGAGAGCGCAGCTGGCAGGAATTTACCTCCTGGCACCAGCGTTAGTGAATCTGCTGCAGGGAGTTATGTAATCTTGTTTACCAGTTTCTTGTCTCTATCATTTTGACACATATTATACTGAATAAGACTGAACTTGTCAGCTGATATCAGAAATAAGTCTGGCTTTAAATAGAGAATAGAACGTCTAATGCTCCAGTGATATGGGAGTGGGGGGGTTAATTTTTCAGTGCAGCCTGTTTTATTAGTAAATACTGTGTTTTATGTCTCTTTGTATAGATAACTTTTTTATATTAGAACTAAGTGTGTGCCTAAAACACTGACATCCCCTTGGGACAGACTTTCTGATGGAAAGGATGAACTTCCTTCAGAAGCTACACACAAATACATCCTTGCCAGGTCCTCTGTGGCTTTCAGTTGTAAATAACACTCTATTTTTCTGACTGTAGCTTTTTGAAAATCACTGATAATAAGAGCCTGCCTTTCCCTTAAAGGACAAAAGCACTATGAATCTGGCTTAACAATCTATCTGTCCAGAAATATTAACTTTTTTTTCAGGACAGAAATAGCTTCCATTTTTAGCTAATTAGAATTCTATCTGCTTCATATTTTTTAGCCTTCATAGAAATAAATACAAAAGATTTCTACAAATTCATTGGTCCTAGGTATGTTTCTTTACCCTTTCTGACTTCCTCACTTGGTTTCCTGCTTGTACAGACCATCACTCTTATGTTGTGAGGAATACACAGGATTCATATTTCTCATAAAAGAAATGGGTTTTAATGAGGGATTTTAAGAAGAAAAAGGTGGTGTAATTGTAAGAGTCCGGATGTAGAGGTGCCAATGAAAGATGTCAGGAAGGTGAGAATGGGAAAAGGACCCAGGAAGTATGTGAATAAATGGGATGTGTTCTATTTTGCAATTGAAATAATATTTGCTATAGAGAATGTGTTGAGGCAATTCGTGCAGCTCTTGAGGCAACGTCACTCAGCACTGAAAGTTCTGGTGGCCCAGAGTTAAGGGCACTGGGAGGTGCTCTGCTGTGGGAAATACATGCAGCATGGGAAGAGGCTTTGAATTGCAGCCTCAGGAGCTGGATGGATGTAATTTACAGCACTAGTAGGAGTAGGAGATGCTGCCTGGCGGCACACTCATTTGCCATGGTACTCTGTGCTCACTGAGGCAGATATAGAAATTTGACATTGTGCTTTCAGCAACTAAAGAGAGTGTAGGAGTCCAAAAATGATTGTGAGGGACAGGGTTCTAACTTGAAAGTTGGACATGAATAAAGTTAAGCTGGAAATTAGAAAGTTGTTTATAACCAACAGAGGAATGAAGTTCCAGAATAGCCTACCAATAGGACCTGTGAGGGCAAACAACCTAATTTCGTTTTAAGATAGAGCTTGATACATTTATGAATGGAATCATATGATGGTATTGCCTTTGGTGGTAGGGCGGCTGGGCTTTACAGCCCTGCAGGTCCCTTCTAATTCAGAACTCCTGAGGGGATTAGTCATATAGATACAAGTTCAGAACCCAGTCCTCAGAAGCATTAAGGTCCAGACTGTAATGAGCATCCAGTGGAATGCTGTGCACAAGTTAATGATGGATTTGGCAGGTACAGACAGTGCACAAGAATCTTTGTCAAGGAGGGCGGCCTGATATCTGATTTTGAGGTTCCACCACTCTTTACATCATTGAGAGTGCGCTCACTATCATCTAGTAATGGAGTCACTTGCTCTTCATAATCTCCAGCAGAGACAAGGAAACAGGAGTCATATATATGATTAATGAAACTGGATCCCATTTCCTTCTCATTTAAAACATGTTAAACAGCATAACAACCATGTAATATTAACCTATTTTATTGGTTCACCCCTTGGAAATTATGGCAAGGTGATTTCCCAGATAAGGAACTTCTAACTTTGTTTTATTTGGTTAACAAATGGGCCTACCATCTTTTGTAAGGTGTTTGGTTTTTTGCTTTGAGGTGTTGTTTGTGTCCTTTAACCAATGAGTGGCCAGACACTAATCAATTGGATCAAAAGGAGGAGGTTAGGAAAAAAAGTTTTTCTGACCGTTGATTCAGGAAACAGATTCCTTCAAGAGATACCATTTCTTTGTAGATAGCTCTAGTTATTACGATGAAAGGAAACCTTTTATCAGGTTTGGAATCTATGCAGTTCCTCCTAAGGGGAAAAGGAGAACCTTCAGAGAAGGCATATTCATGCACCCCACATTCAGCCCAATTTACTGAGTTAGCAGCAGTGGCTTGTGTTTTGGAGTACTGCATACAGTTCTCCATCACCAGCACAAATCGAATCATCATGTCCTGGGCCCATCACTGGACAAGTTCCATCATCAGGTATTGGATCTTTAGGGTCATATTCAACAATTGGATCCCTTACCTCAAAAATCCTAAATTCAAAAGTCACATTCAGTATACTTCTTGTTTCCTGATTTAGTTGGAAAGTAGCTATAATGCATATTTCATATTGTCCTTCATTCTTATATTCAATTTTGTATAGGTCAGACTCCCTCCAGTTATCAAGGTATCACATCTAGCTTTGTTTCCCCAAGTCCTATAAGGTATTCCATGTATGAGGAAAGTTAAATTTGTTGGTGAGGAGATATAGGTTTTACATTTTCACTCCTTTGAGTCACCACATAGAGGCAAGATCTTCTTCCAGCCACTGGATAGCAGTGAGACTACTCTGGCTAATTTATATTCAAAGGTGACATCTTTCCCTCTAATTCCATTAACCTGTTGAGTAGGGCTGTGGATAAATCCTGGATTAGAGCCTAAATCCACAATTTCAAAGAGATTATATGAATCCTATGTATTAGTTTGATGTATTTCCACCAACACAATTGTCAGGAAATTTGAGAGCTTGACTTGCTGTGCAAACTCCTGCTCTATGTTTACCAGGCATGTGTAAGGGAATATCATGTACAATTAGTGCTGTCCCATTAGTCCATGCAGGGAATTTTATCATTCATATAATCATTATGGTATCTCTTTAAGAAATCTGTTTTCTGAATCAACAGTTGGAAAAGCTTTTCTCACCTCCTCCTTTTGATCTAATTGATCAGCATCTGGACACACATGTGATTCCCATTTGTACAGTAGGGCAGCTGGTAACAAAGATGGTTTCATAACAGGTTGCACTGCAGTATCTTTCCCTTTCAAGAGCAATGCCCAGTGGGCTAAGCAAGCATTTGAAACTTGCCCATCTTTTACTCTATTGGACAGTAAGAATTGAAGCGGAGTGCATGATGAGTGTAATATGATTAGGCTGAGGCCAATCAAAAAGAAAATGTTGTATGGCTTAACTAGTGGCCAGTAAGTACTTTTCACAATTGTCGTATTTCAGCTAAATTAGTGACATTAAATGTGAGGCATAGACCATGGGGTCTGATTTTCCTATGCCTCTCTTGTGAAGCCACAGCCACTAGTGCATTAATAATCACCACCTCCAGATGATAGGGTATTTCTGGATTTGGAGTGATCAGCACCAGGTCTTAACAATGGCCTGTTTTAACTGCTATACTGCTTCCATGTGTTGCTCATTGAACACTCTTCATTAGCAGTTGGTACAAGGGACCTGCAATGGAAGCAAAATTGGGAATGAAAATCCCTGTGGCACCCAGTTAAACCCCAAAAGGATCTTAAAGCTACTGAGTCCTGCGGTAGAGGCAACTTTTGGAACGTGTCCACCTTCTGTTGTGCTGGTGTTCTACCCTGTTTTTTTGAAAGTGAGACCTAAGAAAGATACAGGTGGTCATTAACTGTGTGTTGGCAGGATTCCACTTCAAGCCTGCTTCCTTTAGGATCTGCAGGAGCTTGTCAAGTCTTTCCAAATGCTCCTTCTTGGTATGAGTTGCTAGAAAAAAGTCATCTACATATTGAAACAGAACAGTTGGCTTAAAAATTCATGACAGTACCCTCCACATTTGAGTGTGAAATAACACAGGGGAACTTTTGTATCCCTCTGGTAAACAATTCCAGGAACATTGAATCCCTGGAAACTAAACACCAATCAGTACTGGAAAATATGGGCCAATCGTAACATCCAAAAGCTATTACTAATGTCAAGGACAGTAAATCACATGATCGCTGGATCAAAGGATTTGATAAGGTCTGGCATCTTGGCCACGACAGGGGAACAAGTAGATGTAACCTGATTTAGACAGCTGTAATATATTGTGAAACTCCAGGAACCATCTGGTTTCTTAACATGCCAAACAGAGGTATTGGCAGTGGAAGTTCACCTACATAGTACTTCCTTTGTCAGTAAAGATTTAATAGTCTTCTCTATGTAAGGTTGTGCTTGGTCTGGATAAAAATATTGTTTTGGGGCTGGTATGTCTTTTTCTTCCACAATGATAGTGACTGACAGACGTCCACAGTCATGTTTGTATTTGGCAAGGCATCTGCATGCGTACGAAGTAAAGCCTGTAGCTTGGGTTGGTCTACATGTTCAGCAACTATTTTGTTTGTTATAGCCCCCTGGTTCTGGTTCCTCCACTGGAGACACCAGGCCACGTTAAGGTACAATCACCAGTGGGTAGTCCACTGCCTACTCTGTAGTAAGATACAACAACTGATTAACCAAGTCAACAACACATCCCTGCTTGAATAGGAAATTAGATCCTAGAAAGCTATTCCTTGGGTCTGACAATTTCATCAAAGCAAAGGTATGAGTCTTTCGCAGGTGGCTATATGTACTTCGATGGGTTTAGAAAGTGTGGTAGTGACCTGGTTGCTTGCAAAAGCTGATAGCATCTTTGTACTCCCTGATGATAGAGAAGAGGATTTAGGATCTTTGACATGGATAATGCTAACTGCTGCTCCAGTATCTATAATAAAATTCATGTGGTGGCCCCCTACCACTGTAGATACTGTGGGTCACCTGCTTGCATCCCTATCTAAAGGGTCTATGACTTTGCTTGGGGCCTGATGGTGTAATGTTGGGTATGCTGCAGAGTATGCAGATAAGTAGTCTCTCCCCTTCCTTTTCCTCAGATGCAGCCAACCTTGTAAGAGAGGAAGCTGTCCACAGGAGAAAAGAAAATGGATAAACAGAGGCCACAGGATAGTCCGAGGGTGCCAGGCTTTGGCCTTTCAGAATCAATTCAGTTAAGCACGTCTGAAGTTCTTGCATATCCTGATGTTGAGCCTCAACAGTCTGCTGCATTACTTTAAGCATTGTCATAGCCGAGTCCTCATCTCGGCAGAGTGATCTGGATCCCTGCAGGCTTGATTGTTTCTGGGCTGTATCTAAAAAGAAAGCCACGCGGTCCCAGGCCCCCTCTGGGATCCAAACGAATAGCCCTGTTCAGGGACATGCTCACTCAAAGATCCAGGATTATTGTGTGGATTAGAATAATTTTGTCAATGCAGGTCCCTAGGGAATTTAGGAACTTGAGGTGGTGTCCTTAAGGTTTCCTCAATCCTCACAGTGGGATTAGCTTGTATCTCCTGAAGCGTTGCAACAGAGGCCCCACATCAACTTTATTAATTCCCTGGAAATGTGCCTTGGCCAATAGGGACAATGCATCCTTCAAAGTGTCATCTATGACATGCATGTTAACCTTTTCCTGCAAATGAGGGAGAGAATTATTAATCAACAAGCTAACATAGTGTGGCCCGTTTATGTTCTTTCTCATGTGACTGTGCCAAGCTGCACTTCACCGCAGATGAAATTGATGTGGAGATTCATTAGGTGATGATTGAACTCAAACTCTAAGCCACAGTCAAGAGCAGGAAATACCACTGGGACCACTGCCAAGAAACAGTCAAAGGAAATCAGGCTTCTGGTGCTTCAAGGCAGGCTGTCAAGCTGAGACACACACACACAGCTTATTTCTCCCTTTTGTTCTTTAGCTCTAACTTGCCTCAGATGAGTCTCCCAGGTATCGAGAAAGACCTAGACTTCCCCAAAAATTCCTGTCACGCACTTCTTGAATCTCCTGGCTAGCTCACCAGCCTATTGCCTGATTTTAGGTGCTTAATATTATTCTTTATAGAATAGGGGTTATAGGCTAACCAATTAATCTAATCAGAAGATAATAAGGTTCTTGTCCCAGAATCAGGCTACACAGAGTTTTGCAACAACCCTCAGGATGACAAGGACACTCACACAGAGAACAAAATATAGCCTTAAAGACTTTTACTGAGATAATATAGAATAATTAATCGGAATTACAAAGGAAAGAATATTGTTCTAGAGATACAATTTGCTTTATATAATAAAGCTTTTAGATTAATATACTCACACCCTTTCTTCATAACTGATGGTAAGAGACAAAGGACCAGACTTGCCTCTTGTATGCTGATGTCCAAGTTCCTCAATTCTTGAGTTGGGGTAGAAGTCTTAGGAGATTCTAGAGTGCTAAGAACTATAGAAAGGCTCTAAAATCTAATTTAGAGTTTGACTCAATTAACTAATTTAAGAGTTAAGAACTATAAAACTAAGACTGAGATTAAGACTATAAAAGACATGAACTGAAGATAGAACTAGAAGTAAAAGGAACTCTGTAGATAGGACTAACTTAACATGGCGGGTTGCCTCTCTTATAGCTTGGGCATTATGTGGCCTCCTTCCATGTCCAAATTTAACTTCCTCACCTACAAAATATCAGGAAATACTTATTCTACAGGCTTGCATGTTTGTTCATATTAATGACACATAGTGACTTTTTCAGACAACTAGCTCATTCTCACCTCTATTATTTCTTCATAACCATATTCTTTGTGGTGTACCTGCTAAGTCTATTGAGGGCATGAACTGAGGTAGCCCCATTAACTTAATGCATCCTGGTTTATCTAGGATAAACGTCTCACACATGTGCACAAACATATATATACTTTATGCTTTAGCTCATCATCACTTATCTAGGCTAAAGGTCCCAAACATATGTATGATAACTTGCCTTAGCTCATCATACAGCCTGTATGGACTGTAAGTTTCATGCATTACAGCCAAAATACTCTAATACAAATCTATAAACCTATTATAATAAAACAAGCAATTTAATTCATAAGAAAAGATATATATGCAAGCAAGCAGGCTAGTCCTATGGGCTACAATCTCCACAGAGAAGTCACCTCCAATGTATATCCTCTTCCCCTCTGGCAAAAGCATGAGGAATTAAATGAGCCTTGCAATATGCCATGAAACTCAGCAAACTCAGGCTCTTTCAGACCAGCAAAGGCAGTACTTTTATATAATGGGGTTTGCTTTGTATATTTGATCTTTCTTGCACCCTTTGTTTTCAGTTTTAGATTGCAAAGTTTTTTCAAGGCAGGGACTGTCTCCTGCTCTGTCTGTAAATCACCTAGCACAAGGAGGTTTTGATACTGATAAGGGCCTTTCTATAGTACCACTATACTCATAATTGGGTGTTCCAGAGTACAAGCCCTATGCCAGCTACATAATTCTGATAGTATTCAGTGTGAATGGGTTGATCTCAATTGTCTTGAAAGGAACATGAAGAGAAATTACTTCTAAAGTATACATGACACAAATCATAAGGGATCTTATAGGAAAATACCAACAGATTTGTACTGGGGAGACAGAGCCTCACTACCAACATCGAGGCGGCTTCATGGAATGCTCATGGATACTTTGGCTAGTGTATCAGATGCACTATACTGCTACCTGTTTCTGAGTGCCTTCCACATAAAATAAGTAACAAACATATAGCACAGGCAAATCATAAACTACAGATACCTTTACTTTTTAAAAACTTCTGAAAATGCCACAGTCCAAGTATAAGACTGCAGAAAACATTTTTGTTTTAGGCAGTGATTTTTCAGGAGACCTGACCCATTGCCACTACTGTCTTTGCAAACACATTGTCGGGCTATACTGAAAGGAGGACAGGAGATATTTTATATGGATTTAATCAGGCTGTAATTTTATTATCAGATGTCTAGAACTACCCAATAGATAAAAGTGTACAGTGCAGGCAACTCCATGTTCATTCAAAATAGCTATCTGGGGCTTCCAGCAGCTGCCCTTCATTTTCCATCCAGGTCCTCAGTCAACCCATGGCTTGAACCTTACCAACCACCTCCCTCATAGGAGGGTTAAGGTGGACTATAAGAAAGGGGAGTTGGCTCCCTGCTGTACCAATCATAGGAGCCCTGGACCCCCCTCTGTTCCATTCCTTTCCTTTAACCAGCACCTCCCTTTTAAGTCCTTTACCAGACCATTTATCTGGTCACTGGATGCCTTCCTCATGGAGTACCTGAACTGGACATCTGCCCCACAATTACAAGGTAAGTTGCAACAAATAGCCTAACCCCTATTCCTCCTCACCATAATAGGGTCTCCCTGACATCTATTGTGGGAAAGGTGAAAAAACCCCACTCTACCTAAGCCAATATGGTGGTGAGGGAAAATTTCCATCCCTGCCTCCCCAAAAAAAGCAGCTACCGCAATGCCTACAGCAGGTCCTAACTCAACCTATTATTCGCACCTCGAGGGGAGGGAGAGTGGGTGCTCCCCTGTCTGCTGTGTGGAGAAAGGGCTTCTAACATCCGGCCTTGCAACTTTTAAAGCCTTCTGCCCTTACATTCCCAGGTGATAAGTCAGTGTCATCACGCTGATTTCCCCCTCAACTTTTTGCAGCAGTTTCTGACCTTCTTCGTCCAACCCCACCATAAAGCACTGCTACCTTCCTCTGTCAAGCTTGGACAATTTCCCCCCTTTTATAGGTCCGATGCGGTCATTGTCAGTTGTTTATCCTAGGAGTAAAACAAGTTAGTGAAAGAAATGTTTTAGCAAATGTTATGAAAAACTGATGTTTTGCAGACATGTATGACAATCCTACAAAAAAAAACTTGTGGGGACTTTTCCTTAATATGAGTGGGAATTAGATGAGACAGAAGCCATATTCTAGCCCAAGAGCTGGAAAAAGTTATAGAGTAAAGTTGAATGTCTGACTCATTTTTCATTAGGCGCACCACTGGCTTAGGATGGAAAATAGAAAGCTTACACTTGCAGCTAAGACTACATAGTCTGAGAAACTGAGAACATCAGCAGAAAAAGACTCCTGCTGAATGTTGTGGCTCATTTCCTGAAAGATCAAAAAAGACAATGCACAATTCACTGAGGAGTCTACATTTCCGGAATTCACAAAGAGTGACTGTAAATTCTCCCCCACCCCCTCCAAAGCAGTTAAATACCACCTGGTCTCTTTTAAATACCTCTAATGTTTGGTTATTATCTTACTCCACTGTAGTGGGTGTATGAGGAACTCTGGGGATTGTGTAGGGGCTCAAATAATTTATAATCATAGTTTTCTAAGCCCTATTCAAATTAATGCTTTTTTGAAGGACTGTGAAAGACACTCTGAGCTCCAGATGGGCACTCCTGTTATAGTTTCCAAAGATCTAACTATAACCTGAATATTAACTGTTTAGTTAGTATAGTGTTCTCTTCTGATGGATGTTATTTTCCTGGACAAGATAAAGTTATAAGAATTTAAAACTTCCTGGGGCTATATCCTTGATTCTTAAGTCTTCCTTGCATTGCTCCTGTAGTGCAAGAGGGACTTCAAGTTGCCTTAAGGCATTATCTGAGGATTCCCCCAGAGTAAGACTGTCACATTATATGGACTCTTCATAGAGAATTATATGTGTTGGCAATTTTTGGCACAATAAATCATATGCTGCTGACAAACACAACATGCTTGCCAAATATGTATGGAGTTTAATTCAGCTGGATCATTAGCCATTCCTCTCAAACAGATCCCAGGGTTTGTGTTAGATAGCTCAATTTCTGCTTTATGAGCTCTTACCTATGGGTTCATGCAGCATTCAATCTTTTACTCCCCTTGTTTTTCAAATATAATATATATAGGAGATATGGTGAGGTGACATTATTTAATGTAGAAAGTATCTGGTTCCAAGGACTCTTCATGTCTAATACGTCTGGGTGATTGAGCAAAATGATCTAGATAAAGAACAGCTGGTTGAAGTAAAACCAGGCAAAGACACATGATGTTGGCATTTCAAAGGACTGACTAAAACTGTAGTCACACACTCTATTAACTGTGTTTCAAGGTAGGTCATAGTTTTGGGGTCCTTCTGGATGCTTTACAACTCTTAAATAAACAGATAAAATGAGGAGCAAGAAATGCATTTTACCATTTTAAGTTAGCCAGGAGCCTATGTCCATTCCTGTCAAATGAGGATATAGGTCATATATATCCACACATTCATTGCCTCTGGGTGTTGTTTCTTTAGCACACCAGACCTAGGTATGATGGAGTGCCATGAAAAATATTCATCTGGTCCATCATGCATTCACTTGTCTCCTGAGCCGCACACGTTGAGAAGAAGACATCATTCTGGTGATCTGAAATTTGTCCCGCATAGCCATTCGCTACAGAATATAACTTAAGACCCTGATCATAGACACTGAATTCATTGTGCCAGAGGACAGATTGGAAATTACTTCACACAACAGCAGAGGTCATTGGGAGCTATATAGTTAACAGTAGCAAGAACGAGAATCATAGGGGCAGGGATAGGGCATTCTCAGCAGTTGCCTCAGGATTCTAGAGTTTCTTGCCATCAAACTAAAACTGACTACATTTCATCACATTCAGAAATGTAGCTTTCCCTCACTAATTATTTCCAAGAATAGGTTGGTGTGGCTAGATAGACAAAGGGGGAAACTGAAGAGTAAAGGGAAGGTGAAGAAACAAGTATTAAAATGGAAAAAAGTAAATTATAAGAAAAGCCTATTCAGGTATACAGTTCAACAACATTTATGAAGAAATGATGGAAAATAAAGTAATTTCCTCTCCTTGCATGTCTAAATTTTGTTAGCACTCAGACACCAAGATGAGCCATGCATTGTAAATAACCAGATTAACACTTCCTACAGACTGTTAAGCTAGGCATTGTGGACTTTATCCAGCATCCGTTGAACTCAGTGTGCCTTTATATTGATTTCAGTGAGCATCAGATCAGGCTGTTAGGAAGAAATTGAATACAGCTTTGCAAAGTTGCTACTTCAAAACTTTAACCAGATTTTAATTTCTGGAAATTGTGTTTAAGTTCTGTGAACTTCGGGATAATTGGTCTGTCTTAAATGACATGGACTTTCACGAGACTGTGGCTATATCTGCACGTGGAGCTGGGTGTGTAAGTCTCAGCTCATGCAGACATACTCGTACTAGCTTTCATCGAGCTAGTGCACTAAACATAAGAATGTAACTGGGATAGCACAGCTAGTGGCTGCATAGGTTAAATGGTATTAGTTGAATGCATGGGATTCAGGCAGGTTTGTATTCAGCATAGCTAGCCCATGCCACTGTTCACTACTGTCCTTACTACTTAGGATACACTACTATTTTCAGTGCATCAGCTCAGTGATAGCCACCACAAGTATGTCTACTTGAGCTGAGAGGCACACCCATAGCGCAACGTGTCATTTAAATAATGTCATTTAAATAAACTTTTAAAGTCCTTTGATATTTATTCTTCAAGACTTTTTTACTTTCTGTCATGAGAATTTTCAAAACTGACCTGTTTGTTAACAAAAGAAAAAAAAACAAAAACAAAAAAAACCACCCTGTATCTCTATAACTGTTCCCTTTCTAACAGCCTTCCTATATTTTTGCACCAATAACTCTCTCTGCACCAGATCATCAGATGGCAAAAAATGAAGCTGTAACATGTAAATGTTAGCAATTGTCCCTTGTTAAAAAGCACCAGGACTCCAGTATTTTCCCCCTCGTATAGTAAAGTATTGCTTTCTTTTTCTGACTCTATCAGAAATGTATGGATAATGCTTCAAAGCACTAGACATTAATAAATACTGTCGCATAGTCTCAATGGTGAAACAGGGTCACCTTATGAAATGACTCATTAACATTTCCCCATGTTTTACCTGCCCAGTTTATTACTTGTTGCTAACTATCTCTTTGCTGCTGTCCACAGTCTGATTTTTTTTCTGCCTCAGTTTTCTGTGTATGAACTTTATTTTCCTAATTTACTCTCTTGTGTTTATAATTTCAAATTTCTGTGTTGAGCACAACACTGGCAGCTAGCATTTCATTTGATTTAAATGCAAATATTACTGCCATATTTTTGTACCATAGTAAAATAGAAATATTGGCTAGCTGTACTGATATGTACCCAGCTTCAATTTACATTTAAGAAACCCACAAAAGCTCCACTCTTATATATTTCTGAGCAATGTAAGCATGTGGTCAAATAATTTTTTGAAAGGAGAGTACTACATCATTAAAGGTATATCAAACATATGTGAAACAGAATTTTTCCTTTTACCAGGAAAATGTAATTTTTTATTCACATAGAACAGTACCTGCAAAGACAAAGGTTGCATTAGAATTTTAGAGAGAATTGTATAAGTCCAAAGTAAAGCCAGGGTGCATTCGAATATATATGTAATTGCTATCTCATTGTTTATAGGACTCAAATAACATACAAAAGCTCCTACATTAGTCAAATAAAACAAAGTTAGAAGTTCCTCATCTGGAAATTCACCTTGCCATTATTTCCAAGGGTGAACCAATAAAATAGGTTAATATTACATTGGTGTTATGCTGTTTAATATGTTTGAACAAGACAGAAATGGGATCCAGTTTCATTAAACATATCTATGACATTTATTTCCTTGCCTCTGCTGGAGACTATGAAAAGCAAGTGACCCTATTACAAGATGGTAGTGGCCACACTCTCAGTAATGTAAAGGGTGGTGGATCCTCAAAGTAAGATATCAGGCCCCCTTCTTAACAAAGATCCCTGTGCACTGTCTGTGGACTCTGTACTTGATGCCAAATCCAGTACAACATTCCAGTACAATATTCCACTGGATGCTCATTACAGTCTGGACGTTAATGCTTCTGAGGACTGGATTCTGGACTAGTACTTATACGACTAGTTCCCACAGCAGTTCTGAATTCTGTACCTCAGAATATAATACTACCCTTTCATCTGGAAAACACTGCTGAACTCCTTTGCACAAGACTTGGAATCACACACACAATCTGATAGTGGATGTTTTTGCTGTTCACACTGAGTATCTTGGTTTAAACTGACTCTTCCCTGTTTGTATGGGCTTGTTTTTAGACTGGAGGTTGAACCTGTAGTATATGTTTATTTTTACGTGCACATAAATGTGCTTGAGTGCCTTACAAAGAAAGAAATGTGATTCCTGCCCGAAAAAGCTTACAGTCTAATTCAGTGCTCAGGGTAGGCTGTGTCTATGGAAATATAAACAATGGATTTGACTTCTTTCTCCAATTCACACCAGCATAAATCAAGAGTGATGCAATTCTACTGAACTCATTGGTTGTCCATCAGTGTAAGTGAAGTGAGAACTGGACCCAACACATTTAAAAATAGATATTTAAAAATACACTAAGGTAATAGAACTTCGAGCAAGCTATAAAAAGTGTGATTTAATGGCGGGGTCACAATCTGTGGACAAAATCGAAAATTAAGTAATTTTTTGGTAGATCATGGTCTAACTATATTTAGCTATAGATGCAATAAAACTATATTGGCATAAATTTAATTGTTGATTCTTACCAGTTAGGTTGTCTTGAACACAATAGTATTTCTTGCCAAAAGAGTTAGTTTTTGTATTTTGTGATTGCATGAAAATGTATCCTAAGGCTGAATTGCATCAGCAGGAAGCCAAAGAGAATAATTTTCATCTCTCTGAATCTGCTTTCATAAAACTTGCCAAAGCTCAAACAGATAATTGGAAATTATGCCATATTATGCTACAAAATTAATGCTCAATCTGGGTATGGAATCTAAATGAAAAAAATAAAGGGGTTCATCATATCTCTGAGAATATATGATGATGACTCTAAAATATGATTCTTTTAGGAGGCATAGCTATGTGAGGAGATAGGGGAGGAAATGCACTGCTCAAATGGTAGTCTCAAGAGCCATGAAATTTTATTAAGGTGTAATGGCTCCTGTGTTCTGGGGAAAACCTGGTAACTGATGGGATTTTCTGCACCTTTTAAAAAGGTGAAACAAGTGTTGTCCCACCAGGGCCTGGTAATGTGATACGTGGAAGCATGCTACATCCCCTACCTTACTAAGGACATACCACCTCTGGAGCGGTAAACCCTGCAGGCAGCACTAGACTGCCAGCCTTTCCCTCACCATCTTCATTCTTCCCTGTACCAACAGCTAAAGTATGGTTGTCTCCTCCATAACTGTGTGTGTGTGTGTGGGGGGGGGGGGCTTCAACTGCTTTTCTAAAACACCTAGCACACCTGCAGCCCCAGCCATAATTTGGTCTAGAAAGATCTGGACAATGCTTTTCATCCACATCATTGTGAAGCGCTTTCTAAAAATGATTGTCCCCATTTTATATGAAAAGAAATGAAGTCACTGAGGGGTTGAATAACTTGCTCACAGTCAAACAGCAACTAGAGTAGAGTTGGGAATAAAGGTCCTAATTGATCAAAGTATTTCAAGATATGCCTATGTCCCATTGACACACACACATAACTGTTAAATGGTACATGTACGTACAGCCCATTGAAGTAATTTAACATGCTCAAACGTGCTGGAAGGGCTTTGCTGAATTGAAGCCTTAACATTGAATTGGAAGATGCACAGTGTGATACCCTGCATATTGGTAGCTTGCATTATGATTCTCACTCAGGCAAAACTTGCTGAAGTCCATGGGATACAGTCGATAGGACTTTTGCTTGGGTAACAGGAGCAGGGTTCAGCTACAAAGGAATAAAATATGTTGAGCTAGGTATATTTTTAACAATTCTTTGCACCAGTATTAATTTTAAAGGGCTTCATCATAGTGTATCAACAACATGAAAACAATTCTGTAATGCTAGAAATATACAGTCAGAGTCAGTTATTTTCCTGAGTTAGAACTTATTTTTGGATTTGTAAAAGATCTCTGTTAGATAATAACATGGTGTCAACACTTCATGAGAAGCCAAAATGAATGATGAAGTCTAAAGTGTGCTGAATGTCTGAAAATGGATCCTTTTTTATGCTATTCACAAGTAATAAGTCATTTTGTATTAAGCATATGATTATAGCTCCAGCCATTTGGCAATACCTTCTTCATAGCACAAAATTGCTCTGTGAATTAATAACATGTATTGTCATGGATAAACAGGTGCCATTATATAAAATTGAATATGCTGCTGAAATGAAAGGCCTGCAGAGAGGAGCATAATTAAATAAAAGGGGGAGCATTGTCACAGGAATGAGTAAAACAAACAAAATGTGAAAGTTAGCCTTTTTTTGGAAGCAATTCGTATTAGGTTCAGCTACATGTATACAAAACTATTGCCAGTAGATTGAATCAAAAATCATCCATAACTTATGTTATAGTCCTCTATGGACTGGTGTGACATTCAGTTGTAACATTCAAAAGATTCTGTACTGTAGTTTCTTATTTACTACTGAATGTTCCTTCCTGTACATACAAAATGCCACTGTTTTTTAATTGATTGTATCACAAGATATTGACTTCAATCAATTAAAAAATATTCTTGTGTTCATTAAGGACCTGATTCTACAAATTCTTGCTCACTTAAAGCTGGATTCCATTGAAGTGAATAGGACTAGTGAGAATAGAGTATTTCACTGAGTAAGTGTGGAAATATTGGGTTCCTAAATAGTTTACTGCTTAAGGTTCCAGAAATTTTCTCCTGTCATCCAATCCAAATAAACACCTGCACATACAGATAATACTCCTGCTACTATATGAAATGGAATCCTCATATACAGACCGTATTCTGAATGTACAGGACACATTGAACCAATACACTGAATTAACCCAAAGAAAGAGGAAAGTAAATACATTTTAAGAACAAGGAATTCTTAAATGTCTTTAGTTCTAGAGGAAAACAACCTGCTAACACTTTATTTTACTATAGGTCAAAAACCAGGAAGAGGAAAGAACAAAAAAAGGCTACAAAACACACTTAGGGGAGCTTGACTCATGACATTGGCAATAAAACTTGATTATTGAAGAATACTTATGCATGTGTGAAAAAAATAATTTAATGTGAAAATAAATTTAGGTCTTTCCAGCTATTTACAGCAAAATTAAACATTAATGGTTCAAAACAATTTTCACAAATCCTATAATTTTTCATAAACACTTCAGCCCTTATTTCCCCCACCCCCCAGGTCAGACCTCCTTACATTACTAATCCATTGGCAAACTCTAACTGTGGAAACCAGAATTAGTGCTACTTAATTATTTTTTCATGAATCCAAAACACTTCTTAATGATCATTTAATTTCAGTATAAACTAAGTCAAAGAAATGAGTTTTTCAAAAAAGGAAATTAATATGTAATAGGCATTAAGATGACCATAAACTATTTTTTAAAAAGGAATGTAACCAACAAATTAAGAGAGAGTGGATCAAATAATACTCACCTTAATTAAATGGCCTCAGTGAAACTTACATGAGTAAGGCAATGCAATTTGACTGAAAAGTAACATTAAACAACATTTTTTACAATTCTAGTGTCTGGCTAGTAGCATATTCTTCCTCAGGCATCTTCTACTGTAAATGTCTTATGGAGAGGAGCAAGAATGCTAGTCTTTTGCCTTACATCTACTTTCTGGGCTGCTGATTGAGTTGCATGGCTTTCATTATTGTAGCAATACTTATTCAATTCCAATCTATGATTACTTTTCATTATTTCCCAGCAAAGTCAGTAGTTATGTATGAGTATCTTACATTGGTCTCCATCTGGATGTCTGTTTTTCTCACATCAAGCATGGACGGCCATAGACGATTTATTGAGACTGTCAGTAATACACATTCAATAATTCCTAGACATCCGTTCAATGTCTTTGTTTTTGAGCATTGTCAGACAAGAATTAAGGTGATTTTTTCCTTGACACTATTTTTATCTCACACTGATGCTTTAAGTTTTGCTCATTATTTAGCTCATTCATATACACCTAACTATTTCTGGCGGATGAAACATTACACCATGCTATTCTAACTTTGCATTTGGACTAGTGCACATAGCACAAGAGCCAGGCTTCTTTTCCTCTTGATTGTTTTTCTGTGGATGGTTCAAAATCTATAGGTGTTTATTTTTCTACTCCTTTTGTGATGTTCATGGTGCACCTTTTGTTGCTAAGGCTTGGTCTACACTTACCCCGGTGATTTGGTGGCAGTTGACGGGAATTACACAAACTACGCAGAGAACTTGTGCAACTCCCATTGACAGCTGTGCTTCTTTTCTGCACGCTGTCTTCACTGCACTGCACCAACGGGAACCGTGGTCCCATCGACGCAGCGCTACGCCACTTGCAGGGGTGGATTAACAGTGTTGACTTTTGGATTGACTGACCGGGTCTTCACTGACGGCTCAGTCGATCCAGATAAGTAGATCTGATGCCGCCATCAGTGTAGACATAGCCTGATTTGCATCCTTTAGGTTTAAAGTTCTTAACCTCATGGTGTCATTGCCTAATTTCATGCATGTTTGTGTCCTTATACAAGAATGTTTGGGGAGTGTCTTATTGTTTTCAGATTAAGCCAATGCTTTGTGAAGTATTTTGAAAGTGACATAAATGTTAGAGATTAAAAAATTTGTTATGTTTATTCAACATTTCAAACATTGTTCAAATTTAGTTATTCTGAATGTCTCAATTTTTGGGTGTTCACCTCAACCTAAAATACCGTTGGGATTTTTTTTTATGAGGGTGGGTGCCCAACATTATATAAAAATCAGACTTCTTTAAAGTTGTCAAGCTGGGCACTAAAGTTGTACAGTTGTAAAGTTGGGCAGCCAAAATTATCTAGTCACTTTTGAAAATGTTGGGTGTACTTTTTTCCCCCCTTTAGTTTTAATTGTATATTCATGATGATGTGAGTTCTCTAAATCATACATCAGCATACTAATATATTATTTTAATGGGATTGTAGCCCTCTTGCCTTTCAGTAGTTTGAAAGAAGCAGCTCCTATAGACAGCAGCAAATAGGCAGAGAATTGGAATCTGAAACTGTCTAGCCTGTGCCTAAGATCCAGACCAGCAATGGGGGCATGGATGGAGAAGAGGTGGAGTTAATACACCCTAGATCTGACTGACATTCTTAGACAACTAAGCATTCCCGGAATAGGTTGTATGAGACTGGGAACACCCACAGGTGTGTCTATCCCAAAACAACACCCTTTTTAGGAGAGGGTAAGTCTGCTTCCAGCCAGAGAAGCACCCAGATGTTCACAAGCAAGAGGGTTCCATCTTTGACTCCATGAGCAAGCTATGTAACTGGAAGGACAAATATTATTGCTGCTTAGATATTCCTGGAAAACATCAAATGTTATAGTCATCTGGTGTAGGCTGGCTGGGAATTTTTTGATTAAATGTTTTTTGTCAGATAAACTATACCAAAATATTTAGTGGAAATATATCAATTTTGATAAAATTTTTCTTGGGAAGGAGGGAGAGAGAAAGAATTAGATAAGTTCATGGAGGATAGATCCATCAATAGCTATTAGTCCAGATGCTCAGGAATGCAACCCCATGCTTTGGATGTCCCTAAGACTCTGACTACCAGGTGCTGGAACTGGATGATATGAGATAGATCACTTGATAATTATCCTGTTCTGTTCATTCCCTTTGAAGCATCTGTCATTGGCCACTATCAGAAGACAGGATACTAAGCTAGATGGACCATTGGTCTGTCCCAGTATGGCATTCCTATGTTCTTAAACAGCAAACTACCCCTACCCCTCTCCCAGAGACAATAGCCTGGCTAGGATACTCATCTGGGATGTGGGAGACCAAGTTTCAAGTTTTTTCTCTGAATCAAGTCCTTTCTCTGAATGTCTCCCACACCCCAGGAACGTGCCCTAATGGTTGGGCTATTACTGTTGCCAGGTGGCTCTTTCTCATGTTCATAAAATTTCAGAAGGTTTAATTTATGTTCTGAATTGGAACAAACAGATTTGGAAACATCAGTATTTTGCAGAATGGAATTCTTGTTTCTCTGCCATCCCCAGGTTGGTGCGCTTGATCTTCCCTAACTTTGGCATGGTTGGTGATGGGACACCTACTCTTTCTTGTACCTCCTTTCTAAACTGTTATCCTATATTTTATGGCAGAGGTCCCTCAGAATTTATGCATTTGTACATAAAGAAGGCCCCCTACAATGAACTTAGATGAGTACCTGTTTGTAAAGGACTCTGTGTCCTACAAGATACAAATGTTAGAAAAGATTTGTTTCATACAACTCTCACTTCAGTATGGGTGTTTCCAATTATATCTTTACTGGATAAGTATGTTTATTGCTTCTATGATTTCTGTGACACAAACTGACTTGAGGCTTTTTCATAAAAAAGCCATTGTCTTGGTATAGAGATGGCAGGAGATCTATAAAATCACATAATCTAAGAATATGGAACACTTTTTCAAAACAAGCCAATATGTACCTTTTATATATTTTTCTTTGAATTTTAGTATACTACTATCTTTGTCTATTTAGTGAGAGAAATAAACTTTATGATTAAAATATATTCTTCAATGACTTTTCAATTTTACTAAAATAATTTTTCTTGTTGTGATAAAGCTGCGACTCCTCAATTTTTTGCTGTGACAGATAGGCCATAACCATTCACAAAAGAACAGATGATTTGCATGTGCACAGGTCTACAATAGTTTAATAAGATGGCTGTGAATATTTTAAGTACTTTTATGGCCCTCATTACCACAGTATCAGACCAGCTCACAGTCTTTCAATGTAGTTATCCTCACAAAACACCTGTCAGCCAGAAACAAAGGAAGTGTTCAGGGAGTTGTAAGAAGGGCCAGACTATCTTTTTAGCAGTTCACTAAGTATGTAGAACTAGAATTTTGTTTTTATTAAATCTAATGTTATAAAATTATCAAATACAAAGTTTTTGAAGGGATCAGATTCTGTACATCTGGGGATAGTGCATAGATTATCCAGAAAGTGCAAGGTTTGGTTTGAAAGTCATACAGTACAAAGAGTACATAATCTGCATTATCCCAGATTAAAGGTTATTCATTTAGTGATACAGTTGAGATATAAACACTGCAACATTTGGGTACATCACTCATACAAGAGAAATACTGAGGTTGGTTAGTGACAAGGAAGTAGAACAATGAGTGTTGATTGTCCTTCATTGAAAGATAAATTCAAGATATTTAGTCCTTTTAGCAAATACAGTCCACAAAACAAAGGTCTTTCTACATTGCTTTTCCAGCATACTCTGGCTCATTCCTCCTGGTATTGCCTATGCCTGGTGATGTGTTCCAAGTAGATATCCCTGGACCATCTGAAGGTGTCTAACACCATGAGATGCCACATCAGCCAAGCATAACGCTGCCTGATTCCACACGCCTGCAACATCTGCTCGTTGCAGGAGTCCCATATGCCCAGGGCTCCAATAATTAAAGCGTGTATTTGAACCTCGTAACCGTTTGCTTTCACAGTGTTGGCCAGGAGCACATATTTCTCCTCCTATTGAACTTGGTCATTGTGGAAGGCCAGAGTCCTGTTCTCAAAGGGGACCATGACATCTACCATGGCGATCTCCTTCCATTCCTTGTTGGTGATGAGAATCTCCAGTCACAGCTGACAGCCCGTTTCAGGGATGACTAAATTGACTACCACCTTCCCCACACATGCCGGGATGGCTCTGACCAGGAGATCCTGGATGGAGTTATGGCGCAGCTTCCAGGCTCTGGAGTGGGGCTTGCAGCTACACAGGATTTGGGCAGTGTCTCGTTCGAGTAGCCGCACCTCCTGCACCGCTTGTCCCGATGCCCATGGCGGACAGCTCCATTCAACGGGACACATTTGAGCCAGGCCTGGTGGATGAACCTCCAGTCGGCGAATTGGGTGAAGCTACCCCCGGGGAGGAAACAGTTGCTGGCATTCCTTTTGCTTATCACCTCGAAGATCTTGCCCTGGTCCGGCTTCTACTTGAGGTTTTCCATGCCCTGCATGTAGACGGCATCCTTCAGGGCCCTCTCCAGCATGCTCCTGGCGATCAGGGTGACGATCATGTTTTTGGTAGTTTTGACCTGTGGCACCAGGACTCTGAGTTTAATTTACTCACAACACATAGTTGGATCTGTCTGGGGTAGGCTCAGATTAACCAGTGTGCAGTTGCACAGGGCCCCTATCTCAGGGAAGGCCCCCTGCCAACTAGTAAAACACACACTCAAAACTTGAGTTGTGCTGTGACCCAGCATGCCAGCTCATAACATCACTCACTCAGGTTTGGCTAAGCCACTTTTCCATCATGACGGAGAGGCAGCCAGGCCAAACCTAAGTGAGTGGCACTGTGACCTGGTGCTTGCCCCCCTCGCTTGTGCCATAACCATCAAACCATCAGAAGGTTCACTGGTCCTCCCCCACAACACAAAGTCCAGCATCTCAATAGGGGGAGTGCCCCCAAGTTGAGAACTTATGTTCTAGGAGGTACAAGAGGTGCGGCACATTGACATATTGAGTGGGGTGGTGATTTTCTTGTATATAAGAAGCTCTGTCTGGTTTAATGAAGGTGTGGGAGGAGAGATCCCCCATTTCCATAGTACAGAGAGCCCAGAAATTGTTTAATCTGGGCTTGGTAAGGAGCTTCATTGTTCCAGCAACAGTTCTGCCTTGGTCAGTCTGTTTTGAAAGATGCCTCTTCCTCCCCTCAACTGCACCAATGCCTGTACTCTGTTGGTAGATAATTCCATGGTTCTGGTGGAATGGAACTCAGATAGCTAGGTCTCCCCCCTATTGAATGTAGATGAGGAAGTACTGGGGCAATGGGTCATGGCAACACAAGCAACCAAGCTACTGAATTGTGAACAATATGAAGATTTTTAGATATGACTGTTAATCAGGTCAGGAATGTGTGGCTAACCAAGGACAAATGAGTAATATTCAAGGGAACAGTCTTCTAGCCAGCTGCAGGTGAAAGTGGATGTTTTGCTGTCATGGCTATGTGAGCATGTAGTAGCACTGAGGAGTCCAAAAGGACCCCAAGGCTGTAGATAGACTGAATAATCTGAGGGTAGATGGCTTTGATTAGTGGGGGAATCTCTCCTTCCATCCTCTTAGTTCTTCACCTCTTTATTCCTGAATTGTGTGTGATTCCCTTCCACCCTTCTCTTTTCTTGTCATTAATAATCTCCATCCTTCCCATTTCCCTAACCTCTCAATCACTACATACTCATTTCAAACACATCAGGTCTCCTGAATGTACCTGCTGAGTCTACTCACTCCCAACTGAGGATATTTGCGAAGGCTACACAGCACTGAGTGCCATGGACCAAAATTCTTGGCAGATTGGGGAAGACATGGACAAGAGTGAGTCAGAATTCCTTTTATGGTCTCCCTTCTAGGATGGCCTAGCAGCACATCACCTTTACACCAGGATGACCCTAGATGCTCAATAGAGCCCTAAAGAAGTAGGACTGCACATACAAATGCCGCACTATAAGTCTAAACATGCATTTCCATTCATTTAACACTTTATTGAAAAGAAATGAAAATTGGAAACTTAAACTGTGCTGAAACTAATCTGGCCTGAGTAACAGAAGGTTAGCAAAACACTTCAGATGTAAATCTCCCATGTCTTTATCTTGATGTCTTTACCTTTGATCAATAATACAATAGGAGCTTCCAGAATCAAAGAACCCCTAACTGAGAGTGAGCTGAAAGTCTGTCAGTGTAATAACATTAGAGCTGAGTCACTTACATCTTGATGTTGTAGGCGAACTGGGACTTAATTTGGAATGGACAGGGAGAGATTTGAGAAAATGTGAAAAATTTAAATTTTCCAGTTTTTTCCTTGGATCTTGTAAAAGCTAACAAAGGGATAAAAAGGTTTCAATGTTTGACTAAAAGCAAGATGGCTTATCAAGTATCTTTAAAAAATGTCACCTTGGTTCAAATTCTAGACACTTTGTTGGAGCCTATGGGACTGACTACCTACTACAGGGATTGTTAATATTGCCATGGAATTGTGTTTAATTTAATTGCATTTTACCGTGGTTGGAACTTCTAATCAGGGTCAAAATGTGGAATTTTGTGTACAGTTCTTTGTAGGGGATGGTGCATGACTGCTTTGCTTGGCAGAACCTGCTTCCTGTTCTACCCAGCCAGCACTACAGGCCAATATGTAAAAGAGGCCGGGCTATGATCTGCACCCCTGAGGCAAAGAGGGAGCAGTTGTGCACTCCTGAGCATAAAGACTGTAATTATTGCTGGCATTGCACAGGATGCCCAAATGGTTCAGGAAACGTTCCTTGAATGAAAGATTATCATGAAGAGAGGCATTCTGTAAGATAATTAGGCTCATGTCTATGGAAAGCTTTGAAAATCAGAACTGAGTTAGAATTTTACCAAAGAATGACCCTGAGAACCACTCAGTGCCAATTGACAAAGGGTCAATTGTTCAGTAACAGTAATCCCTGGTAAGCCTGACAAACTCACTACAACCAACACATTGCTTTCATAGTATTTATCCAAAAAGGGGTTGGTGAGGTATCTAATAAAATGTCATTATGTCTTATGTAATACTGGTTTTTGTGAGATGTATGTACAGATGAGATTTAAGTAGTGTGTATATATACTGGAAAATAAGTTTTAAAGTCTGAATCAAAGCAGCGTTGACAAGCAAGTTTTGACTGGACAGAAGATGTATATTTATTTACCTCTCTGCTTTAGTTCACATGTCAAACAAGTACTGTATACCAACACAATTGAAGCCCATTTGCATACAACATCAACATGAGGATGTGAAGGGAACAATGAGCCAGAGTACAAGGGAATAAACAACAGGGATCATCCAGATTCTGAGAACAAAACAATTAAATTTGGGGATACAAGAAGCCAGAAGGACACCTTTTCATCCTTCCCTAAGGAAGCAGAAAAGGGACAGAGCTTTTTTCTTTCATGAATGGTGGATCTCAACCACATTGATTGGAGATGCTGGGAGATAACTTTAGGTGAGAAACTAATTTAGACAAGGGTTTTAGCCTATTTAAGTTACATTTAGACTTTAGAAACAAGTATGGATTTTGTTTTATATGTAACCATTTCTGTTTCCCTCATTTTCCTTTTAAACTTATTTTTTAAACTAAGCCTTTGATAATAAACTTATAATTGTTGTCACTGTAAATATATCTCAGTGCTGTGATATTATATTGGAGCTGGTACTCAGCTGGTGTGCTCACTTTTCCTTTGGAGACAGCTTAGCTGGTAATTTCTGATAGGGTCCAGTGGTAAAGAGCTGGACTACAGAGGAATGCTTCAAGGGGTCTCAGGGATTTGGGGTGCATATATTTTTAACCTGCAAGGCAAAGTATGGTCTGGAAGAGACCTGAGGAGATTGTTTGGGTAGCTAATAAATTGGTAGTATCAGGGTGCTGACACCCAGGTAAGCACAAGCAAATCTTCCACTTGCTGGAGGCAAAGAGTAACAAAGGTGACATATAGTCCTGGGCATCTAGAGGAAGCAGCACATCAAGGGGCTAGTGTAGGGAGCAGAGTATGGGGATGATGTGATTTCCATGGATGCTGGTGATGAGGAAGTACTCTGTAACAATTAAAGCTTTTTCAAGTGCATAATTTATATCCCTAAACATGAGTTGCATTAATCTGTCCTGGAGACTAAAGATGTGCCAATGATAGTGGTCAAATTACTGTCCAATAGACTGGGGCACAATTTTCACCCCCAATTAGTCAGAAGAAAGTGTTGTTTGAGACTCCAGCAGCAGCCAAGAGGACCCAGGGAAGGTTAACTAGTTTGATCTGGGAAGCAATCTATGTTCTATTCTTTGTGTGGGAAGCAGGGACATAGACATATTATCATTTTAAAATAATGCTGAGGAAATGTTAACTCCCAAAGGTGCATTCAGTGTCAATTATATTAAGCATTTTGCAATATTTGGTGTCTATATTTAAAGCCCCTGATCCTGGAATCAATGGAATACATGAGAATCTCAACTCATTTTTTTCAAAAAAATGAAGTAAACGATTATCTGATGGTTGTGGAGAAAAGCCTGAGAACATTACTAGGACCTTCTCCTTCTGCTGTTACCTCTCATTTACTAGCTGTGTTGATGTTTATGTAGTCACATTGCCAGTTTGGGGGCTTGATAAAAGCAGGTCTCAGCAGCACAGAGGCTGGGGAAATTGAAACTGAGACCAGCTATGTAGCCAGTGTTTGAGAGACAAACAACTTATGGAGGCTGAATAAGCAGCCGGACAGATAAGCGGAGCAAACAACTGCAGGCACTGGATAGCCAGCATGTGGCTGGGACCACCCAGACAATGGGAGCTGAGCCCAGGAAGGACAGTGTTTGTAAAGAGTTCGCTGCGGGGATCAAGTTACAACCACAGGAGAATATACAGGTCCTGATCTCCCTCTGCTGAAAAGGATCTGAGATTCCATTTTGTGTCTCAGCCTGAGTGTAATGCCTACCAGTTGATTCTGGTAGGCCACCCTGGCACCAGGATCCAGTGGATGGGTCATCATTTGAGACTGGCTAGGAAAATCTGTTCCATAAAGAAGAGAGTGAACCCCAAGACTCTGCCTTGCCAGAAAGGACTGAACACCAGCTATGTCTGGTAGACCTCTGCTGCACCAGAAACCAGGGGCCAGCCAGAGCTTCCTAAAAAGGTACCACATCCCGTCTTTGGGCATCAAGTCCAGAAATCAGCTAAGGCTTGTGTGGATGCTTTCTGGGGGGAATGGTGGAATCATCTTTATTTTTACTGGGCTTTTGAGGGAGGAAGTATTTTTTCATTGCTGTGGAATGTGTTGATTTCTCATTTACCTGACATCCATAATTCCCTGTCTGTTCTCTTTATTCCTTTCTAGAGCTTGTCAGGAATTACAATTCCTATTCTGTGGGAAATTTTCACTGTTCAAACAAACTTCCATTCTGAAATCTCAATTTCCTAACAGACAAAAAGCCCCCCTCTTCACTCTCCCCCACCCCCAAATGATTTAGGACTATCAACGGTGCTTAATTTGTGCCAGGGCTGAGATGGCATGTCTAGGCTTAGCAGTTGATAGCCCTGGCACCACTGGGCTTGCTGCATCAGTTATGAATATAAAAAAATTGCTTGAGCCCCAGCACCTCTTTCATTACAAATTAAGCACTGACTCTGAACATGTTTTGTTTAGACTTTTAACACACTTAATATATCGAAGTAATATATTCTATTTAATTTTAAATATAAAAGCCAAAATAAAATGAAACATTTTGACTTTCCTATTGTAAAATTCTTCAAAATTGTTGTATTTCAAAAAAAAATTTGATTTGACAAAACTGCATTTTTGATGGAAAACTGTTCTACCAAAACAAATTTCTACCAGCTCTATTTTTTAATGTACCCTTTTTTCCCCCAGGAATAAAATGTTTATTATGATCTGTTGATTCTTGATTCACAGCAACACGGCTCTGAGCATTAGTTTATGGACCCATCTTCTAGGTGGAGGCGCTCAAAACTAAGAGCCCAGAGCTCACTGACCCTAAAGTGAATCACATCCCGAGGAAGGAGGAATAATGGGCTATCCCACATTGGGACCTGGGATTCCCCAAGAGAAGACTGCATATAGAATAGTGGTTAACTCCTGCAGCAGTGGGACAGGCATGTCAAGATGTTCTCAAAGCTTTTGGGCCAAAACCCTAACATAGTGATCTCCCTGCACTCTTTCCAGTTAGGACTTTATACACACATGCCAATTAGTGTGTTTTGTCCACTATGGGGAAAAATAGGCATATAGGGACTAAGTGAGGGGGCAGGCTCTGGGGAGCATATCTGACTTGCTTCACAGGCCAGGTCCTACTGGGACTTTGGCTAAAGATAAATTAATTCTGGAAGAAATAGGGTCCTCTGACACTGTCATGAACAAAAATGATGCTTTTGCTGAGATCAGAATTTTGTAATGGAACAGTAATTTTTTAACCTACCCACAATTCTTACATGCTTCTATTTGTATCTCCTACCCTGTACATAGGCAAGGAGCAGAACAATGTTTCTGGAGTTGCAGCAGCTGCTTCTCTCAGTTCTATAATTTCGTTAGTGAACTTATTCATTTACAAATGGTGATTAGTCACAAAATGAACATCAGCCATGTGCCTGATTTCCCCAAACAGCTCCCTCAAACAGCCAAATGAACAAAACATCACTCATATGAATGTCTGTACACAATGGAATAAAAAGAGTGATGTACCTGGTTGTATCCACGTTCTGTTTAGCATATATGAAATATTTGTTTCGTTTTTCTAAGTACATTATTCACTCAGCTCTTATAAAGAATTGCTTACTGAAAGAGTGAAAATCAACCAGAACCAAAATTATTCAACAGTAATCACAAGTGCATTATTACCAGAGCTGATCAGGAATTTTTTTATTAATGTTTTTTTGGTGGTTTTTTTTTAGTCAAAAAAATTCGAGTTCATCAAAACCCAAACTTCATGGAATACATTCAGATCTGATGAGTTTCCTGACTCACAAGTTGAAGAAAAATTTGAAACCATTAAAAATGTTTTGTTTTGATATTTTAAAAACAAATTCCAGTTTTCTTATTTAAAATTGAGCTAATTAGATGAAAAAAGACAGGTCAATGTTGAAACCATGTTTCAGTTGACCAAAACCAAAGCATTTTTTGATTCATGAATATTTTTGAGACTTTTTGTCCTGATCTGAGCCAAGAAGATTTGAACTCTCAAATGTCTGAGGGACAATCTGTTTCCTGCCCAACTCTAATCATGAGATAAGTGCAGCATAAAACTTAAACTGTCATTATGCAATTTATAATCCTATTTTCTTCACTTGTTAATGTGATTTGTCATGGGTGTGCTCCAGTTGGTTACAGAATGTGAACCCATCTAGGTTAAAAGCCAGACTTACTTTATATTTTTGTTTTATCTTTTCCATCCATCATTTATAAGGCTCCAATCACCACAGTATGTAGGCACTTAAGAGAAATTATACCAGTATAAAGATGAACCCTTAATGTACAATGATATTCACTTGCAACTTTTAGCCACTTGGAATTGGATTTTTCAAAACTTATCTCTCTCCTCCTCATTGTTCTCTGGTGTCTTATTCTGGGAAAGTTGGTTGGGGGGGAGAGGGGGGAGACAAGAAAAGGTAGGGGCTCAACACTCTGCATGGCGGCCAAGTGAATGAATGAATTCACTAACATGAACTTGATAGCCACTGGACCTCTGAAAAATTATTTATTTTTCTGAAATTTGTAAACATTTAATAGTTTAGGTTATACTGATTTTTAATTTCAGTTCCACAACAAAATTAATTTCATTGTTCTGTAACTCTGCCACTGTTAACTACAGCTCCAGTCCCAAGCCCAGATGAAAAAGGAGGGTTCTTTGGCTGGGTTTGTGACTAATCACCTCACTGCAACAGAAACAGTTCAATTAAACAAAACTTGACGTTGATAAGCAAAGAGGGAGCTCAAAACCCAAGTATGACAGAGCTCAGAGAAATCCACAAGGAAGCTGAAATTTCAAGACATTGAAACCTGACAACCAAATCTGTAACAAGAGCAGGCATGTGGAATATATATGCTTTGTATAGTATTTTAAAGCTGGCACAGTTACAGAAGCAATGAAAAAATATCATATGAAAATACCATCATCCGTGAGATGAGATGGGCAGGAAGTGGCAAGATTGTGTCTGATGATGCTACATTCTTACACACAGGAGGAAGAAAACATGAAAGAGGTGAATTCTGTATAACATCACAGGAAAGACCTGCTGGTTACAGAGCTAGCCAATGATAGAATACAGCCAGGCTGAAAACAAGACATGTCAAATGAACAATAATCCAAGTGTATGTGTTAAAAATGCAACTGGCAATAGTGAAAAGGATACGTTCCAGGAGCAAGTGCAGTAAGTATTGGCTGATATGCCTAACATGACATCAAGATGATGACAGGCAACTTCAGTGCACAAATAGGCAACAACTCTACTGTCTGGGAAGGAGTCGTGGGCACAGCTGTGGAAGATATACAAACTGATCATGGCAAACTACACTAGAATCTCTGTGGTATAAATGCTCCAAAGATGGGACGCGATCTCTTCCAGCACAGAAGGATTCACAAGCTCCCAAGAAGATCACCAGATAATGCAACTGTCAACCAGATGGACCATGCATGTGTATTTCAGAGAGGGATATCTTCTTTGAGGGAGGACAGAGTCAGCAGAGGCAAGGTTGGCTCAGCTCTTCATCTTTTAGTGGCCACGTTACAACTTTGACTAAAAAAGATAACAAAGACAGACAAGAAAATTGTTATAACAGCAGAGAAGTTCAAGGACAAAGAAATGCGGATCAGATTCCAGATTGCATTTAACAACCATGTCAGTGTTTTACAGGACCAGGCTGATGAAAGTGAGGAAGACAGTTGGAGAAACTGAAGGAAGATGGTAATTGAGACAACAGAGAAAGCAGGAAGAAAGAAGAAGAACGAAGAAGCCAGAAGAAAGATGCATGGATTACATCTGGAATGTGGACTGTGATTGACAAGGATAAAGCTCTGAAGGACAAAGGGGTACAGTGGAAGACAAAGGAAGAATTCAAGATACAGAGAAAAAGACAAAGAAATAAAGAAGAGATGCAGTAAGATAGACATACCTGGGTTCAGGAGAAGGCTGCAAAGGCAGAAGCAATGTAGTACAAAGGGGAGACTTCAAGCATCTCTATAGAATAGTGACAGATTTCTCAGGAAGAATCAGACCATCATAGGTGGTACCATAAGGGATTCTCAGACTAGAAGTTGAAAATGTATGAAGAACAAGCTAAATGATGGAGGGAAAATTTCTGTTCCATAACAAATTGTCCAAAGCTGACAATCATGCACAGGTTTGAGAGAAATCCAGTGCTAAGTTAAAAATGGAAAAGGAGCCAATGAAATTAAAGCAGCCATCAGAAGCCTCAGACAGGGGAAATCTCCTAGGTTTGACAGAATCCAAACAGATGTACTAGAAGTGAAAGGTCAATTTCTGATTGAGCAGCTAATAAAACTCTAACTAAATATGGGTGAAAGAACAAGTGCCACAAGGCTGGAAAGATTGTATTGTGACATTGCCAAAAAAGAGTGATCTTACTCAGTGTCAGGCTCTGATGTCTAGGAAGTCAGGCCTGGTGGGTTGGAGCCGTGGTCAAGAATAGGTACCAAGAGTCAAAGCTGGTTGTAGAGTCACAACTGGGCTGAGGTCAGTGCTGAAACTGGAGTCCAGGAACAGGTTGTGGGTCAGAACCATGCTCAGAGTCCATGGACAAGCCAAATCAGCATTGTAATCAGAGTCCAGATGCAGGTGAAAGCCACGCTGGAATCAGTCCAAGGGTTTGGGGCGCAGGAGGTAGGTGCAGGACAGGAGAGGGGCAGGAACAGGGCTGAATTGATTGAGGCCAGAATAGGGATATGGAATTGGCTGAAGCAGGCTGGAACAAGGTTTGGGCAAGGCTGGACAGGAGTAAGGGCAGTCC
Source organism: Emydura macquarii macquarii (assembly GCF_026122565.2). Classification (NCBI taxonomy): domain Eukaryota; kingdom Metazoa; phylum Chordata; order Testudines; family Chelidae; genus Emydura; species Emydura macquarii. The sequence continues at coordinate 5,045,756 of NW_027131500.1, read as the reverse complement.
GGAAGCATAGGGAGTTTGTAACACTGTGAGGCAGCAGAAGGCCAGGTGATGGTGTTGCACACAGTAACTTGTGGCTCTGATGGTGAAAGTGAAATATCTGTGCCTGTGGGTCATTTGACTGAGGGCCTGCCCAGGGACAGGCTTCCACAGCATGCCTGAAAGATGAATCAAGCTCTGCTAAAGGGATGAGTCATTATAGCTGAGTAAGCAGCCTTAGTCCGAATGTGTGTTTGTCTCACTCTCAGAACGTGAACTGGAGAGGTATTGTACTGCTATCAATCCCAGGCAAAATACTGGCTACAGTTATGCTGAACAGAATGAAGATGGAAGTGGATGAAATATTATGAGAACAGGATGGGTTCTGTCCAGGTAGTTCATGTTGTGATTCATTCTATGACAGATCATCAAAAAAACTACTGCTTGGCAAAAACCCACCTTAATCAATTTTATCAATGTTAAGAAAGCATTTAATAGTGTCCACAGAGAGTCTCCATAGTCTTCACCCTACGGAATATTCCTAGAAGCTGTGGGATACCAGATAAGCTGACCAACATAATCAGAAGTTTATATGATGGAAGAAGATGGATTGCAGTGTGATGGGGTATACAAACCCCAGAATGGACAATGAGGCATTAAAAAGCTGCTCTTGGCCTCAGCCAGCTCCACCTGCCCACATCTGGAAGGCATGAACAGGCTGTAGGAGGAACTTAAAAGGAGAGCAGAGCAGAGCAGATCAGTTGTTGATAGACCAGAAAAGAGACCAGACCTTCAGACCTCAATGCCTGAGGAAAGGGATGACTGAAGGCAGGAGCTTCCCAGATGACCACTGACTGAAGGCCCCTCTCTGAGGGAAGGGAAATTCAAATTCTGAGGAGGGAATTGTTTCTATTTTTTATTAACTTGGTTTATTTGCATTAATTCCTTTTCATGGACTTCCTGGGAAGGGGAAAGACTTTAACGAGACCTGGCCAGAGGGCCAAGTCACAGAAAGAGGCAGGTCACTGCAGAAATGGAGCAGCCATCAGCATGAGACACCCAATAGTGAGAGAGCTGCTTTACCATAGACAGCCACAAGGAGATGCCAGTAATAAGCCAACACCTTCACAGCAGTAAGATCAGATGCAAGACTGAGTGAGTGATTTGATGTTGTGACTGGAGTTAGATACTGGCATGTGCAGCAAAAGCCATTGTAGATAGTGTAAAGTATACTAGAAGAGATGAGTATTATGACCTGGACTTTGCTGATGACATTGCTTTACTAAGTATGACCTGGAGCAGAATGATTGCCCTTACGTCAGAGGTAGAACAGGAAGCAACAAAAGCTGGATATAAACTAAATGCAGAGAAAACCAAGATTATGAAGGCACAAAACTGAATGCTAGATTAAAAGGTGTACATGGATGGGAAAAAATTTGATCATGTAGAAGAGCTCTTCTGCCTGGGAAGTGTGATATTTAAAGGTGGCTGCGATAAAGCTATTCATACAAGATTAGGAAAAGCAAACCCCACTTTTGGAAGAATGAACAACTTCTGGTCAAATTAAGTTTTCAACATCAAACTAAAGTCAGAATATACCCTGTGATTGTACTGAGCGTGCCACTGTATGAAGCAGAGACTTGGCCGATGACAGTGGCTAACTGAAAAGAGATTGGAAGCTGCCCACGACAGATAGATGGCTGAGGAAGATATTAAATATTTCATGGAAATACAAAATAACAAATCCAAAAGTAAAGGAGCTGACAGAGTTCACACATTAGAAAATATTATCAAACAATGAAAATTCAGGTTGGGAAATCTACGCTATATGGAAGGTGAAAGATATGCTAAACAAACCCTGAATTGGGCACCCAAGGGAGGAAAGAGAAAATGAGAAATGTCCAGGGAGGACAGTGACAGAAAATATTGAATGCACAGGCATCGTCTGGGAAGAAGTATCACAACTATCCAGCGACCATAACAATCTTTTGAGGAACTGGACAATGTAATGTGTCAGCAGCACAGAAGAAGCTATGGTCTAAAAGGTTATTAGTCTGTGAGTCTATAAGAAGAGAATGTTCAAACTATATATAGAGGGCGGATTTCTCAAGGTATGTAGACACCTCGTGGGATTTTCAAAGCATCTAAGCGCCTAAAATCCATTGAAGTCCATGTCTTTTAGGCACCTAGGTTCTTTTGAAAATCCCACTAGGTGATTTAATATTTTAAAAATCTGGTCTGGACCACTAGAGTTAATGAAATAACCATCCTCACCTGAACAGCAGTCTATATGGTTCCTAAAATTTTCAGTGCCTTCAGAAACCAAAATGTTTGAGACCGTCAATTGAATGAACAGATTGTTTTCCATTTATTGATATAGTAAGTGCAGTGCTCTTTTCCCTCACAGGAATATGGTGACGATTAATTATCTAATGTTTGTACACTGCTTGAAAGATGTAAAATTTTATGTAAAGTACATGCCAAGCATATTTTATGTACATATTGTTCTTTGCTCTTAAACTGATACTTCATTAATAACATTATTTTTACAGTAACTCTTTTTTAACTAGAAACCCTTATTTGATACTGGGGAAATAACAAGAGTATAAATGTAAAGTAAAAGGGCAGAGCCTTTTCCATTTTCATTAAAAGTATTATCAAGTCTAATGCTAGCCTTGAAAATAACGAATGAAAACTGCTTGTATCTGTTAAGATGCTAAATTAAGTCTCTGGGTTTTTATCAAGAAAACATTCTGAAATCATTCTGGGAAAAATATTTTACATTGTACATGTTTTTGTATAGAAATATCAATTCATATCATGATTTTTCAAGGCACTTTACCAAATAGAACATAATGAAGTCTGCAATGAAAGCAAAGGAAAGAATGTTCAGCTTTGATTTGAAGAGAGGCAGAATCCTTGATACCTTTGGGTAAGACTCTCAGAAAGAAATTGCTAAATGGCTACAAGCCCAGTGTTACATGATTGTTGTTGATACACAATTTATCTTCAACGTGCTTTACTGACAAGTAATCTCAGATGTCTGACAAGTAAACTCAGATTACTTTACTTGATAGTTGAAGATTTAAGGGGTGACCAGGTCAGAAGGTGTTTAAATTAATACCCCATAGGGTTTTATATCACTGGCAGCCAGTGTAACTTGGCTAGCATTAGTGTTCATAATTTGCTGTATTGAGTATTGTGACAATACTATAGACAGCTGAAGAGGAGAACAGGAGGTATGAACCCTAAAGAATAAGCAATTGAATCAACTGGTTGTATACCTATATAAAAATGTCAGGTAAGGTCTTATATGAAAGTTTGTAATGTTCTGAGCTTGTTGTTTATTAAGAGTTATGTATACAGGTTATGGTTATGAATGCGTGTCTTTATATACGTGTGGGTCATTGTAATTGTAACTAGGTTGCAACCACAGCATTACCTCACAGCAGTGTGCAGAAGTAATTATGCAGAGGCACCTCCCAGTCTAACTGTTTGCACACAACTTCAAGCACCTGTTCAACCCAGGGAAAAAGACAATGATGGACCATTCAAGTTAATGGAAAGACATTGAAACTGAAAAGAAAGCCCAGTCTTGGAAAAACTAGGAAAGGAAGGAATTTCCTTTGCTCTGTGTAACCATGAATTACCATGGTCTGAAAGAAAGGGGAGAAAAAACTCAACAACCTTGCAAATACTGTTAAAAAGGGAAGAGGGTTTGAAGTGAAGGCTATCCAGACACTGAAGGCAGCATCTGAGCAGGATGCTGTCCATGAAAGACTGGATTCCCTCTCAGACAGAGGGCACAATGGGAAATTGTTCAAAGGTAATAGGTAACATGTATTAGAAAAGGAAATTTCACTAATATAGAAGTCTGAGCTTACATCTTTGTTTATTTTTGTGTAACTTGTATGTGTTTGCTCTTCCTTACTATTTCATCTTTGAATCTCTGATTTTCTATTAAATAAACATTTTGGGTTTTTTTTAACCCATAGCAGGTTTGTGATGTGAATACGATGTGGTGTTTGTCCCCCAAAGTGAACTGATAAGTAGGGGCAGGTTTCACTTATTCAGAGCTGATGAATCGGAGGGGAAAAAATCAGTGTCTGGTATTTGAGGACTTTGGGAAGATGGATTTGGGGGAACTCAGAACCAGGAGGGCTAGTGAGGTCACTCTTCAAAGAGTAACTAAGTTGGTGGAAGCAAGGATTGAGACTTTTATGCTTGTCAGATGGCTACTCACAGAGATTTGACCTGTAGCAGCACGGCATTAAGGCACCCAAAATTAAAAGGCAGGCAGTGATGGAACCCCTTACTGGTCTGGGTGATTCCCCAAAATATCACAGGTGTAATGCAACAGTTGTGACTTGGGTTCCTGTACTGAGTGGTGAGTTACTGAATTGCCTAACATCCTGTACTGTAGCCACTGCCGCTCCATACAAAAATGCAGGCTGTATTCTGTTGGGGGCAAATACAATGACAGACATAAGATTTCAGGGTTCATCATTCCTGCTGTTTTTATGAGGATAAGGATTCAGGACCTCAATGGCAAGAGAGCTAAAATCCTTCAGTGCAGTTCTATACTATTCATCCACAGTAGGTTGGAAAAGAGCACCCAGTACTTAAAATTCTACAAACATTCAGTGAGAAGCAATTTAGTTATATATAGAAAACCAAGAATTTTGCAGGCACATAGTGAGAAAAGGGCAGGGTAAAAATAGGGGGGGTTATGACAGAAATGAAGACCATAATTGAAATAGAAAGAACTCTAGAACCGATACACAGTCACATGAGTCTTTCCTAACTGCTTCACCCCCTGTGCTGTTTTGGGCTAACCCTTAGAAACATTTTGTGCTATGTCTGCACTACAAGCTAAGGGTATGATTCCCCTGCTCGTATACACGCCTCATGCGAGTTCTAACTGTGTTAATGCAAGTATAAATAGTAGTGTAGCCATGGTAGCACAGGTACTGGCAGTGCAAGGATGGCTTAGCCATGCTGAGTACATACCCACTGGTTTCAGATGGGTCTGTACTTGGCACAACTAACCTGTGCTTCTGCTGCTGTTACCCATACTATCACAACTACACTACTATTTATATTTGCACTAAGTCATTGAGAACTAACATCGGTCTGTGTACATGAGGAGGGGAATCACACTCTTAGCTCAGAGTGTAGACATAACCTTGAGAAACTGATGTCGCATGAAAACCTGAATGGATTGGAACAGAATAATGGTGAGCACAGATTTACATCAATGTGACAGAGAGTCTCTGGTTTATCTTAAACTTAAAACAAAGGAGACTTATCTTTTAGACCTGCAGTTCAATTTGTCACCCCAGGAAATGAAACCTAGCATATCTGCCCCATAATGTATGTGCTATAGAATGCCCCTTCAAAGGTGTGACATGACAGAACACCCTTTAAACAATGCAGTGAAAGTTACAGCTCAGGGTAAATTTGCTCAAAAAAGCCTGCTTTTTGACCATGACTTAAGCATTGCTCTCACTAATTGTAAATTAGGCTAAAGCATATATGAAAGTTGATAAAATCTTACAATAACCTATAATAACAACTGTTGATGGAAAATAGGTCAAGTCGCTTTCACTAATGAATGTCGTAAACAGATGCAAACAAAAACACCCTGCCATGTTAATATAATGCAAGGACTATGTTGAAATCATACGTGGTAAAAATGGAAGATATGAAACAGGAAATTAATGAATCCACATTGGTATATAGGATATTAGGCCTCACTGGTAGACAAAATAATGCGAGATGGGTATTCCACCCCTCATTCCCTTTTTTGGGTCCTTAAGAAAAGAAACTTTGGGGGAAAGAAAGGAAGAACAGACAGCGGCTACTAGAGTGAGCATCACCATCATGGCTGTCATCCCCACTGTTTCTTGGATCCCCAGGCCTTCATCCTGAACATAGGAGCTGTCTTGACCAAATTCGGCCAGAAAGAGAAATACAAATGATATCACCAACCCACCAGCTCTTGTTCAATCCTAAACACCTGCTGGAATAAAAGGGATTGGACTATAACAACATCTCCAGAATATTAGAGTACCTAAAGGCACCTCAAGAAGTCATCTAGTCCAACCCCCTGCTCAAAGCAGGACTAACCTCAGCTAAATCATCCCAGCCAGGGCTTTGTCAAGTTGCAGCTTAAAAAACTCTAAAGATGGAGATTCCACCACCTCCTTAGGTAACCCATTCCAGTGCTTCACCACCCTCCTAGTGAAAAACGTTTTCCTAATATCTAGCCTAGACCTCCCACACTGCAACTTGAGACCATTGCTCTTTGTTCTGTCATCCACTAGCACTGAGAACAGCCTAGCTCCATCCTCCCTGGAACCCCCTTTCAGTTAGTTAAAAGCTGTTATCAAATCCCCCATCATTCTTCTCTTTTGCAGACTAAACAAACCTAGGTCTCTCAGTCTCTCCTCATAAGTCTTGTGCTCCAGTCCCCTAATCATTTTTATTGCCCTCTGCTGGACTCTCTCCAACTTATCCACATTCTTTTTGTAGTGGGGGGCCCAAAACTGGACACAATACTCCAAATGCGGCCTCACCAATGCCGAATAGAGGGGAACAATCACTTCCCGCGTCCTGCTGGCAATGCTCCTACTAATGCAGCCCTATTAGCTTTCTTGGCAACAAGGGCACACTGCTGACTCATATCCAGCTTCTTATCCACGGTAACCCCAGGTCCTTTTCTGCAGAACTGCTGCGTAGCTCGTCGGTCCCCAGTCTGTAGCTGTGCATGGGATTCTTCCGTCCTATGTGCAGGACTCTACACTTGTCCTTGTTGAACCTCATCAGATTTCTTTTGGCCCAATACTCCAGTTTGTCTAGGTCACGCTGTATCCTATCCCTAACTTCCAGGGTATCTACCACTCTCCCTAGCTTAGTGTCATCTGCAAACTTGCTGAGGGTGCAATCTACCCCATCCTCCAGATCATTAATGAAGATATTGAACAAAACTGGCCCCAAAAACTACCCCTGGGGCACTCCACTTGTGACCGGCTGCCAGCTAGACATAGAGCCATAGATCAGCACTCGTTGAGCCTGATGATCTAGCCAGTTCTCTATCCATTTTATAGTCCATTCATCCAACCTAAACTTCTTTAACTTGCTGATAAGAATACTGTGGGAGATTGTATCAAAAGCTTTGCTCAAGTCAAGGTATATCACGTCCACCACATCCACAGAGCCAGTCACCTCTTCATAGAAGGCAATCAAGTTTGTGAGGCATGACTTGCCTTTGGTGAATCCATGCTGACAGTTCCTGATCACCTTCCTCTCTTCCAAATGCCTTAAAATAAATTCCTTGAGGACCTGCTCCATGATTTTTCCAGGGATTGAGGTGAGGCTGACAGGTCTGTAGTTCCTGGATTCTCTTTCTTTCCTTCCTTGAAGATGGGCACTATATTTGCCTTTTTCCAATCATCAGGGACCTCCCCCAATTGCCACCAGCTTTCAAAGATAACAGCCAATGGCTCTGAAATCACATCAGCCAACTCCCTCAGCACCCTTGGATGCATTGCTATTCAACTGAATGGATCTCAACTAACTTCTTCTCTTTTCCCAAAAAGAACAGGTATTACCCTCTTTGATACCATCTACAAAACCGTCAAATGGACTTTTCCTTCTAAAAGCTCTCTCCAGCTAAAGGGAAAGAGAACAAAACGTTATTAAAGTGAAAACCTTATTTAATATATTATATTTCAAATGTTTTCACTGTTCTTTTCTTTATATTTAAAATGAATGTTCAATGGTATGTTTGCCAGGGTACTAAGTAGGCTGAGGTCTCAGTATTCCAAACCCCTAACCCAGTTTAACACTGTTTAATGTTGGACCGTGACTGGGTTATGATAACACCTTTGTAAATTAATAGAACAGTGTTGCTGGACTGTTGGGACTTGAAAAAAAAGAATGTCATGAATATCTTGATTTTAGTAAGGCTTTTTAAACAGTCTTACATATAATTCTCATAAGCAAGCTAGAGAAATGTGGTCTAGATGAAATTATGGCAAGGTGGGTGCATAAATGGTTGAAAGACTGTATTCAAAGAATAGTTATCAATTGTTCACTGTCAAACTGTGAAGACATATCTGGTGTAGTCCCACAGGAGTCAGTCTTGGTTCCTGTACTATTCAATATTTTCATTAATGACTAGGATAATGCAGTGAAGAATATGTTTATAAAATTTTCAGATGACAGTAAGCTGTGAGAGGTTGCAAGAACTTTGGAGGACAGGATTAGAATTCAAAACAACCTTGAAAAATTAGAGACTTGGTCTGAAATAAAAAAGAAATTAAATAAAGATAAACGCAAAGTGCTTCATGTAGGAAGGAAAAATACAAAACTAAAATTGAAGCACACTGTCTAGGTGAGATCTTCTCTGGGAATTATGGATCACAAATTGAATATGAGTCAACAAATATGATGCAGTTGTGAAACAGGCTAATGTCATTCTGGGGTGTATTAACAAGAGCATCATATGTAAGACACAGGATGTAATTGTCCCACTCTACTCAGCAGTAATGAGCTCTCAGCTGGAGTACTGTGTCCAATTCTGTGTGCCATATATAGAGAGTCCAGAGAAGAGCAACAAAAATTATAAAACTATAAAAATTTAGAAATTCTGACCTATGAGGAAAGGTTAAAACAAAAACTGGGCTTGTTTAATCTTAAGAAAAGACTGAGGGGGGAACCTGATAACAGTCTTCAAATATTTTATGGACTGTTATAAAGGGGACAATGATCAATTGTTCTCTCTGTCCACAGATGGTAGAACAGGTAGTAATGAGTTAATCTGCATCAAGGGAAGTTTAGGTTAGATATTAGGAAAAACTTTCTAACTATAAGTATAGTTAAACTCTGGAATGTGCTTTACAGGATGTTGTGGAATCTCCTTCATTGGAGGTTGTTAAGAATAGGTTGGACAAATAGCTGTCAGGGATAATTTAGGTTTACTGGGTCATGCCTCAGCATAGGAGGCTGGACTTGATGACATCTTGAGTTCTCTTCTAGCCCTTTGTTTCTGAGATATTGTTTGGATTGTGCTGGGGAATTCTGGATTATCGTTCTGGAACTTTTTGTAATAAATTAATCCTGCAAAGGGCTATTTACACTTGGAAAGCTATGGTGTGGAGTTAGTGGGGACTCAGTAGTAATGAGGATGCTGGACTCAGAGTAGGGACTCTGTCAAGAAAGGGGAAACTGAGGTATGTCCACCAGTTGTGCCAAAGTGTGCTGCTGGAGGGCTCCTTACATGGGGGTCTCCTTCTTACATAGGATGGATAATTCAAGAATGCAATTGGCCCGTGAGTAAAGAGGATTCCGTAAAAGCAAAATTGAGACACTTCATAGTTTAATCTTTCACTTATATGGGACGTGCTCAAATAATTGGAAAAAAGTTTGATAAGAAACCATATGGAAATAGAGTTTTTCATCCTGTACAAAGATTAAAGATCCTGTCAACAATTAGATATTATGCAGATTTTTCTGTGACAAGAGGATCTGATGCATTTTGTTGTACTCTGATAGAAGCATGAAATGGTGGTGCACAATAGAAATATGAAACACAAACTACTATATATCAATTATATAGTGGGTAAAGCAGAGAGCAAAAGAAAAATGCTTCTAGTATAAAAAGAATGTTTATTTCCCAAAATATACTCTTCTTCAAAGACTACAAAACAAAGATATTTATGTAACACTCAGGTGTGAGACATTTAAAAAAAAATGTAGTGCTTGTCAAAGGGGCAACCCTTGGGTTAGAGGTTGCTCCTAGCACCAGGGTATGACCAAGGTTAGTTTCTACCTCTCAAGTGCCCCCCACTGAACATCCAAGAGTCCCCTTCCTCTTCTGATAACTTCACCCTCCAGCCAAATCATGTACCATTGCTTCCCAAATGTTTCCCTCTCTAGCTAACTCACCGCTGAAATCCTGTGCCAGTTTCTTAATACCTTAAGGAGGTCCTATTTCAGGTGCCCCATAGCTGGAGTTTTTGTTTCCTGCTGGCTTTCTTTCAGGCTCAACCTCAGGTTTTGCAAGGTTCTCAGCCTGCCTCTCTTACACTTCTTGCTTAGCCAGGAACCCCAGCCTCTAGCTACCCAGTTCTCTGTGCTTCCAGCCAACTCTCTTTGCCACCCAAGCCTCTGTCCACCATACCTAATCTGGCTCTCCTCCAGTACTTTGATGACTTTCTTTTTTTATAGGCCAGCTGTTGCAAACACATCCCTTTCCCAGGTATACCAAAGCAATTTCAGTTAAAGTCATACACATCCCTTTTCCTGATGTTACAAAATTATCCTAATTAAGACTATCTCAGTTTCATTAATCTTTTCCCTGGTCCTGTTCCTTCTTATAGAAACTGGCCTGGGGGTGTGGCTACCTGGGGGTGAGGTGTGGGTTACATTTTCAGGCATAGGGTCATGTACCAGCCTTGTGATAGTGCTCATCTCTACAGAAGCACAGGTATCAAGTGGTCCATGGAAAAGCAATTTGTATTGGGCAATAGATTAAGAAGTTTACTTAGTGGATGACCTCTTAGGCCAGTTCAAAATAGTAAACTTCCATTAGCAGACCTGCTATCCCTGTTCAGACAGGGAACTAATAAATTGTATGACAGTAGTCCTTTCTTACATTCTGCATTGTTGCCTTATTCTTCAGAGATGATTTATTATTAATGATTTCCAATTAATTACTGATTAAAGAGCTAGAGTGGAGGAGTCTAGTCCCAGAATCAGGCATTACAGAATCAAGGTTATCGAATTCAATATCTGGCCAGGAACCCCAATGGCCACAACAATGCACACTTTTATTAGCACAATTGGCAAAGACATAAATGCTCCAAACCACATGAAAAAATACAGAGTTAAATTAATATCCCTTGTGCCATTCTCACATATATTCACATCCTTCCTTGGGGATCTACTGGTTAGTGACAAAGGGCTCGCTCTGTTCCGACATGTCAAACAAGACCATGGTCCAGATTCCCTCTTTACATAATGGTCTGGCCTATCACAGGGGCTGAGGATTGTCATTAGTATTCATATATATTTCCATCCTCCTTGTACATATTTAACTTCTTCACCTTAATAAAGTAGGGGTATCCTTATCCTATACATTAGTATATTAATTATGTTATCTTATTTTCAGATACGTCAAGTCGTTGCTAAGGCAAGTTCATAGTTGCCAACATTTTTATCCTAACATATCCAAGCTTAGTATCAGTTCAAGGTTCCTGCAGTTACCTGGCATCATTTTGTACAAACTCCCCCTTTAAGCATTCCCAGTTCCCCAAAACTCAGGGTGACTGTGGGCCACCTATCTATGCCAAAGTTCATAGACCTCAAAGCCTTATGCTAACTGCTTAAGCTAATGCCTTACAGGATACAGAGCTGTAGGTTCCTTGCATTACTGCTAAGTAAAATGATAAAGCTAGGTCTATGGGCTATAGCGTGCACTGGGGTGGGTGTGAGGGATCACTGTTCTCTTAATCCTCCTAGAAGTTCATTATTTGATTTCTCTACTTTCAACTCCATCTCCTCTCAAAAAACAAACAAACATACAAAAACCCACATACCCAGCCTCTCACATTATTTGGAACTAAAGATCTCACACAGTGCAGAACAGAGGGACTTAGAGGTAATGCACAAAAGAGGAATTAACTGATTTCTTGGTCCCCATTAATATGTTACCCTGGAATTATAATGTTTACTTGAGTAATGTCTAACATGTATACCTAATTACACCAATGAGGTTTGTAGATTATTTTATGTACTGTTATTGAAATTTTCTCCTCTGAAGCATCATTAGTAGCATTGTAAATGGGCCAAGTTGTTCTAGGCAGATCTCTGGGAGTCCTGGATATGGAGTTTCCTATGTATGGCCCCTGTCCTAATGAAAGGGTGCCACAAATTTATTTTTTAATAATTCACAGAACTGCCAGCTCTAGAAGGATATCATAAATCCAAATAGTACCCTACCACTAACAGTGGCATTAAAATGCAGAACTAGTTGTAAATATGTAAATCTTATAGCGTGGTAGTGTGGGTATCTTAAACTTGGACCAACTTGAGGCAGACCTAACTCAAAAGCCAGTATTTTTTTAAAAAAATAACATTACTCTTAGTACATCTATGCATTCTCGGTAACTTGAAAATACAGTAAAATAACTTAAAACAATAAATTATAAAAGAAAATCATGTGTCATAAGTAAACACTAGTTGTGTAGGCTGTCTGAAACAAGATGACCAGCCAGCAAATATGAAAAATAATGGTACTCAAGTGGATTTTTGTTTATATATACATTCAGCTATATAACTGTCACTGTTCCTGATTTTTAATGTCCTGTATTCCCATGTAATAGAATTAGTCACATGCTGAACTGGTCTTCTGTCTTCCCTTGACCTTGAAGCCACACAAGGACTGTTGATATTGCTTTTATCATTATCAGCTCTTATCTTTATCCACTCCACCAAGTCCTGACCAGCTTGCTTGTTTTAATCAATGTTGTTTTTCTTTCTCCCTTGGTTCTTGGGAATCACCATTACAAATGAGATAATTCCATTTGCACTCATGTGTAACAAGCTTTACCAAGATGGCAACAAAAGGCTGTAAATTTATTGAAGTTAATTCATTATTTCTCAAAATATACAAGTAACAGGCAAAAAAAGTCAATATCAGCCCTGAACTTGGAAAATTAGGATCTGATTTCAATATTCTAGGCAAAGTTGGTCTTTTGGTCAAAGCAATGAACTGGGAATCAGAAGGTCTGAGTTTTATTCCCAGATGGGCCACAGACTTCTTCTATGGCCTTGCTTATGTTTGCTGTGCTTCTGTATTCCATTTGTAAAATGGATATAATAAGTGCCCTGTAAATTGAAGGGGAAGTGTAACTCGTGTTCATAAAGTGTATTTAAAGCCTCAGATGGAAGGTGCTATAGAAGTGCTACGTATAGAATGGAGAAGACTCTGATCTCCTAGTGAGAGTGGGAGTGTAAGTGGAGTATCCTGGCCAACCCACATAGATTGTTTCCTTGGGGATAGGGAGCAGTGTGTGTGCTCCTAGTCCCACTAAGGGCAAGGGGGGCAGCACAAAATGGACTATGTTCTCTGACCTCCTTCCTGTTGTAGAAGAGATTATTAGAAAAGAGGTTTGCATGTGGAAAGGGAAGGTTTACCTATGGACGTGGTGTGTCTTCCCTCTGACACTGACCAGAGTTTATTTAATGATTCTCTTATTGTTTTGAGTAAAGAGGATTTTTTTTTCAATACCTCCTATGTCCTTATGGCTCAGCTGTGACCAGTGGGGCACAGTATTGATATGATGACAGCACAATCTCAGAGACCCTTAAAATTGCCAAAGGTTCTTTCATTTTCAACCCCAAGTTAGATAAAGATCCATTTGCTGATGTTACTAATGGCTTATTTCCTTAGCTCTTAAGATCACATACTCAGAACACAGAACATTCCCATATATTCAGGCTTCTAAAATTAATATCCTTCCATTTTTCCACTGGGTTTAGTTCTAGGTTTATTATAAAAAATTATTTCTTGAAGAATACTGGGAATTCTGACTCATCTTAGACTGATGACAATACTCTGGTCTGTAATGCCTTCCACAATGGAGTAGGAGCACCAGTACCATATTGGGGGCTCCAGATACTACCACAACACAAAACAATGATCCTGAGATACTGGCGTTATTTCCGATACCTCAATAGCTAATAACTGCAATGTCTCAATACCATTGTGTGGTAACTGTTCGCAAATAGTAGCTTTCCTGTCACCATAGTAACAGAGTGCCCTCTTAAATGAAAATAATCTGACATTTTTTCCCTACTAATCATCATCATGAGAAGTCTCATCTTTTCTCTTCAAAACAATATACTTGATGTCTTCTTTCAGTGGCTTGCCATGTCTTTTGTGGTTTGGTCTGCCGTATTTTGTTCCCTGTGAAGTTCAGACCCACAGTGTTTGTGACCTGATTGGACATCAGCAACATATTATCTCCTCTTCAGAGAAGACCTTTCAACTACCACAGTACTCACTGACTTTGTCATTTCTGTACTTGCTAGAATGTATTGTGTTGCTACCAGAATAATTGTATTTTATCAATGGCACCTGAGAAGGTTTTCCTATTATAGCAGTGACTAATAGTTAATCAGATCTCAAGATTGGTTTATATCAATAATCTGTGCCTTAGTCTGTTGTTCCTACAATTGTCAATAGGGTGAAATTTGAAAATATCCTCATGCAAAGTGCCATGATATAGTGCCTGACAAAGTGCCATGACATTTTTCTGTGCATTATGACTGGACTTTTTATTATAAAGCAATCTAGGGTGTGACTCCATCTGCCTTACTTGTGAAAACTGGAGTTCTCAAATGCTATTTTTTTTTTTTTTTTACATTTTTTTAAAAAAAGGATATATCTAGAATGATCCATGGTATCTTTCTGGGAAGGAAATTATGTTTCTATTCTCAAAGTTTAAAAAATATCTTGGCATCTTGTTCAGCAAGCTATAACATCATGGAATATTGCTAGTTATCATTTGTCACTTCTGCTGCTTCTCTAAAGTTTAAAATTGCCTTACTATTTCTTCCCAGCATTTTCTGTGATCAGGGGCCCTTCACACCAACTGGAGGGACAGAAGCACCTCATTGCTGCTAGTTATATTTTGTACATCATATGAACAATAGCTAAACCACAAATACTGCTATAACCATTAGTGAAAACTTTCCTGTGAAATCTAACCAGCTCCATTTCTCTGGCCTCTTGGTGTTTGTTGGAATTAATCTTTATATTTTTGTCTTTATTTCACACGTCATTATTTCAGTTCCAAGCTTCTACAATTCTATGTTTACAACACTAACCTCTTGAGCACTGTGCTAGCCTTAGTTCCCTTTCAATTATCCAATTAATAGCTGGTTAACCACACACTTAAAAGTATCTCTTCTGGTTTTAAACCTTGTCCACTTACAAATTTATATCTGTTTAGTTAAACTGGTTCATTTAAGCCTATTTAATTAAATGTGTGGAAACCCCTGTATAGAGACACTTATTTTGGCTTTGCTTAAATCTGTTCCTAATCAATTTAAGCTAAAAAAAAAAAAAAAAACCTTTTTAAACCAAATTAAGAATGTTCACACAGCCTGTGGCACTGGTTTAGCTAAATTGGTTTACAATTACATCTTAGGTTGAACTGAGAAATTCCGAATGGAGATAAACCCTTAAGACAACTCTATAGTAGCAGCTTGTAGTATTTGAGTGATTAGAAATGAGTGAGGCATTTAGGAAAAAATGAAGTAGAAAGAACTTTTACTGTTCTCCCTTTCTTGGGGTTTGGAATGGTTCCAAAGGTTGCCTTTTGAGAGGTAGCAGGAGAGGCCTTCCTCTACAAGATGGTTTTTGAAAAGAGCTAGCCAGCCAAATACCACCTTCTGGTGCAGAATGCATTCAGATAATAATAGGTCAGCCTATCTTCTCCCATTAGCATCAGCTGGGTAGTAGAACACAGTAGCCTCTAAACTGGCCCCATTGCTCCCCTTCTTTTTGCTTTTACCAGTACTTGTGCCTATGCTAATGTACACCACATGTTCTGAATTCCAGTGTACCTGAGATTTGAGAGATATGGGATATGCACAGGGGTGCAAGTAGTAGAGAAGTCCAAGGAAGCTGCTCAGCTGGAAGAGAGCAGCTAAATCAAGGTTCAGTAGAGGAGGAGACTACATCTATTCCCTAACTACTGCTGCTGATGCCATCAAAGACCTGTCTACTTCAGAGGACAGGAATGAGCCATTTAGAAGTCTGATCTGCTCCACAGGAAGAGAGAAGGCTCCCTGGTTCACAACATTGAAAATGGCTTCTCTTATGCTAGGGTAAGTGTTAATGTGGAGGTTTCACATTACTATTATTTACACTTCATTTAACAGTTCTGCCCACGTTACAATCCATCATCCCAAACACCATATGGATAATCAGAGTTCATTGGAACAGTTTCTCCTTCAAAGACTGTTACAGATGTTATTGGACACTTTATTTCTTTTAATTCATAATAAAGTTATAATACAGAAATTATATCTCTGTTTATTACCTGTCTCATACCCTCAACTGCTTCCTTTCTGCCAAGTATTTGAAGACAAAATATATATATCGTGCGGATGTCCTAAAACTACAACCAATTCTGCAATCATTGACTCTCAAATTATTACACACATGTGGCCACAAATAATAATATAATATAATGTTTTACAGGCATTGGTATCTCCTCTGTCACAACGATCTGAAAGTTCTCCTGCAAAGAAACCCTTACTATAACTTAAGTTTATGCTACATGTAAAAGCTCTGACAGTTACCTCCATTTACCTCGAAAAAAGTGTTGAAACACTCTTGTAGATAAAAACAATTTAAAACAAGGTGTCAAAAATGTGAATGTGTCAAAAATACTAAGAGTCCAGTCACTAATATATTTCTGAACTGAAAAATATGTTTCAAGTTTAGTAGACACTGAAAATATTTTTTGCAAGCATGTTCAAAGTAATTCATCAGACAGCAGCATTAAAATTGCATAACCCATACAAAGTTCCTGACTTTGGGCTTAGTTCTGTGAGGTGCCCAGAACCCTTAAAACCCTTAAGGGTGCTCAGCAATCCCAAGAAATGAGCCCAGGGTTTCCAGAGATGGGCAGACAATGACGGTCTTCAGTTTTGATTTTTATCAAAACAGAAGTTATTTGATTTTTGGGTTACAATTAATCTGACCCACCACAGTTTGAAGGTGAAGGTGGAGAAGATTTCATATAAAATGTTCCATTTTTGCTCCTTCTCTCATTGTTAAATGTACTAACAGTAGATGTCCAATCCAGTTTTTCTTCCTTTCTCATTTCTTTTTAACCTATAATATCTAATGTGATTATAAGTAATGTAACTTTTTAAATCAAATTGCCAAAAAAAAAAAAATTATCACTTCTAAATATTTCATTATAAACCTGATTAGTGTGGCAGTCTTCCAGTGTGTCAATAGAATTTCAAAACATAGCTCCCCTATTACAAAATAAATATTTTAAAGGGTAAAGCTTGGAAGTACAGCCCTTCTTGTGGCAGGAAATTATTCTTGGGAATTACAAAGCAACAGGTGAACAGGGAAGAAGGATCTCATCATATTGAAACAGATGCACAGTTATACTGATAATTTATCACCTGGTGAGTTGTCAGGAAACAAAAGAGACAATCAGGAAATGGAAAGCTGGGTATTGAGGGAAAAACTGCTGATAGTCAACAGGAAGAGTGACAGGAGGGTCACACAGAATGGTCACTTGGTATCAGGGTCCGGAAGGAGCTACAACAGACCTTAAATTGATTATTGAACCTCTGGAGCATATCTATAGACATCCATAAGACTAACAAGCCAAAAAAAATACATGTCTTTCTGAGGAATGTCTAGTGCAGGAACATCTGAGGAAAATATGGGTCACTCTTGCCTTTCATTTTTTCCTTTTCTGTGAGAAAGTTTGAACTAGCAATCTTTAAAGCACAGAGCGGAGTATTCTCCCTTCCAATAAAATACAAGAAAAAGGTTCAGTTTTCTTTCAGTTTGCATTCAGCCTCCTTGTCTATATTTTTCTTTAAAATTTTATGTTACGGCTAGTGAATTTATTAAGGGCATCACATCACTTTGAAACATTTCTGCTTTCTGAGGCTATGAAGTTGAATGGATTATATTTTCCCAAAGCCACTTCTCTGTCACCCTACTTTTGTGGGGATGATTCATGTTTTAGAGTACTCAGCTGGGATTACTGCAATTTTTTATTCCATAGAAGTAAAGAAAGAGACAGTGACCAAGTCAATGAGTAGAAAAGATTGCAGAGGTAGGAATATGGTGCTGTTTGGCACTGTGAAAACTCCTCTCTGATGTGGTTTATCAAGGGTCCCACAAAAAACCACTTTTGCAACTGGAATCTCTATTGGTAGTCATGGTAAAAATGACTGTGGCTTTAATGACCATGAATGGTAAACTACCCTTCCACATTTAGAGAGGCCTATTTCACTCTGGTCTGAGGCCTTTTGGCAACGTCATGTGTGAGATAATATTTTGTTGCCATTGTTACACTCAATCAGTAGCTGGAGGAATTTGACCTGCAGTTCTGTCAATGGATCATATTTCATGAGCACTACATTTTTTTTCTTCACTTTATAATGAGGCCTATAAAAGGAATACAAGTCTTACTGGAATGTATGGCACCGAAATTGAGGGTAAATCTGTTCCAATTTATATCAGTATCTATGATACTGTAATGATAGTGCTTTTATTCTAACAACTTGCAAATTAATATATGTGGAGCATGCAAAACAGTCTGGTTTGGCTTGGCATTGGTTTGTTACAGAATATCCAAACTGGCAAATTCATGTCATCGCTCCTGAGGTTTACATGAAGGTTCATGTTCACACTCCCTCAAATGGTATGGAGAGCTGGAGTGAACCCTTGACACCCTAGTCCCACAGTCTCCTCACCCCTCACTTTAAGTCATCTTCTAGAGATACCTGATGATCTACAACCCCGCCTGTCCTCCAGATTTATTTAGGATTTGCCAGCCTACTCTGCCATCTGGAGTTTTGGAGGGTTGGCTGGTATGTCAACTGGTTACACTTTATCACACTTAAAAGAACAGGCTACCTGTCCACTCCCTCGTTCAGCAGCAGAATCAGGAAATACTCTTTAGGTCCTGCTATTGTCTCTCTATTTTTTGAGGGTCTGATGCACTCCAGAATAACACTTAATTTCCAAATAATATGGCTACATTTGTTTTCTAGTTTTACTGGAGAGTGAGGCTATTTTAAAATTACATTTCTTTTAGTTGGAGTTTGCAGCTCTAATCACTAAAAATATGATTTGTTGTTTTCCCCATCCTCCCAAAGCATTAGGAAAAGGCTTATTTTGTTGAGAAATGGGCCATAACTGGAATTTAAATTCACTAAAACCAAGGATACAAAACACTCTTAACAATAATTTGAATTATATATGCAAACAGTGAGAAACAGATGAAAGCAGTGACAAGCTAAAAAATTGCCTTGTTATTGACTAGAGCAGAACTAGAAGCACTGGGAGCATGTACCACTTTCTCAATTTTGACAGATAAAAGAGAGAGATGTTGAAATTTGTGTTGTGTTGTGCAACAAGAAGTTGAATCGTGTGAGTGATGTATGTAGAAATGCAGAGAGATGTGAAACATGAATAATTTGCAAGAGCAGAAACTGAAAGAGAGAGAGTGTAAACTTGATATTTTCCATACGTAATTGAAAGTGCCTTCAAAGATCAGGACGTTATAGAGAGAGAAGATAAATGCTGCGAACACTTATTTTGGAAGAGTAAATTTAATAAAAAATGCTTATACAGAGCTCCCAGTCACTATTGATACTGTACATTGCTAGTTATTGGAACTCGTTACCTCACAGTCTGCAAGTATTAATAAATCATACAAACAGAAATAATAAAGGACTTGTTAGCAGAGTAAGATATAGGCCTAGAAAATTATAAGTCTAGCTATCTTATTTGTATGGCTCCCATCACCATAGTATCTGAGTGCCTCACAATCTTTAATGTATTTATCTTCACAACACCACTGTGAGGTACTATTATTTCCATGCTACAACTGGGGAATTGAAGCACTGAGAGACTAAGTGACTTACATGGAGCAGGGAAAGGAACCAGATCTCAAGTCCTAGGCAAGTGGCCTAACCACTGGAGGACCATCCTCCCTTTTTCTACCTTGCACTAATAGGTGGAGTAAAGGAAACCCTTGAGTATTTTATATTCTCTTAGAGCAGGTCTGAAATATTAGATTGGTACCTAGCTGCCTTTTGTTTTCATTTGGGGTTGGGGGGCGGGGGTTGAGGGGCAGGGGGCAAATAGTTGGTAAAAGGACTAACACGTTTAGATGAGTACAAGGTTGGCAAAGATGTTTCAATGCATAGAGTGGGGAGATGGGAACAGACCAGATTTTGGGGGTTGCTGGGCATTGGGACCCTGGTACAGCAAAATACTTAAGGACTTGTGTGACTTTAAACACATGAATAATCTCACAAAAATCAATAGAACTATTAATGTGCTTAAAGTTACGCACGTGTTTAAGTGCTTTGTTAGATCTGGGCCTTGCTGTGTAGAGGATGAGTATTGCCCTCCCTAATCCTGCCCTGTGAAGGGGAGTGTAAGGGGCCATTGAGAACTTGAACATGTGTTTATTCTGCAGTAATGCATATGCTCCAACAGTGGTTAGTGAGGACATAGCAATCTCTGTTACCCTGGGTCATTACTGGAAAGTTCTTTTCCTCCACTATACACATCCCTATAGAATGTGAAGTCTGTGTCAGGTGCATGACTTCTTTTCAAACAGGACCAATCCCCTTTGCCTGTCTACTTCCACAGAAATGCTTTCATCTGCATACTAAATATGGAGTTGCAGCCATTCTACTGCTTGGCAGGAAAGGTGCATGGAATGGTGCAAAGCTGTACCTCAGGAGATGCAGAAGCTCTTTACAATAAATGTTTTCATAGGATTCCTTTGGGGGAAAATGTTTTTTATTTTACCTTTTCAGTGAACTTTTGGCTTGGATTGGAGTTTTATATAACTTTATACCAAGGATTAATTCAAATATAATAGGGCTGAGGGGTAGAAGACTGCAGTTATTATCAGTCTGTGCCTGGGAAATTCCAAACTGGAATTTGAGAACAACCTGCAGCTTGGCCCTAAGAAAGCCGAATGTACTAAAACATTTTGCTCAGATAGCTGAAGTAAAATGTAGCTATCTGCTGTGATAGAAAGTGGTTGGTAGTGATCCAAAAATTAAATGATGCTTGACCTAAAAGGAAAAATTATTAACTTATTTATCTGACCACTTGAGATATGTACTCATCAATTATAAATAATACATATGTGCTACCAAAGTTAACCGGTGAACTTAGTCAAATGAAAATAGGTTATAGTTTTGACTAATGTATAGGTCACATCTTAAGTTGGTATAAATCGACTGTCTAAGAAATAAAGTCCTCTTTCAGGAGAACTATGACAGTTTAACAAGCTTAGGATCTAGCCCATACACTATAGAGCTAACCATATACCTGAAGTAAGTTTTTAAAAAATAATGTTAATTAAATATGTGAAGTTATTCTTTAGGCGAGATTAACAACAATATTAATTGCACTGACTGATATAGATAATCAAGATATGGATAGTTAAAGTGTACTGAAAAGATTTTGACTGATTTATTAGAAAATAAGATTATTGTTAAATTTTCCAAAGTTCTTAAATGACATGACTGCTAAAAGCAAGCTGACTAGTAAAAGGTGATTTAAATACATTCCTAAAATACATGCAAAATAACTGGCAACCTATCTGGTTTCCAGTAATTCTGTACATTACAAACAGGTGCCTAGAGCTTGCCCAATGGAGTTCATCAAACTGTTTCAAGGCAAAATTGGTAACAATTAATTGACCTATTATTTGGCTCTTCAGTTTCGAATTAGTGGAGAAAAGATGTAAAGACATAAAAACAGAGGACTTGGTCCTCACGAAAGTACACCTTGAATGCAGTGCGACTACTCATATGCAAGGCTTTACAAGATCATATGCATACATTATCCCAACACAAAACAATGTGCCGGAGAGGGGTTACAAACAACAATTCATACATTTAAAAACTGTACTATAATTTTACACAACATTTTATGAAATGCTAGGTGCAAGTGGTGATAGATATTTGTTTTTAAAGTGAAATCATAAATATGTTGAGCCTCACTATTCAATCATTTGCTTTGTAATCTTCTCTTCAGCAGTATGGTGTATGCAGGTTGTGGTAGTGTACTGTGTGCACCTTTAAATGCAGGAAAGATCCCCTCTTTTCCCACAAAGGCAGATGCAATTTCATCTTCAGATGCAACCAGTTCCGGAGCAATCAAACATATTTGTTTTATCGCTGTTGGTATTTAAAAAAAAATAGTTTGATTACCACTGGCAGGAGTAGTAGTGGGAGTATGAGTGTAGACTGGCTGCCAGTGTTTCGGCCACTGTGCCATCTAATTTTGCTCAGAGCAAGTCTAGTCCACAAGGTGGTAAAAAAGATGCACATTAATACCTTCTACCATTGCTAGAGCTGGTGGAACTTTGGGGGGGAGGGATTGTAAGATTAATGGCAATGAAGACAAGGCTATAAATGTACTTTCTCATGCAGACTTAACTTTTGTTCTCTTTATATAGAGTTAGAGCTGGCCAGGAATTTTCAGTGAAGCAGTTTTTCCATCAGAAAATGCCAATTTGGCGAAATCAAAAATACATGGGGATGTACAAGTTTCAGTGGAACTTTTGTCAAGAAAGGTGAGAGAAACATCCTTCCTCTCTAATTGATAGCCTGATGGATATGACACTCACCTGGGTTATGGAAGAGCTAGATTCAAGTCCTTGTCTCACTGACTGCACTTTGTTAATAAAAAGTGGAAGAGCTGTAATGGGAGAGATGGTAAAAGCCAAACACTGACTCTAGCCTGATGATTAGGGCACTCAGATGGGATGTAGGAGACCACATCACGTAGAGCAGGGAGTTGAACCTTGGTTTCCCACATACCATGTGAGGGCACCAAGCACTTTGTTATAATAGGCTGTTGCCTATCTGGGTGCTCTTTCTTTCTCTGTTTTTTCACAAACAACTTCTAAAGACCTTGGGTTCATCCCAATGTGGGATAGGAAAATATTTTGGAACTACAAAAAGTTGTGCAGAATGGGAAAACAATTTCCCTCACATCTCTATCTGGAATAAAGGTGATTCTGTTGGAAGACATATGGGTGATCTTTGAGGATGTCAGAACATAAAAATGTTATGCTGTAACACCAGACTACTGATACTGGATACTAGATGATGGGGGGTGGAGGAATAAAGCAAAGCTTATAAAAGATCAAAAAGGCATTGGTGAACAAAACAGGAGAAAATGTCCTATTGAATATTTGTGAGAGGCTACCTACTGAGGTCCGATTAGACCCTGAATGAAACATATATACCTAGAGTATTGGTAGCCAAATGAATAAAATATAAATACAAACATGTTACACAAATTATTATTGATACAATTTCTATGCTTACCAGCAGAGGTAATAACAAAAATCACTGTGAAGAGTGCTGCTCTGGGCCAATTTTGCTACTGCTGTAAGCAGGTGCAAGCTGATCAGCCAGTGAAGCCGTATCCATTCACACCAGTGTTTAACCATCTGTTTCTTTCATGTTTTAATGAATAGTGGTAGGTTATAACACAGGTATAAACAGTCAATCATGTCCTGGGCCACCAGGGACTGTGACCATCATAGCAGTAATGTACTGGGGTGAGGGAAAGGAACAGTCTCAATAGTGGCTCCTATGACTCAGTGTTAAGTAATCCATTGGCAAGAGTTTCATTTCAGAGTACTCAGCCACTGAGACATATTGGGACTTGATATGTTAGCATTTCCCTTCCAAATCTAAAGAAAACAGAGCTGTTTTCTTCTTTCATTGTAAGCTGTTTCCCCCTAACATTTCGCTTTTTAATCTTCATGTCCAAAAGCTTGCTCACTGACAACACTCTACTCACTCATATCATTTCTTCACCTCCCTCTTGTGCCTCCTGCCTCTTTCTTGGCCTTTATACAAACTCTGTAGCGTCTCCCTCAGCCAGCTGCTGTATAAGTGGAATTTGTTATTGTCAGTCATCAAGCCAGGAGTTTCAGTTGAGCTAAAACCTTGCTTAAAGAAGGTGTTGAACTATTTAACATTTAATTTATCATAGGTTCCAAGGGAAAGGTTTCCAGGCTTGCATCCAAACTTTATTCTGCTTACAAACAAACTGCCCTCGGCCTTCTATCTCATCTCAATGAGTTGATAGTCAGTCCCTGGAGTGAATATTCAGCTTTCTGGACAGAAGTGGATTCAATATTCACTGGAATGGAGTTTCATTCAGGGTACCACAGCTTTCACTTGAGATCTGATGTGGGCTTCTCTGGGTGGTCCAACTAATTTCTCTCCTGCACTGAAGCTGTCTTAAGAAATATTTCAGCAAAAAATATAAAGTGGTCAATGCTTCCTAGCAACCTTACTCAGATTGTTGCGTTACTTTCAGTAGGCACATTGATTGGGATCACTGGCACTGCCTGGAGCTCCATCACTAGTAAGATCCCAAGTGTTATGCAAAAGGTTATTTCTCCTTAACTTATTTGATTATAACTCAAAGGTCCAGGCTGTTGGCACCACTCTTACCCATGGCTCTATGAACCATGTAAATTCTACTTCAGTGCTTAACATGAGGCTTAAGTGATGCATAGTAGCATCTGCTACTCTGCAGCACTTTGCACTGAGGGGGAATTTTATTCATAGTGAGTTAGTGACAGGATCAGGATTAGAAGTAACTTGCTACTAGCTTCTGATCCATATTTAATCTACTAGACTTTTCTGCTTCTCTATATGTTACCACATCTGTTCATTGTATATTACATTTTAATAACAAGTTTTTTTTAAAAGTACCTCTAGATCAAGGTGCACTCAGCTCTACACAATGACCATGCAAACCCATTGAGGGTTTCTAATGAAACTTTAAACTACAAAGGCAAAATTTTCCTACAAACCAGTAAATAGAATTTAATTTTATTATACATAGTTGACTTACTAGTATTTAACACTGCCAGTGTAGTTCTTTAAAACAAATTTAGACTCCTTCTCCTTATTTTATAAATCAACAGAAGTACTTTGCAGGAAAAACATTTTACACACTTACCCGGCTGAGAGATGACACATTACTTCTTAGGCAGCACATTTAGCTTTCTCCATTTGTTGCATTTGTTCCAAGCTAAAATGTCTCTTAAATGAAGAAAACTGCCAACCTAAAATATGCCTGTTTTCACATTTCTGTTTTCTAAGACCAGTAAATCAAAGTTTTCTTATATGAAATACTAAAATAATAATAAATCTGATCACTAAAATACTATACAAATGCACAGCCAGTTTCATTCAGACAGACAGCCAATGCAGTGAATAGAAAAAAAATGTACATGTTGTAACTTTTCCCCCCCTGAACAAAAAAAATACAGGTTTTTTCCTAGTAAAACATGAAAAATGTATTAAATGGAGCACAAAGCACATACTGTGTGATACAGTTCATAAACATATTTATTCCCTATATATAAAAAGGGGCACACATTGTCCAAAATGAAAAGTTTATTATTCTGCAAATAAAACATAATATAGAATAATAGAATCCCCAGCCTACTGAGTTAAACTTATCTGCCTCTCTGTATGAATACACTTTTTACCAATTAATTTGCTCTTTCAGTATTTAAATTCACTGATGTAGTTGAAATGTTATAAAAACCTAACTGAGGCTGAGCTGGCTGGGCAGGAGTGCAGGCAGGTCATTCACAACTTGACAAAATTTTAATTCAGTTGACCAGGCTTTAGCGAGTTACTGCTAAACTTTTCAACCATTCTGATGAAAGTAAACTGTGACACAACTTCTTTTGAAAATATTGGAAGTATGGGATGTAGATCGTACATTTTTTTAAAATGCTAGAGGAGAAGGAAGTTTAACTCAATTCTTACACTGATGATTGGTAATTGCTAAACGATAATCACCTATTTCAGTATTTATCAGTAACTTTCATGAATACAAACGTTAGAATGAGTAACAGCCATCTAGTGAATTCAACACTTCAGACTAAAAAAAAAAAGAAAAAAATAAATTTATCCTAGATTAAATTACCCAGCTAATCTGATGACCAAATCACTTTATAGAAGTTTCCAGAATCTATCACATGAAGCCCTCACTAGCTGTTCACAACTCCATCCATTCTAGCTCTTCAGCACCCATTAACAGTTGATTTCACACATGAGAAGGATAACCATATATCCCTAAATTGAAATAGTGCTCAGGGGAGTTTACTTACGATTCTCAAAAAAGATAAGGCAGTTTCATATAATATATATATATAATAGTTTCATATATTTTACTTACAATTCAGTACTTACTGGCTTTGTTCTTTGTCTTGCTGCTGTTCTTCAGGGTATGAAGCTGCGCAGGGCTGGCATGAGCTGCCTGGCATCACTGCTTGCCCCCCCCCCCCCCCCCGGATGTCCCTCTGCATCCTTGGAGGTGTGCCCTACAATTTGAAAACCTCTGGCTTATAGTGTTGAGGTAAATCACCACTTCATTGAGTCATAAACTTTTTTTTTACTGTATCATGGATGGTCTAAATAATAAATATGATTTTATTACAACTAGAATAGTCTGTTAGAACTGTCTATTCTGAATAGCATACAAGTCAGCAGTTAGCAAGAGGAAATGGGACAAATGCCCAGTTTTGCCAAAAAAAAGTCATGATGTTTGGGACAGACCTTTAAAAGGAGACTATCCAAGCCAAAACAGGATTTATGATCATTCTACACATGAGCCTCACTCTCCTCCAGTCACCAGTCTTTCCCTTCTAAACTTCTGCCAGTTCTGTGGTCTTTGTGTTGCTTCCTATTAGGTGTATCAAGAATCTTGATGTTCTCATCAGTTCCCTTTTAACCTTTTAGAACAGTTGAAATTTTCATTAGCAAAATTGAAATTAGAGCCTGTCTCTAGGATCAAAAATAGTTTGAGTGCTACAGAAGTTCAAATGATGAAAAAAACTCACATTTTTTTCCTTTCATAAAAATCACACGTGTTTTTCTCAACCCCGAGGACTGGAAATTCCAGTTTATGGAATTTAGACCCAGGCTTTTCATGTTTTGTTTTTAATAAAACACAGGAACTATAGCAAAACAAAAAGAAGAACGTTAGGAATGGATGGTGTTACACAGTACAGAGATCATAGCTGTATAATGAGAAGCTGCATCAATAAAGATGAAAGAGGAAAAAGGAAAAAATGTAAAATAATAATAATAAGAAGAAGGTGGAATTTTAGCTCTCTGAGCTGTGATTTAAATGTGTAACTCTTATTATCATTAATTGGAAGTATGAGGCTAATTAATTCCCTAAACATTACACCAAAAAATAATTTCAATCTTTAAAATGGAGCTGTACTATGGAAATGAAAATATTGAGACAATATGATGATGAAAAGCCAAAATTAAAAAATATAATAGAATATTTTTACATTTGAAGAATATGGATATGAAATCAACAAGAGCATACATAAGAAGGGGGTGTAAATGATGCATGTAAGGTGATATAACCCAATTTTGGATAACACGGGTTTTCAGATAAGGAGGGTCTACAGTTTTACTAATCAAATGTCTCTTGACACAAACTTAAAAGCCTGGTAATTCAGTAATATTTTTGCAGTGCCCATTCAGTACTCCTTACTTATGTAGACTTACACAGCATGAGATTGTGATGCAATTACTCACATTGAGGAGTACCTTGAAGTCAATGAGACTACTTAAGAAGTAAGGTAGTACTTAATGTGAGAACAAGAATCAAAGCATGGCCTATAATTACTACTAAGTTATGCATGATATATTATGGCCAAAGTTTTCGAAAGTGGCCAATGATTTGGGGTACTTCAAGCATTTGAGTGTCTAACTTGTGTCATCTTGAGCCAGATTTTCAGATGTGGTGAGGACCCATAACTCCATTTAAAATCACATGCAGTTGTGGGTGCTTAGTATCTCTAATATTCAGGATCAAGGTGTTTCAAATTTCCCTCTCAATAGCAGAAGAACCCCAGATCACTGTGGACTTCAGAAAATGTAAACCAAATAGCTAGTTACGTAGGAAAGAAAGGGTATTCCAGTGGCTAAGGTGCTAACTTGGAACTCAGGAAAACTGGGTTCAGTTTCCTGCTTCATCACAGACTTCCTGTGCAGTCTTAGATAAACTGGTTAGACTTTTTACACCATCTGTAAAATGGGAAACATAATATTTCCAAAACTCACAGGGATGGTGGGAGGATAAATGCCTTAAAAATTGTGTGGCGTTCACATGGCCCATGGTCACATAGTTAATGGGGGACACATAAGCAGCTTAGCTAGGTAACTACTATCATTTTATTTTTAAGATCAAGAAAAATATTTACTTTTTAATCATTCTTTGCTTTGTTTTCAAATAGTACTTCTCCAAAATACTATGACTCAGTTTCTCAGCTGGTGTTAATCAGCATAGGGTACGGAGATACACCAGTTTACATCATCTGAACAGCTTGCCCTCTGAGTGCAAAGGCGCTGGTATTTTTATATTAGGTAAAAAATATTTTACCAAGTTTTGTTTTGGTGGGGAGAGGAGCTGCGGGGGCATTGTTGTTTTTGGGTTTTGTTTTTGTTTTTGTTTTTGTTCGTTCTTTATGTTTTGTTTTGTCATTGAAGTCTTTATATATAAAATACAGAAAAAGATTTAAAACACAAGATAATTTGATTTTTTTAAAGTATATTTCTTCCTTAGTTTGTTTGTTTTTTCTGAGAACTTCTTATCTTTACTCTTTTTTTTAATATTCCCAAGATTTGTGGAGAATGGTTCCATAGATCTGACAGTTCCAACAACTGTCAAATATGTTCTCTCTGTGGAATGAAGGATGTTCTCTGCTAGTTTATAGAAGATTGTTGTGTTCTTTACATTCTTTGATGCCATAAAAACTCTGCCCAGATAATGGACATCTGCAATCCTGACAATTCACAACTGACTTCCTTTTCCTTAGCCTTCTTGAATCAATAACTTCCTTATAAACTCACTGTATAAAAATACATTTCAGAAACTGTTCTATTGGTGTGTGAAATTAAATTCCTTTATAGTTCTGGAATATCAGGAGAAAACAGATTCAGTGTGTGAAACAAATCTTCCTTGTTTTCAGAAGTGTCGATTCCACAGTACTCTAGGTGCTCTGCTCAGGCAACCACAAGGTTCCCTAGAGCACCCACAGTATTCAGAGGAAAACAAAGAGTCTATGGAGTAGTCAGCAGAATGTTAATACAATTTATTAAAACTGAGTCTCTGAAATACGGTGAATACCACCAAATATTTTTAATTTGAGGAGAGGATAACTAGATAACTCATTAAAGAGAGGGTTTGAAATATATGGGTAAATGAAGCAACTGTTAAAGTAACTGTGAACAAACTAACAAATGTGTTGTTATATTAGAGCAAAAAATCATATTATATAATTGGGAAAACATCAGCCAAGGTAACTTTTCCAATTAATATAACCAGATTGGCAGATTATACAAAATCACATGGGGGGGGGGGGGGGACAATCACTGACTATATATATTTTGAAAAGATTTATTAACAGCCTTAGAACATATGTATTTCAGCCAACATTCATAGGTATTATCCTATTACAGTGATAAGTAGTATGTAGTATGTTAGGCTAGGTCTTCACTTGTGTATATACATGGTTAATTGTCCGTGTACATGCTTGCACATATTCCCTGTACCCTTGCTGAATGTCAAGATATGCTGTGCTGGAGATGGGTATAATACTGTATTATATGCATACACCTAAGTTCGCACTTTTTTTTTGTTATGCGACATTAGTGTTGCCATTTCATTTGAAATTCAGGCCCTATTGGTATCAGTATAGAATGGCCTCAGGCTCTTCTTTAGTAAACTGTTTATGACAATAAAGGGCTTCCCTTGTATAATATAGTTTTGTGGGGCTTCTGGACCAGTTGTTTCAAGAGGCATGGATATATATCCGTTATTGTGGTGTGTGAGAGAGCTGTTGCTGATAATGATGTGGCTGGTTTCTTTCTCTTTTCTTCTCTTTCTAAAATAATTTTACTGTTCCACAATATGACATGTTAGTATAATTGAAAGGAGTTACGGTATATGTAACATTCAGAAGTCAGAATCCTATCCCATCAGACACGGAAGATATTGCTTTAGTAATTTGTTGTGATGGAAAATCAGAAAGCGGAAGGATGAGGTTGGTAATTTGAATAAAGATGGGTTCAATCCCATGCTGCAGTACAACTACACTCAATATATGACCCACAGGGGAAGGCAAAGGTGCCCCTGCCACAAATTAGAAGTGTTTTAGGGTTCCTACTATCTTGCCCCCAAAGGCCTGTTATACTATCTGAGGATTTCCAGAGCACAGCAGAGTCCTAGCCATATCCCATATACTCGTTTTGGTGGTAGAGGAGAGAGAAGTGAAGAGCCAAGAGAATTGTCAGGTGACAGGCTAAGCTAGCTTTATGGGCACTTTGCACAGCTGGAGTAGTGCAAAGAAGCCGAAGCAGGGACCAATATAGTCCATGGTATGTGTGTGTGTGGATAATACAGCTGTACAAATAACACATGGTTGAGAGGTATTCAAGTGTAATCATATCAACAAAAATGCATATGTTTATAATAAAAACATACTTAGTTTGGAGAATAACTTACAAGAAAA
The DNA here is from genome assembly GCF_026122565.2 of Emydura macquarii macquarii. NCBI lineage: Eukaryota > Metazoa > Chordata > Testudines > Chelidae > Emydura > Emydura macquarii. The sequence goes on along the minus strand of NW_027131500.1, from coordinate 5,015,382 downwards.
TTGGAGAAAATGGATACATTGCAGACTCTTTATGACTTCAAGAGAAAGACCCCAAAATAAGAAGAAATGCAGTGTTCATACTGCCAGGGAGCTATAAAGAACAATGCTGTGTATTTCAGGTTAAAATGCAAATGTGTTATAAAATTGAGTCACTGATTTGTTTTAAAAAGAAAAGTACTACACATCAAAGAATACACAAACACCACCACATCAAGGCCTAACTTTGAGAAGAGCTGCTAATAATTATCCCATTTACTTGCTGCTCCAATTTAAGTCAATGAGAGCTGAAGGCACTTGGCATCTTTGAAAAAAATCAAGCTCTTAATATGTGTGGTGCACATTTTTAACAACTGCACACAGAAGGTGACCTTTCTCAGCTTCCACCAGCTGTTTTCTGAACAGCTGGACTCTCATTTCCAAAGCAATTTGATCCAAATCCAGTGTTTCAACCAGAAGGTTTGATATGAAGGGGGGCAACGATATTTTTTAAAAAAATTAGGGAGACCAGGAGATGAACTTCATGAGTTTTCAGGGTAAAAGCACACTTTAACTATGAACAAATATCTCAAAAAAGGCTAAAAAGCATAAAACCATGAATCCTTGTTTCTTTACATGAGTAATATTGTTGTAGTGTCTGAACTGGTCACTAAATATTAAAAAATAAAATCCTCATCCTACAAAGTTTTACTCACACTTGTACTCTTTCTTAATGTGAGTTCTCCCAGTCTCAGAACACAGAACAAGGAGACATTCAATGAAATTAAAAGTAAGACGCTGATTGGTGGAAGTCATTGCCACACAAAGTTGTTGAGGCCACATTGAACAAGAGTCAGAAAATGATTTAGATATGAAGAATATCTAGAGATACTATATTGACAATAAACATTTTGGAAAGGATATGTAATCTTATTCTTCAAGTCTTAAACCATTCTCTAACTAATAGAGATCAGATTGAGATTTATGTATGGGTGGGGAAGGAAAGAACATTCCACCTATTCCTACTTTAGAGTTCTTATGCCATCCTCCAAAACATCTGATTTTAGCCATTGTTGGAGATAGGATACTAGATTAGATGGATTGCTGGTCTGGTCCAGCACAGCAAATCCTATATTTCTCTTTCCCAGTGACTTTTATGCCAGTATATGCCATTGAATTCAAACATGCTATTTATATGAGCTATATCTACTCATATGAGTAAGACTTTACAGAATTGTGCCCAGTGTTGGTCTTTGATATTAATCTATATCAAATATACTTTACATCAATTAACTTAAATCTTAACAGTCTATGTCTATTTTATTTTTCCATTCTCACTTTCTTTAAGGGCCTTCTTCTGTTAAGGGACATGATATGAAGTTCTGTCAATATATCAAACATATTAACTCTATGCACAAAAATGTGTTTGAACGGTAGTTCTCTCTGACATTGTCTATAAGGAAAGAGAGTTCATATGTTGCTTGTTATTAATAGCCAAGGGTGCTGAATAACAAAGAAGAAAATTTTCTCTCAAAGAAACCTTTTGTCTTGACTCAGCTGAAAGTTAATATACTATAGTCTCAGTTAATAGATGATCAAAGACATAACCCAATGTAAGGATTAAAGAGAGTTCTACTGTGACCATCCTGATATATTTTGCACACCAAGGTATTATGAAAGCACAGATAAATCCAAAAAAGCAATATTGATTTTAAAAAAATGATACCACCATCTAATCTAAAATAGTTGAGAATGACAAAATTTTATCATACACTTGTGAAACAACAGTGAAAAGATAACAGGAGAAAATTAATTAGGTTACATAAAAAGTGAAACATCTTAGTCTATTAGGCCCTGATTCAGGAAACCAGCCTCAGTCAGTAAAGCACTTTCAGAAAGTGTTTAACTTTAATGTGTTAATGTGTTTAACTCATTTGCTTAAATCTCATTTGCTTAAATTTTGATGAGATTTTTAGCACATGCATAATGTTTAAATTTAGACAGCACTGACTCCTAATCCTGTTCTTGTTAAAGTCAATGTCAGTCTTGCCATTCATTTTTAAGTTACCTAAACAAATAGATAAAGCATTTATAAAATTATTTCATCTGCTTTAGTTGCACTGGGATAAAATGCTAACCATTAAGTGTGGTATATATGTAATTCTGAGGGTGAATCTGATGCTTTCTCTTCTTTGAAGTAATTTCGATTGAAAACAATAAAGTTATAACTATAGTTTAATTGTGTCCTGAGAATTCCCAGCATATTACTCTTTTGACTGACTTTGAGCCAGATCCTGATTACTTTACTCATTCAAGCAGCCCTAGTGAGGTTAATGGGATTACTACCATGAGTAAGGGTTAGCTGAATAGGTCCTTAGCCATGACATGATAGGATCTTAGACCTACATAACAAGGTGCACACACAAATATCTGTGTGATGATGTTTGGAATATGACTAACCATTCATACTGATACCAATATTACAGAATTGCAATAAATATCATATAGGATATGCCATGCAAGGTACCACTGGAAAAGTCATGATTCACTAAGATCGATACATACATATAAACATGCTTTTCGGTTTTGTAGTATGAGTTCTAAATATGTATGATATATTTGTATTTCAAACTTGTGCTATGTTTCTGGGTGACACCCCCAGGGATGGCAGCAGCACTAAGCCTACTTAATGGCCTATCAAGGGAAATCAAATGTACAATGAATCTAGTGAAAGGAACTACACTTTATGAGTCACCAGGACATGTAAGAATATGCCTATGGACAAGGGATTCTGAGGCTTTTCCATGCCATGTGCTCTGGGTCTGTGTTTGGGACAAAGGAAGTACAAGCCTCATGACAGAAACTATAAAATGCAGCTAGACCATCTCCATTCTGTCTTCTTTCTTGCTTCCTACCTCTGGATCAACTAGTCTACATCTGAAGCTGTGAAATGGGTCTGAGACCCATATAAGTACTAGGTGTACTCCAGAAGAACTGTACAAGCCTGCAAACTCTACAATTCTGCTGAGAATCTGATATATATAGACTTTGAAGTCTTTTGTATGCATCTGATTGCTTTGACCATATAAGATCTCTCCTTATTTGTTTCTTTCCTTTTATAATGAACCTTTCGTTTTGGTTACTAAAGGATTGGCTGGCAGTGTGGTATTTTGGGAAAGATCCAAACTTACGTTGATCTGGTAACATGACTGACCTTTTAGGGATAAGGAGAACATTTTTGGTAAAGAGAATAGAATTTAAATAACTTATCTCTTTACTGGACCTAATTGCTGATTGGGAGCCAGAGACTGGAATGCAATACAGGGGGCTGGGTATGTCTTGTTGTAGCTTCTTCATAACCAATGTGGGAAGTCAGAAGCACTGTTTGTGACTGGTCTGGGAATCTAATTTCAGTGTTACATGCCAATTCTGGGAGAATCCGCTCTCCTTTTGAACCTGCCCTAACCTTGGCATTTTCAAGCTGGCATTTTCAACTTGGCATTTTCAAGTTGGATACTGCACCTAGGATGAACTGCAGTAGCCAAGTAATTTTCATTGATGCAAGTGATTCTACTTACAATTATGGCAAGCAGTGAAGTTGGATCTGGAAAGCTAAATATCATATAACAAAGTTGTATACTTCCTATAGAGCTCAGATCTCCCAACCTTGTTAAGCACAGCTCAGCAGCATTTTGTTATGAGAAATTCATCTTCCAAACTTTTCAACTTCTGCCCCATACATCATTTATAGCATTTTTTAAAAATCTGTGGTTTAACAAATTCAGACAATATATAACAGATATAAGAGAACTTTTGTGCATAAATAGATACATGTTGAGATTGCCATACCACTGTGATGGATATGCTATACTAACCTGATTAGCTAGAGTTATAGTACATTGATACTGAAGAGCCAATGGTTGGCTGCCACTTATACTGGCCAGGTGGACAGCATATTTTTGAGTTCTTCTGTTCTTAAAAGCAAAGCAGGTCTGAGATTGATCGGAATTTACAAGATGTAACAGTGTACCTCTCTAAATCAACTGTCCCTCATTGCCTTGGAAATCCCGGTATTGCTGGCAGGAATACACAGGAGTGCAAAAGCTGCTGTAGAGTGGGAAGCAAACTGCTGGAACTCTGACAGTAAAATAGCATTGGACTTGTTTTTGTGTGCGAGCTTGGATTTATTTCTCCATAAGACAGTACAGATGGTAAAGACTGCCAAGGAAAAAAAGCAGTCTACAGAACATGCTTATCTTTTGTACACCAGGCTTGCTTACAGGCCTGAAATAGGACACTTGCTGACAGGAAAAGTAGAATCTCCTTTAGCTCAATAGGTATCCCTACTGTTCTGGCATACAGAGTGTTCTGTTTCAGTTATTTTTTTCCCCTCAGGAATTGATTTAGAACAAGTAAAGCTAATCCTTCATTTCATGTGCTTGCAGTTTGTTATATTTCTAAATCCCCCACCGCTCACATCATTCTTTGCAATTTTTATTTTTTTTACTTACCTTTTATTCTTTCCTCTCTCCATCTTTCTCCCTCTTCCTTTTATATGTACTACAGTGTTCAAACACTGAACTACCACTAAGGGCTGGATAAAGTAAGGGATTTAAGTGCCTCACTGCCACTTTAGGCACCTAAATCCAAAATTTAGATAATCAACACCCAAGCTCAGCTGCCATTCAACCCTGATGGTGCCTAAGTTTCAGCCAGTGAAGTCCTCCAGGTACCTGCAAGTCTACCAATGTGCATGAGCACAGCTGCCTGAATCCTGATGAGCAGTATCTAGTTTATGCCTAAACCCCTTCAGGAGTCACAGACGAGGTATTCTCAGGCCACTTGAGAGCATGAGTACCGAATTAGGCCTGCACAAATTAAAGCTGAAGGAGGAAGTGATGGTGTCAATAGCTCAGTGGTTAGCACACTGACCTAGGTGGTAGGAGGCCAGGGCTTAAATTCTTCCTTTGTCTAATGTGGGGAGTGGATTGCAACCCAGATATCCTATCTCCCAGGAGCATGCCCTAACCACTAGACTATTAGGTAGTATAGCATGGATTTCTTGCTCCTACTGAAGGCATTCCACTTTGCAAGGAATAGTGTGAGCCAGGATCTGGGGGATCCATGCATCAGGAAGCAGGGGTGTGTTTTAATTCTTTATTTCCTGGTTTCCAGACATTTGAATTTTGCTGAACTTGATGCTCTGGAGGGGCACAAGCTATCACTGGACAACTGTAACTCTGCATTAATGATATTTTCTCTCAGTGAATACATCTGTATTCTGATAATATCTACAATATCAACATTGTCCATTTACACAGAAAGACACAGTCCCTGTTCCAAAGAATCTGCTTAGTGCCAGATTAATTGACTGGGACTCCCCTGTCAGTAGGGGTGCATGAGGCGGCACGCCCACTGAACAAAGCCCAGTCTCATTGGGCATCGCCTCACATGTTTTAAAAGAAAAACCTGGTTAACTAACAAACAAACTATAAACAAAATCTCTCTTAAAAGGGCAGACAAAGGGAGAGGATGAAGAAAAACTGAGGGCTGGGTCAAGGACACCTTGTGTAATGTGCACCTTCACTGGTCAGCAAGGCAGTGAGAGGTGGTTGAGGCTGCTCTGAACGCTCCAGGATGGGAGAGAGAGGGAGGGGCAAGTGGCCCAGTGAAGAGCTTTCCAGATTCCAGAAGCTCATGGTGAAGTGACAAGTGGGAGTAGGCAGAGGCTCATCCCAAAGGACTCTCAGTTCAGATAACAAATAATCTTCATATTGAAGACGTACAAATGGACACAAGCAAAGTTTATTCAGTTTTGCTATACGTTATACACACTATAATGTGTACTTGTCTGAGCCTTAGTTTTTCTTAAATGCTATTTAGCAGGCACGCTCTGACTACATCCAATTGCCTCTCAAACTATCCATGATTAATTGGCCAAGTGGGTTTTGAGGCAGGATATGAAGTAGGAGAGAGTATGTATTATTAAAGTGTAATGCCCTTATGTTCAAAGCAGGTGATTTATGACTAGGTAACTATGTTGAAGAAGGTGCAGATACAAGAAGCAGGGAAGTGGGCAGCCAAGGCTGGCATAATTGCTGGAGAACAGATGACAAGATAACCTAACAAGGAACAAGAATGGTTAGGTAAGAAGGAGCAGATCTGGTAAAAGCTTTGATGGTGAGGGAAAAAAGCTTGAATATGAGATAGTGAAATAGGGGAGCCAGAGGAGAGTGTCGAAAGGTATTATGGGTGACACAATCAGAACATTTGGCAAGAAAAATGTTCTTTGTAGCTGTCTTTTGAATGCACTGGAAAGGGCAATAGGGAAGCCAGAAAAGGGGAAACTGCAGTAAACAAGACTGGCAATACTGAGAATTTGGGCAAGATTTTTAACTGTGTGGAGAGAATGAAAAGATCTGGTTTATAGGGACACTGTAAGGAAAAAGTGCCAAAATTTAGGCACAGACAGTCAAGGGAGAGAGAAGAGGCAAAGAAGACTCTGAGGTTATGAGCCTGAATGATACAGAGGATGCCTGTGTTGTCAACTGTGAGAGATAATGGAGAATATGGGAAGAGTTTGGGAGAAAAGATATTGAGTTCAGCTTTCACCAAGGTAAATTTAAGCTGACGGCAAGGTATCCAGGAGAAGTGAGAGAGAAAATGAGAGAAGTTGTAAAATGCTACCAATCAAAATGATTCTGCTTTACATTCTGTGGGTACAAAGATGAATGCCTACAGAAGGTACAATGTTGTAGCTAATCCAGTCCAAATTCTTGAGTTTAATAAAGACTGTATGTGACGGCACATGTGTGCTATCTCGTGGAGATTTTCCTTTAGTCTATGTTTTGTTACTCCCTCAATGAAAAATAAGGGTTATGCTGAATTAAACTAACTGTTTGTTTTTGAGTAAGAAAGGAGAAAAAAAATCAGCATTTGGTGATGGGACTGTAAAACAGAAAGAGGCCAGAGAAAGTGAAGGAGTGATGAGCAGATCTCATGGCTGAAAAACAAAACAAGAAAAGTTAAAATGGCCGTGTATGGAAACAGCAGTCTTTTCTTTATTGAAAAAGAGGAACAATTAGAAATATATCTAAATAAGTTTGAAAAGTATTTTTATCTAAATGACTTCAAAGACAGGCAAAGAAAACATGTTTTGTTTTGTTTTGTTTTTTTTAAATCCTGGTGGGAAAACTGACATTTACAGAGCTTGAAGACTTAGAATCCCAACTCTGAATACACATAAGCACATATTTAACTATAACTATGTGAAATAGTTACTGCAGTCACACATGCTTAAAGTTAAGTATGTGCTTATGTGTTTAGAGAATTGGGGCCCTACATTTAATACAGGAATGTGATGAAAAGAGTTGTAACTACCTAACACGTGTAATTAAAAAAACAAGTCTCCCTGCCAAAAAAAACCCCAAAACCCAAAACAAAACAAAAACAACCCCTGAAAGATCTTTTATTTAAGAAACCACAAGAGAGAGAAACATGCTTCTGAGCCTTCTCTCATTTACCCCAGATTTATAGTAGTGTAACTCCATTGATTTCAGTATAGTTACTCCTCATTTACACTGGTAAAAGTCAGAGGTGAATTAAGCTAATAGAATCTGATTATTCTCTCACAATAGTTTAAGATCCAAGTTCTTCATTGAGCTCTATGCAGATAGACCCCTTGTTTCATGGATGTTATCACAGGATTAGGACCTAAATTTAGGATTTTTTAAAAATAAGATAACCTATGACTGTGTTATTCTAATGCAAATCAGAGTAACTTAACTGATAGCAAGAGATTTACTATGTAAAAGTAAGAAGACTCAATATCCGAATTTCTAGCCAGCCTAAAATAAAGTTTCTACTACTTGTAGTTTTGGAGACCTTCTGTCAGGGCAGATATTTTGCTTTTAGGGATGAGGGTCAAGAATGCAGTGAGAGATTGCTGTTCAAGCTTTCCTTTTATTCTCAGATTTAAAGTCCATTCTTCTTTATTTTTAAGTATATTCATTCCGGCTTCCTTATAGATAGAATTCCTATTTCTGGATCATAATGTTGCCTTCTAGGTCACTTTGGAACAGCATTGACAATTCTTGTGATTTTTATCATGACTCATGATATTTTGGGTTTTTTCCTCTTAAACCACCAGCTCCTGGAGTTAAGTGATAGCAAGAGTATATCAGATCTGTTTTTTATTTTTTTAAATGAAAGTTTCTAGCTCTGATAGTTGTAGCGAGAAGTTTGACAATGTGAACTATAAAGGTTTATAAACCAGATGGCAAAAAGAACCCCAAATTTATTATTTCTTAAGTTCTAATGATATTTTGGAGACCTACTCATAATTTTTGCTAATTTTGAGGTTGGCAATACTGTAGGTATCTTTAGTTCTGGCTGTGATTGCATTTCCCAGTCTTGATGCAGCTGTGTCAGGGATGGGCGAGGCACCTCACTGAGGTGGACTGTACAGTACTAGGGAGAAAGCACAACTTGTTATATGGGAGAAACAAGTGACAGTTATTCCTTCCAGAAAGGTTAAGCAGCCGACTGGCTACCCCTAAAGATAGAGTTCATTGAAGTTATGCATTTGCTGACCTGTAAGTGTTGGACGGACCCTATCTATATAATATTAAACAACCCATATATAGTACAGGTGAAGAGTTGTAAGCTGCGAGGCACAGTTATGTTTTATAGTGAGAAAACAATTTTCTGATGTGACAAGGATGACATGACAAAGTGGTGTGTTTGAAAATATCAAAGTATGACCACATTGCCGGAACTATGATGCAAGGCTGCTATATTATTCAGCTTGACCTTAGCAGATTTTCTTATGATTGCATTAGCACGCCCTCTTCCAGGTGAGGTGAAAGAAAAAGCACTTTGTACTGACAACGTCAAAAGTCAATAGATCTCAACAGTATTCTCAGGTTAAATGAAGTAGCTCAGTCACAGATATTCCAGGTGGGTTGTAAAGCTCCCACCACCACCTATTTTCTTGACCCTGTGTCCCTTCAGCCTATATTTTTGTGAGATACTGTTGAGCTAATGTATAAAGTAGCTGCTTTTGGTATGTCAGATTGTGGGACATTGCTGCAGAGAGTAAGGATCATCCTGTGTTTTGTAAGACAAGGTTCTGGACTGTAGGGAGCTATAGACTGCACGCAGCACCAGTCCCTGGTCACCGTGTTCTACCATGTTTTTAAAAGAAAAATAATGTAAGTGTTTAAATACAAGGTATCCATGTCTTGTATAGACAAAATAAGTAGAAAGTTGCCCAGCTATTGTGATGGCCCTCATGCCTAATGGCCCTCTCTCTAAGTTTAAAAGAAACTTTGCTAATATCCACTAATCAACAAGAAATATTAGGTCAGTCTAGTATGTAGGATTAATGAATTTAATGGCTGAGTGAGGGGGAAAGTGGTGGGAATGACTGCAAATCCCTCCAACACAATTTGGGAGAACTGTAACACTTAGCAGAGAACTATTTATTTCTGGCTTTCAAATTGTCTTTTGCATGCTTCCAGTTTGTTTTCCTTTTTCTCGTTAACGGCAGATGTTGGTGGTATTGGTTTGGTTTTTTTTCCTTCCATTTTGTTTACCTATCCACCAGATCCTTGTCTTTCTTTGAACTATCATAGAAATATTGATGTGCAAATAGGGAGTTGGTGGCATCTATTAACTATATAGCTCATGATTTTAAGATGCCATATTCTAGGTCTTACCAATGTCACACCTTATTATTTAATTTTTATATTGCACTTCCACTCAGAGGCCCTAGGACTGGAGCTCTCTTGTGTTCATAGATACTATACCTATGCCCCAACCATACAAAATCATACACACATGTAAATTTACTCAGATGAGTAGCCTCTGCTTGGCTTCTCAACAAAGAGAGACCATGATTAATCATAGGAGATGTAGTCTGCTCAAGAAGCAGGGCCCATAAGGGAGTATGGAGACATGAAGGACCTGGAGCTACAACTCCCATGAGGCACTACGGCAGATCAGGTAAATGTAGGGGTTAATGCTAACCTGACCCAATCTGAAACAAAACATTTAGTTTCAGATAAAAAGAAACAAAATTCTTTAATTTGGGAATACTGGAATGTTTTGATTCAACATTTCCAAATAAAGCTTTCATGGATCGTTTTCACTCAGTGAAAAGTTTTGACACTTCAACAGAATAAAAATAAATGTTGAAGGATCAGAACTTTCTGTGGGACAGAAATTCAATTTTTCAATAATTTCTAGTCAAATTTTAAAAATGTTTTAGAGGTAGAGACAACAGTACATGGAGACAGCCTGAATACATAGGCTAAAAGAGAGTAAAGTAATGAATATGGCTCCCAGGTTAAAAGCCTGGTTCTCAGGGAGGAGGACATATTATTGTGCATGTAAACTCTCACCATCTTCCATATTCCACAGCTAAACACACAAGTTATCATAATATCATATCATATCATATCATATATAGAGAGCTACTGAATCAAAATCCTAAAAACACTTCTTGAACCTTCCTGATTTGGTATCCGTTGCAGTCGTTATCATAAATTCCTCACAGGAAGAGCAGGGAATAATAAGAGTGTCTTGTGTATTCTAACCTAACAGTTACAAATCTGAGTTTTGGTGAACCAAGGTAGGAAACTGGCTCCAGAAAAAAAGGCATCTCACTGAGTGTCTTGCTACAATCCCCCTCCAGACCCAGTCTGGGGCAGTGAGCTCTAGCACCTTGGACAATTATTACTGTCACATAAGAAGTAAGTGGTCTCTCAGGTAACACTATAGTAGTAGACAATACAATCCTTCAGGGGGAATCAATTGGGAAGTATTATAACATTATAGTAGCAAAACAAGAATAAAGATTGTCTCAGGACTTATTTTATACCATTTTTGGTTGTTTATAATTTTTTTCAAATGCTTTTGCCTGCTGCTTTGTTCTGGAGAGCTCCTTGTTCACCAGAGGCCCAAGTAACTGATGTCACTGAGTAAAGGAGACTGTGTAAATGCAGATCTCTGTACTTCTATTCTGAGACATGCTGCTCATCTGTGGCCCAGCATACCTGATGTCAACATGAGGGAAGGCCATGTAAGCCTAACTTACCCCACTCCAGCTGAGTCATTCCACCACGGCCCCTCACCCTGTTATCAACAGGTTGGGAGGTCATTAAACCTCAGGTCCTTCCACTCCAACTGTTGCTGCTATCACCACAGCTGCTTGCATACCATGCTGTGCTTGTGTCTGTGCTGTGACCACAGTACTCGTGTCACTGCTGGTGTGGTAGCATTTGGACTCTCCCTGGAGAGGAATAAACTGAGATTTCTGCTGTTTATTATACTAAATGCTGATCCGCTAAGAGTGATTAATTTTATTTCTTCCTTTGGTTTATGGCATTGTTTTTACTATTAAAATGGTTCCTAAGAAATCAAAAAGTCAGCAAAAAATTGATGGATTTTAATTTGCAGTCCAGAACAGCTGCATGCTGAGAAAAAGCTCCTGGTGAGTCTCTTTCATTGTAACTGCATTCCACATTGCAAATGTGGTGGTGGTTATATATGTTTCTAAGGTGTCCATTTGTGACAGGGCACACTTAGTAGCATCCTGGTCACTGATGTTGCTGCGGCATGAAGAAGCTTGCAGGCTCAGCTATGAGCAGTTAATCACTTTCTGCTGGGTGATTGAGCACCTGGGTAATACTCACAGACCTAATAATGAACTTGGGAGGATATAAGTGGAAGGAACAGGAAGCAAGGGAAGCTCAGAGAGTGAGGCTGGGCTGAGCAGTGAAGGCTGTGTGGAAGCCTCCTCCTGCTGTTATACTTTGCAAGGAAAGAAGGAATATGCACCAAGTGAAAAGGTAAGAACCTGGTGTGCGTTTGTGACCACAAGATTACACGAACTGGCCAGGCAGTGAATACACTAGGTAGTGACAGAGTCACCCTGTGACACCATCTAAGGTTATGTACACACTGCAACTTAAGATGGTATATATTATGCAGTTCAGGAGTGTGAATAAGCCACCCCTCGAGTGACGTAACTTATACTGACCTAAGTGCCTTTGTGGACAGTGCTATGTTGGCGGGACAGCTTCTTCTGCTGACATACCTACTGCCACTCGTGGGGGCTGGAGTAATTAAGTTGACAAGAGAACTCTTTCCCATTGTCTTAGAGCATCTGCACTAACAATTCTACAACGGCACAGCTGCTTTGGTGTAGCTGCGCGCTTTAAGTACTGAAGTGTGGAAATAGCCTAAGTATTTTTGTATGAATTTAAAAGTCATGAAGTCCCAGAGTAAAGAGTAGAACTTGCAGCTTTACACCCTGAATGTCAGAAAAGATTATGTAGGAAGAAAAATCCAGATGATTTAGTTCAATCCAAATAAGGCAAAGATTTTTCAGAGATTAAATTACTTTTCTGAACTATTTTAAGGACAGTTTTGCAGACCATTTAGGTGCTAAATTTAGGGTCTTTACTACATGGGTTTCCAAAGCAGAAAACTGCATAAAAGAATGCAAGAAAGCTATGTTTTTGGCTAATGAGCTACAGGTTATCTTTGATTTTACAATAAGGTAATTCTGTTTTATTTGAGACGTTATCACCCATCACTTTGAGTCAGACCCTCACATTAGAGAAGCTTATGCTTCTCTTGTATTATAAAGAGTTTACGTTCTGGGCCTAACTGATTTTTAACAAGACATAATCATGGGAATAATTAAGATTGTTTGTTTTTTATAAAAAAGATACATGATATCAAAGCCATAAATAGTCTTTCAGTAAAAATGTCTGGATTAAATTATTATTTTCAAGTATTCATTGTTGTATAGAATGAAGGAGACAAGTCCCCTGATTTGAGAAGATCAGTAGTATAATAAAAATGTTTCACTTATAACTTTTTATATATTTTGAAGTAAGATGTATCAGATTAAGATAGGAAGGGAAGTGAGACAAATAGCTGAGGCCCAAACTACTCCTGGTGTAATTCTTTTGAAGTCAAAGTTACTAAACCAGGGATTAAATTGGTGTAATTAAACTGGGACTCTTTGGACCACAGACCAAGTCCAAAAAGAGAATGAATCCAAAGAAAAAGATTCTTCTTGTTTTAACTTTTGACCTGGGTACTCTGAGAGCACTTTCTTAAAGTAAAGTAAGGTAAAGTAAGCAATAAATATGAACATTTCCATTATATTTGTGTGGGGGGGGGGGTTGGACAAATAATATTGTTGCCCTCCAATAAACCCAAATCCCTGTGTTTAAAGTCAAAGGTAATCTGATTTCATAGTTTGGGCCTGATTCTGACACCCTTTCCTGCACTGACAGTATCATATTCTGTGAGAGCTCCCAGTGCAGTCAATGGAATTTTTGCAGAGTAAAGTACTACAGTATGAACCATATTCTGATACCTTTACTCACACTGAATAATATGTTACTTCAAGAGTGGTCCCATTGAAATCTCTGAATAAGGTGCTAATCTGTGTGATAAAAGTGTCCGAATTGAGCCAGTCAGCAGAATCAGGCCCGTATATGGCACTTTCACTTGTGTGGAGTGCAATATTCTGGTACTGTATCTGAATTTCATAGCTGCCAAGCTATTTCTAACTATTTTAAAAATATCTGAGGCGCTCCACTATTGCTCGATGAAAGTCTTCATCACCAGAGCAGTGGGCTGTAGATAATTTGTCTAAAGTATCTAAAGGAGATGCAATGTCACTTAGACTATTTCAGAGACCTTTGTAAATGAAGAACTCCAGACTTAGAGATATCTAGGTTTGAAATTTTCATAGTGATTTCAACCTAGTCCATCAAGAGTGCCTTGGGTTTTTTTTTAAGAGACATTTTACTGGTACCAGCTAGTGCTAAACCAAACTTCACCTAACAATTCAGATTAAATTTGACAATTTCAGATAACCATTCATTAAATTAAAAAAAAAGTCATCTAGCTGTATGATTAGAATTTGTGTGATACAAACACCAGTCCAATTAAAGGTACCTCACCCACCTTGTCTCTTTAATATCCTGGAACCAACACGGCCACAGCAACACTGCACACAACTGTAGTATTAGTGTGTCAGTTATACCCCAAAATACAGATTGAAGAAATTTGGGTTAGAGGAAAATGAGCAACTATAAAAAATGGTCTCAAAATTGTATTAAAAATGAAACCTATCCTGACGTCTCCAAGTACCAAGGGAAGTGTCTAACTGACCTATGACTTAATTATTGTGCGTTGCTAGCATACAGGGGTCCATTCAACCCTGCTGACTTCAATGGGAGTTGGATCAGGTCCATAGTATTGACACTTCTGATTTTCAGATTCATTCAGAATAGTTCTTACATCAGATCATGAAACATGAAATTAATTTTTAAAGATTGAAACATGCTAGCAATGTGAATTCATAAACCTTGCAACAAAATGGATTTAGAAATTGCTATCTTAACTAAAGCCGTTGCCACTTTAGACAAGAATAACTTTAATATTTTTAAAAATTCAGAGCAATTTAGCCTAAATCTAGACACAGTTTGAAAGCTATTGTTAACTCATAATATATAGTCAATAATTATCTAAACTAAGGAGGATAAATATGAGGTATTATGTGCATATACAGTAATTTCAATTCCCTCTAGTGGTAGATCTAATTATAGCACTAATTTTTACAGGAAATGGCTGAGGCCGGAATCCTTACCATGAAATTGGTTGTCTGTGTTTATAGAGTGAAAAATTAATCATGATGCTTTGGTGTGCTGATAGCAATTCTTCTGGATGAGTATGGGTTTGTTTTTGTTTTTTGCATGCTATATATTTGTAATACAGTATTTGCATTTTTGTAATTAATTGTAATGACTCTTAACAGTCATCAGTATTCTTTTAAAAATTTAGGTCCTTAGCATTATAATTTTAATTCTGTGGATAGTATTGGAATGGATCATTAATTGCCAATAAATTAAATGCTTTATTTCCTATTTATCTGAGGAGAAACACCCCAAAAGCCCTGAGGTTTTTTTTAAAAAAGAATCCTGCATTCTCTTTTTATAACTTGTGCAAACTTGAGTCCTGAACCTGCAACCACATCTGATTACAGTGGATTTTTTTCTCAAATAAATTGAGAAAATTCTACTTATTTAATCACCAGTATCAATATGCCTGACAATAGTACTTGCTTAGAGAAATCTAGTTGAGAAAAAGTGTAATATTCAAACTTCAGGAATACTAAGCACATGCAATATGTTTTCCTTAACCCTTAGCAGGACGCCCCAAAGGATGTGAGTTAGAACCGGTGAACGTTCTATTAAACACATGCACTTAATTATATTTGGAATGGTCATACATACAAGTATCAATCTCACTGTATGACATCCATGTAACAAAGGCTGTCATCTCTTGTATTGTCCTTTCTCACCATGCCATCACTGATCTCTGTCCACTTCCTGCAGTACAGCTTCAAGAGTACAATGGCAATTACACTTCCACCACCTTTAACTTAGTGCTGAATTTTGTTTCTGCTTTTCTGAGTGTGCTTCAAGGGTCAGAAATTAGCTTCCTGCTTTCCATGATCTCCTAGTAGTGAAGAGTGAACCCAGGTCAACACACTTCACTCCCCTTTCATGTTGTCTTAAATAAAAGCAAAGGTTTTTAGAAAAAAAAATCAACAGAAGAACCTCATGCAGAATGTAAATACAACTTAAATTAAAACACTACAAAACCATTGCTGCCCACAAAGTAGCAAAACTCTGAACATTGCTACAAATAATATTGGTTAAATGACTTGAATCTCTTTATTCATTAATTAAGTCTTTCTATCCAAGGCCATTAGAGAGGTGTACTGGAGCTCTAGCTGGAAGTCTGAGTGAGCCAGAGCAAATTCCAAAAATCCAAATCACTATGTCATTTGGTATGGCTTCTGCTTGTCTCTAGCCTCCTAACATGAAGAGCTCTTGGAAAATTCTTCTTGAGAACACACTTCCATTGTAGAGGCATACCCATTAGACTTAATGAATTTCCTTTGACATGGTCATAGTTTCCCTTAAATTACTCCTTGCTCCCTGTCTCTAAAGAAATACATTAGTTCCCTTGTAAACTGTTGCCCAACAATTTTATTCATATAGGGTTATTTCAAAACTGCTGCCTCTTACCCATGTGCCCAGGGGAATAAGTCCATTATTACATTACCTTATGTGATACAGCAAATTTGATTCTTTTGACTGAGCCTGCTCAGTTCAGAAGTGCAGAAAAATGTGGCTCTGGCCCTGCATCAATTTCCCATCCTCTATTTTGGTACCATACAATCCCAGAGACATGGGGATGAAGGAGTCCCTACACTCCCCTGAACGCAGGTATTGCAACTCAGCCAGAGCTCTGCATAGATCACACAAGGGTGGGAGGCTGCCTATGCCCACCTGTGTTCCTCTCTCCCCACTGTGCAGCTACACAAGGGACAGAAGGTAACTTTTTCAAAAGTGTCTAAGTGGCTTAAGCACCTAAGTGCCTGTGATGGGGTTGTTACCCAGGGTAATCTGAACCCAAAGCAATGGTAACTTAATTATTTTTTGCTAGGTAGTGTCAGGAGTAAATCAACAGAGACACAGCTCATCTGCCTAATAAATGATTGATACAAACCAGAGTGCTTTCACCTAAAACTACTTTTATTAGATCTTGAGCACACACACATATATGCAATAAGTTCAGAGCACCCCAAACCCAAATACCCAAAGTCTGAGATGGTTTTGAGTGATCACCAGCTGGGCTTCCGTAGGCTCTCCTTCCGTCCAACTGATATGGAGTTTAGTTGTCAGCTCCTTACCCAAAGAAAAGTTCCTGTTCTGTTCTGGGATGTTTACTTTTACTTAATCTTTTATAGCTAACTCTTCCAAAACACATGACTCACAGTAGCCCGTAGTGGGTTACCATAGTAACCCCTAATGGGTCATCAATTCTTCTAGCTTCAGCAAATTTCTCATTATCTTTTATCAGCAAACCATTTCTAGTTTTTCTAGTCATAACAACAATAAAACTTATATGTCAGAGGCACTTAAAACCAATATTGCTATGCACTCATTTTCTTCATTCTTATGGTCTATTAACTCTTGTCCCATCCTCCCATTTTGATTAGCAAAACTGAAATCATGCAGCTGTTTGACCTTTCCCATGAGAGCCCTGACATGTGGTATATGTTTTTTGGCTAATAGTGGCTGGACACAGAAAATGGCTGCAGTTAAGTTTGATCAAGTTCTGGGGTGACAAGGTATGTACCCTACACAGGCTCTAAAGGGTTAATATGAGCCTGAGAGGTCAATTAACATACCTGGCAGCACCTGTCAGACAGAGAAAGGGAGGCTTAATTAATGATGAAGCTCAGCTGGAGAGTGGCTAAGTGGTGGTTATAAAGCCAGGAAATTTGCAGCAGAAAGAGACTTAGGGAAGAGAGTCTGCAATCATTCTCTGGGGGATAGAAAAGTTAGGAAATGGTCTAGGAAGGCAATAAGGAGCCTGAGGGAGTAGATCTTGCCTGTCAGCTACAAGAAGGTGGGCTGAAACCCCTGAGGTAATGGATGTAAGAACCGTGGAAACTAGAGACAGATGGAAGATGTGCTTTAAAGTAATTGAACTTTGTTACCCTGGAATGAGTGGACTAAAGTATGACCTGGATGAAAGGCCAAGTTGTGGGGTTAAGACCATCTCAGTGAAAGAGCGACCATTGACAGGGAAACAGTATCTGGAAACAGCTGCTATACCACACCTGACCACCCACACCACACCTGACCACAAGAAGGTGATCCGGTATTGATCCGTTTACAGTCCCATTTTTCAGTAATGATGTTGCCCCTCTTGGCCAAAGCGGGTGGCCAATGTTTGGGGTTGCCATGTTGTTTCCATTAAGAGGAGAAACTGCTGATGTGAGCATAATTAATATGGTCACCATTTTGGAAAGTCAGTCTTTACTAACGTTATCTAATTATTTCCTTTTGTTAATATAGGGAAATATGGCTGTATCTTAGGGTATGTCTTCCCTCGCGGTGGCAAATTCAGCACCGCTGGATTGATTCTCCAGGATTAATTGAACAGAAGTGAAGAACTGCTCAATTGATCCAGAATTCAATTCAATAAATCCACCTCCAGAAAAACAGTAATGCTGAGTCAATGGGAGGGCATTTCTCTTTGGCGCAGCCTAATGGGGATGCCGTGCTAATTAGAATTTAGGAAGTCTAAAGTCTACATAGCTTGTGTATCTCCTGTCGAGTGCCACTGAATTGTATGGTAAGTGTAGACCAGGCGTTAGATTCCAAGGCATGGTAATTAGGTGAATACTGATTTTTTTAATTGATAACTAGCTATGCTTCACAATCTTTAACAACTTATAGTATGTGACTAGCAAAAGATAACAGGAGAAAAAGGTCAAGAAGAGCAAATGGAAAATGAGAAAGGAGACAGGGGTAGGGGAAAAAGCATAATGGCTGTGGGGAGGACATCTAGAAGTTAACTGCCAATCAAGAAATCTAGTGTAGCAAAACTACAGTATGGTTAATTAGCTATATATTTGGACCAGAAGCCAGTTTAGTATTTCATCAATAGAAATGAAACTATTGCCCAGACTACTGCTATATACTTAACATAATTCTCCTCTGTGAGTGCTAAGTCTGATAGCTTGTCATTTAATCATGCTGAGTAATTTCATGGGAGGGAGGGGATAAGGGAGACTTATTTTGCCAGTAACTAAGGATGATCCACCTCGCTTTTGCCAATGCTATCAATAGCCATCTAAGTACATCCAGCCACTGCTATAGTGGGGTCTTCTATAAGATATAGGTTGTAACGAGGGGAATGTCTTGTATTTTCAAGGTCAACCTTGCTACAGAAGGAATTACAATGATGTGTTAATGAATGATACAAGTAGCTCCTATTTCCTGAAGAACTCACAAAAAATAGTTTGGTTGATGTTCTTGTGTAATGAACCTGGTAAAGTGCAGTGATGAACGCAAAACAGTAAATAAAAGAAACCTTACAGAAAATTTAAAAATCACTTTTTAAAGATATTTTACACCATTGTGCTGCATGATCTCCCACAGCTGCAAAACTGCTCTCTGGTATTTCAGTTCCTCAACAGAATGGTGATTTACGGCATTGGGTGGAGTTAAGCTGGCATGTGACTGATGAGGTGGAAGTGTGAGTGTGAGGACCATTGAACACTGAATTTTCACAATGCATCATAATTACCGAAACACCTGTGCCAAATAACTTTGTGCTGATCCACAGGAAAAATTCACTCTCTTTCAATGGTTGGTAAGATTTTTGTTCAACTCTATTGTATGTTTCTTTGCTTTGCATTTTGAAGGAAAACCCTCTCCCCAGTGCACTGGGGACCAATGTTGTGGAAGTGGAGTATGAATTGCTTTCACTACTTGAGGGAGGTGAAAGGAAGTGGTTCCCCTTCAAAGAGTCATTATCATTGGAGTGACTGTTACAGCCCCAATATCTTCCCTCAGAGCATATATACACTATAAAGTTAAGTCGACTTAATTTAAGTCGACATCCAGACACCGTAGTAATTAAGTCAGTTGGGCGCGTCCACACCACACTCACTGTATCAGTGGAGTGCATCCTCACTTGTGTCGATGTACAGAGCAGTGTACCGTGGGTAGCTATCCCACAGTACAACTAGCCACAGGAGATTTTGGGAATGGCTTGCAAAGCCTTATGGGATCAAAACACTATCTCAGAGGAGAATGGGAACATGGCTTTGGCCTCCCATGATGCAGTTTCCTCCCTTGCTACACTGATATCAAAGGAAAACAACCCATACCTTTTTGCGCCTTTTTTCAAAAACCTGGCATAGCTGTGCGTACAACATAGACCAAGAAGCATGGACCCCTCTCAGCTGTGCACTCTCGTTGTGAGCATTATAAACAATTCACGCATTATCCTGCAATATTTCCAGAGCCAAGACAGAGCTGCCATGCAGAACATTGCAATGTCCTTCAAGCAGCCCTGCTGCAATCCATAGAATGAAACAATTCCTGGTTGCTGTTGCTCAGCGGCTGAACATGGTGGAGCACCATTTCTGGTCCCAGGAAACAAACACTGACTGGTGGGATTACACTGTTATGCAGTTATGGTATGATTAGCAGTGGCTGCAGAACTTTTGAATGTGGAAGGCCACTTTTCAGGAACTTTGTCAAGAGCTTTCCCCAGCCCTGAAGCGCAGCAATACTAAAATGAGACCTGCTCTGACAGTGATTGACAATCACTCTGTGGAAGCTAGCAACGCCAGACTGCTACTGATCCGTGAGGAATCAATTCTGAGTTGGTAAATCCACAGTGGGAGTTATTGTGATCCAAATGTGCAGAGCCATTAATCGACTTCAGCTAAGAAGAGCAATGACTCTGGACAATGTGCAGGACATAGTGTATGGTTTTGCCATGACGGGGTTCCCTAACTGTGGTGGGGCAATTGAAGGCACGCATATCCCTTTCTTGGCATCAGACCACTTTGCCAAAGTGCACATAAACTGAAAGGGATACTGTCAATGGTATTGCAGGTGCTCTTGGATCACAGGGGGCATTTCACCAACATAAACATGCGATGGTCTGGAAAGGTGCATGATGCACACATCGTTAGAAACACAGATCTGTTCAGAAAGCTGCAATCAGGGACTTTCTTTCTGGATCACAAAATAACCATTGATGATGCTGAAATGCCAATAGTGATCCTGAGAGACTCAGCCTACCTCTTGCTCCCATGGCTCATGAAGCCGTACACTGGCCAGTAAGGAGCTGTTCAATCATAGGCTGAGCAAGTGAAGAATGATGGTGGAATGGGCCTTTGCATTTAAAGGGTTGCTGGTGCAATTTGGGTACTGGGTTAGACCTCAGTGAAAACAATATCCCTATTGTTATCGCTGTCCGCTGTGTGCTCAATGATATCTCTGAGGCAAAGAGAGAGTAGTTTCCACAGGGGTGGGGTGTGGAAGCAGATAGGTTGGCAGCTAATTTTGATCAGTAAGATACCAGGGCATTAAGAAGAGCCCAGCAAGGAGCTCTACATCTCCAGGGGGCTTTGAAAACCCATTTCAGTAATGAGCCACAGTAATGTGTTCTGCTTATCTGTGTTGTGCCGTTCCAAACCTTGCCCTCCATTGCATCAGTTTCACTGTATCTCCCCTTTTTGCCCCTCACCCCCATGATTCATGACTGTAATAAATAGAGTATTTCATACATAAAAAGTTGACTTTTATTGCACATACATAAAGAATATAAAAGAACAGAAAAATAATTTAGCCTGTGGCAAACGGTGTGATAAAATTGGGAGGGGAGAAACAAATGCAGCTTGTCTGTGAAAGCACAGAAGTCTTTCCTGCAAAGTTTACTAATGGCTGCCTTTTTTTCTTAGTACCCTCCCCTGGTGTCGAGTGCAAGGAATACTGCACCTCCCTCCTCCTCCCCCCCCCCCGGCCACCTTCTGTCTCTTGGAAGTTTGGGAGGGAGGATTGGGAACAAGATGTTGCTTAAAAGCCTTTCTGCAGGGGCTGCAGAGGGACTCAAACTGATTTTGCTGAAGCTCAACCAGATACCTCAACATGTGTGATTGATCCTTCATAGTCGGCAGCACCTCATCCTGCGTGTCACACTCATGATCCTGGGATGCTTTCCTGCTCTCCATGTTTATGTACAGTTTTTCAGACAATGAAATCCTCCAGGCTATAAGCTCTGCATTAGCTATCCCAGAGGCGTTCATTATCTCAGTGAGCATGTCATAAGGGCTTCTCTTTTTCCATCTTCTAATCTGTGAAAGCCTCTCCACTGATGGGAAGGATGTGCTGAAGGGCAAGTTTTCTACTATAAGGTATGCAAAGCACAAAGTAATCATTGTCAGTGCATGCCATAGGTCTACTGCAAGGTTGCTATTTAAAAAAAAACACTCCCCTTATTACACTCAAGTGCAAGCCAGAACTTAATCAGAATCCCTAGCTAGTCATAATCCCTGTTCCAGCCATGATGAATATGGCCAAGCGGCAGGGGTCGTGGGACTTGTGCTGCAACTTGTGGGAAACTCGCGTCGGGAGCACAGGTGGACTATTCTCCCCCCCTTCCCCAGCAACATGGCCATTGCTTTGAGACCAGGAACCAGTGTTAAGCCTCCCAAATTGCGGTCTTTGGCCAAGGCAATGCCAGGAGGAGGTGGCGGGGCCCTGAGAAAACACAGGAAATGCACCCCTCCCCTTCCCTGCCGATTCCTGCCAGCCAAACCACCAGCATGTTAGGGAAAATGTGATTGAGGGATCCAGAATCCACCATGCATAGGGAATCACATGTTCTATTGTTTGCGGTATGAGCACTTGAAATGAAAACTTCTAGCATCTCTTCTAAGTCCGTGGCTCTCAATCGAGGGTACACATACACGGAGGTCTTCCAGGGGGTACATCAACTTTTCTAGATATATCCCTAGTTTTACAATAGGCTACATAAAAAGCACTAGTGAAGTCAGTACAAACTAAAATTTAATACAGACAATGACTTGTTTATACTGCTCTATATACTATACATTGAAATGTAAGTACAATTTTATATTCCAATTGACTTATTTTATATGATAAAAATGAGATAGGAAGCAATTTTTCAGTAATAGTGTGCTGTGACACTTTTGTAGTTTTATGTCTGATTCTGAAAACAAGTAGTTTTTAAGTGAGGTGTAACTTGGGGTACGAAAGACAAATAATGCTCCTGAAAGGCGCAGAGTAGTCTGGAAAAGTTGAGTGCCACTGCCCTAGGTGTCCCTATGTGATATTAGTCTTCTGAAGGTAATAGTGGTGGTGAGGGAGCAGATGCTGCAAGTGTCTGGTACAGACCTGGTCCCTATGGCGTGTACCAAAATGATGCCAGCAGAGTTAATACTGGACTATCATGGAAAAGTGTCCTACCATGGTAGAAGAAATAAGGAAACCCCTCCCCAGAAACATTCTGCAAAGAATTGCAAAGTGCATCCAGGAAAGTTTCCTGGAGATCTCCATGGAGGATTCCTGGTCCATTGCTGTGCATACAAACCGTCTTTTCTCTAGCCAGAGCAGCCACTGGGGAAGCAGATACCAACTGCACCTCACTTTTTCTTCATATAACACATACAATATAAGGGCATGTAACCCCTAAGTTTGATTGCATACTCACCAGAGATGCCTTTTCCAGCATCACAGTCAGCCACCTTGCTGTCCTGCAACCAGCTGGACTTCTCTGGAGTGAAAAATGATTCTGATTCTCTAGGAGACTGGATCCCCTGCTCACTTGTCTCTCATTTTCCTCCTCCTCCTCATCCAGAATATCCTCCTCATTGTTGCTTGAGGACGCTGAGGACTCAGACTCCTGTGAGGTAGCCACACTGCATCTGGGGCCAGTGGTGAGGTCACTGCCAAGAATCGCATGCAGCTCATTGTAGAAGCGGTATGTCTGCGGTGCAGAACCAGAATGACTGTTTGCTTTCCTTGTCTTCTGGTACGCCTGCTGAAGTTCTTTGATTTTTCATGTGGCCCTGCTGCGTGTCCCTGATGTAGCCTTTCTCCACCATGCACCGCACGATCTTTTCATAGATATCTATGTTTCTTCGGCTGGACGGAGCTGTGCCTGCACAGACTCTTCTCCCCACAACCGATAAGACACCACCTCCTGTGCAGTCCAGTCTGGAACGTGTTTTAAACGTTGAGTCACTATGATCAGCTGTGCTGGCCAGCGCTTCACGCTGATCAAACAGGAAATGGGAATTCAAAAGTTCCCAGGGCTTGAATAGGGGAGGGGCTGTTTCCTGTGTACCTGGCTGCAGAGTTGAAAACAATCCCCAGAATGGTCACAGCGGAGCATTTGTGGGACACCTCCTGGAGGCCCATTCAGTCAGCTTACACCATGGTGTGTCTACACTGTCTCTCTGTTGACATAATAACATCGATATAAGCTCTACGCCTCTCACGCATGAGGAGTAAGTAAATCGATGTTACAGGCAAGTTTAGGATGGCAGAAGGGACCTGGTAGTGTAATGCATACATTATTAGGTCGACGTAAGGTGGCTTCCATCAACCTAAATTTGTAATGTAGACCAGGCCTCAGTCTGCAGAGGAAAAGACTGAAGCATCCATGAAGCAACCAAACCTCTTTCCCCACACAGTTCACTCCCTCCTTGCCTCACCCCAGCGCTCCTCCACATAGTTAAGCTGCACAGGATGTGTACACCACCTATGAGGATTTAGCAAATCTTGCCACTCCCTTGCACAGTGCCTTGCTTGCCAGAGAGAAGGAGTGTATGTGTGGACGATGCAAATTAGGATGATTCCAAAAGTGCAAAATAGAAGAAAAAATGAGGAAAAATGGGGAAAATCAGAAGACACAACATAAATAACGCCCTATTAAACAAAACTCATGTATAGCTGAATATGCAAGAGCTAAAACTGCTCCCGGGCATGGTATTTGGATGCCATGGTGATGGGGAACTACATAAGATAAACTGCTATTTGTGGGTTAGCAAAGTCTTCTGCCTACAGCACAGTGTAGAAAAACATCTCTTGTTCTGAAACCCTTAGGCTGTGTTAAGTTAAAATACAGTCCTCCAGACTTTGCTTCATAGATGATGTCTCCTTTATCAGTCATCAGTAAAAATGATGTACATCTTTTTTTGGAGATGTTCATAAAAATGTTCAGGGACCATTTTTGTCAGATGCAGAAGATAGGTAGAATTCCTTTCTTGGATGTCAGAACATTGTAAGCTGGTAACAAGGCACTCCCAACTACAATACAAAAATGGCAGTGGCTGAAATGCTGTTCTATTTTGTATGCCTAGTGTATATACACAAGTATATACACAAGGGGACTGAATTAAGTTGCACAGGCAACAAAAACCAAAAAACCAAAAACTAAGACTGAGAGCAGCTGTAATTGGCAGTTAGCTAAGCTGTTCCAGTTCCTCTTTTCCTACATTGCTCTGGGTGGCTGTGTGGAAGCATTCCTCTCCTTCCTAGCCTCTAGGTTCAGGCAGGACAAGCAGATCACCCATTTGCTTCTCCTTGGGGGTCAAATAGAAATGCAGGCAATGGAGAAACCAAAGATAACTCTCATCCTCCTTGCCGTTGGCATTCAGCAGGTGGCTAGTGGGGAAGTTTTAAGAAGCTACAGCTTCTCTTAGTGGCAGGGCTGATTTTTAAAACTTTAGATTAAAAGAAAACTACAGTGCACAACTCAGAATAAACATTTTCAATTCAGAACAAAATACATGTTCTTTTTAACATAGTTGTCCTTGAATCTGGATCCCAGTGGTCCTCAATTTGGACACCACTGATTAGCATGATTAGCTATAAAAGTAGTGTCCCAAATGTAGCTTTGTCAGGCAGTGTGGACATTGTACAATTATCAGTTAAGCTATTGCATGACCTCATGCAGAAACATCTCCATGTTCCTTCGGCCTGAAGACACTCAGCACATAGTGGGGCTGAGCACCTGAATATTTGAGATAGGAATAGGAAAGCAGTGACTTAAAATGGCTTAGCCAAAAAATAAAAGCACTTTCTATTTCTCTAGACAGAGTGGGTTTGATTCTATCAACAACAGCTTTTGATATATGGTTAATCTTCCTTCTATTGTCAGAATCAGCTGTCCATGCTACTGAGCCACATAAATCAGTAAGTTTGGAGTTGTTCATAGCACTGCAGGGAAAGTCGGCAACCTAGAATTCATCAGGATAACAAGGAAGAAGCAGTTAAGGAATGTGTTGATGAGATATTTTGGCTATCAGCATGCATTAATTCTACATATTATACCAGTCAAAAATCTGTGTAAAATTTATTGAAAAATGGCATGTTGAAAATGCCCTGGCTCTTGGACATTCTCCACTGGCACTAATGAGGTTAACACTGTGTGAAATGTGGTATGTGTGTGAGTTGTATTTTGAGTTTTTATCATGAATCAGATGTAAAATATGCTGGATTTCTTCCACAGGAAAAAAAAAAGTAATTTCACTTAAGCCTATAAGCCCATTTTGAGAGAACGAGGTCTTTAAATTGTAAAAATTACAATCAGGGAGCTATCAATCAGTATGCTTTCAGCAACTGAAATGGCACCAAATCCAGTTAACTCTACAGTTTAAAAAAAAACAAAACAAAACACTTCTGACCTGAATGTAAACAAGCCTGAATTATTTTATTTATTGTTAAGAAGATCTTGTAATTCACAATATGTTCAGACAGTTTTAGGTAGTTTAGCACTGGATTTAGTGTATGCAACTACATTTCCTGGTTGTTCTCTTTTCAGTGACCTGAAGAAAGTAGTTTATTTCTATGTCACAAGACACATTAATTTCCTATCCATTTCTGCATATGGGGTTAAGTTGATGCTACCTGATACTCTGTTTTCTCATATGGAAATTAATGGGAGTTTACTCAAATATGGACTGAGGGAAGACGTCAAGCTTTGTTTCCTACATTTGTCCTGTTTTCTTTTCTGTTCCTACTACCACCCCAGACCCCGTTCATCTTTATGGTCACATTCCTAGTAATCAGTGTCCCCTCAAACAAATCCCCTTTCCAAAATACAATTAAAAGCCATCAAGATGAAGTATGGGTTGGATGAATGGACTATAAGGTGGATAGAAAGCTGGCTAGATCATTGGGCTCAACGTGTAGTAATCAATGGCTCGATGTCTAGTTGGCAGCCAGTATCAAGTGGAGTGCTCCAGTGGTCGGTCCTGAGGCCGGTTTTGTTCAATATCTTCATTAATGATCTGGATGATAGCGTAGATTGCACTATCAGCAAGTTCATGAATGACATTAAATTGGGGGGAGTGGTAGGCATGCTGGAGGGTAACCTAGAGCTGGAGGGTAACAGAGTAACCTAGACTAATTGGAGGATTGGGCCAAAAGAAATCTGATGAAGTTCAACAAGGACAAGTCAAGAGTCCTGCACTTAGGACAGAAGAATCCCAAGCACTGCTACAGACTGGGGACTGACTGGCTAAGCAGCAGTTCTTCAGAAAAGGAGGTTTACACTGGACAAGAAGATGAATATGAGTCAACAGAGTGCCCTTGTTGCCAAGAAGGCCAATGGCATATTGAGCTGCATTAATAGGAGCATTGCCAGCAGATAGAGGAAAGTGATTATTCCCCTCTATTCGGCACTGGTGTTGCCACATTTGGAGTACTGTTTCCAGTTTTGGGGCCCCCCACCACAGAACAGATGTGGATAAATTGGAGAGAGTCCAGCGGAGGGCAACAAAAATGATTAAGGAACTGCGGCACATTTCTTATAAGAAGAAGCTGAGGGAACTAGGCTTGTTCAGTCTGCAGAAGAGAAGAATGATATGGGATTTGATAGCAGCCTTCAACTACGTGAAAGGGGGTTCCAAAGAGGATGGAGCTAGGCTGTTCTCAGTGGCGGCAGATGACAGAACAAAGAGCAATGGCGTCAAGTTTCAGTGGGGGCAGTCTAGGTTGGATATTAGGAAAAACTTTTTCACAGGAGGGTGGTGAAGCACTGGAATGGGTTATTTAGAGAGATGGTGGAATCTCAATCCTTAGAGGTTTAAAAGGCCTGGCTTGATAAAGCCAATGCTGGAATGATTTAGTTGGGGTTGGTCCTGCTTTGAGCAGGGGGTTGGACTAGATGACCTCCTCAGGTCCCTTCCAACCCTAATCTTCTATGTTTCTATCCTTAATCTGGTCATTCCCCTTCACCAGGCCTTCCTTCCATTCCACCTTTGAAGATAATACTCTGCCATTTCTCGCTGGTGCTCTCATTCTAGGGTGACCAGATGTCCTGATTTTATAGGTATAGTCCAAATATTTGAGGCTTTGTCTTTTTTAGATGCCTATAAACCTTCCCCCCCACCACCACTTCTTTCCAATTTTTCATGCTTGCTGTCTGGTCACCTTATCCAGTCACTATTTGCTGCCCTCTCTGCATTGAGGCTTTATACTATGATCTCACTTTCCCCTTGTACTTTCTTGACATAGCAGCCAAGAATGTACCTTTGGAACAACAGGAAGTATTACAGAGAGACTATTCTTTTTGCGACAGATGTAAGAGTTGTAGGGAAATGGAGTAACAGCAGACAGATGGAAAATGGGATTTTGAAAGACTAAGGTCAGTGAGGTATTAGAGAGAGGAACAAAAACTGGATGATTAGGTAAGAAGGCTACTAGTGGGTGTTTTTTAGAAGGCAGGTTGATAGTTTAGGGAACAAAAGAGCATTTTAAACTAATAAATCACTTCAATATAGATATCCCCCTCCCATTAAGTGTCAAAAAGATAAATCAGATCTGCCTGCAAATGTTCTCAGTGGACTTCTTAGGGAAATGTCTATTTAACTGTAGATATACCTTATTGAGATTGAGCCTGCAGTACCCGGTGTATAAAGGTAGAACTTCCTGTCATAATAGGATCTTGTTTGTTAATATTAAATCCTAGTATGTTTAAGCATATTTACTTCAAATAATTTAAAAGAACTTTTTTTTTTAATTATAGATGGGGCTAAAAAACATTACCTGATGTTAAGGTCACCTGCCACTTTCCATTTTAAGACCCTGTTTCCAGTTGCTTATAACTTTGCCAAACTTTAGCCATTTGGATTGAAGTTTTTATATCTTGGGTGCCTGCCTCAAGTTTTTATTTAATGTTTCAGCCAAAATGGTTTAGCCATTTCTGAGTACAACACTAGGGAAAAAAATTCTCCATGTTACATTTTTGAGATCTTTTATTTTAAATGCTCTAGCTTCCCTGTGCTTTGGAGCAGATTTGAAATTTGGGGGAGAGGGAGGTGTTTTTGTCAGGGATGGACCTTTCATCATCCATGTCAAAATCTGTCCAAGTAATAAGCTTTTGAAAAAATGCAGTTTGCACGTGATCAATTTAACAGCTAAAATCTCCAAAGATTCAATCCTCATTGAGCATGCTCCATGTAACTATACTGTGCATGCACTAGCTCCACTGAGCATGCGCCCCTTTTTAGAGGAAAAAATGGTAATTGACACACAACACCTTACAGAGCCAATAAAGCCAGTAAAAAAATCTCTCTGGAAATCTTTTGCACAATGGAGGACATCCTGAATCAGAGGATCTGTGATGTTTTGATATCCCTCAGCCTAGAACTCCATAGTGTGTCCCAAGTTTCTTATCTCCCTATTCAATCTTTTTCAACCCAACCCTTCTATGACTCCCACAGACAAACTGAAAGCCAAGTGATGTTAGAGTATGACTCCAATGTGATGAGAAAGTCTTTGAATTTCCCCTTCAGCCCTTGCCTTTCTTCAAAGGAAATGCCTTCAAATTAGACCTCTTCTCTGGATTATGAAAACATCTACTGTTCCCTAAATAGGAGATACTTAGTGAAAAAATTCAAAACTTATTATTTTAGGAACAGTATAACAATGTGATAGTTATTTCTGCTTTACAGTGTTGTAAGAAGAATTTTTCCAAAGCACTATTTTTTCCAACTAATAATACACAAAACATTGAATTCCTTAGAGAAGAAAGCCTTCATTTTTTTTAAAAAAAATTAGTTTTAGTCATGTAATTTATACATACTGAACAGAACTTACACACAATTGATTTTATTGAAGGAAGTATGGAGAGCCTGTTTTACTTTCGTTTCCCAATATTTTCTGATTATGAAAACTAACAGTAAAAGCAATTCAGAGCATAAAAGATTCAGCTTAAATACAAATAGTTTGAACTTTGATTTTTTTAAAGTGAAATATTCAGACAGTTTCAGGAAATGCTGGACCAAACTTCCAAACTACGCCCTTTGTGCAAGCTCCTTCAAACACCTATATACAGACTGTTCAAGCACTAATAGCTGTGTTTGGGGGCTTACTCACATGAAGGTTAACAAGTACAAATGGAGCCCTAGTAACATCACTAAAAGAAACTCAAGCCCTTCCATGAATAACAAAAAAAACCTCACCAACTTCTGATTCAACTTCCATTACCCACTCTCAAACATCTCCCTGCTTCTCCTTAGGGAGTAGAGATAATGTCAGTGTGGTCTTACAATAGATTTCATTTTTAATCATGTATGTTTAATGTATTAGACTCTTCCAAACGGGGATCCTCTTTGTTATATGTTTGTACAGTGCCTAGCACAATGGGGCCTTGGTCTCAAACAATAAATAATCAATACTACTTTTGTTTAATCTAAACAGAATTCATGCTGATCTCTGTGTAGGGAAAAACATAGAATCATAGAATATTAGAGTTGGAAGGGACCTCAGGAGGTCATCTAGTCCAACCCCCTGCTCAAAGCAGGACTAACCTCAGCTATATCATCCCAGCCAGGGCTTTGTCAAGCCTCAGCTTCAACACCTCTAAAGATGGAGATTCCACCACCTCCCTATGTAACCCATTCCAGTGCTTCACCACCCTCCTACTGAAAAACTTTTTCCTAATGTCCAACCTAGATCTCCCCAACTGCAACTTGAGACCGTTGCTCCTTGTTCTGTCATCTGCCACCACCGAGAACAGCCTAGCCCCATCCTCCCTGGAACCCCCTTTCAGGTAGTTAAAGGCTGCTATCAAATCCCCCCTCATTCTTCTCTTCTACAGACTAAACAAGCCCAGTTCCCTTAGCCTCTCCTCATAAGTCCTGTGCTCCAGCACCCTAATCATTTTTGTTGTCCTCCGCTGGACTCTCTCCAACTTGTCTACATCCTTTTTGTAGTGGGGGGCCCAAAACTGGACACAATACTCTAAATGCAGCCTTACCAATGCCGAATAGAGGGGAATAATCACTTCCCGCGACCTGCTGGCAATGCTCCTCCTAATGCAGCCCAAAATGCTATTAGCCTTCTTGACAACCAGGGCACACTGCTGACTCATATCCAGCTTTTTATCCACTGTTACCCCCAGGTCCTTTTCTGTAGAACTGCTGCCTAGCTCATCGGTCCCCAGTCTATAGCTGTGCATGGGATTCTTCCTTCCTAAGTGGAGGACTCTGCACTTTTCTTTGTTGAACCTCATTAGATTTCTTTTTAAAAAAATGAGAGAGGATTTCTAGGAAGAAAATCTCCAAGGAGTCCTTTGCAAAGAGTGCCTAAATGTTCTGCATGTTCTGACAGAGGGCTGTGTGTGGAAAAGAGTAATGTATTAATTCTTCCCAGTAAGTTTCAGTAGGGCTGAAAGGGGAAGCAGCGGTGGGGGTAGCAGGAGAATTTGCATCCCCTTGGCTCTGTCCCCAGCCTGCCTAGTCTCAACTCCCTTCTCCAATATGAACCCTGTGAAAAAGGAGGGGAAAATTCTCTGGGGCCTTGAAAAGAATATCCGTCTCTTCAAGAGGGAGCAGGATGGATGGATATAGATATGGTGGCTTACATGGGCCCAAACCTGCTACAGTTGTGAGCACTCTAAGTAAAGCCCATAGGAATTCTTAAATGATTAACCTGTGCTGGATTTAGCTCAGCTTCATAGTACCAAGGAAGATGTACTCTTCCCATTGGAGCAGTGCCACAGAGCAACCAGCAGGCAGCATAGAGAGCCCAAGGGGACAATTGAAAATTGAGGGCACAAGCACCATGAAAACTAGATTTCAGAGAAGTATTTCTGGAATTACTATACCTGCTAATCAGAAATGTATAAAAAGTGACAGCTGTGGCATTTGTGTGAATAAAATATTAGTAATACTGTTGCTGGAGGGAAATGGCATTATTAACATCCTGAAGTTCTTTAAACTACTTCTGAGTTCCGATCAGTAACAGAAGTATTATTTTCTCCTTTGCATTTTAACTTGATTAAGTGCCTGTTAAACCCAGGTCTATAACACACCCCTGGGGAAAATGTGGATATTTGAAAAAGCCAAGGTTAATGATCACACAAACCAACTTCATTTTCTAGAGGATGTTCCTGTGCATCTCAGTAGTAAAGGGAGGGGGGAGATGAAAAAATAAATGGCAAACTCTTGGCTATATCTCTATCAGAAAATGTGACTCTACAATGTTGTTGGGGATTGCACAGAGCCAGAATTCAGATGAGGATTTTGTTATGATCAATAAAAAGTTATTAACGTTTTTTGAATCAAGACCTTATTAAAGACAAGAATCCTCAGGTGGGTTTTGTTGATATCATTACCCTTTGGAGAGTTATGAGTCAGTGGCAGCTTCATCTCGCTGAAGCCAACCTCTGTAGCCTTTACGTGGACCTGGTGTATGAAACACAATACTCATTTTCTCTACCAGTCTTGTTAGGTAAAATCCACTGGCATTTCAGTAAATCAAGCTACAAACAAATTACGCTGGAATATTTGTGAGCCTTCTGTTGAATATATGTTTTCACTTGAGGCAGTGTAGCAGTAAGTTTGCAGTCCAGAAATTGATCCACATAATTTGCTATCTTAATGGTGCTGGTTATGGCTAAAACTTAATTCTACATGAGACTTCTGCATGTTGTATATTACCAGTAAAACAAAGAATTACAGTGATAATAGATGTATCTTATTTTTAAGTAACCAGGTTTTTACTGTATTAAAACGGAAACATATTATTACTTTAAACTTCCAAAATCACTTTCATGCACAATGTAAAAAAGAAAAAAAATCATATGAATTATACAGAGAAGTAAATCATAATTCCTTTTTTTCACTTTTGGACAACTGAACAGCATTGGCAAGCTTAGTCTACAGTCCTGCTAGCTAACTGTAAACATACTTTTAGCCTTTGGCTTTGCCTCAGGAAAAATACTTTAACTGTTAAATACATCTAAAAATTCATATTTTTCAATTATCACTGTCTAAGTCTGTGTTTTGAAGTTATATATCCAAGATCAGAACAAGGATAACACATTCAATGCTTATTATTTTTTTAAACAGTGATTACAGGGTTTTTACTCTGACGTAGATTTCTTCGTGGTGTGGCTATATGACTTTGCTATAACAAAATAATCACTGGCATATAACTATATGCACTTGGTAAGTTCTTAGCAATAAGATAATTATTTTCTTGATGGTCCTAATTAGTGTTAATGAAACAAAACTAACATCTCTAACACTATAGCTCTATTATATTTGTATTTAAAGCGTTTAAGTATTTTAAAGCTCATTTTTACTGAATTAAATATTATATGGAGGTATGGTTCTCTGTTTTACTTGATATATTCAATTTAAGCCTTCTTTTGTTTGCTTGAATGCTTTTGTCCCATACATAAACATGGGAACAGGTGAATGTAGCTGAACTGCTTGGTAATAGCGACCATAATAGAATTAAATTCAACATCTTGTAGGGGCAAAAATGCCAAAAAAAAAAAAAAAATCCACCTTTAATTTGAAAAAGGGAAACTACTCAATTGAGGAAGCCGGTTAAATGGAAATGGAAAAAAAAGTCAGAAGGGGGAAATGTGTGCAAACTGCATGGAGGCTACTTTAAAACACCACAATAGGAGCTCAAATTAAATGTAACCTCACCCCCCCGCCCCCCCCCAATAATCAGAGAACCAAAAAAATACACTATGGCTAAACAGCAGAGTAAAAGAGGTAGTTAGAGGCACAAACGTATCATTTAAACATTGGAAGTCAAATCCTACTGGGGGAAAATAGAAAGGAGCATAACCTCTGGCAAGTCAAATGTAAACATATAATTAGGCAGGCCAAGAGGGAATTTGAAGAGCAGCTATCTAAAGACATAAAAACAAACAGAAAACAAAATTATAAGTACATCAGAAGCAGGAAGCCTGCCCAACCGTCAATGGGGTCACTGCACAATTGGGTGCTAAAGGAGCACTCAAGAAAGACCACACAACTGGGGAGAAGGTAAATGAACTGTTGCATCAATCTTCACTGCAGAGAATATTGGAGAGATCCATACACCCTAACCATAGAGAGGAATTGTCCCAGGTTGAGGTGTAAGTAGAGTAGGTTTTGGAAAAAAATAATAAATTAAATAGTAATAAGACATCAGAACCAGTTAGTATTCAGCCAAGAGTTCCAAAGGAACTCAAATAGGAAGTTTCAAAACTACTAAGTGTAGCATGTAACCTATTGTTTAAATCAGCCTCTACCAGATGACTGAAGGATATGTAATGCAATATCAATTTAAAAAAAAAAACATGGCTTCAGAGGCGATCTTGGTATTTACAGGTTGGTAAGTGTAACTTCTTTACTTAGGAGGGTGGTTGAAGACTGTAGCGAGGGAGCGTGGCCTCCCTCAGAGACTGACAGAGAGGGACAGCCCAACCCCTGGTGGGCAGAGCCAGAGAAACCCTGCCCACCCTACCAGAAGTTGAGAGGCGGGACAGTAAGTATAAAAGGTGAGCCATCTAGCTCAGTTTGGAGGGAGCTGTCAGAGGGCAAGGATGTCTCTCCACGCGTGCTGTGGCCCCAGTCTGATTGCTGCCCACAACCTGGGGCTCAGAGGAGCTGAAGGAGCCAGCTGCTTGCAACCCAGAGGAGCTGCCAGAGCCTTGGAGTAGTCTTGTGACTTGGAGGAGCTGAAGCCTGCCTGCAATGCCGAGGGCCTGTGGGGACTACCCTTGGCTATCTACCCCAATGAGACCAAAGGCAACGCTAAGGCCCAGGTACTCCAGGGAAGGGGGGAAGGAAGAAGCCAGGGGAACCAGACAACTCTTTGGTTGAGTTGAGTGGCCTGCAGCTGTGTCAGCAAGTTGTAGATGGAACCCAACTTACCCAGTGGCTCACTGATAGGGCTCGGGCTGGGATGCGATGGAGCTGGAAGGGGCTGTGGAGCTGGGAGGGGCTGTGTCCCTCTCCCCGCTTTTCACACCACCCCTGGGGTGGTTGTCTCCTCACGGCCTGTAAAGCCTCAGAGACCTATAAACTATTTGCCTGCCCCGCCCTGCCTGAAGGTCTGGGACTATAAATTGCTTGCTCACCCGGCCTAGGGCTAGAGACTTCTTACTTGTCCCACCGTTGGAGCTATAGACTGCTTGCTTGCCCTGCCTAGGGCTAGAGACTTCTTAATTGCCCCACCCTGCCTAAGGGCATCTGGCTATAGACTGCTTCTTTACCCTGTCTAGGGCTCAAAACTGCTTGCTTGCTCCACCCTGCCTAAGGGCCTGGGGCTATAGGCTGCTTGCTCAGCCTGCCTAGGGCTAAAAACTACATAGACACCTGTGACCTGCAGAAAGGGCCAGGATCCTTGCACCAAATGCTAATTCCCTGTTTTAGTTTCTACACCCACAGGTACACAGTAGCGAGGGTGTGTGGCCTCCCTCCCAGATGGACAGGGAGGGCTGGTCTGATGCCTTACAAAGCCATAATAAAGAAAAAATTATCAGCCAGATAAAAATGGTATGTTGGGGAAGAATCAAAACAGCATTTGTAAAGGAATATCATGCCTCACCAATCTATTAGAATTTTTGAGGGTTTCATTAAGCATGTGGATAAGGGTGATTCAGTTGATATAGTGTATGTGGACTTTCTGAAAGCCTTCATCAAAGTCCCAACCAAAAGCTCTTAAAGTAAGCAGTCATGGGATAAGAGGGAAGGTCCTCTCATGGATCAGTAACTGGTTAAAAGATAGGAAATAAAGGGTCAGAATAAATGGTCATTATTCATTATGGAGAAAGGTAAATAGTGGAGTCTCCCAAGAATCTGAATTGGGACCTGGTGTTCAACAAGTTCAACATCAATGATATGGAAAAAGTGGTGAACAGTGAGTTGGCAAATTTTGCAGACGATACAAAATTACTTAATAGTTAAGTCCAAAACTGACTATGAAGCGTGACAAAGAGATCTTACAAAACTGAGTGTTTGGGCAACAAAATGGAAGATTACATTCAATGCTGATAAGTGCAAAGTGACAAACATTGGAAAATTTAATCTCAGCTATACATAGAAATGATAGGATTTAAATTAGCCATTGCCCATATTCTTTCTGAGGCAGCCACAGGAAAGGCTTACTTGATGGGATGAATTTCTTCAATGGCCCTGTAGGAAGGCGCAGTGGCCTTCCTCTGAGCCTGGGGCACGGAAGGGCCGCAAACACCCAATCAGGCCCTAGCAAGGCCGACCGCCCAGTCTGCCTGGCAACCGAACAGCTGGGCTCCGATAGGTCCAGCCGGGCGTCCAACCTGACAGCAGGGGGAGGAGCCTCCGGGATGACGGCAGCCATACAAAGCCGGCCCCACAGCTCAGAATGAGAAAGGCGGCCGACGGAAGCAGACGCATTGCCTCGCTGGCTACAGGGAAGGGATGAGCCACACCTGGCCTCCGCCTCAGGTAAGCTTCTCCCGGCCTTGAAGCCCCAGAAGCGACGCCGGCAAGCCCGAAACGCTGGGCCCAGCCTAGGGGCCGCAGCGAGTGGAACGAACCCCCCGGACCGGAGAGCTGGGAGTTCCGCCCTGAAGCCGGCTCAGACTTAGAGGAGCTGCCGGACACCCAACCCTTGGAGGCGGGGTCGGACCTGGAGCAATTGCCGGAGGCTGAACCCTACCTCCAGCCCTGCGATCTGGAGGAGCTACCCCTCGCCGAGGAGCTCCCCAATCTACCCCCCGTGGATGCCGAGGGACTGACCGGCCTACCCCGGGAGGTGTACCCCGACGACCCGGAGGAACCGACAGACACAGGTACCGGGGAACCTGCGGAGGAAGGAGCCCAGGGACAGCCAGAGGCGTGGCTGTGCTAGGGGCAAAGCCCCCTCGGCGTGTTGCGGCAGGAGCCCCGCCGACTGAGTGGCAACACCCGTGCCACTGTTAGGGCCCTGGGCTAGGACGCAGTGGAGTTGGGTGGGCCTGCATCCCCCTCCCCTCCCCCCTGACCCTTGCCAACCCCCAAAGGGGTGAATAGCTTCTACCGCCTACTGAACTCGAACACACTGCTCATCGCTCGCCCGCCCTGCCTGAGGGCCGGGGCGGAAGACTCATCGCTCGCCCGCCCTGCCTGAGGGCCGGGGCGGAAGACTCATCGCTCGCCCGCCCTGCCTGAGGGCCGGGGCGGAAGACTATAAAACTACCATTCCCCTGTGGACATAGGAAGGCGCAGTGGCCTTCCTTTGAGCTTGGGCTCGCGGAAGGGCCGTCAGGACTGGACCGGGCAAGAGCCCGTCGTACAGGCCCATTGTGAGCTGAGTATCCTTAATGGGCCATCAACCATAGCTGTCTAGCCCTAATGGAAATCTATTTGGAGGGTGTCACCCAGGAACAACACACATGTTGGTGATATAAATACATAGCCAATATCCATAACTTTAGATACAAAGGTGATATATAGATTAAATCAGGATAATCATGCTCGATAGATTGTAACTTTTCCATTGAATTACAATGATACACTTTGTGCAAGGTTTTGTTGCAGTTATATAACAGTGGTAATATCAATGATATAAATGGTCCTCTTTAATTATACAGAATCACACCTTGAATAATGTGTGCAATACAGGGTGATCCATCTCAAAAAAGATATATTAGAATTGGAAAAAAAAGTACAGAGAAGGGCAACAAATGATTCAGGATATGGAACAGCTTCCATCTAAAGAGAGATTAGAGACTGATACACTTCAGGTTAGAAAAGAGAGGACTAAGGGGGTCTATAAAATCATGAGTGGTATGTAGAAAGTGAAAAAAGAAATATTTACCCCTTCCTGCAGCACAAGACCCAGGGGTCACCCAATGAAATTAATAGGCAGCAGGTTTAAAATGACTAAAAGGAAGTACTTCTTCACCCAATGCACAATCAACCCATGGAACTCATTTCAATAGGATGTTGTGAAGGCCAGAAGCATAACAGGGTTCAAAAAAGAATTAGATAAGTTCATGAAAAATAGGTCCATCAATGGCTATTAGCCAAGCTGGTCAGGGTTGCAACTCTGGGTTCTGGATATCCCTAAACGTCTGACTGTCAGAAATAGGGACTGGACAACAGGAGGTGGATCACTCAAAATAACACTGTTCTGTTTAATCCCCCTGAAGCATCTGGCACTGGTCACTGCCAGAGACAGGATACTGGGCTAGAATGGACCACTGGTCTGACCCAGAATGGCTGTTCTTTTGAACCGCTCCCAAAATATGTTCTCCTAGTGATTGGGTGTATGACCTTTTATTTTTATTAAAGGGGCACTATCAACTTGAAAATTCACACTTCTGTATAAAATCTTTGAACTTATGGAGGTCCACATCCTGCTAACCCTTTAGAAATGTGAGTAGTCTCATCACTTTATTGTTCAAGTATTTGTAGGATTGGGGCTTAACGGTAAACATAAGATTATTATACTTAAAAAATTAATGGGAGAACAAAACATTCTCTATTCTTCAGGTTGTTTACTTTGTACATTTGACAGACCTCTGTAAGGTGAATTTCTTCATTAAAAGCCCCCAAGCCACTACATTGTTCTCAGAATTAAACTCATAATTTTATACCTACAGCCTACTCAGCAATGGCTTGACAATGGGTGCACTAAAACTGCCACTTAACATCAAAAGTGATTGCTTCATTCGTCTCATCCCCCCCTCAATAGTTTCTCCCCCCTCATCTGTTATCTTTCATGATATGCTTATAAAGTAAACTCCTTAAGGTAGTGAATCTCTTTATTATATGTGTATAGTAGCTAACAGTGGAGCCAGGGCACTTGTTTGGAGCATCTTGTAGCTACCATGATTCAAATAACAATCACTCACCCACATGGTTGGTTAGTGTGACCCAGGAACTTCTTGATATAAACTGGCAGAGGGCATGAGCGGGTTCATAAGGATTATAGGAATCCCCAAAGTCTGGTATTGACATTCTAGTTCACCAAAGAGTGTCATGTACGGTCTCTGGTGAAAGCATATGTCACGCCGGTTCTCTTAATCATTATGAGATGTATGCATGGGTGATACTTAAGGGGTTATGTATCTAAACATAAATTGTGTTCTTAAAGCATGTTAAGTGAGATGCCTTAGAGTGTTCACCAGAAAGGAGATAAATATGTCTTATCTCTTTGGCTACAGGAATATAAAGTATTATAAGTTTTACAGTGGAGGCCCATTGATGTGGTGAATCAAATACTAATGAATATCTGGCAGACACTTTAGAAGAAAATTAACAGGAAGAGGTCAACAGTGGTGGGGAGGAAAGGGTTAAAAAGACACCCTGGTATCAGTGGGGTTGGAACAATTTTTGTGGTGTGGATGCTGAAAGCCATTGGAAAAAAAACTATAAACCCTATACACGATGGAAACCACTTCAAGCCAGAGGGTGCTGCAGCACCTTGAGAACCCCTAGTTCCAGCACCCCTGCTTTGTAATCCTTCAATATGTAGCCTGATCTAGAGATTCTATTGATTACTTAAGAATCCCCAGTTATCACATTGCGGATTGACAGGTTCTTGTCCCAAGATTAGGCTCAGTGTTGTTCAAATTGTTATATAGTTGCAGTTGTGCACATTGGGCTTCCCAACACTCACACTATAGAAACTCTTCTTTATTTACCAATAGTTTATTAATACATTTAATACAGTCACAAACAACCCAACTCAATAAGGTTGATAGAGATACTACAAAATGTACATCTGAACATTCAAATACTCACACTGTCCCTTGTAGAACAATCTAAAATGTTAGCCATTATCTTCCTCATCACCACCACCTTCCCTGTCATCACCAGTGGCCATCTTTCTGTCCCTCCCAAGGACTACACCTCCTTCTCCTACTGCCCCACGGCTTGGATGTAGCTTTTATAATATGATATGCGGACACCACTGTGTTCATGCATATTCAGTGAGGGATTTTCCCCTTTTTCTTATTTGTATTTAATCACCTTATTAAGATGGGAGTGTCCTTCTCTTATAGGTTAGTATATCAATTATCTTAACTTATGATCATATATGTCAATTTGTTACCATGGCCCTTTTGTGGTTAGGTATCTGTAGAAGTAGCTCATGTACCTGTTACGTACGTCAATTCATTGCCATGACACTCTTGTGGTTGGATCATGTACCTTGTGGCTCAAAATTCTTCTTAAACACTCTATTTTCAGCTCCCCAGTACATTGGGCCATTTTTCTGTTTATTTATCTGTTCAAAGTCCATAGGCCTCAAGCCTTATGCTAATGTGCTGAAGCTAACGGAAACAGGACACAGGTCTGTAGGTTCCTTCCATTACTGCTGAATATAAGAGAAAGCATGAATATAATAAAAGCAAGCTAGCACTATATCTACAAATATCTGAGGACAAGCTTCTGGCAGGCTTAATCTTATGAGAAGAGGTCTCAACCCTGGAGAAAGAATTCAAGGTAAGCCATCATGTAGGAAATAGAATCATAGTGTAGGACTGGAAGGGACTTCAATAGGTCATCTAGTCCAGTTCCATGCACTCAAAGTCAAGTAATAACTAAACTATTCCTGACATATTTGTGTAACATGTTTTTTAAAAATCTCCAGTGATGTAGATTCCACAACCTCCCTGCTTGACTACCCTGACAGTTAGCAAGTTCTCCTAATGTCCAACCTAAACTTTCCTTGCTGTAATTTAAGACCATTGCTTCTTGTCCTATAATCAGAGGTTAACGAGAGCAATTTTTCCACTCTTCTCCTTGGAATAACCTTTTATGTACTTGAAAACTGTTATCATGGCTTATCAGTCTTCTCTTCTCCAGACTAAACAAACCCAGTTTTTTCAATTTTTTCTCATAGGTCATGTTTTCTAGACTTTTAATCATTGTTGCTCTCCTCTGGACTTCATCCAATTTGCCCATCTCTTTCCTGAATTGTGGCACCCAGTATTGGACACAAGACTCCAGTTGAGGCTTCATCAGCCTGTAGTAGCATGAAAGAATTACTTCTCATGTCTTGCGTTCAACACTCCTGCTGATACAGTCCAGAATGATATTTGGCTGCTCTTTTTTTTTTTTTCCTTTCCCTCCCCTCGCCCCAACAGTGTTATATTGTTGTCTCAGATTTGATCCACCAGCTCCCTTTCTGCAGTACTCCTTCCTAGGCAATCATTTCTCATTTTGTATGTGTACAATAGATTGTTCC
The DNA here is from genome assembly GCF_026122565.2 of Emydura macquarii macquarii. Taxonomy (NCBI): domain Eukaryota; kingdom Metazoa; phylum Chordata; order Testudines; family Chelidae; genus Emydura; species Emydura macquarii. The sequence continues at coordinate 4,974,508 of NW_027131500.1, read as the reverse complement.
TTCCTAAGTGAAGTACTTTGCATTTGTCTTATATACTTCATTTCATCCGATGTACTTCAGATAATTTCTCCAGTTTGTTCAGTTCATTTTGAATTTTAATCCAATCCTCCAAAGCACTTGCAACCCCACCAGCTTGGCATCATCCACAATCTTCATAAATGTGCTCTCTATGCCTTATCTAAATCATTTATAAAGATATTAAACAGGAACCAGATTCAGAATCAATCCCGGCAGGACTCCACTCAATATGCCCTTCCAACTTGACTCTGACCCATTGATAACTACTCTTTGGGAATCGTTTTCCAATAAGTTATGCACTCACCTTACAGTAGCTCCATCTAGGCTATATTTCCCTAGTTTGTTTATGAGAAGGTCATGCAAGACTGTACAAAAAGACTTACTAAAGTCAAGGTATACCATATCTACCATTTCCCCCTTATCCATAAGGCTGCTTACCCTGTTAAAGAGAGTTATTAGGTTGGTATGACATGATTTGTTCTTGACAAATCCATGTTAACTGTTAGTTATCATCTTATTATCTTCTAGATATTTGAAAATAGATTTATTGATTATTTGCTCCATTATCTTTCTGAGTACTGAAGTTAAACAGACTGGTCTGGGTTGTCCTTATTCCCCTTTTTATAAATTGGCAGTATATTTACCATCCTCCAGTACTCTGGAATCTCTCCCATCTTACATGAGTTTTTGAGGATAATAGCTAATGGCTCAGATATTTCCTCAGTCATCTCCTTGAGTATTCTAGGGTGTATTTCATCAGGCCCTGGTGACTTCAAGCCATCTAACTTGTCTAAGTAATTTTTAATGTGTTCTTTCCCCAGTTTAGCCTCAGATCCTACCTCATTTTCACTGGTGTTTTAGATGTTTGCCCACTACTAACCTTTTTGGTGAAAACTGGAACAAAAAAGACATTTAGTACCTCTGCCATGTCCACATTTTTTATTATTGTCTTTCCCCCTTCACTGAGTAATGGGCATACTCTATCCTTGGTCTTTCGCTTGCTTCTAATCTATTTGTAGAATGTTTTCTTATTACCCTTTAAGTCTCTAGCTAGTTTGATTTTATTTTGTGCCTTGGCCTTTCTAATTTTGTCCCTACATGCTTGTGTTGTGTGGGTTTTTTGGTTTTTTATTAATCCTTCATAATTTAACCTAGTTTCCACTTTTTGTAGGATTCTTCTTTGACTTTCAGATCATTGTAGATCTCCTGGTTAAGCCAGGCTAGTCTCTTGCCCTGCCTGCTATCTTTCCTACACAGTGGGCTAATTTGCCCTTGTGTCCTTAAAAAGTCTCACTGAAAAACTGCCAGCTCTCGAACTGTTTTTTCCCCTTAGATTTGCTTCCTGCTAAAATGTGTGTTCTTGAAATCTATTATCTTTACTGTGCTGTCTTCCTCCTACTGTTACTTAGAATTATGCATGCTAAATCACTTTCATTCAAACTGCTTTCCACTTTCAAATTCTCAGCTGTTTCGTTCCTCAAAATCAAATCTAGAGCAGCATCTCCCCTAGTTGCTTTCTCCATCTCCTAAAATAAGAAATTATCTCTAATGCATTCCAAAAACTTCTTGCATAATCTGTGTCTTGCTGCATTATTTTCCCAATATAGATGTGGGTAGTTGAAGTCCCACATCATCACCAAGTCCTGTGCGTTGGATGGTTTTGTTAATTGTTTAAAAAATGCTACATCCACTCCGTCTTCTTCCTGGTTTAGTGGTCTACAGTAAATCCTCACCATGATATCGCCCTTGGTTGTTTTACCCATTTTATCCTATCTGGAGATCTTCAAGTCTGCCTCCTATTTCCATCTCATACGGGAATGCCTTGTTAGTTTAGTCTCTAGATGTTTTATATGTAACCATTTGTTCCCATCTCTCCCACTTGTTTTTATTTGAATCTCTATTCTTTCTTAAATAAACTGCTTTTTGTTTCATAATTTAACTTAAGTGCTGTGTATAATATAAGAGCGGTGGTCTAAAGTTAAACTGAGGTACACTGTTCCTTTTAGGAACATTGGATCTGGGATTTCTGTGTATCCAGTGATCAGGAGCTAGATACCCCAGGGGAACACTTTGAAGGGACTTGGGGGCTAAGATGCATCTGTTGTCATCCTGAAAGGCAAAGGCATGACTGGCATAGCCCAGGGGAGAGTGCTTGAGTGACTGACAGGCTGGTAGTGTTAGGGAACTAACACCCAGTTAGTACAGGCAAGACTCCCTCACCCTGGAGGCAAGTTGCTTTCTGCATTCCTGAAAAGACCCTTATAAAATAAGAACAAGAAAAAAACCAACTATTAGAAAAATCTTTAGCGGATTTATTTTAAATCCGTACTTTACTATGTAAAGGGTGCACTGCTAGCAAATGAACCACCTCACACTGACAGTACCCATTTAATGTGTCTATCTTTATAAAAAACACTTCTCAAAGCAAGCCCCTTATATTTGTTTCTAGTGAAAACAAATAAATCACTGAAGCCATCATGGGAAGCAGACATTTTTTTTAGCCCAGTTCATTTTTGCTGGAGAAACCAAGGCTTCAGCCCTTGTCTACCTGTAGCAAAGGCACAGTAGTGGTGCAACCAGGGTGAGGGCAGGCCAAGGCACTCAGAGGTGCAGATTCAGCACACCTCTCATGTAACCTCCATCAGGAAGATTCTCAGAGAGCCCCCAATAGAGTTTACAATAGAAAACCACCTGCTTATCCCTAGCAGTGAACGCCCTATAGGCACAGAGGTGTTCAAGTTACAGAGTTAAATCCTGCCCTCTGTCTCCAGTGTCTGTACTGTAGCACTGTTCTGTGTTGTACACACATGGATAGTGTGGGGAGAAAAAAAACTATCTAAAATAAATCTTTGAGCTCATGTTTCACTTCAGCAATATAACACACTCTGAGCCTTATTTAGACAACTTTTTTCTCTGGGTTTATAAGATGACTGGAAATTTCTACTGCTTTAGAAGCAACTTAGGGTCAGTACTGATATTTCTTAAATCCATAATGCATATTTTTTCTCAAGTCCAGAAATGAAGGAAACTTTCTCCTCCTCCTTCACATCCCTTCTACTTGATTCTTCAAACAAGCCTTTACACTCACATTTTTGCTCCTTGATTTTGAGTGACAATAAGATTCTTTACCATTTCCTGCAGTTAGACAGAGCATAAGGATAGCTGGAATTAGATGTGTACAGGTGCTTCTCTCTGTCTCCAGATGCAACATGAACAGTTTCTTTTCCTCCTAACATGCCTGGTGAACCAGAGTTCAGTAGCTACTGAAAATCACATGCAGAACTCCACTCCCCATGAAAGCAAGATCCATAGTAGTAGCTGTGATCCAGTGTCTTTTGAAATTGGACCTTTTTTCCTATGAAATTGTGTTTTATTATGGCCTCGTGTACTACTGCAGTGAACTGGAAAACTGAGATCTCATTCAGCTCTGCCAATGTCTGTAAGTAGAATAGATTTACATACTGAATAAATGATTAAAAATAATCATATCTGGATGTATCTTTAACATGATATGAACATTTTAATGAATTTTTAATAAAAGCTCCAAAGGGGAACCTATTCCTAAAAATAGAGGAGATTCTTGTCATCACAAAATAGTTTGGGCCAGGTCTTCAGCTACTTTAAATCACCCTCACTTCTGTGAACCTTCAATACATTTCAGAACAGCCATACTTACATCAGCTTACATATTTACATCAGCTGAGAATCTGGCCCTCTATTTCTCCAAGAAAACTCTTTTCAAACTAGCAAAGTAACAAGAATTCTCATGGTACTCAGTAAATAATAGACATGAATTTTTATTTAAAAAAAATGGTTAAAGAAAAAATATTCTTATTGCTACCATGGGCTGTGAAAAGTTGATAGACAATATTTTAATCCCACAGTTTTAGATGGTCTTCCCACTCCCTGTTGTATGACAGCATTAGGATCCGGATGCCAAATTGTGTAAATATTCTTCCAGCAGCAACATATGTCTTCTTGGCAAGGCTATCAAGCACCTGTACTGAAGACCTAGTTTCCTTCGGGTATGCAATGCTGTTGGCTGGTAAGAGGTTTTATTCATTGCTTTTTCCCCTTGGACAATATTTTCTCTGACTTACTGCATTTAAGTGTAGACAACTTGTTCGGAATCTATCCATCTGAGCAGTGATATACATAAGCTTTTCTTTTTAAGTAGGCAGCAGTCCACGGGCTCTTAATCTATGATCGGGGATGGAGCTCGCAGTGATACGAATTGGCTAAGAGCAATAATGGTTTGTTATTGACAATACTTGCAAACATGCATCTTCCTAATAAAATATGATTGCCTTCATTGTTATAAATATTAGTAATTGTACTTAGGCTAACAAAAATAATATTTCAGTTCACATTATAGCTGCATACATTAAACAGAACACGGCAGCAGCATAGCCCTTCTATTTGAACAAAATGTAGAGGTAATCTTTTTAATATATCTGCAGCATGGCCAGCAGATTTTAGTACATATGAGACATTCAAATAAGAAAGATGGTTAATGGCATATTTTCTCTTACTGCTCATGTAATTCCAGTTGACATTCATAAGTGTTCTTCATGTACCATTATGGGACAATAATTATTATTTTCCAGGTACCTGACTAGCAAAGAGATCCATTTTGTATTTATTAAAACTATTAGACTTCTATTCCCTTGGGATAAGATGAGAAACTATTTGTACAATACAAAATATGCATAAAAAATAAGGAAGAGAATATTTATGCCCCGGGGTTGTCTGCAGGACTTTAAAAAAAAAAAAAAGCATAACTACAATAGATAACAAAATACATTGGGGAATGAACTAAATAGAAAGAAAAGATGAAAGAAGAAGTGAGAACAGATGAGAAATGAAGAAATTAAGTGGTAAATGTAATCAAAAGGGAAACCCTAACTGACTAAAAGCTAGAAGTGGTAATTGCGGGAAACAGAAAAGAAACATTTATAATATACCTGCTTAGATATCTCAAAAGACATAAAAATGAGGATGATGATAGTTCTTGGTTCCTAATAAATTCCTCCTGTGGTACATTTATATACAGCATTTGACAAAATTACTAGAGGGTTTTTTTTTTTTTTTAATTATTATTAAGCAACATTTTCAGATAGCATGAAGTAATTAAACAGCAGGGAATCTATACCTATAAGGCTTTCATTGAAGCTGCAGGAGGTGTGTGTCAATGCAGCATTTGCTCACATACATTAAGTAGCGGCTGTGAGGTGATATGATAAGGGTGATGGGACATGGTCATCCTTGAGATCACTGGGTGAGATTCTGTTCTCAGCTGTGCTGGTGTAAATTTGGAATAACTGTAGTTACTCCAGATTTACACTGATGTAAATGTGGAGAGTTTAGCCTATTCTGAGAATTGTAACTGTTCTACAAATGAAGTATCCCCTGGGTGATATATATTCAGTCTCTGTGTTTTCCTCACTCTGTCGCCATTATATCTCTCACAAGTAAAACAGTTGAAACATCTGTAAATTAAAAGAATGAATTAACTTGAATCTCCTTCAAACTGTAATGTGTAACAAAAAGGCCTATTCTACCTTAGTATGTTTAATGATACTTTCTGGCAATGAGTAATCATCAACAAGTGTAATTTGCACCCCCTTGTACCTGAAGGGGTAGCTGTGCCAGAATGGTAATTACTCAGTGGAAGACAGAAGGCAGCGTTTTTTGTGAAGAGAACCGAGGTGGGCATAGGAGCTTCACCAAAGGAGGCTGATCAGAAGATGTGCTAAATAATTGTATCTTCTAGTTCTTTAGTCCTATTTCCTCCATGCCCGCTTTGTCTACCCTGGCTAGCTCAGGTGCCCTGAGCAGAGTGGGAAATCTGGGAGCACCAGCAGACTGAAGCAGCACCCACAACAGCTGATAATGAATCACTGCAATGTAGTGAACATACTTCGATTTGAAGCACCTATCCCAGTCTAGATTAACAAAGGAGACTTAAGCACTGTAATGCTAAGTGTTGCAGCACCGACCGTTCAGCTATCCTGTTGCCTAATGTAATTCATACCCCTGAGTCAGGGGCCAAGGCTCATATGCCTGTATGATACATGACGAAAGTTAGGTGCCTAAAAAGGGATGCCCAGGAGCCTGCGTGTTGAGTGGGGAGCTACCTAAATTAGCTAGTCAGAAATGCCAAGGAGATGGTTGTGGCTTAAACTCTTCCTCTCAAAGGAAGTTAAGGCGTGTGAGTCTGGGCCAGAGGCAATTATCTATCTGCACTCAGGATTCATAGCTCTGAACACTTTTCTGGAGTTTCTCACAACCCCCCCCCCCCCCCCCCCCCAAAAAAAAAAAAAAAATCCTAGGAGGCCCACTTATATCTGTTGCAGTGGTTAGAGAACTCACCCAGGGAATGGAAGATCTCAATTAAAATCCCCACTCTGCCTAATCTAGGGTAACTTAGGCTCTTTCATTGTCACTTAGTTAGGCTGTTCCACTGGGTATAGGAATCTTTATTATTATTTTTGGCATAACAAGGCAATATTTTAAAATAGAAAATGATGTTTCTTGGTACCTTGATTCTCTATTACACTACACCAGTTTTGTACCAGCATTGCTTTGCTCAGGCCAATGCAATTTTGTGCCTGTGTTTATATCTAATTACAGCTACACCAGCAGAAAACTGGTTTAACACCGTGGACATACAGGCCCATTTAAAAACTGCAATAAAATATTCCAGGATATGTGTTTTGCTTGGATATTGCTAGCTCTTGAGTGGTTGTGACACAAGGACAAAAACACAGATGAGGCATGGTAATATCACAACACATACCCTGTCATGTCTTATTACTGAACAATCCCACAACACTGATGTTTATATACTGAAGCTCTCATCCTGTGATTTTTCTTCCATTAAACATGGCTACAGTACCCTCTCCACATCCTGCTCCTTTCCATTTTCCTTAGAAATATTTTTCTACAAATACTCTACTCTGTACTGATGTGAACCTTGGCATATCATGAAGTCAAGAGAGCAGACAGTGACCACTAGAAAAACTATTCCTCTAATTCAAGCCAGAGAGAGAGAATCTTATTTTTCTGCTTTTTGCTACCTGAAAGAGTGCATTCAAAGATACATTTTAGAGATAAGACTGAGGCTCAGAATCTTAAATGCCCAAACTAAGACGATCAGACTAAAAAAATAATTCCAGTTCCCTACTTATGGAAAAGGAATCAGAAAGTATATTATGGCAAACCTCACTGAATGGAGTTATGCTATTAAGAAACAATTGAATTCCATTTAAAAAAAAACACTATACTGCCTACCTGTACATGTAAAATGAAGAATACCCCTTTAATTTGCTTGGAGCTAACAATATTTTAGTGTAATATTTTGCTTCTTTGTGCCTCTCACTTTAATTTATTAAAGTGTTTTCACTCAGCTCAAGTACTTAGCGACAAAAGAACTGTACTCAATGTAAAAATATCGTTCATTTTACTCTCCTACCAAAATACATGGTCAAACACTTCCCCATTTAGCTCCCAAAAGAGAAACTACTGTGCCATTACATAGTCAATTAATACGTCTGATAAATGTTATATAGACCAAAAATGAGAAACTTCCTTTCAAACTATGCCCTTCCACAAATTTAGTTGTTCAGCTGATCTGGACCCTGGATATGAATTTTGTTTTTATTCTCACCAATATTGGCAGACACTTCTTCTGCAGTATTCGTCTAAAACTAGTCAGCAGACACATAATACTTGAAGGTGTATTTTTTTTAATATATATAAAAAAAGAGAAAACAACCTAATACAGCTAATTGTTTGGGTGTTACTGTTCTGAAACTAAATGCAGAGAACTTAACTATATCCTAATATGAATAGCAGCATTATATTCAGAAATATGAAATAAATAGCTATTTTAACTGTGTATTTTGCTGCACAATTGGCAGACACAATATCAGATTAGTTAGCTTTGTACAAATATTGCACTTGCAAATTAACTAGTTGCAATTTATAATTTGCAGAGAAGCAATACAATACTAGACCAGTGATCCAATGACCAGGACAAAAGTCATGGCAAACAAGTAATGCTGCTAGCACATTGTATTAGTGTGACCTACATAACTTAGCCTCCGCTTGTTTGAGTCCTGTTATCCTGTGTCCATCCACACACTCATGCCATTCTCCTAGATGCTACCAAAATGTGCTGCTACAACAAATCAGTTTCAGCTCACATAGATTTACATTCTGTTTCTCTAAACACAATTTTCTGTAAGATCTTTCCACATTTATTTGGACAAAAGGTTTAAAGATGTAGATATAGTCCTACATTCATATGTTGATATGTGAACATAAAGCTGTCCCAACAGAAAAATATTCACAAACCAATAATCTGCTGAAATAAAGGGGACTTTTTCTCCACTTGATGCACATACATAACTTGCATTATAACATTAATGGGATTTGTGCATGTGCATTCTCAAATGAACTGATGGAAATGAGGAAATAAAAAATTAAGTCTATAATTTGCTAGTCGATTCTGTTTACTCTGTCATTTGCCAAGAAGTAGTGCATTTTATTCTATTTTGAGAGGTATTGCAGAAGTAGTTACATTTTTGTTAGACTTCTACAATAGTGAGGCACATTGATGTTAGTGGAGATGCGAATGACAGCTTCATAAATGTGATCTTTTAGTCAATTTTAGACAGATACTTAAAGGCAAATTTTAGGCAACCAAAATTCCAAGAAATTCAGCCAAGGTGTTTCTCCATGAAATTCAAACAGTAAGCCAAGATACTAAGCATCAATATGTTGACTATACCAGCTGTATACCAGTGCAAGTGAAGACTGAAGCTGGGAAGTTAGACTCAAGCACTGTATGCAGTATGCTAGTTCATCATGAACTACGTAAATCTATACATGAGAGAACTATTTGAACCCTTAAACAAGGTTCTTTTCTTAGCTTAAAAAACCTCAGGCTCTAAATCCCATGGCACACTTCTCATTTTTTAAAGAGGAGATAGTAGCTAAATCTGTGGGATGAACATAGTTTAATAATGGAGAATTGTGGTTGATGCCACACTACAGAGGAGGTGAAGTTATATAATCCATCCTTATTATCCCATTTGGAGGAAATCTACATTTTGCAAAGCAGTGGATCTACTAGTTTTTTAGTCATGTAGGTTTCACCAAATGAAAAGATTAGCAAAAAGCTACTACAAGATACAGAAATTCTGAAGTCTAATTTTATAGAAATGATTTGACAAGGCAATGCAGCAGAGTATGGGCTTGCACTACCTAAATCATAAGCACCTCTCATAAAACAAATGAAAACTTAGCACGTTGGCTCTTGTAATGGCCTCAAAGAAGATTAGAATTGGAAGAGACCTCAGGAGGTCATCTAGTCCAACCCCATGCTCAAAGCAGGACCAACCCCAACCAAATCATCCCAGCCAAGACTTTGTCAAGACTCACCTTAAAAACCTCTAAGGATGGAGATTCCACCACCTCCATAGTTAACCCCTTCCAATGCTTCACTACTCTTCTATGGAGGACTGTTGGATTTATTTTTAATGTTAGTATGAATTTTATCAGGAGGGTATTTGTCTTATCAAATCATGTGCCAAGTAGAAGTGCAACCCATTCTTTTTTATAGACTGCTATATTATATATTTGGAAAATAATTTGACAAACATGCATGTCTGTGGGAGACACTGAAGTTATTTTGGTATCTTTTGTCAATGAAAGTGAGATGAAAAGATCTGCTATCTTAAATTGCTTGGACCCTTTCTGCAGGAAGATACAGCAAGAGAGATGGCCTGAGCCCCAAAATTCAGATTCAGATCTGGCCCAGAGATTCTCAAAAGTGCTGTGGTTTTTGAGCCTGTGGTTTTGTACATAGATGGAGCTGAATCAAAAGACAATGTAGAACACATAGTATAGTGCCAATTTTGTTCCTCCATCATGTACTGAACTCTTGCAGCCATAAACAATCAAAAGCTGCTAAAACATGAACAAAAGATCCCGTTTACTGGTATGTTGACCGAACTGCACAGCAGGTAAAAAAATTGGAAATACTGCCAACTTATATCAGTTGAGACATTTGCAGGTCTTGTTTACAAAACATGCATGTACAAAGGCTTGCGAGAGCATTTGTGAACTTTGGATTTCACCAGGATGACTTTGTTAAAGATTTTTTTAAATTTTTTCTGGCTTAAAAAAAAAAAAAAAAACCCTTAAAAACAGCTGTATTTTTAACTACTGTCTGAGATGTAAAGCTTCTTTTTTTTACATATCTTAGTGTAATATATGAAATGATGAGAGGGAAGATGAATTTTAAAAGGTATCTGTTTTTTTCCAATGTTAGTAGTGAGGAATTCTTTTTTATTTATTTATTTACTGCCATTTCCTGCCCTTTGTCCAAGATATGAAAGATGAAAAATGAAAGATTTTAAGTGCAGCATATATAGCCTCATATTGTTGTTAGCTTTTTTAATGTATCTGATGTAGGCTAGGATTAAAGGGCTGGGTAGTTTTTTTTTTTCCCTTTTTGTTTCTTTAAAATGTACATTTGTGGCTATTTTGTGTAGTCTTAAATGAAAAGAAAGATTGGAAAAAGCTAATGACTAGTTTCTGAATAAAATGTACCTGACTATTCCTTTTTCATTTATTTTAGTTGCAATGCTGAAAATGAAAGGTTATGTGGCCTCTGCTGGACTAAAATAAATAGCTTCATAGTAATATTTTATACAAAGACATTATTTGGGAAACATGTTTTAGCAAAAATGCTGAAGGCCTGTGTTCTTTGGTACAACATTTTGGGACCCATGTTAGATGTACTAAAGTATTTCCTATAGGGTTGGTGCTCAACCAGTTTTGAAACCTGGATTTAGTTAAATATACTAATAAAACTATTCTTAAATTTGCATAACTATTTTTTGGTGTGGATATGTTGACAAACCTTTTAATAACTGTATGTTGTACTAGCGTGGCCAGACACTATAATAATTCTTGTTACTTCAAAATTTATGAGTAGCTAACTGCATTTCAAACTATATTATGTAAGATTTCTTTGAAGCTGAAACCAAGATATATTTGTCTATATTTGGGATCTTATGAAAGGTTATAATGATGAGATGGTGACATTATCAGACTGTGGTAAATACATGACATATTATGCTGGCATTTAAAAAGTTTCCTTTCACCAAAGAGTTTCTAGTGCAATAGCAACCCACATTACTATGAAGATTACGTTAATTAGCTAGAAATGTCTGCAAGGGAACAGGGACCTTTTGCTTTTGAGTGCCAAATCTTTGAGTGATGCATTACAGCATAATGCACAAATTGTAGTGTCAGTTGAAGGGGTTGAATGTAATACTGCCTGAATGAAGAGAAGTTTTTTTTTTTAGAGCTGGCCAATAATAAAACCAGTGATTCACAAATAGAAAAATGTAAAGTTCACCTGCTCTTGTTCAAGGGTTCATATTATCTTTTGTGTCAGATAATTCAATTGACTACTACTTTATTTGTGTGAAAGTCTTTCATTAATTTTTTCAGGAATTAATTAAAAAAATTTACTAAACAGACACTATTTGTTAGCGTGTTCATCATTCACCTGTATAAAAAATTACAATCATCCAGTCACCTACCCTGTGACTTAAGTAATAAAACACAAACCAAGGGTAGCAAATAATGAACAGTGAATAGATTTAAAATTGGTGAACATAGCACAGGCTGAAACTTGTTAACATGAACCACTCAGCAAATTTCTATAGTTCATAAATTATTCTAACTTATTTGAAATGAAAAATTCAGCCATATAACTTGATCGGGTATCGAGAAGGTTAAGTAAGCACATTGCTGCTATATCTTCTAGAAAGGAGATAAAGATGTTAAAATAGAATAGTGATAATGGGACAAAAGCCGCTGCCAAGTATAGCAATATAAATCCCAAATAAATCAGTTTGTGAGTGACTCTATATTTAACATGGTGTGATACCAAAATCTAGACCTCCAATAATAAACAAAAATGAAATATTTTAATGATTTTTTTACCATTCACACACAGAGAGAAGCAAAAACTAAATAAACAGCAAATAGATTAAAAGGTATTGTCAAGGAAACTCAAGTGGAGTCACACTGGCACCGTTAAAAGATGGGGTAAAGGGTGCATTAGGCAAGGAGCAGAAAGAATGTTTACAAGAGAAAGGGTTTACTGGAAAACGCTAAAAGAAATGCTGTATATAGAATTCATGCTTGCAGCTTTACCCGCGAGGCAGGAAACCGCAGCTTCTGTTACGCTACAAGCACTATGTATGTACTGCTATATAAACCATTGTAAGGAACTATTGGGGGTCCTTCCTCTTTGAGGAAGCACCTTATTCTTAATTAAGAATAAACTTTGTTTTGCCACCCCTTGCCTGGTTATTTGGACCTCCGCTGGGCAACGGACTTGGGCGGGTAGTGTCCTATCCATAAGAGTATATATATTGCTTTTTTTTTTTTTTTTTTAATCTTTCACTTTCAATAGTCTAAGGTGTTTTGTAACACAGGTAAAGGTGATCATTTTTTATTTATTTTTTTGTTAAGGAGCATATATGATTATAAATTGATTGGGTCTGTCTCCATGGAGTAACATAGAGCTGAAAAGCCTCAATGGACTTCAGTGGGGTTACTCCAAATTTCCCCAGCTGTTACTGCAAATGGAAGCGGGCCCTGTCCTTTTTGTGGAGGAAGTGGAGCTGTGCTCCAGTGGACTTAACCCTATTTTACCCTCCATTACACAAGTGTATGTGGTAAGCCGAATTTTAAAGCTAAACTTGTATTGTCTTAAAGTTGTTAAACTTGCAGTTTGACACCTTTTAGACGTGTCATTTATTCACTCATATTTATTGTCATCTGGGAGGCAGCATCTGTTTTCCACAGAGGTCTTGTTTTTATACAATTGCTTTTATCAATTTCACAGCTGGATTAGCTAAGGCACGAAGAGGTCGAGTGTCTTTTCAAACCTTACACAGTCCATGGCTTAGTCAGGATTAAAACTTGCTCTAGGCAGTTATTGCCTGTGTGTTTTGCACTAAAGATTAGATAACAGACACCTTGATATTTTGGGTCTATTTATGGATTCCAATGGGAAACATTGACACTGAGTAGCTAACATTACTGTACAATATACTACTTATTTAGTTTGTTTTACTCCATTCCTTAGGGTTGTAATTTCTGCCAGAAATGTATTGTATTCAGAGATTTGGAATAGACGTTCAACCTCTGCTAAAACCACTCAAAATTAAATAATTGGTTTAGGAGAATAAAGTCATTTAATAAGAAATTTTAAGCCCCCCCCCAAGCATGAACTGTCCTTTGGGAGAAAAATAGAAGAACTAGCTTTCCTTGAGATTCTAATATTCATCCCATAGCTGTTTGAGAAGCCAATCAAATATTCAAACTGCAAACATTCACATTGTTGCTCTATCAATATTTATAGCTTGAAAACACATTACTGTTACAAATATGTCAGGTCAATGAAAAATATCCATTTACAAAGGGATTACATACCAAAGGGCAGTGGAACAACATAATTTATTTCTACCACTGATTGAATGGCCCATAAGTAATGAGAAGTGAAGCTTCAAGTAAGTTATGAAGTCATCCTCTCACGTATGAAAATACATAACGAGTTTATACCACTATTTATTATTATATATTATTTATTCCATCCATAGAAGGCTTTTGAAAACTATAGGCCAGATGTATAGTTTCTGTACTGCAAAAGTCCAAACCCTGGACTGTTATAGTATGGCTTTGTGTACACATGAACTTCAGAGAAGAACACACTTTTTCATCAAATGGAAAGTAATTTTGGAATTTTTTTTGTTAGTGTTATTAACAACAAATGTTTCTGTTGTCAAAGCTGCTAGATTGACATGCAGAAGCGATGTGGTAAGAGATGGACCTCCTCTTACCACAATTTCTCATATTTTCCTCTGTTTTAGCTCCATCTTCCTGAAGCATGTCACAATTACCACAATTCCACCCAAAAAAGTTTGGCCAGAGCCACCTTAAGAGTGTATCAAAACTTTTCATTAATCTGGGACTCCCCATGAAGTACTCTCTTCATTCTAACTATCCCCAGGGAAAGTTCTAAGTGGCAAAAAATAGACAGGGAGTTAAATGTCACATGGGACACTCACATTTAAGGGTACAACTGACTACTGAAAAGCTGATACAGGATAATTACTTGCAAACTTTGGGAGGGATAATCAGTCACTTCTTTACCATGAGATTTAGTATTTCATTTGTGTTTTGTAATGATCTGTTTCTATTATACAAGTATAAACATTTTCTTGCAGGCAAAACATTTAGAAAACACTTCTTATATCATTTAAAACAATTTATTAAATGAAATAAGTATATGAAACAACATATCTAGTCATCTTTTTATTTTACACTACATATCATAAACTAATAATGTCTTACCTACTTTATTAGTGGCATTTTCTGAAGATTGAGTCTGAAACTTCCACAGAGTTAGTCCATATTTATTCCAGTGTAGATCAGAATTGAGCACTCTCTCTGGTTGTCTAAAGCGGTTATGAATATGTTAAAAATAATATAATATTGAATTAATATATTTTGATAGGATGAACCTGACATATTTTTCAGCACTAAAAGATAAAGCCTTTGCCCACCTATCAGGTTCATAGGGCTAAAAGATTTTCAGAGGTCTTAGTAAACATATAAGATGCTATAGGAGCAACTAAAAACAAACAAAAACACCCTGCACTACAGGAACATTTTAAGGTTGGAAATTCAAGCACTTGGTAGTTAGAAATGCCAGCATTAAAAGTTCCCTGTGATACTTTAATGTACCCCCTTGTAGTAAGTGCAAAATACAATCTTTAATTACACATTCAATGCTATTTTCCTCAGGATCCCTGTCCCATTCAGTGCACAGGATGGACAGTGCTCAGTTCTCCTCATTGTTCAATGTGTGGCCCCAGGCCTGATTTACTGAACGCTATTCAAACTCTGTTCTAAATACAGAATTATTCATTTCCTCATGGATGCTACAATGGCACTCTTCACTATAATATATGAGTGCTTTTTAAATAATTTATTTTCACAACATCTCTATGAGACGGTAAGGCAGGTATTGTTATATCCCAGGTTTACAGATGAGGAGCTGAGGCACAGAGAGATTAAGGTCAAAAGTTTCCATTAATGGGGTGCCCAATTAAAGATGCCTTAACCCTAGTTTCTTTTCCCCAGAGTACTTGGCCTTTTATATGTCCAAAGCACAGATCCCACTGACTTCATTTGCAGTTGTAAGTGTTCAGCACTTCTTCAGATCAGCCCTCGGAGCCTCCAGCTGGGCATCCAGAAAATGAAAAATGAATAAGAAAAGACAAGTGCACATGCCTCCCTCCGAAAAGTTTGATTTAGGTGACTTGCCCAGTGTGACATAAGGACTCTGTGATAGAGACAGGATAGACTCCAATACCCCAGGGTAGCATTGAAGTGCCATAACCATAAGACCATCCTTTCTCTCCCAGAAATTGGAAGGTGTAGAAAGTCTGACTGAAGGAAAAATGAGGCAGCAGTCCTACAGACGACAGTATCCTTACTATATAACCCTGTATCCCTATACCAGGTCCATCCTGTGCACTGCATGAGGCATAGGTCCTGTAGAAAAAACAGTATGCAGTCATGTAAATAAAGACTGGCATAATGTATGTGCACAAGAGGGCCAAATTAAGATCACACAAGCTTGACTTTGCAACCAGTGTTTTTAACATAGGTTGTGTGTGTGCATGTGTGATTTCCTAAGTTCGAAAAAAAAAAAAAAAAAGATTAAAAACCAAATTCCATCAGGTGTTATCAAACTAACACCCTCAAGATTCTGTGGCATGGTTGGAACTTGAAGATCTACTGCACAGACTGCATTTGATGTAATGGAGAAGCTGAAAGCAGTAGTAGGTTGTTTCTAAACTATGTGGACCAGCAGTGGATGAGGATAGGACATATAGTTTGCCAGTGTGCACTAGTGGGCACAGCATCTTCTGCCCCATCCCCTCCAACCAGTCCCCATCTTGTCTCTTCCCCAGCCCTGGCTCCCATCCCAGTCCCATTTTCTCCACCTAACCAGTCCCATTCTCCCCATGCCCCTCCCCCTGTCCTTGCTTAGCCATTCCCAATTCTCCATCCCCAGTTCTTTGCAATCTAATGACCTGTTTCTCCACCTCTACTGGTTTCTTTCTCCTACCACCCATATCCCCTGATCCTACTGGCTTTCAGGATCCTTGTCCAATCTTGATTCACTTTCCTCTGCCCACCACCTCCCTTGCTCTTTGTCCCCTTCCCCAGGCTTTGTCAAGCCAGTGCTATTTCCCCTTTTGCACCCATGATCCTTATCAATCTGTGTCTCCCCTCTGTATTCCAATGAGGGAGTTTTCTTCTCACTGGCTGAGCCAGTCAAGAAGGGCCTGGAGAGCACAGGTGAGCCAGTATCCCTACTTAAAGTTTCATGCCCAGTGTTGATCAATGAAGTAGCAATTTCTAGAAAAGTCCTGCTTAATCCCTGCTGCCTTGGGAAAGAGCATACCCAGTGCAGTTTAAATCTTTACTGAATTTAGCTGTCAGACTCTAAAAAGTCTCTACTGACTATGTGCTAACTGACTTTCAGAGACACATAATTTGGGCAGATTATCCCAGGACCAGCAAAAGTCACATACTTGAGACCAAGGCAAACCCCCATGCCAAATTTGAACTGCCAGCACCAAACTATAATGACACTAGAGCTTCTCAACAAAATAGTTGCAAAAATTTAATATGGGCAAAACCACATTATTTTTCCCTGAGCTTGTTCAGAGAAGTGGCTGAACTATTTTAGTGCAAAGTTAAAAATTCAGCCTGAGGCAGACACCTAAAATGGAGAATTTCAGCCCTAATTGTTAAAGCGTTGCAACTATTTAATCAACCGAAAACAGAGTCTTATAATGAGAAATGTCAGGTAACTTTAACTACAGGAATAACTATCTGCAACTACTATAGTATACCATGTATTGTATGCCTTGTATTGATATTAAACCACACTCTTGATTTACAAATTCCAATCAATATACAGATCATTTAAAATACAAATATTGGGTGACTGCTCCTACTGATGCTTTTTGCCACTGACTTCAGTGGGATGAGGTTTGGGTTCTATTATCTTTGCTGTATGGTGTCAAATGAACTCTCAAATCTAATCTAATCAATAAAGTACAAACAAATTTTAGTCACAATATACAAAATTAACTTCTATGCCACAAACCTTTCAGTATCGTACAGATAATACTGAAAATTTGAGCATTTCAGAGACACGGCTGCTTTCAAATAATTTCCCAAAATGAATGGTTTCTTACTTTGTATTTCTTACTGGGGATTGTATATGCTCTAAAGTAGCACTTAAAATTCAAATAGTTATTTTTTGTGACTAAGAACACTTGATGAAATGGTACATATGAAGAAAGGGATACAGTGTAGTTAGAGTGGCATAAAAATGAAATCATCAAAGGTCAGTATTACTTGAGCACAACTTCCAAGTTATTCATTTTCTTGGATCTTTGAGGTTTCCTGTTAGGAGGGATCAGTTGCTTCATAGTTTGTGGATAGAATGCTATCAAGAGCAATGACATGCAGAACAGCACATTAAAAAGAAACTAAAGATAGCTGAAATACTAATCACAATATTTTTGTTAAAATTTTAGAGTGAAATAATGAATAATTGTTCAATACTGACACATACAAGTCAAATGGAAATTAAAACTGCAGAATAAGTAAGGGATGAAGAAAAACAAAACAAATGAAAAACCCAACCTCAGATGCATCTCAGTAAATGAATTTTGAGTCAGGACGGTTGAGATAATAGCACATTTCTCCTTTGTGTCAGATGGATATGGATGGGGCAAGTTGTATATCACAAATTTAGCTTATGGACATTTAGTGATAAATTACTTAGTGCAGAGGCAGGTCCTCTTTCTATGTCCTGTGCAGGGCCAGCCAGACTATCGGTTCTTAACAAATAAATATAATTACATAAATAAAAAGGGTCAACCTGGTGTGCAGTCATTCATGTAAATAATCCCACTGACATCAGTAGAAATATATCCATGTGAGTAACAATACACAAGCATGAATAAGGGACTCATAAACTGGCTTTCAATCATTATTAATATAGCTTCTGAGCCTGTGAAACACATGATTAGTCCCATAGACTTCAATGGGACAATTCACAGCCTTAGATCTCCGCAGGATCAGGGCCTTTTAGAAAATGTGACCTATGAGGAAAGGTTAAAAAAATAAGGCATGTTTAGTCTAGAGAAGAGAAGGCTGGGGAAGATGTGATGTCCTAACCTCTGTGGACAAGAAGTTTGCAGCAAGGGACATTTAGCCTAGATAGCGGGAAAAACTTTCTAACTGGCAGGATAGTTAAACACTGAAACTGATTAGCTAGGAAGGTGTGGCATCTTCATCATTGGAGATTTTAAAGAACAGGTTGGACATCCCTGTCAGAGATGGTCTAGCCATATTTAATTCTCCTCAGTGCAGGGGGATGACAGAGCTGACCTCTCAATGTCCCTTCCAGCCCTATATGTCTATATCTAAAACCTCCAATACAATATTAGAGGCGTGCTGCCCTTTGGCTCTGTCTTCACTGCAAAATAGGTGTGTGGGGCATTGAGGAAGCTATCTACATGAAAAACCAAACAGACAAGAAACATGTCATCTTTACCTTGTTGTTTTCATATACCCCACATCTGGGATTCACCTCAACTAACTACACTGGAGTAAAAGTTACTGTGCATTGTCTTCACTAGGGTTTTACTTCAAGGTAGCTATTGTAATGTAAACCCACATCTTGCTTTGCAATGACGACACAGCTTTTGAGAGATGTTAAACCAAAGTTCCTTGGTGATTCCTTCCTTCCAGATGAAAATTAAAGATTTCATAACCTATTTGAAAAGAGAAAGGGAAAACCATTGTTCTGACTAATATTATCCCCAGCCGAGGCCCATTCAGCTCCATCTAAAAATTCAAGAAGGTGTTAGCAATGAATCATGCCAATTTCTGACTTTAATGGCTGCTATTTTTGTGAACACACAACCAATGTACTACCAGCTTTTTAATTCCCTTGGTAAAGAGCTTGGCAATTAAAGATGTTGTATAAACACAATTTTTCTGCTTTAATGTCTGAAAATGCTGAGAGAATATCCTAGTTACACAGCATTTAACAAAATCGTGAAAAGAAGGAAATCAAGAAATGTCAATATTTTTTGCAGTTATTTCATTAATAAAAGTGAAGTGTTCTGTCATCTTAAATGCACCATTTCAGAGTCAGAAAACTAAACCACACATACCTATTTTGCAGTTAAAATGAAACCAAATATCTCATGTTATTGTAACATGCAGAACTTTTCAAAGTACACATACCATTGTATTAATTTTCTTACTGTTAAAGCTATAGACCTGACCTAAAGCCCACTGAAATCAACTGAAAAAATTCCCATATACATCAATAGACTTTAGATCAGGCCCTTAAAGCCTTCTTAATTTTCATGGGGTGCTCGGAACATGCAGTCCTTAATTTGCAGTTCATTTTTTGATCTTTTGAGCTGAATTTATAAAGATTAACATTCATGTGCTTTCTTGGTGAAAAAACTATTATACCAAGCCAAATATCAGGTAAATTTGTATATAAGGTACTACCATGTGGACTCAAGTTAAAATATTAATAGAATTTACAACAATGATAATTAAGTTGAATTTCAATTGGTTGAAAAAGAGAAGTCTGAAGATCAATACCAACTTTTTAATTCTTGGAATTTCTCTGGAGTCTAACACAAAATTACTGTATGACAGTATGTCTCAACTTCATATGACACACTGAGGGAAATAAGTGATTCCATTACTTGGATTTTTCAGACAAAAATAGTCTCTCTTTCTCTGTCTTCCCTATATTTTATTCACTCCATGTCATCATGTAGTCTTCACTATTTGGCATACATCATGATTATGTGTGTTTCTAAAGACTTTAAGAGCATCCAGGTGGAATGGAGGCATTTTTAAATGATTATTGAAGCCCTTAACACGTTATGCAGGTCATCCCAAACAAGTAACAATAACTTCTATACCACATGATGCCATCATGTATTTTGTATATGCCACAGGTTATAGAAAATGTATTTTAAGGATAACTTACTGTGTGTGTGTATGTGTGAGTAGTAACACCATGAACTTACTGCTGGCATAACTCCACTGAAACCAATAGAGTTATGCCAACAGAAAACTGACTCTATATTTTGTATCTCTGCCTGAAAAGCCAGATACCTTAGTTGTCATGAATCCAACTGCACAACGATCAAAGAGAGAGATGAGAATATCAAACAGTGACTAAAATAGTTTTCTTATTTTTTTAAATATAAAAAGCCATGTTGTCAAGATCCAATATCTGTGGCCTTTTCAGAATGACCACTGGGTGAATGTTATAAGGGAGTTCCCCAAACCTCAGCCATATCATGTAAAATTAGCCAGGCACTCATGCAGATTTTTTGCAAGAATAGCTTGATTCCACGAGAGGGTGGTCCCGGCTCTGGATCACAAGCAGAGATTGGTGCCACTCTGTGTCCCAGACTAAGGCACCTAACTCTATGATAGAGGCAGGGTTTAGAGATGCCTTTAAGAGCATCTCCCATTGGCTATCTTAGGTGGCTTCTCACCTAGTATGCTGGCTTTTGTGGATTCCATTCTTGGGTGCGTATCTCTCATGCATTGTATAGGGAGCTTAAGCACCTAACTCAAGCTTTTTGGATCATAGAAGATTAAGGTTGGAGGTCATCTAGACCAACCCTCTGCTCAAAGCAGGACAAACCCCAACTAAATCATCCTAGAGACCTTGAGACCATTGCTTCTTGTTCTCTCATCTGCCACCACTGAGAACAGCCTAGTACCATCCTCCTTGGACCACCCTTCAGGTAGTTGAAGGCCACTATCTAATCCCCCCTCACTCTTCTCTTCTGCAGACTAAACAAGACCAGTTCCCTCAGCATCTCCAAATCAGTCATGTGCTTCAGCCCCCTAATCATTTTTGTTGTCCTCCGCTGGACTCTCTTCAATATGTCCACATCCTTCCTGTAGTGGGAGGCCCAAAACTGGACACAATACTCCAAATGTGGCCTCACCAATACCGAATAGAGGGGAATAACCACTTCCCTCG
This sequence comes from Emydura macquarii macquarii, assembly GCF_026122565.2. Lineage (NCBI taxonomy): Eukaryota > Metazoa > Chordata > Testudines > Chelidae > Emydura > Emydura macquarii. The sequence continues at coordinate 4,953,264 of NW_027131500.1, read as the reverse complement.
ATCTGCTGGCAATGCTCCTATAAATGCAGTCCAATATGCCGTTAGATTCATTGGCAATAAGGGCATACAGTGGACTCATATCCAGCTTCTTATCCACTGTAACCCCCAGCTCCTTTTCTACATAACTGCTGACTAGCCAGTCAGACCCCAGTCTGTAGCAGTCCATCGGATTCTTCCGTCTTAAGTGGAGGACTCTGCACTTGTTCTTGTTGAACCGCATCAGATTTGGCTTAATCCTCTAATTTGTCTAGGTCACTCTGTATCCTATCCCTATCTTCCAGCATAGCTACCACTCCCCCAGCTTAGTGTTATCTGCAAACTCATTGAGGGTGCAGTCCACTCCATTCTCCAGATCATTGATGAAGATGTTTAAGAAAACTGCCCCCAGAACCAACTATTGGGGTACTCCACTTGATACCGGCTGCCAATTAGACATCGAGCTGTTGATCACTACTCATTGAACCTGATGATCTAGCCGGCTTTCTATGCACCTTACACTCCACTCATCCAACTCATACTTCTTTTACTTGCTGGTAAGAATACTGTGGGAGACTGTATCAAAAGCTTTGCTAAAGTCAAGGTATATCACATCCACCGCTTTCCACACATCCGCAGAGCCAGTCACCTCATCATAGAAGGCAATCACATTGGTCAGGCAAGACTTGCTCTTGGTGAATCCATGCTGACTGTTCCTGATCACCTTCTCCTCTTCCAGGTTCCTCAAAATGGATTCCTTGAGGACCTGCTCTATGAATTTTCTGGGGACTGAGGTGAGGCTGACTGATCTGTAGTTCCCCAGATCTTCCTTCTTCACTTTTTTGAAGATGGGCACTATATTTGCCTTTTTCCAATCATCCAGGACCTCCCCTGATTGCCATGATATTTCAAAGATAATGGCTAATGGCTCTGCAATCACATCAGCCAATGCAATCAGTACCCTTTGGATTCATTGCATACAGCTCCAGGGACTTGTGTACGTCCAGATTTTCTAAATAGTCCTGAACCTGTTCATATCCTCCTCATACTGTGCTGCCCAGTGCAGTAGTCTGGGAGCTGACCATGTCTGTGAAGACAGAGGCAAAAAAAGCATTGAGTGCTTCAGCTTTTTCCACATAATCTGTGAGTAGGTTGCCTCCCCCCATTCTGTAAGTGGCCCACATTTTCCCTGACCTTCTTCTTGTTGCTAACATATCTATAAAAACCCTTCTTGTTACCCTAGATGTCCCTTGCTAGCTGCAACTCCAATTTTGCTTTGGCCTTTCTGATTTCACTCCTATGTGTTCAAGCAATATTTTTATACTTCTCCCTAGTGATCTGATCAAGCTTCCACCTCTTGTAAGCTTTCTTTTTGTGTTCAAGCTCATTGAAGATTTCTTGTTAAGCCAAGCTGGTCGCCTGCCATATTTGCTATTCTTTCTGCACATCAGGATGTTTTTTTCTTGTTCCCACAACAAGGTTTCTTTAAAATACAGCCAGCTTTCTTGGATTCCTTTCCCCATCGTATTAGCCTCCCAGGGTATCCTGTTGTTCCAGTGTCTTTCTTGGTGCCTACAATGTAGGCATTGCAACACCTAAGTCCCTTGGTGTATCTTGGCCTTAATTTCTGTGCAGCAGTTAGTCCAAGACCAGTCCTCAGCACAGATAGCAAAAGAGTAGCAATTACAATGGTGCTAGTTTCCCTGAATGGAGTAATTGTATTAATTTAGATTTGGGGTTTGGTATACAGAGACCTCAGCCTGCTGAGTACTATGACAAACACCCCATTAAACATCTTTTTAACCTTCTATTAAAAAGGCAGAAAAGGAAAAACAGTGAAAGCATTTGAAATATAAAATATTAAGTAAGACTTTCATTTTAACATCTCATGTTCCTTTCCTCTTTAACTGGAGAGAGATTTTAAAATCCCATTGTTTGAAAATCTCTCTGTCTCACAGTTGTTCTTGCTGTTGTTGTTGAAGTCTGATCCTATTTCCTAAGAAGACAAAAAAAGACTAACACACATAAAAGGGGGAGAGAGAAGAACAGCTTCTGTCTGTGATGTTCATTCACTGGTAAACATCACTGTTGGGAAACACAGACCCAGCATCTTCGTCTTATCAGACTCTCTGAGACATGGCAAACTTGCACCAGAATCTGGCTGTTTGGAGCATTGCTTTCAGCTGCCTCTTTGGACACAGGATTACAGCATTGTTGCAATATATGCAATGTTGGCCAACCAAAGCCAGACTTATATTTGATAAAAGGCAAAAAGACAGAGATAGGACAGAGAAGAAATAAGGTGGGGAAGGAAAATGGAATACAAGAAGGGGTGGGGACAACAAAGTCTCACATCCCCAATAGTGTTTGGGATTCAGCAAGTAGAGGTGGCCATGTAATTTGGGTCCCTCTCTCTGGCCTGGTCTGGTCAGGACGAAGAAGGCCCAGAGTCCCAAGAGAAAGTGTAGCTCACTGATGGTGAAGTTCACTCCAGTAGCCCATTTTTTCTTGCAAAGTCTTTATTTAAAGGACCCCAAAAGGGAGTGATGGGCAGAATAGAATAGCCCATCTCCTTGTTATTTGTCTATCAATTAGGTCTAATATAAAACATAACAATTTTGGTTCACTGGTTTTTGGTCTTGCAATGTTTATTAGGCATGATGTTAAAACGATCCTTGAATTATATCAGTAGACCATTTTTGTGTGGACTCACAGAGTGAGTCTGTCTCCCTTTCATACCTTTTAACATCCACATTTGTTGCTATAGATTATTATGATGTCTTATGAACTTTCACATACTTCTGACAGTTGAGCTCACAGCTGGGTACATTTGTAGGTTCAATTATCACAACAGGCCATGGGAATAGGGTTTTACACTGCAACCTGTTCTGGCCCCTCCCCTGTCCACTTCCTCATTCACAGAGGTTCCAGGAACTCCAGCTGGAGTGGTGATTCTCTGCATCATTCTGCCATAGACAAAAGCTGAAGGGAGAAAATTTAGTTTAAAGTATTTGATTACTCCAAATCACATTAGCGCCAAATACAAAGGTGAAATTCATCCTACTTCTGGAGTTCTGGTTAATCCCTTAACCTGTGGCTTTAATGTTGTGGCGGGCTTCACATGTGCTCTCTACATTGGGATGAGTTTCACCCTACTTGATCAGTAGTGCAACTGTGATACGCTTTTGTGAGGTAAGGGGGGGAAATATAACTACATTTTTTTGCTGCTTCGGAAATGTTCTTATTTTTTAAGGGGCAAAGGCTAAAGTAGGTAGGTGTGGTCAGTAAATAGAGCTCAGTAATTAGTTGGAAAAAGCCTCTGAATCTTCATTCTGTATCAAAAGTGAAATTCAATTTAGCTCTGTTCACAATCTTTTTATGGTCACTTTCTGCAAACATTGAAGTGCTCATTTTCACTATTGGCTTGATTGCTTGAGTATTTACTGAATCATAAATTGTACATTTGATTGTCAAACTTGCAATTGGCAACTCACGCTGGGTTGGTTAATTACTATAAATCATGTGGCACTCTTGTTTTTTGATTGCTTGGCATATATTACTAACAAATACATCACATTACAATCAAATTCAGTGTTGGTTAAGGTAGATAACTAAATTAGTTACATACAGAAGTTAAAACACAAATTGACTAATTCATAATTCAAATTAAAATGATCTACATGTGAAGAGTTATTTGCTAAAGAAATTATTAAATCATTCTGAATAATGAATAAATGTAAGAACTTTTCTCAGAAAATTTCCTGAGAGAGAGATGACATTAGTCAATTTACTTGTTCTGAGCTATTTTCAATTCTGTTATTAAAACTGTACTTCAGTTATGTGGGCCAATCTAATGGAAGGATAAAGGAGGTGGCATATATGTTATTCTGGATAATGTACAGGCACTGCTGCAAATGCCACAGGAATGGTAGATAGATTTTTGATTCTACAACAGTGGAGCTACAGATGTCCATAAATATTCCTTGCCCCAAGCTATAGAGTAGATATTGTAATATTGAATGAAGACCTTTTAGATGCACATTTTTAGGTAGCAGATTCTTAGGGGTTTTTTTAAAGAGATTTTTCTAACTGCCCATGGTTAGAGGTATGTGCAGATGTAGTTTACATATAGTGTTCTACACACTGTGCATGTAAACATACCTTCCCAATTTCTGTGTTTCATGAATCACATCACTAAATGGTGCTAAGTAAAATTGTTAGTTGTTTTATATTTCAGGACTTCGTAACATTCTGAATATACCCCTGTTATGCATGAGGGCATTATGGCTATGCATAATAATATTTTAATTTAAGATATTTGGTACTTTTCTATCCCAAACCAAAATCAACTGTTTAAATTACTTTCATTCTTCCTCTTAGCTCCATCCAACTCAATAGGATTGGTTAAACAGGTAAATATGATCATTGGCATTAACAGAACTAACTACTTTACTATAATGGAGCATCTTTTATCATTTGGAGCACATGACAACTTGGCCAAATAAAGAGCAGATTTGGATCTCAATTTTTTGAGGTTGAAGTTGAGGTTATCAGATAAGGCAAGGAATTCACATTCCAGAACCTGACCTGGACAAATGAGCTGAGAGTTTATGGCTAATCTAAAACATAATATTTTAAAGCAACTCAAAACCCAACCAACCTTATATTGATGCTGCATAGTTGACAACTTTCTTATCAATATAAATGATGCACAGCATTCCGGGGAGTTATTCAATCAACAATTCCCAGAGATCACCTTTGCTATAGAGTATGAAAGATCTGGTATTCCCTTTCTTAGAAGTTAGGCTTTATGGAGCAGAAACAACCCATTTTCAACTACTTGATATGAAAATAGCATTCCTTCAGCCGCATAGGGGAATTTTTACAGCACAATGCACTGAAATTTAGCTGCTTGACTCTCAATAATGTTAATAGTTGTTGTGCAGCTATATCCCAATGGACAGCACAAAAATGTTGCCCATTTTGTTCACTTCTGCATTCCACATGACTATTAAATAAGGTTGGCTACTGGTCTAGTTAGCAGAAAGTAAAATATTTACACAGAAATTGCATTGCAATCTAAACATGAGTCCTAGAAAATTTTAAAACATAAAACAAGTAAGATTAAATACAATGGAGAAGGGTGCACTATAAATTGGATAGTTAGAATCTTAAATCCAGTCTTTTATTTTAAGGAACACTGGGTCAAAGGCAGTGTGGCTTTGTGGCTAGTGAACTGATGTGGGATTCAGGCGACTTGTGTCCATCCTCAGTTTTGCCACAGATTGAGAAAGTCCCCTTCCCTCTCTGTGCCTCAGTTTTCCCATCTGTAAAATGGAAGTAATTATGCTGATTTCCTTTTTAAAGTGATCTGAAATCTACCATGAAAACAGCTATATGAGAGCTGAATATTAACAAAGTTACACCTGGGACTGATTGGTCCAACAGATTTATTGAACCGTAGCATGTTAAACAGTACACCAGTTCATACTAGTCTGAGTAATACACAAGCCAAATTCAAAGTTCAAATTCAAAGCAGGAGTAATTTTAATCTAATCAAAGAACTGAATCCATACACCACATGATTTTGCCACAGTGTCTAGTTTTTTGTTTGAAATCTTTGGCATGTATAACACTCTAAAAATGTTAATCTAAACTGAAAGATGGAAAATGAATCAAAAAGGAAGGGAGTGATGAGAAAGAAATCTGGCTAAGAAACTTAACTAGCCCAAAATTTGGGGGGTTGATGGTTGTTCCAGTTAGGAAGATAAATTGATGATGCAGTCTCGTATTTTTCATGCAATTTTCTTTATTCACAAAGAATGTACAAAGTTGTGTTTCCCTGAACACAGAAGGAACCAGCCAAGAGGTGTCCTTGCTCACAGCTCCAAGTTATTTTAATCAGTACCAGACCCAAAAGGCTCTAAGCCTAAATCTCTTAGGCTTCTCTCAGGATCCCTCCCTGCTAGTCCAGAGTAACAGGACTTTCTACTGCTCTGTGTAGCTGTAGCCTATGACTGCCTTGTCCTGGGCATCTTTGTTTCTGCTCCATCTAGAAATGTCTCTTAGGAAATGAAAGACTGCATGAAAAGAAGACAGAATAGGCATTGCTCAATGAGGAGAGAAAGACAATAACAAGAAATGCAATAATGGCCAAAGTGTTAAAAGTTTCTTTTTTCAGTTTTCACCAAAAAGGTTAGCAGTGATTGGGTAACTAACATAGTGAACATCAGCGTAAAGGGGGTCGGCTAAAATAGGGAAAAGAATAAGTTAAAAATTACATAAACAGGTTAGATGATTTCAAGTTGGCAGGGCCTGATGAAATACATGCTAGAATATTGAAGGAACTGGCTGAAGATATCTCAGAGCCATTAGCAATTTATCTTTGAGAACTCATTGAGGACAGGAGAGATCCCAGTCTCAGAGGACTGGAAAAAGGCACATATAGTTCCTATCTATAAAAGGGAAATAAGGACAACCTAGGGAATTATAGAGCAGTCAGCTTAACTTTGGTACCTAGAAAGGTAATGGAGCAAATAATCAAACAATCAATTTCTAAGTATGTTGACGATAATAGGGTAATGCATAACAGTCAACATGGATTTGTCAAGAAGAAATCATGTCAAACCAACCTAATATCCTTCTTTGACAAGGTAACAAGTCTTGTGGGCAGGAGGGAAGCAGTAGATGTCATAGATCTTGACTTTAGTAAGGCTTTTGATACTGTTTCACATGACCATAAACAAACAAGGGAAATCTAGCCTAGACAAACCTACTAAAAGATGGGTACAGCAATGATTGGAAAACGATACTCAGAGAGTTGTTATCAATGTTGACAGTCAAGCTAGAAGAGCATATCAAGTGGGGTTCCACAGGGATCAGTCCTGAGTCAAGTTCTATTCAACAACTTTGCAAATGATTTGGATAATGGCAGAGAGAGTACACTTATAAAGTTTGCGGATGATACCAACCTGGGCAGGGTCACAAGCACATTGGAGGAAAGGAGTAGAATTCAAAATGATTTTGACAAACTGGAAAAATGGTCTGAAACAAATAGGATGAAATTTAATAAGGAAAAATGCAATGCACTGCACTTAGGAAGGAATAATCAATTGCACAAATACAAAATAGGAAATGACTGCTTAGGAAGGAACACTGCAGAAAAGTATCTGTGGGTTATAGTGGATCACAAACTAAATACGAGTCAACAATGTAATACTATAGCAAAAAAATAAAATCTGGAATACATTAGCAGCAGTGTTGCAAGCAAGTCATGAGAGGTACTTCTTCCACTATATTCAGCACTGATAAGGCCTTAGCTGCAGTATTGTCCAGTTCTGGGCACCACACTTCAGAAAAGATGTGGATGAATTGGAGAAAATCAGAGGACAGCAACAAAAATGATTAAAGATCTAGAAAATGACCTATGAGACAAGATTGCAAAAATTAGGATTGTTTAGACTTGGAGAGGAGAAGACTGAGAGGGACCATAAGTCTTAAGTACACACAAGGCTGTTATAAAGGTGTGGGAGATAAATTGGTCTCCATAATTACTGAGAACAGGACAAGAAGTAATGGACTTAAATTGCAAAAGGGAGATATAGGTTATATAGACATTAGGAAGAACTTCCTAACTGTAAGGGAAGTTAAGACCAAATTTACCTATAGAGGCTTTGGAGCCATCATTAAAGGCTTTTAAGAACAGATCAGATAAACACCTGCCAGGGATGATCTAGATAATACTTAGTCTTGTGTCAGTGCAGAGGGCTGAACTAGATGACCTACTGAGGTGCCTTGCAGTCCTACATTTCTATAATTCTAAGAGTGTACAGGAAGCATAGCACCACTATGTTTCCTGGAAGTCTTATTCTATAGCACAGTTGCATACTAAACCCAAAGTTATCCAGAAGAATCATCTAAGGAGGTGTTAGGAGGATAGGATTTCAGTGTGACTCGCCCCCTGAAACTGAGAATGCAGCTGTTAAAGCTGCGGTTGGAAAAGTTCTGACAATAACGAGTCCCCCATTAGAACAGAATGGGTAAAAACAGTGACAGCCACCATATCTCAACACCCCCAGTAGCACATTGAAAGGAAATCCAGGGAGACAAAAGCCACAAAGAGACTTGGATGAGAATAAAATTATTTTGTGTTGTGAAACAGTCTTGACAGAAAGACATTATATATTAGTAAATAGTTACGTTTGTATCATTTGTAATATGCAAAATTATTCCTTTTCTTTCTGTTTGGGATGGGTTATTGGGTGTCACCATTTAAGGTCTCAGCAGGAAAAAAAGCAAAACTGAGTGGAGGGCATTTTGTTATAAGCAGGGAAAAAAGATGCTTATGGGCCGAAGTCACATCCATGAATCTCAATGAAGATTTAATACACCTTTCAATTAACATTACTGTAAATATAAGTTAATCACAAGCCCCCAACAAAAACAAAAAGAGTTCTGTGAACCCTACCAAAACTTTTGGACCATTTAGTTGGAGGGTACAGACCAAGCATAAAAACTTTTAGCTAAAGTAGCAACTATTTACCAACAATTCAGATGGTGAAAATCAAATATCTTATATAAGGAATGTCTGTGTCACTTACTTACAGGGCAGGTCTCATAATAATTTCTGCCTTTACTTACACTAGTGTAAATGAGGAATAAATCCAATCAATTTTAAGGAGCTATACAGATTTAAAACTGCTGTGGGAAAAATCAGGCTCTATACATTTTAGAAACTGACTTTTTAGTTTTCTGGACTATTTTAAAAATTAGAAATCCATGTAATTTTTTTTTAAAAGTCAGTGCATAAAATGTTATGCCTCTCTAATAAAATAACCTCTACTTGATCTTTATGAATGTATCTTTATCTTGGCAGTAAATATTTATTTTTCAGGTGTGCTATCTAACTTCCAGATTTGATTAATTACCTCTTCAGATAATACAACAAACAAAGGGGTCCTCTGAATTAAAGAAAATGTTAGGTTTTATATAACAGAATCAGAGAAAAATAACAAAGTCAAATATTAAAAAGAAATCATCATAGCATAAAAATGAAATTATATTTCTGATTTGAAAGATTTAAGGGTTATCAGTCTACTTTGTTTAACATATCAACATTTCAGTGCTGAGCCTACACTTACAAGTACAGGAAACACAACAGCAGGAAATGTATTTTAATATGATACTTTTAATTTTGATTTAGTGTAGACAACAGCAGCATACATCCAAGGATTCTTACACTTCAAAGGGAAGAAATCTATGTCTAATTTACACTTGAGAGGAAGCACATGAAGGACTTCAGTCAATATAGTGGGACTCGTATTTCTGTGTTCTGTATTTGATATTCTCTTCTAGTAGTTCAGTCACATATCTAATTTGCATGAAGAGTTTCTCTTAAATGTCAGAACTGAGATATGACAATAAGTATTCACTTTGATTAACATATTTAAGATTTTGCTTGACTTTAAGTGAAGATGTTGATTCATAAATGTAGATCTTTAAAACTGGGTGTGGAGGGAATCCACACAGGTATTTAAGATCAGAGCATCCCACAGGGTACATATAGACTCTATGCCTAACTACATAGATTGCCATCTCTAAGATATCCCCTTATAGCATTGCTGGAGACTTATGAGTCAAATCAAAACAGAAGACTATTTTTCATCCTCCTTTTCTCTGTCCTTTAGAGACCTCATAGCCAATCTTTTTTCAGATGGGTTTAAAATGGAACAATCACATTTCTACAAATACAATAATTTGGTGAGATTTTTTTTTAATAATGTTGCATTCCTCAAATTGCATGCAGATGTTTTCAGTGTTTATTAAATTAATATAAAGACCCATCAATTTAGCACATAGATAACACACAATTTTGCAAGGGGTCTCTGAGTTCAAACATGCTTTTTTGGTCTTTGGGCTATCATGGGCAGTGAGTACTGTGCAAACCTGGGAGAAAAAGAATGTCAAATCTATAGAAACAACTGGTAATGATGTGCAATTTATTGTAACAGATCTCATCTTCCATAGTAGAGTAAAGGGAGATATGTGTGAGCAAGCCAAGCATTTTTCATCTCTTCCTCCTGGAGCAAACACACCCCATATGCAACTATATTGTAAATGTGATGACAGCAATTTCATTTTAAATCTCTCTGCACTCTATGATATTTAAAATAGGCTAATTTTCTTAACAGCAATATCTCAAGCAGGGTCTTAGCAAAATGTTTAGAAAGAGAAAGATTAAAAGTGGCCTAAGAAATCCATATTCTGATAACTTATCTCTTCCTAATTCTACACACTGCTTCTGCCCTCTTCCTAGGAGATCAACCACACAAACCACATATATTGGTAAAAAATCAAAGTGTGTTTATGATCAATTCCTGAATAGGACAAATGTGTTAAATTTGGCAAATAAATGGTTTGCTGTGAATAGTTTGCCCAATTACTATAAATTGCTTCTCTCCCACATTTTGATCAGCAGCTCTGGCCATCACAGGATAAAAAGCTGTCCAAAGCTGGTGCAAATTAAATCAGAAGCCCAAACATCTTAACTGAGGAGAAATAATAAAAGCTAAGGGTCAAAGTCCTGTTAAGTGAATGAAGTGTTTTAAAGCAGATTTATAGCACTGCATCAAAGCTCAGGGGCCATAATGCTATGCTCTTCATTAATCAGTAGTTTGTCCAACTCCCGTTGTTTATTCATTCAATAGTTGTCCCAGTTCAATTATTTGTTGCAGGTAAAACAGGATTTAATATGTTTGGTAACATTACATATTATATGTATAACTTGATATATATTAATAATTTATATGTCCTTTTAATCTGTTTAAGGATGTGCCTGTTTTTCTCAATGTCCTCATGTACTTAATAATAGTGATCTTGTTTTTAAATTATGCCATGATGAATGCAGAATGAATAATGATCTTATATGAGAGTTTTTGTTTGGACTCTAAGGTGATACGGGGAAGGAGGTGCCAGAACTATTGATCTGCTTAAAATGGAGAATGTTAACTTTTATTTTTTGATGGAGCAGTGTTTTCATGATCGATACTCATTGCTTTAGGCTTTGATGTGAGATCATATATCTGATGCTGAGCATCTGTCTAAACATCTTGTTTTATTGAAAATAAAATACAGGAAAGGGAAAAATGGTTAATTCTCATTAAGCAAGGGCCTGTTCCTGAAAGGTGCTGTTAGCCATCTCATACCCAATGTCAATAGGGGAAGGGAGCTGCTCAGCAACCTTAAATGATCAGGCCACAATAGAAGTAGTAATCCCTTATTCAAATCAAACCCCTTTCTGGGTGCTTCTGAAAAAAAATGTGGTACTGCAAAGCAGTTTCCTGATGGCTCATAAGCAATACACATTACAGATGTCACTCTGAGGGCCATTTTCATTCATCCTTGTTAGAATATTTCTCAACTAACTAAAAATCTCACTTCATAATTGATCAATTTAAAATCATGACTAGCAATTAATACTTACACCTTCTTTAAAAGCAGTTCATCTATTTTTAGATTCCCCTGATCTGAGGTATATTGTTACATGTTAGGGTAAACCTTATTGAAGCTGGACGGTGTAAGTAACACCCTTCATTTAAAACAACAGACAGAGTTAAACTCCTCTATCAAACAGTCTCTGTCCAAAACAAGGCTAGATCCAAGACCATTCAAGAATTTGGACTATGTTGGTTGAGAGCTTCGCTGAGTACTATTGGATTAGGAGTACATGCAGAGGCCAATCTAGTGATAAGCAGACTAGGCAGCTGACTGGTGTAGTGGATTGGTGGCAGCAGTGATGTGAAGGGGAATGAGGTTGGCAAGGCTGCCTAAGAAGAGGAAGATGTCAGCCAGAGCTCCAAGCTCTGTTATTCACAGAACCTCTAGATGTATACAATACATTTCACGTAGATTGTGGTGGGAAAGGAGAGGAAAGAAATTTCACTGCAGAAATAATGAAAATGTTTTGAGGATCATTGTTTCCTTAGGAAGAAATGGTGCTTATGAGAAATATTCGGGACAAGAACATAAAATGAATAGGAAACAATAAAAGTATGTGTCACAGACTTAAAACCAAAAAGTCATTCTTGTGAATATTGAATATTAAAACACAGTCATTAAAGACCAGATTGTGCTGGTATGTAGCAATTAAATAAATGGTTAGTAAGGTAGCTAGATCTGATGCAAGAAAGGGTAATATGTAAATGCCAAGCAGAAGAACAAACAGTAACCAGTAAAAAGCCTAGAGGGAAAAGTTCACAGAAATTAAATTGGTCAACGACAGAAACATGGAAAGCAGGAAACAATGCCAGTGATGCGGCAACCAACCTGAGTATAGAAAATGCCCAGCATTCATGAAAATATGTAGAAACTATAATAAATGCAACCATTTTTCTAAAATGTGCAGGAAAAAGCAGGAAAGTGCATGTATAAAATGCAGAAAGGGATTCCTCGAGTGAAAAGAGAGAGCTTTTCTTAAGCATCGTAAAGGAGGAGGCTGAAACTCAAAAGCTTGGTTAATTAAAATGTACACAAATGGCACTTATGTCAATAAAGATAGTCACTTGGGCACAGATAAATATAATAATAGAAACTGAACTAGAGAGAGGTAGGAGCACACAAAAGTGGAAGAGTCAAAAATGTCTGAAGAACTATAATGGAGGAATAATTTCAGTTTTGGGAGAGTGCACATTGATGCTTAAATACGAAGTGAAAATGATAAAACAAGAGTTTGTAGTAGGGTGACCAGATGTACTGAGTTTATAGGGACAGTCCCGATATTCAGGGCTTTGTCTTATATAGTGCCTATTACCTCCCACCCCATTCCGATTTTTCACACTTGCTATCTGGTCACTCTAGCATGCAGTCATACAGAAAATGGGTGCCTCCCAGTAACAAACAATATAGAGAAGATGCAGAACCTATGCTACGTGCCACACAAAAAGTTCTACATGTCTTAAGAAAGACTCTAAAAGAAGAACTGCAAAACGTGACAGAAAATGGTATAATTCAGAGAACAGAAGAACCAACAGATTGACTTCACTCCTTAATAACTATAGAGAAAAAAGGAGGGGGAAATAAGGCTGTGTATGGACCCTAAGACCTGACAAAAACATTAAAAAAGGACACTTCCACTTGATCACAAGAAGTGAACTGTTCTCTAAGATGGCAGAAGGAAATTCTTCAGCAGACTAGATGCATTGGTTGGAGTTTAGCAGATCACCTTGGACAATAAAAGCTCCAATCTCTACACTTTCAATACACCATTTGGCAGATGTTGTTTTCTAAGACTGCCTTTGGGAATCTGGTAAGCTCCAACAGTATTTCACCCTACAATTAGCCAGATGCTAGCAGGTCTAGCAGGCATGCAAATGTACATTGATGACATGATAATTTGGGGCAGCATTGCCATTGAACATCAGGAATAACTGAGAAGAGTACTGGAGATTGCAAGAGCTAATAATCTTAAAATGAATAAGACCAAATGTCAATTTCAAACAATGTAAATAACATACTTGGGAGAGAGATTGACCTTCAAGGGAACTCTGGCTGATGAATCAAAGATTCAAGCAATATTGAACATGCAGATTCCTTAACGCATCTCCTTCACAAGGTTACCGAATAGGCATGGATGCCAGAACATGAAAAATAGATCAATGATTTAAAGCACACTCTGATATCAGCTCCAGTGCTGCAATTTTTTACCCACTGAAACACATCAAACTCTCCACAGATGCCTCAAAAGGATCGCTGGAGCAGTACTGTTAGTGGCATGGAGCCAGAATCATATGCATCTAAGGCTCTGACAGACATAGAGAAGATGTACACACAAGTAGATCTGCATATGGATGTGCAAGATTTTATTACTTTCTCTATGGTTTTACCTTCAAAGTAGAAACTGATCACAAACCACTGTTCACATTAGACAAAAAGGGATTTGCTCCTAGCTCTGTCATCTACTACCACTGAGAACAGCCTTGATCCATCCATCCTCTCTGGAACCCCCTTTCAGGTAGTTAAAGGCTGCTATCAAATCCCCCCTCATTCTTCTCTTCTGCAGACAAAATAAGACCAGTTCCCTCAGCATCTCTTCATAAGTCATGTGCTCCAGCCCCCTACTTATTTTTGTTGCCCTCCGCTCGACTCTTTCCAATGTGTCCACATCCTTTTTGTAGTGGGGAGCCTAAAACTGGACACAATACTCCAAATGAGGCCTCATCCGTGCTGAATAGAGGGGAATAATCACTTCCCTCGATCTGCTGGCAATGCTCCTACTAATGCAGCCCAATATGCTGTTAGCCTTCTTGGCAATAAGGACACACTGTTGACTCATATCCAGCTTCTTGTCCCCTGTAGCCCCCGGGTCCTTTTATGTAGAACTGCCGCCTAGCCAGTTGGACCCCAGTCTGTAGCAGTGCCTGGGATTCTTCTGTCCTAAGTGCAGGACTCTGCACGTGTCCCTTATTGAACCTCACCAGATTTATTTTGGCCCAATCATCTAATTTATTTAAGTCACTCTATATCCTATCCCTATCCTCCAGCGTATCTGCCACTCCCCCCTCCCCAGCTTAGTGTCATCTGCAAACTCACTGAGGGTGCAATCCACTCCATTCTCCAGATCATTAATGAAGATTTTGAACAAAATCAGCTCTGGCACCAACCCCTGGGGTACGCCGCTTGTTACTGACTGCCAACTAGACATCGAGCTGCTGATCATACCCATTGAGCCGGATGATGAAGCCAGCTTTCTGTCCATCTTATAGTCCATTCATCCAAACCATACACTTTAACTTGCTGATAAGAATACTGTGGCAGATCATATCAAAAGCTTTGCTAAAGTCAAGGTATATCGCGTCCTCTGCTCTCCCCACATTCACAGAGTCAGTCATCTCATCATAGAAGGCAATCACATTGGTCAAATGTGACTTGCCCTTGGTGAGTCCATGCTGACTGTCCCCGATCACCTTCCTCTCTTCCAAGATTGGATTGGAATCCAATTGGAATCCAATTAGAAAGATTGGTTGTCTTTCTAAAAGATATTCCCCCCAAAATCCATAGTGTATGTTCTATGGCCTGGGTTATACAGGAGGTAAGACTTAATTGTCACAGTGGTCCCTTTTAGCCTTGAAATCTATGAAAAGCAAAGATTCAAGAGAAGAGTTGTATTTAGCACTACTCAATAATGCTGCAATGCTGCGACATGGAAACTGCTGAACGCCTCTGCAACCTATGTACATATATATGATTACCAACTATGGGACAAAAACAAAGGATGACTAAGGAGTCTGTGATAATGAGAAAAGACAAGAAAGGCTCCATTATGCCTTGTTGATATATTTACTCAATGGCTTCTGTCCTCTTTGCTGCTGGTAACTGGTGAGGTGTATGTTTAACGGAGGGGTTTCCCCCAGTATCAAATTCATGCTAGACCAGTACAGAATAATCTATATCTTTGCTGGATGGAAGAAAAGCTCCTGATTATTAACCAGAAAGTCTCTCTAAGACTACGTCTACACTAGCAATTTTGTCTGTAAAACTTTTGTTGGTCAGAGATGTGAAAAAACACCACTGACCAACATGAGTTTTACTGACAAACACCGGTGTGGACAGCGCAATGTTGGAGGGAGGTGCTATCCCACCAACATAGCTACAACCGCTTGTTGGGAGTGGTTTAATTAATGGGAGAGCTCTCTCCCATTAGCATAAAGCGGCTACATGGAGACCTTACAGTCTAAGCTCTCTAATGTAGACGTAGCCTTAGGGTATGTATACACTACAATTATTAACCCGTGGCTGGCCCATGCCAACTGACTCAGGGTTGTGGGGCTCCAGCTAAGGGGCTGTAAAATTGCAGAGTATATATTTGGGCTTGGGCTGCAGTCTGAGCTCTGGGAGCCTCCCACCCTATTGGGTTCCCCGAACGTCTACACCACAATTAAATTACCTTGTGGCCTGAGCGCCATGAGCCCGAGTCAGCTGGCATGAGTCAGCCATGGGTTTTTAATTGCAGCATAGACATACCCTTAGACTGTTCTGCTGTTCCCAATTTAAGTGTACAGCACTTCACTGAAATAACCCCAGTAGAAACTCTGGGAGCTCACCTTTACCTCCTTCTCTCTTGTAGTTTTCCTCTAGACCAATATTTACCAAATCTACTGGCAGTGATTGCATTTTCTTTTGTTTTTTTTTTTCCTTCCAGAAACATTCAGCAAAGAAACAGGAATCAGTTCTCGATTCAGATCCATAAAAGCTTTAGAAGCTCAGATTCCCCCTACACCTTGGGTTTCAAAAGAGGTTTCAACCACTCCCTGTATTTGATTTGCTGGAACGCTACCACAGCATTTAGTTATTTAGTTTCTGTGCCAGGGACAGGACAAACTCATTCATTGTAAGCCAATTTGCTAGAAAGGAGGATAGGCTAGAAGCTGATAAAGTACAGGCAGGAACTGAAGAGAAACAGTCAAACAAAAGAGTCCCATTCAATAGTATCATATGAAGGCAGACAACTAACTATTGACAAACTGTACAAGTGCTTGTACACAAATGCAAGAAGTTTAAATACTAAGATGGATAAACTTAAATGAGGATATTGATATAATTAATATAAAGCTTGGTGGAATGATGATAATCAATGGGACATGGTAACAGTGTACAAAATAGGTAGAAATGACAGGGTAAGTCATGCTGGTGGGGAAATGGCACCATACATGAAAGAAATAATAAAAATCAAATATTTGTAAAATCTTCAATGATCTTAAATGATAAAAACTTTACTATAGAATCTCTATGGATAGAATATGAGCACAGCATAATAATATAATAATATGAGCATAATATAATAATAATCATAATATTAGCATAGCAGTAGAAATGTATTACTGACCACCTCTGGAGAGGGTGACTGTGAAATGCTCAGGGAGATTAAATAGGCTATAAAAACAGAAAACCCAATAATAATGGGGGATTTCAACTATCCCCATATTGAGTGGGTACATGTCACTTCAGGTTGGGATTCAGAGATAAAATTTCTAGACACAGTCGATGATTGTTTCTTGGAGCATGTAGTCCTGGAACCCACAAGAGGAGAAGCAATTCTTGATTTAATCCTA
The DNA here is from genome assembly GCF_026122565.2 of Emydura macquarii macquarii. Taxonomy (NCBI): domain Eukaryota; kingdom Metazoa; phylum Chordata; order Testudines; family Chelidae; genus Emydura; species Emydura macquarii. The sequence goes on along the minus strand of NW_027131500.1, from coordinate 4,936,183 downwards.
AATGGAGCACAGGATGTGGTTCAAGAGCTGAATATAGCCGAACTGCTCATTATAATGACCAAAATGCAATTAAATTTAACATCCCTTCCCCATTTTGTGGGAAAATACCCAAGAAACCCACCACAGTAGCATTTAACTAAAAAAGGGGAAATACTCAAAAAATGAAGCTAATTAAATGGAAATTAAAAGGAAGAGTCACAAAGAGTGAAATCCCTGCAAGATGCATGGAAACTGTTTAAAAATACCATATTAAAGGCAAATTAAAAAAAAACAGTAAGACGACAAAAAAAAAAGCTATCATGGCCAAACAACAGAGTAAAATAGGTGGCTAGAGGCAAAAAGATATCCCTTAAAAATTGGAAGTCAAATCCTACTGAGGAAAATAGAAAGGAGCATAAACTCTGACAAATCAAGTGTAAAATATAAACAGATAGACCAAAAGGAATTTGACGAGCAACTGGCAAAAGACACAAAAACTTACAACCACATTTTTTTAAAGCACATCAGAAGTGAAAAATCTGCCAAACAATCATTGGGGCCACTGAATGGTCAAGTCGCCAAAGAAGCATTCAAGGAAGACAAGGATGTTCAAGAGAAGCCAAATTAATTATTTGCATACATGGTCACTGCAGAGGATGTGAGGGAGATTCCTACACCTGAGCCAGTCTTTTCAGGTGACAAACCTGAAATACTATCCCTTACTGAAGTGTCAGTAGAGGAGGTTTTGGAACAAATTGATAAATTAAACAGTAATAAGTCACCATGACCAGATGGTATTCATGAAAGAATTCTGAAGGAACTCATATTTCATATTTGAAATTGTAAAACTACTAGCTGTGGTACATTTCTTAAATCAGCCTCTGTGCCAGATGACTGGAGGATAGCTAATGTACTGCTGATTTTTTTTTTTTTTTTTTTTAAACTCCAGAGGCGATTCTGGCAATAACAGGCCGGTAAACCTAACTTCAGTACAAGGCAAATTGGTTGAAATTATGGTAAAGAACAACATTAGTAGATACACAGGTAAAAACTATATGTGTGGGAAGAATCAACATGACTTTTGTAAAGGAAAAATATGCCACACCAATCTATTAGAGTTCTTTTGAGGGTGTCAACAAGCATGTGAACAAGGGTGATCCAGCTGATATAGTGTATTTGGACTTAGATTTTCTGAAAGCCTTTGATAAGGTTTCACATCAAAGTCTCTTAAGTAAACTAAGCAGTCATGGGATATGAGGGAAGATCCTAACATGGATCTGGTTAAAAGATAGGAAACAAGAGGCAGGAATAAATGGTCAATTTTCACAATGGAAAGAGGTAAATAGTCGGGTCCCCCAAGGACCTGTTGTTGGACCTGTGCAATTTAACATATTCAAAAATTATCTGGAAAAGAGGGTGAACAGTCAGATGGAAAAATTTACAGACAATATAAAATTACTCCAGATAGTTAAGTCCAAAGCTGACTGTGAAGAGTTACAAAGGGATATCACAAAACTGGGTGACTGGCAGATCAATTACAATGTTCATAAATGCAAAGTAATGCACAGGAGAAAAAATAATCCCAACTATCCATACAAAATGATATGGTTTAAATTAGTTTTTACCACTCAAGAAAGAAATCTTGAAGTCATTCAGGATAGTTCTCTGAAAATGTCGGCTCAAAGTGCAATGACAGTCTAAATAACTAACCGAATGTTAGGAACATTGGGAAAGAATAAATAAAACAGAAAATACCATAATGCCATTATATAAATCTATAGCATGACCACATCTTGAACACAGCATGCAGTTCAGGACATCTCATCTCAGAAAACGTATATGATTCTTGGAAAAAGTACAGAGAAGGGCAACAAAAGTAATTGGGGTGTGGAACCTGTTATTTATGAAGAGAGATTAAAAAGACACTTTTCATTTTAGAAAAGAGAGGACTAAGGGGGGTATGATAAAGATATATAAAATCATGGATGGAATTGAGAAAGGGAATAAGGAAGTATTATTTATCCCTTCATATAACACAAGACCCAGGGTCAACCAATGAAATCAATAGGTAACAAGTTTAAAAGAAACATAAGGAAGTACTTCTACATATAACACACAGTCAACCTATGGAACTCGTTGGCAGGGGATGTTGTAAAAATCAAAAGTATAACTGGGTTAAAGAAAGAATTAGATAAATCATGGACGATATAGCTATTAGTGAGGATGGTCAGAGACACAATCTCATGTTCATGGTGTCCCTAAATTTTTGACTACCAGAAGTTAGGTCTGGATGATGATGATGAATGGATCACTCATTAATTACCCTGTTCTTTCGATTTCCTCTCTAGCATCTGACACTGGCCTCTGGCGGAATACAGGACACTGGGCTAGATGAGCCATTGGTCTGACCTATCATGGCCATTCTTTTGTTCTACAAACCATTTCTCATCTGGGCCTTATCTTTAAAGAGAATTTCTAGAGCATGAACTTAGACAGCATTCCTGGAACTGATTAGCCATACTAAAATCTAAACAAATTATCAGCTCATCCACTATTTCACCCACCAAGATTTCTTGCTGAAATTCCAGTGGTCATGTCTTCAAAACCCAGTTTTTTGATAGGTGCCCTTGGCCCAGTCACAGTCTCCATATGAGATCAATTAGTTTTTCGTTTTGGAACCCTAGTTCTGTAGCCTTTTTAGCATGTCTGGTTTACTAATTGTTACTTCTGAGCCAGTGTCAACTATCACTATGCATTTTAAAGATCCTACTACACACACACAAACTCCCATTATTCTTGTTTAATTGCCTAGATGTGAACAAAATCTCTGGGGCTGATCTTGGTATCTCCAACTTTGTCCTCTCAGCTTGGTGTTCCCCCATTTCTGGAACTCAGAGAGAGGCTTTAACTAGACACTTGTAGCAATCTGTCTAGTTCTGCCTCACAGTCCCAGCATTTTCTCACAGTCCCAGCATTTAACAGGATGGTCTCCTTTAACTTTTACATTAGTGCCAATTTTCCTTTTTTTTTAACAAACCAAATTTATTGTTCAATAAAGTCATGAACCAGATTAGAACCCTTCATTCATTATACATATTGGACACAGAGCTGTACTTACAGGATTCATGCTGATCATTTTCCACATTCCTCACTAGTAGCTGCTTTGTCTTCTGGTGCACTGCTACAAGGGAAGATCCAAATTCTGTGGCAAATTCCATAGCCTTTTGGAGTGTCTCTGGCCTCCTTTAGCTGATTTTGATCTGCAAGTCCAGCTGTGCATCTATAGATTGGACCATTGCTAATTTATTCTAGAAGGCCTCTGTGGTATCTGCGCATGCCAGGAACACAATGAGTCTGCTTAGGTCCTCTGCCAGTTCAGTTGGGGTTTCTTCTTTACTTCCCCTTCTATCTGTTAGCTGTGCCCTGCAAGTTGTGCCCTGTCCAAGTTGGCTGCTAGTAATCCCCCCTTTCTCTTTCTCTTCCTAGCTATTCATTTGAACTATAAGGTTGAATTGAGCCAAATAAGCATCTTGGAGAGCTTTTCTCTCAAAGCAATATTTGAATTCAGACAGTCTGATCTCTTCCCTCTTGACCTCTGGGTTACAAACAGGTAGAAAACTGTTGTTAAATGTCTGGTTTTGGCTCAGTCCTCTGGCTGGTTCATTTACTCATCCAGGTAGCTGCCTTCCACTGATCTGTAAGACTTTAATTTCTTTCTGGAGCTGAATTTTTAGCTTCTTATGTACTTGCTACAGTTCATCTCTGTTAGTAAGTTCCCAGTTGGTTATAGCTTGCTTAATCTCCACCATTTTGTGGAATAACTTCTGGTCTAAGGTAATCAGATTGTTGGTCACATGTTACCATGACAGCCTGGGGGGTGGGGGGGTTGCAGCTGGATTTCCTAATTTGTCTGGGTACTTCATAGTCGTTGCTGCAACAGAGATTTTACCTCTTCTTGCAAGGAATCCCTCAGTCCTTTATGACAAACATCCAGATTCTTCTTTACTTCATTCTGTGAAGTCCCTGACTCCTGTTTGAGGTGTTAGCCAAAACAAATTGGAACATCTTCATTATCTGCAAGCACCTCCGTTATTTGTTCCATCTTGGCTCACAATCTTTCTCCTTTGAAACTGGATCCTATCCTTTACACCAGTGCTGCCTCTTTTTGACCTAAACAACAAATGGGGATATTACAGTTGGAGGTAGAAACTGATGATGGAGTCTGGTATTTTCCTTGATTAAAGGACTGTACAAAGTCCTATTTCTGCAATCACAGAAGGAACTAAAGACAAAAGGAGTAGTTTCTTAACTTACACCCAGAGCCCTGTCCATACCCAAAAGCTCTTTCTCTTGTTTCTTTCAGGGCCACATTATGCTTACAGGATTCTTCTTGGATTTCTACAGGCTGTTTCTGTCACTCTGGTTCTGGCTGTGCACGCATACACATACACAAACACACAATTCAACAAAAGCCAACTCACACAGTCCAAAACTTCTGGGCAGGTTCGCATACCCCTTTTGTCTTTGCTGGGAGGTTGTGATTAATTTATCCTTACAATTATGTTAACTGAAGGATATGTTCACACCACACCCATCAATCTCAAGGTTTTAACTCAACACACAGGTCACCTAGCTCATAACAATATTCTAGTGTTTAATATAGGATGGTATATTCTTGTCACTTTAGTTACAGACCTATCAGTCTTTCCATTCTCTGAACACTCATATCTTATCAGTGATATGTTTCTGAACTTTAGAAGTCTTTTGAGATATTGCAAATGCAAAGGAATATGGACAAGAAGTGCCCTTTGGTATCTATAGCCAAGGTTTTCAAAGATGAAAAAGTCTATAGTTTCAAACCATCCTCTAAAGTTACACTCAGACACAACATCACTTTAGACTGTTTCTATGCAATTTGGTCATGCAACTCTGACATGGCTATTAAGTTCCCAAGACTTTTTATCCCAGAAGACTTTAATGTCCCTGTTGACAAGAATCTGATACAATGACCCAGTCCCCTGATCTATACTTTCCTTGTTTTCTCAAAGGGAGTCTCTGGAGTATGCACACCCTGGAGCTGACTTTTAAACTAGAACCGGATATTGGGACCAAAAGAAGCATCCATCTATCCTGTGGTGTCCCACACCTTCCCTATACAGGGATCAACATTTCCAGAAGATCATCAGAAGATCATGCCTAATCTCAAAACATCATTGCAGGGAATGCCCACCCGCCATAAAGACATGCAATAAAATATATAGCGGATTATTATGGTCACTAATTAGCAACAGCTACTTTTAAACTGTGGCATTGAAGCAATGGGACTTCAGGTCATTCGGCACCTCTCAGCTGATACTTAACACCATTATATTGCAGTTCATATTGCTATCCAGTTCTATTACTGCATAGATGTGTATAGATTCTACTCATACATTTGTGGGATTTCATATAAAATATTCTGTGATGCTGATAAGTGAATAGGCTTTCTTTATCTAAACACTAAGATAACCATTATTGAAGATCTTAAATTGTCCTTATCTCTAATCTTTTTAAGCATTAGTCATCCTCCAGCTTTTCCCTTTCTGGGATCTGATGCTGCAATGTCCTGAGGGCCTCCGACTGAATGATCTCACTTCCCACTGATACTAAGGGTAGTTGAAGGCACTTAACACTTCAAAGGAGAATCTCAGCTGCACCGTGCAGGATTGACACCCTAAAGAACGATGGCCAAAATTTTCATAAATAAAAACCTAAAGTCAGATTCTTGAAACCATACTTTAATACTGAAGGGTAGGATTTTCAAAAAGTGCCTACATGACTTGGAAGCACAAATCCCATTGAAATCATTGAAGCTAATTGCATTTGAGATCCTAGGGGCTTCGATCCAACTTTTAGGTGACAAAATATGGACTCAGAAGCCTACCTTAAGGCTCCTACGTCTGAAATTTTTTGCCAGTGTAAAATATTTAGCACTTAGGATAAGGTGGGTTTTTTTTCATTGTGATCTTTTAACTGATCAGAGAAATTTTTACCTGCTCTGAAGGCCTTTATTATTGAGTAATACTGTACACTACAACTTTATGCTTCTCTTTTCCTTAGTTAATCTGTGCCTTAGATATATTTAAATACTAATTGCTGCTTTTCTAGTTCATTCTGCCAACCGTAAATTAATTAAAACATGGAGTTTGGTTATCTTCTGCCTTATTTACATGCACTAGATAGTTTCCAATAAAATTAATGCCTGCTGTCTCAAAGAGCTTATTAGAAATTTTTTCAACTTTTCTTTTTATCCCTGGTGGAATCACAACTTTATATATAGGCCTTTTACTTATTTACCAATATAAATCATTATTAAATGGAAAGAAGTTGTGAGGCTACAAAGTAAAGCAGAATTTGCCCCCGATGTTTCATACAACTTATTCAATTTATAAAATTGTTCTATTTGTTGTTATAAATAATGCTCTGGATTTTCATCTCTGTTACACAGAAGTAAAGACTGAATTCTACAAATTCTATCTTGTACTAGAGCCTTTTATTCACATAAGTAGTCTCATTTATTTCAATCTGAATAAGGGTTTGCACAATTGGACATTATATGCAAAATAAACCCATTGACTTAAATGAGGTTCTTACTCATACTATAACTAGATAAATCCATTGAGTTAAATGAGGTCATTTACTCATACTATAACTAGGCAAATAGAAGTGGGAACTGTGGAGAAATGACAAAAACATTAGATGTGTTGTTTGATATCTTCCCCGAGAAACTTTTGAAATGTCAAGTACCATTTCTCACATTTAGAAATATTTAAAAACATTTTAGAACATTTAATACACTAAAAAAAAAAAAAAAGTTAATTTCTTCTTCAGTTTTTGCTTCACATAAACCATTCTCTGGCTCCCACACCTACCAAAAATAATAATAATAATACCCTGGTTACATTATTGTCTATCTTCCCCCCGCCCTTTTCACCTTTCATCAGTTTTCAAGGTCTGCACTCTTTTCCCCAGTCAAGTGATTGAGACTGTGCCCTGCCTTCCCTCAATTAATAGTTCTGCCCTCCCCAAATTTATTAATTCTGAATCCTTCTTTATCTGTTCTAAGGCCTTCTCCCCACTTCAAACAATTCACTTGTTGACTATCACCTCCCCATACTATCAGTTCTCAGCACCCTTATTTCATCAATAGTCTTCTCCCCCAGTCCCGGTCACCTCAAGGAGCATTAAGTTAGAGGGGAACTTTAGGGAGAGTGGGTGTTCAGGGAAGGGGCAGCAAGCAGGAAACAAATGTGTTTCCCTAGGTGGTAGCTGGGGATATGGAGTGAGAGAGAGAGAAGTTGAAAGCTGTGCAAGAAGAGATTCAGGATTGGGGCTGATGAGAAGTAAGGAGTGTTTTGGCAATAGGAGAAGGTTCTGGTTGCTTTAGAAAGCAAAACTATTGTCAGAGGGCAGGTAGGCTAAGTTTTCAGCACAGCACTACTCATATGGTTGATGGTGAAGCTGGTGGGAACAAGTTGGAGGGGCAGGGCTTTTCACTGTTTCCCCAAACAGACAAGCCTGACCAACATGTAGAACTCTATAACTGAGATGGAACGTGAGTACTAGCTTTTTGGTAACCCATCAACATAAGTAAATGTTATATGTGGGGAACTATTTTGATGCTGACTCTGCAGTCACCAGTGCACAAGTTGTTGTTTTGCACACAACATAACATAGTTAGCTGATGCAGTGTTATGATTAACAGATGACACATAGAATAGTGTCTATATTGGTCATTAGAATTAGAATTTTGTCTACCCATCATCAGATATGTGTGTGTGTTTGTATGTATGTATGTATGTATTTGATCACCTATTTTTGACAAACTGCAATTACTGCAACCAAGGAATTTGCACTTGTTAAGAATGGGGTGCCATTTCAGATTTCAATGGGGGGGGGGGGAAGCAACTTTTAGCAGGAGCCTAGATGCCTTTTAGGCTTCTGGAAGCTCTTGTTTTCTGAAGGATAAAATGTAAAAATTCGTAATCAACAAAAACGCTTCACGGTTGCCCGGGGAGAGACCTCATTGTTTTTTTCCTAGAAAAACTTAAACTTTGAGACACAAGATGGCAGCTCCCAATCCACCACTGGGCTATGGGTGGAACCACTGAAGTTCAGCACAGGGGCAACTGGGGTCCAGTTATGTCCTGTAATCCAGGAAGGGGGCAATGTTCTCTTTGTTTATGGGAGAGACTGAGCTCCTCTTGGGCACCTGAATTGATTGTGAAGCTTTGGGAGATGTCCATGCTCACTTTACTGATACCTGAATAAATTCCTATTGCTTTGGAAACAAAGTGCCATGTTTTTACTGGATCTCATGATGAGGTGTAGAGGGTCAAGGGCAATTGTATGCATAAGAAAATAAGATACACTAGCAGAAGTGAACCAAAAGCCATAAACTATCACTTTTCTTAAAATCTTGGATAAGAAGTAAGATGCATGGATAATTTGCACACTCTCCAACTGTAGTAGCTAATTAATCCAAATGATCCATGTGTATAGGTGTAGAGATTTTTTAGAAATATCATTAAAAGATGGAATAGCATGAGCTGGAGCAACTATGGCACAGAAATCTTCTCATCCAGGATGACAGAATTCTAACTTCACAAGCACAAATTACTACCAGTATAGAGGAAAAGCAAAACTAGTCCACAACTGAGATAGAAATGGAAGGCTATCATAAAAAGTCCATAGGCCTGAGAGACTAATTACATTATGCAATTTTTGGCACTGACTACTTTTTTTTAAACCACAAAATCAAGAAAACCAAAATTTGCAGTACTCAATGCATACTCATACAAGTGGATTATATTTCATCTTTTTTCTGAGTCAATTTTGGTCTTCATATTTGAGCACAAAACCCCACTATGTAAGAAATGGAGTTGAATGCTCTGTTGAAATACAAATCAGTAATTTTTAAAATTAGCTAGAATCTAATGAATTAGATAATTGTTGGTTGGTTGTTTTAAAAAAAATAGTTCTGTGTGGGCGTGGGGATATTTTAATGATATTCATCTAATTAATTAAAACAATAAGAGAAGGCAGTTATCTAGCTTTATTTAAGATTGAAAACTCCCATTGCGTCTGTGCTCCTTAATAGTGAAAAATGTGGATACACTAAAGAAGGACAGAGTGCAGTACAGAAAATAATTTTAATTAATTATTCATATCTTTATGATAAAGAAAAAAGAGTAAGACATATTAATTATTTTATGTCTTTTTCCCTCAATGTGAAATAATATGTTGTGGGATAGAAAGGAAAAGAAGCACCTCAGAAGTTGGTGTATATTAAATGATGGTTCCTAGTAGAATTGTCTAAAACAAACTGAAACAATTGGTTGTTTTCAAGGATTATGGTGATACTTATGTGGAAAGAAGTGTGTGAGTTCTGTTGTGTGTCTGAGTTAATAACGACTCAAGATTGTCAAATGACAGGCTCAATTGAAATTATTTAATCAAAGATTATCAATCAGAGATTAGAGCAGTTTTCTAGAGAAAGAAGAGATAAATTGCCACCTTTTGTTGTAAGATCAAGAACTGGCTCTGTGTCTCTTCACTATAAATGGAAGGATGCAGTTTTGTTCCCTCTACTAAGTTCAAACAAAGAGACTCTCTTTGCCAAAAGAAACATAAGTTCTGCTGTTATTTCTATACAGTCTCAGTATACCTGAATTATGCGTGAAAGCATAATTATTTACAATGGAGAGGACTAACAATTCTTCAAGATCATATCTTTCAGTGGGTCTTTCTCCCCCCATATGCCTTCTTCCCTATCTGCTGTAGCAATCATCCCTTGTCAGTACTTACAGATGTGTTCTTGCAACACCACTAAAGGGAAGGAAGTATCATTTTTCATTTTACAAATGGGGAAATGAGAGAGAAAAAGTAACTGACTTGTCCAAAGTCACACAGGGAGTGTCTGTCAGAAGTGAGAATTGATCCCAGGCTTCCTGAGTCCCAATTCACTGTCTTGATCCCAGACGCATTCTTCCTCCTGAGCAATAGAAAATGTGAAAGGGATTAGGGAAACTCACCAGTTGCCTGAAGACTTGAGCTTCAATCCTTGTATAATGAGTTTGGATTGTTTCATGCCTTGTCTGTGTCTTCTATAGATGGTTAATATCATTGGTGAAGGCATTACACCTTTGTTTTGTATATATCTTAGCACACATTTTACCCTTTAAAAGAATAAAAAATAATCATTCACAATCCTCTTCAGGCTATATTAGCACTCTTATTTGACCTGTGTGGGACCCTCAGACATACTTTCACACTGCTGCAAGATCAAGCCCATAAAATCCAGTAGAGTCTTCTTATGGGAGTCAAAAATGTATTAGTAATATTTTATTCTAATTTTCAAAGTTTGTATTTTTAGAACCCAGTTGTGTGCATGTGACAATGTGTACCCAAATAAATGGAAATGCTTTCAAAGGCGTGATTTACAGATTAAATTCTGCAAGCTGTTGAAGACAATGTGAGTGATCAGTATGAATAACCTTTCAGGAGTTGCCCAGCACCTTGAACTGTCAGGCTATACGGGAAATGGAAATGGAAGGAGGGAGTAAATGGAAAGAGGGAGTTTTGCACACAGTTTACAGACAAACTAAGCATACAATTGGAATTACAAAATGCTACTGGATTTTTTAAAAGCTACAGGATAAACAAATGTTTACTCAGAAACTTCGCCTTTCTCTTTCATGTACATACTATTTGTCCTATAACTGGTTTCTTTCTTCCCTTAATTCAAAGAAAGAATGTTCTCTGAAATCAGAACTTACATCAGAAACAAACAAAAAGCCCATTTTAATTATGTTGAGAGATTAATATTCTTTGTCTTTAATATATTTTCCCTTAAATCAAATTTTAATTTCTCCCAGGTATTAATTATAGTTTGAGTGTCAAATCTTATACTTTTTAAATACTTGCTCCTGTGAAAGTGTTAAAATTGGAAGGTTAAAATGCTCTCTTTGCTGTCTTTATTTTTCCCAATAAACATAAGGAAAAAGTGTTAAAATCATTGGGATTTAGATAAGCAGATTTAGCATCTGCTTTACACTTGTTTGGGCTCTGAGATATAATGTTACTTTGAGTCTCTCTAAAATATAAATTATTTTTATCTTAGTTAGTATTTATTAGTTAACTGGCCACAAATTGGGTGTGTTAATAATTGCATGTAAACTGGACATAATATGAACAACACTAAAACAAAATATTTGCCATAAAGACGTGACTTTCTGGGTTTCTCAATGATATGAAAGTACCACCGGATTAGACAGGTAACTAAGCAAACATAAACTGACCAAAATGTAAAACCAGCAGTTTATCCAAGGTTATATTTAACAAAAGAACAGATTAAATACCCAGTAGGTAAAGTCTAGCAGTCTTCTTCTAGGTGTAACCCTTCTGCCAGACTGAGTCAGCAGCAGCAAGGGCCGGGTTCTATATCTAGGGGTCCCTGTCAATGATACAACACCAAACTGGCTCGAGCCCCCACCCAGTCACCTGGGAAATTACACACTATCCCCTGGGCACCCTCCAAAGGGCAATGCTTCCCCTCTTGCAAGCATAGAGTCTGAGTGTAGAAAGAAACCTTTTAATAGCAAAACAGAAATAACACCGCACTGGTTTGGGAAACAGTGCAAACAGAGTTCATGAATTCAATGAGCCCAAACCCATCCCAGAATACGGGGTGTGTCCTTCGCCTCTCCCTTCCTTCTTTCCCTTGTACTGACCATCGTAGTTGCAATATCCACCTCTCAGGAGTGGCTCCGCCCCATATGCTGCACCTGTCCGACACAGGCTTTTCCAGGCCCCCTCTGCAGCTGTCTCCTACCACCTGCGGGCCTCGCTGAGTCCCCCACCGCTGGCACCAACCGTGCCGGCCCTTCCGCCGACCGCCCCAGGCTGGCACCGACTGTGTTAGCCTCCCACCAGAGTTGCCTGTTGCCCACTTCCATCCTAATAGGAAACTTCTCCACCTCCACTTTTTCCAGGCTGAAACATCGGCCTGCCACCCTTGGGGAGCTCTGTCTAGTTTAGGGTGAAGTATTCCATCATAACAGACTAAGCACAGTTTTGCTGACATCTGTTCATACAATTGAAGGACAACATTTCATTACCCCAGCAGTTAACACAAAAGTGGTAAGCAGCCCAAACCCAGCCGTGCTAACCATTTCCCATTATGCTCAGCACCTAGGTAAAATTATGCTAAGTACTTAATTGTACTCATGCAGATACAAAGCCCATGCAAATAAAGTGCCTCCCTTTACTCAGACACTCAGACCTTGCTTACATAGGTATTGGGTGCCTGGCTCCAGCTACAGTCAATCCCTCATCTTTAGCTAAAGTTTTTCTGTCAAATGACTATTTTGTCACACCTAGATGTGAATCTTCCTCAGCACCTTCCTTTCACTCTATGTACATGGTGCAATTCTTCAACCTTGCCATCTCTTATATAAATATATAATGGCATGTACATAGAACAGATTAGAACTTAATGCTCCTGTGGTTTTGGTTGGGTCTGGCAGAATGCAGGTTCAGAACTCTTGCATGTTAATTTTATTCACCTGATTATCATAGAAGGAGAGGAGGAACTACTTTCTAAACAAGAATTGTTGAGATAACATTAGCTTCCATTTAATTAGGAATGCATGTTGTTAAATACATTTCCCATGAAACAATGCTTTAAATTAACAGGGAATGTTTTAATGAAATCCAAAACACCATCCTGTCATCACATCCCTATTTAAAATGATTAGTGGCTGATTGTATTTCTTTTCAACCAAAGCATCCTGTTAAATATATATCAGATGAAATATAGGAGTACAGAGAGTAAGTCAGCCTAATTAAAAACATGTTATTGATGATTATTCAAATTCAAGGTTTCTTAATTGCTGTATTTGTACTGTATTTTCAACTATTTACATCAGTAAACCAGATTTACTAACATCCCTTTCACAGTCAGGTTCACCTAGTTTTCTCTGTGCTCTCAATTTTTTCTATAGACACAATGCTTCCCTTTTGTCATACATCCAAAACTATGTTGACTGGCCTTTCTCTGTTCTCATGAAGTTCAACTCATAATTTGAGTCCATCCCTACATCTGGAGAATTTGAGTAAAAGCCACTGATTCTACAGGGAATTTTAAAGGCCCAGGCATTCCTCAAACTTACACTCCAGGCTTATAGGTCAATAACTGAGTCAGGCCTTGGCCAAAGATTCTTGCATGCCAGACCAGTTAGAACCAGGAAGAAAGACGAGACAACAAGAACCTCTGTGACTTTCAGCCACCAACTGTAAAAACATCCTTTTCCTTGCCTCGTGTGTCTTACTGGCCACTCCATATATGCACTGATATGCTACCCTAATATTGACTAACAAATATGCTGGTCTTTTATCTTATAAGCATAAGTAAAGCTGCGGAAAAAAGCCTCTGTAGTTACTGTAAAGCATAAAATTAAATTAAAATGTAAAGCAGGTTATTAAAATGAAGGCATTAATACTTTAAAAAAAGCATAAGGTTAACTGGCACTTGCATGCATACAAATTTTTATCTTGATTACACTCTAGTATATATACACAGACTTCCTTCTGGGAATAGTACAGGAAATCATAATAAGAGCTAAGTATTATATTGTATTATACTCTCACTTTGACAACTCTGCAATTAAGTGTCTTTCAATATCTTTCATTTTTAAACATTGATCTTCCAAAAATTATTATAATTCTCACCAGTTTAAAACTTGATATTAAGTTCTCAGTTAGGGGGATCTGAGGAACAATGTAAATGTTTTTAATGTATTTTAAGATACTTTTTATATGCACTTTTTTCCCCTCTCCAAATAAATTTGGGTAGGCTCTTGCATATGGCACAATATGGTACTGTGACTGTTTGGAAAATAATATTAATAATCATGCTTCCTAACAAAATGGGCACTGCAGACATAATGTTTTATCTATCAATGTTTTAACAGTACTTCCAATGTCTGAGGTTTTAAATATATTTTTTTAAATTTAAATATTATGACTATTTGTTGCATTCAGTATTTTTTTCTATAATTCCCTATAAACAGTACAGGAATTACTACTGCACATGTAGGTATCCATTAAAGCTCTCTTGTGAAGTGATAGATCCTAATGCTACAAAGATTTAGGCATGTGTGTAACTTTATGCATGTGAATAATCTGATTGATTCCAATGGCTATTACCCATGATAGGCAGGATTGCTGTTTGCCAGAGGCTGGGAATGGCTGATGGGATGGATCACTTGATGATTACCTGTTCTATTCATTCCCTCTAAAGCACCTGGCATTGGCCACTGTCAGTAGACAGGATAGATGGATCACTGGTCTTACCGAGTAAGGCCGTTTTCAGGTTCTTATGTTCTTATTTCATGGGACTATTCACTTGTGTTAATTTACACATGTGCTTTAATCTTTTCAGGACTGGGGACTCATTTCCTACACTCCCAAAAAGATTTAGCTTCATAAAACGTTAAACTAAATATTACTGTAAGAACAGAAAGAAATGTTAAAGAAAAAATGATGTGCTCTAAAGGAAAAAAAATTAAACAAAACTGGCACTTTAAACACATATCCTGTTGCTTCAAACTACAGCTTTCCAAATTTCCCAAATATTTGGCCTGTTTGCCAAAGGCAATGTTGTCCTGGAGGAGTTGTACTGCTGCTTTACAGCTACTAGCTGTTCCTTATTTACAACTGCATTATGCAGGTTGCCTAATTAGTACCATAAATGGGCATGAAGCAGCAATGATATTTAGTCATCCCTAATAAGAATGCCAACCATAACACATTTTCTGAGGGACCAAGAGAATGTGGATGAATTGTATTATGGAATACAGAAGGCAGAGATGGAATTATCAGTTAAAACCTCATAACTCCAATGGTAAAAGCTAGGTAAAAGTGCTCGTGTAAACATTGCTCGCTGTGGGCATGTCTGCTCAGCAAATGAAGATCTGATTGTAGCTCAGGTAGGTGTACTCAGGCTAGCTTGAATTTAGCTACAGCAGGTAACAGTAGTAGCAATGGTAGGGATTGTGGATTAGCCATCAAATTAATTACTTTGATACTCTAATGTTGAAATCTCTGATGGACTGTTAAACTGTGTACTATACTGTAGGAAACTGATCCCTTCAATGGGTGTATTCATTTAAGAAATGTGCTTTTTATAAGCACGACTTCTTTTAAAGATGTTCCCCTAGTGTGTCCAAAATGTGTTGGCCTTAATACTTGGATGCTACTTTGATGATGCATCATTTTTTCATGCATCTGATACATCTAGGGCACCCTGGTTTAGATATGCTAATGTTCATTAATTATACCATAACACCCCAGTGCGTGCTTGGTGATTCACGGAAGACACAGAAAGACAATCTACATTTTAGATGTGATATAAGTAATGGTGTTGACAAACAGAACAGAGGGATGAGAGGATGGTTACGCAATACAATTAAGCATTTTTCAATTTAGGGTTATGCATATATTTGTGACTTTTTATGTCTTTTCTGTTGTTAGTTATAAAAATAAGGATATAAGAGGCTTATTACTAGAGCTGGGCAAAAATTTTTGGCCAAAATGTTTTGTCGGTGAATTTGGTGACTCAAACTGCAAATTTGTGTTGATTTCTCTGGATTGTTCGTGTGTAGGGGAGGTGGGGGACAAAAGACACAAAATTCCAAAAAAAATAAAAAAGTTTCATTTCAACATTTGTTTTAAATACCACATTCTGATTTTCCAATTCAAAACCACCTTTTGTTTTGCAATTTCTTTCATTTTATTAAAGTTTGAAAATGTTAAAAGCTCAAAGTTGAGAGGAAATGTTTAATTTGGGGTTGAATGAAATGTTCAACTCGAAAATGGTATATATTTTTTTACTTTTCAATTTGCCAACATTTTTTAAAATTTCATTTTGGGTCAACCCAAAACAAATTTTTTGTTCAGAATTGCCAACAAACCAAAAATCAATTATTCACACAGCTCTGTATATTATTTGAATTTATTATAGCCACTGCTAGGAAAGTGAGTTTTCAGGAAGAATTTCAGCACAGAGGACAAAGGAATAGGTAGTTTGCTTGTTACAGGTAGGTATGCAGAAGAAGGGGAAATGGCACCTGAAACTCAAGCATCCTGACCTGTACCTATCATCTTAATTGGTTTTTAGACAAACAAAATAGGCTAAATGCTTTAACACATCAATAATCTTTCAAGTTTACTTCATTATAACTCCTTCCATATTCCAAATGACTGCATAGAGCAGACAAATATGCTCTTGACACTCTCCCAGTTATCCCAATTTTTTAGAACAACATCGACTTGATTCTGCAATGTTACGTAGAGATGCTATACTCTACATAAGCTTTGTTGGCTAACACTCCAGTTTCTTTTTTTAAAAGAAACTTTAATTCTTTATTTTTAAGTAAATTCAAAATAAACTTGAACTAGCAACAGTGTGGACTTGCCTCGTTTATTTTAAATGTTATTTTTGAAAACATTGTATTTGCCACCTTCCATTCCATTTTAAATTACTCTGGAGACAGTATCCATTTGCTTATTGTGAACTCTTTCTAGATTAAAAACTTTGGTTTTCTGATGCATATTTCTATACAGGACTTTAAGGCTCCAATTATGGATTCTCCCACTTGATACTGTATACCAGATCTGTTGACACACAGGTGCCACAAAACTGGCAGATCACCTCAGCTGTAGAATACCCCCATATAAGGGGTTAGCAGAATGGGTAACACCAGTACCCCTTCACAGTCACCAGCATAAGGAAGAGCAAGAAGTTGGGAAGGAACAGAGTTACTGCATAGCTCCCTAGGCCAGGGGTTCTCAAGCTGTTTTTACTCGGCCCCCCTTTGAAAAGGGTGTGATGACCGCACCCCCTCCAAAAAAAGTGATAGCAAATTATTGTACATACTTATGGCAGCATACTCATGGTATTGCTACCCTTACTTCTGCGGCTGCTGGCAGTGTCGCTGCCCTCAGAGCCGGGTGGCCGAAGAGTGGTGGCTGCTGTACCCCTCCTCCGCCAACCCCCTTACCCTGGCAATATATTTTTTGTGATCTCACGATCCGCCTTCAATAGCCTTGCAACCCCCTTTTGGGATGGGACCCCCAGCTTGAAAAATGCTTCCCTAGGGAGTAGTTGCAGACAGCATAAACTAGACCAGTGGTTTTCAGACTGTGGAGTGTGCTCCCCTGAGGGGCATGATGAGGTTGTCAGTCGGGGTGGGGGGAAGGGTACAGTGACCTGAATGATAAATAATTTTTTCTTGTTTTGTCAGGATAGCCAGTGTGAGCTGGTCTGATTCCCTGGGGTGCCTACCTCCTTCCCCTGTCAGGACTCATTCCCTTTCTACGTCCCTCCCTCTCTCTCACTCACTACTCCCTCTTGTCATCGTGGCTGTGCTGGGAACCAACATGGCAGCAGCAGAGGCATGCAGGTATCCTGGCCCCACAACAAAGGCCTCACATCCAGCACGCACACACAAAGGGAGGGGGCAGAGCCACCACAAACAAGCTGCTGCTCTAGGTGGCTGGGATCTGAATGCACTGGCTATGTGGGGATTCCCCTGACCCTGCATCATGGGATCCAAACTGGGAACAGGAGAAAGGGGGACCCAAATAACACCAAGGGGAGCACATATAGAATATGAATCTCCAAAAGGGGTGTGCAGCTAAAAACCCCCTCTGAACTAGAACATACCCCACTTTTTCTAGGGATATGTCTACAACGCAGCTGGGAGCAAACCTCCCAACCCGGATAGACAGATTCATGCTAGCAGGGCTTGAGCTAGACTGCTAACAACAACAGTGTGGACACTGGCTCGGGCTCTCAAACCAAGGGGTCTAGCCTGTAATGATTTCCTGCTTATTAATGACCATGTGTGACTTAAAAGTAGATTTGGTTCTGTCTTATTTGGGGAATAACTTATTCAGTTAATTTTGCCATTTTTCATATAACAGTGTATTCCAATATGTTTGGCAGTACTTGAGTCTTTCACTAGCCTGTGAAATACTATTCCTCAATTTTGCCAATGAATAACAGCAAACATATCAAACGATTTTTTTTATTAAAGTAATCAACAGGCCCTACTTAACAGCCTTCGCATCCCAGAAACTCATCTGATACATAGACTAACTGCAGTCATAATTGCTACCATTATTGCTATAAGTTTTATGAGCAATCTTACATACTTCTTAGCTAACAGACTGGTCAAAAGGTTAGCCATAAAGAAAAACAAGAAGCTTTATATTATTCACCAATTCAAACAAAACTAAAATAATATTTTTAAGAACATGCACATTGCAATCAAGTTATGAATCACAATCTATTAACAAATTATCTAATGTGCATGCTATTTTGTCTCCCTATTTAAATTTTGTCATACAACCACCCTCCCAAAAAAAAAACCCAAAACAAAAGGAAAATCCACACTTGTAAATATCATATAATAAGTAAATGTAACATATAGTATTTAATTCTTCCCCTGTCTCAGGTAGACTTCCTAATAATATTAGTGTGCACTTCTCTATGGTCTTCCATCTGTGGCTAATAAAGTGCTTTACAAACATTAATAAATTAAGTCTCCCAACAGCCCATGAGGTAGACTAATATTATTGTATTATTTCCTATTTAGGAATGAGGAACTTGAGGCATTCATAGGTTAAATGACCTGCTCAGTGCAGTATTGCCAACCACAAACATTCAAAACTTATTTTTTTGTAATTGAAACCTGAGCTTCTCACATAGAATCATAGGGCTGGAAGGGACCTCAAGAGGTCATCTAGTCCAGTCCCTTGCACTCATGGCAGGACTAAGTAATATCTAAACCATCCCTGACAGGTGTTTGTCTAACCTGCTCTTAAAAATCTCCAGTGATGAAAATTCCACAACTTCTTAGGCAATTTATTCCAGTGATTAACCACCCTAACAGTTAGGAAGCTTTTACTAATGTCCAACCTAAGCCTTCCTTGCTGCAGTTTAAATCCATTACTTCTTGTCCTATCCTCAGAGGCCAAGAAGAACAATTTTTCTCCCTCCTCCTTGTAACAACCTTTTATGTACTTGAAAGCTGTTATCATGTCCTCTCTCAGTCTCCTCTTCTCCAGGCTAAACAAACCCAGTTCTTTCAGTCTTCCCTCATAGGTCATGTTTTCTAGATCTTTAATCATTTTTGTTACTCTTCTCTGCACTTTCTCCAGTTTGTCCACATCTTTCCTGAAATGTGGCGTGCAGAACTGGACCCAATACTCCAGTTGAGGCCTAATCAGCACGGAGTAGAGCAGAAGAATTACTTCTCGTGTCTTACTTACAGCACTCCTGCTAATACATCCCAGAATCATGTTCACTTTTTTTGCAATATCATTACACTGTTGACTCATATTTAGTTTGTGGTTCACTATGACCCTCAGATCCCTTTCCTCAGTACTCCTTCCTAGGCAGTCATTTCCCATTTTGTTTGTGTGCAACTGATTGTTCCTTCCTAAGTGGAGTACTTTGCATTTTTCCTTATTGAATTTCATCCTATTTACCTCAGACCAATTCTCCAGTTTGTCTAGATCATTCTGAATTAGAATTCTATCCTCCAAAGCACTTGCAACCCCTCCCAGCTTGGTATCATCTGCAAACTTAATAAGTGTACTCTCTATGCCATTATCTGAATCATTGATGAAAATATTGAACAGAACCAGATGCAGAACTGATCCTTGCGAAACCCCACTTGTTATGCCCTTCCAGCATGACTGTGAACCATTGATAACTACTCTCTAGGAATAGTTTTCCAACCAGTTTTGCACCCACAGTATAGTAGCTGCATCTAGTTTGTATTTTCCTAGTTTGCTTAAGAGAAGGTTGTGACCCGTCCATGCCCAGGGTAGCCA
Organism: Emydura macquarii macquarii; assembly: GCF_026122565.2. Classification (NCBI taxonomy): domain Eukaryota; kingdom Metazoa; phylum Chordata; order Testudines; family Chelidae; genus Emydura; species Emydura macquarii. The sequence goes on along the minus strand of NW_027131500.1, from coordinate 4,916,260 downwards.
ATTGATAATGCCAAGGTCAGGGCAGGCTGCAAAAGGAGAACAGATTCTCCCCACGCTGGTGGGTGACACTGAAGCCCGGCTTCCCAAACAGCCATGAACTGCTTCTGATTTCCCCAAACTGGATATCAAGAAGCCAGTCCACAAATGCCCACAGCCCCCTTTACTGCATTTCAGCTCCAGGCTCCCAAATCAGCACTAGGTCCAGTAAAGAAACCAGTTACTAGAACTCTCTGCTCTTTACTAAAAATGTTCCCTCTGACCCCAAGGGGTCAGCCACAGCGCCAGATCAATATAAGTTTGGATCTTACCTAAAATACCACACTGGCAGCCAATCCTTTAGTAACTAAAACTAAAGGTTTATTGTGAAAAGAAAGAAATAAACCATGAGAGAAATGTTAAAGGGTTAAAGTAAATCACAGATATACGAATGATTAGAAGTCCATATACTTCAGGTTTCTGGAAGAAATGTGGATTTGCAGGCTTGTGTAGATCTCTAGATGGTCTAAGTCTTTCGGTTCAGTTGCAAGATGAATTGGTCCATAGATAGGTGTATGTCTGCAGACTGGACAGGAACAAAGACAAAATGGTTTCTCTGGCTTGATCTTATACATCCTCTGTCTTTTGGCCATGTGGCCTGTGAAATTTGCAGGAGCTAAAATGGAGTCCGGAGTCACATGGGCCAATCCTGGTGACTCTTCAGGTGTGCCTGGGGTCTAGTCACGTAAGCAGGTTCTGGTGACCCATTAGTGATGCTGGCTTCTCTCTCTGGGCCCCTTGTACCTGGGAAGGCCTTAATGGGCCATTACGCTGGCCATTGTTCTGCAGTCATCCTATCTGGGGTGTTGCCCAGGCAGACAATTTGAAACACAGATATCTCAAATACATCTATAACTTCCATTTCACATATTACACATGAACATAAGTAATATTCTCTTACTTAGCATATCATAACCTTCCTAACCACCCCTGACATGGCCTATCCCACATGGATTATTATGATTCTGCCATGCTGATGTCACACAATATACTAGCTGCCCCCCCTCTCAAACCAGCCCGCATGACAAAGGTCATGAGGGACTGTATCAAAAGCCTTCCTAAAGTCAAGATATACCACATCTACCACTTTCCCCCCATCCACAAGGCTTGTTACCCTGTCAAAGAAAGCCATCAGTTTGGTAACCACTTGTTTCCATAAATTCATTCTTTAACTAAAATACCAAATAATGGAAGACTTGTTAAAAAATCATGAGAATTGGCCAGGTTACCTGCATCACACAGGAAGCCTGTGGAAGAGCTCACAATTTTTGTAAAAATTTAAAGATTTTTTAAAGAGTTTAAAAATAGGGCCTAAAACTGGAATCCTAAATCCATATTTAGGCACCTAGAAAAGCAACTTGGTTTTTGAAAGCATCAGTTTCCCATAACTTTAATGGGATCTGGTACACGTCAGGACCATTACAAATCAGGCCACTTATTTAGATACATAAATAAAGATTTAAGATTTCATCTTCATTTTTTATCCAGATCTCTTGAGCTCCAGTCTTTTGGTTTAACCACACATCTTCCCTTCCTCACACATTTATTTATATTGTGTGTATCATCATAGCAGATTAGGGCAAATTAAATTTTACAGTAAACCACCGAAGTGGTTTTTCAGGATTTAGGGGAGTTGTTTCATTATAATAAATATTTTCATGTTAAATGTACAATCTAAGAATATATTGAAAGTATTTTTATAATAATATTAATGTCTTTGACATGTACAGCACAGCAGACATAAGCAAAGGGAAGGCACTGCAAAAAATCACTAGAACTTTTTCTAATATGCTAAGTGCTTAGTGAAACAATTTATTGAGCTAAGTATTTGCGATTGTGAAGGGACTTTTTCAGAAAGCAATGCAGTGTTTTCTCTCTAACTAAATTCTCTTAGCTCTTGTGGAGTGAGAAAAGAACTAATGCAAATTTTAACATATCTTGTAGTAAATACTTCCTTTTGCTAGATGGGTCTCTCAGGGCTGGATGTGTGATGATGTACTCTGGTGTCAGTGCCCACCCTAGCCTTGTTCCTGTAAGTTCTTTGGAAATGAGATGCAGGTAGTGTGCTTCTTTGGACTTTCAGTAAAAACCTGGCAACAAGTGCATTACCCACTAGGCATAGTTGTCTGCATAGAGTGGAAATAGGTCTCACACCCATTGCATGCCTGCTGTCTTATACTTGAGTGCAGAAGTAAAATGGGCAAGGTGTGGCTGCTTCTGGGGAAATTTAACTTGCAACTGAGCACATAGCTAAGGGATTCCTCTCTTTGGTCTGCCTTCTAGTTCTAGGAGTGCACACCAGCATCCTTGATAAACAAGATTAGGCTCTTTTTAGTGCCTGTACTACTCATCACTATTTACCTTATCTACTCAACATTCTGCACCTGTATTGTGCAGGATCAAGCCTCATCTTTCTCTGATTTATGTGCTGCCACTATCTTAACAAGAGGCTTCCATATAAATGCCTCTTATTCCAACCTAGATAAACTCCAAATACTAGGTGCACCTGTGCTTACAGAGAAGAGGAGACAGGGAGTTCGAGATCTGTCTGTTTTGTTTTCCCACTTAAACTAAAATTATTCAAAGAAATAGTCCAGGTGGAAGAAACACCATTTGGAGACATGGAAATCACCCCCAACCCTTCCTTTGGTTTGGCTGAAGAATTTCAAGGAGCTCTTAAATGTCCCTTCTAGCACGTCTGAGCTTGCTTTCTTCTCACACCCAATTTTTCTGACTCTTTTTTTCTGTTCTTTTCTCCTTGTCTTCTCCTTCTCTTTCCTTGCCATCTGTCTTGCTTATCCCTCTTTTGGCTTCCACATTTTTTACTCTAGTTTCCTTTATTTCTTCTCTGCTCCCTTCCCTTCACCTCCTGTACTCCTATAATTGCCCTAACTGATGTAAGTTAATTTGCTTACCAAGAAAGGAAATAAAATATCACTCTAACCCTGTCTCACAAGATATCTTTATTATAATTATGTAGTGCTCAATCCTGCCCTCTGATGTATAGTAACATCACCGTACATCTTGCAAAATCAGCCATTATATGGCATGAATATGTAAGCACAAAAAGCTGAATTTGTTAAGTATGCAGTGATATGCATTACGTGATGATGATAAAGTGTAGAAGTAAGCATATACCTTGAACCTCCAAGTGTGATATTATAAGGAAATGTTTAAACTGAAATTAAGTGTCTTAACAAGTCCCTAAACTGTGTTCCTAACATCACTGATAAGAATTCAAATAAGGATTTAAACTTTTAGTAATTAGTATTTGGTTTTCTTTTTAAGTTAAAGGTTCTGACATGAAATTCAGTGTGTGGAGAGTAAATCATGAATAAATAATTCTTATATTATACTAAAGTCCAAACCACTAGTTCAAATCGGATTTCATATTATACTTTCAGATCACAAACTATCCACTTTATTTTTGTAGCACATTTAATGTAATTTGTTATAGCTCTGTGGCAACTGCTATTGATGCTATTTAAGCATTATCTGTTACAAGATTAACCTACTCAGGTAAAACTGGATGCTGAAGAACTATTTTAATGTGACTTAGCTATAATTTATTGTGTTCACCACTAAAAAGGGAGGGAGGCAGAAGGAAGGAAAACAGGACAATCATATGCATGGATCAAAAATGTTAATTAGCCTTGATCAAGGCTTATGTATTTCTATTTGTTTTGCCTTAAACCAAAAAATGTTCATAGATAATTTATTATGTGGAAATAAGGTTAACATTTATTGTTGATTACTATTATTATTTATCCTGGAGTTGCACCCAAATATTTCAATCAGTATTGTTCCAAAGACACAATTCTTGTCCTAAAAACACCTAAAAAGAGAACAACAGACAAAGGGCAGAAGGACCAGGGGTATGACAAGCAAAGCGATCAGTGTGCTAAAGAGCATGCATCTTTTCTGTTCCATTTCTTCTTTTTAAAATTAATGTATCTGTATCTGTTTCTTTAAATTATGGGGTGGGATGGAGACAGAGGAAATAGCAGAAATAAAAAACAAGCAAAAGAGTAGGAAAAAAGATCAAAGGGGAATGAACGGGAGATAGCAGGAAACAGGATGGAGAGGGACATCAAGGGCAGGGAAAATGAGGCTAGCATTGGAAAGAGTGGGAGAGAGAGGGATAGAAGGAAGTTGGGCCAAAGGGCTAGTGGGCAGGCAGAGAAGAATGCCTAGAGTTCAAATTGCAAAAATCAGTTTGCTAATATAACCTCTGGGGTTACTTAAGAAGCACGGTGAGTCCCGGCTGGAATTTTCAATGCCCCACTGTTGTTGAAAAACCTACTTTTGAGTAATAAAGCCAAGCCCAGAAAGATGATTCTGCTTTTCCTTTTCTAACCCATGTTGCTGGTAAGAATGGGCTGATGGGACCTGGGGCTTGAAGAGGGGATGATTTTCAGAAATGCTCACTCAGTCATTGACAGTGACAATATTGCTCCACACCTCTGAAAAGCAGCTCACTCATTAAGGAGTGTAAATTTTCAGATTAAGAATGTGTATTTGTAAAGTATTGACTATTGTCTCAAGTGAAAAGTTATATATGTTCAGATGTTACTTTTTCAGATGATCCATACCTTGAAAATACACTCCATAGTGCAGTTATCATTTTTGCTGTGATTGTGGACAATGGAATTACTTTTATCCCTTTGAGTTACTGTTGACCATTAAGAGAAAATATTATTTATCTTTTTCAGTGAAATCAATATGAATGTACTACTATTTTTATGTGTGTAGAGGTTCTATGGTGATTTTTCACTCCATAAACTTAATTAAGATAGACAGAAAATAGCTACTCTCCAAGGCTTTCATATGACCCATTCTATGGTGCTTTCTGTATAGCTCCTCTAACAATCTGGCTCAATAGCATGGAAGTATTATCACTCATTGTCATCAAAGTAAGTTACACTGTTCAACTGAAAGCCAATCTTTTCTCACTCTATAGGGCACATCTGAGTAATGATGGCTAGACTGACCAGCACTGTAGATACCTGATACTATTTATAATAGAAAAAAGAAAAACCTTGCAAACAACTCAGAACCATCAAGCTGTGCACATAACATGTGTAACCATAACACTTTATTATGAGTACCCTCAACTTCTTTTCCTGCCTTCCCTCCTAATGTTTATTAACTCAGTTGTTTCATCTGGTTTCAAATTAGATGGTAAACTATTTGAAGAAGCGCTTGTGACTTCCTGTGTGTTTGTAGAGCACTTAGCACAGTGGGACCTTGATGCTGATTGGTATCTTTGGGCTCTTTCTCAGTACAAATAAATAAAATTAGAACTAAAAAGTCTCCTTAGCCACAGACTTTGGCCAGACATTCATTGTGTCATCCCACACTCAAATGTAATTGGATCTTGCTAGTCCCTTCAGCAACATCTTTACAGGACAAACGAAGTCTGTAAATTAAAGTGCAAAAGAAGGCATCCCTTTTTGTTAAACTCCCTAGTTTTCACTTACTGACTTCAATAAAACACCAGCACTGAGACATTCAGCTGATGTCTGGTATTTGTGTACCTATGCATTACTTATGTATCTAAACAGTCTACCAATTCCACACATTTTATTTTATTTTTTACTTTCCAAACAGTTAAGGATTCTGGGTAGAATAGTCAAAGAGCTATTTACTGTACTAAAAGTACCAGAGTCAGCTCTACCAAAATAGGTTAAGAAAAAATTCCAAGTACTCCTATAACAATATTACAAAACAAAGTTTCTTACATAGGATTAAATATTATTTAAACAACATACCTTAATGTCACCTTGTCGTGAGTCATTTAATAAATATTTAGGACCTGATCCAAAGCCCATAGTAGTCAGTGGAAAGACACCCACTGCCTTCAATGGGCATTGGATCAGGTGATGAAACATTTGCAGTTTAACTTGTGCCATTCACTAAGGTTTGTCCTGCATCTGAGGTCTAACCTCAGAATGACTGGAGTTCTTTCTGTAGAAATAGTTTCTCTTATGCTTTGGCTTTTATTAATTAAGCCTCTAGAGACCATACATGTTCTGTACCTTTTTAAAAAATTCCATATTGCACTCAGGAGGAGATTTTTGTAATGCTTATTTATCATGTCTTTCCAGGATAATTTCTCTAGCTGCAGGATTTGGGTACAAAATAAAATTCTTCATCCATTCTGGGAATTGTATTTATTTCTATTTTCAATTTAGTGCTGATTTCAGATTTATGTAGCTCCTTACTTTGTAACTGGAAAAATAAACAAACCATTTTTAAAAAGCTGATTTCTGAACAGGAAGTAGCTGTTTGATTTTTCAGCAACTACAGAACCCTGCAACCTGCACTACCAGTATGTGCTTAGTAGTACCATTAAAACCAGTGAGACTACTTGTGGTTATGAAATTAAAAACATGCATAAGTGCTTGCAGGATTGCAGCCACAAAATGGAAACAATCATGTAACCAGGAGTTAAAGAAAGAAGGAGCAGGGAATGCATACCCTCCTCTTCCAGAAAAGAAGGAGAGGTCTTTCCTCTATCTCTGGCCGGGGGAAGCAGGGCTCTCCCCGCAATGCTCCCCTCCTTACCCGGAACAGTGTTTCAATCCATTCCCATTTCAATGTACTTTATCTGTTGGATGTAACCTAAAAAGTAATTGGAAAATATAATTTTTCTCATGTCTTCTTAAAAAATTAAACCTGCTTCCAGGAAATGTCAGTGGTATTAAGCTCTAACTCCTGTTGTTACTCTGGGATAATGACACATCTAGAAAATTATATTTAATGTTGCCATGTTTCTAGATAAAACTCTCTTCAGAAGCTTTTCTCCTGACCCCCATTTTTGTCTAGAAAATTGCTTTTAGTCTCGTGTAACTTTTTTATTCTTTCATTAGGGAATCCATCCCAGGACAATTTTAAGCCTTCCTCTGTTTTACCAAGCTCTTCAGCTTCATTCATCTTTTTTACAGCACTTTGATACTTACCTTTTAGATCTTTGTGTTTTAAAGAATGATAAATTGCTCACTGTAAGCAGACAATTCAGTATTCTCTTGACACAGTTGTACAAGTTCAAAGTTGTCCTCCCCCATCTTCCCCATCCCTATGCCATTTAAGCATCTACTGCCCTTCCCTTCCACAACAAATAAAAACTTGACATATAGGCCAAAAATATATTTTCTGAAAATGCATAAAGATTTACATACTTTCATATGTTTTAGTTTGTTGTCGCTGTTGCTATATAAATGCTATATAAATACCTCATGCAATCTAATGGTAACAGATTAATATTTCACCTTACCATCTTCATTATACACATCCTAATTTTAGCTCATTGTCCATCTTGTCAGTTTTCTTTTTTTATATAACATATTCATCCCTGATGAAAACCATAGAAAGAGATTATCTGGTAACTTAATGTCCACTGGACAAAGCTATCCCCATCCTTGCTTGTCATGAACCCAATTAACCCTCATTGCAAATTAGAAAGGATAAATACCCATCTGAACACCAAATGTTATTTGGATTCAGTCTGATAGCCCCATCTGACTGGACTCATTACATCTTTTAGATTTGAAGAAGAGGTTTTTGTTTTGTTTTTTTGTTTTTAATCCATATAGACATATTTGGACTTCACTAATGGCCACTATGGAATTACTTTTAAAAATAAATCAGTAAAACTAAAGCTAAAATTCAGTATTTTTATTTCACCTTCTTAGGTCTTATAGTAACTCTCTCTATGAGAAAATGATCCAGACAAGGTCTCCTTTCTATAAAAGCAAGAATTCTTCCAGAACACTTTGTTAAGCTTCAGATAAAATTTTATATAATCTGCTGCCAGGGTCTGATAAAATAACAAAATGAACTATTTTGATATCAGCTAGATTGGCATAAAGGTGAAGTAACTTCATTGATGATAATGGAGTTACTCCAGCTTCACACTGACATACCCATGATCAGACTCTGATCCAGTGTCTTCATTTGGCAGCTTTACTATCACATCTTGAAATTAATTGCTTGGCAAAACTTCCTTATGCAGGGAGTTGGTGAAAAGTAGAAACAGAACAAAGTAGAAATAATTGCTATCACTCGGTATTTTCAAAATACCTAGAGGCAACCAAAGAATTATTATGGGACAGGAAGGGCCCTGAGAGCAGTATAACCAGAACACTTTTACTGCTGGCGAAAAGCATGCCAGGAACTCACTTATGAGGTCAGGACCATGGGCAAGCTGCAGAACTGTGCACCTTGGAGGTTCCTTCTACAATATTGTAGAGGGGTTTGATCTAGTGGATCTGCTACTATTTGCCTTCTTCCTCGCTGGCCACCATGACTACTGCAGACTAGGGGCTTCAGATAAGACTGGCATAGCTTCTAGATGCTTAGTTTATTTTGGCTGACCTTGTATAGCTACTCATTATGAAGTTCTAGTTAAGGTACCATCACAAATTATCTCAGAGTCCAACAATTTGAGCATGGGTGAAGGAGTGACTCCATTTCAAAGGGTGACTGAACTATAAAACTGAGGAGCAAAAACACCCCAAGTTGTCTCTCCCTACCTCTCTCTCTCTTTTCACCTATGACAAAACAAAAACAAAATAAAAGAACAGCTGTTGTAACTTTGGGAGTAAATCCAGGCCTGCAAGTTTAATCAGCAATGTTACATGTGGTAAGAATTTGACTTTGAACCCAGTCTAATTTGTTAAGTTTAGAAAGTCTTTTATCTTTATTTTTCTTGTAACCATTTCTGACTTTAATGGCTCATTACTTGTACTCATTTAAAATCTCTCTCTTTGTAAGTAAAGAAAATTGTTCTTAATCTTTAATTAAAACTAATCCTGTGTTCTGAATTGTTTGGGTAACTCCATTTAAGGTAGCAAATTGTTGTATCTTGATTCCCTTAGATGGGCAATGGATCTAATGTATCTGGGCTGTCCAGGAGACAGCTGGACAGAACTAAACACTTGTTTTTTGGTGGAAATCCAGGACTGGGAGTGTGTTAGTGAATCCTGTAAGTAGTAGCCAAGGCTGCTGGAAGCCAGTGCGGCTAGTGTTTGCTGACAGGCTGCTGGGGTCAGAGCTGCTGGACCAGGGCTGTGGCTATAGAGACACTCAGAGTGTGACTTTCAACCTGTCTGGCTGTTTGTGAAGAGCCCAAGTTGGGAACTGCAGCAGCAAAGCATTGTGAGGCACCGCAGATTGCAAGGCAAGTGGTGACAGAACTCCTCACTGGTCTGGATTACACCCCAGAATGTCATACAATCAACATTAAAAAGTAGAACACATTGCTCTACTGCAGGTACACACATGTCAAAATTGGACCTCAAAGTGAATGTTGTACTATACTAACTCGTTATGTAAGTTTATCTTATTTTTCACTTGCATTTTGTAGACTCACAATTTATTCACTAGCATATACTATTTAAAGCATATGCAAGTTCTTATTTTAATTCTATGAAACATTTATCATTGTTCACAGGTGTTTCCTTTAAAAGTACATTTGTGCACCATGTGTACAGTATGTACCTAGGATTTCACATTTGTTGAAGTAATTTTAAACATATTTAAGCTGCTGGCAAATCTATACTTAAGGTTCCTAAAAAATGGAAAAGTTGACAAGGGGCTTTGCTGTGGCACTAAGTGCAATTTCATGCACTATATTTCTGCCTGCACCCAATATATTGTAGCTTCCAGCATCCTAAATCCAATGCATGTCAATCAATGCCATTGACATATCAATTGTATTTAAATTATAACAATGAAGTTAGCCTAAGATTGCATCTAAAAATAAGTGACTGATGTGTGCCATATGAGACAAAATGTCAAAATTTGAGCTAAGTGTTGCTTGGCAACAGAAAACATGCATATGAGGTTAGTGGTTCAGTGTTTGTGAGATTCATGCAGTTGCCAGAAGAGTATAATTTAAAAGGAGGTGTGGGGGACATGAAGTACAGTATCAACAACAGTGAATATAATAACCATTACGCTTAAGCATAACAGTACCCCACAAACTGCCAGTAGATGCAGGGGGACACAATACCTTTATGTGGAATTGGAACAGCTCTAATGCATAATATATGTATATAGATAGATAGATTGGCAGCTGAAATCATGACAATTACAAAGGAAGGCATTATTAGACGAGTTTTTGGGGAGAGAAGAGTGTTTTATTTTATTTTAGTTTTTAGTATTATTTGATCATTCTTTTTACAAAAAAGGCAAAACGCATTTGCTATTTTTTCTAATCACGTGTACTACAGATATTGTCATAGAACATATGATTCCCAATTCCATGTGGAAATGAATCAAATAAGTTCAGATATAATATTGTAGCTACAGCCATCCTCATGTTCAGAAGGTTGTGAGCAAACCCAATATTTTCTTCCCAGTTCTAATGTAATGGGGTTTGTATTTTAAGTTGTATCCCTTAACGTTGCTCAGTGAGCTTTTGTTGCCATTCAGATTTTGAGAATGCCTGATTTACTCTTTCTGTGCTCGATCCAATGCATAGTGAAGTGAATAGAAGATTTCCAGTGACTTCAGTGGGCTCTGGAACAGGCTTTAAACTGATTGAATGCTGAGGGACATTTATTAGCCATTTAGGTTATGATATTTATCAGCCAAGGGATCGCTGCCAAAATTTTCAATGGACAATTTGGTTAATTCTAAATCAAGTTTGTTTAGATGTTATTCAAGAATTTTCCATAAACATTTGTTCAGAACATTTTACCATCCCTAAATTCTAGCATTTAATAGAGACTACTGTTCCTGCTATTGAATTCTATAGGCTGTTAGGGGAGGAGGGAATTGTCAAGTTCTGTTGACATAGTTGTAATTGGGGGATCTAAAGCACTGGATGAGGTATACCCCTGCTAGAACAAGAGATGCCAAACCTGCACACATATCTCCACTGCTGTGATGATCAGTACCCCCAACAACACACCTTTCAAGATCCATGGGTCTTACACATGGTTATCACAACATATGGTGTACGTCATCCAATGCCCTAAATGCTCTAACTATGTGAGTGAAATCAGACAACTGCTACTCTCTTGAATGAACTCACACAGAAAAATGATAAAAGACAAACACTACATCACTCATGGGTGAACGCTTTTAAAAAACCAGTAACTCTATATCTGACCTCTCAGTCCTTGTCCTCAAAGGAAACCTGCACAACACCTTCAAAAGATCAGCCTTGGAGCTTACATTCATAATTTTGCTAGACACTAAAAATCATGGTCTTAATTATGACATTAGTTCATGGTTTATTACAACAATCTGTCATACACTAACTCCTCTGTTTTGTCTTATGACTGCAGAGGTGTTGACTGGCCACTTGAATGGTCTCTTACAATATGGGTTAACTACTTATGCTAAACAACAGTTTCACTTTGTATTTAGCTCTGACACTCAGTGCATTTCCCAGACCTGAAGAAGAGCTCTGTGTAGCTCAAAAGTAATCCAATAAAAGATATTACCTCACTCACCTTGTCTCTCTAATATCCTGGAAGCAACACGGCTATAATAACACTGCAAACAAAACTGTACTATAAGTTCTTCAAACAGTAAGTGAGCATACATACCTTTCATAAAGTACTGCAATATCTAGACTCAGCATAGTCACTTAAAGCCAGAGTTTTAATTTACTTGCTCTTATGGGTTCATATTAGACAAACTTCAGCATTACTTTAATATATTGTAGATATTTTTTGTGTTTAGGTATTAACACTTTCTATGAGTTAGTTCCATCTAACAGAAAGCATATACAGTAGAACTACCCAGAGAGAGTACCCACATCAGTCACTCCAATAGCTCCATTTCCATCATCCGTATGGATGCAAAATTATAGTGCACATATGATGTTTCTTTTCTCACTAGAGAATAAAAGCAATAATTTGAGGGTGAAGTAGGTGTCTCTCTTTGAATTTTTAAGTTTCTTGACCTGTCCCTTTTACTAGAGGAGCAGTCTGTCTGTGTAATTCAATTTGAGACTGAACAAAAAAGTGAAAATAAGCTTGAGCTAGAGAGGTCTATAGAACTCCAAGCCATCCCTAAGGAATTCCAACAATCAGTTTTAAACATTTCCAGAGGACTAGCCTGCAGGAGGCTAATTAAAGGAAACACCTTCTGTTCATAAAACATAAATTCAAAATTGAGTTTGCTTAGAAGTTGTTCAAAACTTTCTATGTTTTCTAATAATCTTTTTCATATTTCATGCATATTAAATCCTAGAATTTAATAGAGAATTGTATGCCTACTATAGAATTCTAGAGTAAAATCCTATAGGAAAATAGATTTCATTCTCTGTTAAATTCTATAGGTTTGTAGAGTCACTTTTTTATAGAACACTGTTTGTTACATCCTTACTAAATTCTACCGGACTGCCCCATAAAGGATAATATATTTAATGTGCATTTTATCTGAGTTAACTTTACCCCACAATGAATCCCTGCCTTTTCTAAGACCCAAATCCCTAGGCCTTACCTAAAGTGCTGTCTCCAAAGATGCTTCTCAGCATGACACTCCTTTCTTACTTTGATCCTGCTCTTTTTCCCACCAGGACTATTCTGGGTCTACCATATTATAAAAATAACTAGAGTCTGTGTTGGAGGACATGACACTTCTTTCTCTAATCCCCACAGCCTACCAAGGGGGGAGAGAGAAAATATTTTTCCTCTCTCTCCTGTAGGGTAAGAAGACCCAGTTTGGAAGTAGAGGGATCTTCCATTTCTCTAACCTTTGTGTGGAGGTGGGAATAAGAACCAGTGGTGATTTTTTTTTCTCTCCCCATGAAGAAGATAGAACTATTCATTTCTCACAAGTTGCCTCAATCTTTCTCCTCACTTCATCACACTGCCGGGTGTCCCATTCATTCCTTCCCTGGAGTGAATACAAACAGTGATTTGGTTGTGTGGCTTGGTTTTGTTCTTCTGGTCTGTGTCCCTGAACCCTCAACAATCAGCCCTTGGGCACTGCAGCAAGCAGGAACTACTTGCTGTTGTCAGTGCTGATAGGCTCTTCTGCTGAGGTGATTCCCACAGGGGGGCTGGAGTTTCCTGCTCATATTTCCATTGAGGTTTGCCCTTGGTGGAACAGGCATAAATTTAAGTCTTCAAACCCAGAACATCTCCCCAAGATACACAAAGGCAGAAAGCCCCCTTCAAGCCTTTAACTCCTTAGCAGCACTACTCCTGAAGAGTGATAATGCCAACAGCTACGCAGTTGCACCTGATAGCATGAACATATCATTGGATTTTTTACTGGAAATCTTCTGGGCACTGAGGGAATGCTGCTACAGTAAGCAGCTGATTGGCAGTTCCTTCTCCCATTGACCTCATCCCTGAATTTTCAGGTAGCCTTAACCTCACAGAGCTCCAATAGAGGATACGACATGTGTTCACCTGTCGCTGTTTCCAGCATGAGAGTTAGGACCTTTTTGCTTAATAAAAAAAGAAGAAGAAAATCACAGTCCACTCTGTCTGCTAAGAGTGCAAGTTGGTTGGCTATCAGTCAGTCAGAGGTGTTTTCTTACACAAGTTGGCCCAGTGAAGATGTAACAGGAAACAACCTGGAACATTCTATGGAGACAGTACTAGCCTTGCTTCTGTAAACACCACTTGTTTTGGCTCCACTTATGGAAATGAAAAGTGAGAATATTATCCTATGGTTTGTAAGACTTTTGTAGAAACATTCAGTTAAGTTATACTAAATAGATAGGAAGTGATTTTGTCTGACGAACATAAATGAACTTCTCTACTCCTATGTCCCTTCCTAGTATTAGCCAATCCCAGATGCTTCACATGAAGGCAATTGTGTAATATGATATTTTCTTGGAAGAGAGCAGTTTCAGTTCACATTTGCAGTTCTTCTTATGGATAATCAAATAACGAGTGTATTACGCTTTATTTTATGTCCATCTAATTATGGTTGTTTTAGACATGAAAAAGCAGTTATTGACCAAATCAATAGGCTTAATCATGCTACAGGACTTGTATAATGGTTGTAAAAATAAAATTGGTTGTTACTTTAATCACGTGAGAAGAATAGCTGAGCTAAATATTGAACTAACATTAGCTCATTAGGTTATATTCGGATGGAAACATACAGGAACAGAAAGAAGCCAATCTTTTGTTGGTTTGTTTGGTTTTTTTTTAATTAGACTTCTATTTCCTTTCCACACTTCAGATTAATTAGAATTTACAAGTAAAAAGCGACTTATTGGACATTACAATTAAGTTTTACAGCAACCATATTACACTTTTAAGAAACTTGGCTTCTACTTCACCATAAGTCCTGGTGGTATTAATAATTAAAGCAGCTATTGCATCTGAAATAACAAAATGAGATGCACTACGTGACACTTTCTGTCTGGTAAGAGAGCTCAGCTAAGCAAGAAGGTGACCTAGCATATTGATATTTTGAGAATGCAGCAACAGTAAGTTGTTAGTAGTATATCTGGAAAGACCGCACTACATAGTATGTACAGTGTATATTTAAAAGTTGTTTCCTCTTTCTTATTCCTGACATCAGCATTGGACTGAAGCAGAGTGAATAATGTATACAAAATAATTTCTGAATGAATTTCATCTCTTGTCTAATTTGTAGAATGCCCATGAAGTGACTACTGTTTTTTCAAATGTATTTGTTTAAAAAAAAAAAATGGATTAACTATTTAGCAAATTATTTTTATTCTGTGACTGCTTCAAATTCAGTATCTAAAATTCAAGCAATGTTGCTTAATTAGCATCTCCTCTGTGAGTATATGAGAGTAACTTTTTTATAATTCATGGGACAAAAGGGGATGCACTCCTCCATCTTGTCATAGGTGCCAGTGCTGCTTGGAGCTCTCTTTGGGCAAATACTCTGTGCTCATGCATGGCTAAGTGCAGGATCAGGGCCTTATACTGTATTAGAAGGGAGTGACTACTGGGGGAAGCAGGAGTGGAAAAGGGAGGAATCCCAAATAATCATTCAAAATCTAAATTTTGATTTGAACATGTTCCTGACTCCTTTGGGTTAACTGACCACAGACATTTGAGTGCTAGTGCTTCAATAGCATGCATATCGGTGCACAGCTGATTTTTGGTCTGAATGCTCAAATAATCAGTGAAAGCAAATTGTAATGTTACATCTGATTGTAAAGGTCACAGTTTAAATAATCTACAGACCAAGAATTATTCAGTGAAGAAATTCACAAATAATTTCAAATTATGAATATATTTGACAATTTTTCTATATTCCACAGAAAATTTGTAGATAGATAATAGATTAACAGGAGCAAAAAAGAGGGGAGTTTTGAAGACTGTAGCTGCAGGTCCTATGCTTGGAGGTGGAAGGGCTTACTAAGTGGTATGTGTCACAATTCAGGGCAACTGCACCTTTATTTCCCTGGCTTGGTCTACATTGCCGGTGAATTTTGGCGGCAGTTGATGGGAGATATACAAGCTACTTTCCCATTGACTTCCTAACTTCTACTTACTGCAACATCCCCACTAGACTGTGCGGACCGGAAATGCCCTCTGGTTGACGGCATGTAACTTTTTGTGGAGGTGGATGAACGCCGTCAACTTCTGGATAGATTGAGCAGTTTCCACTGCCCCTCAATCGATCCCGCAGAATTGATCCGGTGGTGCTGACAGTGCCGCTGTCAATATAGACATACCTCCTGTCTATGGGCCTGTAAGGGTACCCACTCTAAGCTTCCGAGTTTTCTTAGGCAGAGTCGAGCATCTCTCTCTCCCTCCCTCCTGACTAAGGTATTTTCAAACTGCAGAGCTTCCTGCCTATACTGTGAATTCCCCAGCAAGTCAGACTGCCTAAGCACATCTGCTTTCCTTTCCTTTCCAGAGACAGCAAATAGTGTAATTGCCACAGTTAAATTACCACACAGCTCTTTCTAACCAAGCACATTTATTCCTAAAGTTAAAGCACTATAGTAAAAACATATTAAAAACAATAACATAATTTACATCCCTGCTATTAAGCTTACCAGAATTCACCCCCACACTCCAACAAAAGCTCTGATTGGTGATTAGTTCTTCATACCCCACAGGGGTTTCTCCTGTGGCCACAAGCTTATCACAGCTTCAGGTCAAAGCAAGCACCCTCATGAATCACTGAGTCCCTCCTTTATCCAGTTCGGGTCTTTGAAGTCTCTATGAATAGGTAATAAGCCAGACAATGAGTTTTTCCCCTGAGACAAAGCTTCAAAAGGCTGAAGTCTTGCATAATTGGAGTAGGTGTATTTGCATGGCTTTGAAAAGAAGTTACATACAATCCCACAATAGTACATAAACATTTGCATTTGTAATACAATTACCTTCTGAAATATTTATTCAATAAGGTTTGTCCAGGATATTGCCGGATACTGTCATACCTGTCACTGTGTGTTTGGTTGGTCTGTCTGCTTGTTTGCTATGGAGATTGTGTGGCTGGGCTGTGGGCCTCTGAACAGGGCAGGTGAGACAGGTCTGTTTGTGTCTTGGTAAGGGCTATGTGGCCAGCCATCTCTCTGTGCCTCAGTTATCCATCTGTAAAATCGTATATCCATTCTTCTTGTGAAGATAAAAAAAAAAAGTTTGATTGTGAGACACTCACCCTATGTTAGTGGGGACCATATAAATACTTAAGATAGATAAAATTAGTGTTGAAACTCACCTTTTCATTGGTAACAAAATAAACAATACCACAGCATAAGCAATCAGTGGGAGTTTGGCAAGTTGGTGATTTTGAAAATCCCACAAGGTGCCTATTTCTAACTTGAGGTGCTTAAATACTTTTTAAAATCTGGATTTAAGTGACTTGCCCAAGATCAGACAGGAAATCAGTTGTAAGGATCTTCTTTAGGGTCTGTATCTCTATTAAGTGCAAGATAGGGATTCAGTTTGTTCAGTCCCCAATAACTACTCTACATTCCAGACAGATATAGATACTTGGTTGCTCAAGATGGAAAGTAAGAGAGAGAGTTCCCCATTTTGTGGTTGTGTTACATATCAGTGCAGTCTCAACCACCATAGTTTGACCGACCAGCTCTGTTTTTAAGAGCAAGTTAGAGGAAGCACTGACAACTGGTACTAACACTTAAGGAAACATGAAGAACACAGGAATCTTTGTTACCATTTACTTCAGAATGTATATTTGACACTTCACTGATTAGGGACAAGATTTTAAAGAGCTGGTATGTCATCCCTGAAATTATATTCCATTTATGGTTCTAGACATGTCTCACATGTTTTGTAGTCCTGCTATTTTCATTTCTGCAACCCCTATGATGGATGGCAATATATGAGCTGCAGTAGAGCACCTTCAAAAGAGCCATAAACGGGCACTTAGGAACTTAGTGAAAGATCATACCATTTCCTAGTGGACAGAGTGCTTAACTCCATTAGTGCCATAGGCTGATTAAATCACCCCACATCACATTTCAAAAGCGTTTCAGCCAATTAAGTCAGCCCCACAGTGCTCAGTTCATCTCTGCTTTTCTAGGGCCATAAAGATGTTGGAAACAAATTTATGAGCTAGCCTATAAGTGAAATGACTTATTGTACTACAGTTACGTTTAATACAGGTTTGTGAAAAATAAAAGGATGGGAAATATCTCTGATCAGGTGATTTTGGGATAGAAAATCACTGCATCAGAAAGTCTTAATTGCACTCTTCACGGGTTTTTCCCAGCTACAGCAGGAAAGCAAAGAACAAAGCAAACCAACCACCTGGAACAGAGGAAGAAATAAGCTATATTCATTTTCAGCCAGGTCCCCATTATAGTAATATCTCCTTGTAACATTAACAGTTCACCTGAATACCCCCAAGAAGCACAAAGAAAAGGGTGAATTTGATCCCTGATGTAACATCCATCTAGCTAACACATTTCAAAAGCATTTTTGACTGTTAGGTTATTCAATTCATTCCCATATTTCTAGCATCATACAGATGCAATGGTACTATCAGGGAAAGTACTGAATGCTTTCAATAATATCTACATGATTCATCACATGTACCTATGCACCACAAAAAGTGTGCTATATATCACTAAGTCCTTGACTGAAATGAAAAATAGGGTCACTTACATTCAGTACGTCAGACACAAAAACACCAGATTTGACATTAAGAAATGTAAGTTGTCAGAGAGAAACAATTCCTACATGAATACATGAATTTTTATTTCACTCAGAGTTTTCGTTCTCTCCTGATCTGAGGTTGCCTTTTGTATAGCTGAGTACAGGCCCTGATATGCATATTCAAGGTCTGGTATTCATTTGGATTCATATTTGGAAACAGTAAACACCAAGATACTGAAATTATCAAGATATGGACAAATTGGAGAGAGTCCAGAGGACATCAGCAATAATTATAAGAAGTTTAGAAAACAAAACCTAAGAGGAAAGACGGGAAGAATTCAACACGTTTAGTCTAGAAAAGAGAAGACTGAGGTGGGAACAGTCTTCAAATATGTTAAGGGCTGTTATAAAGAGGATGCTGATGAATTGTTCTCTATGTTCACTGAAGATAGGACAAGAAGTAAGCAATTTAGTATGCTGCAAGGAACATTTAGAAAGTTATTTTCTAACATATAACCTAACTATCAGGATAATTACTTAAGAAAAGAGGTTGTCATGCTGTCTGGAACCCCGAACTGATGGTATATTCTACAATTAGATTTCACCAAGCCAGTAACAAATGTGAACTCCTGGACCACTATGCCAGTTTTACCATGGAGTCATAGATAGTCCCCTGAGATGCTCTAGCTTATTTTGCCACCCAGACAATCTGGACTTTATGACAAAAGGTTATATCAACTAAAAATCACACCGCATCAGGTTACTCCCAATCCCAAAAGATCAGTCACTTCCCCAGATCAACTTAATACTCAGGATCTCACACCAAAAACCATTTGGCAGCCAGTTTTTCTCTAGTAAACTAAATAAAGATTTATTAGCTAAGAAAAAGAAATGAGAGTTATTGAGAGGGTTAACAGGTAAAATATAATAATAGGAGACGCAAAGTTTGTAAATCCAAAATGATAGCTGAGAAGTAGTAATCTGCCAGTTTCCAAAAAGTCTTTTCAGGGAAACCAGATATTTCTGGGGATATCCACTTTGCATTTGGTATCTGCCTTGTAAGGCTATGTCTACACTGCCACTTATGTCAGCAAAACTATATTGCTCAGCAGTGTGAATATTCCATCTCCCTGAGTGACATAAATTACATCAACATAAGCACTGGTGAGCATATCTTATGCCACTTGAGAGACTGTTCTTTTTATGTCGATGGGAGAGCTCTTTCCCTTTGGCATAGAGTGTCTTCACCAAATGCGCTGCAATGGCGCAGTTGTATCAGTATAGTTGTGTCACTGCAGAGCTGTATGTATAGACATGACCTTCAGTCCAAATAGTCAGAGATCTTCCTTGGTATCTATATTTATATTTTCTTCTCCAGACAACAATCTAAGAAGTGTTTTTACTCACACAGTGACTAATTGCTTTGAAGTTAGCACTCTTCTTCATTTACATTTCCAAGTCTCCAATCACATTTGATGGATAATTTTAGTTATTAGGATATACATGATGTAAATATAATTATGAGGGTATGTGCAATGTAAATGTAATGTAACAGCAAACAACAATTTTTCATTTGTTTTCATGAAGTTTACACATCAAACATCTTCTCATTTTAACACTAACACACACTTTGATCTAAAGTTATCGAATTACAGTGACATACATAATGTAATGCAATAATCAACAGGTTATAGATAAGTGAAAACAATACCATTAACATTTCCTTTGAAATATACTAACACACAAGTGAATTGGACAGATTACACTACAAAACCTTTTGACATTCCTTTTAATTTCTATTAGCATACTAGTGATTTAGTCTGAATGCACACTAATACACTTAACACTTCTTTAATATTCAAATACAAGTGAATTGATCTATGGCACTGCCTGAGCCCTGATCTATGGCCCTGTCACACAGATTACCTAGGGAGGTTATGAAATCATAGAATCGTAGGACTAGAAGGAATTTTGAGAGGTCTTCTAGTTCAGTCCCCTGCACTCAAGGCAGGACTAAGTATTATCTAGACCTCCCTGACAGATGTTTTCTAACCTGCTCTTAAAAATCTTCAGTGATGGAGATTCCACAGTCAACCTAGTCAATTTATTATAGTGCTTCACTACCCTGACAGTGAGGACATTTTTCCTAATTTCCAACCTAAACCACCCTTGTTGAAGTTTAAGTCCATTGCTTCTTGTCCTATTCTCAGAGGTTAACTAAAACAAATTTTCTCCCTCCTCTGTAACAACTTTTATGTACTTGAAAACTGTTATCATGTGTGTCCATTCCCCCCCCCCCCCCGCCTTCTCTTCTCCAGACTAAAGGAACCCAATTTTTTCAATCTTTCCTCATAGGTCATATTTTCTAGATCTTAAATCGTTTCGGTGCTCTTTGGACTTTCTCCAGTTTGTCCACATCTTTCCTGAAATGTGGCACCTAGAACTGGACACCACACTCCATTTGAGGCCTAATCAGTGCAGACTAGAGCAGAATTACTTCTTATGTCTTGCTTACAACACTCCGGCTAATACATCCCAGAAAGATGTTTGGGTTTTTTTTGCAACAGGTGTTACACTGTTGACTTATATTTAGCTTGTGATCCACTATGACCCTCAGATCCCTTTCCACAGTCATTTCCCTTCCTAGGCAGTCATTTCCTATTTTGTATACACGGGCATAGATTGGGTTGCTGCAGGGGGGGGGCATTGCCCCCGCAAACAGAATCATGTGCCACTACCTCCCCACCCCAATTTCTGCAAATGCCAAGCTGCCCTATAGGGCTTGGTCTGCTCAGCCTGTGCGGTGTGGGGGAGAGGAAGTGGGACTTAAAGACATCTAACTTGTCTAAGTAATTTTTAATTTGTTCTTTCCCTATTTTAGCCTCTGATCCTACCTCATTTTCACTGGCATTCATTAACTTAGATGTCCAATTGCTACTAAACTTTCTGGTGAAATCTCAAACAAAAAAGTCTCATTTAGCACTTCTGTCATTTCCACGTTTTCTGTTATTGTTTCCCCGCACACACCCTCTTTGAGTAATGGGCCTAACCCTGTCCTTGGTCTTCCTCTTTCCTATGATGTGTTTGTAGAATGTGTTCTTGTTATCCTTTATGCCTCTATCTTAATTGTATAATTTGAATGTTTGATTTTAACCAAAGTGTTTTAGTTAAATTGTCTCAACTAGTATGATTTACCAACTATTCTTTAACTGGGGTAATGGGGAAAGAGTAATTTATTTTACCATTCTCAATTTTGTATTTTTTTTGTAAGAGGACTTTTTTTTTTTTTTTTTTTTTTTTAAACTATATACTTAAGTGAGTGGTTGGTTAACTGGTTAACTGACTAGCTAACTGAATGATTTCAGCAGAGGAGGAGACGCAGTCTACATGGATTCCAACTGAAGATTTCTATAAGTAAATGAAGGGAAAATGTTGCTTTTGACTCAGCAGATTTGGTGACCAAAGAATCTAACTGAGACTCAGGTGAACTCAACCTAAGCTTTTGGTAACTCTGAGTTTCTTCTCACCTGTTTAGATTTAATTTGTTTTCTTTATTTATGTTTATGTATAACTGTGAAGATAATGTATGGTGCTTATAAAATAGCCAAGTTATGTTGTAAAAGCTAAATTATTATTATTATTTATTATTATTTATGTTCTTTATCATAAGTTTTAATAAAGTTGGTACTTAAGTTCATTCCTTTTGTTCTTTTTGGGAACATGGGGAGGTTGACCCTGTGCAATCCTTGCTGAAAATCCTTAATGACTGAATTCTGGGTCTCCAGCTGCTTTTCTATGGGAGTTGGATTTTTTAGACACTGGAGAAGGGCCTGAGGTGATCTATAGCCCAACCAAAGGCTATATTAATTCATGTGTGCTGGAAAGATGAAGACTGTTCCCAGAAGTACAAGTAATTATGTCCGTTTACAAGGTACATGGTATCCTTGCCAGTAGTGTGATATAACAATATGGTGCCTGAGCCTGACAATAACATCCATGTTATGAGAAGTTTGAAAGGAATAGCCTGACAAACATCAGCTGCAGTAGCATGAAAAGAAATCTGCTTGCATAATGCTTTTAGTTGCTGCTAAGGAGATCTTGATTTAATCAGCCAGAAATGCTTGATTGTCTTACTATTTGTGAGGCATTTTCTTCTCCTTCCTTCCTAAGAATATGTTCTTAGTTTTGTAACTGTAGGTAGTATGGTGAACAAATTAATGTGCTGCAGTGGTTGTGATGCTTGCAGTCAAAGAGTTACTCAATATATTATTTATGGGTTACACTGTGGGCCAGCAGAGAGGGAGAGAGAAAACTTGCATACTAAAATCAATACAAATAATAATAGCCTCTCACAAGGGAAGCCCCAGGGGCTGAATATCTCTGGTTTCTTTCTTCACACAAATGATCTCCCCGGACTACTGTTTCAGTGTTTTGCACCATCAGTCATAGTCAACTACTATATTTCTTGTCTCATGAAAATCCTCTCGTTTCTATGCCAAAATAAAACAAAATCATATAGCAGTAGGCAGTCCAGTGATGGGCTCATTCTCCAGCTCAATGGTCCTGCAATGACAGTAGCAGTAGGGCATGCCATACCTAAGCTGTTCCTTACACACACAGCCTATCAGTCAATTCTAAAGTGACCAGCTATATTCCCAGACTATCCAAGCCTGCATGCTTCCCCATTCCCTAGCACTGGCTCAGTCATCTTATTTTCCATTTTATTTTAAGCAGTCTTTGCATATAGATAAATAAAAGTCTCTAAATTGTACAGGCGTAATACCTGCCCTTTCCAGGTTACTATGCGGCCAGTCCACCATCCAATCTAGTATTCAGTAGCTAAGATAATCTAAAATCAAGATCTAACCTATAAGTAATATTTATTATTCAATTAATTAAATTAACTTACATGGAAGAACAATTAAACATAGCCAACAGGTCAATAGTATGAAAACTAAAGCCCATTGATAAAATTTCAAATATGGAGAATAAATATATCTATATCTAAAATATATCTAATATCCACAGGATACACGAAATGAATGTTCGGGTTCACTGTTTATCGCTAAAAAGAGCCAACATATCTGTCGTAGCATACATAGCAAGTCTGCACACACTTTCTTTAAAACTTTTAAATTTATCAATACCTAAAATTTTAAAAATTTCATCATTTCTTTCACTCCATTTACGTCTCGCCCCAACCACAAATCCAAGGAAGTGGATGATCTTCCCACCAGTGAGCTGCAGCACCTCCTCCTCCAACTCAGAGTAGTATGCCTCCTTCTCACCGTGGGCTGCCTCCACACTGTCAGCTTTGTCTTCCCATCTAACTGTGACATCCACAACGGATACCACTCCTTCCTTTTCAATAATGAGGTCGGGTTTTCTCAACTTCCCTTCTTTATTATGAAGGTAAGGTTCAATCCAAATTTTACATCCTTTATTTCCTACTTTATCAATTAGTGCTTTAACGATTCTATTATGTCTTTTAATTCTTGCTTCTTTCATTTTTATGCACTGACCAGAGATATGAGGAATTGTCTGTTTGACCTTACCACACCATCTACATAACCCTTCCTCCATCTTCCGTCCTCTTGCTAGAGCTTCCCTGGTGGGAAAAACATTCGCTCTTGTTTTCAATGCCGCAATCAGAGAGGAGGACCTGGCCAAGCAAGGATATTTTAAAAACGAATTACTAATACAATCATTTTTAAAATATTTAATACCAATTCCCTGACATCTTAAATTACTCCATTTTAAAAACTCTTCATCTCTCCACATTTTAGGATTAGCCGTTTTAGCACTATATATTAAAATTTTCTCCACTAAATTTTCCCCAGCATATAAAAACAAGAAATCTATCCAATCATCTTTGGAGACAATATGTCTCCTCCATTTATGAATTAACATGTTTGGAATTTGGGTACTAAATTTTGTAACTGCTAAACCCCCATCTCTAGTTCTAGCATAGAATAGCCCGTCAGTTGTACACTGGGGAAGATGTAAAATCTTTTTAAGAGTGTTCCTAACTTAAACATCTAATTCATTTAACATATAAAGTGGCGGCTC
Source organism: Emydura macquarii macquarii (assembly GCF_026122565.2). Taxonomy (NCBI): domain Eukaryota; kingdom Metazoa; phylum Chordata; order Testudines; family Chelidae; genus Emydura; species Emydura macquarii. The sequence goes on along the minus strand of NW_027131500.1, from coordinate 4,892,117 downwards.
GATTAAAAGTAATTCATAAAAAACTCTTGTTAAAATGTAAACTTTTAAAATGATCAATTTCTGCGCAGGTTTTAACGGAGCCTTACATAAACTTTCACACCAATCAACTAATTTTTCCTTAGGGGAATTATTAGCCACTCCCACCCATGGATCTATTCTTGCACCTAGATATCTTTCAGACCCACCAGGTTGAATATAATCAATTAATTCATCACCTAATCCCCATTTATCTTTTGGGTTGATAACATAAGTTCCCATGCTTTGTCTTTTTAACATTTACTTTTAAACTTGAATTTTTACAAAACTGATTAAGAATTTTTAAATTCTTAACCATCCCCTTATAGGACCTACTTAATATAGCGATATCGTCAGCAAAGGCCAATGAAGTTATCTTTCTACCCTGCACTATAGAACCATCTCCATCTTCCAATTTATATAAAAGAGGGTCCATGGCTATATTAAACAAAATAGGGGAGAGCGGATCACCTTGTTTAACTCCACTCTTAATTAAAATAGGTTCTGTCTTATCCTCACCAACACTAATTTCAGTGTAGCAATCTGTATACAAATCCTTTACAATATCAATAAAACTCTCTGATATCCCAAATCTCTTTAACCCCTTTAAAATGTGACCATGGCCAACCGAATCAAATGCCTTAGCAAGATCAATAAAAACAACAGCTATTTCATCTTTATTTTTCTTGGCCCCTTTAATTAACTTTTCTAAAATCGATATATTTTCCTCACAGCCAGGGGCTGCGATAAAACCTTTTTGTCTGGGGCATAATTTAACAGCACTTGATAATCTTTTAGCTAAAATTTTTGTATACAACCTAATCCAAATTGAACCAATAGTCAATGACCTCCAAGATGATATTTTCTTCAGCTCTTGTGGATCCTTGACTTTAGGAATTAGGATCATACGATTGCCTTTAAAACACTCTGGAATCTGTCTATTTAAAAACCAAATATTAAAAATCCTTACTAAAATCGTACTGTCTAAATTATAAATATCCCATAAATCCTTAACCTTAATTCCATCTGGTCCAGGAGCACTACTATTATCAATCTCTCTTAAGGCTTCTCTAATTTCATCAATTGATAAAGGCCAATTTAAAATTTCATTATCTACCACTTTTTACTTTTGGCCACCCTCTGGTATTCCCATGTCCTTCTCTACCCAAAATTTCTTTATAATAGGTTTCAATCTCCTTAACTGCTATCTTACAAGTCGCTTTATCAGGTTCTCCCATAATGATCCTAGCCAACCTTTTCTAATCTTTTTCAAAGAGGGTTTGATAGAATCTAAATTTAGCTTTTCTCCCAGCATATTTTCTATTTCTATTATATTTATCAGGAGGCTTACCCATTTTTCTTCCTTGTTTCCCATTATCATTCTGTATATTATTTTCTTTATTATTTTCCAAATTCTCTACATCTTCATGAGGAGAGTTCATCAATAATTTACATAATTCCTCAAATAATCCCCAACCTTCTGCTACAGTGGTAGAAGCATTTAATTGCTGTTCAATAAAATCCAATTTCTCTAAAATATGAGTCCCATTACACCTAACTCCTGTTAAAATCCTATCAATTAAAATTTTATTTTAAGGGTTTAATTTTCTCACGTGGAGGAATATCTTCTAAAATATCTCCCATCCCGCCCTCTTCCCATAAAACCATAGAATCTTCATCCTTTTTAACCTTATTCTTGGCCAGGTCCCTCCTCTTATCTGATATTTGCTTATTTGTTTTTGTTTTTAATTCACTTTCTATACACTTATTAATATTTCTAGTCCCCGCATATTTTATTTCAAGCTGAATCAATAATTCAATTTCCTCTTCTGTCCATACCCGAGAGCGACTTGTTTTCCCAACCACTCTAGCTTCCTTTCTTTCCTCATTCCTCACCGCGGGATACCTATGTCTGATGTGTTGACTCCGCCCTGAGCGAGTATAGAAGGCAGACCCACAGACCGTGCAGGCATACTTCTTCTCTGAGTTATCCACCTCCTTGGGCCTGCACTTGGGGTAGTGGCAAGCTATGTTATGGAACTGCGAATGTTTACCACATTTTTTGCAAATAACTCTTATTGAAGTGCTTTTATGTACATTATTTATATGCTTCGCCCATTTACCGAAACTAGCTAAAATTTGTGAACATATAGGACAATTAAAACAATCTTACATCTTAGGTATGTAGTGCTCAGCCCTCCCTCCCTGCACACCCTCTCTCCCTTCTACATACACCCTAGTCCCAATCAAGGAAATTTATAAAGGGAAGCCTAAATTAAATAAATAATTCAAGTGATTCATCTGTACAAATACATTCATTTTTCATAGTGCAACTCTCTGTATTTAACAGGACTGTGCATTAGGGTATCCGAATAAGGCTGAAGATCTTAATATTTAGGCAAACTCCAATATCTCTTCTTGTTTTGTGCATAAAAAATAGTTAATAAAAATACTGAGGTCATATATATATTTCCATTGGCATTTCTTACCTCAGGGAGCCATTTATGCATTGTTGTTCTACTTAGTATTTCACCTTTCCACAGTGGAAAATGCCAGTTTTCATTCTTCTTTTGGTATCATCATAATAGACATTCTTTCTTCTTGTTAGTCATCTTTATTTTAACTGCCTGTAGCTATATTCATTTCCAGGTAGCTTTACAGAAATGTACTGGGTACAAAAACTTGCACAAAAGTAATTACATCTCCTCTCTTAAAAATAAATTATAGTAACACTCTCCCTTGAATCTCATTTCTCTGCAAATATAGATTGTATTAAAGTTACCGTTTTTTGTACTTTTAAATTGTTACCATTTCACTTAAGCTATAGCATTATCTCATCAACATCAGTAGGTGCATTTTCATTAAATTGCTTTCAGTTTGTACTTGTTACCTATATAACAGTAGGGCAGGGGTAAGGGAATGAGCATTTATGGTGAAACTGCTGAAGATGGTTGCTTTGGCAAGATTCTTAAATATGAAATATCTGGCATTTTTTACTTTTTTTTTAAAACTTTTTTTTTCATAGGCAAAAGCTGTTTTGTTTTTCTTCTACTTGATGGAAACTATGGGCCTATACTTATTTGATGCTCAGCATATCACAAAACCTGTGGACCAAGTGTGACAACAGAGATTTTGCAGCTCCAGGCGAGAAGAAAATAGGAGAAACAGTGGAGATTTTCCACCCACAAAAATATGTTTACTCAAGGACAAATAAGACAAGACGATATGCATGTTTTCTGAGGATGTCTACTGTTTCTTTAAATCTGTAGCTGGAGAAGAAATGAAAAAGCTTATAGGCAGAAACGCTACAGTGAAACAGAGATAGTATCAGTCTTAAAGCTACTTTGACAATATTTCCTCATTCTAATAAAGTTCCTTGTTCAGTGTTAGATAAAGGCTACTCTTCCTCTGTCTACACCATTGTCACATGATGAGTTTGATGTTGCTGCATGGTGTCCATGTTCAATGATTGCTTTTCCTAAATGCAAGTAGCATTTCAAACCCATATTACCTCTGTTGATTATCCCTTATATTATCATGTCCAACTGTGATATCTATTTTATTTTTCTAATTGGTATTTAATGTCTATTCCACTTATAAAACCGATTTCTAGTATTGTATATTCCTGGTGGATACAGGAGTCATCTTGGACATTCTACATTAGCTGATTATATTGATCCCAATTACCAACATTGTCACAAGCTTTTTCTCTCTATCACATAAGGTTGAAATTTACAGCCATGCACTGTCTAAAATTATTGATACTTTTGCATCTGTATGCACTTGTGTGATGAATCCAATTTTTCATGCTCAGCAGTATACTGTGTTAGTTCTGGATATGAACCAGAGGACATAAGGTAGTGTTTTTTTCTTTGACTTGTTGATTATTTTCAAGGCTGGAAAAAAAATCACACTAATTTGTACAAAGATGTTTTGAAACAAGATAAAACTGATTACTATACAGCAACCTAATTGAAGTGCAAGCTAATTGCCCTTCTTTTAGTTTAATGCCATCAATGACACAAAAAATGCATCCAGATTTTCCAGGCAGTTTTTTTTGCTTTTAACCTTAAATTTGTTGTTAGCTTGTTTCATTTTGAGATTAGAATTAAGAACAGTTGGAATTCCCTGTTATATCATAGTAACACTAATATTAAACTTTTCTTATACTCGCAGACTCAGGTTAGCAATCTCTATATAACTTGTCTTCTCATTTTTTCATTCTGTAACATGTAAGGGCTACTGAGAATCTATCAATTAGTAAAATAATCTATATAGTCTTGACCATATAAAACTATGGTTCTTGCAAATTTAACCATTGCATTGATACTTTACTAGTCCATTTAATTAAGATTGATCATCCCTCATTCTGTATCTTTGAAAAATTAAAATATTGAATGTCTGGATACATAAACCATCTTATATTTTATGGACCAGCAGAAAAATAGTCAATGACAAAGGGTCATACTTTGCCAGCTCTGAATCCCCAACTTTTGAGATACATATGATTCATGGGACATCTTGAAAAGAAAATTCTATGTAGATGAAATTGTGTGTGCATCTTTTATGCAAAGCACCCCGCTCAGTCTTGAGGGACAATGGCGGTCTCCTCTGGCAGGCCAGGCCTGGGGTAAATCTGCCCCACCCTAGATGAGGATTTTGCTTTTTCTCCTTAGCACCTCTTTCTTAGTGTGGTTGGGATGGGCTTTGGTTTGGGCCTGTAGAATGTCCCTCCACCCTATAGGGTAGCAGATAAGCCGATCAGTCTATAACACCCAGACCCCAGGAAAGTACCTTTCTCTGGCCCCTTTGGTGGGGCTGTAGATGTGGTGATGTCATCTTGGAGGGGAGAGCTGTATCAGCCTTCCCCCCCCCCAGCTGGTACCTGTGTTTTTCCTTTGCTGCTTCCCCGCTAGGGAGAAGCACTATCTCTTAAAATGGAGAAATCTTTCCTCCTACAGCCACAAGCCTTCTAACAGCTCTTTTTAAAATTTATTCCCCTTCTCTAGCAGAGGCGGGGTGGGAGATTTAGTAGGCCGGGGGTAGCCTTTAATTGGGCCCAGGTGCCTCTAATTGATCTGCAGTAACCTCACCCCTTCCTTTTCTGAAGTCTTAATCCTCTGTTTGTCCAATACAATGAGTTGTTATGGAGATGCTGTCAAAAGTAGAGAATCGTGCCAAATCAAACCCCACCATAAGCAGTCCAGCTCCTATTCAGCTAAGACTAAATTTAGTCATATGACTTATAGTGAAGAATAAATAGCAAGAACACTTTGATAACATATATCCAGTTTTCATGAAAATCCCATTAGTAATTAACTGCAAAAACAAAATAGAAAGAATGGGGGAAAAAAAAAAAAAACAGAAAATACTGAATATAATCAGATACTGGTAATAAGAAAATTGATATATTGTTGATTTTTCAATACATATATAATATTTCATTAGAATATGATGGGAAGCTGTAACCTTTTTTTAGCTATATGGAGAAAGTCCTAACTTCAGGAAAAATATACATAGTATTCTCTCCTTTATAGCTTTATTTAAATATTTACTTTTTTTTCCTCAGAACTATTTTAAAGGTTTTTTATATCTGGTGCTTATGTTCCTGAAGTGTCTAAACTTTAGGGCATTTGGTGTAAAGGGATATTTTTGGATATAAATAGTAACATACACTATGGGCTTGACCCAAACCACACACAAGTCAGCGGGATTTTTTTGGTGGACTTTGGATCAGTCCATTTGAGTGGTTGTGCAATAGTAGTCCTCTTGGAATTTCTCAGCTCATGCTTTTTATCTTGAAATAGCTGCTTGCATAGGGCAATGACTAAGCTGGATAAGTGACCCCCATTAATGTTTGAAACCAAGTTAGAGTAGTGTGATGGGGTGGACTAGGTCTGGAGGCCTCCTGCTAGAGAAATTGTGGCCCTGCCACAGCGGGCCCCAAAAAAGGGCAGTAGAGAGGTCCTCCAAGCTGCCAAGAGTGGCTATCTGGGAAGCAGCCAATCAGAGAGACTGCAGGGAGCCGCCAATCAGGGCCCAGCAAGCTAATATAAGAAGAGCTGCAGGCGAGCATAAGATCAATTCCTTGCCGGAGCTGAAGGAGTGTGGATTGTGTACCTGGTTGGCTGGGGGAGCCGCAGGACCTTGTACAGTGCAGGCAGAGGCTGGGAAGAACAAGAGAAAACTATGAACTGATTGTTGGGCTCCATCAAGATAAGGTTCTAAGGTAAGTGTGAAGATGATATAGGGCCACAGGGAAATGACTCAGGGAATTAGAGCAACAGTATGGTTTAGATAGAGACATGGTGGATGGCTGCTATCTACTGGGTCCCTGGGCTGGGACCCAGAGAAGAGGGCAGGCCTGGGTCCTTCCTACCACTGATGAAGTGGCCTGAATACTGAGCAGAACTGGAAGGGGAACAGAACTGTTTAGTGGCACAGCTGAAGATCTGAGGCCAGAGAGCAAAGAGGGGAGGGAGCCTGGGGGATACTGCCCCACACCAGGGCCAGGATTGCTTGAAGATCAGAGACAACTTGAGAGAGGAGAGAGAGAGAGAAAGAGAGAGAGCGCGCCCAGAAGACTGACAGTTCAAACAAGGCCACTGGGGATTGGTTCTTGGGACTTATACCCCAGAAGAGGATTGATTTACCTAACAGACTGTGTGAGAAACCAAAGGCCAACCACAAACAGAGTAGAAGCACATGCAATTGAACCAGGGGGTGATCACAGGAAGTGAGTATGATTTTACAAGTACTAACTGCTAAGGGCACTGTTTGTTTGTTTATTTAAACTTAAGTGTATATCTCCCCTTATTAATCTAAATATGTGTATCTATCCCTGTGTGTGACAAACCAAACCCAATATAAATCAGTGGAAAATGCATGCACAGGAAAAGGCATGCACATGTAGGAATAGAGGTAGTCCCATAGAGGGTACCACAGTGCAGATGTACATAGAATGGATTGGGGACACCTACAGGAACTTTGACCATATGCTGCAACCTTACAAGTATACGCTTATCTTGGGTTATGTTTACATAGTGTAATAATCCTGGGTCTGTGTGACCCTGTGCCTGCAGACTCTTTCCAAGTCCATGCTTTAGTGTCCATACTGCATTTGAAACCCAGGCCTTTCAACTTTGCTAGCACAATCATGCTGCAACACACCGACCCGAATCAAAACTTCAGCTTCTGTAGTCATATATTATCATATCCATGGGTTCCCAGCACCCTTGCCAGCAGTAGCCACCCTGGGGTTTGATTCATAGTGGGGTGATGGGATGTACCAGGCCCTTTGAGGCCCCCAGGCGGAGGCCTCATGGTCCTACCACACTATGCCCCAGGAAAAGAGCAAAGAAGGTGGTTGTCTATGCCAGCGTAGAAAGGCTTCAGGGAAATAGCCAATCAGAGAACAGCAGGCTCAGATAAAAGGAGCTGGAGGGTGGAGCAGGTCAGTTGCTGGATGGGACCAGAAGGGTGAGGATGGATTGGAAGGTTGTGAAACTCTTCAGGTGAGGAGGCCTGGGAGAGACCCTGCTCAAGCAGGGAATAGACAGAGAACTCAAGGATCATAATCCTATGGTAATGGGTGAAGGTGATGGGACAAAGTGGGAAGAAGTCCAGGGGATGCAAGAGCAGCAACTACTAAAGAAAGCAGCATATGGCTGCTATTTGTGGAGTCCCTGGGTTGGGAAATGGAGTAGTGGGCTGGTCACCCACTGCTGAAGTGGCCAAAACCCTGAGAAAGGGATACATTTTTTGTTTAGAAGCCTATGCACAGGGTTTGAATGTAAAGACTTAAAAATGGGGCTGAAGACCCTTCAGACGCTCAATCATTTGTTGAGCTTTGTTACTCTCACCCCAGATGGGGACTGAACTAGGGCAATAAGAACTGATAAGCAAGGAGTCTCCAGCGGGAAAGCCCTGGGGGCATTGTTCTATACCATGGCAGGCATGGACTTAAAGCTAGCCCAGAAGGGGCTGAGGACTGAACCCAGAGACGGCTAAAAACTTGAACAAGGGCATAGGGACAGGCCCTGTTGGACTTTTCACCCCAGAAGAGGTTTGTTCATGCATATTGATTGTGTGATTTGGCTGGAGGACTGATGAGGTTAACAGCCCAGAGACCACTGGGAGGAGAGTGTGTGTGCAGGTTCACACCCAACCAATGGAAGGTGTTGATGAGATGTGAGCATTCCTGTCATATGTAGGTTGTGGAAGTTCTTGTCTATTCATCCCATGGAAGTTGACCAGAATTTTTTTTGAGTGGTTTTAGACCACTAACACATCCAGCCAAGTCATCTTGTATCTGCATATTCCCAGTAGCCAAAGCCATCATCAACATGCATCCCAGTCTGGTGGAAACTTCATCTCACTTTCAGTCCTGTTTTGGGAATCAGGTAGAGCATCTCTAAGATACCGGTAGACATTTTGGAGGCAGTTTTTTGTCAAAGGCACCTCTCACAGGGGGTACTACTGTGCCTCAGCTGATGTGCTCATGCCTTTTTCCTGAACTGCAGATTCCCCCTATGCAGACTGACTCCTCTGGAGCAGGGCTACAAACACAGACTGGTAGAATCATATTGTGATGTGAAACTTTGATGGCCAGAAGTAGGTCCAGAACTTCTGAGTGAAAAAGCACACATTCCTGGAGGTTTGATCAACTTGCCCTAGCCCGTCAGCAACATTGACCACATGAGGGATGCCATGCCAGTCCAGAAGCAGGTTGCTGTAGCCATAAGGATGCTGGCATCCCAGATTGCTACAGGTCCAAGGCTAACCAGTTTGGAGTTGGCAAATCAGTTTTGTGTAGCAAAGGTTTTTGAAGTAATCAGGACTGCAACATATCTGAAGGTAATAGGAACTGTCACATTCTGGGTGGGCAATCCAGACCAGTAAAGAGTTGTCACCACTTGCCCTGCAACTTTGGGTGCCTCAAGTCTTTCCTGTTCTGACTTCCAACTTGGATTATTCACAAACAGCCTAACAGTATGCAAGTCACATCTTGAGTATGTGTGTCTAGCTGCACGCCTGGTCCAGCAGCCTGTCAGCAACACTCCAGTCATCTTCTGACTTTCCGTGAGCCTGGGTTACTTGCAGGATGGCCCTAACACACACCCAGTCCTGAACATTCCCAAAAAGAGTTTTCTGCACTCTGCAATACTTTTTTGTACAGTTCAGCTATTAGAGGTCCTTTGCCACAGTAAAGGGTCAATATTCAACAGTTTCCTACTTTAACTGGAGTTACCAGACAGTTCAGTTTAAACACAGCCCTGGGTTGGTTTAGATTAAAAAAAACATGTTTAACTATGAATTTTAATTGTATTCAAGTATAGGAGACAAAGTTAGAAATGGTTGCAGGCAAATAAAAGTGAAAACACATCTAAAAGTCTAAAACTTAATCTAGCAAGTTTTGGTTTAATATTTTGTTCAAGATGGAGTTTTCCACCCACAATCTGCTAGCAAGATGGTGACTGACCCTTTCCTGGGTCAAGATCTCTTCTAGAGGTCCAACAGTGCTGGTGCCTTGTCTGTTGTAGGTGAAAGACAGACAAAAGAGAACTTGTGGTTCTCTGCCCCTTTCTTTTACAATCCAAGTGGCTTCTTCTGAAGATTCCTCTTCAAATAAACTTTGCTTTGAAAGGTAAAGAAGGTGACATGCAGTCTGGTGGTGAAGGCTCCATATTCTTTCTTCCCACCTGTGTGAGAGATGCAAATTTTGCTTTTTCCTGCCACTTCCTCACCCTGCTGTCTTGAGGACTGTTTACTAATTCTATGTAAATAGAAGCAAACACATTTAACAACTTCTGTCTGGGCATTGCTGTGTAGCGTTGAAAGTATGCTAAAAACATCATACTGGGGGCCTTCATAACTTTGTACACAAAGTTCCTACATACATTTCATCATGATATTTGACTAGCAAGTTTCAAATGATACCTCACAATGCATATTTTGAACAAAGATTATTCCAATCATTTGTAGTGTGAATACAGGGGTACTTTTGGTCACAGACAATACAGATGTTCCTGAAATAATTGCTGGCTGAGAGAATGGGCCACTGCTGGGATTCACATGCCTATAATTTGCCCTCTACAAAGACACCTGGGTACCTAAACTCAAACAGTACTACTCCATCATTATGCAGGCCCTGGTCAACCACAGGGGCAGATTCATGGACACTAATATGGGATACACTGGCAGGGTACATGATACCAGGATGTTCCAGAGATCTGGACTTTACCTTCACAGACAAGCTGGGACACTAGTCCCACCCAATGACATTGTTAGAAATGGGTCACTGCCCTACTGTTACTCTAGAGGACCCAATTTACCTGCTGTTGCTATGGCTTATGAAGCCATATCCTGATATCAGAGGATGAGTCAAAAGAACATTCAACTATGCATGCAGTAGTTGTAGGATGATAGTGGCATGTACAAATTGTGTTGGTGTCGTCTTCAAAACCATTTGGATGCCAGCTTTGTCAATGCGGTCCACATTATTGTGGCCTCCTGTGTCCTGCACGATATCTGCCAGGAGAAGGGGGAACATTTTCACCAGGAATGGACTCAAGATGCTGCTGGATTCCTGAACCAATATACACAAACAGACAGTGCACTTGTCATGACTGGTGCAGGATCCACATGAACAGTGGAAATCAGACTTTTTTTGTGCATCATTGGGTTTACCACTCCCATGCATGAGGGAAAATGAAATGGTATTTGAAGTTCCACTGTTTATGCTGGTGGGACAGTTGTGGAATATTTTTTAAATGTGTTATTCTGAATTATGTATATGCCTTCCTGAAATGTAGGGAGAAGTGTTATGTGTAGTATAAATACTGGCCCTGAACTTGAACTCACTGTTTATAGATTACTGTGAGTAATTTTTTATTTATGAAATGTATTGAGAATGGGCATGTGATGCTTGTGCCACTTATCACTACATATAATAAAACTTGCTATTGTAACCTTGTGTTGAAATTCAACAATTTATTTTATACCTTTGTATACCAGTTTAAGAACCAGCAAAGCAGACCAGCTACAATCAAAACATACAACACAATAACTAAACTGGATATCAAAACAGTGGAAAGTGTATGTTATCAAATTAGATAGCCAACTATTTGAGTGTCCCCTGTCCTTCAGTTTTCCTTGGCCTTTCAGCTGGGTTAAACATGTGGGCTGCACTTAACTGGAGTGGATAAATACAGGCTGTACAGTTGTTAATTCCATGTGCTACTGTTCTTTGCCAGTGACATAGTCCAGCTAATATCCGAATTGTCCTGCAGACTACACAACCTTTGGACAAGATACCATGGAAGGCATTTAGGGCATGGGAAAGAACAAGAGCTGAAGATGGTATGCTGCTCTTTGTCTTGCTCCTTCAATCTAAGGTCATGCTCAGTGAATCTTTCTCTGCTAGTATCTCCTTGTGCTGTGCAGCCTCACTCCTTTTCCATCCTTCTTGCATCCTCATTCCTCTGATATTCAATCTGATCCTTCTGGAAATCAGATTCATTTTTATCTAGAATCTTTCCCATCAACTCATTTTGAACTTTTCTTTCTCCTTCCCCCAGTCGATGAATCTGCTACCCCAGGCCCTGTGCCATGTGTTTACCCTGCAGAGGTGGAAGGGCCTCGAAAGGAAAAATGAAAAAGCACCTTTATTGTCTGACCATGATAAAATATTACATTCCCTACTCTGTGAAAGCGGCTGCTTTAATTCAAGGTCAATGTGACAGGGTACTGGCAGAGCACTCAGGGTTAAGCCACTCCCCTGCCACTAGAGCCCTAATTAGATGGGGAATGGAACCAGCTGAGTGAGCCTGCAGGGACTGGGCTAATGAGGAGCAGCTGTGAAGCTCATTAGATAGGCCCTGTAAAAGCTTGCAGGATGGAGCTCAGGAGGTGGACCAGAGGTTCACTGAAGGAAGGAAGTAGGAGCAGTAGGTGGAAGGGGGCTGAGGTCAGCCTGAAAGTTGGAGATAGCTGGGCTGACCTGACCTGACCTGGTGTCTGAGACTGTGTGGCCCCAGGCCAGAGATTGTATCTGTAAATAGTCAGTTGTGGGAAGAAAGCCTGTAAATAAAGAGCTCTAGTGGGAGCATAAAACTGCATCTGTATGTGGTTTGTCAGAGAAGAAGCCTGGAGAAGCAAGGGGGAAGCATAGACCCCTTTACAGTCACAAGATATTTTTTATCAGTGGGTTGTATTTTATTCAGATACAAAACACTCCCCACTTCCAATGCCCTGTGGGGAAGAACTGAAAGCATCACATAACAGGGCAAGATGTGCATATATAAAATTCAGTTGAAATTATTTCTACTTCACCTTTATTTTTTTCCAGGGTGGACCAAGGACTCCTCAGTTGGTCTAGTCACTGGCTAAGGTTTTGCAATCCTTCTAGGCAGGACAGGTTCTGGAGAACATTGATATTCTGGAGGTCCTGGAATAAAAGAATGCTGGCCTTCAACTGGCCTAGAACAGAACATCAATCTGTCTATGCCAAGGAGATACATAGGCACCTAGTGACTGATCAGCACATCTTCAAATTAAAAAGGCTCATCAGTTAGTGGCATCCCTAATAAGCTTTACTTGCCCCAGAACATAACCAACAGTTAATGTTCCTTTTCTGTAAAACACTGGCTTTTCATCACTATCCAGCAATGGCCTATTTGGGTATTGGCCTCAGCACCATGGTCCTTTCTTAGCCTTCATCTGGCAGCTGCCTGTCCTCTGGTGGTGCCTATTACTAAGGGGTGGGATCAGTGCAGTCATTATAAGGGTGTCATCCCTGCTCAGCAGGTTGTAATGCACCACTGTGGGCTCAATGCTACAATTCCCAGTACATGGTCACATTCCTTGCAAAAGAGGCAAGAAGATTGGAAGTTCTTAGGAGGTATTAGAATCTCTCTTTGCAGTAGTCTGTCTTCAGCTGCTTGATTCACTCTGCATTATTCAACTGTCTGGTTGATCTCGAAAGCCACTTTAGCTTTGTAGACAGTTATTTCCTGTATTCTTACTGAAATCAAATGTCTTCCTTGTCTTGCACCAGAAGTCAACTAGAATTTGGCTGTGTTCCTCTGGCCAGCAAGCAGCATACTTGATGCTGGACTTCTTCTTATGGTGCTGGTCATAGCTAATACATTTAACCTGCATGTGTATTTCCAGCTGAGTAGTCCATAGGGAAATGAAACACTGAGCAGCTGCATTTGAACCAGGAGGTTGCTTCTTGTTCCTAGGAAATGAGTGGTAAATTACAGGATAGAATGGCTGTGAAACAGCCTCAGGGAATTGTGGGATAGTACTGACAGACTGCAGACCGGAGGCTGATGATCCAGACTTGAGCTGCATGCACACTGCAGAATACCTGGACTTTGACCTGTGTCACAGCAGTACTCTGGGTCGGACCCATTCTCATAGCAAGGTACACAGGCCTGAGTAAGATTTTTTTTTTTTTTTGGTGTGGACATAAGGGGGACATGGGCTTGAATCTGAGTCAGGGCTCAGTGTGTTGTGTAGACATATCCTTGGTGCCCATACAACTGGGATAGGTGAGGAAGAGTCATTACAAAAGTGAGAGACATGCAAACTTCATGTTGAACAGGAACCTCTAAGATGTGCAACTGATTTAGGCAGGGATAGCAGAGCAGAGCTCCATGCCTTTGAAAGGCTCCCTGTGCCAGGAGAATGAGTTAGTCTGGAGAAGCATGGCTTTGATACCTTTGCTTTATGGATAGTTGAAGATCAAGGGTTGCAAATACACAACAGATGTATTGCTGAACTCGTTAAGGCCTGATCCAACAAAGCACTTAAGGACCTATTTAACTTTAAGCATCTGTTTAAATGATTTGCTGGTTTGGGATGCATGTGGAAGGTTCCATGTGCCTACCCATTGCTCTAAGGATGGGTAGGGAGCACGGGCATTTTAGCTTCACAATTAATTTACTAGTTCTCTGCAACCAGAAGCAATTACTCCTGAGAACTTCATACAATTCATAAAAATTGAGAAAAGAGTTTCAGCTATTCTTATAGCTTGCATAATAGGGGATGTCCCTCCTACACTCATATAATCATAGAATATTAGAGTTGGAAGGGACCTCAGGAGGTCACCTAGTCCAACCCCCTGCTCAAAGCAGGACTAAATTTAGATAAATCATCCTAGCCAGGGCTTTGTCAAGCCACATCTTAAAAATCTCTAAAGATCGAGATTCCACCACCTCCCTAGGTAACTCATTCCAATGCTTCACTACCCTCCTAGTGAAAAACTTTTTCCTAATATCCAACCTAGACCTCCCACACTGCAACTTGAGACCATTGCTCCTTGTTCTGTCATCTGTCACCACCGAGAACAGCGTAGCCCCATCCGCCCTGCAACCCCCTTTCAGGTAGTTAAAGGCTGCTATCAATTCCCCCCTCATTCTTCTCTTTTGCAGATTAAACAAACCTAGTTCCCTCAGCCTCTCCTCATAATTATTGTGCTCATTTTTTTTTGCCCTCTGCTGGACTCTCTCCAACTTGTCCACATTCTTTTTGTAATGGGGGGCCCAAAACTGCACACAATACTCCAAATGCAGCCTTACCTATGCTGAATAGAGGGGAATAATCACTTTCCTTGATCTGCTAGCAATGCTCCTACTAATACAGCCCAATATGCTATTAGCCTTCTTGGCAACCAGGGCACACTGCTGACTCTCATCCGGCTTCTTATCCACTATAACCCCCAGATCCTTTTCTGCAGAACTGCTGTCTAGCCCATCGGTCCCCAGTCTGTAGCTGTGCATGGAATTCTTCCATCCTATTTGCAGGACTCTTCACTTGTCCTTGTTGAACCTCATCAGATTTCTTTTGGCCCACTCCTCCAATTTGTCTAGGTCCCTCTGTATCCTATCCTTACCCTCCAGCGTATCTACCACTCCCCCCAGCTTAGTGTCATCTGCAAACTTGCTGAGGGTGCAATCTACCCCATCCTCCAGATCATTGATGAAGATGTTGAACAAAACCAGCCCCAGGACCGGCCCCTGGGGCACTCCTCTTGCGACCGGCTGCCAGCTAAACATCGAGCCATTGATCACTACAAGTTGAGTCCGATGATCTAGCCAGCTCTCTGTCCATTTTATAGTTCATTCATCCAACCTATACTATAACTTGCTGATAAGAATACTGTGGGCGATTATATCAAAAGCTTTGCTAAAGTCAAGGTATATCACATCCACCACTTTCCCCACATCCACAGAGCCAGTCACCTCTTCATAGAAGGCAATCAGGTTGGTCAGGCATGACTTTCCCTTGGTGAATCCATGTTGACTGTTCCTGATCACCTTCCTCTCTTCCAAGTACCTTAAAATGGATTCCTTGAGGACCTGCTCCATGATTTTTTCAGGGATTGAGGTGAGGCTGACAGGTCTAATTCCCTGGATTCTCTTTCTTCCCTTTCTTGAAGATGGGCACTATATTTGCCTTTTTTTCAATCATCAGGGGCCTCCCCCCAATTGCCACGAGCTTTCAAAGATAATAGCCAATGGCTCTGAAATCACATCAGCTAACTCCCTCAGCATTGGATGCATTGCATCTGGCCCCATGGACTTGTGTATGTCCAGTCTTTCTAAATAGTCCTGGACCTGTTCCTTCAGCACTGAGGGATGTTCATCTCCTCCCCATTCTGTGCTGCCCAGTGCAATAGTCTGGGAGCTGACCTTGTCTGAAGACAGAGGCAAAAAGGCATTGAGTACCTCAGCTTTTTCCACATCCTCTGCCACTAAGTTGCCTCCCCCATTCTGTAAGGGGCTCACGCTTTCCCTAATCTTCCTCTTGTTGGTAACATACCTGTAGAAATCTTTCTTGTTCCCCTTCACGTCCCTTGCTAGGTGCAACTCCAGTTGCACTTTGGTCTTCCTGATTTCATTCCTGCATGTTCGAGCAGTATTTTTATAATCCTCCTTAGTCATCTGACCAAGCTTCCACTTCTTGTAAGCTTCTTTTTCACATTTAAGCTCACCAAAGACTTCTTTAAGCCAAGCTGAGCGCCTACCATATTTGCTATTCTTTCTGCACATCGGGATGGTTTGTTCCTGCGCCCTCAATAAAGTTTCTTTAAAATACAGCCAATTCTCTTGGATTCTTTTCCCCCTCTTCAGCTGAACCACTAAATTTATACCTGCACTAGTTTCTTGGGGATTCATGCACAAATAAGATAAGTACAAGCCAAATATTTTATATTCAGTTACAGTTTGAAGTGGAGTTTAAGTGAAAGGGGACTGAGAAAAGGGCTGTAGATTTGCTAAGATGAAGTAAGGTTAAAAAAAAGGGTTCCTGTGACCTTGTGATCAGTGCAAGGGACGAGGCAAGGGTAGTGGATTCTACAAGTTACATGAGCTCTTTCAAATTATTCAAAAATAAATGGTGCTTTGAAATGTAGGGGAATGAAGCTTTATCTATTGATTTTTCTGCACCATATAGAGTGCATTTAAATTTATAATAAATGTGGGTTTTGAAAAATATGGACATTGAAGGGAAGACAGAAAGATACAAAGTATAAGTGCCAAATTAGCTATATATTCTCCCTCTTTCTGTGGCTCTGTATGTATCTATTAACATTAACGTAATTGTGTTTTATTTGAAAATACAAAGTAACTAAAATGCTTTTTTACACATGACAAAAAATCTTAAAATACCAGTTGAAGAAAATTGTGTAGATTGAGCAAGAGGCTATTACCCTGAGTGGGTGGGGCTGTTGTGTATCATTCCAGTGGTGAAAATCAGCCTTCTGGCTGTTGGTGGCCATGGAAAACTACTGGAATGGTTTGCCTTCTGCTCTACAAATGTCATCCTTGAATACACATTTATCTGCTTCTTCACGCATTCTTTCCTGTGTATCTTACACACTGATTCACAAATTCACTACCTTCTCCTACTACATATGCTCTTTTTAGTGCCCATTTCTGTTCTGATGTCTTCAAGAAACTGGCCAGCTAACGAGTGTTGTGGTATTCAGATGTTGCCAATATTATTTGTTCAGAAAAAGGGGGGGAAATAATGGAAATTGGTTTCATCAAGGTGTGCCCCTAAGCTAGTCTATTTGAATGTGTTAGTTACTCTCACCCTCCTTACCCATCCTTCCTTTCTCTTGTGTTTTATTGCAGGTGAAATGTTAAGCTCTTTGGATCTGGAACTATGTCTTCCTGTGTATACAGCACTTAGCCCAACAAGCTTCAGTCCTGGCTGGGACTTTTGGATGCTACCACAATACAAATGTATGTAACAAGTGTTAAATAAAAATTATACAGTCATTTGGATCATAATGTTGGATAATTTTATATGATGCTTTAGAAGTGTATTTTAAAATTAATTTTAGCTCTTAAAAATAAGCTGACTTATCTTGCATATAGTTTTTTGAATATTAATTGTGGTCCAGATCTAGAGTTTTGAGGCATCCACTTTGCATCTTATTAGTGCAGGATTCTGGCCCTGAAATTGATCCAGACTACAGACTTTATTTGCAAAAGTGGGATGATTCCTGTTCCATGCTGAGCATGTGTTTTGTTTTTGTTTTTTTAATCTCCGCCTCTCCCCCCCCCCCCCCCCGGGTGAACTTTTTTTGTGGTTTCTCATGAAGTCTTTACATCAATTGTGTTTTTTCTCATAATTACTGCACTTTTATAAAAATCTCTAATTTTAAATGTGCTACTTACAAATGCACAAAGAAATCTTCTGTCTAATCACTGTCTAAGATGCATGACTTATAAAAAATGGATGAGAAATATTTTTTAAAATACTTAAAAAAATGAAACTGAACAAGTAATGTGATGTCCTGTTCCCAGCCAGGACAAAAAGCTACCAGAATCTCTCAAATATATTTTTATAAGGCTGAATGAGTAAATGAAATTTACAAAATGCTAAAATAGCCCTGTCATTTTCAGAGTAACAGACAATTAAAATAAAATAAAATTAAATAAGAAACTTAGTTTGGGTGTTATACTTATCTTATCTCCAAGTGCCAATAGCAGCCATATCCAATTTGAACCATTCTATGAAGTTCTATATTTAATTCATCCTAAATGACAAAATGTCACTTTATGATGACATTGGAAGGCACCTAACAAAGAAACTGCATAACAGAGCCCTTTCTTATGCTGTTCTCAGCCTTTGTGCATCATTGAATGCAGAACAAGATAAATTCTAGAAGTAAGCACCTGAATTTACAGCTCCAAAAACCCAGTGTTCAAGCAGTCATTTAGATTTCTATACAGTCTGTTTGCTCAACCCTGCAGGCTTTGAAGTTCATCCATGCTCCAGCTAGAAAGCTGCATGTATGCCATTTTAAATTGCTTCTTAAACACCCACCAGCACTTGTAAATACTCTTTATGATATCCATTGTAGCAAGCTAAAACTAAATAAGATAAATGACAATACTGAACTGTTTCTTTTTTGTTTATTGTGGTAGAACAAAAAATTTCCATCAAACAATTATTATTGCTGCTTGTCTGGTTTAGTGTATGTATTATAGGAAGAGCTTTTTTTCTTATTAGCTCTCCATTTAAATCATGTAAGCCATATTTTTACTCAAGATAAGATTCAAATTCAAACTTGGAGTCCTTAGACTGAAAAAAGCATGCTAATTTATATTAGCTGTGATGTTACTTTATTCATTTTTGAAAGCAGCTGGGATCTGAAGTATTTTCTGTTCAGTTTAATATAGTATCTACATGTAAAGTATGCAAAACATTTTAATATATCTAGCTAAACACAATCTTCACAGTTTTTAAAATCCAAAGCAGTTTGAAGAGTTGAATCTTTTTAATGTGTTATTCATAAACTAGGCTAGTTTTGCTTGTGATTATAGTCCCTTTGATTATTCAAAATAGTTATGTTAGGGAAGCCAAGAGTTAGGTATATTTAGTTTTCTCTGGAAGTTAAATTAACACTATAGTTACTATCAGTTCTCATGTTCTCTATTTATCCTTCTGAAGAACAACTTTAATTAAACACATTCTTGTTTTAATTTAAACTTCAAAGTTTTTTTTAATTCAGTGAGGCGTGGTCTACACTATGAAATTAGGTCAATGTAACTATGTTGCTCAGCAGTATGAAGAATCCACTCCCCTGAGGACTTCAGTTAAACTGACCAAACCTCCCTATAGACAGCTCTAAGTTGATTGGAGAATTCTCCCATCAACCTAACTACCACCTCTTGGAGAGGTGGAGTTCCTACACTGACAGGAGAAGCTCTCCCATCAGTATGGGTAGCATTGTCTCTGAAGTGGTACAGCTGCACTGATGCAGTGTTCTAAATGTAGACAAGCCCCAACTACTCTGTATTTTACTATCTGTACTCACTGAACTTGATATCAAGTCTGTATCTCAAACATTGCTATACCATGAAAAGCCATTTCATGAAAGTGTTGTGTTGGATTTTGTCTTCACCTCTATACCTGAAAGACACTTTGTTGGTCTGTCCTCTTTGAAACAAGACTAGATCAAAGCTCACTAACAAACTGTTAATATGTCAGCAGGGTCAACATGGATAGTTAGTGTATGTCAGACTTAGCGTGGAGTAGATTCACACCCCCAGCTTTTCAAGAACTAAAAGTTTGTGTAGACAAGCTCCCATCATTTTTTTCATCGTACTTTCCCCATCAGACTTTTCAATTATACCATCAGCCTCCTACACAAAAATATTACAAATGTACATTTTCTTCAAAAATGAAAATATAACTAACTAAACTTTCATAATGGAAAAAAAAAAAAACTATAAAAGGCAGTGACTTTAATCTGAACCAATTTGTCCAGTTTTATTTAAATACAAACTGATTTGGACACTCCCTAAAATTTCAAATGACCTAACAGTATTTATTATGAGATGTGAAAAAGTTCTGTTACATTTCTTTTCAGTAACTTTTTCTTTTGTGTGTTGCTGGACTTCCTTTTTCTAACTAAAGTGAGAAGTCAAAGAACTGCTTGAAACTCTCATGCCTTTCTAATCTTTCTTAGTAAATTTGCAAAATCTGGGTAATGTTCAGAAAACAATAAGCATCAGAACTTTTGATTATTAATATAAATAATCTAATTATCACTTCATCGGCAGAGACAGTCTTTAAAAATGCATTCAAATTGCCTATAACCATATATCTCCCATGTTCTCTGGTAGATTTGCTTTCAAACTGACTATCTAGAATGTTGCTATTCCATGTTCACTCAATGTAAAATGCACTTAATCTTTGTCCAAGTCAAGACAAATCCAAAAAAAAAAAAAAAAAAAAAAAACCCCAAAAAACCCAATTTGTACTGGCCATCAAGCAATTTACAAGAATAAACTTTGCAAAATCTGCAAACTGCTGGAAATGAAACTATTTATATGCCTCCTTATTGGGGGTGGCTTACACAGGCTGCAAAACCTGCAAAAGCCAGAGGCAGAAACTGGAAAGGTCCTTCAGAAGAAGGCAAAATTATTCCAATACAAATTGGCCAGGAAATATAGGAATATGAAACACAGGCACTGGGATGGCTCTTAAAATAGCAGACTTTATTAACTTTTTAACTTCAGCTAATACTTCCACCCCCCAAAACAAGCATTTATTTGAGTTCAGTACTAAACAACATCCATGCCAAATAACCAGCATGCAAGGTTGCTCCCCAGTCTAAGTCCTGGGACTTAGCTCACTACCACAGGTCTTAAACTCTGGACAATGTGACCATTTGGGAGCTAATAAGTTCTGACAGGCCACACAGCAACCAGCTAACTGTGGGCAGAATAGAAGCTGAATTCTGAGAGGACTTCAGTGCTGGGGTCTGATTCCCAGCTTCTCCAAACACAGGAACAGGAAATTGTCTGTTCAATTGGTTTCCCCTGATTTGTACTGCTTCCCTTGAATTATCTTTGCCTCCTGTCTGACTCGGGTAACCTGACTGAGCCTGCCTTTTGACATTTGACTCCCAGTTTGCCCTCTGGCCTGTCTTGGGCACTGACCTGTTAGCTGACGCCTGCTCTGACCACTAGGTCAGAGTGCCTATGTCCCAGTCATTACACCCAGCTTTGAATCCTCTTACCTCCTCCCCTTGGAGGGAAATGAGGATATATATATTAAGGGTACTTCAGTCTATACAATTTTAAGTCTAAAAGGGTCCACAAGATATTCCCATGTCTCATGTTACCACTGGGAGCTGGTTCCTTTGAGCCTCTTATCTGCACTGGACACCGGCCACAGATGGTGACAAAATTACACACTCATTTATACATTTATAACCATTAAATCCTGTCTTTACTTGTAATTAACCTATAATTACGTCACCACGATGCTGCAAGAAAAGCAAAAAACACGAGAACCTTGTCTCCCTGATCCCAAAAACTGGTGATCAGTCAGACGCTCAGCATATTTGAAACACTATTGAAACTATTCTTTCTTTATAGGGTATGGAAGGTAGGTCAGAAACCACCATAAAATCCCTGCTGCATGCATAGAGAGATTTGCATAAAGAAAGGGATGTAGTGCAAGGCACAATCAAATCTTTCTTCCTTTCCCCATTACCTCGTTTCCCCCAAACATACTGGCCTATCCAATGGCAGCACAGAGAAAAAGACAATCTCCTCCTCCTCCCTTGCTGCCTCCCTCAGGCAGGGTCTCTATGCATTCTAGGGAGGGGTAGAAGAGGGAAAGGTCCCAGAGCAGCCATGCCTGGCACTCCCTCCCCTCTTAGAACCCAAGTGGTTCTCGTTTCCTTGCTAATCCAATCAAACTCCCCCATCACCCGCTGAAATGAAGGGCAGGAGGGACATTGTACCCAGATAGTCATTACTCCTCCTGTGCAGTGGGGGAGGGAGGCAGGAAACTGAGCAAATCAAGTATTGTTGCTCTTTTATTGAATGTGTAAGGGGGAGAAAAGGTTCAGTGCCTGCAGCTGCTACATATTCCATAGGATGAAAAGGGAGTGAGTAGCAAAGGGCCTAAGTAGAGATGAGGATCTGGAAGCTTGAGAGCAACAGAGTGCAGACAGGGAGAATTAGTTGGGGGAATAGAATTGGTTGGTGTGTTAGAGGCACAGGTAATTGTACAGCCATAACTTAACTGAGCAAGGGTGAAAATTAATTTTGTGGAGATTGATTTTAGGGGAAGGATTTGACTGAGGACATAGTTGATTTACAGAAGGAAGTGAAGATGTTCCTATGGACATTAAATACACATGGATTTAAAGGCTTAATGGCACAAGTTCCCCCTACCCTGGGATAGTAGGCTTAATATTTGGGCAATCAGATATTGGGGAAATTTTGCAATGAACAGACTGTGACTTGTAAATAATGAAATGACCAAATCTCTAAAACAACCCCCATGTCCAGCTCAGTTATTTTGGAGCTACATTTCTGACCCACATTTGCTGAGGAATGAAAGCAGGGAAATGGGAATATTTGCTGTTTGGGTTAAGGAGCCAAGGTTCCCTCTGTGCAGCTGACGTACTTGTTGACATCTTCCCCTGATTCAGGGTTCCAGCTACTGAAGCCTGAATGCTACTGTTGACTGAAACTACAGTATTCATGGTCCCTGGGCTTCTTCCTAGAGACGGCTGCTTGCAATGCTTCATCTTTCCTGTTAATTCCTCTGGATCTCCTCCTCGTCAGCTCCATTGCCTTCAACACTCAGTCCTACTTCTCCATGACTTTGCATGAAAGAAGGAAATAATTGGTTTTCTTCAGAAGATACAACCTGTTCTTTTTCTCTCAGTCCTGAAAAATGCTGCAACATGTATGTGCCATAAAAGTCCCTCTACTCTATTTTATTGTAAGTCCATATCACATAAGCTAGCAGTATTTTCTCCCTCCTCCCTTTTTTTTTTCCCCTTTTCTCTTCCTTTCCTTTCTGTCTTTCCCTATCTTCTTTTTATCTTCCTTCTTCTCAGTCTTCATTTCATGAAGTTGTTTAAGGTGTTAACTGCCTTTTTTAATCCACACTCGAGTATGAGAATGCTCTCATTTTATCAAGGTACCATCTTTCCTTCTCCCCTAAAAAATGAAAAACACCTTAGGGGGTGTGTGTGTGGAGGGGGAATTTAGGTGATTCCAAGAGAAATTGGTGGGACAGAGACATGGAGGTGTTTCAGAGGAACAGTGGGATAAAGAGTGACATAATGGAGAGGAGTGAAAAAGCATAGTTTACTTCCCACAGTTTCCACCATGCATGTATTTGGATCAATTCAGATTTTCAGATTGCAGCTATATTGAACTGCTCATATCTCTCTCATATACAGTCATATGTTTAAATAGGTTGTTAAGAAAAAATACTTCCACATAATGTACACTTGGCTTCCATCCATGCTTCTGCTGCTCATCACAGGGAAGTGTCTCAATTTAGCACTTATGTGTATCCAAAGTGCAATATATATTGATTTAAATAATTGTCAGTGCAACAAATTTTTACAAGCAGTTCTGTTTGGAATTAACCCCTTGCTGCTGTGAAATCAGAATTTCACTATAGCTGAGCACATTTTGCATTGGACCTTAATAGGGTGAGAAGTACAAAAAGAATAAGGTAGCCAAATGAAGCAGCATGGGGAAACATACTTCCAGAAGGGTTCAGATAACGTGATAATGAACCTAGTTGAAAAACATAATAAGAGGTTGAACATTGGCTGACGGAATGCAACTTTTCAATCTGGAAACAGGCCATGGCAGTAGGGCTATAACCCCAATCCTTTTGAAAGTTTCAGAGGATTTTATGACTGAATAATCAGGATCTCAGATTTACATCTCCTCAGGGAGACACGATCTATAAGAGCCTCTCTTGCCTTTACACCATACAGGTGCATTGACTCAAGAGGAGGAGTGCCAACATGTGCTATTTTCCTGTTTAAAAAGCTGTTTTTCTTATGTTCTCATTTTACCTCAGGAAATGGCTTCCTTTCTTAATCCTAAACTCAGAAAGCACCACTTTAGATTTTTTTTATTTTTTTTTTATTTCTGCTACAGAGGGATAAAATACAATTCAGCAATACTACAATCTCAGGTAGTAAATTTCCATTCCCTTTTCCAGTGTGCTATTTATGCCAGTATCACAAATGTTCAAAACAAAAATAAACCAGCCCCACCTCCAGGGAGGTGTATGAACAACATATACAAAGAATGTTCCTCCTTTGTAACTGAATCTAAGATAATTGTCTCTTAATTATGCTTCCAGTCCTTTGCATTTTATATTTATGTGGTTTAGGAGATGAGTGGCTTTCTTTCATGGTTCCATAACATGATAGATGAATTGCAACTAGGCAGATAAAACCTAGCAAGTGGGCTAGTGAGAGCAGAGTGACCTAGATTATACCACTGATCCAGGCAAATTTTCAGTGGCATTTTTTACTAAAATTTAATGCATTAAAAGTATATTGCACATCAGATTGATTAAGATAACAAAAGTACTGTAAATTATTAGTACATTCATGAATGCTACTTGACATATATTTTCAGCACATTGACTTGTATACTTAATTTGACTTTTTTATTGTTGATATAGTATAATGCCCTGTGAATAATTTTACCATATGTTATATTTTAGAGTCAATAAATTACACATCTGCGCTATCAAAGTATAAACAAAATGATTTTTTTGCCAGGCTCAACTATGATACCATTACAATGAATTATGGATTTTAGCAGTTATCTGCCTTTGATGTGGTATAATAAATCATGATCATTTATGACTGATTCTGAACTGCATATTGACTTTTCCTGGATTCTGTCCTAAATATACGAGTCCTCAAAGTAACACTTTAAAAATAAATTAGACACTGGTAATGATATCATCACTAGTTTAAATCAAAAGTTTTGCCCTATGCACAGCATGCATATCACAGACCCTAATTAATGAAAAGTACTTCCTGCAACACCTTTCTGTTGTAAAGATTTGTAAAGTATAATTAACTAAGAAATGCTAATTCATGAAGTCATTTCAGGGGTCAGGGTGCGACAAGAAAAATTATCTTACCAATATGTCCCTATTTCACAGAGACAATGGAGATACTGTTAGTGTTGACCACCATTTCAAAGGTAAGCAGTGTACCTGAGGAAAACAAATATTTGTCATACCTAAGTGTAAACACATTCCACATCTGACATGAATGTGAGACAAAAATTCATTTTCTCTTAGACTTGTCTTCCTTCTTTCCTGTGTCTAGTCAGCCCTTTTTTTCCATTTTCTGTGTTTCCACTGGTTTCCCAGGGTGGAATTCTGGGGTCACTGAAGTCAATGGCAATTTTGCCATTAACTTCAATGGGGTCAGGCTTTTCACACTAATCTTCTTTTATCCTTGCTTATCATTCTTCTGTTCTGTTATTTTAAACTCTGAACTTCCACTTTTCCTGTATTTCTCTTTGGCATAAGTGCCCTTTCTTTTGTTGTTCTCTTTTCCCTGATTCCCTTTCCATTTCCTGTTTCATTTTTTTTTTCCTTATTTTTTACTACTTGGCTGGATCTTTTCTTCTCTGTGGTTCTAAATTTGTATTGCAGAGATACAACTAGTCTCATGTGATGAAGGAAGAAAATGGGTTTCTCAAAGCGTCAGTTCAGAAGTGGTTTGTGCTGCCATGTTATAGTACATGATTAACAGAAACTGTTACGTAATAGGTATCTTGTAAATTACAATGTAGAATCTTCCTTTTATTCTTTCCAGTTTTCAATAGCTCCTTATATTGACTCAAGTTTGGTCTATTCCTTTTGACAGCTAGCACCTTTTCTTTAGAGAGTGAACTGTACAGTTAGAGAGCATTGGGGCACAGAGATGTCTCCAACTGGCTGAATCTCTGACTTCTCCCTCTTCAGGGGTAGTTTGTACTGGCACAGAAGAAAGCAAAAGCACAGTTTCTTAACTGTATGGAGCCCTAGAATGTGTGGGGAAACCTACTACAGCTTGGTGGAATTCAGGGCATCAGTAGAGTAGTATCCAGGATACTCTTTAGCCCCCTTCTTCAATGGCATCATGGCTAGCTCAGTCATCATGCCATCATTGATCCACTCTGCCATGTCTATTTCTATGATCCCTCTGAGTAGACTCACTAAATGTGAAGTGGAATGCTACTCAGTCACAATTTCTCCTTTGATCCATTCTTGCTCTGGGGTGGATTAAGGTACTTCACACTTTTTGAGTGTAGTGGAGGTACGTCACACAAGAGGAAGCTCTGAAATGCATTGTTACATGAGCAGAGGTGCTAGTCCACCCTACTGGAGGGTGCAGGGTCTGCTCCCCAGGAACCAGCTCCTGTGGCCTCTGCTAAAAGAAGTAGTCCCTTCCCCATTTCTTTTGGCATGGTAGCACTGCTAACCAGAAGCAGTCCTCATGCTTAAGAATGCTGCTTTTGCACTTTGTGCCCTATGCCTGCACTAGGGAATAAGGAGGAAAATGCAGCTTTCCCAATCCCTTGCACACTTATGCTATGCTGGGCAGAAGTGGACCCAAAGTTATGAAGACTGTTTAGTTTCAGAAGCTCAGTTACAAAATTTTGTGTTTATCTTTATGAATTTCTTATCACAGGATTAACTTAGAGCAACATGGTGTCCTGGTTACAGGGCAAGTTGTGTGTTAGACCCCATTTATTTTCTCTCAACTGACCTCCTTTGGGGACAGGTTTTGCCTGCTTTTAACCTTCTTGGGAATGGGACCACATAATTCACTCTGGGACTGAATCTTTGGGCTACAGCCCCTTATTCAAGAACAGCTTTAGCCCAACAAGCCCAAATGTGTTTGGCATGTGTAAGCCATTTTCCTCTGGGAGTCTGTGACAGCAGCTGATTAATGTGATTCAAAACCAGCTTCTTCAAAACAAGCCGTTATTTATTCATTCACCCAAAATACACAGCAATCAGAGATAAGAGTTAAAACAATAAAGGCCTATATGCATATTTCCCCTTAGCTAACCCTTAATCTTTTCTTGCAAGCTTTGGTAAATTCCATTCATAAATTCAGAGATTCCAAGGTCAGAAGGGACCATTGTGATCATCTAGTCAGACCTCCTGTATAACACAAGACCTAAACTCCCACAAAATAATTCCTAGAGCATATCTTTTAGAAAAACATCCAATGTTAATTAAAAAATTGTCAGTGATGGAGAATCCACCATGACCCTTGATATATTGTTCCAATGGTTAATTACCCTTGCCATTAAAAATATATGCCTTATTTCCAGTCTGAATTTGTCTAGCTTTAACTACCAGTCATTGGATCATGTTATACCTTTCTCTGCTAGACTGAAGATCTCATTATTAAATATTTGTTCCCCATGTAGCTACTTGTAGATTGTAATCAAATCACTCTTCTGTTTGTTAAGCTAAATTGATTGAGCTCTTTGAGTCTATCACTAAGTATAAGACATGTTTTCTACTCCCTTAATCATTCTCATGGATCTTCTCTTAATGCTCTCTAATTTTTCAATATCCTTTTTGAATTGTGGAAACAGAACTGGAGACAGTATTTCAGCAAGGGTAACAAGTTCCAAATACAGAAGTAAAGTAAATCCAACTCCTACTTGAAATTCCCTTATTTATGAATCCAAGGATCACATTAACCCTTTTGGCCACAGCAACACATTGGGAGCTCATGTTCAGCAGATTATCCACCACAACTCCCAAATATTTTTCAGAGTCATTGCTTTCCAGTGGGATAGAAATCCCTTTCTTATAAGTATGACCTACATTCTTTTCCTAGATTTTTACATTTACATTTAGATTATTAAAATGTTTGTTTGCTTGCACCCAGAAGATAGCAAGGGAGAAAAAAAGACGAGAACTTGCAGCCAGAAAATCCTGAAGGAGGAAGGACAGAGAATGATAATTTTAATACCTCTATGTGACTGGGGACTCCGTACTAAGAAGAATAGACAGACCTGTCTCCAGAGCTGATCTGGAGAACAGAAGGATATGCTATCTACCAAGAGCTAAAATACAGGATGTGGACCTGCAGGTGAAGAAGATCCTAATGGGGGCAGGAAAGAATCCACTGGTTGTCTTTCATATGGGAACAAATAATAGTGCTAGATTCTTGATGGAATGTGTCAATCGAGAATCTGCCAGATTAGGGAAGAAGCTTAAAGAAATTGAGGCTCAGGTGATCTTCCTGTCCCTAGAGAAGGAGAGCAAAGGCAAGGCAAGATTATGATAATCAACAGATGGATCAGGCAATAAGGATGGCTTTGGGATGTTCGACCATTGGGAAGCATTCCCAGGCAGAGAACTGTTGTCATGTGATGTCCTCCACCAGAATAGGAAAGGAAATGGACGTGTAGGATGGGAATTTCAGGAAATTCAGGAAACTAGGAATTCAGGAGAGATGGTTGGGAGATGATCATTTAATCTCCATGCCTGATTCTACTATTGAGAGGGAGAAAAAAATCAAGAAAGAATAATGCGATGGAAAAAGGAACAACGGAGGGTAAGAGAATGGAAATTAAGAGGAAAGATAGTGTCATAGGTATTGTCACTAACAGTCATGTAGGTGATGCTTAGATTATGGCCAGATGTATGGGTCTATTACAAGAATGAATGAGTGAGGTTCTCTGGCCTGCAATGTGCAGGAGGTCAGACCTAGATGCTTCAGACTAGGCCTTCTGAATCAGTTTACCAAGCAGTCCACATAGTTCTGTATCAGTGACCTGTCTTCTTCGTTATTTATGACTCCACAGAAATTCACACAAAAATTGGCGAACTTGATCATTTTATATTTTATTCCAGGTCATTGATAAAAATATTAAATAGCATAGGACCAAGAACAGATTTCTGCAGGGCCCCACTAGAAACATACCAATCTATAATTACATTTTGAGATTTATCAGTTATCCAGCTTTTAATCCATTTGATGTGTGCCATGTTAATTTTATATCTTTCTAGTTTTTTGATCAAAATGGTGTGCAGTACCACTCAAACACCTTACAGAAATCTAAAGATATTACATCAAATTATTAACTTTGTCAACCAAACTTGTAATCTTGTCAAAAATAGATATGAAGTGTATTTGACAGGACCGATTTTCCATAAACCCATATGGATTGGAATTACTTAGATTAACCCCTCCTTTAATTCTATATTAGTCTAGCCCTGTATCAGTGTATTATATTGCCTGGGATTGATGTCAGATTGACTAGCCTATGATAAACTTTTTTAAATATTTGCACAATATTAGGTTTATTCCAGGCTTCTGGAACTTCCCCACTGTTCCAAGATTCATTGAAAATCAATAGTAGTATTCCATCAAGTTCCTCAGCCAGCTCTTTTAAATCTCTTGGATGTAAATTATGCAAACTTGATGATTCAAAAATGTCAATCAGCCTAGTCACCTCCATATCTAGGTTGGGCCATCCTGCAATCTCTGACTCCTATGTATCTCTGTCAATGTCTCCCTCCACTTCCTGACAACTACTGACCACTCACTCAAGACCTGGTGTCAAAATGGTTTAATATCCCTCTGATCCTAGGCCTAACTCTGGGAAGAAAAAAATCTTACTATCCTGGTTAGAGCCAAGGGCATTCCCCAGTTAATAGCTCCCCCATTGTTTCCCTTAAGGATCTTTATCTCTGTCATTGATTTGTTTTCTGTTTGTTTCCCTCTAACATCTTCCTTGGATTTAATGATCTGCAGTCAAGCAGGATAATATCACACAAGTAACCGGAGATGTGTGATATTTATAAAAATTAATACACATAACACTTTCTCCACACTTGGCAACAGATTTAGTTCAATGTTTTATACTGAAAATGTTAACCAGTTTATGAAAATTTCAAGCTAGAAAAACTGTTAAGACTTTTGGTTTCATTTCAAGACTTTACAAAACCCCTGTTTCTGCATCCACACACAATAAACCATGCAACAATTTCCCAAAAGTAACTAGCATACATACCACTTGCTTTGGCTCATGATTTTATTAGATTAAATATTTAAAGCAAACAATGGGTTGCTGTCAGTGATTCTCTTGAAAATGAAGTCTTATATACTGTTTGTATTACCAGGACCTCCAAATTTCAATCTGAGCCTTCCTGATGGCATTGCCAGATACAAAGCAGCTGCATTTCTAAAGGCCTTCAGCAAAATATTAGCATTAAAAATTGCTTACAGCTCACATCTGAGATCCAGTGTGAGTTTAGGAAAAAACTGAAAGATTTTTTTAGCATTCTGTTGGCAGTTGTGAAATATAAGAAATCTAAATCATGATATTCCCTTTGGAAGAGCAATATGTAGATTATTTTGCAGTTTTCAAATTGAAAAGTCTCAAATTAGAGTTCAGGACTAAAAGAGTTCATTGCCATAGGCTTCATCAATTCACACAGTGCAAGAAGATGTTTAGTAGCTGCTAAATACAAATAATGAGATTTGTATGCATAACTTCTCTATACCGCTATGAATTTTTTTCTTCTCTCATTTGCTGGCAGGTAGCCTGAGGAATGCAGAATTCTGTGGCAGAATCTCCTACTTCATTCTTGGTGGCTGGATGATGTTATCCCATTTGTTTTCACTCCAGTAGCAACCCCTCCCCCCCAAAAAAAACAAAAAAAATAATAATTCAGGATCTTAATCCAATATAAAGTGATAGAACACATTGCAATGATCACATATTTAGCACTAATATACATTGCACATGGAAACAAAATAGTTCAGAACTAACGGTAATTGTGGGTCAACATATCTCAAGATCAGCAGGAGAGGCCTTAAATGGCATTGCAGATCCACATGGAACAGTTTCTGGTGGTACTTAAGACAAAGGTTTCAGCCTCTTTAGGTATCTTTAGAACTGATGGGTATGGAGCTTTCCTCCAGGAAAATTTTCAAAACCTAACGGTGAGACGTTCCAAGCACAAATACAACATCAAAACCCTGGGACTGGGCCAGCAGCACCCTTTCATGCCTAAGCATCTATTGGACACTTGCTCTTTTATATCTATCAACTGTTACCAGTCGTTCTGTGGGACTTGTGGTTTTGAAAGAATTTTGCACATATTCCCAGCCATGACTGCTATCTATAACTGCAAAGCATTCCATAAATATTGAAGGTACACATGACAATATCAAAGATATAGTAACAAAGTACACAGGACCAGGTCATGACTCATACCTTCTCAGCCAGTTTATGCTAGAAAATGCATTTCAAACTCTTATATCAAAGCCACCAAACTATTGGGCAAATAACATATAAGTGTGTAAATATTAATGAACTAAGTAGTTTCTTAAAACTTGTAATTTATTCCTCTCAAGAATCTACTGTGTCCCTAAGATCTATGTATTTCAGGTGACAGATGTTATCCTTAGTAAAGTTTGCTTATGATTCTTGTTTCATGCTGTTGGAGATAAATTCTAATGGAGCTCAAAGATTCATCAAAATGGTCATTGAAAGGACATATGGCAGTTTATAAGTGTGTTTTATTTGTCTACATAAATCTTTTGTCATGTTGTTATACTGCCTTTATAAAATTTGCAAGATCCTCTATTAGTAACATGTATATTACACAAGATTGTCTTTAAACATAATTATCTTTCTTTACAGGAAGAGGTAGATGCTAATATGTGATAAACCATTAGTGTATTTGGATGAACATCGATTGCCCACTGAGGACTGGCAAGATGTTCCAGGGGCCAAAGCCATAAGAACCTGGCTTATCAATCAGAATTATTTAGTTCAGTGGAAGAAAGGAAGCAACTCATACTAAAGAAAACTATTTATATGCAATATTTACTGCATGAAGTGGTGTGAAAAGTGAAATTAATATGTTTGCTTGTTGTTTTCAGAGCTCTTCTGTGTGAACTACCTCTCTCTAACCAAGATGGCCATGTGAACAGAAGATGCAGTTGGGTTGCTTCAGAGAGGGAAAAGGCCATGTCCATGACAAGTTTTCATTCAGGCCTACGAATGAGTCCTCACTGAGGCACATGGAGGTAGATTTCATCTCTCCAGGAGTGGAAGCCTATAGGAGAAACACCATGCTGTTCATGGTTCTGTTTAATAGGTAGGCTTTCAGAGCACCATTCCTGGACTCACATAGATACCAATATTCCCAGGGCTTATTACTTTGTGCTGTATGGCTGTTTCATGATTAAAAAGCTCAGTGTTAACAATGCCCAGGATTTAGGTTTCTTTAATAAATCAAATTTCTTGATGGTTTATCCCAAACATGTCTGTCAAATCTAATATAGATCTGTTCCTTACCTTTCATAATCTTAAATATGGATGAGCAAATGACTCAATTCAGTTTTTGAAAAATTTGATTTTATTATTTGCTGCATCTGTGGATGAACAATCAAGCTTTTCCTCCATACAATGTCTTGCTGGTTTGGGCACTGAAGGCTGAGTAGGTCTGTTAGTGTTTACAATTGTATAAGTCTGTGGACAAGATGGTACTTGCAGAGAGCATTGGGTTTGGAATTTTCTAAATCATCCATCCTTATAAGGGTATGGAATCGTATGAAACTTGTCCAGTATTAAAGTGTCTTGGAGTCAGAAGTTTTGAGGGATTACAGTGTGCTGTTTCTCTGCCATACTTGGATCTGACAATATAACAAGATATTTATAACAGCAAAAAAATATTGAAATTCATAATGGACATTATAGTTTTGTGTCACTACCATGACACTAAATAGTTAACAAGGCACTTTTCTCCTAAGCCACTTGTTTCGGTTGCTTCCTGGCTGAAACATATTATACTTGGAGAATTATGTGAAGTTTTTTGGAGGAAAGTATTCAGTCATTTTGGGTTATCAAGGATGGGAAACCTGCTAACCATGCTTTAAGAAAGCTTTGTGGTGTTTTGTGCACCTAGATCATCAAAAACAGATTGGACTTAAAACTTCAAATTTGGCAAGTCCCTAGTCATCAATGTAGAATGTGCTTTGTTACATTTGGGAGGGAGAAGAGGGGAGGCAAAGAAGTAGAGCTGGTTAAAAAATTGGACCTTTTTTATGTACACACACACAAATGCATGTGCACACACACACACACACCTTCCCCAAGGAAAGTGTTGACTTTCTCGAAACTATAAAATTTTTTGGCTAAAAACAAAGTTTATTTTGTTTTACTGGCTAAAATATTTTTCAGTGAACACAACATTTTCTACAGAAAGCAGATTTTTTTTTTTTGGGGCAAAAAAGGAAAAAAAAAAAGCTTTTAAAGTTCTGAAAGGAAACTTTCAACTAGCCACAGTATATATGACAAAGTGGCAAAGACAACTGAAAGCTTTCTGATGTAGAATTTTTCTACAAGCATTGGATCATGCCTTTGGTGCAGTAAATGAAAAAACTCCTGTAGTAAGAAGTGAGAGTTTGAGGCCTGCAACCTAGCAGAACAGACTAAGACCTAAAGCCTAAGTTGAAAAAGCCAGGAACAGGAGTCAGGCTGTAAACTTATGACCTCATTGAAACTGGCACAGAGAAAAAACTGATACTGCAAACACACACATTTCCAAAATATTACTAATACCAAAACATTACTAAAAATATATATCAGAGACAGAAAATACTAGGACCAAAGAGATAACAAGGGCAACCTGATGCCTTGAAATGACATTTTGATGGCTAGAAATGTCTTAAGATATGATAAATTGAGTTGTTTTGCCCAAAACATGGTGAGGGGTGGTATTAGACTATGTCAAGAGGGTGGTAACTACCTACGTCAAAGGAAGCAGAACGAAATTGTCTGTAACAGTGTATAAAAGAGGGTGTCAAAGGGAACAATGTCATCCAGTCTAGAGGATAACAGAAAGTCCCACTGTTAAATTGTGCCGAGTCCATTGTAACGGAGCATTTGTATTTGAAGTGTACTGGTAGATATTCTATAGGTTGCTTCTCATTGTGCTTCAACTGCAATAAACCTGGCCCAGGTGACTTCATTGCTCATCTAATCCATGGTCGTGTCATTCGTTCGTGATTGCCGTTTCAGTTACCTGCGAAGAGCTGAGACAGCACTTACATGGGGACACACGCACACAGCCTACAGTAACAACTAACAACTGACAACTCCCATTGGTTCAATGGACTTTATATCAAGCCTTAATACTATGGAGCTTGCTTATTCATCTATAGTTAAATTCTATTTACAAGGCCAAATCTTTTGTTCAGACAAAACTCTCATTGATGTCAATAAGCAAAAGCTGTGTAGGATATATAGGAACTGACCTATAAGTAAAATAGAGAGGGTATTGTTTCAGTGCATAAGACATGCTCCTCTTATTATGAAGCTTAATGCAGTTATGTCCATCTTCCAACTTTGAGCACAAGCATTTACCTACTATGCAACTATTAAAGCAGTTTTTGCGTACATAAATATGGTACACACCTACACTTGCATTTCTATTATAGGCACAAATCAGCTGAGAAGTTTAGAAAATCTGGTCCTAAACATTTAATGGAGAAGTGTTCCATCACATAAACGTGTCAGTTTGGCATGATGCATGTGCTTTTCCTATTGAAAAATCTATTCTATGCAGGTTTTTTTGTAACACATTCATTCTCTACTGTTCCTTTGATGTCTCCAGTCCTCAACAGTTTAAAGTGCATCACTCAGCAGATAATCCCAATGCCCAACATCATAGTTAAAGAAACACTGCACATTTGTATCAGTCTAAGTCTGATTCTGCACTGCTTTTGATCCCACATTTCAGAGCAAAAAAAAAAAAAAAAAAAAAAAAAAAAAAAATCTATGGCTCATGTGGATTCATGAATAAACAAGTGTTGAATTACCCTTGTGAATGATTCTGTTTAAAATCAATTGAAAGTTTAGTATACAGTGCAATCCTGTTATACCCAGCTGCTTAAGATCAATGTGATACTGGCATTAATCAGCACTAGCTCATATGCCCCAAAGGATGGAATGTGCTTCAAGTGGCATAATATCTGAGTGATGATGAAATTATAAAGGGATAATTCTAACTAGATATCTTGGGATCACTCCCTCCATTTATATTAAAAATGCAATTAAATAAATAAAGTTATTAATGTGTGCCAGCACTGGGGTATAACAATATCTATTCAATTGCTTGATTTTTTCATTGTACCTCTCTGATGCTAATGTATGCTAACAGTGGTAACAATTTTTTGTATATAGTCAGACAAATTAATTAGGTCTGTACTTTCCTTGTGGTAATCATAATAAAATCAATACATAATCAGAGTTACCATAATCACTTCTAAAGAAGTTTCATTGTAATTCAAAATTCATGAAGCTTGAGTGGATGGGCACTTGGTGTAAAGTCTCTTCCCTTAATAAAAATGCATCCTTAGCTTTCTAACAAGAATTGGTTATTCTTTCTATAGAAAGAGTTGTTTTATTGAAAGCTCATAAGACTCCTTTTTATATTTGAAAAATATGCCACTGTGATAGAACAGTGCACAAACAGAAAAATGTCCTTTCTTCCCCTCAATGTCAGTTTTTTAATTGCTAGTGTACAGCTATGATCTAACACCTAGGAACAGTCATTATTTGCAACACAGAAGCAACATAATCAAAACTATTTTCAGGTGACTGACCACGCAAGATTTGAATCAAAGCCACAATTTTAAATTGAATAGATAGCTCTGAGAGAGATTCATCAGTTTGTAGTTGGCATGTGTACATTTCTCTGCCTCCTGAGGTGTCTACTCAAGTGCTTGAGGAAGATGTGTCAGTGAAGGACATCTCCCAAAGGAAGCATATAGATAAGGAGTAATTTGGGAATCAAGACAAAGCACTTAAGAGGTGTGAAGTTTTACTCTAATAAATTGGTCACATTTAATATGATACGAACAGAATAGTTCAGCAAATGCAAAGAATATGCCTACTTATCACATTAAAGTGCCTAAGGGCATCATTCAGTTCACACACTCTGTGGTGCCCATAAAGCTCCAACCTGAGTGATAAAAATGTGTTTTTAATTCAGCTAAGGAAAAGAGGAATTCTTTGTTTAGAGGGAACCTTCCAGCCATTTGCTCTAGGGATGGACTGAAAGCACAAACATCAGTGTGGAAACAGAGAGAAAAACTCTGATAGGTTCAGTTTGGATACAGGGGGTTAAGCAAGACAGTGATGATTCTGGGGGTTTGCTTAATCAATAAACCCTTTATTTTGCAATAAACAATCCTATCCTTATAATAAATCAGTTCTCTTTCTATAATAAAGAGTTTCACAGCAAGCAATTGCACAGCAAACAGTGATAGCAAAGGGCAGGAGAACTCCATGCACAAAAGGACAAAATGTGCCACCCAAGACTGTAGCATTTTGTGATCTCTCCTGGATTGACACATGGCTGCCAGCATGTGACACTAAGGTGCCCAGTTTTGGAGTTCACCAAAGAAGTTACAAGACAAACACAACAGAAAACAGTTAATCCATACTCACAAACATTATATACAGGTATACCATGCTGGCCAGATTCAGTTGCCATTTGCTTTAGATACTGCAGACAGGAGAGAGCCACTGTGAGTGATCCATTCACAGTGAAGCAGGCTAGGGGATATGCATCAAGCCACCACAACCAAAAGCTGCACAGCATACCCAGTAAATTCAATTCCTCTCTACCTTCTGCCACCAGGTTGGAACTTTTATAGTTTCCCCTGGTCAGCAGAGGCTAAGCCCCATTGGTTGCTATTTGCTGCATGACCTTTTTAGGTCATGGCTTGGCGTTTAGCCAACCAGGTGCTCCTGATTTCCCGGGCAGGTATGAACCAGCCAACCAGGTGATTACAATTATCCTGGGCAGTTGCTGACCACGCACCAGCAGGTGGGGTCACTTCATTTCCTTATAAGGAGACAGGTACATGCAGCTCATGCTGCTGAGTCAACCCTCCCTAAGCTGCCTCTTTATCCACGGGGGGCAGTGCATGTGGTGCTGCAGACGTCACTATGCAATTCAGTCTCCACAATCAGTTCCCTACTTCTACATTCAGGTGATGTCTAGTGATTACTCTCTTCTCACTGATACTATGATTTTTTGTCTCTGTTGAGAATTGTTTCTTTTTAATCTTATCATGAAACTCAGTGTTAGCAACTGATTATAAACCTGGTTACATCTGATTACATTGTGTGGCTTAACTATAGGAAGTTATATTATCTTGGAAAAATGATTAGTGTAGTTAAAAACAGATGGAAGAGATAAGGGTAAAACTGACCAGCATGAACTACTTTAGTGAAAATGGGTGATGATCTTCACCTAGTTTGTAAAATCTTCAGGATGAGGACCTTATTTTTTTGCATTTACCTATGAAACAACTGTAGAAATAATTAAGTTATATATACAATCACAGCCCTGTTTAATAATATAAAAATTAAGAGGAAAGTTGCCACAGATTGAGTGTAGGCTAGGTAGACAAAGGAAGTGTAAAGATCAATACTAACATCCATACATTTATATAGGAAGACAAAACATAACCAAATCCTGAATTCAGTGGACTTTGCATTTATACTCAAGTAATTAAGGATAGACTTTGGTCAGTGATAATATCTATGAAAGTAGCCTGGACAGAAAAAGTAAAAAAGCCTTT
This sequence comes from Emydura macquarii macquarii, assembly GCF_026122565.2. Lineage (NCBI taxonomy): Eukaryota > Metazoa > Chordata > Testudines > Chelidae > Emydura > Emydura macquarii. Next base: position 4,854,643 of record NW_027131500.1, on the reverse strand, counting down.
ATTCAACAAATTGATAGTGGTAGTGATGATGTATTAACTAACTCTGCTTCACCCTTTGCAATAGCTTATTGTCAGAAACTGTGGCTGGATTTAAATAAGACCTTTTATTATCAATAGTACTTGCAGCTATGCATGCAAAAAGAAAGGTAATTAAATCTCATATGCTCAAGGTATAAACTGATCACCACAGAGATTCATGACTTTCACCCACCCAACCAATCCTACATCTGCAGAATTGCACAATTAGCTAAGTGCACTTTAGAATGAGGTGAAACTGAAGCATCAGGTATTGGCCAGTACTACAGGCTGAATACCATATCTGAAGGACTAATGATCTAAGCAGTATGGCAAATCTTATGTTACCTGTGTTGCTACAGCAGAAGACTGTGCAAGCTGATTTGGAAACATCTTGATGGTGTTGAAAAGGTCACAAAGACACTATCAAAGTCCATTACATCAGCATGAACAATTTGGAAACACATTTCCTGAGGGACACTCAGGAACACTATTTGAGCTACAGTAAGAAAAAAAAATATTCAGGTTTACTACTGAAATAAAAATAGAGGGATTTTCTATTATTTTGGAAGAGCTAGAAATAGGAAAAAAAAAACATATTTCAAGGGAAAGCAAATAATTTTCTGAAAGCATCCAAGCTGAAACTAGAATGTTTGAATAAGAAATTCTAGAGTGAGGTATTGAACTTGATAAAAAGAAAAAGATTAACTTTTACAAGCTAGGCTGAGGCGACAGTTCTTATTTTGGTGGGCTATACCAGTGCCATTCTCTCTCAGCTCTCAGGAACAGTGTAAAAAACAGTAATAGATGAGATCTGGGTAATTGAGACACCAAATAAGCAGTATGTCACAATGGTGACAATGGAAATTGATTATTTTAATGAAATTGCCTACTATAACTTTAGAGATGTATGTGCATTTTACATGATTGTGGGAGTGATGAGGATCAAGGCACAGTATATAGATGGATTGTCTAAAGCTGTCAGTGCTAGTGGGTTTGGGATAGGAGTAATAAAGTTGCATATTTTTGAAGGTAAAAATGAATAGTTAAAACTATTTAACTTTTTTGACATCCAAGCTGTTAAATATGATTAAACATAGTTGTTGCTATAGGGCATGTAAAGAGCATAAAAAGATTAAAGGAACATGGAGTGATAACCCAACAGTGCATCAGCAGCAGTGGCAGAAACAGTAATAGGCTGCATATTCTTCACACTGCTTCCTTGCTGCTTGAACTGTTCTCTGTTGCGGAGTAGATTAATGAAACTAAGAAGAACTTTATAAAGGTAGCACTTTGCTGTTAAAAACAGTTAACTATCTTATCTCCCCATGACACTAATGTTAACTTTTCAAACTGTAAATTTCCCCTACGTTCTCCCTGTACCTGGAGGCCCTGATTGTTACAAATTATTTGCTCAGTGTAACTAGCAATTTCATTGAATTCTAGCTATTCAATTCAATCTCAGTGGATTCAGAGGGAAAAATAGCAAGCTGTATCTTGTCATATTTTAAAATTCATTTTTCCTTGTCACCTATTAAGCTGTTTCTGTCTGCAGTTCTGTAAATTAATTTGCACTTTTTTTCATCTCTGAGTCTTCCTTAGAACGAAAAAATATTAATGAAAAATACTGAAAAAGGTTGGTTAACCTTTTGTTTTCAGTATTTTTTAATACTATGCTCATCTGTACTTTCTGGTCCTGGGTTGTTATTTATTACTTGTGCTATAGTAGCACCTAGAGACACCAGTTAAGGATCAAGGTCTCCTTGTAGCAGTGCGGGCCTGGGACCTAACTCATCCCCCTATTAAACTAGCCTTGACCATCCTTGGGTGAAACTCAGGGATTTCACCACTGAAATTAAGAAAAAAATTCTCTGCTGCTGATAAAGCACCCCCACTTCAGGAATGTCCCTAACAAATGTTATAAACACCAAGGCCATAAAATAGAGACACCCAGATGCTGGGAAGTTTTAGGGAGGATAGAGAGAGACTTAACAAGTGGTAAATAGATAAGATAAGTTCTGAGATGCTAAATTTATATGACCATTTGCATAAACAGAGAAGGTCATAAATAAATTACAATTTTGGCAAGGAGGAGGAAATATAGGTGCCAGTGTGTGATTGGTTAAATTTTGTTACCTAGGGATATTAGACAATGTGATAGGTTTGGTAGAGTTAAAGGAGGTCGCTAGTTTTATCTATAATGTAAATGAAAAACAATGCTCTTTGGGAATCAACTCTGAATGGCAGAACAACAACAACAAGACATCATGACGTAAGGTGTAAGGGCACTGGGAACCACCCCCCCCCCCCCCCCCCGATGAGTGGATCCTGATTTGTCATTGGGTGAAATTTGTCTGTATATTGGGAGTGGTGAGTATAAGAGATTTGCTTGTCATATGTATTCTATGTGTGTTGCTAATAAATAGACGTTTAGAGCACAGCTGTGTAAGGCTCTTTCACTTGGAAAAGGGAGAGGTTATTCTCAGGATATTTCTCGTGTGATGCCAATCATGAAGCATGGGAAACTTCACAAGAAATCCTGACTAATTTCAGGGATTTGAGCTTCAGTTGAGATTCAGATTACCACCCACTTTTGGGTACCTAATTAAATCTAAATCCTAAATCAATAGGTACTGAAGATATTTCAGGTATTGGCTTTAAGAAAATGGAAGGGCAAAGCCTTGTTCTGTTTAGACCTAAACCAACATTTTGGTATTTTCTCTCTCTCTCCCAAGGCAAACTGTTCTCCCATTCTCCCACTGGTTTCCCACATTGGGAACATACATGACAAATGATTCCTCAATTAAAATTCAAACTCCTTGAGCTCCATCTGACCTAATCTACCCTTGTACTTAGCTATCTTCTGAATGCACTCATATAACAGCTAGGTAAGTCTCCCTGCTTAGAGGGGCTGGCATGGTGACTCTTCAGTTGGGACTCAGTTGTACCTTTAAATCATTGTTTCCCATAGCTCCTGCTGGGATTGGCAGCTCCACTATGTGGACAATGTGGTTCAGGCAGGCACATTGGCTCTGGGAGCAACCAGATGTGTGCAGGGGTGTGCACCTACTGCTTGAAGAGGATACAACGTATGTTTTGGAGAAGGGAGCGCTATCACACCTCTTCCCCATCACCCTGCCACTGCTTTTGAGGTGGCTAATGTTGCTAGACAGGAGTAAAGACTGCAGCTGTGTCAGACTCCTGGAATGGGGATAGGATACAATTGAGGGAAAGGGCCTAGGTCACTCACCCCCACTTTATTGCCAGGTACAGGGGCCAGCCACAAGTGGGCTTTAAAGATTTGCTGAATTTTTTCTTTTTGATATACTGTGAATAACATGAACTCATGTTCTTGAGTAAATACACTTTTAAGAGACATTCCCTACCATCCGACTTAACTATCCTCTGGCATCCCAGGGCTGCCTCTCTATAAAGTTCTATGGGAGGTCCAAATCATTGCCCTGTAGCTGTGGCCTTTGGGGCCTGTGGAATACATTTATAGAGGGAGGAATGAGAAAGCATCCAAACAACTAGGTTAGTAAGTGATTGCTTCAGTAGTGACGGATGAATCTCAACAATTTCAGAGGTTTTGTTTGGATAAAATATCTCAGAGTTTAGATGAATATCTGAACCTATGGCTGAGAAATCAGTCTTTGAAATCACACCAGAACATAAGATTTCTAGCTCTAATTTGTTTCATTTGGTTTTTAAACTCTGTAAAATTAGAAGTTTGCTTCTTTGTCAAATATTTTCAAGCCTCAAAAATCTTGTTGCTTTAAAATGTAGGTAAAGTTTTGGTTGATTCTTGACTCTAACAGTGTATTAGTCTCTGTTAATGGAAGTGGGACTGACACCAAACCATTTTGTATGCTGAAGAGTGCTCTCAGATTGTCCATCTTTTAATGTGAAATTAGGGGATTTTTGCTGTGTTTACCTATCCACTCATAATGTTAAATCATATGAATGGTTTGGAACTGACTGATAAAATCTGTTGATTGAGAAGAGAGTATACTTATAAAATTTGTGGTTGACACCAAGCTGGAAGGGGAAGTACTGCCTTTGGGAAATAAAACTCAAATACTAAATGGGGAATAACTGGCTGTGCAGTAGTACTGCTGAAAAGGATCTGGGAATTATAATGGATCACAAACTGAATACATTAGCAGTGTGATGCTGCTGTGAAAAAGGCAAATGTTCATTCTGGGATGTATTAAAAAGAGTGTGGTATGTAAGACATGGGAAATAATTATTTTTGACTACTCACCACTGGTAGACTGAGTTAACTACTCAGTTAACTGGTAGAACTCACCTAGAATAATATTGTATTCAGTTTTGGGCACCACATTATAAGAAACATATCAGTAAATTAGAAAGAGTCCAGAAGAGAGCAACAAAATGATAGGAGACTTAGAAAGCATCACCAATGCTGAATGTTGAAATGTTGAAAGAACTGGGTATGCTTAGTCTAGAAAGGAGAAGCCTAAGGAAGACATAATACTCTTCAAATATTTTAAAAGTTGCTATAAGAATGATGGTGTTCAGTTACAAAAAGAAATCAGCTTCTTTTCAGCAAAAGAGAGTTAGGTTAGATGTCAGGAAAAACTTTCTAACTATAAGGACAGTTAATTACTGGAATAGGTTACCAAGGGAGGCTGTGGAATCCCCAATACTGGAGGTTCTGAGAACAGGCTAGACAAACACCTGTCAGGGATCATATATTTAGTCCTCCCTGAGCCTGAATGATGGCATGAGGGCTTTTCCAGCCTTACATTTCTATGGTTCTATATTTAGTTAACCTTCACTCCAGTAAGTTTAGAAGAACTTCCTGTCACCTGGTTGCTGTCATCACTATAAGTGCCTTATATGGGAAATACTTCTTCACTCCCATCTTCCTCTCTATATATATATATATTCAGTTCTCCCCTTCCTCTCGGTTCATTATATCATTATATATCATTATATCTTCTGATACAAAAGATACACAGGAATGCTGAGTTAGGGATCCTGGAAGACTACCCAAAATAATTCCCAAGATAGGCCATGAGCAGGAGAGATGCCATAAGACACCCCATGAAATACCCACAAGAGTCCTGAAACAGAACACACGGTAAAATATCCTTCTGATGGGGTGTTTACCCGACATAGGTAAATGAGATGATTGAGCTGATTATTGCAGGCCAGAGGGGCCAATTAATTTAACTAGAGAATGGGCAAGGCTCAATTAAGTATGATTCCCAGCTGGGGGAGGAGTTGGGTTGTTTCTATAAAGGGAGGAAGCCCAGCATAGAAGTGGTCTGCAGGGACAGAGGAGAAGCTCTCAGTCATCTCTCGCTGGTTAGCAGATGAACATCAGTAGGGAGTTTATACCCTGGCTTTGATGGGAGAGGCTAGAAGGGATTAAAGAGACTCCTAAAGTAGCCCTGAGAGAAAGCCAACCCACAGACACATGATATTGGGGGTAGATTGGAGTTTAGGATCCAGACTAATTATTTACTGAAGTAAGAATTTGCTTTTTAAATTTAGATTCCAATTAGGTTTTAACACTAAATCCTATAGGTCATGGTCCTCACTAAAATATTTCAGCAGATAGGTAGAGAAACTAAAGAAATCAACATATACATAATTGAACTGTGAAATGTTACTATTGCTATTGTTCTCATAAAAACATAAGAACAGCCATACTGGGTTAGACCAATGTCCATCTAGCCCAGTATACTGTCTTCTGACATTGGCCAATGCTAGGTGTTTCAGAGGAAATGAATAGCACAGGTAATCTTCAAGTGATCCATTCCATCTGCCATTCCCAACTTCTGGCAAACAGCAATCCCTGCCTATCCTGGCTGATAGCCATTGATGGACCTATCCTCCATTAACTTATCTAGTTCTTTTTTCAGTCCTGTTATAGTCTTTGGTTTTCACATCCTTTGGCAAGGATCATTGTGTAAAGAAATACTTCCTTTTGTTCGTTTTAAACCTGCTGTCTATTAATTTGATTTTGTGACCCCTAGTTTTTGTGTTACGAGAAGGAGTAAATAGCACTTCCTTATTTACTTTCTCCAAACCAGTCATGATTTTATAGACCTCTATCATATCCCCCATTAGTCATCTCTTTTCCAAGCTGAAAAGTCTGAGTCTTATTAATCTCTCCTAATTTGGAAGCTTTTCCATACCTCTAATCATTTTAGTTGCCCTTTTCTGTACCTTTTCTAACTCTAATATAACCTTTTTGAGATGGGGTGACCAGATCTGCAGGCAGTATTCAAGATGTGGGTGTACCATGGATTTATAAAGAGGCAATACAATATTTTCTGTCTTTTTATCTATCCCTTTCCTAATGATTCCCAATATTCTGTTAGGTTTGACAGGCGCTGCACACTGAGTGGATGTTTTCAAAGAACTATCTGCAATGAATCAAACATCTCTTTCATCAGTAGTAATAGCTAATTTATACCCCATCATTTTATATGTCTAGTTGGGATTATGTTTTCCAATGTCCATTACTTTTCATTTATCAACATTGAATTTCTTCCGCCATTTTGCTGCCCACTCCACCAGTTTTGTGAGATTCCTTTGTAACTCTTTGCAGTCTGCTTTGGATTTAACTATCTTGAGTAATTTTGTGTCATTTTCAAATTTTCCCATCTCACTGTTTACCCCTTTTTCCAGATCATTTCTGAATATATTGAATAGTACGAGCCCCAGAACAGATTCCCTGGGGGACACTACTATTTACCTCTCCATTCTGAAAAATGGCTATTTATTCCTACCCTTTGTTTCCTGTCTTTTAACCAGTTACTGATCCAAGAGACGACCTTCCCTCTTATCCCATAACTACTTACTTTGTTTAAGAGCCTTTGATGATGGACCTTGTCAAAGGCTTTCTGAAAATCTAAATACACTGTATCCACTGGATCACCATTGTCCACATGCTTGTTGATCCCCCCTGTAGGAAGGCGCAGTGGCCTTCCTCTGAGCCTAGGCCCGCGGAAGGGCCGCAAGCACCCAATCAGGTCCTAGACAGGCCGGCAGCCCAGTCTGCCCGGCAACCGGACTGCTGGGCTCCGATAGGCCCGGCCGGTTGGCCAACCCGGCAGCAGGGGGGCGGGGCCTCAGGGAGGATGGCAGCCATAAAAAGCAGGCCCCGTAGCTCAGAAGAAGGAAGGCAGCTGACAGAGGCAGATGTGCTGTCTTGCTGGCTGCAGCGAAGGGCCGAACCACGTCAGGCCTCCACCTCAGATAAGCCTCTCCCGGCCTTGAGGCCCCAGGAGCAACGCCGGTAGCCCACCTCGAAGGCCTGGGTCAGGCCCCCGGGCCTCCTGGATTGGCCAAGGCCTGCAGGCCTGAAGCGCTGGGCCCAGCCTCGGAGCCGCAGCGGCTGGGACGAGCCCCCTGAACCGGAGAGCTGGGAGTTCTGCCCTGAAGCTGGTTCGGACTTGGAGGAGCTGCCGGACGCCCAATCCTTGGAGGCAGGATCGGACCTGGAGGAGTTGCCGGAGGCTGAACCATACCCCCAGCCCTGCGATCTGGAGGAGCTGCCCCTTGCCGAGGAGCTTCCCAATCTACCCCCCGTGGATGCAGAAGGACTGACTGGCCTACCCCGTGCGGTGTACCCCGATGACCCGGAGGAACCGACGGACACAGGTACTGGGGAACCTGGGGAGGAAGGAGCCCAGGGACAGCCAGAGACGTGGCTGTACTAGGGGTAACGCCCAGTCGGTGTGTTGCGGCAGGAGCCCCGCCGAATGAGTGGCAACACCCGTGCCACTACTAGGGCCCTGGGCTGGGACGCAGTGGAGTTGGGTGGGCCTGCGTCCCCCTCCCCTCCCTGCCCCTGATCCTTGCCAACCCCCAAAAGGAGAATAGCCTCTACTGCCTGCTGGACTCGAGCTGACTGCTCCTTGCTCGCTCGCTCGCCCGCCCGCCCTGCCTGAGGGCCGGGCCGAAAGACTCCTTGCTCGCCGCTCGCTCCCCGCCCGCCCTGCCTGAGGGCCGGGCCGAAAGACTCCTTGCTCGCTCGCTCGCCGCCTGCCCGCCCGGCCTGAGGGCCGGGCCGAAAGACTCCTTGCTCGCTCGCTCGCTCGCCCGCCCGCCCTGCCTGAGGGCCGGGCCGAAAGACTCCTTGCTCGCTCGCTCGCTCGCCCGCCCGCCCTGCCTGAGGGCCGGGCCGAAAGACTCCTTGCTCGCTCGCTCGCTTGCCCGCCCGCCCTGCCTGAGGGCCGGGCCGAAAGACTGTAAAACTAACATTCCCCGGTTGCATAGGAAGGCGCAGTGGCCTTCCGCCGAGCCTGGGCCCGTGGAAGGGCCGCCAGGACTGAACCAGGCAGGAGCCCGTCCTACACCCCCAAAGAATTCTAGTAAATTGGCGAGGCATGGTTTCCCTTTACAAAAGTCCTGTTGACTCTTCCCCAACAAATTGTATTCATCTATGCATCTGAGAATTCTGTTCTTTATTATAGTTTCAACAAATTTGCCTGGTAGTGGAATGAGGCTTATTGGCCTGTAATTGCCAGGATCGCCTCTGGTGTCTTTTTAAAAATTTGGTGTCGCATTAGCTATCCTCTAGTCATGTGGCAAAGAAGCTGATTTAAATGATAGGTTACATACCACAGTTAGTAGTTCTGCAATTTCGTATCTGAGTTCCTTCAGAACTCTTGGGTGGATACCATCTGGTCCTGGTGACTTATTACTGTTTAATTTATCAATTTTTTCCAAAACCCCCCTTTAATGACAGGACAAATCTGGGACAATTCCTCAGATTTGTCACCTAAATAGAATGCTCATTTTACTTTGTTGAATTTTAATGTTAGAAGATTATCAAAGCGTAGCCATGGAAAAAATGCCCTGCATTTCAAATACATATGCTAAATAGCACAAATTTTAATTGTCTTGGGTGGGCCAAACTCTCAGGTTGGTCCTACATTTTAGCTTTATACTTTAATGCAAATGTGTATTTCATATGAAAAACTTGGAACAGAATGTTATGTGTTCACCAGCTGCCATGATAGTAAAGATTTCACGCTAGTACTGCATATTTTAGGGGGGGAAATAGTGCCAGTGCTGTATGCAGCTTCAGAATAGAATGAATTCCTCATTTTTTGTTTAGAGATAAACACTGTTTTTGATGTCAGAGAAGTTGCATCTGTGTTCATCTGAGCTGTCAGCTATGCATTACAATGCAAGAGGCAGACTGCATTGTTGTTGCAGATTCTAGGGGGGAGGAATTAAAATGCCAGGAAATGTAAAGAGCTTGAAGAATATGTGTTCCAGTTTCATTTGACAAGAGAGATTTGTCAAGCTGTCAGTTGTACTGATTAACCAAACAACCGCCCAGTATCACTTTTTTATCTTCCCCTTTGTATAATTTATTTTAAGCAACATTTTAAACCAATATTCACTGATAAAGGGTTTGTGTTGTGCAACTGCAAAAAATCCAAGCACTAGCTGAGATGAACTTTTCACAAGTATCTTTTGTTTATATCATCATCATTTTTAAAAAAATTCAGACTCAAGCACAATTTGAGTTTACATTTAACACTGGAGCAAGTGCACTCAACTTGGTGCATGGTGCAATTTCAATGTGAGGTATAGAAATGCTAATGGAAACAGGTGGTAATTTCAAAATGGAAAACAGACAGTTCTAAGCTCATTTATATTAAGTAATTACACCTTCTCATTATCTCTTCCTGCTTCCTGCAGATTGGTTGTTATTCCATAGGGAATATATGTAAGGGCTGTATTTTCAAAATTACCAGATATCAGTTTGTTAGCAGAAATAAAGTTGCGGTATAAAGTTTTCCAAAATTTGAGCAAGAGGTATTGTAATTGAACTGTTTTTAAAAGAAGATATTATTCTCCACATCTCTCACCTTATTCATGAACAGAATATCTCTTTATTCTCTCAGCTACCACAGTATACAAGACTGATAGGAAAAACATGTATCAACATTACATCCAATGCAGCAGTCATCTAACAAAAACTCCGAGCTTTAGGAAGCTCAGCTTCTAATACTCAGCTAAAACAAACTATCTTGCAAAAGCTAACTAGCCATCCCACAGACCCTCCAAGGCACTCATTTTCCAAATTTCTAATGCCTATTTCTGAGAGAGGTGAGAATGATAGACAATGTAGGTCATCTCCAAATCCAAGGCTAGAATCAACTTACCCATGTTTAAAGAACGTTTTAAAGGTCAATGACCCCAAAAGCTAGTAGGTCCTTCTGAGCTCATCTAAAAAATATACCTCATTTTCAGCAGGCCTTGCTTTCATCCCTGTGCAAAATGTATTTGTTTCAAACTGAAGTAAACTATACTGATGCAAGTCACTTTTTAAACAGATGTAGCATGTGTGCATTACGGGTTTGCACTGGTAAACCCATATCAGTTTAGCCACATTGATGTAAGAACATAAGAATGGCCATACTGGGTCAGACCAGTGGTCCATCTAGCCCAGTATACTGTCTTCAGACAGTGCTAGGTGCTTCAGAGGAAGTGAATAGACCAGATAATCTTCAAGTGATCCATCCTGCTGACCATTCTCAGCCTCTGATGAACTGCAATCCCTGCCTCTTCTGGCTAATAGCCACTGATGGACCTATCCTCCATTAACTTATCTAGTTATTTATAGAACCTCATTATAGTCTTGGCCTTCACAACATTCCCTAGCAACGAGTTCCACAGGTTGACTGAAAAAATACTTCCTTTTGTTTGTTTTAAACTTGCTGTCTATTAATTTGATTTAGTGACCCCTAGTTTTTGTGTTATGAGGAGTAAATAATATTTCCTTATTTACTTTCTCCAAACCAGTCATGATTTTATAGACCTCTATCATGTCCCCCTTTAGATGTCTCTTTTTTCTAAGCTGAAAAATCCCAGTCTTTTTAGTTGCCCTTTCTGTACCTTTTCCAATTCCAGTATATGTTTCTTGAGAAGGGGCGACCAGATCTGCACGCAGTGTTCAAGATGTGGGTACCATGGATTTATAAAGAAACAATACAATATTTTCTTTCATATTATCTATCCTTTTCCTAAAGATTCCCAACATTCTGTTAGCTTTTTTGACTGCCGCTGCACATTAAGTGGATGTTTTCAGAGAACTATCTGCAATAACTCCAAGATCTTTCTTGAGTGGTAACAGCTAATTTAGACCCTATCATTTTATATGTATAGTTGGGATTATGTTTTCCAAAGTGTATTACTTTTCATTTATCAACATTGAATTTCATCTGTCATTTTGTTGCCGTGTCACCCAGTTTTGTTAGATTCTTTGTAACTCTTTGCAGTCTGCTTTGGACTTAACTATCTTGAGTAGTTTTGTATCATCTGCAAATTTTGCCACCTCATGGTTTACCTCTTTTTCCAGATCGTTTATTAATAAAATATTGAACAGTACTGGTCCCAGGACAAATGCCTGGGGACACCACTATTTACTTCTCTCCATTCTGAAAAGTGACCATTTATTCAAACCCTGTAAATAAATGTAAAATGCAAACAAACACAGCAACCTGAAAACAAAATTTAAAAAAATCAAAACATTGTAGAAAGAGGGTAAAATTGTCAAAAGCATTTAAGTGACACATTGAGTTTCAGTGACTGAATGATTTTTAATGAGGTTTAGGTTACTAAGTGACTAAATCCTTCATTTCAATGGGAAAATATGTATTTAAATACCTTTTGGGGCTCTGGACTGCAGTCACTTTTGAAAATGGAATCTAAGCACCCAAGTCACTTAGGCACATTTGAAAATTTTACCAATGCTTTAATATTATAAGGGCTCATTGCAGTACCCTGCTATTAAATCTAGACTATGAAGGGCCACTTCTTATGATATTTTATCAGGTGTGTGGATTAGTGAAGTGAGAATTAGTGAGGTTCCACTGAATTTCACTCCATGTCAGGTTTTCACAGTTCATTCCATTCCTGCACATTTAGTCATAAAACAGACTTTCTTAAAAGGTGTTGACTTTCAAGGGGCCTCTTTGCCCTGAAGCAACTTCATCTCATAGGATGTCATCTAGCAAGTATTTTGTTAATACGCCATATGCAGTTTTGTTTTTTGCCATGAACAATGAGCAACCTTAATTCCTTGAAATAAATAATTAATTCTCTTGTTTGTTTTTCTGTCACCAAAAGAAGAAGTTTTTTCTCTCCTCTGTTTTGTACTATGAGCCTAACCAATATAATTAATGAAATTCCCCGATTATCCTTTTTTCCACTCCCAAGCCTTTCTTGTCTGAAATGCCTGTCAGAACTTTTAACACTTCTTTGTTTCTCCAACATGTGGCCTTAGGCTGTATCTTGACAAAGATACCCTTGGTACCTCCATAGGTGGCAGCTGTCACCTTGCCACAGGTACTTTTGTTGAATTTACACATTGCTTCTAGGTCCTTGGTATCCACCCTGTATGCTTACATGCAGAATGCTTCAGATATGGTAACATATGACACAACTTCCTTACAATTATTCCTACAATAAAGCAGAGGTTATTAACTCTGTATTCCAGTATATTTTATGGAAATGTTAGCTTTTGGTTTACCAGGCACTGGAATGACACAAGATATAAAATGCATAAAGTGTCATGCTTGAGAGGGAACTGTAAAATGGCACGACCATAGTGTTGAAAAAGAACTCATTACATCAATTACATCAGTGCAATTGCTCATTACCTCCCTATGAGCACCCTTTTCATACCACATACATCTGCGCTCCATTTAAAAGTCAGCACGTAAACCAAACATTCAGCAATTAAAAGATTGGAAGTTACAGTCTACTTGAAGTGTAATCAATTTATCTGACTAATCATTCAGATTAGGGAATTTAAAAGCAGGATGTATTGTACAAGGCTGACAATTTCACAGCGTGCTGCCAAATTTGGAACAAAAAGTACTCTCAAAATTTTGTCCACGTCATTTGGCAAATATATTTCTCAGGTAAAACACTTCCTCTTCTCCTTCCAATAATCTGCTCATTCCAAAGTATTTTGCCAACACCCAAACATCCTCCCCCATGTTCATACTCTCCTAAAAAATTCAGCAAATTCTATTCTCTTCCCTCCCATATATTTCATATTCTCCTCCATATATTAATTTCTTATTCTTTCACACGTGCATACATACTAAATTCACCAATTCCACAGTTTTCAGCAAAATTAGTTTCTTTTGTCTGGTGACTGGTGAAATAGAACAAGATTTCTCTGGAATGGTGTCCTTGATCAAGTAGGAATCTAGAATACCTCAGTTCTTCAATCACTAGTCTGGGACTGGGTATGTATAATTATTCTGTGATATTCTTTGCCATAAGACAATATTGATAAGAGTTTTTTTAAGTATTCTAAGGAAGTTTAGACATTTATATGGATAATTATAGAGATTAATAAAATATTTGAAAAGGAGTATAAACTTGCATTATTCAGTATGTGAGTCAACCTCTAACCGATGGCTTTAGGAAGAAACTTTTCCTATAACTAGTTAATCTATAATTGTCTGCTATGGGTTTTCATCCACTTTGTCTGAAACTACTGGTAGTGGTTACTGACAAAGATAGGATATAGTGCTTGATGGACTGCTGCCTTGATTGGTTATGGTAATTCCTATGTTCCTGTACAGAGGACTCTATAATGATTTTGGGGATTCATTATGATATATCTCAAACCTGACACAGTTTATATTATAAGCGTATTATAAGGGGTAATAGTGAGGATCATTAAATTCTCCCAGTCTCCTTCATAAGAATTAGAACTCAACTCTTCTTGCATGTCAGCCATAGTGTTAGATTTACAACTGTTTGTTTTCAAAGCTAGAAATATTTTTTCCAGTTCAAGTTCATATTCTCCTTCATAAGGCCCAAAGCCAACTCTGTTAACAAAGTGCTTGCCCAAGCTCATAAGCCTCCTTCAGCTCAGGAGTGTCTATGGATAACAAATGTGGTGTTATTCACATGTTCCTTCAATGAAATGCATTAATGCATTACAAAACCCTTATTGATCCAAGTGAACTCAGAAATCTGAGTGCCAGTTCCCTTCTCCCATAATCTCTGTAATGCTAATGAAGTGCCAGATTGTAGCTGACCCTGCTGTGAAATCCAAGGGGAGTGTAAGTATAGAAGGATCCCTTCTCCCTCACCACCCCTTATACCCAGGCTTAAGGTACACTAAAGTATAACTCATGAAATGTTATTGCAAGTCTAACAATATTTGGTGTTTTCATAAAGCCGTAGCTCCTGGAACCAGGTGAGAATCTGTTTTTAATTAGCATAAAAAAGTAAATTTCTAGTCCTTACAGTTTTGAAGAATAGTTTGAAAATTTGAACCCTAAAGACCCAAAATCCAGAAGGCAAATGCAAATACAAAGAACCCAAAAATTACAATTTTTTAAAATCTCATATTTGAATGGAGTCAGCATATCTATAGCTACAATTCTTGTGTGCTCTGTCCTGGGGGAGGAGGGCAAAGCACAATGTCAACAGTAGCACTATTTTTTCCAAAGAATACTCGCCCTTCTACATTGCCAGTGGACTGAAGCAGATGTCAGCAGAGCACATTGCCTCTCTTCAAAGGGTATAACAAATATGTACACTCCCCAAGTGGTTCTGAGACAGTCTTCCCCGATCCTCAATATTAAGGCACTCAGAATCTCTCTTTGACCTTCCTCTTGTACAGGGCCCACATTTCCCTCACAAGTATGTATGGCTTTGGCATTCAGTGCCAAATAGAGCATTGTATAAATAATATAACCTCCTAGTCACACCCCACTCAGATCCAATTCTGTTTCAATTAATTCTCAACTCTGCCTGTTAGTAACAATGAATTTTGCAAATTACAGACAAGTAGCTAACTTCAACATCAGAGTAGTAAAGGGCTGCCAATCAACAATAAATATTGAATAGGAATTATATATGCATTCTGAGCACAGCCACTTGTTCAGAGTGATTTCAAAGAAGTTACCATACTTGACTTTACTGAACTCATAATTCTGAATCCTGACCTTACAGATGACCCTCCAAAATTCCCATACAGTATTCTCCATTGTGCAATCCTGTGGCTCATAAGTACTTCATCACACCTACAAAGTGCACTAGAAAACTAAACTTATATCCAGGAAAATCCTTCTTCATATGTCTTGCTTCAAAAAAATGTATTTGAAAACATAAATGCAGTGCTTTAGTAAAGAAAAGCTTGTTTCTTGTTAAAAAGCTCCACATAACACTTGGAAAATATTCTACCACGAGGACAGCCACAGAGGATTCTCTAAAAATAAATAAAATCCAAAATGAGAAGTGCATATTTGTCCATCTGTGCATTTTGTAAGCATAATGACAAACTTGTTGTTTTGATACCATGGGCATTAATAAAATCAAAGGCCTGCCAGTACAATCTTTGTATTTAACAAATTATACTAATTATCTTGCAGGGCCAAATTTAAACTCTCAGTATTAACTCTTATTTATCCAGTTGGGAAAGACAAAAACTATTATAAGGAAGGCATAAAGCTAGGAAATATCCAGAATAGAGAGAGATTAGTTTTTAATTGTATTGTAGCTCATTGTAGCATTCAATAGCCCTGCATGACCACATGTAGCTACACCATGATATTCCAGAAGTAACGCTTTTGAATAGTCACTATTATGCTTCTAGGGATGTCAGTTGTAGTGCTAATCAACCAGCCTTTTCTATGGCTCCAAAGTCTTCCCTTTAACTGCAATGAAAACCTCAGGATGCCACTATGGTGGGCGGTCTCTGATTTCATTTTTATTTTTTTCACTTCCCAATTGTAATGGATCTGTATATTCCAAAACTGGGGTAAGAAATCAAGTCCTTCTGCTCCAAGGAGCGCAGGAAACTAATATGGGAGCTACTGCAGACTGTGCTTTAGCTATAGTGCTACTGAGGTTTATAGCATGCAACTGAGCAGAACATGCTACTGCTAAAATCTTTGGGCCAGATCTTTTAGGGCCTGTGGTCTATACAAGGCCCACCAGAGCTTTTCATAGGGCCCACGGCCTGCTTCAACCCAATGTACTAATAGCCACTTCATTAGCGTTTTGTTATCATGTTTAAATCATTTTTGTTTACACAATGTGTAAATAGACAACACTATACATAGGTTGTTTCTATCTAAATACATAATAAATAAATAAACAAGCTGAACTTAAAATATGAATCAATACAGGTGACTTTAAATCTTATTAAAAGTTGTAGAATCTATTTGGCCCACACCAGGTTGTGCTTGGGCTTATGTGGCCCTCGTGTAATAAGGTCCGCTTTAGCGGACCACTGTAGCTGGCATAATTTAGAACAGCCCTGACCCTACTTCAGGACTGGAGGAGTGGAAATACATCCTGTGGACATGGAGATCTGGCATATCATCTTCACTTTCCCCCTGAAAACCGTATATTGGCTTTAGTCTTCAGTAATGTATTCAAATTTTTAATCCTCACCTTCAGAGCTTTATCCTGCCAGTGTCTTGGACCTGGTTCTTGAAGGTAAGGAGAAGAAACTTAAACTCGATTTACTTGTCTGGGACAAGGTCTAAGTGGCAGGCGAGGAAGGTGATTTTGTCTGCTGTATTCTAGGCAGAATGGAGAGAGGAAAGATGAGAATGGGGAAGCCAGAAAGGTGGGATCTGCAGAGATGATAAAGGATAAGGGTTTACTGCAGGCATGTATCTTTTTATATGGTGTAAAGAAGAAATCATATATGCGCCCTGATCCACTGTATTCTGCAGACACACATTCTTTATCTCCAATTCTTCCTCAAAGTCCTCTTCTCTTGGTTGGCTTTTCTAACCTGCCTCCTGTCTTTCATTGTTAGTGCTCTTCATATATTTCTTTAAATGCACTGAGGCCAAGAGTTTAGGCAGGGACAAAATTAGAAAGGCCAAGGCACAAAATGAGATTAAACAAACTAGAGACATAAAGGGTAACAAGAAAACATTCTACAAATACATTAGAAGCAAGAGGAAGACCAAGGACAGGGTAGGTCTGTTACTCAACTGGGGGGAAAAACAATAACAGAAAATGCGGAAATGGCAGGGGTGCTAAATGATTTCTTTGTTTTGGTTTTCACCAAGAAGGTTGGTGGCAATTGTACTTCTAACATAATGAATGCCAGTGAAAATGAGGCAGGATCAGAAGCTAAAATAGGGGAAGAATAAATTAAAAATTACTTAGACAAGTTAGATGTCTTCAAGTCACCAGGGTCTGATGAAATGCATCCTAGAATACTCAAGGAGCTGCCTAAGAAGATATCTGAGCCATTAATGATTATCTTTGAAAAGTCTTGGAAGACAGGAGAGATTCTGGAAAAGGGCAAATATAGTGCCCATCTACAAAAAGGGAAATAAGGACAACCTGGGGAATTACAGACCAGTCAGCTTAACTTCTGTACCTGGAAAGATAATGGAGCAAATAATTAAGCAATCAATTTGCAAACAGAAGATAAGGTAATAAGTAACAGTCAGAATGGATTCGTCAAGAATAAATCATGTCAAACCAACTTGAGAGCTGTCTTTGACAGGGTAACAAGCGTTGTGGATGGGGGGAGGTGGTAGATGTGATATATCTTGACTTTAGTAAGCCTTTTACACTGTCCCGCATGACCTTCAAACTAGGGAAATACAACCTAGATGGAGCTACTATATGGTGGGTGAAAAACTGGTTGGAAAACTATTCCTAGAGAGTAGTTATCAATGGTTCACAGTCAAGCTGGAAGGGCATAATGAGTGGGGTTCTGCAAGGATCAGTTCTGGGTTCAGTTCCGTTCAATATTTTCATCAATGATTCAGATAATGGCATAGAGAGTACACTTATTAAGTTTGCAGACGATACCAGGCTGGGAGGGGTTGCAAGTGCTTTGGAGGATAGGATTCTAATTCAGAATGATCTGGACAAACTGGAGAATTGGTCTGACATAAATAGGATGAAATTCAATAAGGACAAATGCAAAGCACTCTACTTAGGAAGGAACAATCAGTTGCACGCATACAAAATGGGAAATGACTGCCTAGGAAGTAGTACTGCGGAAAGAGATCTGGGGGTCATAGTGAACCAGAAGCTAAATATGAGTCAACAGTGTAATGCCATTGCAAAAAAAAGTGAACATGATTCTGGGATGTATTAGCAGAATTGTTATAAGTAAGACACGAATAGTAATTCTTCCGCTCTACTCCGTGATGATTAGGCCTCAACTGGAGTATTGTGTCACGTTCTGGGTGCCACATTTCAGGAAAGAAGTGGACAAATTGGAGAAAGTCCACAGAAGAGCAACAAAAATGATTAAAGAAAACTAGAAAACATGACCTATGAGGCAAGACTGAAAGAACTGTGTTTGTTTAGTCTGGAGAAAAGAAGACTGAGAGGGGACATTATAACAGCTTTCAAGTACATAAAAGGTTGTTACAAGGAGGAGGGAGAAAAAAGTTCTTCTTGGCATCTAAGGACAGGACAAGAAGCAATGGGCTTAAACTGCAGCAAGGAAGGCTTAGGTTGGACATTAGGAAAAACTTCCAAACTGTCAGAGTAATTAAGCGCTGTAATAAATTGTCTAGGGAAGTTGTGAAATCTCCATCATTGGAGATTTTTAAGAGCAGGTTAGACAAACACCTGTCAGGGATGGTCTAGATATTACTTAGTCCTGCTATGAGTGCAGGGGCCTGGACTAGATGACCTCTTGAGGTCCCTTCCAGCCCTATGATTCTATGATTTAGACAAGGATTAGATATTTATATGGATAACAAGAACAATCATAGTTACATTAGATAAGATTAAACCTTTTTTTTTCTTTTTTTTTTTTTAGCTCAAATATAAGCCTCTTGTTTCTTGGCATGAGCCAAGCTCTAACTGTCATGGTTTAAGGAGAAACTTCCTGTATGGGCAGATAATTTAATAAATATACAGGGATTCTGCTCTGAGCATCTAGTAGTGATCACTGTCACAGATAGAATGCTAGACTAAATGGGCCTTTGATGTGATCCATTATGGGAATTTCTGTTTGTAATTTTTAAATGAGCCAATAAGGGGCATACATAACAATAAGTGCATCTAAAGATCTTTCACTATTGAAATCCTTGTTCTTTCAAAAAAAGTATATGCCTTTAGTTTATTGTCTTCTGCTGTATTATGACTAAGACTGCGAAATCCTTGGGGCTGAAACACATCATTTTTTCATTGTTTCTAAGGCATCACATATTCTTACAGTTGCAAAGGTAGTAATAATTAACATTTACAATCAGACTATTCTAGCCAATGGAAAGTAGTTGTACCCATAAACATAGTCAATTACAATGGTCTTAATTTAAAGTCATAGCATTTATCATAGTTAATGTTGCTAGGGAATATTATAAATACCACCATGCTGAAAATGGAGAATAGTGCATTAACCACGATAATGTTTATTTCAGTAAAGTGGTAGAGGTTCTCTCATTTTCCTCCTTCAAATTTCGCCTTAAAATTCTCTTGCCATGCTGTCTACAAAAAAACTCACTGGTGGTCAGGCAGTGGGTATGTTGTGATTATCGTTTACAACACTGTGCATATCTCATTGTTACCTTGTGATTTCTCTACCTGTTTGTCATACCCACCTGTTGTCCCTTGCCCCACATTTAGAATATAAGATCTTTGGGGCAGGTGTCATATTATTGTTATGTTTTTACAGTGCCTAGCACAATGGGGCCTGCTCTTAGCCACTGCCACCATATAAATAATATGTAATGATAATAATTGATAACATGAGACTGGTTTTCTCACTGAACAGTGAATCCGAGATTTTTAATTTCAATAGCACTGGAGAGATGATCACACTTCCTTGACCTTCGATTGGCTATGTTTCCTCTTATATTATATATTTTTGTAATTAGACATACAGCAAAAACAATACCTAGACCCTAAACTAGAAGGCAGAGCTCCTGTCTCCTCTTTGTCCTGTTATAGCACTGAGCTCAAGAAAAAATAAATCATAATTAAAAAGAGTGATGCAGAGCCACACACCTCAGGAAGGCATAATCCTTCCCAGGCATGCACTCCTGTGTCCATATGCTTCCCTTTGTACCTCCTCAATCCCATTCACCTGGCTAGTGCCCAAAGAGACACCAGAGGGGTGTAGGACCATGTGCAATGACTGCAACTGTACCTAGCCATTGATGGAGTGGAGTGGCTTCTTGGCAGAATCTGACCCATTAGTAAACATTGAGAGACAAGACATTTCATGTTACTTTTGTGACCCGTCGGTGCCTAGGGTAGCCACCTGAAAACGCCAAGATCAGAGCAGGCTGTAAAAGGAGAGCAGATTCTTCCAACACTGGTGGGTGATACTGACCAGCCACAAACAGCGCTCCTGATTCCCCACACTGGTTATCAAGAAGCCAAAATAAAAAGAAACACAGCCCCCTTTACTGCATTTCAGTCTTTAGCTTCCAATCAGCCACTAGGTTCAGTAAAGAGATCGGTTATTTAAAACCCTATGCTCTTTACCAAAAAGGTTTTTCCTGACCCCAAAGAATCATCCACAGTACCAGATCAATATAAGTTTAGATCTTACCCAAAATACCATGCTGCCAGCCAATCCTTTAGTAACTAAAACTTAAGATTTATTTTAAAAAGAAAGAAACAAGCTATAAGAGAAGTGTTAAAGGATTAAAGTAATCAGATATATACAAATGATTTGAAAGTCCATATATACCAGGTTTTTAGTAGTATTGTGGAGTTTGCAGGCTTGTAGAGTCCCTCTGGTATACATCCAGTACCTGGATGTGTCTTAGTACTTTGTTTTACAGCTTTAGTTCAGTTGTAGATGAGATGATCCAGAGGTAGGTAGTTGACTGAAGGCTGGTGATGACTGAAAACAAAATGGATGTGGTGCAGCTGCCTTTTATGTCCTTTTGCCTTTGCCATGCTGTTTGTGGAATTTTACAGGAATAAGATAGAGTTCAGAGTCACATTAATAAGTCCTGGCGACTTATCAGGTATATCCCTGGCTTCTCCTCCGGGGCCCATTGTACCTGTGAATTTCCTTAATGGGTCATTAAGCAGGCTAGTGCTACAGCCATCCTGTCTGGGGTGTTGCCCAGACACAGCACAATTTGAAATACAGATACATCAAACATATTCATAACTTCCATTACACATATAACACATGAACATAAACATCATCATTTTACTTAGCACATTATAGCCTCTCTAAGAGTACCTGACATGGCATATCTCATATGAATTATTATGATTTTGACACTTTGATGTTAAATAATATAATAAATGTCCACCCCCCAATCTAGCCAGCGTGACAACTTTCACCCTTCAAAACATAAACAGGTATATGTGAGCCCCACTATTTTCAGCTTTATTAAAGTTATATGGAATCCAAATGATCAATCAAATATACTGTAAATTTATCTATATAATTAGATATTCCAGGCCCAGGCCACACTTTCCC
This sequence comes from Emydura macquarii macquarii, assembly GCF_026122565.2. Classification (NCBI taxonomy): domain Eukaryota; kingdom Metazoa; phylum Chordata; order Testudines; family Chelidae; genus Emydura; species Emydura macquarii. The sequence continues at coordinate 4,833,210 of NW_027131500.1, read as the reverse complement.
TTGTTGAAGACAAAAATGTTGTTTTCACACACAGCCCCCGCATAACTGGAGTATGTGGACAAGTCTTTTGCATATATCTGGTGCCTGTCTTCCAGAACACAGAGAGACAGATAAAGCCCTTGAGTGTTGCTTCCTGGGCTTGATTCTGATATCATATCACTTGTTTTATATTAATGTAACTCAATTTAATTCAATATTGAGTTACTCCCAATTTACATCAGAAAAAATAAGATCAGAATCAGTCACCCTGTGTGTACCCAAGAGCCAAAAACGACATCCCTCTGCAGATGAAACTGCAGTAGAAGGTGAGGATTCACATCACATGTCACAAAACTATCCTGATTCTGGCTGTACAGCTTAATTCTATAACTATAATTCATAGATTCCAAGGCCAGAAAGAACCACTGTGATCATCTGGTCATACCTCCTATCTAACACAGGACATAAACTTCCACAAAATAATTCCTAGAAAAACATCCAATCTTACTTTAAAAACTGTCAGTCTTGACCATGACCATTGGTAAAAAGGCTTAAAGGTTAATTATTCTCAACGTTTAACATTTATGCCTTATTTCCAGTCTGAATTTTACTACTTTCAACTTTCAGCCATTGGACCATGTTAACTTTTCTCTGCTGAAGGGCCCGTTATTAGATATTTGTTCTCCATGTAGCTACTTTACCCTTCTCTATGTTAAAATAAATAGATAGACTCAAGGAGTTCAACCACTGTATGTCAGGTTTTCTAATCCTTTAATAATTCTCATAGGTATTCTCTGAACCCTCACCAACTTCTCAACATTCTTGTTGAACTGTGGACATCGTATTCCAGCCATGATCACACCAATCCCTAATCTTCCTTCCCTGTCTCGAGATTCCCCTATTTATGAATCCAAAGATCACACTAGCTCATTTGGCCTCAACATTACACTGGGAGCTCATGTTTAGATGTTTATCCACCATGACCCCCAAGTAGTTTATAGTGTCACTAGTTCCCAGAATAAAGACCCCCATCCTGTAAATATGGGCTACATACTTTGTTCCTATATATTACATATAGCCATATAAGAAAGCATATTGTTTGCTTGAGCCCATTTTAGCAAGCTACCTATGACCTATTCCCTTCATTATTTTCAACTCTGCCAAATTTTGTGTCATTAGCAGACTTTATTCCTGATGATTTTTACATTTTCTTCCAGCTCATAGATAAAAATATTAGATTACAGGAACAGATCCCTACTATACGGATCCCTAACAGGGACCACACTACAAACACACCTATTAGATGATGATTCCCTATTTTACAGTTATATTTTGAAATTTATCAGTTAGATTTTAATCTATTTAATCTAATTTTAGATCATCTTAGTACTTGTTTGTGTGATATATGTATGGTAAACTCACAAGGGACTGTATACATATGTTCTGCAAATGTGTTCTTAAAATGTATTTGGCAACCAGTTCCTAAGCCATGCCTTTTCCTGTTTTGAATGTTTCCAAAGTTAAGCAAGGTGTGACCAAAGACTAAGAAAGACACATTTACATGCAGAGTACACTAAGCCATGAGGAAAACAAGTGGGGAAAGATGAATACTTACCAATCTCAATGGGGGATGGAGACTGCATCCCCAGGAAGCCATCCTGCCTCATGTAAGAGGGTCAATGAACTTTGGGAGATATAAGCAGAAACAGAGCCATTTTGGTACCCATCACTTGGGGGATTAAAGGAGCTAGAACTCTTGAAACCACAGAACTTTGGATCCCTCAACCAAGGGATTGAAGTCTCTGGGAACTGAGGTTAGATGAGAAACTTGCTTAGGCGAAGACTTATAATTGTGGAACTGGAAGGGACCTCAAGAGGTTATCTATTGCAGTCCCCTGCACTTATAGCAAGACCAAGCATTATCTAGACCATACCCATGTACTGCCCCCTAGCACAGGTATAAATAGCAACATAGATGGTGAGATGTGTCTTGGGCAAGTTAAGTACTTGAATATATACCCTACGTGGCTCTCTACTTGCCCAAACTGTGGCTCCCCATCTGCACTGCTACAGAGCTCCAGCAGCAGTGAAGAACTCCGGCAGTGGGGAAGGACTCTGTCAGGTCCGTTACTGGAGCCCTTTTCCCACCACAGGGAAAGGCTCTGACAGACAGGAGCTTCTGAAGCTTTTCCCTTCTGTCTTCCCTCTGACAAAGCCTTTCACTGACATGTGTAACTATACATCACAGAGTGCATGCAATGTGCTTTACACTGCAGCCAGTAGCTATGCCCAGACTCCATGCCACCTCCAGTGGTGTATAATGTAGACATAGCCTTTGAGTTAGGAATTTGTCATGTATAATATTTACAAATTCCATGGATGTTTTAGTAGTGGGTGCATGAGCCCTCCAGCATATGTCACTCAAACTGAGGTCCCCCATAATCACTGCAGTTTTTCTTCCTACAGGTTATATACAGATAGGAGCTGATTATCCTGTTCCCTAGAGTGATTTGTTGGTCTGCAGCAGTAATACCCTACCTTATACTTTATCCGTTAGGGCATTGGTCCATAAGCATTCAAGATCATTTTCTTCTGAGTTATCAGTGACTCGGAAACAGGTAATGCCACTTTTACCCCTTTTGCCCACTCGATCCTTCCTAAATAACCATTGATTTTAACATTTCAATTGTGCAAATTATCCCACCAGCTTTCAGTAATGCCAATTAGATCAAATTTATGCTCATACATAAGCAATTCCAATTCTTCTTCTTACCCAGGCAAATAAAAGAATTCTGCCCCTCATGTCTTTTGGTTCCTTGGTTAATTTTCTTCTCAATTTCTTGATTCTAAGCAAAATGAATGTTCATATCTTTCCCGTTTTTAAACCTGCCCACTTTTTACTTTTAATAACTTCTTATCTTTTGTTCAGAAAGATCCCAAAATAGTTTACAGGTTCCGGTATTACCAAACTCAAGCATTCAAAGATCATGAGTCAGATCCCCCCAAAAGCATGGGATTGACTTAAAAATGAGATTTTAAAAAAGTAATAAATATGAGAAAAATTCTTTTTCTTTGCCTTATGGGTTTTTGTGCCTGTAAGTTATACTTGGGTTATGTTTTCAAGCTTGTGTCTGCAAGCATGAGGGTAGGAAACTTACTTTTTTAAAATGAAAGCTGAGTTCCTTGCATAATCTTTTGATTTCAGGACCTGGGGATTTAAGGAAAACACCCAACAACATGAGTTTTATGATAAAATCACAAGAGTTGGCAACACAACTGCATGCATAGAGATGAATCACCTATTCTGAAATGCAGTCATTTTTTAGGTGAAACGCAGTGCTATGTCTTTGGTAGGTGACTGACACGAAGAGTAACTTTATTGATAGAAATTACAGAGTGACATTTTAGGTAGTTGGAATGTAATTATGAAAGTTGGAATCTTGTCAAACAGGCATGGCAGGTACCCATCAATAATTAGTCACATTTTGGTACTGCTGCTGCCAGAGGAATCCTGGTCCTACAGCAGAGGGACTGCAAGCAGCAAGGCAGGGGGGGTTCTGTTCACAGGAGGCCACAGAGGCTTCTGTGGGGTTAATTCAGGAATGTTCACCACAGAGGAAAAATAGAGGGCTTCTTCCAGTCTCTATAGTACTTGGAGGAGGCTGGAATCCCTGCTGTGATAGTGCTAATTAAGATAAGCTTCATCCTTGCTGGGGCAAAGCTATTCTTATTTTCCTGGTCCAGCAATGAGTAAGAGGGGTTTCTTTGGTCCCTAGTGATGGGTTTCATGCAGGTAAGGAAAGGAGAAGCATTCTGAGCATGGAGGGTTATATGTTCATCAGCACGAGTTGTTCTGAGCCCAGCGTTTTTGGATGGAGAGATTTCAGAGGTGAGGATGAGGTCCTGAGCAGTGGATTGCTTAGGTATGGAGAAGAGTAGTTCTCAGCCTGGAGCCTATGAGGGGTGGTCTATGAGCTGGAAGGGGAATGAGCTGTGTTGACAAAGTTGAGTGCAAGAGGGAATGGAATCAATTGCTGAATGAGGATGAATTGGTAATATGTGCTGAGGGGATGGTAAGGTAAGGTTAGAGGAGGAAAGGCTGGGAATTAGAAAAAAAAACTTCAGGGGTCACAAAGAGACAAATACATTTTCTCCTACCTGCCCTTTACTGTAAAGTGCCCCACTTTTTCATTGTGAAAAGGCAGCTCTCTTTGATTCCCCCCCCTCCTTAGCAACCTATTTCCCTCTGACACACCTCCACCCTACCCCAAACACAGTGTCCCAGATTTTCACATTGAATATATGTTCAGGAAAGGCAGGAGGTTTGGAGTGGAAAGGAAGAACAGCTTGCTACTTGCAACCTCACCACTTATTATGGGAATCAGCTGCCACTGTGGTCTTATCACAAAACCCAACATGTCTACACTTGCAAAAATGCTGTGTGAAGTTAATGTCCACAAAGGCCTATATATTCCGCCCTTGATCATACCCATGGACACCTATTGAGGAAAATGGAGTTGGATGGATGTAAGTGAAGGCAGAATTTGGCATGTGGAACTATCATCATTAGTGACTAGAGATAGCACAACTTGACACTCATATCCCAGGATAAGTTTGCCAGACAATTCAACTAGTAGTTAGAAAAAGCATCTTTTTATTTCTGTGTAGGACAAATTTTGTATGGAATCTCTGAGAAACAGTAAAGTTAGAACTCTATGATGCCATTTTTACAGTCACTTTTTAAAGTAGATCTTTATTTTAACTTATTAAATCTGACATATCATGTGTCTTTATAGGACTCTGAAATCATTAACTTGTTTACTATAATTATATTAATATGTAAACAGAAACAAAAATAATAGTTAAAATATATAGAATCATTTTTTTCCATTCATTCTTCCCAGGAAGGCAGTTTGGGTGAGTAAGTATCTGAGTTACTAGCATTGGTTCAGATTGAGCCTTTGGAATGATTTAGTCTAGCTTTATTCAAATTAAAGAGACTTGAAAAAGCAACTAAAGAGAAAAATATGGAAAATAGTAGGTGTGGGATCCCAGATAAATGCCTTTTTTCATCACTCAGTTGGAAGGGATAAACTGACTGCTCCAAGTCTAGGGGAAAAAATAGCATTTATCTGTGTCCAAATATTTATTAAAATAATTGAACCTTTTATTTACTTCTTACATTTTACAAGACAGATCTTTCTCTTTAGGAAAAAAAATATATTTGATTTGCACCTGTTACCTCAGCCAGCTAAAATGCAAAACAAACTAAAACAACTGCTGTCTGAGGGAAAGAGAATGGGGTGAGGATTTTAAACCTTAAAATGCCAATTGTAGTTGATTCTTGGTTTTTTCCCTTGTGGGTTTTTTTTTGTTTTTTTTTTTTTGGGTGGGGAGAGACTGTCTCTGCCTTTGAATTGGTGTGCATGAGCAAGCTCTTACTGCTGTCCTTTGGATCATACTATCTATAGTATAAAATGCTCTCTCATGCTATATATGTCCAAACATACATAATGTCCAAAAAACAATGTTAAAAGTATGTGAAGGCTGCAAAGTCCAGCCCTTATAAATTAGAAAATGCCAGAATTAAGTTAGCCTCTGCAACCTTAATTTGTCTGCCTTGTGCATATGCATCATGGTATATTCTTTAATTATTTGACCACCTACTGTTTTTTGCACAGGACTCCTGCCTTATTCAGTGCACAGGACAAACTTTTCTGTGTTGTTTGTTGGTTTGTTTTTGTTTTTTTAATTTAAAAATTGAAAAAACAAAAATGCCATTATGTGGAATCATATTGACCCCCTCTCCCAGATGGATCATCAGTAGAACTGGGATCTTGAGAGCCATAGTGTACTGTCCTATACCACATGAGATAACTGAGTAACTGGTAGCAGTAGAAGGCAGTTATCTTCTAAGTGAACCTGCCATTAGCGGTGGGGAGATACATGCTTGCCAGGGGTTTCACAGCTATTTGCTGAAAGCAAAGGAAAATTGAGATTCAGGATTCAATTCCAGATTCTGAGGGTAGCGTGCTCTGATAATTAGCTTTGTTCTGTCCTCTCACCTACAGCTTACCTCCGCCCCATTCTATTCCTGTCCTTCCGTCCCCTGCTGCTACCCTCCCAAATTTTGTTCACCATCTTCGCCCAACTTCTGCCCAGGTTCCATACACTTCTATCCACTCTGACTCCTGCCATTGTCTGGTGTCCCCAGCTCCTATCCATGTTTACCCATCCACGTTACAACTATCTCTGTCCATGTCTTCTGCCCTGTCCCCCAATCCTGCTTGTAACTCCCCCACCCTTTCAGGTTCCAATCCTTCCCCCACACATCCATGCATCTCTTACCTCTTTTCTCCCAGTCCCTTGTTTATCATCCCTCTCAGGTTGCTTTCTCCTCACCTCCCAGGCTGCCTGGGCACTAGCAAGAGGGGAATTGAGAACACAAGAGGGAGTATCTATCAGGTCACACTTCCAGTGCCTGACACCACTGTGGCATCCCTGGAGCAGGCAGAGCAATTGCTTGCTCCCTGGGATGCAGTTGGTTTGTGGATATGGGGCATGCACAGTGCTGGTGGAATCTTAAGAATATTTAGCAAAATTCTAATCACAACAAGTGTGAATGGAGATTTTTCAGAAACTTATAATTTAGCCAAATGTGAGCATATTTTCAGAGAAATGGCAAAAGACACACCAATAATACGAGGGTGATCTTCACTGCCAAATTTTAAGTCCCTGCTCCAAAGCATGGAGACAATAGAGCTTTTCAACAAAATAGTAGTAAGAATTTTAACATGGGGAAAAACAACATATTTTTCTGTAATCTTGTTCTGAGAAACAGCTAATTTATTTTAGCTTAATTTCCCCAAATAAATTCAGCTTGAGTCAAATAGTTGGCAGGGGAAATTTCAGCCCAGTTAAAGTGTGGCATTCTTATTAAAGCAAATGAAAACAGTATCTTATAATAGGAAATATCAGGCAACCTTAACTACAGCCGGTGTTACTTGCACCACTTATACTTCCCATGTGCACAGATGATACCCATGTGATATAGCGCAGAACAAGGTACACTCATGATCAACGCTCCTATTCTCCACCCCACTAATCCATCTTTCCTTTTCCACTTATGAGTAATGCAGTCATCCTAAACTCTTGCCAATAAAAGCTTCAGACTACATTACAACATCATGTACTTTATTCCCTATATATTGGTTTGCTGGAACACTAGTGGCAGCTGTGGTAAGATTGCCAAAGCTTTTCCAGTACACCAATTTGTTTTCAGTAACTCATAATCTTCCAAAAGTGTCACACACATCTTTCTGTTCAAGATAATTTGCAATCCCCTCATCATAGTGGGAGTTGTTCCCCCTGAACCCTCCCCACTCTTGTCCATATCCTTTTAGAAAGCATCAAGAGCTCCAGAAAGGAAGGTCCCAGACCTCTGCACAGTACTAAGGCCTGTCTTCTGGCCTCAGTGCCCCATATCATCTGCATCTGATTTTGGCCCTTCAGTTATCCACCCCCAACCCATTGTATGTATGTGGGCTATGGGCAATCCCTCCAGGTCATGTGCAATTACATGATAACTCCTACAACATAACAGCCAGGTTGCCAATTATAACGATTCCTCAGGATGCTCAAAACTGTGAGTCACCTCATTACCCCTTTGCCTCAGTGAGAGAGACTTGCTTGTGCTTAACTGGATGTTGGCTCCCTGATACTACCCAAACAACCTTCTCAAAGCTCTGCCAGCCCTCACTTCACTCTGCAGGCTGAGGTGCATGCCAATCTCCAAGCCCCTCTGAGAGCATCCCCCAGTAGTATCCAGCCCCTGTTGCTGGACACTTACAGTAATTACCAGGTTCGCTGTTCCCAAGGGACCAGTATATAACTCAGGATTGGTAAAACTCAAGAACAGATCCTTTATAACACTGCAGCATGGGGAGATATACTTACAGTGAAACCATCATAAATTATTCTAAAATATTAAATTTTTAAGAGAAACTTAGTAAGAATAATGGAAACAGAAATGGTTACACATAAACCAAAAGCATAACATGCTTCTAAGAGTCTAAACTTTAACAGGATAAAGTCCTTGCCTAAAGTAGTTTCTTACCTAAAGCAATCTACCCATGTCACCAACTCACCTGACTGGGGCCCATCATACATGGATGAAAAAAGTGTTTGTCCTTATTGACCCCTCAGTGGTAGATAACTTGGTCTCTGTACTTCAATTACAGGCTAATAAACCTTTGAAATGCACCTCTAGAAAAAGCTTTTTCCCCCTGCTGCTGTTCTCTTCCTGTTGACTTTCCATGTGCTGTTGACTCTGTCTAAATGGAGCTTTTTATTGTTTTGGCTTCCAATACTTAATCTACATATGAACCTAGGCAGACTGGTGAATATACATCCCTTTGTCTGGCAAAACCAGTTTTTCACCACTGCTGGGGGGAGTAGTAACTATAAAGACATATTTTCAATATGTAGATGGAATTTTTAAAATATCATCCATACATTTCATTTCATGATATTAATGACCGTCATGAGACTGGCTTTCATTTAAGATCTCACACAACTTTATTTGTAGAGAAATACTATGACAGCAATGTGATGGATATAGTGAGTTTGTTAAACTTCTTTTGGGCTACCGCTACAGAACAATGAGACCTTTGCTAGTTGGCACTGAGGGGTTAAGGTCACATTAATGAATTCCTGTACCCGCACTTTAAAATTACTCACAAAATGGGTTCCTTATGTACCATCTGACGATGCTTTAAAATCTGCCTCCTTAAGAGAGATCGAAAAATTTACCACCTCCTCATGCACTCCTTTTCTGCATCCATCTATCCAGCACATCCCATAACAATCAATTGGGAGCAAGAAAGACCCAAAATGACTTTCTGATGGCTGCTGGGGAGCCACAATGCTGCCCTTCCTCAGGTGACTAACTCTTACAAACCACACCACCACTCTGGAAGCCAAGAAGGATTGACTTGAATGCAGCCGGTGGCCCTGTAGTCCTATAAGCACAGTCCTTTCATGAGGAGCATGAGATAATGTGAAAATGGTGAAAATGAGATTTACTTTTACTTAACCTTTTCATTTAAATTAAAATAGTAGTTCAACAGGAAAATTGCAAGTTATTGATGTATGTAACCCCACTACATTATTTTGTTATTTCCACACAAATTTCAATTTTCTGAATGAAAATTTAGAAAGTTATGAGCAATTGAAAACAGAGTTTCATAATGGAACCATTTTAGTACATTTACTTTAGCAGTCCTTCGTACAATAACTATAATAAATGGAATTACAGGAAGTATCCCAATGGCCAGAATTAACAATTGTTCTGCTCCTGCATATATTACCCTGAATATTATTTACTATATGTTAGAAATAACCAATCAGGTTGTTCCTGAGGCAGATTGGGGAGACCCTTTATTGCCTGATCGTTCCACCTCAACGCCACGAGTAAGCAACGAGGGGGTTACTTTACAATTCTTTTATCCATAACAATATGTAAATGTATACATTTCCAGCAACTCCTCATAGACCCTTATTTGGTTACATTGACACCTATGAAATGAATATTAACTACTACATGATGAATACAATTATACCCACCCCTGTTTGTTGTTTACAGGATATCATACAGAGGACAGGCACATCACCTTAAAACCTATTAATTTTACACTAACGTTCTTTAAAGTAAGTGTATGCCAGGGGGGAAGGAAGATAATGCTTTCTTCCCACCCTGGCCTTGTGCAGGAGTGGCAATAGTTATTTTGTTAGCCTCATCCCCTGCGCAGATGGCCAAGAAGGGAGGAAAAGAAGAGAGATAACAGACTCTAACTAGAATTTACACCAAACAGAAACAAGGTTTGCCCTTGCCATGACCCTGTTCCCTGTAACTTAAACCTCACCATTTGTCCAACATTTAACTCTTTACTTTCCTACACTAAACATATCATAAATAAAGGCCAACAGTATATAAAAATAATAATGAGTCCTCTTCTGGCAACATTAGGGACAGTAAAATGTTGTCTACCCAAGATGGTAAGAATCTTTCACAGAATGTGTCCAATCAGCCTACTCTGACCCCATCATTCATCGTATGAGAGATAGGCTGCTTCTAAAATCTGAATTATGTCTGACTGTTGTGCACTGCAATATTGTGTGTTAGGGATTGTGATATTTTTTGGCATCTGCGATACATCATTGAAATGAAAGTATACCACATAGGTCGGGAACATTTCTGCTCCCTCTCAAGTCAATAGTAAACCTTATAGTGACATCGGTGGTAGCAGAACTGATCCCATGCTTAGTGATTTAGATGTGGCAAATTACATAGATTGCACCACAAAACTGCTATCTTGTGGCATGACACAGCCTAAAAACATTGTTTGTGTGACGTGCCTCAGAAAGGATGCCATATGTCAACAAATGCTAATGCCTCAGCTCATATTTGTACTTACAGTTCCCTATCCAGAGTAAGTCTTTACACAACAATTAACAGAATATCCTCAGATTTCCTTATTTTAGAATTACCTAGTTTTAAAAGATGATGCCAAATTAATTCTCCAATAGTTCTGAATTCATAGAGGTGCTAATCATCTCCTGAAAATTTGTAGCACTGATGTTAGGGAAATGGATACAGTTTTCCATTAATAACATGAACAAGTTTGGAGCAAATTTGTGTATCACAGATAGAAATACCATTCTCTGCTCCACTATATTTATGTCTCATTAGTTTATGGACCTAAAGCCCTCCAGGGATTGTCACTCACACATCCACAGAATGTTTATGAGCACTAGATTTTGCATTTGGATCTCTAATTTAGCCAACAGATGTGGAAAATTCATATATGGACAGAATTCCCAAGTGACTACAAAGCTGTGGATGCTAATGAAGTAGGTGGAAGAACCACAGAATAATGCTAAGTAATATACTCTACCAATTAGAAAAGCAGTTCTGGAAGAGAAACTCTGAGCATATTCCAGAAAAAGTTAGCATTAATTTGTTCTCAAAGTCTTCCTTCCAAAGCTACTTTTTTCTAATTATATTCTATTGTTTTGTGTTAATCCCACCCCCATTTCAATTGAACAGTGTCTCATTCTTGAGCTTGTTTAGCACAAAAATAGAAGATTCAGTGATTCCCTTTTATTAGGCTATACTAGTGGTTCTATCTGAGGTGCAAAGGACGATGTTGGACTTTGAGCACCAAATGCCAAATGTCAAAGTTACATACAGCAGACCTGATGATATTATGCAGCACTTAGTTTAGTTTATTTCTGGAAATTTTTAATTTTAATTTTTAATTTTAATGTTTATTTGGCTCCATCTCTGATTCTTCATGGGGTTCCATATAGTTGCTTACTCATCATTTATCTGTGTGGAAGACACCTGGTATGATTGTTTCCCCTTCTTCAGTCTTCTGAGGTTAGGAAGGCTCCCTCCAATTTGAAAACAGAAGAAGGCCCAGCAGCTCACAGAAAAACTCTTAATAATTGGGGAGGAAGAGTATTACCAGACTGTGGAGTTGTTTAGTGGGTTTATGAGAACCCAAAATTCCAAACAAACATGGAAGGGGTTACACCAAAGCAACAAAAACCTGCAAATGGAACTCACCATTTTGGATCATGAGACACGCATGAACCAAAGTCAGCAGAGTTCTCATACTGAACACTTGTGGTCACCAAATGAGGTGGTAGTTTTAAATTAGAAAGAAAGAAGGAAAGGAATGGAAACAACAAATCATGTTATATGCAACTGTAAGGCCTCACTTTAGTGTATCATCTCTAGGGTTTTAACTTGGATCTTCAAATCTGAAGCGCAGACCTAAAATACTAACTGTAATGATAATAATCACAGGAGTAAAAGCTATTATTCTCTGTAGACCATCCAGAAGAGGAGATCACATAATAATGAAATAGTGAAGTACATATGCATGATCGTCCACATTTTACAGAAAGCACAGCTAGGTACACAGATTTGGCAGAGTCTTTCTGAGAGGCAATCTGAGTAAGCAGAGGAAGATATTTAGGTTTGTTATTTTAGAGATTTGCGCTCACTTCTCAACTCTACCAGAAATGTCCTTATCATAAAATTATAGAACTGGAAGGGACCTCAAAAGGTCATTTAGTCCAGTCCTTTGCACTTATGGCAGTACCAAGCATTATCTAGACCATCCTTGACAGGTGTTTGTCTAACCTGCTCTAAAAAAATCTTCAGTGATGGAGATTCCACAAGCTCCCTAGGCAATTTATTCCAATACTTAACTGCCCTGACAGTTAGGAAGTTTTTCCTTGTATAACCTTTCAGAGGAGTCTAATAGAAGAGGTGACTCTAGAACTCAGAGTGCTGTCTCCTAATTCAGTGCATTTTTGTCTAAGTATTTGAAAATGAGTGGAGGAAGCAGAATGTTGAAAATAATCTATTTTGTCTCTGTCTTGTCTGAAGGGTCAGTTCAGGGAGAGCTGAGAGATATAATAAGAGCAGATGGAATGTTTGACAATTTTAACAGGAAGCCTCTAAAAAGCTCTAATGAGCATGTGGTTTTTGCAAGTGGTTAAATATGAACTAACTGTAATTAAAGCAGTCATTTGACCCCAGAATTTTTTTCCTGTCAAATTTCTGTTGCAAAACTTGGAGGCACTAGGGCAGAGAATCTCAAAGGTATTTAGGGCCCTAGCTCCCAGCTCCTACTCTCCAGTGGAGTTAGGGGCCTATATACCTTTGAGTGTCTGGGCCTAGAGCTCTTCAAATACCAGTGAGAAAGAGTTATAATTGGAAGTGTTGGGCAGTCTTAAAGTAAGGTTCACTACAACTGCCCCCATAATACAACTTTTCTTCATGTTCTCCCTCATGACCTCTATTCTCCTCAATTTCTCACTGCTTTCTTAGCTTACACCTGTCACTCAGTCAATGCCAGAAAAGCTGTGTACTCATCACTCAATTATAGAGCCCATATGAATTTACCATGTATAGTTTATACAAAGGAATATTAGAAGAGGTGGGATTTAGTAACCATGCTCATTGGAGAACAAAAGTTTAGTAGCGGAAGGAGGAGCAGTGGAAAGAAACTGGAAGCAATGAGATAGAAATTTTAGCAGAGAGATATTGGGGCTACATATCAGCAATAGTGTCCAAAAAGTCAATACTATTAAAATAAGAAATAATCTCTTGGAAGCCCCACTATTAGAGTCATCTAAAATTAGACAGGACAAAGCACTCAAATACATATATAAAGTACAATCCCGCACTGACCTAGCCTTGCCAAGGGGAATTGTAGGGCTTCCCCTTCCCTTATTTCAATAATTCAGTGGACTGTCTGTACAGCACACTCTGTCAGAACTTTCAGAGTAAAGCATTAATGGGATGAACCAATACAAACGCTAAATATTTTTGAAATTATGAATATTTTAAAATACGTATTTAACCTCTATGTATAAAAGGTATTTAAGATTATCTAATCTAGTTAATACCTCTCTTCCTTGTGGTAAACTCTAGAAATATAACTTTTATTTCCCCCCATAGATATTAATTGGTTTCCTGGGTGATGTGCAGAAAACTCATGCATTTTACAGGGGTTGTTTTATATAGCTAGAAATTTTGAAGTGAGTATAGTATACATGTAGAGAAGGGTGATCCAGTCAATATAATGTACTTTTACTATAAGAAAGTCTTTGACAAAGTCCCACACCAGAGGCTCTTAAGCAGCATTAAGCCATCATGGGACAAAAAGGAAGGTCCTCTCATGGATCAATCATGGTTAAAAGGCAGGAAACAAAGGATAGGAATAAATGGTCAGTTTTCACAATGGAAAAAGATAAACAGTGGGGTCCCCCAAAGAGCTGTACTAGTACTTGTGCTGTTCAACATATTCATAAATTATCTGGAAAAGGGAGTAAATAGTGAGGTGACAAAGTTTGCAGGTGATACAAAAATATTCAATATAGTTAAGTCGAAAGCTGATGAATTACAAAGAAGAAATTATAAATGAAGAATTACAAAGGCATCTCACAAAACTGAGTCACTGGACAACAAAAGGCAGATGAAATTCAATACTGATAAGTGCAAAGCTATGCACATTGGACAAATTAATCTCACTTATATTTACAAAATGATGGGATCTAAATTAACCATTACCACTCAAGAAAAAGATCTTGGAGTCATCATGGATAGCTCTCTGAAAACATCCACTTAATATGCAGCAGCAGTGAAAAAAGCAAACAGATTGTTAGGAATCGTTAGATAAGGGATAGATAGTGACAGACAATATCATAATGCCACTATATAAATCTATGCTACACGCACACCTTGAATACTGCATTAAATGCAGGTTGACGCATCTCAAAAAAAGATTTAGTGTTAGAATTGGAACAGGTACAGAGAAGGGCAACATATGTGATTAGGGATATGGAACAACAAGAAATTGAGAAGACTGGGACTGTTCAGATTAGAAAAGAGAAAATTAAGGAGGATTATGATAGAAATCTATAAAATCATGAACAGTGTGCAGAAAATGAATAGGGAAGTGTTATTTACTGCTTCACATAACACAAGAACCAGGGTCACTCAATGAAATTAATAGGCAGCAGGTTCAAAACAAACAAAAGGAAGTATTTGTTCCCACAACACACAGTCAACTGTGCAGCATGTTGCCAGGGGATAATGTGAAAGCCAAAAGGGTTAAAAGGGTTAAAAAAAGGTTTAGATAAGATCATGGAGGATAGGTCCATCAATGACTATTAGCCAAGATGGTCAGGGACACAACCCAATCCTCTGGGTCTCCTAAACCTTTGACTGCCAGAAATTGGAACTGGATAACACGGACTAGATCACTCAATAACTGGTGTGTTCTCTTAATTCCTTCTGAAACATCCGGAACTGGCCACCATCATAGACTATTGTTCTGTCTGCTGTATGTCTAAATGATGTCCAATAATAAAAGGTATTGCCTTGATGAAAATATCCTGACTGACATCAAATACTTAATCTACATATCTACACAATAATCCTTTGAAGTCAAATACTGTAGCTAGTAGGATAAAGAGTTTCATAAAAGTAGTCTTTATAGTAAAACTTGGTGGCACTTACTACCTAGTTGCAGATGTGGTCCTGTAGAAAAAGGCATATAATGATGGCATATATAACTTCATTTAGTGCACAAAATTGCCATGAAATATTTTTTGGTTGAGTTCAAATATAAACAACTCTTTCCTTGGTTTAGTGAATGGTCATCTTGCTAAATAAAAAACCATTGAGCACAAATATGAAATGAGGCATAAAACGATTAACAGATATAAACAAGCTTTGTTTCCAGAAAAACTGATCCTTTACCATAATATAACTTCATGCTGTGAAATGATTGACTCACATCTGAAATATTCTACTAGAGATTATATCTTCCATAGAGTAATAAATGATCCTTAAGTATCCATGAAGTAAAGATAGCCTTGTTGTTAGGGTGTAGGTCTGTGATTTGATTCCGTCAGAAAATTTCTGTGTGATCTTGAACAAGTAAATCTGTCTATGCATCAGAAATGGGGATAATATTTCCCTACCTTACAGGACTTTGTGAGGGGCAATTTCATGAATGTTTGTGAGGTGTTCTGTTACTCAGATAATATGGTACCTAAATTAGTTTTGGGCTTGTTAGTATCTCAGTCAAAATAAACTGAATGTGCTTTTCAATTAACTACAACAACATTAATTGGATGAGAATAACAATGATAGGAAAATGAATTATCAACAAAAATATTAATCAAATTAGCACAATGAGGGGGTCTTTACTTACAAGCAAGATCCAACCTACTCCATTCTGGAGTTACATCTCCAATTTCTGCAGCAATGGAAAGATTCTCATTGATTTCAACGAGTGTTGAATCAGGTTCCCAAATTCTGCCACACAGAATGTTTCATACTGTAAAGGACATGTTTCAGCAATTGGTAACACTAATAAAATTTTAAATTATTCCCTTCTCCGGTGCCTGCATCTTGGATGTGTGGCAGGCAGGAAAAATAATCTAGAGAAAATATGACTGACAATTATCTGAGCAATGAATATCTGTGTTTAGACTATCCCACTGTCAATGCAGAACAGTTTTCAGGTACACCAATAGTGATAACTCCCCATAAATAAAATTACTGATTAATCACAAATAATTACAGTTGACCACAAGATAACTTTGTAAAGAAGATAGAACTTGAAGGAGAATTTGAACCTAGTTTTCTATTTCTCCAGGAAATGGGGAAATTCTAGACATTGTTCTTGTTTTTTGTTTTTCTGTTTGGTTTCAAAAAATTAATGTATTACCATGATTTACTGATCCCTTGCAGTGGTGGTCAGTGTTTAAAAACAAGTTTTGTTTTTTCTAAACTGTCATGTCTGGTTATTACTCTTGCCCTGCTTTAAAACATTTTCACCTGCAGTTCCTTACAGCAACCTTGAATTTATCAAATGGATAGTCAAGTCTAAGCTTATTTTATACACAAGAATAATGATAAAGAGAATGATTTTATACTTGGTGCTTTGACTAAAATAAACACACAGGGCCAAATTAATATCACAGTCCAAAGTTTCCACCATTAAAGTTTGTTGCCAAAGAAGCGGCTCTGGTGTTACCAGTCCATTAAGGCTTCACTCCTGCAATGAGCTCTGTCTAATTTGGATTTATTAGTATATACTGGAGGATGAGGAGTCAATTCCAGCATGGCACATTCCCAAGTTTTGAAGATGAATGTGTCAAAAATATATGGTAAATATATTCACCAACATTTAGTTTTTGCAGGGGGAAGAGGGTTCATTAAATATTTATTCACATGTAATGTTTTTGATTGTTCTGCCAGCTCTGATTTGAAGCTACAGAACTAATGTACAAGGAGAGATTTTTTTTTAAAGTTAAATATATTTAGCTTGACTAAGGAAAAAGCATGAATGTGGATGTAGTGCAGTCACCTGACTAAGACACTGAGCTGGGACTCAGAAGACTGGCATTTTGTACTTGGATTATACTGCATACAGATGGGCAAGTCTCTTCAAGACCATGCCTCGGTTTCCCCATTTTGTAAACTGAAGAAGATATACTGGGTGAAAAGTGTTATGTAAGAATTAAGTGTTGCTACAAAGATAATTTAAAGAGGGATTCAAAGAAGAGTGAACAAGTGGTACATAACTAAAAGGGATGTAACTAGGACTCATGGGATGAAGTGCCGAAAGGGAAAATTAAATATTAGTCCACAACTCACGATTTGAGATGAATGATGGTATGGTTGTAGTTTTGGTCCATCACTGAAAATATAAGAGAAAAATGCCAATCATTACCATTATTATGAAGATTTTGCACCAGCAACATTCTCCCAACAGCTATAATGCCTTTCTAGCATTGTAGATGCTGAAACCACTGTTTAACATGGTAGCCTTGATTTGTAACTTTGTGTCACTCTGTGTCCAATACTGCCAAAGTCATTTTGACGCCCTCCAGCTAAATACTGGAACAATTGTTTGCACTTGAAGTTGCATCCATTTAATATTTATTGGACCTGATTTTAGTTAGCTAGCTAGGCTTCTAAATAAATGTAATCACTTATCAACTATAGATGACATTTTGGCTCCATTGAAGCCAGTGGAAATTTTGCCATTGATGTCAGTGAAATCCAAGATTTCACCTTACGTCTGCAATTTTGCATCTTTATTGAATTTCAGGGGCAAAATTATGTCCACAGTATTGGATGCTGATTTTAAAAATGTAGCTTTCTCTGTACATCACATTTATCAGTTCATAGTAAAGGCACAAACAGATGTGCAAAGTACAGATTTGAAACTTTTATTTCCTATCTTTGCTACAGTCCTTATCCAGTGAAATGAGGCTCTCACCCGAAGAATGCATTTCTTGACATCTCAGCTGTACAACACTGTTTGCAGAGCTTTTGCCTTCCATTTTTTGTACATTCAAACATACTCTGAGATTGATTAGATGGTATCATCCGTAAAAGCAGGAATTCATTTATAGCAGGAAGTATTGCTGGAACATAATTCATTTTTACAAATTGTTCATTTAGTTTCTAGAGTCCACAATGAGAATATAAAAAGCAGTGTTTAAATTTAGGAAAGGGAAGAACACAATTTATAAAATAAAGGCTGTATAAAACAGTCAAAGGGTGTGTCTGCAGAGGAAATGGTGTCTTAATTTATAGTGATATCTGAAGATTTGAGAAGAAGCTATGTGCATAGGCTGCTTTGTATATTTCTGGTATTATGCCCTTGTACTTCCTAATAGCTGTTTCAAACAAACCTGCCTACACTGGAGACACCCAGTTAACCATGCATGATAAGCTTTACCTTTCAACATTTTTATCAGAGATAGCAACATTTTCTTTAAATCTCTGTTTATATTTAGAAGTGATTTTAATGCTCACATTTCCTCCCCAAAATGCTGATTTTTCTCTTGTTTCATGCTAGGAAATTGTTGGTGGTTTCCCATGTGCTGTTTTTGTAAGATTTATGTATCACAAACACAATCCATCTTCATAGATTAGTATTTGCAGCATTCTGAGCCTACCCACACTTATTGAGATGGTTTCCTCTGACATGTGTAAGAGCTGAGCTTAGAAATTGAAATATGAAATACCTTAATTTATGAGGAGAATGTTACTATTTTAAAAAAATGGTCACACAGGTAGGAGAACAACTTCCTTCTTTTAAAAAATTGCATGCATGGTGTATAAAATATCTACCAGAGGGTTTGATTCTCTCTTTTTGGGGCAGGGTGCATGGGGGGCTTCTGCAATTTCCATTAATAAGGTTTCCCTAGAAAGTCTTAAAATGGGGATAGATTCTAGTGATTCAGGAAGATTTAGGAAATTACTTGATAAATGGAAATAAATCCTATGGAAGGATAAAATGTCCTTAGGGAGAAATTCTTAGTTCTTTCTAAACATATGGAAAGTTTTAAGTGGCTTGAACTCATGTTATAACCAAAGCTGGAAGACCGGAATTCATAAACTCTTACTTGCTAATGATTTTATTGTTTTTGTGTATATTCTTGTAAGAGAGATGCCTCACAATAGTGATACTGAATATATATTATGTAATGTAACTATTAATTATACCATGTTACTATTTAAACATATGCTGCAGCTTTGAAAATTTTTGCCTACAAGATACAATAACACTTGAAGGTGCCCATCATCCAAAAGGTTCCTTATAAACTTACTGAACTATTGTGGAAATCCTGACTTTATTGAAGTAAATGGGAATTTTGCCATTGACTTCAGTGGGGGCAAGATTCCATCATATATTTCTCTTTATAAATAGATGTAGAAATACTTGCTCATCATTGAAATGCAGCCACTTCCGACTGAAATGCAGACCAATTCTCTGCATAATTAGTAACATTATACATCATGTATAAAACATGTTGGGTTTTTATATGTTTGTTTATTATTTTAGCAAAGTGAAATAAACACTAACATACCTAATTGAACCAATATGGATGATTTTACATGGGCAATTTGCTCAGGACACTTTTAGTCTTAATAAAAATGATTGTGCAAACTAGAAATTAAATGACCCTACAAACTTGAAATGACCAGTAGTGGTCAACATCATGGTCTTGTGTCTCCTGTGAAAGACAGCCCTTCCAGAAACTTCTTCATCACCATCTTGATGCAGTGGTTTTGTGTAACTCAGAAAAAAATATCACCAAAAACTACTTTCTGCAGCACCCAGGTTTTGTCTGGAAATCTCCAGTTCAAACACTTAACTAGACTTTTCCTGCTTAGCTTATGGCACTCCTTGAGACTTGGACCTGCCTGATCTAAATAATTGTCTGATTTTACTGCATACATGACATTCAACTATGTTCCACTCCTGACATCCCTGAGCTGTATTGATTACATATTGGTTTCCAGATTGAATATAAGATATTAGCTTTAACCTATATGGCCTTAAATGGCCTGGGACCTTCCCATTTGAGAGACCATCTCCTTCCTTATTCTATGGTACTTAAGCAGTCTACTGAGTTGCTCATTTGAGTTGGTTTCAAAAGATAGTCAGATGTCAGCAGAGTGTTTCCTCAGAGGAGGTCTCTGCCCTGGAAAAAATTCCCACTCTACCAAGTCCAAAATAGCACTGATATATTGACCTTCGGAGAACAGTGCAGGAATCATCAACTTACAGGGGTTGGAGCAGAATGTGGGTTTTGATGATAATCTGCACCAAAAAAAAAAAAAAAAAAAAGACAAATAATAAAATATACCCAGAGGACTATACATATACAACTCAAGTGATTAAGGAAACATATTTTTTTTAGCCTGAAGAGGAATAGTTGAGTATTGCAGGTGAACATTCTTACAAATTAGAAGAGCTATTTCTTTACTGAAGAACTGTTCATTATTTATTGTACAGTGGAGACAATGTATGTCACCTAATACAACTATTTGTAATATTGCTTTGTTTGAAAATCTCTAACTTTAAAAAAAAACTTTCAACGTTTTCAATCTTTGGGTTCTTGAGATACAGGGTGGATTTGCAGTTTGCTGTTATGAAGCTATTTGTGAGTTGGCTGAGGTAGAATGAAAAAAAATGAGAAACTTACATAGAGTTGGTCTTTTCTTTCAACAAAAAATTTTCACGAAAGATTTTGAAACTTTTTGCAGAAAATGCACATTTTTCAGCTAGCTCCAATATTACATATATAAAATTTTCTTTTCACTTCTATCTCTTCTGCAATTATAGCAATATTTTTTAACAAAGAACATACTAGGTTTAATTTTTCAGAAGTGTTGCATATTCAAAATTCCAATTGAAGCCAATGGGAGACTGGGTGTTTCAGCACCTCTGAAAATGAGTCCTAAGGACTTGAGATATTTTGTTCATTGACTTGTGGGACAAAACAGGAATTTTCTATAATGTTTTTATGAATGATATGCATGGCTATGATTTACTAACTAGGAATTACAACCCACTGGGCAAAAAGGGGTTAAAACGTTCCAAAGGGAGAGCAGGAGACATGAGGGGTGTACATATCATGTAACTGTCTGATATGGTATAAATAGGTAGTTGAAGGATTGGCAGAAACTGACCCATATCAAGGAAGGATCCAGAATGACAATGGGAGCCCCAAGGACTGAATAATAGCCAACAATGATCAACTCCTGTGGAAGGAAGTTGTGAACTCAGCATGACTCTGCAGAAAGACAATGGTCCCTGTGGTATCTGGGTTAAGAGCTGACCTTTTTGGAAAGACAAACAGCCCTCACCTGGGACTGACAAAGAGATGGAAGAACAGACAAAAATTGGATTTCCTGGCAGCTTGTCTGGATGGAGCACTGGCTTGGCCACAATGGACTATGTCATAACTTTTGCTTCTCTTTGCTAACCCAAGGACTGTCCGCTGCTGTGTTCTAGTTGAGTAATTAACCATACATTGTTTTCAGAAGACTGCCTAGTGTTACTGCAAATACATGCAGAGGTGCATCGGTCCCTGCAGAGCGTAAAAGTCTCTGACAAAGAGTCTTGGTCAGTTGGACTCAGTGGCAGAGCTTACAGTGTGAAGCAGGAGAGCTGGAGCCTAGAGGTTCAGTCTCAGACATGTTAAAGACACCTACTCCTAAGGAAGAGTGGGACCCCTTGGGTTTCTGGCATACTGAAGGCATTCCTCCAAGGTACTGTTTAAAAGATGGGGAATTACACTGATCCTATGGACCTATGACAGTTTGTACATAGTAAGGATATTTAATATAACGGAGTATGAAGGGATTTCCTGTAATTCTTTACAATTCAAAATACTTTAAGAGAATATTAAAGTGCATGCACGACCTTAACCTAGCCAGCTTATGCATACATATAGAGGCCAGATTCTCAGCTGGTGTAAATTGGCATAGCTCCATCCATCTATATCAGCACAGAATCTGTCCTACAGCTTTTATTAATTACATCACATGCTATTTGTCCAATACTACAGTATAATAAATTTGTACTATTTTAGATACACATCTATGACATCTTGTAATATTATCCATTCTTTTCTGCTTATAGTAAATTCATTACCATAATGTTCCAGTTTATTTGTATTGATTTAAATGTTTCTATAAATTCTCTTTTCTCTAAGTTATGTATTTTAATAATTTTGTCAGCACCCATGCACAGGAGATTTTCTTAATCACCACCAATCCAGAGTTCTTTAGATTCATGTCTATGTAAAGAGGTGGCTAAACACAAAGCTAACTCAGCTGTGCATGCTTCTGCTATACACAGATTGGAACAGTTCTCTGTCCTGCTCTGTCCCCTTAATTGCCACTATGGCAGTACAAAAGAGACAGAATCTGATCCTATCTCCATAACTGCCAATTTCCTTGCCATAAGGGAATTCCCAGTGGGTATAAAGATAGCATTTCCAGCTCCTGTGACAAAGTTCCCTTTACCTCCTGGTACAGGGAATGTGTGATGGTCATGCAGGAGGTAGAGTACACTGTGCTTTGCCTATCCTCCGCTGGTGGACAGTCTCTGAGGTTTGTTGCCAGCTGGCACAAGGTAAAATATCCTTCAGTCTGCTTTATTCTGTTATGGGCCCAGACAGAGAAACAGAAAACTTGGCAAAGCAGAGAATTTGGACTGTTATGTACAATTAAAGGATCAGCAGTTAACTATGAAACTAATTTAGAAGTTAACTAAGGTGGCCGTTACATGCCAGCAAATGTTCACTGATACTCAATAGACATTATTATTGTTTTTAAAATATAACCATCCTAATGTACATGTTAGGCTTGTACAGAACCTCATAAAGTTATTGTCCTTGCATTTGTCCTTCTTGTCCTGTGATTTGATGTTACCTCCTCTTGTTGTTTTGGTCTTATTTAGTGTGTTGTTCTGCTGCCCTTCCTCATGTTGGGGAGTAAATTACTACTCAACAGTAGTCCTGCTGGAATTAATGGAATTATTTAAAGAGTAAGCAACTAATTTACATAAAGATGACTGAATTGAGACCAAAGGCCCTTATTCCAGAAGGAACAACATGAAGGTATTGGAGTCAAATTCAAGATCTCAGTTTCTACAGAAAGGGTAAAGCTCACCTGTGCAATTCTGCCATAGGATGCCTGATCCCATGCAGAGGGAGTGGAGGGTCCACTGCACTTATGACTGATTGTATGCTGCCCATTTGGGTCTACGGGAAGGCTTCTGGTCCTTCTAAAGAGTGTAGAAGAAATCTGCAGCAGAGCTGCTGAAAGGATTCCTGAAGGAAGCAGCTTGAGTAGTGGCTGAGAGTTTAGAAACACAGGTCCAAAAATGAGGCCTGTGCAACCCCCTGACTGCCAAGGAGGAGACTGCAGGTCCAGAAATAGATGTACCCAGGATTAGCTAAGGGGAGAGATTGAGTAAAGCATGGAAGGGCTGAAAATTGTGCATAATGGAGAGGCTGAGAGCTTAGCAGACCTCAGGGAGGAGGTGCTGTACCTTGTGGGAAACTGGGGTGGAAGAGATAGAAGAGACTTAGTTTTGGGTTTATTTTATCTTAATTAACTAGTCCCCAAAAAAGGGGGATTGTTACGTATTGGAGAGAACTGTAGATTATTCCTGGGAGTCAGTGAAGTGGAAATTGAGGTAAGATGTTGCAGAGCCATGCTTGGCCATCAAGGGGCACCACAGGGAAGGAATGCCCATTTATAGGGAAAAACAGCTTTCACCAGGCAGTCTGAAACTGTGAAATGAACTCTCACAAGAACTAAGGACCAACACAGGCCTTCCTACCTTCCACTCTAAGTGCAAGGTGCACTTCTTCGACCTTCCCTTCTCTAATATAAACACTTAGCAACACATACATAACAAAAGAGGGGAAATCCCCCTGCACCCTATCAAAACAAAAATACTCCACTGTGCATGCAATTTTCCCCCTGTGCAGAGGATGAGACAACAAACCACAGTGATAGATGTTAATCATATCATTTAATGCACTATGGGAAGTCTTTCAGGATAGTGTGTATGGTAATGAGCATGGCACAAAAACCTATACAGAATAGAACAGAATAGATAAGCATAGATGGACTGCTGCCCTGGTGCTGATTCCCACCGACTTTACACATGATTGGCATCTTAGTATGCAAATACTTTTGGCCTGGAAATTCTTATCTCTTTTTTTTATTGTGTTCCGTAAAGCACCTATGGAGTTACATAAATAATATTTTGTAATACACATTAATATAAATTAATTACTTTCAAGGACCATGTCTGCCTGGCATATATACCATAGTGTTTAGCACTATAGATTTTAGGGGAGAAAAAAGATAGAATACATTATTTGCGAAAAAGTATTTGATTACGTAACTAAAGACTATATGCTAAGTGAGGGTGACGCTAAATTAAAGTTTTGTTCATAATCATAACTTTGTATTTCCTTACTTTTGAATCCTCAAAGATGCAATCTTCATAACAATATTGTATGGAATTTCCTATTTTTATTATAAATATTAGTGTAAAACACATACCTTTGGGTACACCACACAAAAAATTATAGAGAAACATGTTCCTTGAACATTATATATTTATAACATCTATACTTGGTATTGAAAAAGCATATGCTCATCCATGCACATCTAAATAATCCAACATGAGAGTATATTTTTCTTCAGTGCCCTTTTAAAGGTAAAAGGAAATTTGATCCACAAGTAAACAGGATCTCAACCTTTTTGTGCAACCCAGTACTGTAGAAACAGTCTCAGTTGGCCATTGACCCATTATTATTAACATAAACAGACACATTGATTTATTAATTTTATTTAAATGATACATGTGGAACAAGAACCTATGTAGAATAGAATAGGATAGAATACAATAGAACAGGTAGCAGAGCCACAAGCAAAGTAGCTAAAACACAAATTTAAAAAGGGCACCACATCAGGCAACGATGTAAACAGATACATTTTTTGCCCAGTACATTTGCATTCCAAGATTGTCCAGAAAATATGGAAAACTGATGCAATTTCCATTTTAAATTTGACACACTGTTCTACTTGTTCATAATTACACTGTAAGTTGAGGAAAATAATGATAATTTGCATAAAACAAAAAATAGCACATATATCAGTTCACTATATGCTTTATGTAGAGGATTAACCTTCCTTTTTCTTGATTTAAATGCAGTGTTTTTAATACAGTCCTAAGTTTATTGTTCCATATTTATTTATTAAGTAAACTTGTATCTATTTATAAATAAAACTTAGTCCTTTGATCATGTGGAAATCATCTGGAGCAGGTACATCAGAAGTTGTAAAAAGTTATCAATGCACATCTACACCATAAGATTAATGGGAGATTCATCTGTTTTCTATATTTTGTACTACTGTACTCCAGAAAGGATTTATATTTAAATAAATAATTTTAAAATTGATTGTGCCTATATTCTTAAATGTTTTATGGCTCTCCTGGCAATTCAAAATGCAAAATAATTCCTCTTTTCTTTAGGATGAAAAATTTAAAAAATTAAAAGTTACACACTCCAGAATGTTGCAACTCTGACCTGTAAAATATTGGCAATTTTGCATGTAGATTTGATCATCTGGAACCACATGGACAAATCAGGGGCCAGACACCCCTGGCACACCCTTTCCATGCTCCTTGGGAGGCCTGCTGGGGAAAGTCCTTCATTTTAGGAGCTTTTCAGAGATCCTGTGAGCCTTTCAGAAAATTGCACAGAAACTCTCCTTAAACTATTTGCCACTTAAAAAATCCAAAAGGATAAAACCTAGGATTCAGGCTGGCCAGTTGCCTCCGCCCAGGCTCATCTTCAATTCTTTTTGCTGTGCAGCTGAGTTGACCTCTTGGATGTGCAGCATAATTCTTTAGCTGTGTGTACACGGAATACAATTTCCAGGGTCACCAAACAAGGCCAAATCAAAGCAGAACTGAAAAGCATCCCTCTGTATAGCCTATTACTTGCCAAATTTCAGCTTTCTACCCTAAATTATTTTTGCTATAGAGATGCGTGGAAAGTTGCAAAATATCTTTTTTACAGTGTGAAAAGTATTTTTCCCACTCTCCTCAAAAACAGCTGAACTGTTTTTGTTCATACTTTCAACAGCTACAGCGAAACCCCTGCACTTTGGGGTAAAGGTAAGGCCTGTAGAATCTCAGCTCTAAGAGGTGAAAGTCATAAGTGACTAAAAATACAAGGCTAGAATGGAAGCTGATAGTTAGTGTTAACATGTATACGATTATATTTGAGATCTAATTGTATCATTTACACATGTGTTGGAGACTCTCCATAATAGCAGATGTGTATTCTGCTTGACATACTTTATCTGGTTAATGTTAAATGAAGGGGGCTCTATTTTCACAGGAAAGAATAATCTTTCTGTGGTTATCCAATATTTCAGTCTAATCTTAAGTGGCACTGATTAGGCTATTGTAGTGTGTAAGAAATTCTGTTCTGCTTCTGAAAGATGAAATATTTTTTCCAAGGTCTGAGAGAGAAATTTTTCCCCTGAGTCTGACACCTCTCCTAATGATTTTTCTTTCTAGAGGTCACTTGAAAAGGTAGCAAAGCCAATACTTTTTTCTTATTTAAAAATGTTGTGCTCTCCAGCATTTTAACTATTGATACTTATTTGTGTTGTATTATAAGGCTTTTATGCAAATTCTAATCAATTCTCTACAATATCACATACAGATACTGTATAATCTGTTTTCTGCCAAAGGCTATTTTGATTCTGTTGAATAGTGACTGTAACTTTTTAAACATTTAACATCTTTCTCGAGATAGTTTGCCATACGCTGTAGTTGGTGATTATAGATAAGCTTAAAAATAGCACAAGGAAGAAGTGGCAAAAAACTATGAAAGTCTGTTATATTATTTTTAGGATAATGGGGAAAGCCAAAAGCTCTTGCTAAGTTTATGTTGCTTCATAAAGCATCAGGAAATGGCAGAAAGTCAAATAAGCACACTGGAGATTCAGGATAATAAGTGTGTTGGAAGGGGGAAAGAAGAATAGAGCAAATCATTTTGAAAGGCACAAGACTCCAGATAACTATCAAGACTTCAGATAACAATCATCGGAAGGGAATGTCAGAAAACTGTGAACCCGTTTTAGGTTTTAGAATAGTTGAAAGAAACGATTGTTGTGTCTATAGTAAAGGCACTTCCACAGATAGCTTGTCGATGCTAAAGCTAGATGATTAGGATGATAGATGGGGGGCAGAGGAACAGCAGAAAAAGGTGTCAGTCCATCAGTTAGCTGTCCTGTAGTTCTTCAGTCCTAATCAGAATGACATTGCAGGAATATATTCCAGTATAATAAGGTATACTCTACAAGAAGAAATGTAATGAGAAGCTGATTTGATGTGGTGGACCAAATTCGTCCCAGGTGTTCTGTCCTGTCACTTTTTGGATTATTATTCTCAAAGAAAAACCAAATGTCTACTAGCAATAGGAATTTATGGCTAGCATTTGACAAATACAACATGAGTGGGCCCAAGCTTGAGGGACAGATTCCTAAAAGATATCTCAAAGATAAGTAAGTGCAGATACCTAAGTGATATCTCAAAGCAGATACTTAAATGCTTTGCTGAATTGGGGACTTTGTAAAGTGTTGAATACTTCCTGAAAGATCATGCTCTATGATTCAATATGTTAGACAATTATTTAAGTGTAATAGACATAAAGCCAGTGTGTTGCCATATAAAAACTTTCCAGACCTGGTCTTTAAATTAGAGTGCTTATGTGAGAATAATAAAGGTAGTGGGGTGACAAAGCAGCACACTACTTATTAGAGGATTGTATGTGTGGAACAAACTATAAAACCAGTTATCTGTAGGGCACATTTTTATATTCCATATTGTAACAGAGCAACTGGCCAATAAGGGTTCAAAGGCCTAGGCCAAAGGCCAGCTCGATTATGAAGGAGCCACATCTGAGTTGGATCAGGTGGTTCCATTGTCAGTGCAGCAGGAAGCTAGTATGAGGAGAAGTTACAGAGAGAAAAAGAAAGAAAACAGTGGAAGTAGTGAAGGGTATGGTGTGTGTTGCTAAGACTTCTAGAGGCAGGAGGACTGGCAGTAAGCTGGGAAACAGATACCCCCTGAGTACAGAACTCAACACCAGCGGGGTAACTGGTTATGTTTTTGTACTGGGCAATTGAAAAAGAAATAAAAACTGGGCCTGGAGACTATTTGTTTGTGGAAATGTAATGGGAGAGCCCTGAAGAGGAGAGAAATTCTTAGCAGGGCACTGCAGGGGCACCTCTGGCTATGGGGGTGGGGGGGGGGAGTGCAGAGCAGGCAGCTAACTCCACTACATGCATGCAAAGAAGGAAAGATGGGAGGCTGGTGTCTCTAGGGAGCCTGAGTTAAAGCAGTTTGGATATCTTGAAAGTGAATTTTCATACCTGCAAAGTATTTGGGTTTGTTGTATGTTTAACCTTAACTCTGAATTTTCTGGCATTTTAATAGTGTCTTTTATACTAACTACAGTGTCCTTGTAACTAAGATTTATATCCTTAAATTACTGACAACTACTCTTAACCTTAGCTTATGTTCTGGTGTAGCATCATGTGTTGAAGAATAGGACTGGCTGGAGGGAAAAAATCACATCTGAATCTTTCTCCTGTTGGTGGCTAACTCGCTGACATCAAACACAAGAAGTGCTTGATAAAACAAATAATATGTTAAAAATATAGATTCAATAAATTTTATTCCTAGTACTGGATCTAACTAAGAGGTTAATATTTCTTCTTTCAACTCACTGTTGACATACTGGGAGGGAATAGCTTGAATGGAATTTAGAAACTAGTAACAGCAATATTATGTTCTGAGATGACACATTAACAAACTGGTAATTCCCATCACAGATTAATCTACTGATTGAAGTAAGCAATAGAACTAGTTGGAATTTTTCTGAAAGAGCAGTTTTCTGTTGAAAAATTACTAATACGAGGGAATCAAAATGTTCAGCAGGAACATGGCGATTCTATGGACACTTTAGAAAGAAACCTCCCTGGTTTCCTGCCAGTTTGCCTGCCCACCCATGTTCTTCCTAGTGTTCCCCAGCAGACCACCTGGCAGCCTGCTATAGAACCAAAACTCCTGAGTGCCAGCAGGTGTTATTGAATCAGTTTTAGCCTTGGCCTCCAGAACAAAGCACTAACACTGTCCTACCCTAATCCCATATGGGGCTTGTCCACCCATAAAAAAAGGATAAACAGCAAGTGACAGTGAAGTTCTTAGAGCAATGTTACATCAACTTTATTTATTTACTATCTAGTTAAAACTAAGAAATAACAGTAGGATTTTTAAGTAAGGAGGATAAAGTTTTCTGCAACTGATTTACTGAATGCCTTGCTCCTTCAGTCCAAAAGTTAAACTCCCTCTGACTTGCATGGGAATCTTGCTCCAGTAAATATAATTTTAAGGGCCTGATCCCGCAGTCCTAATACTAACCCATTAGAACTGGTTGAATTATTTGTTACAAATACTATTCAGAATAAATTTCACCTTTTTTCCTGATTGTGAATTATTTGCAAGTTAATCCTGTATTGTGCAAATGTATTTATTTGTTTATCCACTTGAGAGTCTAGACAAACTTTCAGTTTAGGTTGTTCATAAACTGCTCAGTTTGACTACTCATTTTTCGTGGTGTCTGGTTACTTAAATTATATGGCAGTCTTTTTGGGTGACTGAAAGAAATCTTTGAAAGAGGAGAATGAGAGAGAGCATAACAAATATTCAAGTTAATACACAAATATCCTATGTGCAGACCTGTATGAATATTTGTACAGGGAACAACCATTATGAAAGCCTGTTCACATGAATGTTCTTGGACAGTGAATAAAAGGGGCCATGAAACTATTTTACAGTATTCAACAAGCTCATTGACAACCCTAAAAGTTATATCACTTTGTTTTAGTTTAAATATTAGTGATAACAGTGAAAAAATGTAGTAGTTTCACCATTTTAAGAAAAATAAATAAATGAAATTACCAGTACTGAAGGAGATAAAGATGGAATGATACTGATTTTCAAAGCAAAAGTGACCTTTACTGAAGAAGCCAGAAAACAGAATATTAATATTGCAAAGAAATTCACTTTTTCTTTATACGAAACATTTTATTGCCCCATTGATGGTATTTCTGTAACTTTTGTTTCAGCATTAAGGTTATTAAACTTGCTTTTTCTATCCTCCTTACTAGAATATTTTATAGGCAAATTCACTTAGGGAACCTATTCTGCTTTCTGATCAAAGTGGAAAGTGATGCCAGGGCATAATAAGCAATTTAATTTTTAATGAGTTTATTGAAGCCCAAGGTCATAACAAAGATTTAAAAAACAACCAGAATTCTCGTGCACAACATTGACAGTGCCCTAAATATGACCAGGGTAAAATTTTCAGAACAATGACTAAGCCCAGGTAAGATGTAGCATATTAAATACAAAGGTACATAAAATCCCATAAGACATTTTCTAAACAGAAATTAACTAGGCTGTTTATTGAATTTAAATTTCTAAAGCACATGTTTAAATGGTTCTACTGAATGCTGATTTGGTAACCACTAATATCTCTTTTATACGAGTTTGGAAGGTGGTAAATTGATATTCTGGAGACAGTCTAATTATGCCTTCAGAGACATGCATCTAACTTCCATTGACATCCTTAGGATTTGGCCTATACTAAACAAGTCTGCCTCTTGTGTGGTTTTTTTTTTCCCTTCCAAAGAAAAATTAAAAGGAAGTGGAATCTCTTCCATTTGTAAACATGTTGTCCTTTCTTTCCTTAAATTTTGTAAATCAAAAACTGCACTTCTCTTCAGACTTTGCTATTTTCAATACACAGCTTTTAAATGTCTTCTGATATCCCTTCTTTATGAGATTCCTGGGTGTTTACTAGTGGGTTTTACTACAGCAACCTGAGGATATTCATGCTGCTACGTTACCCTGTGAAAGCTTGGCCAGATAGACATGCTGTGAAGAATCCTTCACATCCCTTAAAACATAAAACAGGAGCAAATATGTGTGTATCATGTTACCCAGACAAAATTGCTATAGTAAAATAACAGTATTGACTTTATGGAACACAGTCTTATGAAAGGAATAAAATGTTTAGAAACAAATTACTTCTTTTATATCCAGGAGAATATAAGTAATAAACAAATGGCTGATAAGTTCTCTCAGTGGTTTCCAAGCTTCTTCATTGTGTGGACCAAATATTAAGAGTATCTTGTAAACTTGACTGAAATTTCCCATCTATTCACAACTACATGGCCCAACTCTTCATTCATCTGGCAATCAAACAGCATCTCTGTGGCAACTACAGCAGTTGCTCATTTGGAAAAGGAATATTAGGAAAGTATTTTTACTCCTTTTTAATGCAGTTTAATAAACAGACATAAGGAGAAGAGCCAGCACCAGGTGACCAGGCAACTTTCCATGGACTATAGACTACAGTTTGGGAACTATTGAGTTATGTGACTACACATTTGTTCTTTAAATATATAAATAATCCACAACTACTACTAAAAATTCTACTACATCTCAAGACTTTCAAAGGTAGATTATGCCTGTATAATATGTATGTGTGTGGGTGGGGAGGTCTACAAGGAGTCTTTCCCCGTTTGTATTCTAATGCAGGGGATATGCATACTCTAACTCCTTGTATTCCATCCATGCAAAAACAACTGATCTTCAGTATAATTTGTCTCTTCTCAAGTGGTATTGGATGTTACCTATGGTGTGTGGTTCTCCATTGTCTTCTGCAGTCTCCTAAGGAATATTGCCCCTGAGAGCAGTCACCCATTTCACTCCCACTGTCCACTATTTCTTCACCCTTACACATTTTGGGGGCAACAGCTTAAGCAAGAAGGAAAAGAAGCTTTATGGTAGGAAAGTAGCAAAGGGTTGATGAACAGAGATGGAAGCTTGGGTGGGTGGAAAAAGTGTAAAAGGATGGGGCAGAGGGAGATGTGAATGGTGAGGTGCATGACAGGCAGGTGCGGGTTGGATTTAGTTGGGAACTCAAAGTGGTCTGGCTGGAGCCAGAGTCATGGGACTAGAGTAACCAGTGCTCTCCCAGCACTTTCTGGAGCTAGTGCTTTCACTGCTGTTTCCTCTAAAGAAGAGGATATGCTGGTCACCATAGGAAGGAAAGCAGACACCAGAAATATGGTTTCATTAGGCTGCAACTTTATTAGCTAATTTACTAGCCAACAGGTTTGCATCTGAAACTTTCACTTGCCAATGGGGCGGGGAGTCTCCACTGGTTGCTGTATGCTCTGTGTCTCTGCTGCTGCTCTGGCTCCCTCCGGCTCCCTCCATTGTGACTCAGAGTTAATTTCCAGCCTCTCTTCACTGGGCATTGATAAACTCTGTGAGGCTCCTGCGGATTTTCAACCCCTCAAGAAGGTGAGGGGGGCTTGTAATCACATGTAATCATGGCAGGTTTCTCTGATGCATCCTTGCTGACTTTCTTCATGCACAGAATGGTCCCCAGGGCTTGAGGAAAAGTTTATACATACTCCCCTTAAGTACACAGTAGTCTTTGCTACCCCTTGTGTCCCACAGATCAGCCCAGAGCCCATTTCCTCCTACCCTCAAGACCATGATGACCAAAAGAAAAGGAGGGGGATGTACTCCTTAAAAGGGGCCAAGGATTTTCTTCCCCCTGTGGGCCAGGTTACTTTACAGCCTCCCTAATTCCCACTAGTGACAAAGATTCCCACTCTGAATAACTAAGTAATATAAATTAATGAATGGTGGCAATGGAGCAACTCCAATACTGCTCCATGACCTGGAATTTCTCTTTTAACCTACTTTTAACCCCTGTGGAACAGGCCAGCACAAAACTTACTCATTCAGCCCCATTACTCAAACTGTGTGCAGGGATGTAGATTTGGAGCACTATGACCAAATTGTAGGCAGAACAGCAAATGTGCTATTTCTAAAGGAGTGGTCTAATGATATCCCAAAAGAAAGAAGTCTGTATTAGACATTAAAAGCCTTAGCAAATAAAGTTTCCTGAAAAAAATGACACATTGGACAACAGAATAGTCATTTAAGGAATCACCATAACTCCGTTGTGTTCATTTTCCTAAATGAAACCATGAAGATGTAAGACCATAAAATCAAGTATTAATTTTGAAAAGAAGCTTTAGAATCTTCTTTCCTGGCAGGATTTAGATAATGAAGATGCAGAATCATATCTGAGTCATTTTATATAGAGTCTAGAACATCAGCATCCATGAAAATGTGGGTGTTTATTGAAATCTACAAAACCTCTCTTTTCCATGTACTATGTTACCGAAAATTCTAAATATCACTTTTTGGGGGTGAGAAGGAGGCAAGCAACTTGATGACCTACAATGAAATTTTCTACTGTTCTCCCATTTCTGAATTTATCAAAAATTAGTTTTTTATCTTAATTTTGTCTTGGAGCCCAGTTATGAAACGCAGTAATATTGGGGCAGAGTGTATGACACTAAGTTGTCCTATTGACTTCAATGTTAATAAGTATTTCTCTGATAAAAGGACTAGAACTTTAGGTACCTGTAAAATATTTCTTGAATAGAGCTCTGTTGATTTGCTGAGAATTTAGTATTATCCTTTGTGTTAAGGATAAATGGTTTAATATATTCAACATGATATCAAATAGTCTCTTAATACACAAGTCACTTGCATTTATTAAGACTAAGGACTTAGCTAGATTCTTAGTTCAGTCTAGATACATAAAAAAAAAAAAAAAAAAAAAAAAAACCCATTACCACCTCTTACCTTTGAATATACTTTTTATATAGCATCTCACATTTTGAAACAAAGTATACAAGCATTATCTTCACACATGTACATGAAGTACCTAGATTGATAGTATTTATATTCATTTTACAGATGGTGAAACCGAGCAAGATTAAGGCCTTGATCTAGAAAACACATATTATAAGCATGCTTAGCTTCATACATGTGAGTAATCCCATAGAAGGACTGGAGCCTTACTCACCCAAGATCAAGCATGGAATCAATAGAAAATCTAGAACACAAATTCTTGGCTCCCAGGCCCATGATGGCTTTAATAAATGTTTGTACAATGCCTTGAATAAAAGTGTTGAATTTTTATTAATTAATTATTATTATTATTGTGTGAATTCTTTTACCTTTTATTGACTAAAAAGTATCTTAAATAACTGAATTCTAAAAAATATACCAATTGATGCATAGTCTGTACTAATAAAACACTTTTCCTCAGAGGAATAAATTACTTCTTAGACAGGACAAGGCAGAAACACTTTTTGCTGATAAGTGGTCTTTTGTGCGACATTATTTGTGCGATGAGAATATTGGTCTTTGTTGGCCTTATTCAACACAAGACTACTCAAAACTATACATACCTGACCCTCTACATTGGGTATTATTAATGAATATATTGTGTGAATATCTGAACCTATACGTCTGGAAAAATTGCTTGCAGGAGCCAGTCTTGTTTATGTCTCTTTCAGATGCAATGATTTTCAGTACAAGGACAGCCTTTCTTTCTATGCATTATAAAGCTCAGAGTACATTGTCAGCACTAAACAAATAGATAACAAAACAAAAGCATTGACCAAAAAGGTTTGCCTGGTTACATAGATTTTTTTTATTATTATTATTTTTATTTTTTCCCCTAACAGTACAGACTTAGAACAAACCTGGGTAGAGCTTTTGTTTGGGAGCAGCATTCACTTTCCAGGTCTACCATTAGACTCTCTTTCTCTCCATGTTCAAGACCAGCCCTTGGTAATTCCCTTTTCCCTGAGAACTATTGTTTCACATGGAAAATGGAAGAAAAAGTTAGAGGAATCAGATAACCCTGCCATGGTGCTGTTCTGCAGAACCCTCCAAAACTGTTAAATTCTTCCCCTTCCACTCACACTCTTTTGGTGACACCTCTGGGTTGAAATCATAGAGTTGGAAGGGACCTCAAGAGGTCATCTAGTCCAACCCCCTGCTCAAAGCAGGACTAACCCCAGCTAAATAATCCCAGCGAGGGTTTTGTCAAGCCGCAGTTTAAAAACCTCTAAAGATGGAGATTCTACCACCTCTCTAGGTAACCCATTCCTCCTAGTGAAAAACTTTTTCCTAATGTCCAACCTAGATCTCCCCCACTGCAACTTGAGACCGTTGCTCCTTGTTCTGTCATCTGCCACCACTGAGAACAGCCTAGCTCCTGGAACCCCCTTTCAGGTAGTTAAAGGCTGCTATCAAATCTTCCCTCATTCTTCTTTTCTGCAGACTAAACAGGCCTAGTTCCCTCAGCCTCTCCTCATAAGTCTTGTGCTCCAGCACCCTAATCATTTTTGTTGTCCTCCGCTGGACTCTCTCCAACTTGTCTACATCCTTTTTGTAGTGGGGGGCCCAAAACTGGACACAATACTCCAAATGCAGCCTCACAAATGCTGAATAGAGGGGAATAATCACTTCCCGTGATCTGCTAGCAATGCTCCTACTAATGCAGCCCAATATGCTATTAGCCTTCTTGTCAACCAGGGCACACTGCTGACTCATATCCAGCTTCTTATCCACTGTAACCCACAGGTCCTTTTCTGCAGAACTGCTACCTAGGTCATCGGTCCCTAGTCTGCAGTTGTGTAGTCTTTCTTTCTTTCACACAAGCACTCTAGGTTTTAGCCCATTGTGATATATTAAAGGTGGGTTTTTTGTCTTGTACTTAAACACTTCCTTTCTCCTTTCCTCTCTTCTTTTGCTTCCAACCTGAGGAAAAGAATTAAGGCTTTTTCTGACGGGGATGCCAGATGTAAAAGAAAGCTCATTTATTCCAAAGCCCATTGCAGGACTGGAGCCTTAACTCGCGCAGCCTATGCAGTGAATCAGTAGAAACTCAGAACTCAACTTTGTAGCTCCCTGCCTCATACTGACTGTAGCTGGGAGGAGTGGTCCCCATCTGAGAAGGACCCAGAGGGAGAACCAGACCCACCCTGGCTGATAGAGCCCCAAAAGAAAAACCCTGACCGGAAGCAGGTGGGCAGATCCAGGCCTTTAAAAGCCCCAGGGACACCACCTGACTGGAAACAGGGGGCGGAGCCAGGCCTTTAAAGCCCCGGCCTGCGAGCCCAGTCAAGAAAGGATGGCTGAGGGAGAAGGATGCCTCTTCTCTGGGGCTCCCAGCTAAGGCCAAGCTAGAGACCCCCACTGAAAGGGAGCAGCTGGTCTTACCCCCGCGGCCTGGGAGCTGGAGGAGGCCCCACGTGGCCTGGGAGCCGGAGGAGGGCCTACCCGAGCAGTACAGGGCCTGGGACCCGGACAACCTACTGGCCCTGCCTGGGAGCTGGAGGACCTGGAAGAGCTGCCCTCCGAGGACGAACCCATAGAGCTGCCAGAGCTGCCACCTGTGGATGAGGAAGGCCTCATTGGACTACCACGCCCCAGTGACCCAAAGGAGGCAGGTACTGGGGGTTTTGGGGAGGAAGAAGCCCAGGGGCAGCCACAAGCTCGTGACTGAGTTCGGGGCAACCCGGGCGGCATGTTGTGGCAGGAGCCCCGCCGATCCTGTGGCAAGCGCCTTTTGCCACTGCAAGGGCCCTGGGCTGGGATGCAGTGGAGACAGGGGGGCCTGCAGTCCCCCCCTCCCCCCCCCATTCCCTAGCAACCCCTGAGAGAGCCTCACCCTCCATGCCGTGCTAGAGAGCGGGCCGGCTACTGGCCAGCCCTGCCGGAGGGCCGGGCGCTAGACAGCTTGCCCAGAAAAGGGGCTTGAGACTGCTCCTGGCAGGAGGGGTGGTCCCACTCTGAGAAGGACCCAGAGGGAGGGGCCTGGATGCTGCCCCCTGCTTCCAGGGGCCTGTCCACACTGACTTTAATAAATGTTTGTAAATGTCTCTTGATTTTTTTATTGTAAATAACTTATTCAAATTGGAGAATGAACCTTCAATTATTCCCTGAGATTCCTTCTGGGTCATGTGGGAAATAGGCCACCAGGAAACTGTCTTCAAAGATTATCAAAGTTCCACTTGAACAAGCAACCCAATCTCTCTAAAGATTCTCACTTATTTGTGTGAAGACATGAGAAGTTGAATCCTGGTCAATAAACAGCATTGTTTGAGGATATTGCAATCAGAATAGTTATGGTACCCAGGGATGTTGTTTGGGAAGCTTCAGTCTGGTGCCTTGGGGTTTTCTGGCAAGTGAGGAAGGGGGGAAAATGAGCTCCCATTGAAGGAATGGATTAAGGAAGTAATTAGGGAAAAGGTATATCAGTACTTTTGAAGAGAGCGAGAGTGCGTATGTGTATGTGAGAAAGTGAAGCCTTAAAAAGAGTGCAAATAAGGTTTTAATATCTTTCTTACAATTTGCATAATGTATTTAATCACATTAAATGATGTAGGATGATACCAGGCCACTAAATGAACAAGCCTTGTTTCAAAATCATAAATTGAATAGAGGATAAAAGTTATGCTGTCCCAAAATATGCCTGCTAATATAATGAAAATTGGTGCAACATACTTGTGAAGTTGGAAATTTTCTGAATATTTTATATGAATACTGTGAGTGCCTCTGTTTATCCTATGTGCTGAATGTCCACCCAAGTGATGGGAGAGGGTGTTCATTGTTGCAGAGGACCAGGTTTGACTCTTCCTATCAGTCTTATCCCTACAAGAGAGTGTGACCCTGTGGAAGGTTAACACTCTAAAGGGTCTGTTACAGAGGAATGAGAGAACACTGGCCTGTGGTTCTGTGACCGTATTGCATTTTGATACTCTTAAATCACAACTTAGGCAGAGGTTTTGGTTTTTTTTCCCCTTCCCAAAAATGCCATTCCATGTCCTCTCTAATTTACTTTTGCTTCATTTTGTGCAGGCAGCCCCTAATTTGGCCCTCTAAAATGGTCCTTCAGTTCTTATAGAAAACTCTTCATAAGAAGTTTTTTACTTAGTCACTGGGAGGAGATGCCAATTCATCAAAATGGAACCTAGTAATAAAACCAGGACAGAAGAAGAAAAAAAACTTATAAAATGAATACAAAGTTGTAACTGATGTTAGCGTCTAATGGCCTGGATTTCAGAGATACTGAATAACTTCAGTTCTCAGTGACTTCAGTTGGAGTTTTGAATGCTTAGCATTCCTGAAAAATCAAATTCCAAATAAGGGGGAAGCAACAGAAAAGAAGGAAAAAAGGTAA
Source organism: Emydura macquarii macquarii (assembly GCF_026122565.2). NCBI lineage: Eukaryota > Metazoa > Chordata > Testudines > Chelidae > Emydura > Emydura macquarii. Next base: position 4,795,083 of record NW_027131500.1, on the reverse strand, counting down.
CCGAAGAGACTTATTTTAATTGCTATTTGGAAAAGGACAAAATAAAGCAGTTCCTTACTTCCTGATCTTAGATGTGGCAGAATGATATTCAAAGTCTTTTGGTTTGCAGCCAAGAGTGGCAAAACCCATTTAAAATGCATGAAAATATGAAGTTGAACATGGAAAATATCATTCCAATCTTAAATACTTATCTATAGTGGATACATTTTAAAAATAGCAGAAGTCTTAGATCATGCTATGCTGTCCTTAAAAGCTTTATGAAACTGCTGACAGATCATGGAGAAATTAAGAGTTTATAGGAAATCAATCTTGCTTATGCATCACAGAATACTTTTAAAATACTTTTATTCTTTTCATGGGGCTCTTCCATGAAAGCAGGATATTTGAGTTTACCTGGTAGTTACTCCAAATCTAAAGCAGTGTTCCCTGCTGCATCACAGCTGGTTACTGTGGAAAGGAATTTGATGTGACAGATGAAGGATTATGCCTTCAGGTAAAATAGATAGGGAACAGATTAAATGTAAACATAATTCCTGTTTCTGAACATCCCATTTTTTCCTGTCCCACTTCATCACCCATTATCAAGTGGTTCTAAACTCTTTTGCTGAGGCTGATATCCAGTGTAAGATACTCCAGCAGGCCATTTAAGTAAACTCTCCCTTTTGGTGGAGATACAGCTTGCCACTTCAGCTAGCTGTTCTATGTTCTAGCAGGTTAGGAGAAGAGGATGGTGCGTGACAAGAGAAATGTATTCAACAGTAAAGGAGTTTGAGTCCTTCCTATCCTCCCTGCCTTATCTATTCTTTGTTCCCCTCTCCCCTCTAGGATTTCTGGCTTTTGAATTACCTGAAGTGGAGTCTGCCTATATGTACTCCCAGGCTTTCTCAACACTTTGTGTGCCTCTTTGTTTCCTGGTATATGGTGCAATGACACCAGTTCTGTTTTCTGGAAGTATGGAAGAGGGACAAACTCCTTTACCAGTGAGTAAATTTTTCTTTCATGTAAATTCTTTTAGCATAAGAAATGAAGAAAATGTAATAAGTAGGTAGAATGGTTTCTAAATATATTTTAAAATGATTTTAATGATGCATCAGGTGTTCCTTACATATACTGGAAAAAAAATAAGTACTCCAAGATTGAACCTGATACCTCATTTAAAATAAGCTAAAAATGGCACATTTCCATCTTTTTCACTTTGAGTTTGGATAACACTTTCACCCGTTGTTTTCCCTTTTTGTATGCCTTTGCCCTTTAGCCAGTTTTAAAATGGAAAACGTGGTATGTAAAATATACACTCTTGTTTTGACATAAAGACAAATTATCTAATTTATTTAATCAATCTCAGGCTGGAAACTTCTTAGGAGGCAGTAACCAGGTCTTGGGAGGCCATATGCACCACTTTGACAGTCAGAGCACAGATGACCTTGATATAAGGAACAATATAATGGTCTCTGCCAGTTTAATGAATCACTTACCCCTTTCTACTGTGTAATTTTATTGACCTAGGATAATCTTAAGGTAGTTCTTCATCAAAGGATTTTTTTCTCTGAAATATTGGGTCAGCTAGTGCCAGCTGCCTTAATAAGAAAAAGCATACAGCTGGAAGTCAATATATTGATGGAACTTGAGCCTGTATTGATGCATATGCTCCTATAGTGATCTAAAATATATTTTAAAGAGGAGAACAGATAGGACTAAACATTGTGGAATCAGAATGAGAGCTTTTAAGGAGGTGGTGCAGTTGCCAATCACAACACTTAAAAATATTTCTAAAAGGAACAAGCATAATCAGCTTAATGCAGCTCCATTGAACTAGTCTGTGCTGTGTAGTTAAGCCACTACCACAACTGCCTATGCTGAAGGACAGCATATAAGGAATCATCAGCATGGATTATGTCATGGACAACTAGAGATAATTTTAAAATATATCTCAAATGATATTGTTGAATTACTCAGTGTAATTCTGAGGATTGTACAGTAGTAGTTTATTAAAATCTTGCACTATGCATCTGTCTAGAATTATTGGTAAACATTTGAAATTCAAATATGCATCTACTTTGCTGGCAGAATTTATCAGTGATTTCTATGGACAACCTTGTGGGAAGGGTGGGAAAATCTAAGCAACTAACTTACAGAAATAAAGTATCTGACATAGGCTGAAAAGGGCTAATGGCTACTGCAGACATACCTAAATCTAGAAGGGGAAACCTATATATTGCCATATTGACATAGTTACCAGATGAGATAGGCAGATCTAATGATTAAAGCTGGCATATGAAGTAGTGCAAAGCAGCTGGAGCACACTACTGAACCATTATTGTTATATATTATTTGTATTGCCATAGCAACTAGGACTTTTAGCCCAACACCTTTAGAAATGTATGTATAAATTTCCACACTGAATAACTGTACTGGATTAAGAATAACTACAGTAGCTGTTAGCCTTTCTGAACCTATGTCAAATAATGTATTTCAGTTAATAGCATAATTTCTTTACAACCTTTCCCACCATGCTGTTTATAGAAATCAGCATTAGCTGTCAGCTTGGCCTCACCAAAGCGTAGCCAAGCAGCAGAAGTGTACGTACCAGTGTATCTGGCCTTCTATCTTGACTTCATTTAATACTCATAGCTGGTATAAAAGTTAAAATTCAAAAAAATCTAGAAGTTGTCTGCCAAATACACAAACCCTATTATAGTTTTATAGATATTTGTTGTGACAGTACCAGGCATTCTGAATTGGTTAGGATGGTTGGTTTGTTGATTCTGGACACTTCGTGATCAGTGTGGATACCAGTGAGACACGGTACGCCCGATTTGCAGATCAATAAGGTTTGATGTGCGAGATTTTCTATAAATATACTAGTTAGATACAAAGCCTAAAATTAACAACAATATATTATACTCACTAAGCCTGGAGAGCTAAGCAGTTACTCAGAAGGCTGTATACAGGAACGGCTTTTTTCAAGGCCCCCGCCAGGAAGTCAGTGGATCCTCTGGTCCAACCAGCAGCACCTCCTGCAAAGTCAGGTGTTGATGGAGTGCCCCCCTTTGTCTAAGTGGTGACTTCTTATACCCTTCCATAAACAACCTTCACCTAATTATCTCTCTCTGATTATCATATATGCTAATGACCTACATTGGGTTTCCTTAACTTAACTACATTCCATTCTCACGATGATAATTGGGGTCATCAAAACAACATCTGGTGATAGGAGGGGTGGAGTAAAAGTATGCCCCTTGGCAATAAAACAGTGTACCCCCAGATGTTCAAAGATAACTTCTTGTTCCTATCACCGTTATCTATGTGCAGCTGCAAGCAATACATTATCTGTATTTTGTCTTATTATGTGCTGTGGTGTGCTGAAACTGAGACATCTATAAGGTTATTCAGTCTCTGACAACTGGAAGATGTCATGCTACAGGGGTCAGAATAGCCAAGCAAGCAACTGAAGCTATGCTAGACCTGTAGGACAGTGGTCAAGCAACTCAAATTGTACTGGGCCTCCAACAGGTTTACTTATTTGCATGTCAATATTCAGAATGAACTTTCAGCTCTTGTTACAGGTTCTCTGTAACAATCCTGAGCTCTGAGAACAAATCAAAAGCTTTGGGTAGGTATTGGGTAAACTGAGATCTTCTGGCTACTTGGATGTCAGTTGAAAAATGCAAATTAAACAATTTTTCCACAACATAAAAAAAAAAAATACATCTTAAAAAACACAGAGCATGTCATTCTCAGTCACGATGGAATAAATACAATGTATCTTGCAGGGAATTTATCAGATGATTGACTGGTATGAAACTCTTTCCATATATATCAAACTACAGGGATTATATCCACATAAAACAGGCATTCTGCAGCACAATCAGCTAGTCCACAGAATATTATAGTCTTAAATATCTTTTGTCTTTCTCTTTCATGACTAGAACAATGCTTGATCTGGATTATGATACAGTGCACCACACTAGTACAGTTAAATCATAGAGTTGGAAGGGACCTCAGGAGGTCATCTAGTCCAACCCCTTGCTCAAAGCAGGACTAAATTTAGATAAATCATCCTAGCGAGGGTTTTGTCAATCTGCAGCTTAAAAACCTCTAAAGATGGAGATTCCACCACATCTCTAGGTAACCCATTCCAGTGCTTCACCACCCTCCTAGTGAAAAACTTTTTCCTAATGTCCAACCTAAACCTCCCCCCCTGCAACTTGAGACCATTGCTCCTTGTTCTGTCATCTGCCACCACTGAGAACAGCCTAGCTCCATCCTCCCTGGAACCCCCTTTCAGGTAGTTAAAGGCTGCTATCAAATCCCCCTCATTATTCTCTTCTGCAGACTAAACAAGCCTAGTTTCCCTCAGCCTCTCCTCATAAGTCTTGTGCTCCAGCCCCCTAATCATTTTTGTTGCCCTCCGCTGGACTCCCTCCAAGTCTCTTAAAGTCCCTTTTCAGTTCAGCCACATAAGGTGCAATCCTTGCAAAAATACCTCAATGCTTTAATAAAACAATGTACCAAATAGACTGTATTTTACCATATGTTCTGTGTAGGGTAATGTCTATGATCTAATTCTTGTAGCTGGCAACGTTTTCCAAGTGAAGACATTTAGGCAGCTGCCTTAGTGATGACATACAGTGTTCCCTTAGGACCTGATCAAACTCCCCCTTGAGTCAATTGAAACACTTAAGTCTCACCAGGGTCCTTCAGTCTCGCGAATGTAAAGCCCAGCAAATCACAATAATGTTTTGTTCTTGCTCAAAGGGAACTTTATTTTTCACTCAAACGAATTCAGTCAGGTTTCTGAAGCTGTTAAAAGATGATAAAAGCAAGTTTCCTTTTATAGTCATCTTTATTGTCCTTTATAGTTTTTTAAATAGTCCTTGCTGACACACAGTAACAATACATTAGGTTGGTCAGTGTAGTAATTTCTCCTGTGCCCCGTTGCACTGAAGTTCATTAAAACCACTCTTTAATTCACATTTTCCTATAAGTCACACAATCCTTGTTAGAAAATCTGCAGAAAATATGTTCATGTGTGTAAGAGACTTGATGGAGTGAAGTAGAATGAGAAATCATGTTTATCCCACAAATAAAGACAATGAATGAATAACCCATGAAGCCATTAATGGGTTATAGAGGTCTTTAGTCATGAATGGACTAATTTTACTTTCTATTTATTACTTAAATAAATAATTTCAGAAATAGTAATTTAGCATTGCTTTTATATGATCAGCTCTTTTACCATGTCTGAAGATATACCCAAAAAGCCTTACATTCAGTTTAAATAACCACTGGCAGTTTGTTTACAACTAACTCAAATATTTCTTTATGAAATTTTGTAAGTTAAGGTCATTTTTTGAGAAGACTGCTCACTTCCTGTCTAAGACCATCATGCGATCTGCCTCCATGTCTTGAGAACTTGATTTAATGTGACTAGATTACAGGGGCTAGCATGAGCCTCTCTGTATTTCCCCCCCATCTCTCCATATTTACACTCTACCACCTTTATACACCTACCAACATAATGTTCTATTGACAGCCCCCAAACAGGAACTGGTTTAACCAAAGTGGGTGGAATTATAAGAAAAATAGCTGTAATGCATTTGATGCCCTTGGAGCAGTCCGATTAAGAAGGAAATAATTTACCTAAAATGGAGCACTTTGGAACTTTATTTAGATTTTGGCACCACCAGGAATAAATATATTGATATACTTGCAATGAGACATCAATATCATATTTTCATTTGTGAGTGACACAATCTTTCTCCAACAGAAAGCAGCATACACTGTGGCAGATAAAAATATATAATGGGGGACTTTAATATGGAATATGAAAAGTAAATAACCAAAGACCTAAAACAAGAAATTTGTAAAAGTATTGAAGCAGAGTGCTTAAGAGAGAACTGGTGGGTCTACTGAACTACTTCATGAGCATAAGGACATTGCAGAAAAGCTAAATGAGATTCCCCCAGCCTGGAACCCCAGAAATGGGCATCTTACATTACTCAAGACCCACTTGATAAGAGAAAACTCATTAATTAGTTCATCATACCATCAAAGGGTACAAACTAACTAGAGAAAGATAGGTTGTACTTGATTAATAAGTATCATAGGTACAGAAGTTCAGAACTGCTTACAAAAAGAAATAAGAAAATCACAGTCTAATTCCTAAACAAGCTAAGTCTATTTTGAAGTAATGAGGTTTACCCAAAAAACTACAGCAGTCTCAGTGATAACGGTTTTAGTCAGGACCATTCCCCCCAATTCAAATGTTTCTTTGTCTTCCAAGCAATCCTGTTGCCTTTAGTGTAGGTGGAGAGGAAAGGTGAAGTGGTGATGTCATTATCCCTTATTTTATATTCTCCAGGTGTTCAAAAGATCCTTGCTGTGTCATGGGGTTTAGGCAGCCCTATGGCAAAATGCTGAAGCAATTGTCATTCATGTGAATTGTACTTCTCTTGTTTACAACTTCCCTGCTGGTGAATGACTGGTGATGGTTGCTTAACACGTGGCTGGATGTTGGTCACTCCTTTGTTGCTACTGAAGAGTTAGGCTGTGGGCGTTTCCCAGACTCACATGTTTCAACAACAAACATATAGCAAAATCTCATGACTTCATGTGTAATGGTGATTTTGACAGACCAATGATGCTCAACAGTTTTTAACTTGCCAGTGATACCTCACCAGGCTTACTTTGTACAAAACATCATGTAACAGTGGTGAATATGGGGGGTTTGGGGTGTTATTTTGAGTTAGTGTATCACAGAATTGTAGAGCACTCTAAAGTGTTGCACTCCACCACCTCATGTACACCCTGCTGGTGCAAACTAAAAAGTGCCTAGTTGTCATTGATATAGTTCTGTGAACTAGATATTTACACAGGGCAGCTAGAGCACAACACTTTAGAGCATACGGCAATTTACACTGTGATGCCTTGTAGACAAGCCCTGGCTGAACTGTGAACAATATATAATATTTCATTTAAAAACTGCTAGTATATTAGAGGATTACAGGATAGCAAATGGCATACCTCTCTTTGGAAAAGGTGTTGTGTGTGATCCCTGGAATGACAGACCACTCAGTCTCACATCAGTACTGATAAACAATAATTGAAAACAGACTAGTAAAATTCCTAGAGGAATAAGTTATAATACATAGAAGCCAGCAGGGCCTCTATTAGGAATTTGTGTCTTTTCTAATGTATTAGAATTTTGTGACTATACCAATGATATAATGAATTAAAGAGAACTTGTTGACATATTTGGACTTTTGAAAAAAATTGTCTGTAGATGTGCCGAGAAACAACACTAACCCAACTGGCACATTAACCATTATAATGTAAAGGCCATATATCATTATGCTTCAAAGCATTAGCCAATAACAAGAGTCAGGAGTTTATGGGGAGTTTATTCCAAAACTGTCAAATACGAGGTTTCTTGCACCTTTTTCTGAAGCAGCTGATACTGGCCACTAAAAGAGGCCATGTCCACACTGCCCTGCACTTTAGACTGTGGGTATGTGAATAGTGGTGCATACCAAAGTACTGCACTGTAACTCCCTCCTATGGATGCAGTGTGTGCAAAAAAGGGTCCTAGTTGGTTTTACCATAGTGCTTTTCACACAGGACTATGTTAACGTGAATTCGGAACCTTTTAGTTTGTGCCCACACCATCCCCACCAGGGAGTTACAGTATAGCACTTTAGCACTTTAGCAATGTAGACAAGCCCACAGCCAAAAAAAATATTCAGGTATATAGCATAGAAATACTTATATTCCTGTTCTGAAGAGAAACATTATTCTTGTTCTTTTCTGATCAGCATCATAAAATTCCATAAGCATCTATCAATCTAAAACTTGAAACTATCTATAAAAATAACTTGGTATCTATTGTAATTTATTATTAAAATATATGAACATAAGATACGTTTTGTTTTATTTATTGAAGTTTAAACTATTTAACAACAATTAGTGCAAGAAAACATCAGAGTGGAGATAAATTATTCAGATGTGAGATGGGAATATATATGTCATGCATATTGTATGCTTGCTTTTGGGCAATGTAATGGCAATTAGGAGGTTATGCCACAAGATAAAAGTATTATGGCACACATCCACGGGTCTGTTTTAAACTAATTAATTAAGATCATATGCAGCACAAATTTACATTGGCAGTAAAAATACTCAGCTGTATTAATAGAATTTTATAGATTCATGGAGAAAGGACCATTAGATCTAGTCTGACCCTCTGTACACTACAGGCCAGGAAATTTCATCCTTGTATTTAGACAAATTATTTGCATTTGACTAAAGCATAACTTGTGTTAGGCTAAAGCATATCCTCTGGAAAGACACCTACTCATAATATGAAGACATCAAGAGACAGAGAATCTCATACTTCATTGGTAATCTTCTACAATGTTTAAATAATTGCTTAATTGTTCACAATTTGTGTCTAATCTTTAAATGTATATAGTTGTCTGACTTCAGCTACCAGCCCTTGGTTTTTCTTATGCCTTTCTCTGCTAGACTGAAGAGCCCTTAAGTACCTGATATGTTCTTGAAGGTACTTATACATTTTAATCAAACAACCCCTCAGTCTCCTTTTGGATAAGGTAAACAGATGTAGCCCTTTAAGTCTTACTACAAGGTATTTTCTCCAGCCCTTGAACTGACACACTATTCCAGTACTGGTCACACCAATGCAATATACAGAAGTAATATCACCTCCCTACTCACTTTTCCCCTGCTTATACATCCAAGCATTACATTAGACTTTTTACCACAGCACTGGGCACTTATGTTGAGCTGCTGCTTCATCATGACCCATAAATGTTTCACTCTCAGATTTCTAGGATACAGTCCCCCACTTTGAAGGTATGACCTGCAGCCAGAGTTCCTACATATATAACTTTGTGCTTGACTGAATTAAAATACATTGAATGGGTCCATCTTACCAAGTGATCCTAATCATCTGTATGACTACCCTGTCCTTATTTTTTTACCATTCCAACAATCTGTGTCATCTGCAAATTGTCACCAGTGATTTTATATTTACTTTTCCCTAAAACCCATTGAGTGATATTAATTATATCTCTATCCTTTCATTCTTTATCAGCTGAATCCTGTATCAGCTTTTCCATCATTTTCCCTGAAAATGAAGTCTGAAGTCAGAGTAATTAGTCTATAGTTACCTTTGTCATCTCACTTGCCCTTTTTGAATACTCTTCCAGTCTTCTGAATTTCCACACTATTTTAAAATGTATCAAAATTTACATCAGCAGGCAAGAGATCTCCTCACTCAAATCTTTTAGGATTTTGAGTGCGAGATATCCTCCAGCACTGCTGACTTAAGAGTATTTGTTCCTAGTAGCTGTTTAATATCCTCCTTGTTTACTAACAGACTGGAAAGTACTTCATCATCCTCATGTGATACAAGTACCTCGTCGTGCTTGTTTCCAAATACAGAACAAAAATATTTATTGAACATTTCTGCCTTTTCTGCAACATTAATAGGCTTGAAAAGATTAGATGTTTATCAGGATTTTTTTGGTAAAAGTCAGTTTCACTGTCCAAACACAACAGTGAAAAATATTTCCATCAATAACAATCAAAATTTACAGATAGACAAAGAAATGCTGTCTGAGAACTTATTAAAGTTTGATTTAAGGATATTTACTTTGTATAGTTTGACACGTGATGTTGACCACTTGTGCTTTAACGGTTGCTAAGTTTTAATTTTTTGAATCTCAATGTCTGTCATTACATAATTATTGTCTAACACCCCATAAACTTCTGTAATTGTGAAAACTTAAATCAATGAAAATTGCTTCCAAAAACTGATATTATCCATTATATTTATAAAAATTGAATTCTGCCAAGCCTAATAATTAATAATGTTACCATCTCTATCTAGTAAGGGCCCTATTTTATTGCTAGGATTTCTTTTGTTCCTAATACAGTTTAAAAACTTCTTCTTTATTGTCCTTAGCCATGCCATCCATGGAATTTTCCCCTGCTGTCTTTAGCTTCCCTTATCAGTATTCTGCACTTCATAACTTTTAATGTATTAGTTCTTATCCCCCCGCCCCCCCCCCCCCCCATTTGTGGCTTTTTTTAATTTCTGTTTGCTAGCTTCACTTCACCGCTGAACCAGGATGGGCTTTTGGCCACCATGATCTTTTTTCCTGATGTGAAATCATGGCTGTTTAGCCATACAATAAACCTCACATTTTGCTTTCTTTCTAATTTTTAATTCTTAATCTATTTCACTCATAACTTTCCTCAGCTTCAGGAAATAAGCCCTTTTTGAAGCACCAAGTATATAAATTGATAGTTGAGGCTATCCTCAGTTTGCCCATGTTTATTATAATCAGGTCATGCTCACTGGTCCCTAGGCAACCATAATTTTCCTCTCCTGTGATTAATTCAGCGTTCTCCATCAGAATGAGATCCAAATTAGAGTTGCATCATGTTGGGTACAATACTTTTTTTGTTAGAAAATTATCATTTGCATCTGCTAGAGCTTCTAATGGTTTACTAATGGCCATGTGAGACCTCTAATATGTCTATCAAACTGTAGTGCTGCATAACAGAGTTCCTTTCTTTCCACATATTATAGGCAGATTTAAGTAGTTTATCCTGTTCTCATTTGTTTCTCCATGGAAACAGATCCTCACCACTGCCCCTTCCTCATTGATTCATATCATAACCAGTTGGCACATTGATCTATATCGTAACCAGTTGGTGCAGGGTCCCTGCCACTCAGGTCTTCTGCCCCACAAACTACTCACAGATCTCAGCTTCATGCTCTTTATTCACAGAACAGGGAACAGATGAGAGCAGAAAACTCCTTAAGGTTCATTGGGTACATCTATTCGCTAGTCTAATTAAGCATGAGGCACTCATCCTGTGGTGATGGGCTATAGTACAAATACATCAAAGAGGGCCTAAAATAAATTAATACTAAAATAGCAATATCTAAATATAAGCTGCCACATGTAGTTTCAAGAGCTTGATCTTTCTATTGACTTCAATGAGTGGAGGAATGTGGCCTTAAAGTGGTTATCCTTAATTTAGTAAATTTCAGTTTCAAAGAGCAAATAGCCAAAGATATAAAAACAAAACAATAAATTATTTAAGTACACCAGAAGGAGGAACCCTGCAAAATGATTGGTAGGTGAAAGGGAACAGTTAAAGAAGATAATCCTGCTGAGATGCAAAATGATTTATTTTCATCATTCTTCACTGCTAAAGATGTTGGGGTGATTCCTGACATAGCCATGCTCTTTTACCATAATAAAGATAAGGTACTATCAGAGACTGAGGTGTCAGAGGACGAGATGCTGTAGCAAATTGATAATTTAAAAAGCAATAAGTCATCAGGCATACATGCTAAATGCAAGAGTTCTGAAGGAGCTCTGTAAAGGAAAGCTGTGTCTCCCTAATCTCATAGAATTCTTTGAATGTTTCAATAAAATAGTGGATAACAGAGAACCAGGACTGATGTAAAGTTATTCAGACTTCCAAAGGTCTTTAACAAAGTTTGTTATGGAGACCACTAAAGAAGCTAAGCAGTAAAGGGGTAAGATGCAAAGTATTGTTTTGACTCAGAACCTGACTAGAAGGCTGAAAACAAAGAGTAGGATTAATGGTCAATTTTCATCATCCGAAAGGTTCAGAGTGAGGGGCCACAAGGTTCCATATTAGGTCCAATGTTGTTTAATACATTTATTAATGATCTGGAAAGATGGGTGAGCTGTCAGTTAAGTAACTTTGTGTCATCTCCAAATTTGGTTAAGTTAGCCACAGGACAAGAGGATTGTAAAGAATTTTAGAGAGACCTAAACAAGGTAGGCGAATGGGCAACATGATGCTAGATTACATTTAATGTCACAAATGTAAAACAATGCACACTGGAGGAAAACTACTCATGCACCTTGTAAGTTCTAAATTAACAGTATCCTCTCATGAAAGGTACCTGGTTGCAGTGCTTAATTTGTAATGAAAGAGGTGCTGGGGCTCAAGCAATTATTTTACATTCATAACTGATGCAGCAAGCCCAGAAGTGCCAGGGCTATGAACTGCCAAGCCTAGAGGTACCAGGGCTCAGCCCTGGCAAGCCCTAGTGCAAATTAAGCGCTGCCTGGTTGTCACCGAAGACGGTTAAATGAAGACCTCTGCTCAACATCCAAAAAGGAGATGAATAAAAGGGGACATAAAATGCTGACAGGTATAGAAAAGGTAGATTGGGAATTTCAGTTCTCCGTCTCATAACACAAGAACAAAGGGACATTGAATGAAATTAAAAGGTGGGAGATTCAAAATTGATAAAAGGAAATACTTTCTCACACCACACATAACTAGACTGTGGAACTCACTGCAAAGGAAGTCAATGAGACCAAGATCTTAGCAACATTTCAGAAAGAGTCAGACATTTATACAGATAACGAATACCCAGAGTTATAATTAATATGATAAAAAAATAGAAAAGACATTAAACCTCATGCTTTGAGCTGATCTCTAACAGAATGAGATCTAATGTGGCGGACAGATTATCCCTACTGTGAGAATCTTACACCTTCTCTTTAAGCATCTGGTGCTGGTCCCTATCAGAGGCAGGATACAGAACTAAAAAGACTTCACGTTTGTTTCAATCTCGGTGTTCCTATCTCTAAATTTCCAAACTATTTTTCTCTGAGGAAGAAATTTTCCATCTTTTACTTTTTTTTTTTTTTTGGTATGGGAGGAAAGGGAGAGATTTTAAATAAAACCCCTTTAGGTATTTTAGGGTTATGAGTGGACAATAAAAGAAATCTGACTTTTTTTGAGGGGGATAACGTAAATGTCTAAAAGTTGAAATGTCAACACCAGTAGAAAAGTTAAGCATGTGCATAAATGTTTTGGGATCAGGGCCTAGGTAGATATAAAGGTCTGAATGACTGGTAAGTGGTTTACTAAGTATGGGTCAGAGGTGGTGGGGGGTGGTGAAGTGTGTTAAAATAGCAATGTTATTAACATTTCAAAATGTTAGTCTTTGTAAGTTCTATCTATTTTTCTTTTAAATTTAACTGTGCACATGGGTACAGTGTATACATGTGTATGTAATTATGTAGCTATTGGACTGCAGGATTGCACAAACTCACTTGCTGAAGCAATAAGAGAATATAAACTTGAGATGTTTACTAGTGTCCAGGCAAAGGTTGGTGGAGTTTGTAGTTACAGCAGGTTGTTTAATTCTAGTTTAAGGAGTCTAGAAAATTCATGTAGTTCCATAAATTTAGGAAGAAAAATTTTATAGGATCTACTGGTAAATTGCACATGCTGAAAAGCCCCCTTTAAATAAATATATATATAAGTATAAAAAAACCCTAGCATTATTGCAAAGTTAAACTGTGGAATAAAGCACTTCATAGCTAATTCCAAAAGTCAAGGTTTTTTCACAACATTAGCATGGTCACATTGTTCATATACAGTACTTTTTATTTCTGATAGCCTTATTAAGTCTAAGTTTTCATGTATGGCTGTTTCCTGTTTGTAGCACTTGCCATTGTTATGGTAGCAAAACAATTTCCCTTAAAACCTCCTGGTTTTATATATTCACTGAGGCTTAATTTTTCCAGACTTGGTCTCTTCCCAAAGGGGGGGAAATGGGTGTATAAACTTTAAGCAGAAATATTTCTGCCATAAGAGTGAAAAAAATGCTTGTCTAACTGTGGGGAGCAGGGGGGATTCAACATTTCTTTTTAACAGCCTCCCTGACAGATGAAATGTCTTTGCCATTTCTCATGAAAATAGTCCACAATGAAGGACCGTGCCTGGCCTTATTTTAAATTTTTTTTTTGATTTGACTGACCTGAATAAGCATTTGAAAACTGAATACCTATTATGTGCATTTCAGTTTTTACTGAGCTATTAGATGCATTTCTGAAGAACAATGCACAGCACAGGATGTGTCAGTAGTTAATTGTGCACTATAACAGGTTGGCCCTTTAAAGTTGGCTTATGGGATTTGTCCAGTGAGAGGCGTGAGAACTGGAGGCTGGCACAGCCAAGCCTAATGGGAAATGAGGCAGCTCCCTTTCTTTAATGTAAAGGACTCCTGGAGAGAGAGGTTTTGTGGTTGGTCTCTCCAGTCAAAGGGGTTTTAGGAAAGTGGATGGGAAGGAAGAAGATAAGAGTTCTCCCTTAGCTCTGAGGGTGTCTGTTGAACCCAGAAAGAGATATAAATGGCATTTATAAATAGGCATTGCAACACTCAGTGTTGTAACGTTTAATTTTTATGTGCCTAGGAAAACACTGGAATAATAAAGCCTAGGTTGGGTGCCTAGGCTATTGATACAATGAATGGGGAGGGATGGGCACCCAACACTGGAAATCACAAAAGCCAGCACATTAGGTGGGGAGCCACCTACAATAGCCAATAGAAAATGCCAAGGAGAGGGGTGTGTCTTAAGCTCTGCCCTTCTCATGAAGATAGGTGCCTAAATCCAGGCTGCAAGCTGGTGCTTATTTTTGCTTGTGATATACAGCCAACAACCCCTCTCTTCAGATCAGGCAATTTACGCACCTAAGACATTTCTTATGAGAAGGAGTTAGGCGCCTATCTAACATCACACAAAATGGGAGTGGGGGCGGAGTTATGTACCTCCCTTATAAATTTTAGTCCAGAGCTCACCCCTTCTCCACCTCTTTCCACTAAGGCCCTGCCCCTGCATGCCATGCACCACCATGAGCCGCATGAGCAGCCTGACCCTGGAGGTGGTGGTGGTGGCTGCTGTGGCTGTGTTGCCTCCTTCTTTCCACTTAGGGTTGCCACAGATTTTTTAAAAAATGGACATCAGGGCTTGTCAAATGGCACCCAGACACAAAAGCCGAAACCCAGACTGTCCAGGTGAAAACTGGATGGGTGGCAACCAAATTTAAAAATAAACCTGTTTAAAATAAAATTTGAAATTAACCACCCGTGTTAAGGCCTAAATTATCAAATTTATTAAAATTAATTAAATTCAAAAATAATATTAAGTAGTTACGTTATCAGGATAGTTAAGTTCTGGAGTAAGCTTCCAAGGGAAGTTGTGGATTCCCCATCATAGGTGTATGTTCAACCTATTCTTAAAAACCTCCAGTCAGAAATGGTCTAGGTTTACTTGGTCCTACCTCAGTACAAGTGGCTGCATGTGATTACCTCTTGAGATCCCATTCAGCCCTCCATTTCTATGATTCTACGTTTGCTGCCAAGTTTTAAAGAAAGACCACTAAACTGGTCATTTGCTAAGCACCTGGAGCCAGAGGGTGTTGAAATGCTACACCTGCTTTTGACAGCAGTAGCCTCTTCTGCAAGTGTATGGAGAATATTTTCTTCATTTCAGTTTATTCAACTAGTTCAATTCAACGAATTCATTCCAAGTTAAGAAATTGATTGGGAGTTGAAAAAACAGAAAAGTTTGTTTTCCTCTTCTTATCTATGAATAAAAACTAGGTGTGAGAGGATGACATGTTTTAGTCCTACATTTTTAAACAACATGGTAACCAGAAACAATCTGTTCAATTCACTAACCACAGATAATATTTCCTTTGTTTAATAAATGTTGGATTTAAATGCAAAACATGTTTTGGTAAATGTTTTGATAAACTTTTTTTTTCTTATCCTGCATGTTCAAGGTAGTTTTATTTAATAAAAAAAATGCTTTTGTGCATTTTTAATTTACTTTGAATTTCCACCAACTTGACACACATAACAAGTAAAAAAAAATCTATCATCTAGTAAACAAAAAATACATCATTCACCATTGTTTAACCAAATAAAACATGTAAGAATTAGGAATCTGAATAAATGTAAATTAAGCTATATAATTGTCTAAATACATCTAGATATACCTTATCCTCCTGGCTAGCAAAAAGAAGCACCAAATGTAATTTGGCCATATTTAGTTGCAAATCAACATATTTTAATAATTACTTACCAATGAGAATCAACCTTTCTTTAAGAAAATAACTAAAATGTACAACTGTAAAGCATGATGAAAATTCATGATTTCATAGATTCCAAGGCCAGAAGGGACCATTGAGATCATCTAGTCTGACCTCTTGTATAACACGAGCCACAGAGCTTCTGTAAAATAATCCCTAGAGCATATTGTTTAGAAAAACATCCAATCTTCCTTTAAAAATTGTCAGTAATGGGGAATCCACCATAACCTTTGGTAAATTGTTTCAATGATTAATTACTCTCACCATTAAAAATGTGTGTCTTATTTCCAGTCTGAATTTGCCTAGTTTCAACTTCCAGCCATTGGATCAGATTGTACTTTTCTCTGTTAAACTGAAGAGCTCATTATTAAATATTTGTTCCCCACATGGATACTTTTAGACTGTAATCACATCACACCTTCTCTTTGTTAGGATAAATAGATTGAGCTCCTTGAGTCTATCCCTATAAGGTCTGTTTTCTAATCGTTTAATTGTTCTCGTGGATCTTCTCTGAACCCTTTCCAATTTATCATCCTTGAATTGTGGACACCAGAATTGGACACACTATTCCAGCAGCTGTGTTGCACCAACGCCAAATACAGAGGTAAAATAACCTCTTTACTTCTTTAGGACCAGTGCTCTAGGTGAGGCTCAAACTCTGCATCACTCCAACCAGCAAGACTCTTTAAGGACCATGTGCTGATTACACTACTGAAATACACAAGGTTTTCTGCTAAGTGATTTAAATCATGAATTAAATTGGTGATTTAAATAATTTTGATTCAAATCAATCCACCCTGATCACAATGGCATCTCAGACTAGGACTTATGCATCTAAACGTTGGATTTAGGTGCCTCAATCCCTTTGTGGATCTGGGACAATATGCCCAGGCCTGGCAGGGGATCAAGTATTCATTAGTTCTACTCTCAAATCTTCCATTGACTGTCCTGAATCCTTTGTGTAAGCCAATTTACCTAGGCCTCAAACAAACCTTCCCATGAGGTAGGAATAATAGCCTTGCCCTTAGTTGAGTGGCAGCATGCTCTTAAAACTGGGATACTGGAGTAGCAGCCAGATAATCTGGGTTCTAAACCAACCTCTGTTACTCTCCTGTTAAAGTACCTTGACAAATCACTTTATCTCTGTTTCACTGTCTGAATACTGGTATTATAATAATAATACTACTTAATTCCCTTTGTAAAGCACTTTGAGGTCTATGGACAGGAAGTGTTATATAAAAGCTCAGTATTATTGCAGATGTGATAACTGATGCACAAAGAACTACAAAAATTGTAGTAGAATTGCTATACCAAGTCCGGTCTAATCTACATTACATTTCAAGAAAATTACTTCAAATTTGAGTATTTAACAAGGCCATCTATAAAATGGAGAATATAATGCGTGCATAACTTAATAAAATATTTTGAAATCTACAGACAAAAAACAATTTCACTGCAGAGTGTTGTTGGCCCCATTAAATCAGATGGTAAAACTAAGATACAAAAACATGGAGTGCTTTGCTAGGGTGTGTTTTAGGCACACGGTAGGTCTGTCTTCCACAAATTCCAAAGCATTATGGATGATTCTTGGGATATATAAATTGAAGAAATTTGGTGTTTTGGAGTTGGGAAGAATGTCACTGACATTTTTCTGTAGACAGAAGTTGTAAAGTTTTCTTTCAGAAACCGCTTATAAGACACTATAAATGACTATAAATGATTGCTTCTTGGAGCATCTAGTCCTGGAACCTATAAGGGGAGAAGCAATTTTTTATTTAATGCCTAAATGGAACATAGGATCTTGTCCAAGAGGTAAATATAGCTGAATGGCTTGGTAATGGTGACCATAATGTCTTTAAATTTAGCATCCTGGTAAGGGGGAAAATACAAAAAAAATCCCATCACAGTAACATTTAACTTTAAAAAGGAGAATGACACAAGATGGAATTAGATGGAAACTAAAAAGAGCAGGCAGAAGAGTAAAATGCATGTAAACAGCATAGAGATTACTTAAAAACACATAATAGAGGCTCAGACCATAGGCAGCTGGTTTCATACAAACAAGAGGAAGTATTTTTTCACATAATGCACAAATAATTTGTGGAACTCATTGGCATGGAATGTTGTGATGGGTAAGTGTAACTGGGTTCAAAAAAACTGGATAAGTTCATGGAGGATAGGTCCATCAATGGCTATTAGTCAACATGGTCACAGACACAACCCTAAATCTCTGACTCCCAGAAGCCAGGATAGAAAGACAGGGATGGATAATTACATAATTGCCCTGTTCCATAGATGACTCCTAAAATGCTGGTAGAGGCCACTGTCAGAGACAGTATATTGGGGAAGATGGACCATGATCTGACCCAGTATGGCAGCTCTTGTGTTCTTACATACAATAAGACATTCATTTCAGAGATATCTTTATCTGAATGGAAATAAAAATATTCTCTTAAATACATGCTCATGCTGAGATAATGCATTTAAAAATACACATCTTAGAGAGAAGAGAACCTTATTTATAAGAAGTTGCTAAAGATATACTGGATCATTATGACAATGAAACTAGCATGCATATATAAGAAGGAAAACATATCACTAGGTGCATTGTGTACTTCCAAGTCCCTAGTCCTACAGTTGTATCTGTGCAGTAGAACTTTGTGCCTGTGCTGAGCCGCACAAACTTCTGTGGGTCTCTGTGCAGAACCAAGACCTAAGGTAGCAATATGCAATTATTTTATGTTTCGAGAAACAATGTGTTAATGTAATAAGACTGTGGCCTGGTCCACACTGACAATGGAGGTTGACGTAATGTAGCTTACATCAACCACCTAAAATATGCATTTCCACTGGCATTTCAGTTCTGCCAACCTAAATTGCGCTAAAATTCGACTTAATAAAACCATCTCCACGAATGGCATAGCACTGAAGTCGAATTCTGTGGGTCAAATGAGCGTCAGTGAAGGCAGAGCACAATGTAAATTGGCCTCATTGGCCTCTGGGAGATATCCCATAATGCTCCATTCTGAACGCTCTGCATATTTGCAGTCTACTGCACTATGGCCATGTAAACAGGAAATAGCTCCTCCCTGCAAGCCCCAGGAAATTTTGAATTCCCATTTCCTGTTTGGTCAGTGTGGAGAAAGCTTGCCAGTACAACTGATCATGGCAACTGCACGCCCCAAATGCGCTCCAGTGTGGAGTCCAGCTGAGGTCTTAGATCTCATCAGTCTCTGGGGAGAAAAGTCTGTTCTGGCTCAACTCCGAGCAAGCAAAAGAAATTTGGATATCTACAAGAAAATATCTCTCAGCATGTTGGAGAAGGGGCACAACAGGGACATGCAGCAGTGCCACATTAAGATCAAAGAGCTAAGGCAGGCTTATCAGAAAACTAGGGAAGCTAACAGCCATTCTGGCTCCTCACCAGAACATGCCACTTTTATGAGGAGCTGCATGCAACTCTTGGCAGAGACCCCACCACTATGACACCATGCAGCATTGAAACTTCGGGGTAATCTGAGTCCAGGATGAATGAGGACGAGACTGTGGACGAGGATGACAAGAATGATGAGAAGAACAGGGGGAAGGTTAGTGTGATATCCCTTCTCCCTGAAAGCCAGGAGCTGTTTAAAACACAAGCAGCCCATCCACACGCAGAAAACGTGACTGACGGGGATGGCAGTGAAGTATGTACTGCAAATTGCATGTCTTTGGTTATATCCCCTGTCCAGAATCTTGTATCAGTGGGGAAAAAGTGGTGTGTGTGGCAGTGGGGCTGTGTTTCCTCTACTTGGTGTGCTTAAGCACTGGGTTCACCCCGCAAAAGATTATTTATGTGCAGATGGATGCTCCGAGAATCCTCCATACATATCTCCAGGAAGCTTTCATGCAGGTACTCTGAAATCCTTTGCAGAAGGTTTCTTGGGAGGGTAGCCTTATTTCTTCCACCACGATAGGACTCTTTCCTCCGCCACTCTGTTATTAATTATGCAGGCATCATCACAGAACACAGCATAGCAACATAAGGGCTATCTGGCCTGTAGCCAGATGCTCGCAGCAAATCCTCCCTTTCTGCCTTTGTGACCCTCAGCAAGCTGATATCACTCACGGTTACCTAGGGAAGATGACGCACGTTTACAGTACCCAACCAAGAAAGTTTTTTAAAGTGTGTGCTATTGCACAGCCGGGGATGGTTTCTTGGTTCAGCACACCGCAAGTCCCTAAGCAGGATGTTGTTGCTACAGCCCTTGGGCATCTGCAAATGGGTTCCTTTTTTTCCCTCCAGAAACAGTTTACCCCTCACCCTTTCTATCACCTCTTAAAAGCCTGATCAATTGGATGCCCAACATCCATACTGCTTTAGGGAGCATTGACTTGGGCAGCATGGGCCCCGGGGATTTCTCTAATATATGCACTCACCCCTTATTTACCATGGCTGGAACAGCACTGCGACCTCTGCAATAGTCAGACAATGGTATGCGGTTGTAGCCTTCCCTTGGGAATATTCAGGGAACTTATTTGTACATTGTAATATTGCTTTTCATCCAATAAGTTACCAATGAGTACCTTTTGTTTTGCTTCCCTCACAGTGGACAACGTTGCCTTCAGCACACCATCTCATAATTCTGCAAAGCGCTTGTTGTGGATAAGAAGCCAAAAAAAGAAAACCAAATGGGATGACATGTTTAATGAGCTAATGAACGCCTCCATGGCTGCTGACACTGAGATAAGAGTGGAGGATTTCATTATCTGACAAACTCAACATCGACATGGACAACAGGAAGGCAGCACAGGAGTATGAGTGTTCAATACATGAAGAGATATTGTGTATAATGCGTGATCAGTCAGATATGTTGAGCATCTGGTTGAGCTTCAGGAAGCTCAGCAGCAAGACAGACTCCCTGTGCAGCTCCTGCAAAACTCTGAGCTAATGCATTCTTTCCTAGCCCCCACCTCAAAGTGGTCTAGGAGGAGGTTGAGCAGGGTGCAGTATGTGCTTCACTCCTCATCAGTTGAGGCAAGCAGAAAGAGGTGATGGTGCCTTTAAGGAGTGGGGATGTGTGATTTTCATATGTTCATGGCCAAAATAGGCTCTGTATTCCCACAAAATGCATGCGGAACATTCCATTTTATTCCATTTCCCTCCCTGTGAAGGATCACCAATAAAGAAAGTACTGTTTTACACTTAATTAGTCTTTATTTATTGATATAAAGGGAGGTGGAAGTGGGAGGAATGGATCGGAGAGGGAGGGGGAAGGTTGGGGGGTGAAACAATACTGCTTGACATTTCATTACTGTTTATTTATTGATAAGAAGGGAAAAAAGGGGGGGGGGAAGGAAGCGGGGACTAGAACAATGGGTGAGGGGGAAGGGTGGGGAACTGTCTTGGTGGGGGATGGGTAGGAGAGGCAAAGTGAATGCACAGCACAGATAAGCAACGCACATTACTGTTGTGTCTTATTGCAAAAGTGGTTTTTCAATGCTTCCCTGAGGCGCAGCGCTCCGCGATTTGCTCTCAGCATTGCAGTGGCATATGGCTGCTCAAAATTTGTGGCCAGCCTATCTGCCTCCACAATCCAACCCAATGAGAACTTCTCCCCCTTTGTCTCACAGACATTATGGAGCACACAGCAGGCAGAGATAACTACTGGGATGTTTTTTTCACTAAGGTCTAACCTAGTGAGCAGACTTCACCAGCTCGCCTTTAAAGTCCAGATGCACATTCTACCACCTTTCTGCACTTGCTGAGCCTATTATTAAAACACTCCTCTATGTCCAGGTGCCTGGTGTAGGGCTTCATTAGCCAGGGGAGACAGGGATAGGCAGGATCACCCAGGCTCACTATTGACATTTCAACATCACTAATATTTATTTTTTGGTCAGGGAAGAAAGTGCCCGCCTGCATCTTTTTGAACAGACCTGAGTTCCTAAAGATGTGCATGTCATGCACCTTTCCAGATCACCCCACATCGATGTTGGTGAAGTGTCCCCTGTGATCCACAAGGGCCTGCAACACCACCAAGATATATCCCTTTTGGTTTATGTACTCTGTAGCAAGGTCTGGGGCTAAGATAGGGATGTGCGTGCCATCTATCACCACCCCAACAGCTTGGGAATCCCATTTTGGAAAAGCCTTCTACTATGTCCTCCACATTTCCCAAAGTCACTACCCTTCTTAGGAGAAGTCTATTAATGGCCTGGCATACATGACTCACAGCTGCTCCCACGGTGGATTTACCAACTCCAAATTGATTCCCAACTGACTGTTAGCAGTCTGGCATTGCTAGCTTCCACAGAGCAATGGCCACTCTCTTCTCCACTGTCAGAATTGGTCTCAAGCAAGTATTCATGCATTTCAGGGCTGGGGGGAGCTCTCCGCAAAGTTCAAAGAAAGTGTCCTTTTGCATTCGAAAGTTCTGCAGCCACTGCTCATCATCCCATACCTTCATAACAATGTGATCCCACCAGTCACTGCTTGTTTCCTGGGACCAGAAGTGGCACTCCATCGACTGAAGATGCTGCATGACAGCCTGCAGCAAACGGGAATTGTTTCATTCTATGGCTTATAGAAAAGTGGCCTCTGTAACATCACAATTTTCAGTGCTCCGGCTCCTCTCTCGCCCTTGAAAATACTGCAAAATAAGTCGCAAGGTGTTTGTGATGCTCACAATTACAGTGCAGAGCTGAGCAGGCTCCATTCCCCTCAGGCAATGGCATTCACATGGCAGGGAGTAAAGGGTTTGAAAAAAATGGCACGAAAAGGGGATCATCGGTTTTGGACTGGATCAAGAAAGGAGGCGGGGAGTAAGTTGCATCATGGGAGGATGACAACCTTCCCAAAAGCCTCTGTGGCTAGTTGCACTGCTTTGATTGTTGACCCAAGCATGACTAGTGGGGACGAACTGAGCGTGGTGTGATCACGTTCCTCCAACTTCTAAAATTTGGCGGGTGAAAGTCGATTTAAAATAAATTGACTTCACTCCACAGTGTAGATATACCCTATATTATATTTATGCACAAGGGGATAGCATTAAGGTGACAAATTCAATATTTGACATTCCCTGAACCAGGCATTGTCAACATAAAAATCTATTGTTAAAAGTAACACCTAAATTGACTATAATTGAAAGATCAAAGAAATATTCTTAAATTGTTTACTTTGTAAATTTGACAGCACTCCATGTATAATGGTTTCATTCTTACTATGTAGCAGAGAGTTTCCCCTGTTACTTGCATGAGTCTTTGACACAGCAAGAAGGAATAAGAAAATATATTTTAAAATAGGAAAATGTAACTTGTAAAACAACAACAAAAAATGTTAATGGGACTCAGAGGCATGTATAGTATCTCAAACTACTTTAAATCCTCACTTTTTTTTTTAAATGACTGGATTTAAATTTGGAAATGTCTTGTTACCATTGGCATTAATATAGAATTGGTTTTATTTTACCATTAGAAAATATGAAAGTTGTGCAACATGGTCAAATGAACTCTTGGCATTTTCTAATCTTTGTGCTTGGCTTCTTACTCTTAAAGTTGTAGCCATGGTAGTTTTTACATTTGTTATTATTAACATTCTTGCTTAGTACAGAAAAGCACAGCACAATGGATCAAAATGATCAGTGAAGTTAGGCCAACTGCAAGCAACTCCTTAAAGCAAGACTCAGACCAGACTTTCTCTTATGTTTTATATTTCAGTTCTTTGTCCTTTCTCCTTTTGATTCCTTTACTTTATCCATTCACTCCTTACCTCTTTCTGTGTTCTTTAACCCTAACTCCTGAACCATCTGGAAAAAATATCTTGCTTGCCTAACTCAGGTGAATAGTCTCTGTTGAATTCTGTAGGACTATTTGCGTGATTAAAGTGAACAGGATTTGACCCATAGTCAATGCAGGTCCACATACCAAAGAGATATGGTTGAATGGAAGTGAAGTGGTATTTAGAAACAATTTTATAGGATATCAACAGTCTTAAAATTTGTGGTACTGAACTGAAAATATATTTTCAAGTTACATATTTGCTTCCGAGTTTTAGTTTCTCCATAAAAATGGAACAGGTCCCAATTTAATAATTTGCATCCCTTATAGTATAAAAATACCAGTGTAGGTTCTCATCCAAAGCCCATTGAAATCAATGTGTCTGTTCATTAACTTTGAATCAGTGGACTTTCAATCAGGCCCATTATTAGCATACTTATGTCCTTTAATTTCTCATATTTGGAAAAGTCCAAAGCTTATTTCAGTAGAACTCACTTTGCCTTTTTACTAATAAATTATATTTAAATAATTATTGAAGATGGATAGTATAACAGATTAAAATGACAACCAGACTAAGTGAGTATTTAACTATTTAAACATTTGCCACTAAACACATTATATAAAGTTGGAGGCATTCTCTCTGACAGAGAACACATTTGTCATTTCCCTCTAATTGACCTTGAAGATTAATGGTATTAACATGAAAAATAAAGCTCCACCTTTCCAAAGAAAGCAGTTAAAAAGATTCAAGGGGGTGGGAGCAGAGATGGTATGTCCTACTTTATTTCTACCGTTCTGTTCCTAGTAGGAAAGTACACTGAATGAACCCAAAGGAGTTTCCACAACCAACTTCCAAGCTTTGTTGTTATATGGCAATGACCACTAGATTGACAAGTACGACTATGGTATTTGAGGAGGGATTTCTAAGGATGTGAAGAGAATGAACTTCATTCTTTTTAAATACCTTCTTAAATAAAGGCTTCAAAAACAAAGTCAACCATTGATCCAGGTCTTTGAATAAAAAGTTCTTTGCATTTGACAATGAGATTTACTACTGAGAAAGAAATGTACATTAGTCTTTTTAGTTTGTTTTCATATGACAAAGGTAGAATTACGGAGTTGTGAGCAAAGAAAGATCTGTACCTCTGTTCAGGGTGGTAAATTTACATAAAGTCATTGACTGTTAGGATAAAAGCAATCTTTAGATTACTCTGTGTTGTCACTGAAAAGACTAGGGATATAATCTATGCTTTGTTCTCTACTAATACTTGCTAAATAACTCTTTATTCTCTAGGTACATTCACTATTTCCATATGGGTTTTTTCGTGGCTACATAAAAGAACACGATTTTTTTTTCTGCTGGGGAGGTGGGCGGGGAGAATCCTGGAATTAAAGACTCAGCACTGTGCCTGCAGCCCCACCTTGCAGACTATGCTGTCCCATCTGCTCCTCTTTCCGTTCCTGATCTCAATCAAGGAGCCAGGTGGGGAGAGACAATTTTCTATCTATCACATATGCGTACATGGGGGAAAACAGCAACTATCGGGCAGAATTGTTTTCCCTTCACAGCTGCACCCAGTCGGCGGCTGAGCGAAAAGGAAAGGTAATGCAGGCGCACTGAAAACACACTTCCTCCAAGCAGTCTCAGCCGGGAAGCCCTACCGCCTGTTCTGTTTACGTGTGAGAACAGTGGAGGTGGCCTTGGCACAGAGGTATGGACAGATGAGGGTTGTGGTGGTTCCCAGGCTTGGCTTTGATGAGCAGAGAAAATCCAGGCAATCTCTGTTTCCCAGTCTCTTCACACACAGACACGCGCGCGCACACCATTCTGCAAATCAGACTTGAAGCAGGGCTCCTCTGTCAGCCTCTCACGAGCTATAGCGAACTTAAAACCCAGCCACATCGCTCACTGCGGCTGGTCTCCCTCAAGTCCCCCTGCCCTTGCAAACAATAAACGGGCAATTCCCCCGCTCCTATGCAAGAGATTAGGTTCAGCCCTCCGGGGACAGCAACCCCCCCCCCCCCGCATGATTAACGGAGGCGGGGCTGTGCGACTCACCGGCGCGATTTCACCTTTCGGACGAGGTGCCTAGGAGCGCCCTTAACCGCTTACCGAACCTATTAGCCTGGGGTCCGGGTACTTCACTGAGAATCTAGGCCGCCTTCCTAGGCTCCGACCTACCCCCCGCGCTTCCGTAAGGTGACCGCGAGCTGGGCGCTTTCCCAGGGTACACGCGAGCACTGGTGGCGGTCAGGCTGGGCGCGTAGCGAGCTCCCCGCTTGAGGAGGGGGAGGGATCAATTGCAGTCCCCAGAAGCAGCGCTGGCAGGGCCGCCTCGTTCCCCCTCTGCAGGGCTGTGTGTGCCCCCTTAGCGGCGGGAGCGCGGCCCAGGGAGCGGGCTGCACCTTTAAGGCGCCGGGGGGGGTCTGTCCTCCCCCCACACTGGGCATCACCAAACCCACCATTAACAGCCGCCAACTCGCAGCCTGCTGCTCCCCCCAGGGCGCGCGGGCGGCCCGGCCTGGCCCCTCCCGCGGGGTTAATGACGGGCGCGCTAGAGCCGGGGGGGAGCCTGAAGCTGGCTGGCCCGGGCTGAGGAGCTGGCGGAGCAGCCGGTGCAGCACGCGGGTGCAGCTGCAGTGAAGGAGCCGCGCGGCGCCTGCATCCGTCTCGCGCTGCGCATCTCCGTCCCTTCAGCAGCGGGCGGGCTGGGTGCAGCCCCTCCAGCGCCGGGAGCTGCTTCTCTCTCTCTCTCTCCTGCCGCGCCACCTCCCCCGCTGGCAGCAGCCCCGGCCGGTTCCCCTCCCCAGCCAGCACCCACGGAAAGCGGGGCTGGCGTCGGCAGCAGAGCAGCCCTGCCAAGCTGCAGGCAGAAGTGACTGGAACGGACTCCGGGTGCTGGGGGGAGGGAAGGGGAGGGGAGGTGGGAGGACGGGCTGGCGCGGAGGGAGAGAGAAATAAATAAATAAGTAAATAAAGCGACACCGCCCGCGCCAATAAAAGAGGCAGAGACCGCGGCTCAGCCGGGCGGGGATCGGCTCCTTTGCGGTGGCGTTTGTTTGCCGGGACTGAAGCTGCAAAGTTCAACCCAAACGTGTTGCTTCCTGACGGCTGTGGCTGCCCAACTTCATCTGCTCAAGTGACTTGCCCAGTAGGGCTCCTGCTGCTGCTGCTGGCCCTCTGCCTGGCAACCTCCATCGCTCTGTGACTGCAGCGAGGGGGCTTCCTTTCCTGCCCCTCACCCCACCCCTTCTTGCCTAGAGACAGCAGACAGGTACGTTTCGCTTGTGGTCACCTCTCCTGGACACAGTGGGGGACGAGCTCATCTCTGCTCCATATTTGCCTTTAATTTTGGGAGCCGAGCATTTGTCAAACTTTACCTTCCCCTTGCACCTGCCATTCGCGCCTCCCCCCCCCCCTCTTTTCAGTCGGGGGAGGGGGCTTTGGGTTAATTGGGGTGGGATTTTTGTCTGTTTGTTTGTTGGTTGGTTTATGGTTGAGGAGCCGCCGGGAGGGTGCTCCGCCGAGACACCGATTTAGTCATTACATAGATGCCTTGACTGAATAATGTGTCTGCTTTGCTTGTTTGGGTTTTCATTTTAAATCCCTCGGCTTGCCGCTCGCAGCAGGAGTTCAAAGTGGCAGGCGCGTAAGTTTGCAGCCATAGGAGAATGCAAACCAGGGTGAAGTTTTTTCTGCTGCCGCTCGATTCCAGGCGTAAGCAAACGCGTCCTTTTCAGCAGCCACCTTTTAGTAAGTACCAAGGTGTCCCGTCAGGGACAGCAAGAGAAGAAACGGAAAGGCGCATAGAAATGTGATTCCAGGGAGGGCTACAAGCAGCTAGGCTAGAAACCTGAAGTACTCATGTGAGAGACAAGGTGGGTGAAGCAATACCTCTTATTGGACCAACTTTTGTTGGTGAGAGAGACAAGCTTTGACGCTTACACAGAACTCTTCTTCAGAAATTGGGCCAATAAGAGAGATTACCTTGTCTCTCTAATATCCTGGGACCAACAAGGCTACAATATAAAGGACCCACTGATTTGTAGATAAATTCTGTTTTGGAAAATATCTCCATGTAAGGACTTGCCTTTATGAAAGCAGGTATATGTGTGTCTGTTTGTAGAGATACACGTTCTCTTTTGAAAGCTTCATATATAAAATTATATGTATGTTCCCATCAGTAAAGGGGTATTTTGTAATCGTATTGTATTTAAGTTATATCTTTATTTTTATGTAGAGTAGGCTGAATTCTTAAAAGATCCCCTTTCTCTCTTTGGGGGTAACTGTGCATCGTTTAGGGATGGAGAGCTGCGTGTAGTTTCCCTTAACTTAAATCTCCTTATGAGTTTCACAGTAACAACTTGTACATAGTGTGCCCTGAGATTGCTGAAGCCACCTGCTGAACTAGTTGATGTTACTTTTTGGAGATGATGAGTTAGGAGTAGAATTGTAGAGACATCCAGCAGATGGAGCAATGGAAAACTGTTCCAGAATTCTGCATAAAAGAATTTATCTGGCTTTAATCACAGCACATTATAGAGGAACATTGAATATTAAAAAGTGGAAATTCACAGCTGAAAGACATTTGATTTGAATCTTGTCCATTTTAAACGAGATGTATTAAGTAGTTTTAGAAAACGTGCATTTTCCAGGTTAGGTTGGTTTTGGGCTGATGGGGGAGTATATAGCTATTTTGTATTTATTCCTACTCCTAGTTTCTGTATGGATTATTGTTTTTCGAGTTAACATAGTGTATCGGAAAAACATCGTGCTACTATTAGGAAAGTAGTTCTACCTTGTAACAATCACAGGAATATGTATAAAAGCATTATTATTACAATTATAAAATAGGTAACGATTACTTTAGTTTAAGGTACCTTGAAAGATGTTCCCAGTATATTGCAGACTGGAACGGGCTGCTTTGAATGGTTAATTACATTTAAATGGACTAACTTTCTTAAAATAGTATGCTGGGCTCTAGATGGGGCTGGCTGAAACAATGATAGAGTTTTTAGTAATTATGTTGTCATGACCCTAAGTCTTACAAAAGAACTACAGTAATTATGTTGCTAGCTTGGACAATAACATTATTGCAAGATCAGTAGAAAAGAGGAAATAGAATTTTTATTATTGTTTTTTGTATAGGTAAATACTTTGAGTTACATGTAAACAAGACAGACCTAAGACAAGGCAAAATTATTACTTTTTTTTAATCCAGTGAAAAGTTGTCTTTCAATTGCTGTTATCTCATGTCTGAATAGCTAAATTCAGTTTATTGTAACTTATTTGATTATAGAAAATTTGATATAGAAAACATGTAAATTGATTAAATTTACAATTTAATGCAGAATATTGAAAGGCTTAGAACAGAGACCCTTTAACAAGTTCACTTTTTCATCCTTCATTAATTCAAAAGTTAATTGATACATGAATATACAATATATTATCTTCCAACTTTAATGCTGTTCTTTAAATGACAAATGGATAAACCAATCAGCTTTGATAAATTTTAAGTTTACTATTAGATTTTCAGATATTGAGAAGGTAGTTTTGAGAATGTGTTTAAAAAAACCATCCATCTCTGTGAAAACTCATGTAGCAACAATATACTACTATTGTTTTAAAAGTCTGGCCAACTTTATATATAGTAAAGTTGATATAACAAGAATTATAAAGTAACTTTGTATTTACTATATTTTTCCAAAGAGGAAACATATTATAGATGTCACAATCACTGCTGAACACAAGTATTAAATAAAATGTTATAAACTGAATTATATAACAAATTCTAAATGTCATTAAAAATACAATCCTTGTATTTTAAGAACCTCTGGAGACAATAATACATTATTAAAAGATTGTTTCCCTAAAGTGGTTTAAACATATGTCCTTACACTTTCTTAGATTATTGTGATTTTTCAAAAAAGGGAACTTTATTCGTTTATATAATGTAATAAGGAACCTAAATTAAGAAAAAGATCCTACAGAAAATAGTATTTCTCTGGTATTTGCTGAAAAAAAATATGTGTTTGGTTTTTTTTATAAATTTAGATTCTATCAGTTCAGCTTTAAAATTATGTCCTTAGAATGAAAATGCCTTTATTAAAAGTTTAGTAACACCTGTATCTACCAAGAGGCCAACTCTGTGAGGTACTGAGCATCTTCTCTAAGGTTCTGAATGGCTTCTATCCCTCCTGGAAGTCAGTGGGAATTGAGACTGCTGAGCACCTCATAGAATCATACTGAAAATTTTAAAATAAGTCTTTTCTCCTCTTTTAGAGAGAGATTATGCTGTCTTCATTCAGAGTTCCTACTGGATAATAGCTATAAACCACTCTTTTCTGTATTACTATTATGTTTCTCAAATTCCTTCTTGTATATCCTTGAATGCTAAAATATTAAAATTATTCACTGAACAGTTGTTTCCCCCTAAATACTGAGTGTTAGTGTCACATTTCTGTTTCCCTTAATTCTAGTCATAGTTAGTTTTCAGTATCTGTTTTGATTGCGTAATGCATATCAAATTATAGTGTCACATTTCTGAAGAGTGCTCTGATAAATGAGGAGTTATCAAATCACAAAAAACTGAAGTAAGTTTGTTTTTTACAAAGCATGATCTTCCCCTTTTTCATTTACCTAAACTTGTATAGAAAAAAATGTTGCTGAGGTTGAAGTATAACTTTGTGGGTTCTTTTCTGTCTTGGCTGGTCTCCCACTTGGAAAAAAGTCACTTTTCACAAAAAGTGATGAAAATGTAACTGAATATGTTTTTTTAAAAAAATCAAATAACTTAGAGCACTGGTGTCCTGACATCTGGATTTTTGGAGCACCTTTGTTTTATGATCGAGGATGAGGAAGGCCCAAAGAGTGTGGAGAAAACTCTTTTGGAGTTTGGATTGTCTCCAAAATTAGCAAGTTGCACACATTTAAATATCTACCTTTTGGGGATCTCTCTCTTGTATGACTGGCATAAATTCAGCACATAACCTTGAATTCCAATGATCTTGGTGTTAGTATAGGGCAATTTTTACATGAGGATGAACTATGTTTCAACAGTTTATCTAATAAGCACAAGCATGCTTTTCTTCAACATCAGCTGTGTACATTTTTCTACTAATTTTTCCTCTTCTCAAAAAGTACAATGTAGAAAGATTCTTATACATCATTTATCCCTGATTTCTCCTCTGTTAATTATTCCTTACCTCAGCTGAATGATTCAGACCAGGATTTTATTTTAACTCACCCATCATCTGCGTGCAAAAAAATAAAATAAAATAAAAAAATTTCCAAGACTTCAATCCCATTAACCAACTATTAGTGTCTGCAGTAGTAGTATTTTGTCCTAGTAGTTACACTCTTTGGAGACTAAACTTTCTGCGCCTTATGTGTGAAGTGTTGTTCTTACCAAATTGCTAGAAAACTTGTATATTTCAACAGCACAATGTGTGCAGGGCAATAGGGGCTTTAAGGAATTAGAACATTCACTCTTCTCATTTTAAAAAAATCAGTTCTGAAGTACTGTGTAACCTCTGCACCTGTCTTGCTATGTAGATGATATGCTGGTGTAAAAGGCACATGCATCTAATGAATCTGTAATAATAAGAGCCTTATGATTGGCTTCTAAGATATAGGGTGGGTGATCAGTACATTCCAAACTTTACAATCACAGATGCAAAATATTTGCAAGTAAATTGAGTATGAAGAAGTTCAATATCTGACACTCCTGCAGCAGCTATTAGCTAACAATGTTAAAGATAGCAACAATGTAATTTACAGACTGCTAATTAACTCAGAAGTATCCTGCTTAAGATGTATAATGCACCAGCATGGTTAAAGCATCTACCAAGAATTTTATGATATTAGTATGAGAATGTTTGTAATATGCGAGAGTTGATGTACAGATTCACTGGAAATATTTTTGCTAATTTAATTAAATTACATTATTGTTTCACTTAGGCTGGTGAGTAAGCTAACCGTTACATATGGAACCTGTTATTCTTCCATGCAGTTAATTCAGTAACTGATAATGATGGCTACTCTAGCCTTAAAATTATGATTAGTTAGTATTTCTCTACACTGAGGCAACAGGGCTTTTTATAACTATGGTACTTTTAGTGTGAAAAGCATTTTCATTAAAAAAACCAATGTGTTTTTATTCAATCATACTTTAAAGTGGACATCTTTATCTCTGTTAAGATTACTTTAGAAATTTAATTCAATATCTTCTACCTTGTAACTTAATCAATACATTTGCAAAGTCAGAATGAATTTGCAAAGATTCATTGACAGTTATAGTGTGTTTTGAAGTGTGGAAAGTATTTATTGGCAGCAGGTAGAGAGATCAATATGGATTACTTCTGAACACTTACCCAACAAGAAACATGAACAAGCTAATCAGGATGTCAGATGTCAGTTTCATTAATTAAAATGACATTTCTGTATGTAAACTGTAGTTGTATACTAGCTAAAGGTAATCTAAATTTGAAATCTAGAACTCCTGAGAATGGTTTCTAAGAATTTTAAATGCTTTAGCATTAATTAAGAGATAATATGATTAGACTAGAATGTCACAACATCCTGTTGAATGTATTTTCTGCACCTAAGCAATGGCACTTTTGGAAAATAAACATACTGTACAGACTGCCAAAATATTAGGGCATACAGCTGAGTAAGTGTTCAAAAATCAAGTAATGGGTACAACAGTAACATTTGTGGACTCTAGAACTGCTGTTGTACCACAGGCACTGAACACTACAAGGTGTAATCATTTTTTCTATATTCCAGCAAAACTCCTATGGATTTAAGAGTTTTTCCTTGAGTAAGGACTGCAGAATCAAGGTCTATTGGTAGTAGACACTTGAGGACCTGGCTAGTACATCCAACATTAAGATATTAATAATACAGGGCTTGATTCTGTCATCCTTCCACTGAGTAGTAAATATTTATGAAAGAAGTGAATGCTCAATGAGTACTCCCTTGGACTTACTAGAACTGCTCACGTTGGTAAATATTGCAGAATCAGGCCCACATAAGAGAGAGACTACAGAAAAGGAGTGATGGGGAACAGATGGCCTGGGTACAGTCGCAAGGTGACAGAAGCACAGGGAATGACAGCAAAAATATGGTGAGGTCTGAGGGAGGTGAAGAGATTGTAAACAGGAGCGAACGTCCAGAATCAACAGAGAAGAAAAAGAAGAGAATAAACAGGAGGAGAGGTAGAATGCAACTAAAGAAAGAGAGAGAAAATGTCTTGCCAGAAGTTCTGTTGGGGAGAGGGAAGAAAAAGGGAGGAGTGAGGAAATGGGGATATGAGGAAGTTTTATTTTTGGAGAACAGGAGGTGGTTTGGTGTCTCAAACTGTGGGACATGCTTCTTGAAGAGCTTATTGTTGCAGATAGCTGGGGGAAGAGGGGAAGAGATTCCCTGCAGTGGGTGTCACTTTCACAGTTGCACAAGTACTCTTTATCGAAAACTGCTCTTCACATGAGGGGGGCTTGGTGTTTGATGTTGAGAGGCCCTGTGCTTCTTGGGGGATGGAGGATCCTTCCAGCAATTTCTGAAATCAACAACTTTTTTCTCTCTCTCCCTTTTTCTCTCATTTCATTTCTATTCTATTGTCTTTGATATCTTCTTTGTTTTTAACTTTTGTGTCACAAAGGCAGTAAGATTTGTGTGGGGGGGGGAAATTGACCCAGACTGTAAAATATTCCCTGAACCAGTGGAATTGAGTAGAACTGTGATCACACTCAATTTCACACTGCTGCTAGTGTCATGGAAAGTGATACTGTGAAAGAGTGTATTACAGATCCTGTCAATTTCTGGGTCAGCTGCTAGATCTTTCTGTCAAATGGTAAAGAATGACAGAATGAAGAACTTCCTTAGAATAAAGAAAATAGTTTTATCCTTGAAGTTCATCTTTTTTTTTTTTTTTAACTTGATTGTAGAGCTTCTGCTTAGAATCTTCTTCAGTGTCTCCTGTCTGACTTCCTGCTACAGATTTTACAAACAGTACACCCGTTCTCATATTAATGCTTTAAGAAGAGCACAAATGATATTGGAAAGTCTTTGGTGTTACTATTGTTATAATTAATTTGTACTGCAGTACCATCTAGAGTTCCTTTCATGCTTACAGGAAGAGCTGTGCTTTTAAACTGTTTTTGGTCCCTCTTGGGTGAATTCCTCACATGACAAGTTTAGCTTTCTTCACCTCTCTTCCTAGATAGAACCCCACACTTCAACCACTGTTGGACTGGATCTCTGGGTTGCTACCTCCCTGTTTCCCAACTGTGTTAACATAACTGGTCAAACTGGGTTTGGCACCTATAAGCCCTTTTTCTCCAGGAGCCTGTGACCTGCAACAAATTAAAGTGACTCAAACAGCAAACAGGCAAATTTATTGTCTAAAGACAAAATAGTACAATACAAAAAGGAGACATACTTACCCTTCTTCTGAGAAGCAAATTCTTGCAGCATGTTAATCTTACACAAAAGTGTGTTTCAAAGATATACATCAGCTAGCAGTATTTATAGTATGATTTTACAAGTTATGTAAAAGTATGATACAAGTACGATTTTCTATATTTCATTAAAATCCAACCCACCAGTTGGTACCAGTTCCTTATCTTGTACTTCTGTATCTCCCTTATCTTTGTTTTGCATATTACCATTCCAGGGGCTGGTCCGTGAAGGTACCTTCCTCTACTTTCCCATATATTATTTTGAATATTCTATTCCAAATGTCGATGAGGTATGAAGGCACCACTTGGTACAAAGTATTCATACATCTTTGCTTTGACAAGGTTCTTATTTTCTAATGCCAAAGCTGACCTCAGTTTTGCAAGATGTTGTGGGATGCTTGACATGGGATTGTAGGAATAGCATAAAATATTCAGTTAACATAACTTTCCAATACTTACATTTTAGATATATTAATATAATCAATAATACCATGCACATAATACCTATTAATGTGGTATCTACCCAGCATAAATGTATTGCCTAACGTACCTTATCTTTGTATTGTTTCCTAATAGTTTCCTAACCACCTCCTTTGATGTGACTTTGTGCATTCAGACTGGATAACTTCACATACACACACTGAGGTGCACATGATATTTATAAAAAGCAAACAAACAGATATTTCCCTCATTCTCCACAGGCTCCAGTCAGGGATCAGGTCCCATTGTGCTAGGTACTGTACACATATAATAAAAAAGACAACCCCTTCCCCAAATCTCTGGCCCTTGTAATGGACATAATGTTCCACACTTTTGTCAAGGTGTTATATACTGCATATTTGCTCATGCCTATGTATGTAATTTTGTTTAGAATCTTGCAGAATAGATTGAATTTAAACTTGAACTTATCCATTCAGACCTATTCATCATTTTTGTTTTTCACTTGCATATGCACACATTCAGTATGCCAACATTTATTCAGTTAGGTGAATTTCATCCCATGCAGATAACTCACTCCAGGCCCTCTAGATCACCCAAATCTCACCTGAATCTTTAACACAGGGTTAAGTGCCATGAAGGGCTTTTTGTGGGACATTGACATGGATGGGTGAGTTTCACTCATAAAAAATTGTTCTTTTTTGCTAAAGGAATTTAATTTTCCATGACAACTCTTATTTACTCACAGCTATATTCCAGTTTAGTTTCTTCCAGCTAGTCTTGACTCTTAACTTTCCTGCTTTGTTCTCAGTTACTGAGCATGGTGCAGCTGTGCACCTCCTAGTCTCTTCAGTTACATTCATGATTTGTAATTTTATTCACTGTGGACAACAAGGGCTTCTGTTTCCTTCATGTGCTCCCTACATTTCCATCATTTTCTCTTTCTGACTCACTCATTGTCTGGCATTGCCCAGCCACTATCCCCTGCTAGTACTCCTTCCCACCAAAAAAATCCAACCAACCAAAACAAATTAACAAATAAACCAAAAAACCCTGAGCTGATGTTTTAAAGCCAAATATCAGTCACAAGTTAACTTTTGTAGATAATCTGTAAACATTAAAAAGGGATTTATAAAGGAAATAGATGCAATCCTACCTTACAGCAATCCTACACAAGCAGGTAGGAGACCCTAAAGATACAATGAAAACATAGAAATGTCAGTCAATTAACACACAATGTGGTGACAAAAATAGTGATAACTGAGTATGCAACCTGTTTGTACGCAAGATTGGTGCTCACATCTCAGATTTGACTAAAGGAGAGCAAGTACTATACTGCAGTTTTCTTCCTTTGACTATCTGTAAATTCAATTATCTGCGGAAATAGTTTTTCATCTGTTTCGGTGTGCATGGCAAAATTTATGTTTATCTATGCAAATCTAATCTCCAAGCCTATCTATGGTTAAAATCAATGTCCATTTTCATTGAATATGTGGTCTCTGACAAAATAATGAGGATACCGTATTTATTTTATTTATTTTATTTTATTTTCTATAAATCCCTAGTCTTAGTTGTAAGAGCTTTATAGTAACTAAAATACACAATAGGAAATAGAAATCTAGAAAATACTATTGTAAAAAAGTGGCAACAATTTTGTACTTTCACAAAAATAAATAATAGCCCCAGCTCTGACCAAGCAATATTTTTTCAAACCATCACCTCTCCAAATATGCAAGAGAAAAAAGATGGGCTTCATAGTGTGCCTTGGAAGTTTATCCAGTCAGGGCTCATATGGAATAATGGAAAGAAGGAGTTCCAAAACTGAGGATCCATAAAAGTTTCCTTTGCCAGTAGGGGCCTTCTAGTTCAAATATGTTGACTAATCACAACTGTGACACTGTTGCATAAGGAGAAAGATGGCCTCTCTGGTAACTAGGTCTCAAAGGATATAGGCTTTATACTTTTAAACCAACACCATTAAGTTCACCTTGAAAACTTCCTTAATCAGCCAGTGCAGGCTAATATGCTGTTGACATATGCTATCTGCATGATATACCTCTTTAGCTGAGTGGCTGCTGTCAAGCTGTCTAGAGTGGCTCAGAAGTGTGAGTACCAACCTCAGGGCTGACCATTACAAACCAGGCACAAATCACAAACTGTCTGTGTTCTATATTTAGGGTTCACCAGCTAAGTATCAAGTGTAAACTCCTCAAGTGCTGTGACAGCCTTAACATCTAGTCACAGACAGTTCATTCGGGTGTTCCAGTCTATCTTGCCACACAGGCAAGCTTGCCTTTGTGATAGATGATCCCTTAAGCCAAAAATCGAACCAATATGCAAGTTTCTCCCAGTCCCAAAGGATCAGTCACTTACCCCAGGTCAGTTGCACCCTAGATCTCTAACCAAAGACAGCGCTCGTAGACAATCCTATAATAAACTATATAAAGATGTATTAAATAAGAAAATGTTATTTATTAAAAAAGTATAGAAATGAGTTATTTACAAACGAGTTACAGACTTAGGTTCCAAAGGGTAATATAAGATGCTATATGCAAGCTCTATAAATCCTCTAGGGCTAACCCAGTCCAAACAGTTGGGTATCCCTTGCTTATGCTTAGAAATCTTCTCCCCCTCAGAGTTCAAGCCTCTCATAGAGATATAGTTCCTTCTTGTCAGGGATTTTTATGCCCTTCTCTCGGGATGCAAGCTGATGGGACAAGTCCACTTTCACACCTCCACTTCATGGATGTTGGGGTGGGGATTTGGGGGTTGGACGGAGAGCAATCAATCTTGTTCTTTGATGTTTCACAATGTCTCCTATGGTTTCAATGTGCCTTTTTGATGGGCAACTGTCTGTAGGAAGCCAACATTTCTACATTAATTAATGTTGTTTTCCTGTTTATTTATGCAGTTGCAGTTACAGAGGATTACAATGCAAACACTTACTATAACCTTATAACATGGGGGACAGGTGTTATTAGTAAGATTAATACATGCAGCATCCTAAAAGCATTTCATAAAGTCTAAACACATTCTTATTAGCTTAACATCTATTTTAACAATACAACACACAGGTGAGCCAGATGGGGTTGCATATATAGATATATAGGAGCTTTGGCATGAGCTGGTACTTGGTCTGCCAGCGTCACAGCTGCATTTGCACTAATTTCAGCTCTGAGTTGGTCTGAAAGAGTAGCCTCAGGTAAGATATGTTAGAGTATTCCAGTTCAATGTGTTTCATGCAAAGGAGCTGGGAATAGTTATAATTCGTGCAGTTTCCTGAGAATAAGGATTTCTCTCTGCTAGTGTCTCCTGAGGGGAAGCAGTTCTATAGCCATGTCCCTGCTATCAGAGATGGCCAGGTATAGAAAGGAGACCGTGTATTGGATCCTTCTAAATGAAATTGCGGAGGGTGTGCTTCCCAGGGACTGGGGAGTTCATGGAAGCATTGTGCGTGGACTCCAGGCCGCCACCACCATGGGGCTCAGACCTTGTGACACAGTTTAGTCTTTATATATTTTTTTGTATGCCCCATCAAATGTGTTATAAAAGTGTAAGGCAGAGTAAGAAAGGGTGTACTTTTTTGCTTTTAGTAATTGTACCTTAGAAATCTATTACAGTATTGTAATTTGCTTTCTTTTTTCTTTTTTTCTCGGTATCTTGATTCTTCTTGCAAAGACTGTAGTTTGTTATAAATCTTGAACCAGAATCAGTTAATTGGACAATATTTTAAGATATTATGAGCTTCTAACTGCTGCCAAATATGATGAAGTAGAAGTGACAGTTTTCTTTGGAATATTTATTTAAATCTTAGGACATAACTATCGAAAGGCTTTCTATAGTGCCTTTTACCATAGTACTTGTACTGTGCTGATCAACGTATTGGCTTAGAAATATCTTGCAGACTTAATTCTCCTTGTCATTGAGCTATGCATCTGATGTGCTGATCACATATATTGTTCTTAGACTCTTATACGTATACAGACTTTTAGTATATCTGGATTTTTCTAAATTAAACTGTACTATTAAGTAAAAGAAGTACCATGTTTGTTACTGAGTATACATCTCTCCCTTTAAAATGGCATTTGAATATTAAAACAAACATACTCATTACAGTGATTGAGAAACTACTAAGGTGCTGGTTTTACAGCCCATTGCTCAAAAGTGAATTGTGTCAGCCATGAAACATGTATTACAGGATTGGGTGGTAAAATCATAATTTTGAATATTCTGTTGTACAGAAGCTTAACTTGTTTTCTTTTTCTTTTGGGAAACTCGCCATGATGTTAGTACTTGCCATGTCAGACTATCTGGATGAGTTCTAATTGTCATGCATGAGGGGTTTATGTAGAAGAGATTTGGGGAAAATAGCACAATGTTCCCCCTCACACCATAGACATTAAAAGTGTTTCTGTCTTCCCACTGATTCTAGGAGACTCTACCTATCCCTTAACAAAACATTACCTGATTAATAGTAGCGAGGTCAAGAGTCTCTTTGAATACATAACAAAGTGGTGGTTGAATGTGCCCTTTAGAGACTCACTTCAACGCAAGGCAGAGATGCATCAAATGGAGTAACCCTGTTACTGACTTAATACCACTTGTGATTCCGGTATGCTATGTTATGCCTATTTATATAATCAAAGATGGAAATTATTCCACAGTGAAAATCTCTGAAGACATTGCCGGAAGTAAAATATTACCAGTCAGTACCCATAGGGGACAGAAATCAACTAGTTCGGCCAACAATGGGCAAGATAATATGATTAGGAGTGATGTGTGCCAGTGCTGTGACTGGGGATGAGAATGAAAAATGTAATGGCAGCACTTGACTTTAT
This sequence comes from Emydura macquarii macquarii, assembly GCF_026122565.2. NCBI lineage: Eukaryota > Metazoa > Chordata > Testudines > Chelidae > Emydura > Emydura macquarii. The sequence goes on along the minus strand of NW_027131500.1, from coordinate 4,755,622 downwards.
TTAGACTGCTTGAACTGGTGCCAGACCTCATAATGATGCAGGATTTATGTGTTCAAGAATTTATATTAGGGGAGAGAGGACTACCATTTTGGGCAACTTGTTATCACTACTTTTGGAGGACTGTAGGAGGTAAATTAATACAAGAAAATATTGTGAGCGTGGAATGAGGGAGTATTGAATTATTAGGACATCTTTTATTTGAAGAGTTTCTTGATAGGTAAGCTGTTCACCAGCTTGTGGTTGGGCAATGGCCTGATTTTTCTTGACTCCCCCATATTTCATTTCCACTAATTTAATTTCCCATTCAGGCACCATGTTATTTTATGTTCCTCTCTCTCTATCTGTGGCCTGGTGTTTTTCTAGAAACACGAGCTTGTCATATTCTGTATCCTGCTTCTGCATCACCACTTTCTCCTTCTGAGCCCTAAGCAGCAGAGCTTCCCACTTTGTGCTTCAAAATGTCCTTTGAAATCTTTCACCCTTCCCAGGTGCTACCCTCACCTTTCCCACTCTAGTTAACACTGTTGAGACGGTATAGAATGTTGAGCAGTTATAGTAACCAGGCGGCATAATGTTGTGGAATTCCTGGTCAGAATGGGTACCAAAAGGGGGCAAAAAGCTGTCATGGTCAGCCTTGTTTTAACTGGGATGGACCCACAACAACTCTTTGAAGTCATCTGTTGTTAGGGAAGTGGGTCAAAATAGGTTAGAGAAGTAGTAGATGGTATCTTTATTTGGGACACTAGATACCCATTTTTGTATTGGAAACTTTTGATTAGTCACATGTTCTCCTTTGGGGAGAAACCTTCTTGAGGGACATCCCAAGGACTTCACTTGAACTTTTTTGACTCTGAATGATGCTTTGACCAGGCTAGAGCAAGCCAGCTATTCACACCGTACCTACTAAATGAAGATGCAGTCCCTGTTTCTTTCAAATAATTTGAAAACCCTTACTGGCATGTGTCTGTCTATGCTTTACCTTATTCCTTTATTCTTCTCTTCTCTCCATATTTTTATTGTCCTTTTTTCTCTTTTTCTTCACACAAAAAAACCCACACTTTCATCTTTTAAATTTTTCCTCTATCTCCTTCCCCTTCTTGTGGATTTCAAGCTGGTACTTTGTTTCTCACTGACTGAATTGGCAGCTGTGTGAGCGTGGTGCTGGAGCATGTGTATGCTCTGAATCCTGTGAGAAGGTCAGCAAGAAGGATGGAGAAATGGCTTAAAATCAAGTTCTGTGGTGAGAGAGGAACAATGCTAGACCCTTGAATCTTGTGTATTCAAAGGCTAACTGGAAAAAGTGTTTGTTTTATTTCTGCTCACTTTATCTATTTCTTAATTTATATATCCATATCCCTCTAAAATCAGTAAAATCCCTTGTGATTATAAGGTAGTTAATCTGTGAAAATGGCTTTTTTATTAATTAAAGGGGATATTTATTTTCAATGACAGGCCTTTAAGAAAAAGCTCCCAGAAAGAAACTTTTTTAGATTAAAAAAGAAAGGGAGTTTTTAGAAAGGTGTGCCTCATTTTCAGTTGTATTTTCCTCTTTACTAAACTTTTAAGACTTAAATTTATTCAGTTACTACTGTCATTTTGCAAAACACTTGAATCTTGAAAATAACTGTTAATTTGTAGAAGGAAAAATAGGCAAATAGCACCTTTAAAATCACATTTTAATTTATTCAGTAATAGATAACTTATATATTTGTAACTAATAAGGAATGTATAAAAAGATAAGCAGTTCACAGTACCTGCAAACAAACTAATAAAATATGTGTTTGTTTTATTTATTTATTTATTTATTTATTTATTTATTTATTCATTCATTCATTTGTTTCTTCCTGGAATATCATTGGTTTATTATAGGTAAATCCTTAAATCCATTTGGACCACTATAACAAGGAACATGAACAATTAGAATAAATGTCCTCTTTCAAAACAAATAAACCTCAAAAGGAGAGATCTTTAGATTTCTAGTCAATAAGGGAGCTCTTTGTCAGCTTGTGATTTTACATGTTTTATAACCTACTCATATTATATGAAGGCCTGTCTATCATAATAACTATAGAGTCAGGGAATCTGGTTACAAAAGGGTTGTCCCTTGCTGGATTGTGACTGTAGTATAGATAGGTTCCTAAGGTAAAATCTAGTTCTCATGTGGATTTATGACACTCTAGAGGATAATGGGTCCAAAAACCAAAGTATGAATTACATTGCTCCATGTACTACACATAGGTTTTCATCTCTGCCTGCTGTAATACAGATAATGACTTTATAAATAATCCAAATATAATTTAATGGAAATTGCTCATAGAAATGAGAAATATGCTTCAGTATAGTTAATTGTTTCATAATACTATATGTGAGAGAAGACAACTGAAGGGATATTGATTATTTTTATTAAAAATGACTGCATTTATGTTTCATGTAGCTTGCTTCTCAGGGAAGGAAAAGCACACTTTTCTGAGGACTGGAAATGTCACAGTTTAGGTGGCATGTCACATCTGAAACCAGTTTGTAAATTTCAAATGTAAGCAGGGCGTGTGATACAAAGGACTGTGAATTTAACTGTAAAATTGATCAAATATGTAGCATGGATGAGCTACATATGTGGGATTGCAATAATTTTAAATAGGATATTAATAAATTGGAGAGCATATATGTATTATTATGGGGGGCCAGGACAGAAAATGTTTTAAAGTTGTTCTGAGCCCTGAAAGTAGTCCAGCTCTGCCCAAATTCAACAGTTTGAGATCATACAGTTGCTTTAATTCAGCCCCCTTGTGCGTATGCATTATAGTACAATCTTTTAATTACATGATCACATCATAATTTTTCCCTATGAACTCTGCTTTATTCAGTGCACAAAGATGGATGATGCTGATGGAATGAGTAGCTAGTCAATATATTATTTTATCCTTGTGCAATGTGTGATCCTTTCTCTCTCCCCACCCCTGCCTTATTTACTACATACTATTCAACCCATGCTTTGACCACAGAATTACTAATTTCCTCTGGGACTTTTCTATGGTGCTCTTCACTCTAGTGACTGAGTGCATCACAAACATTAATTAATCTGTACAACAACCCTGTGAAGTGATGGCGTGGTATTATCCCCACTTTACAGATGGGAGTAGACGAACAATGATTAAGGACAAAAGTCTCCACTCATTTTGGATACTCATTTTGAGATGCCTGGGACCTGATTTTTCAGAGTACTTAGGGTTATATAGCATGTTATATTTCCGAGCACAGCTTTCATTGACTTCAGTTACAGCTGTAAGTGTTCAGCACTTAAGCAAATGGGCACCCAGAAGATGAGAAACACACAATTAGTGATCAAGTGTGAAAAGGCTGGTGTAAGTGACTTGCTTAGCACCACACTGGAACTCTGGCAGAAGCACAGTTATCCAGGGAAGTATTCAACATTGTTTACTATAAGACACTCTTTTATCTTGGAATTTCATGCCACGCTCACTGCACACCCTCCAATTTCTTCAACAAATGAGGCAGGGGTCCTAAAGACAACATCCTCCTTTACTACTTAACCCTGGTTCTTCCCCAGAGCAAGTGCATCCTGCCCAGTGAATGAGGTTGGGATGGTCCTGTGGGGGGAGGGGGAAAGTACTATGTGTTCATGTAATTAAAGACTGTATCAGACTGCATACACACAAAAGGTATGAATAAGGTTTCATCAGCAACTATATTTCTGGTATTTCCTAGCTTCTGAGGGCTTGACTTTCCAACTTAATAATGTTCTTTTACCATAATTTATTTGTATGAATTTTCATAAGATTTTTAAAAAAGAAATTGAAAAAACAAAATCCATCAAGTGGCATTATATATGTACCTTTGGTTCCACTGTACAGACTTTTGCCACTTGAGCAAATGGAGTAAAATCAATGTGAATTAGGCACTAAGTATGTTTGAGACCATGGCCATAGCTCTTTGGGCAGTAAACATGTATTTGTACACTGCTGTCACAGTGGGATTCCAGTTTTGGCTGGGACTCTGTAGATGTTACTGTTCTAGAAAAATAACTACTACAGCTAACGAGGTCACTAATTTTTCACAGTTCTGAGTTCCTCTTAAGAGATGACTGCCCACAATTTCCATAATTATTAATGGGTCTTGAAGACACTCAGCACCTCACAGGATTACATTCCTAATACTGTTCTTATAAGAGATAGCAAAATGAGAAGATTCTTAAACTTCTTGTTACAAAAATAAAACTGTTATGACAGCAAAAATCCCTTAATGTTTGTAGATTGAACTTCAAAACATTTACTTTGTACACCAACACATGGACCTTTGTGTTCACTATTTTAATGTCCTACATCAGGATGTAATATTAAAATATTACTGTAATAACAATGAATTAACATAGTGCTAAATCAGAAGAAAAATAGGTAAGTAGTAAGGACAAGAGGCTTGTTACAAAAGAGCAAGAATTATTGCTAGTAAATTGTATAAGAGGAAGTAGTAGACTTGGAAATAAGAGTTCAGTGCAATACTAGCTGGTAAACAGTTTTTGTTTTCTAGCTCTAAATATATCATATGACTGTTATTTTTTCAAGAAATTTCTTTGGACTATTTTTTAAAAAAATAACTGATCTCTAATCACCACAATATAATCTACTATTAGTTTTACTATAGTAAAAATAGAAATCTTGGTTCTTCTCCTTTTTAACCTCTCAAGGAATGCTGTGTTTTTGATTTTGCTTTGCAGAGAACTTGACTGTGAATGATCCCAAGGTTAATGTATGGAGTTTTAGAAAAGTATGATCAATAACCACATCTTATCAGGACAAGAATCGGATGAGAGATTTGTGAAACATTTTATTACCCAAATGGTAAAGTTCATTGTTCCGCTAATAAAAAGTGATATAAAATTAAAGTAGTGCTCTGGAGAATGTAGTATAGGAGTGTCACCAGAAGCTCTACAATAAGTCATCAATTCAGCTGCCTTTACCAAGCAGTTATAAGTTGTCAAGTAGAGAACAGTTTGTATAGCAAAAGAGAAATGTGGCTAGAATTTATTATATCAATGTGCTCCTACTAGAATACATTATTGAACTAACCCCCTTATGTATGCTAGAAAGATGTAAGTAGGAAAAAACCTTACAGGAACCATAAACCCATCTGCATTTAAGCAACACACACTGTAGCATATACAACAGAGTAGAGATACAGATATTTTACCCAGTTTAATATGAAGTGGTAAATCACTGTCATCACTAGTGTTTTTTTTTTTTTTTATTATTCTGTTTGTTCATAAATTGTAAATGCATCAGGACAGGGAGTATGCCTTTGTCCACTAACCAAGGATAATGGGTCCTTTTAGCTTGATTGGTGCTCCTAAGTACTGCAGCAATATATATGTTAACAATAACATTCCAGTACTAAATGGATTAAGATAAGTTGCATGGTTTCTCACTCTATACACTTCACTCACTATTCATACTTTACTTATATATCTTCTTGGAAGATTCAACTTGAAGAAAATACATCTTCACCACACTATTTCACTTGAGAATCCTGAGAATCCACAAGTCTTTTTTGTTTAAATTATTTATAAATATTATTTGAAGGGAGATGTTGAGTGGTAAAGGAATGGGATGGAAATTTCCTATATTAGTCATTTTTATATTATGAGAATTCAGATAAAAATTGGATAAATCTTTTGTAAGTCTCAGAAATAAAGCAGGATGGTTTGCTCTAAGAATTATCCAATACAAGAGTGGTTCAGATCTCATGTTCAACCCTAATAAAGAATGAAAGCATTGTAGAGGAAGGATTTATTTTTGTTGCACCAATAGAGGTGATCCTATATTATTTTTAGAAAAGGTGTAATCTGAGGCCTGGTCTACACTTACCATGAAATTCGACATCAGTCGACGGGAGATACACATGCTACATAGAGTAGCTTGCGTATCTCCCGTCAACTTTCTAAATTTTAATTAGCGCAGCGTCCCCATTATATGGCACCGACGGGAAATGCCTTCCTGTTGATGCAGCATTACTCTTTTTCAGGTGGTGGGTTTATTGAATTGACCTCCAGATCAACTGAGCAGGTCTTTACTTCAATCTGGAAAATCGATCAGGCAATGCCGAATTTGCTGCCATAAGTGAAGACCTACTCTGAATAGAACTCTTTGTTTCTCTACAGGAAAAAAAAACCCCTCTCTTGGCATATGTATAGGGAAGCAAATGTTGAAGAAGGGATCATTGCACTGCACAAGCAGGCATAAACATTCATAGGTAAAGGTGAAAGGAGAAGTGGTTTAAAGAGTAAAATGTGAGGGCCAGTCCTAAGGGTTCTAACACCAAGTGTTCATCTCAGTGGTCCCAATGTACACATTATTGTAAGGAGTAAATTGGAGAGAATATTTAGTGCAAATCCAAAAATATGTTATCTGGAATAGAAGAAGGATTCACAAATAGGTGTTAGAGAGGAAATAAAATCACAGTGAGATTGTGATCACTTGGTATAATCTGTACTATAAACACAGGTTAGGTCACAGAGCATACGTAGCTCAATAAAGGGGTATGTTGTATGTTAAGGAGACCAACAGCTACTATCAAAAGTTCAGCTGCTTTGTTTCGTCCAAGAGTGACTGTTTCAGAAATATTTCAGAAGTGATCACAGTATATCTCTACCTCCTTCACAAGAGAATTATGGAAATTAATGAAGAATGTAGATAAAGTGTGATACCTTCTATTGAAAGGAGACTAGTTAGCCCATTGTATTATTACAGATCATTTCAAGTTGATCATAGGATAGCATCTAAATTACAGATGACAGAAACAGTGATACATTTTTTTAGATCTGTGTTTGACACCTAAATCAGAATAACCACCACCTTATTAGCTTCAAGACAAAATGCAAAACCATTCTCTGTCATAATTTTAAATATTCTGATAATTAATTTAAAAAAAAACAAAAAACCCTCTACTTTTGCTGAGGAAGTAGGGAGTTGGAGGGAAACTCCAATGTTTCAGTTACCTCTTGGAATTACATAATTTATTAGATGTTCAGCTACCACTGTGTATGTCATATAAATACCTAGATCTAACAGTATGGAGTTTACTTTGGGATACATAACCATTCTTTTTCATTGCAATTAAATTTAAGAGAATATGCTAGGGAGGGTGACAAAGGAATTTTCCTTTTTAAAAGGACATATTTAATCTATTAGGAAAATGGTCACAATAGTAGGCTGAAGGGTAAAGTTAAAAAAAAAAAAAGGGAATCCCAGCGAACTGACATGGAAGCCATTTGAAAATCCTCAAATAGAAGTGCAGATGGTGTATGTGCCTCTTGGGGGGGGGAGGGGAAACATGTAAAATAAAAAGGCATGTAATCTGGCACAATTAAACATGGGCATGCTCAGGTTTATTGAGAGCTAAAATAATAATTGGAAATGTTGTGTAAAAACACTTATTTGAACACAATTTGGGCACAATTTGGCAAACACACATCTGAGTAGTTTTATTGACTTGAGTTGGACTTCTGTTTGCTTATCTTTTCTTCTGTAAGGTAAAGTGCAAATTAGAAATAAATTCTAAAAAAGTAATGAACTATTATAGCACATAATTCTGTAAATATGTAAATACCATCTTGCTCCTAAGAGTGTGAGTCTGTCAGATCCTAAATGCCCTGAAGTTTAGTGGGGATTTAAGGTAGCCAGCATCTAGCAATGCCAAGCCCATAAAAATGGTGAAGTCCCGGGGAAGTTAGACACTATTGTTAATTACTGAAGATAAGAAATGTTTAGTGTAGGCACTTTTCATGGGACATTTGGATGTGGCCTTGGCAAAGACTGATGTTTCTAAGGAAGGTAGCTATAGAGCAATTTGTGAAACTCAAATGGACTAAATTACCAGGATAGGATCATAATCTGAAAGAAATAGAGTGGAACAAAAGAAATAAATAAACTCTTTTAAAACAACTGTTCTTAAAAATTAGAAGGTTGCTAAGGTGATGGTTGTCCTTTGACAAGGAGCCACGAACATTCCTGAGAATCACCTATTAGTTCTGTTAATCTTGGTTCCAGAGAAATCAATTTAGGCTTTAAATTCTGCATTCTTTGTTCACTCAGAGCTCCCATTGACACCAAAACTGCCAATGAAGCCAAAAGCAGGTTGGGCAGGGGCATGAATAATAATGGAATTATTAAAGCCCTTGAATATATGTCAACTGATTGTCACATAAACATTGTTGCTGTACAGGATCAATTTACATCTTTAATCTGTTTACTTTTCCAAATAATATTAATCAAATTGTAGTTAAATATGATTGTAATTTACTTGGATTTTCAAAAAAGTGCCTATTTTTAATCTCTTGGATGATATTGAACAAGTATGTGTGGCTTTTTAATGTTTTTAATTGGACCTCCAACTTTATTTATAAACATTGGGTCAATTAGGCACTGATTTATTTCAAATGTTAAAAATATGGTTTTAGAAGCAACCACACATTAGTATTTTATTTACTAATGTATTGGAGAAGAAAGTAGAGTGTGAACTGGTGACGTTTGCCAATTACTTTAATTTTCACTAGCTAATAAATTCTAAAATTCCAGTTCAAATTAAATTAATTGGATTGAGAGGCAAATGCCATTTCAACTTATATGCATTAGATAATGTACATTAACACAAACAAAACAGACTTCCTATATACAATAACTGCCCTTAAAAAGGTAATTGCAGCTTCAAAAGTTATTATGGATTATGACCCAATTAATATGTCTGTCCAATGTTTAACCACACTTAATTCTTTTTTTGCTTTAACTTTATTTTTACTTTTTATCTGAAGTCAACATTTCAATAAGAGGGAGCTGTGTAACAGGGTGACTGTCCCATTAAAGGGAGTAAAGACTAGTGGTCAGTCAACAGCTATTCCCCATATTCACCTTTTAAGAATCCTTAGAATTTCAGAGAAGATGTAGACCTAGAGAAGGGCAGAGGTAAGTCTTGGGAGAGAAGAAGATAATGCTAGGGAAATAGTTAAGGCTTGGTGAAAACCCAGGCTACTGTTTCTTTAAGGTCCTGGAACTAGAAGCTTCATAGAATAGGTAGAGCAGAGGCATGGCTTGCCTCTTTCCCAGCCAGTTAGGACAAGCTCTGGGAAAAGGCTGTATATATATGCTGCTCTTTTCAGACCTGTCTACACTTACCTCCGAGATTTGGCGGCAGTCGATGGGAGTTACGCAAGCTATGCAAAAAACGTGCGTAACTCCCGTTGACGTCTCTGCTCCTCTTCTGCACACCGTCTTCACTGCATTGCGCCACTTGTGAAAATGGCCTTAATATGTCGATCCAGAGAAATCAATCTGTCTGTGGCGACTTTGCCGCCGTCAGTGTAGCCGTAGCCTCAGTTTTGATCTGCTCTTTTTAAAGACAGGACAGACACTGAAAATTTGGAAGGAACTTGACTGTGGTATCCTAAGTGATGACCATAGGGAATGCTGATCAGCTTCCATCCCACTCATCCCACACTTAAAAAAAAACAACAAAAAATGTAGCATGAGATTACTGGCTCACTCAAACTAATGACAGTAAAGTTAGGAAAAATTAAAGGAAATACTAATGCCTGCTCATTAGATAATGGCAATCTAGACAGCTGGGGTTATTTTTCATGCATTCTCTTTCAACCTTTCAGGCAAACAGATCGATCAGTACTTGCCAGTTTTTGCTGCTAAAATATTCTCTCTCCCCCAGTCTCTGTTCTGCTTCTCACACAAATGTGTATTGCTGTTTTCATTCTTTTTGTTTGTTTTGGGGTTTTTTTTTATTTCCCCTTTACTTTAAAAATGGGCATTATTATAGAAAACCCAAATATTAAAGGAGTGAAAATCCTCCAAGTGTTCCCTAGCTACTTAACCTAAGATTACTTTTATAGCAGGATCTTTCTGCCCGGCAGGTGATAGGAATAGGTTGCCCCATGAATTGCAGCTTCATAAATTCATTCTTAAAGGGAAAAGAGCCAGATGTTTTTTGAGGTGAAATTAGTGGAACATAATAAACACTTCTGGTCAAATAAACTTAATATTCAGTCCCAAAAAAGGCAGTTTAGAAACCAGGGTAAAAGTAAGTTGTTGATAAATGTTAGAGATAGGGTAGACTCTACATGAAGACTATGACCTATCTTCTCTAACTGAGAGAAGCTGGTGACAGATCATTTTCTTTTTGCTCTGTATCCTCCAGAGAAGAATGAGAAGTGTCAGATTTCTCCACGTCTCTGAGGACAGGATCTTTGAATCATATGATACAGACTTCCTGTACAAGCATTTGGCGAAAGCACTGAATCTGTCTAGTGCATAGTCAAGATATAAATTCTATACAAGGTCAAAGTTATCCAGAGGAAGGAAGATTGAAAAAGTTCTGCACATTCATGAAGGATACAAAAACTTTTAGGGGAAAAGATAGTATTTGGGAAAGTCTAAATATTTTGCCACGTGGTTGGCTTAATCTGCATATATTGCCTAAGGCAAGTCTGTTAGAGCACAGCTATATGACCAAAATAGATTGGGTAATAGCAGCCCACCCCAAATGACTTAAATTTTTGAAAGGTTGGCTCTTTAAGATTTGATTGACCACGCACAAGCCCTGATCTATCTCATGACAATCTGGACCTTTATTCTGATGAAAGATCCCTGGATACTGATGAACTCTCCTGTACGAGCGAAGAAACTTTGCTGCAGCTTGATTTGCACATATTAAATGGAGATTTTTAATCAATTAAATATAAAAATTAGTAGTATGAGTATTTTTAAATTAACAAATAACTAATGTAGAAGCTGAAGGTTTGAGTAGTTGGATGGGGACAGTTGGGGGTTTTTTAATACTCAAGTGGTTTGAGGTAGTGGAATTAAGTATGTTAGCTGTATTTTTTGCTAAAATGAAGGGAAATAGCTGATAATGTTGACACTTAAAATTCTTCTTCTTACAATGGGTCCAATTTCTGCCTGCAAGTCCTTTGAGGCACAGCAAGATCTGTCAGTCAAGGCAGACTGGGAATGGCCAAATCCCTGAAGATCTAGCCAGCCAATTTCAACAGCCTCCAGCAGCTGCAGGGAGGCTTTTTCAGACCTCTTGCTCACTACAACAGGAAAATAAAACAAACGAAAAGGATTCTTCTTATTCTTAGTATTAGGCTGTCTGAATTCTAGTCATTACCGTGCTGTTACTTAGCCTCACAGGCTCTGAAGCAAGATTGCTGAAAAATACCTTCTGATACTGAGGTAGCTGGCTTGCAGCAACTTCCAGTGCAACATGTCTGGGCTGGACCTCCTTGCAGTCAATCAGGAACGGAGTAGTTGGCAGGAAAAGATGAAAAATGCCTAAACTAGCCATTTATCACATGGTTGGCAGTGTCACACTTGCTGAGCTTTCCTGCTCAGCAAGCCTGCTTTCCAAGGTTTGATTATGCCCATGGCTTTCTCACTGTCCTCCATAAAGCCAGCTATAGCAGGACAAGAGGAAGAGCAGCCTAAACATGAAGGAACATGCTGCTGGTAGGGGGCTTCTTGGCCTACCATGGTTTTTTCCACTCCCCACTGTCACAAGGTCATATGGAGTCCCACCTCGCTCACTATGGGATTCACTGAGATCAAAGGGTTGTGCCATGTGAAGTCTTTCCTGCCCCTTTCTCAGTCAGGGAGCATCAGAAGTTCAAGGAGCCCCCAGACAGGGATCATCTCAAAAGAGTGAAATAATCAAATGTTACTTACTTATGTAGCACCACAACAGGTGTAGTTCTCCCATCAGATTACACTTCAGTGATAGCCCGTTATTTTAGGACATGGAGGACGTTCTCCCTTTGCCTGACAAATAAGCAGGGGGCCCTGTAAGATAAGGGTACACTCAATGGTTGGGCCCTAAAAGGCTAATTCTTCCGCTGCCCCATAAATCTGAGAAACTGGGAAGAAAAAGACAACAGGGAAGGTCTCTAAATATTCCTTCTGCACAGAGGAAATATCTAAGGTTCAGTTTTTCAAGTAGAACAAGGTGCAGAGAGACTCTTCCTCCTTTTCTTCCTCTTCTGAGTCATCACAATACAATTCTTCCCAGGGTAAAGACTATAAAGGGAACAAGAAAGGGTGCATGAAGTGCATCTTTCTGGGAATAAGGGCAGCTTTTTTCAGAGATGGGGGCTAGAGCCCTCAGAGACAGAACTTTAGTGTCAGTCTTTTGAAAAGGAGTCATTTGAGATCATTCTCAAGAGTATTCTGCGGACTCTGTATTTCTCCAGATGAGCCCCTGTAAAAGGAAACATTTGCGAGAGAAGGGGAGTTGGTCCACTCCCATATTTGATGCAACATTCATGTATGGTTACAGAAATGGTAAGTATTTATTTAAAAGAAAAATATATTGATAATAAAAACTGAGCCATCTCAGCAGCCCCTTGTACATCTGCTGCCTCCACCTCTTGTGCTAGTGCCATGCATGCATGTTCAGTCTCCCTATTACCTACTGTGCCATCCTGGATCAGAAGGTCCTCTAGACTGGGGGCACTCTTTGAGAAAGATTTCCTTAGCGGTAGCTGTTGTGGGAGATTGTACCATCCCCTCCCTTTCTCCCTATAGACTGAAATTTACTGTAAGTGCAATGAGTTATAACTGTCATAACACCAGCTCTGGCTGAGCCTATGGAAAACCAATTCCCAGGCAAAGCCGGTACTGGTTTCCACTGAATATCCCATATATCTACCATGTGGCATGAGAGAGAAAAAAATGTAGGAAAGCTTTCTGCATTTTTTGAAGCAAGTCTAACTACAGGCTGATCATATATGATGCAGTTCCCCAAATACAGTGCAAGTGGCAGGAAATGTCAAAGTGTTTGATCGGTGCTGTGTCAGAAGAATGAATGTTAGGAAAAGATAACCAGCCTGTTTTGCATTTAATTCTAAGATGTAACTCCAAAATCAAGGTTATTGACATCCTCTTTTTTCCAGTCAATTGAAACACTAGAGTATAAAGACTACAGATATCATATGCTTCAAACTGGAATAACTGATCTCCCAGGGAGCAAAGGAAAGCTGAGGGATCTACTCCAATCCTCTTTGTAGTGCCCAAGCATTCCAAAGGCAGAGGAATGCTAAATTAGAAGTTCTTAAACACATTCCTCTGGAAGCCACAGGTAAAATGGAATCCCTAAATTCCAATGCATCAGCAATTTCCAGAAGATTTTTTTTTAATAATTAATTGATCTGAAGAATACCTATTTATTATATTTACCTCCCAGAGGAGATATCTTGGCTTTATATGCAATGGTCAGTGTACATTACCAGTATTCTTACCTTACCTTTTTTGTCCTACCTGCTTCTCTACAGGTATTTAATAAAGTGCTAATTCACAATGTTCTTTCCTCATGCAGAAAAGGGTTTAAGTATATGTATTCTGAAATGACTTGCACATCAGAGTACGTTTCCTGGAAAAGATCCACAAAACAGCCATTGCACAGCCTAGATTATATTCTGGAACAACACAGATTTGTCAATACCACAAAGAACAAAATGATGTCATACAGTCAATATTACTTCTGGGATTCATCATAGATATTAACCTTCACAGAAGTTAATTTCTCTGAGAGAATAGGATTCAGAAGCTCATTGGCCATAAACAACAATGCCATTCTTTCTCCAGTTGCATCTGTTGGGGCTTTGATGTCCTCAATCAAAACAACAGTCTCTTACACCAACATGCTGTTGTGAATGAGATTACGTATGACTTCTTCAGAAGTCTCTTCATCTCTTGAGTCCCTGGGATTCATCATTCCTGTTCTCCCTTGCTCTGTTGCCAGTAGGTACTCAGAAGATCACAGCATGTTGGAGGCAGAAAGGTAGGTGAAGAAAATGCCAGGGAAGCTCATTCAGGAAACAATTTCATCCAAGGCTAATGGGAGAACAGACTCTGATGTTGATTCAAGTTCAGATTAATTAGATAGGCCCTAAGAGCTATAACTCTTGGTCAGCCAAGAAGTATAGCTGATGTCCTACAACACTTCAGCAATGGCTTTTATCAACAAGAAAGGAGGTACCAAACCCTCAACCTATCTATGATCATCTAATATTCTCTGTTCTTGGATGAAAAGAAAGAAAAAATAAATAAATCTTTTGTATTCTGCACTGCACATAAGGAGGAAATAATCATTATAGCAGCTGATTTAAGAAAGGAAAGGATAAATCTGAGACAGTGTATCCTACTGCCCAAGGTCTACGAGTTGCTCACCTGTCAAGGGATCAATTTATGTCCATAATCCTGCAAAGAAGTCCTTATTTCGTATGAAGTGAGTTAATAAGCCATACCTACAGTTGTGCACTTTCTCCCTTGGCCTAAATCATGCCATTCTTTCTGATCACAATAATCTCTAGGAACATTTAAAAAAAAAATCTCACCCCAACCCAAAGCAACCAAATCAAAACAAAAACTACTAATCAAACAAGCAAGGAAACAAAGAACGGCCCCCCCCCCCCCCCCCAAAAAAAAAAAAAAAGAAAGAAACCCAAACCAACAAAAAAGACCCAGAAGTGAGCCAGGTGCCCCACAATGTCCAAGGAGGTCCTGGTGCCCATCTCCAATTCAGGTGGTAACCACTAGGCCTCCTCTACAAGAAGAATCTGCTGTCAAGGACAAAATTCTGCACAAAACACAAATATTAACTCTATATGATATGTGACAGGTACCAATTAAAATAAGAGATTGAAATGTGTTAACTTTTTTAGTCTTGAGAAAGTATTCCATAAACAAGGCATCTACAAGGACCTGGTCTATATGTATGGCACAGTGTTCAGTTGTTAGCAAGGATGGATCCAATCCAGGCCAAGACAATTTTCTTTTTAAGTTCTTATAGCAAAGTCTTAAAATGGATGAAAAATCTCAGACTCCACCAAGTACTAGCCGTTTCCAGTTCACTAAAGACAGGAATCAGGCACAGGATTGTCCTCTCATCTAGACGAAAGATTTCTTAGAGCTGCTCACTTCTCAGAACTATACTAATAAGAACTCCCCCTGAGGTAACCAAATGTTGTAGTAAACCCCCTGACTAAGCATCTTTTGGATCCATTCTTGGAAGTGCCTGTAGATTTTTTCTGTCTTTAAAAGTTGTCATCCTGGATGCAATCACCTCAGCCTAAAGTGACTTCGGAGATTAAATCAGGTGATACACTGCTATTGAACATCCATTGTAATGGGTCTGCAGACTTTCCCTGCAAAGAAAAATAGGAACATTTATCTTTCCATACCTGAAAATTTCCTTTTTTTTTCCTGAGAGAATCTGCAGATCCAACCCATGCAGCACAGGTATTATGGTTCTGCAGGAGGTTTAAACTGTCACATTCTCCTCCATTTCCTTTGTGGGTATAATATAATAGTATGTCCTCCAGTAGTTGGGGTTGAATTTTCCTACTTCTGCACTAGGAAGTGTTTGTGCATTTCTTATTATATCTAATAACCTGTGTGTTAATTTTTAATGGATTTAGCTCTATGAAGCAGCTTTGGAAGTATCTCAAACTGGCTGTCTGGGTCTTTAGGGATGTGGGCACTTGCAGTCTGCATTGATTGGCGGATCTAGTGATACATCTAAAGAGCTTCAAGTAGGAGTAAAATGTATTGTAGCATCTATAGACTTTCTGCTGGAAGAAAGGAAATGTTCAGGTAAGGTAAAATAAATTTTCCTATTTTCATCTTATAACTCAGAAAGACAACACTATGTTGTTTTATACTTTGTTCACATTTTGAAACTTATCTTCACAGCCATGAGGGGCAGAAACTTTAAAAAAAAAGTCTAAATTCCGGAGCGTAACTCTGTTGCAAAATCTATAACCATGGCACACAAGAGGTGTTGATCACAAGATGAATATTGCCTTTAGAAAATGATACATCATCTATGGCAGGAGTCTCAGAGCTCTTCAGAACATAGAGCACGTATATTGTCTCCTGGACCCCTCTCTTCTTAGTCATGATTGCATAACATTAGAGCTAGTTTAAAAAAAATTGAAAAATTCTTTTAGATGAAAATAGGCTTTTAGAAGGATACAGAAATGTTAAAGAAAAATGTTAACTTCCTTTTAAGTGTCTGTTTTTCAGAGAAACTAAAAACTTTTTATTTTGTTTTGAATCAATTTCATTTGTTTCATCACTTGGGAACTGAAATATTTTTTGTTTTTTAAACTTTTCCTTTTTTCTTTCCCTCTGGGGGAGGGGAGGGGAGAGGAAGAGGGGAGGAAAATGAGAGGAATAGGCCACCCGAAAATACTGAAATATGAACTTTATTTTAGAAGTTAATATGAAAATGAACATTTAAATATGAAACAAAACTAAATTTTTCATTTAGTTGAAAAATGGGAAAATTCTGTGGGACAACTTCAAACAATTTTGTTTTGTTTTGTTTTCTTTCTACATATTTTTTACTTAAAATACTTACCTTTTTGACCATTTCTTTTTACTCTCCTTATGACAGCGACAATAATTATTTATCTGGAAAAGTTATTTTAAAACATCACCAATAAAAATACATATTTGTCTATGTGCTAAATGTTTCAGTAACTGATTTTGTTAGCAGCAGACTTTGATACTTCTATGGTCTTAACCTTCTTTTTGTTTCTAAAATGGTATATCATCTAGTGTCTATATGAGATCATTAATGATCTAGAGGATGGGGTAGACTGCACCCTCAGCAAGTTTGGATGACACTAAGCTAGGGGGAGTGGTAGATACCCTGAAAGATAGGGATAGGATACAGAAGGACCTAAACAAACTGGAGGATTGGGCCAAAATAAATCTGATGAGGTTCAACAAGGACAAGTGCAGAGTCCTGCATTTTGGATGGAAGAATCCCATACACAGCTACAGACTGGGGACAGATGAGCTAGGCAGCAGTTCTGCAGAAAAGGACCTGGGGGTTACAGTGGATAAGAAGCTGGATATGAGCCAGCAGTGTGCCCGGGTTGCCAAGAAGGCTAATAGCATATTGGGCTGCATTAGTAGGAGCATTGCCAGCAGATCATGGGAAGTGATTATTCCCCTCTATTCAGCATTGGTGAGGCCGCATTTGGAGTATTGTATCCAGTTTTGGGCCCCCTGCTACAAAAAGTACAAAAAATGATTAAGAGGCTGGAGCACAAGACTTATGAGGAGAGGCTGAGGGAACTAGGCTTGTTTAGTCTGCAGAAGAGAAGAATGAGGGGAGATCTGATAGCAGCCTTTAACTACCTGAAAGGGGGTTCCAGGGAGGATGGAGCTAGGCTGTTCTCAGTGGTGGCAGATGACAGAACAAGGAGCAACAGTCTCAAATTGCAGTGGGGGAGGTCTAGGTTGGACATTAGGAAAACGTTTTTCACTAGGAGGGTGGTGAAGCACTGGAATGGGTTACCTAGGGAAGTGGTGGAATCTCCATCTTTAGAGGTTTTTAAGCTGCGACTTGACAAAACCATCGCTGGGATTATTTAGCTGATGTTAGTCCTGCTTCGAGCAGGGGGTTGGACTAGATGACCTCTGAGGTCCCTTCCAATTTTATGATTCTGTGATCTATGATTAAAGAAAACTGTTTGAAGAAGGATATATTGTTGTATCCTTTTCGGAAGAGTGAAGTTTTGGAAGAAGACTTGCCATTCTTCTTGAAAGTCCATCCAATGCTTCTCTAGATACTACTGACCTCATGTCTTCAGTAGATGTAACTGTCATCTGCTAGCTTTTCAGTGCTCTATCTGTTAGGCTATACCTCAGTAGGTCTGTACACCATGTGCCACATGAAATATGCTTTTACATATTGTCCTTTGGACTGTTATCATAGAACAGGCAGAAAAGGAAATTTAAATTTTACTTATTTATTGGTTTTCTGTTTGTTAGATACACTAATCCAGAAACCTCTCTCCCTACCCTGTATACTGTTATGTAGGGATTTTCTTTTTTTTGTGATCCCAATTTTCTCCTTTGGAACTTGTTGGACAACAGTTATGTTTTGTGTGTATGTTTCTTGTAAGGCATTTGCTGGAGAGAGACAGTGCAGCTGAGTTCAACAATTGCCTCAAACTTAGTGAGTTGTGTTCATTGTGCCTGCCTGTTACAGAATGTGAGAGATGATCCTAGCTATCCAGGCTAGCATCCATTTACGGGTAAGGATTAATGATATTTCAATGTCTGTCTGTCTGGATTATAGTTGTAGGATGTCAGAAACTGGGCTGGATTTTAAAACTAGTGGATCATCAGTTCATGACCAATGACTACAATTTGTAGCCATTCAAACTAAAATAATGGGGAAAAAAGAGGTCAGTGAATAAAATGCATTAAACACTGTTTGATATACACAGCATCAGCATATAACATGATCACCTAAAGAGGGTGAGAGAGAATTCCATTGACCATCACATCACTTATACGTAACCTTTGACAATTTTATATACTTACATTATGAAGGGGAGGGAAAGAGCTGCATGTTATGAAACCAGGCTGGCCCATTCTTGAGTCAAGCTACTGGATTAGATAGCCTAATGATCTAATCTAGTATATTAAACCCTACAGGCCTGTACGGCACTCTCATACACTACATTGAAGCCAATGGGAGCTATGAATAATACATATTTGAGAGCAGAATTGGGTGCTAAAGGCCCGATTTTTCTAAACTGCATATGTGCCGTATGCATCTGCAAAAATGCATATGCAGTTGTGACTTCAACTACTATGATTGCGCATGCAAGTGGACACTTAAACACATCTGGTCCTTTATTTGCATGCAGAAGTATGGTAACTATATGTACAAATTAGGTGTCTAATTTCATGTTGTTGCACGCCTTTAGAAAATAAGTCCTTTAATAAATCCCCAAATGCAGATGGATTTGCTTAAAGTGGTGGCTTGAGAATGAAACAGATAGTGGTTTCAAATTTGGTCTTTGTTACATCCATGTAATGGAGAGCAGAATTTGACTCACTTCATAAAATGGCCAGATTTGATAAGAAAATTACATAAAATCAATAAACATTAAAGTATAAACTATCATGGCAGTCTGAACTTTGAGGATAAGTTTTTGGCATGAGCACTTAAAATTGTTTCCAGCTTTCTGTCTAATAATTGTTAAGGTAAGCTTCTATTACTAACCAAAACACAGGAGCATACATGGAAATATAATGCTGGTTTTGAAAATCATGAAACAATGTTGTGTTGAATCAAACACAAAAAGGCAACTGATATTAAAAAGGCCAAAAAAATGCATTTAGTATTCAAAGTAACCTATAATACAAGATAAAATTGCAAATAAATTCAATCTTGTTCTTTAAAATTTTAGAAAAGAAGTATGTCTTATCTGTTTTTCAAAGCTTTGTTCTTCTGCCTTTGGAACTAAATTGTACAGTTCAACCAGCAAAGCTTTCTTTCCCAAAGGACACAGCAGGCATTGATAGTGTACTGTAGTCTGTAATTCTATAGTAACACCAGATTGGAGACTGACAAGAATCTCTTGGGTGAAAAAGTGACAAGGTTATAATATTTTCACAATGAACTGACTGAAGTCTTTGGAAGGTCTGTTAGATTTCAAAGGACATTTTTATTCTCTTCCTGTAAAGATTAAAACATTTTAGACATTTGTGATGAAAACCATCTGACGATATAATAAGTGAAGCAATTAAATAAAATTCCAATTCTTTTATGAGCTATTTACTCCATGGGTCTGGTTAAGAAAATACCTTATGAAGCTATCTTGAATTCTTCCTAATTAACAGGTAATACATTTATTTAAAAATGTGGAAAGAGTTGTCTATTTTCTTTTCAAACTGAATTGAAGCAAAAGTGCACAAATAATTTTCTGAGATAAAATATTTATTATTATATCAAAAAACATTAATAAATATTTAAGTAGATTATCCTGTAAAGCAGCGGTTCTCAACCTTTTTTCCCCGAGTACCTGACTGTACTCTGTACTTTGACCTGACTGTACCTGACCCGAGTACCACTCGGGGAAAAAAAGGGGGAGGCTTGCGGCGGGGTTCCGCAGCGGACCGGGACTTGCGGCAGCGACAGGGTTTCGCAACGGGCTCCATGGCGGGAACAATGCCCTCCGCAGAAACCCTTCCGCCGTTTCCCCTTTTTCGCAAGGCTGGGTGCAAGGGCCCTTCCGGTGGAGGCGAATTCGGCGGCACGCTTACCACCCAGTCTTCTGGGAACCACTGCTGTAAAGTATTATTGTTGTATTAAGATTTGAAACAAAGAAGTCAACTGAACTTAATTTTTATCTTTGTTTTTCTACTTTAATCTTTCTGTACACATTTTCTACTTTGTACACTGGTAGTACAAAAGTCAGGAAATGGATTTTTCTAGTCACAAATTCTCTTACAGTTTTATTTGCCAGTGATTTTTGAAGGAAATGTGACAAAATAACTGTGTATGTTGTAAAACACAAATACCACATGCCATACTACTCATCTATTTAATCAGATTACATCTTTCTACTTAAGCAGGTATGTCTCTTATGTGATTTGCTTTCAATCACAATTTAGAAGTGCAAAGCAAAAGAGGCAGCTTAGTTTTACATAAATTTTCTAAGTGCTACACTTGAGTCCTTGTAAGCCAATGAAATGTTGATTTGTTCTTTATAATAACATACTCCTGCCTCTATTTACAGAAGGCTTTATGGTAGCAGAAGAAATCACTGTAACAGGACTTCACTGTAATTTGTGTCTAAATTTTGGTGTTCCCTTTTAATCACCACTTGAATAATGGCTATACATCTCGTTGAGTAAAATTACATCACATTGCTACTGTATTGCTGGTTTAAACAAGGGCTGTCTTGGAGGGCAATGGCTCTGTCAGGTCTCATATGCAACATGTTTATAGTTCGTATTTATTCTTAATCATGGAGCACCTGGAAAAAATATTGTTTGAGGTGCTTTGAAAAAGCTGCTTTCCTTTTCTAAGGAATTCACTGCAAGCCCTTTTGTTTCCGAGGTTATTTCTTTTTCTTTTTTTTTTTTTCATATCATAGCCACCTTTAACCCTGTTTCTATGGCGTTAATAAGCTATTAAAGAGAATATCTGCTGAAAGGGATTAATCTCTCATTCTTTGCTTAACTAAATTGGGATGCTCTTCACCATTTCTGAGACAGAACTTCTTTTTTTTGCTAAGGTTTTGGCTTCCCCCTGGGAGCAACATGTTCCTCTGTGTACTTGGCTGCCCTCTGTTACCTACTTAGTCTTCATTTTTGTTACATATGTACAATCAGTGGAATCCATTATGAGTGGTCTATGGTTTGTTTATACAGTAGATATACTGTTACTCATCCAGGTCTGCTCCTAATATCTGTTGCTTTATGTCTTCCCACTTAGTATTTCCAATACAGTATTTTTCTTCCATGATATACCTAATGTTGCTCAGAGAGGGGGGGGCGGGGAAATACTGGCAGAAATCTATGGTAGGATATTTGACTCTGAAAAAAATAATTTCTGAACTGGCAATGATCCATTTTGGATTTCTGGAAGAAGAAACACATCTTGGGAAAATTAAGGAAACTACAGCACAGCAAGCTGCAATTTGACAGTGGAGAAGATACAGGAAATGCTAATAAATGATAGAGGAAGAAATAGCAAGTGATCATGAAGGCAGTGGGAACCACTGTTTCCTTGTGTAACTTGAAAATGCCTCTTGCGTTGGGAATCTGGAAACTTAGTTTTTAAAATTTAAGAATACTCGGTATGAATTTATAAAAGAGAAATCATGCCTAAAGTATCTAATATTTTTGAGCAAGTGAATGAGAGAGCAGGTAAGAGTTTTTGATACTGTTCCATGCAAAACAGTAAACTATAACTAAAATGCATTGTTTGCATGAATGAAAGCAAATCACTTTCATTGTTACTACCTACATTCTGTCTAATATAAAATTATACAAATGTGAAGAAGTCCTTAGATTCAAAACAAAATAATTTTATTCAATTTAATGAAATATAACATTTGTAAATAATGAGCTCATAATATAGTACAACTTAGTTTGGTATGTTTAAAAAATGCCTGAGAGCTTGCACTGTGCCATCAAAATGGTAACTATGAACATGCCATGTAATTTCCTCTCCCCTGCCCCAGACTGACTCAGGGTATTTTGTTCTGATCCAGCAAATAGACAGCAAACACCCAGGGGAGGGCCTCAATGCTTAGAGAAGGGTTGTAAGGACTTCACTGACCAGAGAGAGAGTTTCTCTATGGTTTGTTTCTCAGAATATTTGGATTTGCTTTGACCCAAACCCTTTTGGATTGTTCAGAACTGCAGTTTTTCACCCAGCTCTACTCAGCACATCTGTGGGCTGATGATGCTCTGTGGTAATGCAAAATAATTGAAATGCTGAGTGGGGATACTTTCGAGAATTAGACATGCTCCTGCCCCTTAGCCAGACGTGGTTTCCATGGCTTATCCCCAATGGAGATGAGCAGCAGTACCTCTCTATGTCTGTAGAATGTGCCTGGCTGAATGACAAGAAACAAAAGTAACCCAAAGGCTGCAGACCCAGACAGTAGCTCTGAAACAGCAGTGCAACACCCTGAAACGCCTTCAAGCAAACCCTGCTCACAAGGGATAGATGTCTTTGTATCAATATACTATCCTTTTGCTGCATGCCAACTGTAAAGGGCTTACTGTAGCCTCAGAGCTATCTTTACCTTTTTTGGGTTCTCTGTAGGCCATAGAAAAGAATAGGATACATTCTGAGCTAGCTGGTTGTGTGTGAAGTATGTAGTTTATGGGGAGCAGGGAACCCTTTTGCAGTTCTGTAGGATCTGACCATAGTGTGGCTGTGGAATCTTAAAATTTACATGTACACCTTCCTGCAGAAACCTTTACCATCCTTTTTATCTGTGAAGCCAGGATTTGGCTCTAAAGGAATTGGATATATTTGTTTACAGTAATAAAATAAATAAAAAATAAAGGCAGTAATGGTATCAAATAGTATATATAAATTTCAAAATGAATTGAACAGGTATTAGGAGAAAAAATATAATGAGCAAACCTGAAATGTCTCAGAGGTTTGAGCTGATGAACAGCTTTGCTTTGCCAAATAGGGAATATTGCAAGAATAGGCTTTCTCATGGCATTTTGAAATATATTTTTCCCACATTCCCCAATTATTCAATTTTTTTTCAACTTTCAAATAAGGCTTGAATGGATTTTTGAATGAGGGTTTACGTCAGTTCATATTTGATCCATACTGTCTTCCTAGCTACGTGGATACATTTTTTTAAAAGCACTTAGTCTTATTAACATCAGGTAGGATTTTGCTAAGTTACTTAAACTCTTTTGAAAATTTTACCCTGTATCACCTACTGAATGAAATAATTAGCTTTTATTATTATTAGTATATTATCATAACACTTAGGAGTCCTAGTTATAGACCAGAACTCCTTTGTGCTGAACTCTATACAAACACAACAAAAAGATGGCCTCAGCCTTTAAAGAGCCTAAAGTCTGAGTATAAGATAAGAGATGACACAGATATGGGGAAGTACAAGGAAATATTTATCGGCACAACAAGCAATGGTCTCAGTACACCAGTAGCCTAACTGTTATGAAATGTTTTGTAGGTATAATGGACTAGAAGAATTTTAAGAAGGGTTTTGAAGGAGGATATTGAGGTAGATTTGTAGATGTTTAAGGGGAGCACCTCCCAAGCATGACGAGCAGCATGAGAGAAAATAGAAAGGTGTTTGTCTGGAAAATGTAACAAGTGGGTAATAGAGGTTGGCATTGTGGGTCAACTGTAGATGACATCTCAATAGAGAAAGAGAGATGATGAGTAGGGAGGGGATAAGCAAAGAAGGACCTTGAAAGTGAAGAGAAGTAGCTTATGTTTGATGTGAAAGACAAGGGGGTATCAGTGGAGGATTGCAAAGAGAGAGGAGATGTGGTCAATTTGATAGGTTAGGAAAATTATCTTTTCAGCAGCATTCTGAATGGGTATGAATAGGGAAAAATTGCATTTGTTGAGCACAAAGAGTAATCAGTAATTTTACAGTAATCAAGATATGAGATGATGAAAGCATGGACAAGAGTTTGAGCTGTGTGGATGAATGGGAAATGTTGTCTCTTAGAGAAATCATGCAAAAAGAATCAGCAAGATTTAAACCCAGTGTGGATGTGAGGACATTGGGGAAGGTCTGAAGTGATGATATCAAGGTTATGGGCCTAAGTGATGGACAGGATGGTGATATTGTGAATAGTAATAGAGAAAGGAGTCAGTAGGGAGGGCTTGGGGAAAAAGATTATTAGCTCTGTTTTAGCCATGTTGAGCTTGAATTGGCAGCTAGGCAATCATGATGAGATGTCAGACTAAGGAAGGTTTTAGTCTGGACAGGAGACAGATCTGGAATACAGAGAGATCCATAAATCACCAGCATAGAGATGGTACTTGAATTTCTGCTAATGGATAAGGTTACCCAGAGATGAGGTGTAAAAGGAAGGGAGCCAATGAAGCCCCACAGAAAGGTGGAGGATGGCAGGAGGAAAAATCATCCAAAGGACCTGTTAAAGGAGTGACTAAAGAGGTAGGAGGAGAACCTGGAGAGGACAAAGTTATGAAAGCCGACAGAGGACAAGATTCAAGAAGAAAAGCATGGTCAACTGTCAAAGGAGGATGCAGATGGGTTGGTTGTGAGATTTGGCTAAGAAGAGGTCATTAGAGACTTTTTGGCAAGAGCAGTTTCAGGGAACCACAAGGGGCAGAAGTCAGATTGGAGAGGGTTTAGAATGGAATTGGAGACAAACTCTCAACAGCAAATGTAAACAATGCTCTCAATGAACTTAGAGATGAAAGAGCAATTGGCTAGTAGTTGGAGAGACAATGGACATGAAAGGTGGTCTTTAAGATGTGCGACTAAAGCATATTTGAGTTATGAGGGGAAAGACCAAGAGGATACTGAGAGGTTAAAGAGAAGAGTAAGGGAGGGGATGAGAATAAGCACAAGGGAGATCAGGAGATGGGATAGGATCACTGAAGTAAATGGGAGGGTTAGAGGAGGAGAGCAGAGGAGAAACTTTTCCAACTTTGACAGGGGAGGAGAAGGTAGTTGTAAGAAGGCTGGGAAGGTAGGGCAAACCAAGTGGAGGGGGGAAGGGTCACATTATATTTTGTCAATTTTTTCTTTGAAGAAACTGGTGAGATCCTGTGAGAAACAGAGAAGTGGGGGTAGGAAGGAGGGGAAGGTTTGAGGAGTGAGCCAAAGGTGGCAAAAAGTGTCGGGGATTGATGACATGGGATTAAATTAAATTGGAGAAGTAGAGCTGGGCTTCATGACCACATCCTATCCTAAATCATTCAGCTTTTTAACTTAGTGCATTTTGAATTTTGTTTTGTTTTTATCTGTTCTAAAAATAAAGTGTTCAGTGATGCAGGTTCCTCCAAAGCTTTCCATTGTTTTTCTTCAGCAAGGTTCAATGATAGGTTATTTAATACTTCCAACTGAGGTCTGTAGACTGTTCCTTCTGGACACTATGGAAGTTTCAACAGTGCTTAGCACAATGAGACACCAACCTGGTTGAGGCCTTTAGACATCACTGCAACATAAATGTTAAATAGTAAATCAATCTCTCAGGTTGGCCACAATAGCCGACTAAAATACTATAGTTTTTAAATATTCCTATAAAATTGCACTAAAACCATCTAATCTGATACAATTTTAAAATATAAGAAACTATTACAGCTGTAGAACACAGCCATAGACAACTGATTAACATCTTAAAGTTTTCTGCACATTAAGAAGAAAATCTATTCCATATATAGTCACTGATATTCTGTTAGTTTTAAGTGACTATTAAGATCATTTTAAACTACACACATGAACAACATATGGATTGCTTTTCTTGATCAGAAATGGGGCTCATCATCTAATCCAGTATATTGACTCTGACAGTGGCCAGTGTGACAGATGTGGCAATTACCTGTGTATCCCTGGGAGACCTTATTGAATTAAGTGTAAGTATCTTTGGGCTCCATTATATTTAATGCAAAAGTTATGTATTTTGTGGGCTGAGATTGCATTGTAATCTCTTGGGGAGTGGGGATGTGAAGTGAGGTATGATGTGAGGGCTGCGAGTTTAAATGATATATTGAAACTGTTTCACAGAATAATGGACTTTCAAGACAATACGTGTGAAGTGGATTTTCTGGGGAACACTAGGGAGAGCTTAATGCAAATTCCCCCACTTCTGGTTTTGCAAAAACCCAGCCTTTTGAAACTATACCCTGAGGAGTAGGTCATTGTCTGCTGATTTCATGTTCCCAGAAATGAGACCAATGGCCTGAGTTGTATAAAGAAACAGCTGAACTGCCCAGAGTGGGCTCTGCTTCTAAATCTGAGACCGTTGTGAATTTATAACCATGGGGGAGGGGGAGGGGGGGAACAGTTGCGGGTTTTGGAGGCTTGACACTGACCAGAGCCTGAGATTGAAGTTGGGTGATCTCTGGAAAGCTTTTTAGCCTGTGATTAAGTTCTTTTATTGTTTTTTTATGTTTTTTTCCCTGTAATGCTTTCACCTGAAGAATAAATGTGTTTGCTTAGAAAGAGCTGTGTGGTAACTTACAACTGAGGGCCATTACACTGGGCATAGGCCCTGGAGTGAAAGCAAATGCAAACATTGGAGCATTTAGGCAGTCTGGCTTGCTGGGGATGTCACAGTAGAGGCAGGGAACAGTGCAGCCTGAAAAAAGTCTGGTCAGGAGAGAGAGAGAGGTGGGGTCTTTGCCCAAGGAGAGATGATGGCTAAGGAGCCAGACGCCTAAACTGTGTGCCCTTGGTGAACCACCGGGGAGGAGCAGTTGCGGTGGAATTGTGATATATACCAGTATCAGATGCTTCAGAGTGAGGTTCTGCAATGCATGCAGTGGACAGTTATAGAATAACCTACCCATAGAATAAGCATCTTCCTAAATTCATGGGTAAGTGGTTGCTTGTGTCCTGAAATATGAGTAGTAGTATGCTGATCTATATCAAGAGTAGCTGTTATCATTTATATGTTAAATACTTTAAATGATATAAAACTTTTGGCCTCAATTTTATCTTGAAGCAATGAGTCCCATATATTAATTGTGCTATGTAGAAAATATTTATTTCTCTCAATTTTAGATGTTTCCTTTTCTGTTTCTTGAAAGTTTTCTTTTTTGTGTTATATGAAAGAGTAAATAGGAGAGCTTAATGTACTCATTACTTTTGTATAGCTCTATCATGTTCCCTCTGATTAATCTCCTTTCTAATAGAAATAGTTCCAGATTTATTAATCTCTATTTATAAGGATGTTTTGCTTACCATGAATCATTTTTTCTCACTTATGATTGACTCCCCCTTTTTTTGCTATATTATTTTTGAGACCGAATGATAAGAACTAATCAGAGTATTCCAGCTGAGGGTTTATGATGGGTTTACTTAATAGTATTCTAATATATTCAGTATTGTTTTCTTTCCTTTCCCTTTCTTTATATTTTTCAACATTTTGTGTGCTTTTTGGACTGCCTATGTGTGCTGAGCAAAGGTTTGTATGCAGATGTCCACAATGACTCCCAGGTCCATTCCTGTGTGTTTTTTTTTTAATATAGAACTCTGCAATGTGCATGAGCACAAATAATTTAGTTTGCATTACCTTGCATTTATCAGCACTGAATTTCCCCTCATTGTTCTGTCCATTCACCAAGATAATTAGACTTTTCTGAAGTCCTTCAGCCTTCTTTGGTTTTGACTAACCAATGTGTCTTTGGATCATTGGCACATTTTTACCCATGCTCCTAACCTCTTTTCCAAATCCTTTTATATATATGAAACAACATTGGTCCTAGTTTGCAAAGTTGGGATACTCTTAACAATTTGTCATGTTGAAAACGGTCAATTTTTTCTTATCCTAGTTAGTCCAATTCCTCTTTTAACAGGAAACTGGGAAGAAAGGACGCATGGATAGTTCAGTATTATGTGATTAGGTCAAACAAGATCATCAGCTCATGGCTTGACTACTGCAAACTCTTCCTCTGCCATCTTGCCTCACCTACATCCATTCAAAACACTGCTGCACAGATCATTTTCCTGGTTCATCAATGTGACCACATCACTCCACTATCTGCATCTCTCCACTAGCTCACCTTTTTTCTACTGCAAAAAAACACAAATATTTTGTCTTCACTTTCAAGACTCTTCGTGGTCTGTCCTTGCCCTGCCTATCATCTCTACTAACCTATAGAGACATAGACTCTTGCCTCCACTTTGATGATAGTGCAACTGCATCTCCCATTTCTTAAATTTTCGAACAAACACCCTATGAACATCTACAAAGCCGCCTCATTTTCTCCTTATGATACCGCTGCTGTGATCTCTACAAAAATCTTGATAGTGGTGAGGCAGCTGGTGTGCTGTAACTGCTGCTTATCTTGCTGTCCCAAATTGTCACGTTTCCTTGTGCTCTTCATTTTTGCTTGTTGTATTTCACCTGTTGTTCATACTTGGGTTGTAAACTCTTTGAGGTAGAGACCAGGAACTAAAGGACCATTATAAACCTTACCACCATCAGCTCTTAACACAAATTTTACTTCTCTGATATTTCCTTCTCTAATAGAAGTACATAGCAACATGTATGTAACCCCAGTCCTGAGGTGTGGCAGCAACCTTTTCCCTTTTCTCCTCAGGGGAAAGGGTGCCTAGCACCTCCACCCAAGGAAACTCTTCCTACTACAGAGAATACAGAGTACCTATCCACTGGGAAAATATTTAACACAATCTATTACTGAGAAGTGTTAGTCAAAGCACAAAAATAAAATGGTCGTCACAATTTCCAGAGCAATAAATCAGTAACTGAGGCTTTATTAGGTATGGGGAACTCAGGATAGGTGGCAGTGGAGAAAGGAATCGGGCTAAGACAAAACAATAATACATAAACTCTACCCCTCCTATCATGTACAGCCAGTACAAACCATCCTCACAACACCTGTTTAAGGAAATAGTGAGTTAAGACTGTCTTTGATGGGTGGTGCAGTGCGGTAGTTGGTGACTGGCTCAAAATAAAATAGCAAAATAAACACAGGTGTTTTTAAAAGTATGCACACCAAGGATGGTAAGACTGTCCTTGTGGTTTTCTGATCTGGATTCCAGTGTGCTGTTTGGCTGGCTAGCTAGCTAGCTATCAGTAGCCTGACAAGTGACTCTCTTCAGCGCCCTGGGTTTCAGACAGGAGATTGTTCAATGTCCCAGGAATCATAAAAGGCTCAGTCTTCCCTTGAGTAGAAATGTGGAGAGGAAAAGGGACCTCAGTGACTCTGATGCTTCTCTCTCCGCTCCATTCCAAACACAGCTAAAACCAGAAGTAAAACTAAACTCTGTCTCTGAGTTCTGGTAGTGTTGTCAGCCATTCTATCTCCACCCTGGACCCTAGGCAATCTGTGAAATGGAGTTGTGAGCCTTTGCCACCATTTCTCCTGTAGTCTAGGGCAAGTCCCCTAGAAGCTCAGTGTGTTGTTTCAGGTGCACCCTCTAAAGGGACACATACATAATAATATGTAAATAAAACAACTAAATAAACAAAAACACTACTTAAACAAGACACTCCATAGCACACATCTCTCTCTCGCTGGAGAGCGGATGAAAGAATAAACACCTGACCCATGTGTAGTCACATTACTACTCAAAAGTGTTCAGATGATGATGAATATAGTCTATAAACCTATAGAGAATAGAATAGACAGTCATTTTGTTAGGAGTTTATATGCAGTCCCGCACAATGGGAACATGATCCATGAATGGAGCCTTGAGGCCATACAAACAATACAAATAAACATAATCTAGTGGTAAATATGAAAATAATAAATACTGTTATGACCTGTGAAATGGTTAACTTTACTATACTATTACTTTGCTGTAAAACTGACTTGGGAATAATACATAGCAAATGTATTCCAACTATTAGCTGGCCATAGAATTATTTTTTTAAGATTTAGAAATATATTATCTAATATTTAAACTGTGCCATTTGATACAAAGTGTGTGTTTTGTTTGTCTACAAAATTCATACTGTAATTATATAAGAATGTGATGTTTAAAAACAAAATTCAAATTGAATCATGATGGCACTACCATTTTTTGGGGGGTCTTTTTTTAATTAGAAAACATTAAAACTTTATTTCTGCACCTAATAGACACCACACACTTTTATACTTGTACTGAATTATGGGCAAATTACATTTTAAAATCATTCTTTGCATTTTCTGGCAATAGAGTTTACAACCATGAGGTCAGAAAATATGTCTTCCTCTGTGATTGTACAGAACCTAGCACAGTAGGGCTCTGACTCTGATTGGTACCTTTCTGCTGTAATGGTGTTTGGCAAAGCTATAAACCATGTTTGCAATCACTGAGGTTTGTGCTCTGTTCTCACTATTCCACAGGTTCAATTGATTTAGTTATACATGATTCTTATGATAAACAAAGTGACAGCACTATGCTGACTACAGTTGAGAGAACTCGTTGCAATTTTACCTCAACCACTCCAGAGACTTCTGTTTACCATTTGAGATTTCTCAATGGGGAGCTCTATCACTTTCTATTTTCAAGTGAATGGTATTTTAATTTTAGTTGGCTTTTGAATTCCATGCTTACAGAGACGGTGTAAGCATTATTGGATATGTAGTCCACTTCTGATTCAGTGTAGCTAAACAGTATGGAAATTTTTCACAATATTTATCCATTCCACTTCCATGTGTTAGGTGCCAATTTACAGCCATGTTACAGCCAGAAATGTGGATTTGGTCAGTGATCTTTTTTGTTAACTTGGAAAGGTACCCAGTTACATAGTCTCAGATAAAGTCCAGTGTGACAAATAGTAAGGTAATATTTAACTCTATCTTTTATTGGTTTCAGGGATATTAAAATGGATCCTTGGAGCTCTTTTATATTCACTGAGATGTTTTAACTCAGGTTCCAATTCAGAATTAGCTGGGTTATAAACTAAGGGCCAGGTCCAAAAAAAAAGGACTTAGGCAACTTGCCATGCAGCGTAATCCATAGCCCCAAGTTAGAGACCCAGGCTCCCGATAGAATACATGGGAAGAGTTCATTCTACTGTCTTTAAATACTTAAATATTCAGTGGGCCATAGAAAGAGAGAATAACTTTTATAGACCAGTGATTAGGACATACGTGGGCTGTGTGGAAGACCAAAATTGAAGTCACCCTCCTCCAATGCATTTATTATTTATACACAGAACAGCTCCAACAGGAGAGACTGAGAGAGGCCCATCCCAGACTTCCACATACACCAGTGGTTAGGGTAATTGTAGGTGGGAAAGAGACCGAAGTTCAAATCCCTTCTCCACATGAGACAGATGAGTAATTGAACTCAATTTCCTACATCCTGGATTTGTGCTTTAACCAGTGGCCTAAAAGTTATAAGGGGTGGGGCACCAGCACTACCTCCTCCTCCGACTGTTTTGTGTGGGGTTAGGCAGGCTCTGAGTACAACTCCCAGATCAAGTAAAATAGGCAAGGAAATGTATAGTTTGAGGATCCCTCTGTGGCTTAGCTATGAGATAGCCACCTCAATTTGGTGCCTGTACTCCTGGGTGTGTGCTCACTGTCAGAAACATAGCCATCTAGGAGATGTTAACAGTGGAAATGAGGCGCCTACAGAGTCAGGTGGCAGTTTAGTGGGGTAAGGTGGATTGAGATTCTTAGGGCTAGCACCACAAATGGACTTAGTTGTCTAAGTCCAACATTCAGGCATCAGTGTGACCTTCTGTATATTGTGAAATTTGGAAATTTAAAGTCCTCCTCTGCTTCAGTGACTGTCCAGCTTTCAGCACATTATTTTTTTCAAAAATAAATAAATAAAATTATGGTTAAATAAAACTTCATCATGAATGTACAGCTGGGGGATGTTTATATAATTGGCCAAAGTATAAAACATTATAAAAATCACTGAAAACTATTTTAATGTCCCTAATATTATGCCGGATATAGAGGAAAAAAAGGCACCTATCTTTGAAAATCGCCATTTCTTAGTCACTTTAGACATTTGTAAGAAATGGCAGTTCCTGTGTAGTCACCATCAAATCTTTCAGAGTGAAAAGAAACAATAGTTTTGGAAGGCAGAGGCAACTATGACACAATGGGCAGTTAACATGTGGAATGGATGAACTGTATTACTCTGAGTCCACACATCTGAAGTGAAGGAGATGATAGATACTGCAGCCTGTAGCATCATAAACAATTTATATTGTACTTGTTCATAGATGTCAATTACAAATTTAAGCAAAATGCAGTTGGGAGGTGATTTAATAACATAGTTCTAGAAGATACTCCTTGTCCACCACAACAAAATTAGCATACTTTTGTGCTTTCATGACTTTTTTTTTCCCTGAGGTATTGTCTGGGAAGCACTCTGCTCTGTTTGCTGGATTTTTTTTTTTTTATTATTTATATTATAAAAGCAGGTTTCCTCTATTAACTCTTGATTTTGGTATCTAAGTACATCTCAGCATCCTTGTCTTTAATTTGTAATTGTTGATAAACTAAGGCTGTTGCAATCAGACAACATTTTTTTTTGCAAATTTTGTAGCTAGCTTTAGCTGGATTTGTTTTGAAGATAGTAAACAATGCCCTAAAAATGTCTCTCTTGATTTAATTCATAATTTCTCCTGAAATACAAATACCATTTGACTGTCCAGTCTACAAAGAGATTGGAGCTAGGCTGTTCAGAGTGGTGGTAGAACAAGGAGCAATGGTCTCAAGTTATGGGGAGGTCTAGGTTGGATATTAGGAAAAACTTTTTCACTGGGAGGGGGTGAAGGGCTGGAATGAGTTACCTAGGGAGGTGGTGGAATCTCCATCCTTAGAGGTTTTATGGTCCAGCTTGACAAAGCCCTGGCTGGGATGATTTAGTTTGGCTTGGTCCTGCTTTGAGCAGGGGGTTGGACTAGATGACCTCCTGAGGTCCCTTCCAACCCTAATCTTCTATGATTCTATGATACATACATATGTTACTAAGACTGTGATACTTAACAGTTTGCACTACATAGAACTTCACATCCAAGGATCTCAAAACACTTTTTCAAAGGTTGTGTAACTATTATCTATTTCACAAATGAGGAAATTGAGGGCTGGCAAAGTCAGGGATTGATTCATCAGATATCACTGATGTATCTATTCTTAGTCATGCTTGTTCCTGAATCAGTGTTCTACAAATGAACTAACTGTAGAAAATCTGGTGCTGTAATTGAATACAAATGGAAGATTCATCGCTTCCTTACTGGAATGACCAATTTAGCCATTTTGATGCCAGGCCATTTTGTCTAAATGAACACTGTCAAAATGTTTAGGCCTTAATATAATCTTCCTTTAAATCTGTATATTACAGCTGGGAATGTGCTTTAAATGATGAGTTCATATTTTTTATTGGACCAACTTCTGTTGGTGACAGAGACAACTTTTTGAGCTTACACGGAGCTCTTCCTCATGTCTGTGTAAGCTCAAAGGCTTGTCTCTGTCACTGACAGAAGTTGGTCCAGTAAAAGATACTACTTCATCCACCTTGTCTCTCTAATATCCTGGGACCAACAACACTGCATGCTTTAAAAATCT
This sequence comes from Emydura macquarii macquarii, assembly GCF_026122565.2. Classification (NCBI taxonomy): domain Eukaryota; kingdom Metazoa; phylum Chordata; order Testudines; family Chelidae; genus Emydura; species Emydura macquarii. Next base: position 4,722,043 of record NW_027131500.1, on the reverse strand, counting down.
GTCCTTCTGGGAATGGGTAATAGAAACTAACTTATTGGGCTATTTACAACATTTAGCCTTGCTCTTAAACATTAATAAAGTTGTAATGCCCAGCTATGGATGGAGTCTGTCATACCATGACCGCACAGCTTTGCTGATGTTTGGACTTAGACTAAGTGCTTGTTTGTTTTATTTTTTAAATTCAGTCCTTGAATGACTGGTACACTGGAATAAGAAGTCTATTTACAACTAAACATGCAGCTTTAAGCATAGGTTAAATATATGGCCTTTCATTTTGACAGTTACTGGCAGTTAGTTACTATAAAATTAATGACCCTAATCTTATGACATCTTTGGGGAATACCTGAATTCTGTTTATGTAGTTGCTACCCTTTGGTCTAGTACTTATTAAAATGATAAAGTTTATACACATTGAAACTTATTTGTGATCCATCTTTCCTACTTTTAATTGATCTATGCAAAGAGATTCTAAGCTCAATTTATTGCAGTAACCTTGCATTTGAAAATTTTAGCAAATGAAGAGCATATATCAAAGTATTTTCAGGACAAAGAAAATTGGTTGTAGATGCAGTATTCTTAATAGTTTTGGAGGATTATTCTGTTCTATGTACTGTGGAAGTTATTGCTTGTTTTCTTCCGTTCTGTAGGTATTGCTCTTCCTACATATGTAGGAATTTGTTTGTTTTTTAAAGGGAGTTGACCAAGTATATAACAAAACAAGGAAACAATAATATAACATAACATAAAGGAAAATGTACATGCATAAAGTATATAAGTAGTACAAACAGTCTGAGTATACATAAATTCAGCTGGAAACATAATATCAATTTAAAATCTGAAGGGAATATGCATCTATATAAAACAACAAGAAGAAACTATAAATAAGGAAAAACAAGTAATCAAAATTACTGTATCCCAAAAGTCTTAAATCACTATGAGGTAAGATTTTTCTCCTCAAGCTTCTAAAAGCTTCTCTCCTTCACTGGCAAACACTGTGGTTGACTATGGGAAGGATGGAACTTTTAACAAGTATCAATGGCTCCTCTCTCTGGCTTTGGCAAGAGGGAAAGAATCTTTTAGCTAGGGGCTGCTGTGGCCTGAAGAGCCAGACAGAAATAATCAACTAAAACAATGCAACAATATTGGCTGACAAAAATGTTGTAATTCCAGTATTTTCATTCCTGAGTATTTTAATTGATATTACTGTTGTGATTTGGGCAAAATGTCATTGAAACTGGTGAATGCAGCAGTTGTCCTTCATTCAGGATAAATATAGGAGACAACAGGGGCCTCAGACCAAAACATAGGCAACAGACTGGCCCAAACAAGGGCACGTGTTAATAGTCTGATCAGGAATTAGAACTAAGTGGGCAGAAGGTTTTCTCTGTGTATTGTTTGGTGGAGGTGCATTTGTCTCTGTATGAGAGAGAAGCGGAGAAACACAAATGAAGCGGAGAGAAGATAGCAAGGAAGCTCAAGACACAGCCTGAACAAACAGTGAAAATGGCCCTGAGTAAAGTCTAAAGAGCAAGTTTTAGGTTAAGTGCTGGATGAAAAGGGCTTGGTGCTTTGAGCAAATAAACTAACTCCTGTTACTTGATTCCTCCTGTGATCAGGGAAACAACATTGTAAATAAATAGGGTTGCATCATGGATACCATACTTCATCATTTTTCCTCCTAAAGGGCCCTGAACTTGACTAACCATGCTAGTTAAAAGGGGTCACATTTCTTTTATTGATATTTTCTTCCTGAGCTTCGGCTGCCACAGTATTACCCAAGTGGGTATGCTTCAGTTTTTAGCTGTAAGTTGTGATTATGACAAAGTCCTAATGCAGGATGAGGTAGAAGAGATTTATATTAGCTCAGGCATAGCCTCTGAGTTAATACAAGGAAGCTTCATCATGCACAATCTTGTTTTTTCATCAGTGCTGTGAAATTTTAAGAAGATTGAGCAAGTGTGGCAGAATCTGGCCTGTTGGGGACAACTTGCAATAATATCTTCTTTATGACACCACAAGTATTACAGATCTACATATGTTGAATGTGCCCACTACTATCAATGCATTATACACATTATTAAATATCACAATTTTATCCGAAGGGAGCACTGGATTATAGAGCCAGAATTCATAACTCTTGTTTTTATGCCCAGTATGATGATGTATACCCTAAAGCTGGTATTGGGGATATGTGAAACAAACATGAAGCACCTGCAAGAAGTGCACAGACATCTATGGCTACATCTACACTAAGAGCCAAAGGTGTGATTCCCTGGCTCATATACTCTCCTCAAGCTAGTATGTGTGTGTATATATAGCAGTCTATCGATGGTAGCAGAGGCATGGCTGAGCCATGCCAAATACAAACCTGAAATCAGTGGGTATGTACTCAGCATAGCTAATCTGTACCTCCTCTGCCACTACTCGTACTAACATGAATAGACTGCTATTTATACTTAAGCTAGTTCAATGAGAGCTAGTATGAGTATGTGTACACAATCAGGGGAATCACACCCCTAGCTTGTAGTGTAGATATAGCCTATGTTTTCTGTTCTGCACTTATGATCCGGGTTCTGTTTACTCCATATCACGAGCCAAATTCTACCAAAGTAATCAATTTATTCTGGCCCCATGCTATACTCTTATATTATTTGTGAAATACTTTAAAAAAAAAAAAAAAGTGAAAATATAACTTATAATTAAATGAATACATGTATTCTGAATCAAAGCAGAGGAATATCACCACGTGCACATTTTCTTGTGGAAAAACCACACACAGATCATAAAATGATTCATGATTCCTATGGCGCAACTCATGGAGTAAAGCCCCAGCTCAGCAAAGTACTTAAGCATGTGCCTAACTTCAAGCATGTAAGTAGTCCTGTTGATGTCAGTAGGTCTACTTAAATGCTTAATGCTATATGCAGTATAGTTGTAGCTGTGCTGGACTCAGGATATTAGAGATACAAGGTGGGGGAGGTAATATCTTTTATTGGACCATATTCTATTGGTGAGAGAGACAAGCCTTCAGGCTGTGACTCTGGGAGTTCTTTACCCAGACCTGAAGAAGAGCTCTGTGTGGCTTGGAAGCTTGTTTTGCTCATCAACAGAAGCTGATTGAATAAAAAATAGTACCTCACCCACCTTGATTCTCATTCTAAAGCTAGGCATGAGCATAAGTACCTTGCTGAACTGGGCCATATGTACTATTCAACATGAATAAGGGTGGCAGAATCTGGCCCTTCTGAGTTAGTGGGAGTTAATAAGGAGCGAGTCAAGATGTAGTGAGGCAGGAAAGTTGTAAGAAAAAAAGCATTAAATAAATATCTATTGTTGAATAGGGCTTTCTAGTACAAAATCTCTTTAGTTCAATCTATGTAACCTAAGTGCGGTAAATAGACAATAGATAGCTGTTTGAGAAAAGCCATCGGAAGAACTGCAAGAAGAGCAAGTACTTTTTAGTGTGCTTCTCATGATAGCTCTGTAGATGACTCTTAGCCTGCTGGTGAGTATAACACAACCATTATTCATGGGTTGCACAAGTTTGACTCTGCCTTTACAAGGAAAATGAGTAGTTTGAAGAAAAGGGAGTGAATTGCTCTCCTGCTACCATTTCAAGCCTTTTCAGAACTATTGTACAATGGAGGAAATCTGTCTGCTGGTGGTGTTGCACTCAAGGGTGCAGCTGCTCAATATGCAGACACTAGGCTATTTATACAGTAACTTGAGGCGAAGAACATGGAAACCAACCCCTCCCCCACATGCATGCGTGTTCTCTCTCTTGCGCTCTCTCATATTCACTTACACTTTCTTTTAATGCTCTGTGCTTTTAAAGGACAACTGTTTTCAAGATAAAATCCTGAAACCATTTTCTGGAGCATGAAAATACTACCCCTTTAAAAGGTCAAATGGTATCAAACAAGTGATATTGTTGGCAGATAGTGGGATGTGGAATAGTTCTGTAAAACCAATATCTTAAGACAGTAGAACTGTGTTTCTTCAGATTGAATGTGCTATGTCTTATCATGTTTGTCAGGGCTAGGTCAAATAAGTGATATTTTATACTGTACACATCATAGTGTCTCCAACACCTTTTGAAAACTTTTAAAATGCAGGTATTAAAGAGCAATGATAGATTTTTTTCTCACTTGCTGTCCTGAATGAAGTCCCAGACCCTTATTGATTATGTAGATTGTATTGATTGTCTTTTTAATCATTTATAATCTTTAAATGTCTTAGTGCAGAGAAAAAAGTGTCAGTTGCAGGCGTTAATAGTCTGTTATAACAGTCAGAGGAGGAATTTAGTGGAAATTATTAACCATGTTCATGACCAAAATTTGTCAAGGTAATTTATTTACTTTCTTATGCATCTAAAGTTGCCACTATATTTTAGGCTTGAAATTTATTATTTCTACTATACATTCTTTAGTGCAATATCTTAGCAAATATGCATTCATTCAAACTAATAAATGCATTGGTTTATACTGCAATGTAAACTTAAATATAAAATTACACAATTTATTGATGCTAGTATGGTGAAACTATATCTAAGTACTTGAAAGTCAGGAAATGCTAAATCCAAAGGTTGCATGCACACCTTAATTCTGCTTCATTGTTATAGAACAGTCTTTAATTATAGGACTCTGTACTACTGCTCAAATAAATAATACAATATAGCATGTGGGTGTTTGTACAACCTTAATACAGATGTAGCAACATGTGGTACTATAAACCCAACAGAATTCATGAAAGTTACATGCAGCATGCAAATGAGGGAAAGCTATCTGTGAAGCCCTACTCATCCAGGGCTTGATTCAAAGTCCTCTGAAAGAGTGCCATTGTCCTGAGTAGGTTTTGGTTCAAGTCTATTTGGATCAATTACCATACAATATTGTAGAAAAAGATACTGGTACTATTTCTGAAATAATACTGATCATTTTTTAAAGACTATATCATCATAATACATAAGCACAAGGGGGCAGAGTTCAGGTTGTGCATATAATGTTAATTTTGTCATTTCCTGACTTGTTATGGTTGCAAAGTTCAGTTTTAACATTTTATTATGGATTTTTAAAAATATATCTTGATATGCATATCTAAATGTCTTACATATATATACACAATTACAAATTAGTGCAATGGAAGCTGCAGGTAAGTATTTGAGAGTAAAAATGGATTAATATGTTGATAAACGGAGATGATTTGTAACTTTAGTGTTACACTTAATGTGTTGTAAGTTTTTGTATTAATTTATAAAGCCATTAAATCTACATTACAAGGCTAATCACAATTTAATAGAAAACTGGATTTCATAAAATCAGAGAAATGTGGGGCTGGAAGGGACCTTGAGAAGTCATCAAGCCCAAACCCCTGTGATGAAGCAGGACCAGGTTAACCTATACCATCCCTGATAGGTATTGGTCCAATGTGTTCTTAGAACCCCCAAATGATGGGGATTCTATAATCTCCCCTTGAAAGCCTATTCCAGACTTTAACTACCCTTATAGTTACCCTTACCCTAATCCCTAATATAAATCTGCCTTGCTGAAGATTAAACCTGTTACTTCTTGTCCTACCTTCATTGAACATGGAGAATAATTGATCACCATTCTCTTTATAACAACCCTTAACACATTTGAAAACAGTCATCAGGTTCCCCTTCAATGCTTTCTCAAGACTAAATATGCTCAGTTTTTTAACCTTCCCTCATAGGTTAGGTTTCCTAAACCTTTTTAATTTGTGTTGCTCGTCTCTTGGACTCTCCAATTAAACCACATCTTATCTTGCGTATGGTACCCAGAACTATACACAGTACTCCAGCTCAGGCCTCACCAGTGCTGTGTAGAGAGGAAAACTACGTCCTGTCTCTTACATTTGACACTTCTGTTAATACACCCCCGCCCAGAATATTAGCCCTTTTTTTGCAACTATATTGCATTGTTTATTCATATTCAAGTTGTGGTCCACTATAGCATGAACATTTTTTCAGCAGTACTATCACCTCACCAGTTATTCCTCATTCGGCAGTTGTACATTTGATTTTTCCTTCCTAAGTGTTGTAGTATTTTGCACTTCCGTTTATTGAATTTTATCTTTTTGATTTCAGACCAGTTCTCCAAATTGTAAAGGTCATTTTGAATTCTAATCCTGTCCTCCAAAGTGCTTGAAACTCCTCCCATTTTAGTGTCATCTGCAAATTTTATAAGCATAATCTTCACTCCATTATGTAAGTCACTAATGAAAATATGAAATAGTACTGGACCCAGGTCTGACAGTATACTGTGGGACCACACTAGATACGGCCTTCCAATTTGACAGCAAACCCTTGATAACTACTCTTTGAGTATGGTCTTTCAACAAGTTGTGAATCCACAGCTACAGGTATTTAGTACAGGCAGATAAATGTCCAATCTGTGGTTTATTCTAGAATTTTTAAACTGCCAGAATGCCTACACAATCAAAAATGAAATAAATTTAATAAAAAATTAGCTGCAGAAATAAGAAGAAAATGTAGATTGTATAGAAGTACAATAGTGGAATCTGAAATAGACTATTTATGTATCTCAAATAAAAATTAGGTATGTTTTTGTCATTCTAAATACAGACACACAGATGGGAGGGGGAGGGGGTAGAGCGACTTTGTGTGTGTGTAAGTAAAAGGGGGTAATGATGCATTACAATATGAGTTATTTGAAAACATATTTTATACCAAAACCATTATGTACTGGCTACTAAGTGAAAGAGTTGACAATCACTATTAAAGCCTCCCTATTCTTTGAAGTTGTCTTGACAAAAAGAGCTAGATAAGACAATCTTTCAATTACACCAAAATGTGATCCCTCTAAGATGAAGTTTAATTCTATTGGCAGGACATTTTAGAAAAGCGTATGCTTTTCCATGTTACATTTATTCTGTTGATAAAATAGGTGCAAGACTGACAGACTAATCTATCACTAAAAAAATTAAGTGGAAATAAAGTAGAAATATGAGTCTTGTCTGAAGTTGCTTAATTTTGTGATTAATTATGTAGTACTTTATAAACAGCACTGAGTGAATTGGTAGCATCTGGGCCTGGCACCAGACAGGAGAACTTATTATTAAAGAACTTTAAAATTTAAAATTAATTAAATAAAAATAAATTAAATTAAGAATACCTAATTTAAAAAAAAAAACCTAATTGAAAGGAAGGAAAACACATTTTTTACAGAAGTAGAATTGAGACAATGCATTTACATTATATTTTCTAAATCAGCTGTGCTGGGTGGGTGATTATCTGAACACTAAATCACCAAAAAGAAATCAGATACTTCAGTAAGTTATGCTGGAAATTCATCAAGTAATAAATCAGCTAAATAATTTGAAAGATCTCAAATAAGATGCTCTAGTTTTGATTTATCTTTCAACTACAGTGGCCAAAATTTTCAAAAGTGGCAAGAGATCTTGGATTGCACAATTTTCACAGGCCTGGGATATTCATAGGTTCTTCCTGGATATCAGGCTATTCTCTGGTGTCTGAAGTTCAACACCCAAAATCAATAGATGCTTTTGAAAATCCTGGCAAATGTTTATTATACATAGATAAAAAATAAAGCAGAATCTAGATTCTACAGTTCATTTTATAAAAGGTTTATCTTTTCTTTTCTGTTTTCTTAGTTGTTGGGGAAGGATATTTTTAGTGACAATGTGTAGGTAAGTGTATATTCTAAATCCCAATAAATAAAATAGTTTAAAATATATGTATACTTAATATTTTATAATTCCATCACAAAAATGTTATTGAATGGATGAACCATTCATTTTAAAACTTGCCTGAAGTGCTCTGCTAACAATAATAATTAAAAGAAAAACATTTCACAAAAGTTACTGTTAAAAAATGTAATGGTTAAATTATAATAGGAAAGCATAACACACTATGCATTGCAATAGGAAATGCAGGATTGGCGCTTAATATACTTCTGAGTTTGAGTAACTTTTGCAACTAGAACATGTTAATATGGTACATGAGCTGGAAAAGCGTACCTCGTTACCCATGGCCAGTACGTTAGCTGATTTGGAAATACATGGGCTCTTAGGCTGCAGAGATTTTGCTTGCCACATATCTCAACATTTACTCATGTAAAATAAATGAAAAATACAATATCAGGAAACAGGGTGGGGATGTAGTTCATTCAATATATTCAAAATATTATTTAAAAAAAAATACTTACAGTTGAAGACTGTGTGTAGAATACTGCTGGACAGTCACAAAACGCTTTATTGCTTAATTACCTTGGACATCTTTTAAATTTTACCCTGAATTCCTGTGCTCTTCTATCAAATAACCCAAATTTCTATTTGCCCCGTCTCTTTAGCTACATCTCTCTGAACTCGATCAATATGTAGAGAAACTATTGGTTTCTATTCTGTTTTTGGGGTATTAATCTCTTCTTCACAGTACAGGAAACAACTGTTTGATTACATTATAGAGTCCTTTCATCAGGAAGGTGAATGTGTCTATGTTTGGGGAGTGAAAATTCGATCTAAGGGAAAAGCACAAGTGCCATTAGTTGTGCGGGATTTGTATCCCATACATTTTTGACTGGAATTGTAAGATCGCACAAACACCAACGTTTTTGAAGTTCTTTGTTTTTTTTAACATAATGAGTAAAATGTAATGTGTCTTGTGGAACTTATCCCTTTACTCCTAAGTCCCTTTCATATCAGGCCATGGAAATCGCTTCCCCTTTTACCTTTAAATTTATTCATGTTTGAGAAGTAGCTGGCAACCACACCCACTATTGACAGTTTTTTCAGGTCAGTCAGTTGACTTCCTCTCCTCCCCTGGATTATTCGGTGGATGTCTCATTGATTTGTTTACCACACATTCTCTGATTTGGGGGCTGTCTGGTATTATAACTTCTAACATATCCCTGAAATATATATCTAGGGACCTGGCAGCCTGCCTGTTCCCATTTATCATCAAGCCTAGGCAATACTCTATCAGGATTTCTTATTATCATGGCACATTTTGAGATTCTGCAGCCTCATAATAAGAAAGACACACCCTGATGAAAAATATTTCAGAGTTAAGACTGCTTTTCTCAAAAACTTTCAGCTACTACAAGGCAATTGCATAAGCCTGTTACAGAGGAATAAGTCTGTGAAATGTTCCAAGGAATGCAATATTGCTTTTAATAAGTGTAAATAGCTATTAGTGATACATTTGTGCATTGCAGCACTCTCAAATCACTGCACCTAGTCTGTGATGAATGAGGTGATGGTAAATGTGAGGAAAAGGACAAGAAGAGACTGATTACACCCAGCACTTTAACCACTACTGAAAAGAGAGGCTCTTGGCTCAATTTCATAAGTATCTCTCTGCTCAAATATTTACCTTATAAACCACATCTTGTTATAGCCACATTAGTGGCAATGAGGATACAGTGCTGGACACTAATTTATTTTATATAGTAATGATAGGGAGTACTGAAAATCATCAGCCCATGGCAATGGTAAAATTCACAGAATAAGAGGATGCTTTCTTTTTCACCTAATACCATGGCCATTGAAGTTGGTAGTAAATTCCCATAGAGTTCAATGGGAACTGGATAAAGACCATATTGAGATATCATCTTTTGTTCTTCAAAATATTAATTAAAAGTATCTAAAAGACTGTTTTCTCTTAAGAGTGAGAGTAATTAATAGCTGGAAATATTTTGTCAACCTTGCAATGTGGGAGATGATCTCAGTTGAACAGAGTTATTTATTTTGGAGACTGCAGAGGATTAACCTGGAGAAGACCTCAATACATCTTGCATAAGAACCTTAGAAAGAAACTAATTCTGGTGGCCAAAACATACTTAAGAGATTAAAAAGTACAAGGCTGTACAATCTATATAATTATAAGTAAGTGGCCAGTAGCATGACCAACTAGCATGGCCAGTAGCATAATTCACAGAAATGACCAACTAAAATGTAGGAGTACATTGATTTTGCCAAAAAAACTAACAAACCCCGTGTTTCATGTTAATGATCAATTCTTTCAGAATGGTCAAAAATAATTCAAGGTTTATTAGGACTAGAGAAAACTACAAAATCACTGTGGAATTTATTTGCATCCTATGGCTTTAACTGAGAAAGTGCCATCTCATAATGGGCCACAATGTGCAGTGGTAGAATTCCAATAATTTATTAAAATCGACTGAATTAAATATTTGTGGAAATGTTGTTTCAAATAGCAATGTGGAAGGGTCAGTGCAACTACTAAAAAACACCCTCATTAAATGAATGCTAAATGCTGAGCAGGGAAAAGAGAATCTCCTTTTGCAGCATGACTTGCCAAACTTTACTCATGTACTGATGCATTCTACACACTGGAAGTTAACCTACTGAATTGTTTTTAAAGTGACATTAAAACAGTTTTTCTATTCCAGGCCAAAATCCTGATCCACTGAAAACAATTGATACAAAGAAGAGTAAGTCTATTACAAAAGTTGGTAGATTCAGAAATTCAAAATCAGGTTGTTCGGATTTGGGGGCGGAGGGGAAGAGCAGAGGGTTGGTTTGTTTTTTTTTTAAAGTGAGAGTATATACCTGAAAGGAATAAAAGGGAGTTAAGGAATACATAATCATTCTAAAGAGAATGGATTCTTTTAGTTTATTTGGGCCATATTGGATCTAGGCTACACAGAATACAAAGCAAGTATTTAATTTCTAAGCCTTCAGAAGAAAAATCTCTCAGAAACCAGGAAGAATCTTGAATTGTTTTCATGCTCTGCAAATAGATAGAAATTCCACTTTCATCTGTTGTACAATGGGATAATCCTACTGAGAAAAATGATTAGCCAATCGAAGAGTCTACTATACTATCTAATGGAAATTTGGAAATCTCCCTATAGAAGGAATTGTACAGTAATTTAGGCTGAAGCACTTTCCCAGCTATGCGGTAGAATAATCTGAAAGCTAGAATAGACAGTTTGACAGTTATCAGCAAAGTTTTATTTCTACTGTATAACTTAGTTTAAAAACTTAAGTTTTTAATTTTAGGGGAGTAGCTTAGTATACTCATGGGGGTAGAATGAGCAAGTGTGAAAAATTAGGACAGTGGATGGGGGATAATAGGCACCTATATAAGAAAAAGCACCAAATATTGAGACTGTCCCTATAAAATCGGGACATCTGATCACCCTACATGGGAGCTTAATTTTGTGCTCCTGTGTAGATGCAAATCCTTCTGACCAAGAACTCTGCAGAAGGCTGGGTGCTTTTGTCCTTGGAGTTGCAAATCCTGAGAGTTCTCCTTTATAAAAACACCATTAATGTGCCATATACCATATACTTCATTTCCATCAGAAAAGTTGTATATCTGGCATCCAAAATGTTCTTTATGTAATTTGCAAGCAGTGGAACATGCTGCTGAAACTACTTGATGGTGATGTCAAAGCAAAAGCACTTCAATGCAAAGAGCATCCAATTTATGATCTACTTTTTCATTTTGCACAATTTCCTGCCAATTCTAAAAAAGCCTTTCTTTTAAAAAGATGTTAATACTTGAAATATCAAATCTTGTAGTAACTTTTCTTTTCTGTGAATACAAATCAAATCTCTGCCTGTTAAATTTATGGTGTCCTTTTTTAGCTCAATATAAGCCTGACCAGAAAAGCATGAACTATATGGTACCATACAGAGGGATGGAGGACAAAAATGTTCACTTTAGCATCAGTGACAGATGCCCAGAAGTAGACATAAAAATACAGTGCTTCAGTATAGTCAGTTATCTAATTACAAACACTGATGAGAGATTTAACATTTTCTCTAGAGGTTGAAACAGTTCTCTTGTCTTGATTTCAAATAGATTAATCTAGTGTATACAGACAAGACCAAGCAACATTTAAAAACTGTAAACTGTCAAATTTACGTAAGTCTTTTTATGATTCTTTCAATGATCAGCAAAAGGAGTATAAAGAATGGTACATGTCAAACTTTAACATCTAGTAAAAACTTTGAAAAAAGAAAATATTTTCTTTGTTTCTAATTTATGTTGATCAGCTTACCTAAATATAAATGAATATACTCATAGCAAAATGTGAAAATACTTTCAATTAAAATATTATCAAAACAAAAGTTGTAGTAAAGATATAGATACAAGGCAGTTTCATTTGTAATGGTTGTGGCTGTCAAAGACCACAAACTAAGCACTTCTGTTCCTGGTATAGATATCAATCTTACTTTATTATCTACTATAGCTATTGTGTCACAGGCATAATTATATTATTGTTAATGGTGCTGCTTTAGGTGTGATGTCAACCTGCATGGAAAAAATGTCGAGTAGCACATACTTACATTACAAACATCTGCTCAATATTTTTAAAAAATTACAGGCACCTAATATTTGGCTAATTAAATCAAATGTTGGTAAAATTTGTATTATTTTCAAAGGTCATGGAAGTCATAGAGTGCTCAGTTTTCCCACTCTGATTTGTACTGAGTTGTGGTGTTCTCCATGTATTTCAATTGGTTTCAATACAGAAAGATGCAAGGCGGTGCAGCAAAATTGGGACCAAAATGATAAAAGGTCTGTATATTTAAGCAAATACAATTGTGTAACCAGTTGTGTTTGTACCCAGGCATTTCCTGACCTCTGAATGTTCAGAATACCAAGGATCTGAAGCAGGTACATTAGATATTTTTTCTTTGAATGAATACTTTGCATCATTAACCTAACATGTATATTTCTATATGTTGTACTTGTCTTCTGAATTTATCTTATACAATACATGTGTGCAACTAGCCCCAGGATTCAAAAATAGTTCTGCTTTTTACTAAATTCCCACAATCTCTGAAGCATGTGAATATATCTATTGTAGCCTGTTAGTCATACACTACTTACATGGAATTCATTAGTATATTTCTAATTTTTCTTTCTATAATGTTTTACACTGTGTGTTCAGGATATGGATATACTTTATGAGCAGAACAATCCTATGTATGGAACAAAAAATATTGTATATGTGTGGAAAAGCTAGATACAGGAAACATTCCTGGAATGCTTAACACATGCTTCCAACTTTGATGTCTTAAAATATCTTCTAAATAACAAATATGCATTTATTTTGGATGATTTTTGGGAATAGTGCTGAAGAAAAATGTGATATTTGCAATCATATCTTAATTTATTTTAAAAGAAATAAACTATTTTCCTACTCTGACATTTGTCATGTTGTGGCTGAGCCATTTGCTGTACATATGTTCTACACATCTTAGAGCTAATGCTATACTTTTATGCTGTAGGAAACCCATATGCCCATAACTGTTTTTTTAAAAATAGCATAGATAGGTGAAACTCTGTTAAAATAGGTAGTAACTATGCACCTGGTGGAATGAGTTCCCCAAGCTAAAATCTAGACTCTGTCTTCTATTCTTCGTTCTTAACCACCTATCCTCTCAACAACTGTACACTGAGCAGCTCTGTAACTGGATCTTCCAACAATAGGTTTTGGTCAAGCTGGAGTTGTGGTTTTCTTAAATGCACACTTTAAAAGTTTAGCTCCTTTTGGGTCTAGTTTGGATTCTGCTCATAGACTGGGTAGCATGCCTAGAAAAATACACTGATACTGATACCAGAGCAGAATTTTCAAGTTGTCAGTTAGAAATGTAAATGAAATGGATGGTCTTCATTGGGAGTTCTGTAGGTATCCTTCTTGAGGTATTCTTTATTCTCGTGCTTTTTGGTGCATTCACAGTCAAAATACTTGCTCTTCTAATGTATTTTTATCAGCCAATAAATCTGTCCACAGAAGGAAAGGTCCAGGTTTATCCAGAGAGGAGGTAAACGCAGTCAGAGTAAGGTAAAATGAAATCACTCCAGCCCTCCCTTCAGTTGGGTCAAGACATTTTAACAAAGGGCTCTAACACTGGATAAATTACTTTATCCAGTGTTGAAAACTGTTTAGGATAGAAAATGTAGGCGAATACTTACCAGATTGAAACTTCAAGGAGAATTTCAGAAAAATGTACTCACTTGAAGGGTGAAGTAGGGATTACAACCTCTGAAAAGTGCCAAAGGACTTTTATTGAAAAAAAAAAAAAATAAAAATCCATTACCTGTATTCAAGGTAAAGGATGGGGAGGAGGCAGTGCTAGTCAGTGCCCCCAAGGAGTTGGGGGTCTGAGTAGACAGTTATGATATGTCCTGGGATCTGTGCCGTTCCTTCCTAGTAGTAATATAATCTAGGTTTAAATTAATAGAATAGTTAAGTCATTAAATAGTAATGGAATTTGGTTATATAAGTAACATTGTCTCGTACTCAGTTCTGGTTTCAGAACCACTTGGCAGACCTTTGTGGAGGCCTCCTCTTTAACACTTCTGCAAGAAAACATTTTTAATTGATAAGAGCCTTTCAAAATAACACACAGCAAATTGCCCAGAACAATTTAATGGAGAAAAAACTATTTATATTACCATATTACATGTCCAGCAACCTGCATTTTCAGTGACACTGAAAAATAACTGTTTTCTGAAGACCTTTGGCCCATCTCATGTTCTGTATTAGATGCTTCTGAAGAAGGTATAAATACCCCCACAGTATTTGGGGATATGGGATAATCTGGCCCCGAAAGAAATTCCCATCCTAATCCCTAATAGTTTTATATCCCTTCTAAAATGTATGTTAGCAATGACTATTATAACTATGGATATTCTTGTTATCCACATAAATGTCCTATCCTTCTTTGAATCTTGATAAATTATTTTTAACAGCAGCCCACGGCAATGAGTTCCACAGTCTAATTACTTTTTTGGGGAGGAGGGGATACTACTTTTATCAGCTTTTAATTTTCTACCTTTCAGTTTCATTGAAGGGCCCCTTGTTTGTGTGGGAGAAATACCAAGTGCCTGATCTACCTTCTCTTTACCACTCATTTTATATAGTTTTATCATGTCCTCTCTTTTTCATCTCCTTTGTAAGGTAAACAATTCCAATCTTTATGATCTCTTCATATGTAGATGTCCTTCTCTGAACCCCCTCTAAGTCTGCAATATCCTCTTTGAGATGAGGTGACCAGTACTGCACACAGAATTCCAGATGAGGCCACATCATTGATGCATTAATGATATTATAATATTTCCCGTATTATTCTCCATCCTGTTCCTTACCTATTCTTACATCTAATTTGTTTACTTGGCCACAGCTGCACATTAAACTGAGGTCTTCATTGAGCTGTTCATGATAATGCCAAGATCCCTTTCCTTAGTTAGTTGTTAATTTAGAACCTTGTAAGGTGTATGAGTAGCTCGTATTTTTCCTCCATTGAGTTCAATTGGTTTTGGATAAGGCCAAAATACATTGGTTTAAAAAACATGTATCTTAAAATTGCCCTGACACTGTCATTTTTTGGAAAATGCCAAAATAAGCATATTGGCTTATATGACCTATATCTGTTATGAAGCTATGTCTCATACTGTACACAATCCTGTATTTTAAAGGACAGGTCCCTGAAAAATATTGGAAAATAAGAGTGCTCATGATATTGAGGGAATGATTTAAAATTCCAGATTTCTAAGAAGCGATGCCGAATATATGTTTGCCTCTCTTATACTCAGGTTAGATTCCTTCAGAATCACAGCTTCTGTTTGTACTACTAAATAGCATCCTTGTTTAACAATTGCTGCCTTTTTTGGAAAATTCATCGTTGAGAAAATGGTTCATTGGTTCCCTTTTATATAGTCCTGAGATAAAATACATACACTTACTTTACCACATCTTCAGTAATAATCACAAGTAGCTTATTTACATATACCAGCACAGAAGAGTCTTTAAAATTTTACATACAAGAACATGTGACAGCCGTATGTTAGTTTGATTTCATTGTATTCATCAGGTTACTTTCCATATCCTTTTGTGAATCATTTAAATCATTTACATAGTGAGACTTACTCTTTTTGAAAATGTTCAAAGTTTAGCTGACCTTCAAAAAGAGAATAACTTGCAAATGCTTTTTGTTTCTTCTGCAACTGTTGCAAGACCGATATTATTCATGACCTTATATGAGCCAACTGCATCACCATAACTGTCATTCAAACCAAGACACCTGCCTCTTGGACGGCTCAAAAGTAAAGGGCAAAAACATATGCAAAATTCCCATTTAAGTAAGTGAGAGTTTTACTTGCAGATCAAAGCAGGATATTTCTCTTTTATTTTTCTAAGACTTTTAATATGCTAGTTGTGGTTTCTGTAGGGGAAAATTAATGTTGCTTAAAAATACTTCTTGACAAAAAATTGTAAATTAGTTAAGATTAAGTGTATACAAATCAGCTATTAAGGGTTAAAAAAAACTTGCAAGGAAATAGTTGATGAATAACAGATTTATCTGGGTTTTAATGCTTAAGGTTAAAATGAAAAGAAACACACTTATCTGAAAGCATAGAAACATACTTTAACTCTGCCTTCAAAGCAATGTCCCAGAAAAAAACAATCAAATCTCTCTAGCAACCTTATATAACAAAATGGCCAACCTAAAAATATGCAGCAAAATCTGACTAACTCTTAATTAGATAATGGTTGTGCTGACTTGGCCCTTCCTTACATTGATACACAGCGCTGGGTAAATATCCTTTACAAATTCCTGATGAGACAAGTATGTACTGTAGGTGATAATTCCCCATTCTTGATAAAGATTCCATATGCCACCAATTATATAAGTATCATATTAGCTTTATCTGCTATACAAACCTCATAGGTACAGATCACGAAAAGAACAGCCATTAGTGTAGTGCCAAATACCACGTTCAATACTAGACACATATACATTATTTTATAATTAGTTTCAATGTATATGTGTGCTCATTTTAATGCATTTTGGTACACCTGCAAGATGAGCAAGTACTAACTTTTTCAAATTTCATATTTCCACAGTTTAGAGGCAAAAGAATTAGGAGAAGAGGTATAATGTGGGCACTATGTCAATACAGTGGCTTTTCCAAATTTTAAAATGTCTACATCTTACGTTTTTGTCTCTACTCATGGATGGGTAAAAATTTCAAAAGTGTCTGAGTGACTTAGGTACCTAAGTTTCATTATCCAAGCAGGTCCTTCTCCCATAGCATGGCTGAAAATGAATTCATCTATTTTATTCAGGATTTTTTTAAGTTACTCCAATGCCCAGCAGTAAATATAATCTGTTTCCTGTTACAACCTGGTTCAATCCCGGTCCCTGGGCAAACTCCAGTCCATGGTGATTGGCTCCAACTATTTGAATCCACCATGCTGTTAAACCCTCTGGGCCTGGGTAGTGACTGATCACTGTTCCTAGCTTTGGGTTTCTCAGGCACATTCTGAGGTGGAAACTCCACAAGGGACAACCTTTGTGGGTAATGGGACCACCAAGTTTGGCCTTCTGGACTATGCAACCTGTGACATTCCAAGCCCCCAGTTACTGCAACACTTCCCCCCCAACCTCATACTAAGTACATCTGACTGTGAGAGCTCAGCTTTTCTAGTTTGCCACATTGTCCTTGTAGGAATGTGAAACAAAGAAAGATAGGCTTAGCAAAGAAATTTTTTAAATACACTCACTTTACTCTTAAACAGCACCAGAGAGTGACAGATCTATGGAAAACAACAAACTCCAGAACGCAATTCCCCTCAGTGTCCTCACCTTCCGTTGAGTCCTGGTTTTGGTCTGAGTCCTTTGAGCCAGGCAACTCTTTCTGATTTCTGGGACTAACTCTCTTGGTTTTGGCAGATTAATGGCCTTCTTTGCATAGACAGCATTCCTCTTTTGAAACAACCTCCGACAGCTTTTCTGCCCCAGTGCATCCACTGGGGATTTTCCAGACTTTTCCCCATTCCCCCTAAGATCTGTGTAGATAGTCATTCAAAGTTAAAAGTCCTGCTGGTAGCGAAGTCATTGTTCCATGAAGATAGAGCCATTCCATGCTGATGGCCCTTGATCACTCTATGATAGTGCCCCAGATATAGTCTCTCCGCAAGGTGTTGGGTTCCTGCTTCAACATGGATGATCAAAGCCACACTTAAGTTTGAATTTAAAATAGTCAGATATACAACATGATATTCACAAAACCAAAAGAGAATTCATAAGCTGACACAGATCTAACCCCCTACCATAGATGAGCTGGGTCAGATATTAATTCGACTTCTTTTGAAGAGCTGAGGGGGAAAGATAATAGTCATGTATAGTGAATGCTGGATACAGAGTGCAGCACAGGCATAGACCATGACAGTCAGGGCTTGAGGGAGGGAGGAAAACATCCTAGGCAAATGCAGCCTGGGTTGGGCCACTTAGGCCAGGTTTGGGGAAAAGTTCCACTTCCATGGATGATAGCACTGTGAAAGTACATATGATGTAATCCTTGTAAACTACTACTAAGGCAACAATGTCAAATTTTAACACTATGAATTTCAGCTTTGTGATGATGGTTTATACTCTTTTGAAATTTTTGTAATATTGAGCCACTGACATAAGGTAAATTTATAGGATGAACTATTCTCTAAAAGTCCTGAAGCTAGCAATCCTAAGCATCTGTTTGGCTGCCCAAAAATTCTCTAGGCTGGTTATTTTTAAATTAAGGAAACCTTGGTAAAATAGCTATACTGAGTAATGTTGTTTGCCACTGAGGAATAGAGCATCAGAAATATTTTTGTTCCTTGCTTTGTTCTGCAGCATAGTGCTCATTCTAGATCCAGTTTATGCAATAGAGTTCAATGAGGTTATGACAATACAAACAGAACAGTGCATCTCTTTGGCACTTGGCCAAAATGGTGTCAATCAAATGTTTAAAAAAAAAAAAATCTTCATACAAATTGCTAACAGCAAAAAGAAGCATTGTCACTGGAGGAATTCACAATAATTAGAGGAAAATCAGTCAGATTGTTACTGATTGATTTATTTTATGTTGAATGGGTAACAGTAGGAAATAGTTCTTATAATGTGCCTGTTGTGAATTACAAAGTGTGATTAAAAGAACCAGCACCACAGGATTAAATAGTTTGGAACAAAGAATTTTATGTTCAAATAATTATACGTTTCTGCATGTACATCATATACTAGTGGTTGCAGGCTGCCACCTCTGTCACCTTCTGTTTTTTCCCCTCATTTTCTATCCACCTCCTTCCAGTCCAATGGAAAATGTATTCAGCTCCCTACTTCCAACAGCTGTGGGGTAAGGAAACTACTCCTCATGGACTTACTGAACTGGCCCTTAAAGATTCACTTCAGTGTAGTAGGCTCAGAGAAATGCCACCCTACCTTGGATGGGGCTTGATAGTGATCACCATGAATCTGGGTGAGAGATTCTTCTTATCCCAAGCACTCTGAGATATAGTTGCCTCCTAGATAAAAAGGCCAATGCACTGGGCCTAGGAAGTGTTTTTACAGTCTTGATGCAGCTGGAGGAGTTTGGGGCAAATCTGTCCATATGTGATTTCTTCCTTGATAGGGGAAGTGTTGATGGGCCACTGTACTGCACATCCCTAAGTCAAGAAGATGACACATGCGAGGGAAGGAGACCTTTGCTCCTTCCCTTCTATGAAAAACTTGTAAAGATAAGTGTGATGGGAGCTGGTAACAGTTGAGGGGAGGAGAAAGGGTCATATGAGGAGTTTCTTTTTTTCCTTTCCTCTCAGGTAAGGCCAAGCCAGTGATATATACACAGACATAGTGGTGTGAGGTCTGTGTATTCTTTCCCAAATTTTAGAGAGGATGTGTGTTTCTCAAGCCACTTCCATTGCTTGCTTGGGCAGAGTGTGTATGTATTTGGGGAGGTAAAAGGGTATGCTTTTCCTAGCTCAGGTCTGATGCTGAAACCGGATATTACGGCTGTCAGAAGCATCTGAGAATGGGCATTTTGCCAGCCCTTATCAGAACACAGATCTCAAAAGTAGCTCTTTCTAATTCTAATTTTAAACTCTTGATCTTAAAATCAGTTTGAAATTAGACAAAACTCATCCTTGCTTATCACGATTAAAAATAGCAGTTATGAAGTAATGTTAATGCCACAAAATTACATGGTAACTTTAATAGAAACCATTAATCTATTAACTCATTGAGAAATAGCATGCCAATGACAATCACCAGACACTCAAAATTTGAGTACTAATTAAACAGTTCTGTGCACACACTATTTTTTGAGGTTTAGAAACTTTTCAATCAGCATTGTCAAGCAGAGTCTATATTTTTAAAAGCTTCAGAAATAGCTATGGTCACTTCCTACTTCTCCCACTTCTCAGAACTCGGTGGCCATGTTTATATTTATGAGTACTTAAGGGTACATACAGGGTAATGGAGACTTCTATCATTGGCAAAACCAAGTGTGAGTTGGCAGCTGAATAAATTAATAGAGCAGATAGATAAGGTGGTGATAAATAATCAATGGTCTTATAGGAAAGATAAGAAGCTTGTCTTCTAAGGTGTGGAGAAGAAGTCAGCAAATGGACACAGGGTAGAGGTAGGTGCTTGAAATGAGAAATCAGGAAGAAAATCCTTCTAGCAGTGATTTCATCTGAGTGGGGGGTGATGTGTCTGGTGTCAAAACGAGAGGAGGAGATTAATGATACAAAGCTTTTACTAGAGTAGATGCTGAAGACTTGAACAAGAGTGTTGGCAGACTGGACAGACATAAGGTTCCTCTGTGAAATGCAATATAGGCAAAAGTGGCAAGACATGGGCATGGGTTGGATGTATGGGTAAAGAAAGATGGACAAATCTAAGATGTCACTGGGTTTATAACATTATTGTCTAGGAGGATAGTGAAGTTATCCATGATGACAGAGAAACTGGGAAGAGGGAAAGATTTGTCAGTGGAAGACGAAAAGCTTGTCACATTGAGTTTGGGCTGCCTGGTAGACATGAAGAAGTGTCTAAAAAATGGTCAAGATGAAAGATTGATGGAAAAAGACACTTCTTTAGAAGAGCGGTAGGTTTGTGAGCCATCTATATGGTATTTGAAGCCATGCTTGTGGATAAAAAATCATCTAGAGATAGGGACTGAGAAGAGAGTAGATCAGGGGGCCAAGGACTGAGTCTTGGAGGTTACACCCACTGAAAGAGGGACAGAGCAAGAAGAGGAGCCACAAAATGAAACACTGAAAGAATGGTCTGAGAGGTAGGAGAAAAGCCAGGAGAGGATGGAGTCATGAAAGCTAAGATAGAGACAGGATTTTAAGAGGTAAAGAATAGCTATTCATATATAACCTCTATACCAGCGGTTCTCAACTGGTGGTCGTACCACCGGTGGTACACCAAAGAAGGCTGGGTGGTACGCGCGCCGCCGAATCCGCCGCTGCCGCCGGAAGGGCCCTCCTACCTACCCTCGTGAAACTGTGCCGCTGAAAAGGGGAAATGGTGGAAGGATTTCGGCGGTGGGCATTGTTCCCGCCATGGAGCCCACTGCCAAACTCCGCCGCTGCCGAAAGCCCCCCCTTTTTTTCCCGAGTGGTACTCGGGGGGGGCGGGGGGGAAGGTTGAGAACTGCTGCTCTATACCATGTTATCTATCAGAAGCAACTTACAAGGACTAGTTGATCTTATTGAGTAGTCTGTGTTTGGGTTGTACTTAAAAATGCTGTCAGCTATTTATTTTTTGTCGTCCTTTTATTTCTGTGTCAGAATGAATGCTCAACAGATTGAAATCCCTTTTAACCCACAAAACAATCGCAATAGGGTTGTGGTGATACACAGTCCTGCCAATATGTCACATCCCTGACCTTTAACTATATAAGAATGCAGATGATGTCTCCCTTGTCTGTTCAGACGTTGAAGTCTCTTCAAAGTCCTAGTTAATACCAGGTCTAATTTTGGGGATATGAACACAAGGTGTCCAGCAACAACTTGCTGTCAACAATTAATCATTTTACTTAGGCTATTGAGGAACCATCAGATTATGATTAACTTAATTTCAGCCACTACTGACCTAAGACTTGTTTTAATTGGTGAGCTAGATATATAGGCTGAAATCCTGGCCCCACTGAAAGTGATAGAAATCTTGCCATGGATTTCGAAGAGCCAGGATTTTACCCATATTTTATATATTTTAAAAGAGAAGCAGAATTGACTGTTGGTGTCATTGGGTATACAGCCCCCATGTTGTCTCAGCTGCTAACGGGTTAATAAGAAAAGTGACTGAGACTGAGGCTAAATGATTGGTGACCTCACAGCATCTGTGGAGATATATGGGGCTGCACAGAGGAAGGGTGGCATGCTTGCCAGAGAGGCCAAGGGGCCACTGAGAGCAGAAGCCTTCAGCAACAGGAAACCATATCTCCTGGAGAGCAGCACAGTCTGTGACTCTGAGGAACAGTCTGCATGAAAAGTACTGTAAACAGGAAGGGGTGGGGAGGGATTGGTGCCAATCACTTCATACAGGGTCCCTGGCCTGGAAGCCAGAGGAGAGGGTAGGCCTGGATTCTCTTACCAAACCTAGCAAGGGGGGTTCATTAAGCTTTGAAGAAGCAAACTATATCTAAAGAGGCCAGGAACCCTTATCTAGAGTGACTGGCCTCCTGAGGTATTGGACTCTTTAACACCCTGAGAGTCGGAGAGACTACAAGTGACTTGGCTGGAGGGCAGAGGTCACAACAGAGAATCAACAAGTGAGCTAGATGGCAATTGCTCCTTCAAACAGAGAGGGAAACTGAGACAGAGTTGCTGTGTCTACCAGTTCCCCCATAATGGAGCTCTGAAGATTGAAGGCAATCACTGACAGTTAGCTATGATGCTTACTGGAAGAATTTATACATAAATGCAATTTCTGGACTATGAAAAGCAAACTGAGCTAAAGGTCTAAGACAAAACATCTTAAAATGTAATAGCTGGTGTAGCTGGAGATACATAACTTAGGCTGTGTAATTTCAAAAATATCCTCATTCATTGGGAATGACTTTAGTTATCTTCTTTACAGTTCCTGCTTTGTATTCTGAGAATCTTGGGGTTCTCTTTAATACAAATGTTAACAAGTTATTTGATATTCCCTTGTGCTATTATAACACAAATATCTATCTCTAATAAATTTTACATCCTGTGTAAAGTTATATATTCTATGTAAAGACGTGGCGTGAAATACTGGTCACATTAAAGTCAAAGGGAGATTTCTGTTGAGTTCAGAGGGGCCAGAATTTTTATTATTATTTTATTATTAACATTATTAGTAACATTAATAAAGCTAGTGTCTAGGATCCCTTGCTATAGACCAGGACCCTATTGTGCTAGATGCTGTACAAAAGTAGAACAGAAAGATGGTCTCTGCCCCAAAGAGCTTACAATCTAAGTGCAAGGCCAGAGAAGACAAATGTATACAGCTGGGTAAGGGAGTATAAGGAAACAATGATAAGATATTGGTCAGCATAATGGCAGTGGTCTCAGCACACCAGCAGCCTAACTAGTTTCAAATTTTTCATAGGCATCAAGGCAAAGAGTTTTGAGGAAAGATTTGAAAGTGGACAATGAAATAGCTTTGTGGATGTTTTATAGGAATAAAGCATAAACATCAGCATGGGAGAAAGCTGGTGGTTTGAGAATTTAACAAGTGTGCAGTGGAGGCTGGGATCATGAGCCAGTTGAAGGTAGAAGCTGATATCTCAATGGTGAATGAGAGATAATAGATAGGGTAGGAATTGACCAAGAAATCTTGAAAGAGATCTTGAAAGTAAAGACAATCAGCTTATGGTTGATACAATAGGGGAGGGATGCAAAGAAGAGTGGGTACAAGCGAGTCAAGGTTACTTTTGTCAAGGCCAGAGAGAAGGATGTTGCAGTAATTGAAATGTGAGATAATGAGACCCTGAATGAGAGTTTTGTCTCTATGAATGGATAGGAAAGGCTGTATTTTGGAAACGTTATGCAGAAAGAATAAGCAAGATTTAGATCTAGCCTGAATATGAGGACCTAGAGAAGTCCAAGATGATGATGCCCAGGTTATGGGGCTAAGAGAGAGGCAGTATGATTATTAATTTAAAGAGGATTTAGTGAGGACGGATTCATGGGAAGATTGAGCCAAATTTTAGCCGAACTGAGCTTGAACTGACTAGACAACCATGAGAAGATTATATATAGACAGTGTGAGACCTTCCTTTTGATAGAAGGAGGCAGGAAGATCTGTGAGTTAGTATAAACTTGGCAGTTGTCTGGAAGCTTACTCCATGGTCTCTGCAAAGGCTTGACTTTTTCTAGAATAAAAATTTTTCGTTAATAAATAACTCACTTATAGCTAAAATCCAGCTAGTTCATTGTTTATGGCATCTGCTGCTCTCTGATTCTATTCTTTGATTTAGTACACATGTAATAAAATTAATTCAAAAAATTTGTTGCCAATACCACATAGATTCAAACTATAAGGTCAGAAGGGATCATTATGATCATCTAGTTGGACCTCTTGCACAATGCAGGCCACATAACTTCACACAGCTACTCCTGTAATATACCCCTAACCTAAGACCAAGTTATTGAAGTCCTCAAATAATGATTGAAAGACTTCAAGGTACAGAGAATCCAACAACAAGTGACCCATGCCCCAGGCTGCAGAGGAAGGCAAAAACCCATCAGGGCTTATGCCAATCTGCCTTGGGGAAAAATTCCTTCCTGACCCCAAATGTGGTGATCAGTTAAACCCTGAGCATGTGGACAAGACTCATCAGCTAGATACCCAAAAAGAATTCTCTTTAGTAACTCAGAACCCACCCCATCTAACATCCCATCACAGGCCATTGGTCATATTTACTGCTAGTAGTCAAAGATCAGTCAATTGACAAATTAGGCTGTCCCAACATACCATCCCTTCCAGAAACTTATCAAGCTCAGTCTTGAAGCTAGCTAGGTTTCTTGCTCCCACTGCTCCCCTTGGAAGGCTGTTCCAGAACTTCATTCCCCTGATGTTTAGAAACCTTTGTCTAATTTCAAGTCTAAACATGCTGATGGCCAGTTTATATCCATTTGTTCTTATGTCCCCATTGGTGCTGAACTTAAATAACTCCTCTCCCTCTCTGGTATTTATCCCTATAATGTATTTATACAGAGCAATCATATCTCCCTTCAGCCTTCTTTTGGTTAGGCTAAACAAGTCAAGCTTTTTGAATCTCCTCTCATAAGGCAGGTTTTCTATTCCTCGGATCATTCCAGTAGCCCTTCTCTGCACCTGTTCCAGTTTGAATTCATCTTTCTTAAACATGGGAGACCAGAACTGCACACAATGTTCCATATGAGGTCTGACCAACATCTTGTATAACAGTACTAACACCTTCCCATCTCTACTGGAAATACTTCACCTGATGCATCCTAGGACTGCATTAGCTTTTTTTCACAGTCACATCACATTGGCAGCTCATAGTCGTCCAGTGATCAACCAATACATCCAGGTCCTTCTCTTCTTCTGTCACTTCCAACTGATGCGTTCCCAGCTTATAGCAAAAGTTCTTGTTATTAGTCCCTAAATGCCTGACCTTGCACTTTCCATTATTACATTTCCTCCTATTTCTATTACTCCAGTTTACAAGATCATCCAGATATTCTTGTATGATATCCAGGTCTTTCTCTGTGTTAGCAATACCTCCCAACTTTGTATCATCTGCAAACTTTATTAGCACAGTCCCGCTTTTTGTGCCAAGGTCAGTAATAAAAAAGATTGGTCCCAAGACCGATCCCTGAGGAACTCCACTAGTAACCTCCATTCAGCCTGACAGTTTACCTTTCAGTATGACTCATTGTAGTGTCCCCTTTAACCACCTTCCAATTTTCATATTAATCCTCATCTTTTCCAATTTTCATATTAATCCTCATCTTTTCCAATTTAACTATTCATTCCCCATGTGGAACCATATCAAATGCCTTACTGGAATCTAGGTAAATGAGATCCACTGCATTCTCTTTGTCTAAAAAATCTGTTATCTTCTCAAAAAAAAGATCAGATTGGTCTGGCATGATCTACCTTTTGTAAAGCCGTGTTGTATTTTGTCCCAATTACCGTTAACCTCAATGTCCTTACCTACTTTCTCTTTCAAATTTTTTTCCAACACCTTGCTTGCTGGTGAGGTCAAACTAACAGGCCCAGATCGCTTTTTTTCCCTTTATTAAAAATAGGAGCTATGTTAGCAATTCTCCAGTCATACAGTACAACCTCTGAGTTTATAGATTCATTAAAAATCCTTGCTAATGGGTTTGCAATTTCACATGCCAGTTCCTTTAATATCCTCAGATGGAGATTATCTGGGCCCCCTGATTTAGTCCCATTAAACTGTTTGAGTTTGGCTTCTACCTCAGCTGTGGTAATTAGCCCCTCTGCCACTATGCCCCTCTGGCTGGTAGTGTGAATTTCCAGAAGTTTGCTCAATGTATATTTATTTTTAGCTAGATCTCATTGAGCAATGACCTTCAATTTGTTCTTGTTTGTCTGTCTTTTTATTATTTCCACCTGAGCTAACATAGATTCTGTGTTTATTAAGTCAAAACAGATGTTTAAATCCTTTTCAGCTCCAAGTTTGTAAATCTAGCCATAAGTCCCTTTCAGTTACTTTTTGAAGTTGCATTTGTATTTGTTTTGTTTGCCTCATCATTTAAATGTTCTGCTGGATAATGTCACTAATTTTGTTGTAACATTCTCCCCACTAATCTATCCAAAATTCTGCTTCTAAGATAATTTTTGCTCCTGCTCCCACCACTTCATGCTTCCTACTTCTATGTTTGAATCTTTTTGCTGCCTTCTCCACTCTTTCTATATTAAGTTCAAGCTTTCCATCCTTAAATACAAAGCTGTGTGCAACTCCACTACTCTTTATATTTCTGTTCTCAGTTCTTCTTTGTCCCTCTTTGATTTCATATACTCCTCTCTATCCGAAATACTCCCCTTTTTCATTTTCTCCTACACTTCGTTTTATGTCTTCCTTCACACTATTCCCAACATTTAGAACAGTTGCATCAATTGCCAAACACTCTGCTTTTCCTCTTAAAATGGTTCCTTAAAAATCAGCTTCTTTTACCAAATCTTAAATTAGGTGTACTAATGATGCCCCTGAACTCCTGTGTGGGACGTGTCATGATGTGTACTGTATTTGTCTGAATTTGTTTAGAAAGTTCTCTGGAAAAAGGTCATGCCTCTTTTTTGGTTGTTTTTTGCTTTACAAAGCACCATATTCAATGAAAGTCTGCCTACAAGTAATAAGTGATCAAAATACATTTAAAGAGACAATATTTTTATTATCCTGAGAAGCCCAAATTGTGTTCCAGCTGCGTAAGAACATGACCATGAAGAAGCTAGTGATTTTTATTGTCAAAAACTCTTTATAGGTTCCTTTTGTAATTTTAAAATGGCTAAATTGAGCAGATGGATATAATTAGTGTCCTTAAGATAATTTATTGCCATACTACATTGGTGACATCAGTCATTATGAGATCTAATGCATGTAATTGGCAAATGTGTTTGTGTCTCATACTTTATTCCAATTGACACCCATGTTGCTGGTGACAACTTTTTAGCTAAGATGAATGCTTTCTGCCAAGAGCTATTACCACTTTACTGAGGTGGCCATATATGGATACATTATAGTAAAGTTTAGAGTAAAATTTTGGTATGTTTTTATAGCTCAGATGTCTGGGTTCACTAGCCCTGAATTGCAAGGCTTTGACATGCATCAAAAATGTCCTTCACGATTTGACAATATGACACTTTGATGGTTTATGCTGTACACTGAAAGAGGCTCACTGAAATACTGAAATGTTACAATGTGCTTTGAAGTAGTGAACATAATTCATGCAAGGAGATGAAACTTCATAAATTAAATTACTGAAGAAAAATGTTTTACTAAAAAAGCTACCACTAGGTATTTTCTCCCTTGTAATAAAAAGATTACGTTTAGTCATAAGTCCTGTTAGAGGAGAACAGTGAAAATTAATGTTATGAGTTAGTGAAGGCCATAAGGGGGGACTTAGAGACATAAAATAGTATACTTACTACAATGACACATTATCAAGGTACAAATAGTGGGTTATCAGTGTTGGTGGACAAAATCAAAATGTATTGTTGCTAGTACATGAAGGTTTTGGTAGTAAAGATAAAATGATTGCAGTTGTAATGAAATGCAAAGATTCCATCATGATTTTTATATTTTGGTATCTTGTTTATAATTAATTTGCACAGCAAAGCGTTCAAAGAGAAGAAGTGCTTAGTCGTAGTCAGTATTGCTGTGTTAAACAATGATGTACAGTGTCTTAAAGCTTTTTGTAAAGTTAATTAGTATTTAATCATTACGGAAGCAGTTAAATTGGGCTTAATTAGTATTATTCATCATAAATTATTGACATACATATATAAATTAAAAGTAATATAAATATAACATTAAAGTTACAAATTTAGGCCCTAATTCCACAAACTCTTATGCACACATGTAACTTTATGAATGTAAGCAGTTCTATACTGAAATGGACTCATTGGCAGATAACAGATCTCAGAATTGTTGAATTTGGCTGTCAGCAGATTCATATTTACATTTGGTGCACAGCTGTATGGTTAGAAATGTTTGGAAGAAGATGGGTTAAAAAAAGCTAAAGTTTTTCAGCACAGTTACAGGGTGAGGGTTGGAATCTATGGGAAATTCTATGGCAATGTAATCACAGAATACATAGTGTCTTGACTACAAATTGTTTCTTTGGATTTCTTAAATTCCCTTAAACATGCTTTCAAACATGCAACACCAATCTTTACCTCTCTCTGTCTGTAGTCATTTGTTGAACTTCTAACTTGTTGTTGCATGTCAATTAGCCATTGGTCCTTATTTGTATACTGTCCAAAAGCATGCACATACAGCTGCTCAAAAAAATCAAATTTAAAATTTTTTCAATGAGAAAGGACAATTTGTTCATGAGTTTTGTTGTTTAAAAAAAAAAAAAAGTACCTGTTTTCCAAATAGCAATACCTGTGAGGTATTTTACAATGTAAAATAAGTTAAGGACCTTCCTCAAAGAGTTTACAATCTAAGCAAATAGATAGGGAAGAAATGAGATGTAACACACGATTTGTGTGTGTGTGTGGGCGGGTAGCTGTCACTGCAGGCCTGATGCCATATCAAGTCCTCTTGTTCCCTCAGCTCTTGTATAGCGGGTGGAGTCAGAGGAGATGCTTGACAGGCCTGCTCTTTCCTCTGCCTGTGCTTCTCCATTTTGCTACTGGATGCCTGCCCAGCTATATTACCAGTCATTTTCCCTACATTTCCAAAAATTGTCCTGCAAGTCATATATAGATCTTATGACCAGAATCTTAAAGAAGAAAGCAGTTTGATATTTTTAAAATAGTGATCATGTCTTTTCATTTTCAATCTAAAAGCTCATTTTTTTTGCAGTTCAATATTTTTAGTTAATTAGTGAGAATTTTGAATAGGAGTCAGCTTCATACTCATAAGGCAGTCATCGAGTATCACTTTTCTACAAATGACAAATAATTTGTTTAGTCATATACAAAACAACTACATTTGTATCAAGAGGCAATAGAATATCATGTTTCCTTTACTCTGAACTGCGTAGAATAATAATGAAAGTAAATATTTTAATTTTTATGCTAAGTATTGAAGACATGGCATTTTTACTGTACTGTGAACTCCCCCTTCCAAGTTTTTCTTATGTTTAAAATGTCTTTTCTTTTTAATATTACTCAATGTCAGGGGACAGGCTCTCTCTATATTCCTTCTGTTGCCAGCAAGGA
This sequence comes from Emydura macquarii macquarii, assembly GCF_026122565.2. Classification (NCBI taxonomy): domain Eukaryota; kingdom Metazoa; phylum Chordata; order Testudines; family Chelidae; genus Emydura; species Emydura macquarii. The sequence goes on along the minus strand of NW_027131500.1, from coordinate 4,692,370 downwards.
AACATTCCATAATGTCTGCTACCAAGATATTATTAAAATTGGCAAGTTCAGTGAAGACTTCATGGAAAATATGTTGAGAGGTACATGACCAGGGAAAATATTTCTAAGTAATTAAACTCTATAACATGCAAACTATGAAACTTTTATAGGGCCAAAATAAAAAAAGTACAAACAAAACAGGAAATCAGAAGGATCTTCATTTTGTTCTTACACTGTACTGTATATAAATATGCTATGCAGGTAGCCTACCATGTAGGCATTTATAGTATTTTGCTGTTCCGTTACTGATTTCTTTTTTATTTCCCCTTTTTAATGCTACCTAGATTTATATTTACTGTGACTTTATTTTCCTCTGCTGATAGCTGAATAAAACTGCAGGATATGATACAATTCTGAATTTATCCTTTTCAATGAAGAAGTAACTGGAATAAAATCGGTATAAATGTCAGTGTGGCTGGATTTATGCATAGCTGCTGTTGTGGCACCTGACCTCTCATTCAGAATGTATGGATAGTCTATGCTTCCTATACCTATTCACCCTGTCTTCAGCAGACCTACTTGTGATCTCCTGGAACTAATTTCTTCAGTACTATTACAGAAAGTTTAGCCTTGCTGTGTGGAGATGTAAAGAGATTTAAGAGGCAATATCTTATACCACATTTGGAATGAAATTCAGATGTTAATGTAATCTCCTAACCAGTCTCATATTAACAGGGAGGGGGGAGCCTTTTGCTTTTGCGATTGGGTTTTATTTTAGTGTCCTTTTTTATTTTTTAAAAGACACCTCATTGTCTTTGTAGGTTAGAGCCTATATTATCCCAAGGTCCGAGATCTCTTTAAATTAGAGGTCTGAATGGACTGGACAAATTCAATGCATTGATTTTAATACAGTTGCACCAATTTACATAAGGGCATTATCTGGTTCATCTGTGTTGAAGTCAAATTTAACTTCAAGTTTTCCTTTGGAAACAATGTAGATGTGTACTTAACTTTCATGTCCCTTTGCTCTCTGATTTTTAATGGCAACTTGAAATTATACCTTCAGATTTTTTGTTCTTCCCTTTAGGTACATAGAGATCCCTTCAGTTAATCTGATAGGAATTCCTGTACCTCCCTAATTCAGAGCCTGACCCAATCATTATAGTATATTTTCCAGAATTGTTAATATTTTCCAGAATACAAGGAAGAGACAAACAGGTCCTCTCCATCTTTTTATGCTACATTAAAAGTATATGAAAACCCATTTTCTGCATGAAAATTGTTGAGAATTCGAGATCTAAGGATAATATCTGACCAAGTAAATATCTGAACAGAAAGACAGGAAATGCTAAGGCAGGCACCACTTCTGTTGTGTTATGCCAAACAAATCAACTCCAGATCCATCTTTTATACTTTGGTAGCTTGGTCTGGGGGACGCATTGGTCTTATAGAAAATGGTGAACGATGCAGAGATTCTCACAGAAATCAGTGGAGAATGATGCCTTCTTTTAAAACTATATGCAATGCCTCTTTCTGTCAAAACAGAAGTGAATTGTAGAAAATTGCATGACTTTTGAAGTGAAAATATTACTATAAATCTGAGAGCTTCACGAGCAGATTTTATAGGAACCTACAATTCTTATTTTATATACACTCCATGCTTTATTGTGTGCTGAGACAGGAGTGTAGAAATAGTTTGTAAAGTTGCTAACTATGCATGCATGGACAAAATGCTGTATAGGATATACAATGGTGATTAGTGCCAGTGCACATAAGAGCAAATCCAAGCCCTCAATCAACTTATGGCTACAATATGCTGAGTCATGTATCTTTGTCCTTTTGTGTGGAATTCTGTCTGTCGTATATTGACTCCAGCAAGAATGAGCAGAAAGGATGGCAGCTGCTTCTCCTGCTTTTAGCACAAGTTTGTTCTTAGACTATCAGTGGAATTATCTTTATTGTTAAAAAGAAGACTACTGTTTGGTTTACATATTCTGTATAATATGTACTAAAATTGTTATACATACTGCATGATGATTTAGTTATGTTGTTTAGGAAGAATTTACCAATCCCTCTGTGGTCATTATGTTTCTTCTGTCAGACCACCAGTTGGCTGCTTAGGTGTAACAATAACATCTGTTTGATACTACATGCCAGTCATGAGATCTAAGAACTCTAAGTTGGATTGCATAGGTTAAAATGAGGGCAGAATTTGACTTATATCTTCTGCTGGGTGATAATTGTGCCTTCAGGAAAGAGGTTGTAGACTTTGCAAGAAATTATTACATGATTGTTTTCTCCTTTTTATTTTTAATGGTTTGGTTTAAGAATGTATTTGCTGTATTTATTTATTATTTATTTTCTATTGGTTATTTTATAGACACATATCCAGAAAAACTGAACACTAAAGAAAGGAAGGGACAGAATACCCTCTGGATTGTCTTCCCAGGTGCAGAGTATCCTGAATGAAGTATTCAATCAACTCCTAGGATCAGCTTATTTGTAAGTAGGTTTAAACAGAATGAAACATCATTTATAAGGAATTTTGTGAATAATTTTAACAACGTTAATATTCTTCCAGACATCATCTCCCCTGCAACTGCAAACACTCATAGGCAAAAAGTTAAAAGAGCAGGGAGAAGGCATTTTATGACAGGAGGTTCCCCCAGAGAATTTACTGCAATCTAGATTGAAGAAAGAAAACAAGTTCTGAAGCTCTTTTTATTTTTCTGTAGGAAATGCTGAGCACTTTGGAAAATGTTGTAAGAAGTTCTATTCATAAAATTTCTACTATAGCATGCATAAATTAACCACTGTCTCTGGAAGGAGGTATATCAAAGTAAAGCCATGAGGGCATGAGTGGAATAAACAAAGGTGCAACTACTAGCGACAAGTTTGGAGACAAGTTTGGAGACAAACTTCCAAAACTCCCCCCCAATTTATTACTATCCCATCTATATCCCTGTCACTGTAATTGTAGGAATAATGAATTTTCAGTCCTAAATTCATCTGCTTCCACTATGTCTCTTTTTTGCATCACAGCAGGAAATCACCACTAGTTGACATGGTGAATATCCACCAAACTTGATTAGTCTGCCACATACCTGTTAATTATGTGTGGGGTGACAGAGGACAATTTTGAGATGTTCACAGGACATATGGCTAAGGTTAGTTAAATGTATTTTAAAACTGAATATCACCAAAGTGATTCAAGCCAAGTTGGAAAGAAGATCATTGTGGTTACAGGAGTCAATTTGATGAACATTCTGTGATGCTAATCTGACATTACAAAGTATCTGAATGTCATTAGTTTGAGTTTGGAGATTTTTCTGTTTTGGGAGTTTATATGTGTTTGAGTGGGTAGTGTTGGTTTTCTGGTGTTTGCAGTTTTAATCCCACATACCAAAAGTCATTGCCATAGATCCATTTTCTATGGAAAATATATAGCTGTGTCAGAACATCCTACATTCCATTTTGATGAAATATTGTAAACGGAATATGATTTCATGAAATATTGCAAGCACGTAAACCTTAAGGGACAGATGTTACCTGATTCTATATTCTCTGCCCAGCAAAAAATCCAGATGACATCAGTCAGAAGTTTGGGTATTCAAAATGCAGGATTTATTTTCAAATTTGAACTATTTAGCCTTATTGGTCTGTTGGATATTTGAGGTTGGATCTGAAGAATACTGTGGACATCCTATTTTAGCATATTTAAATTCTTATGCATAATAAATATTTCATAGCCCAGAGAATAACCTTTCTATATCTATAACAGCTTGATTTTTGTGATCTTTGGAGATACACAAATTCTACTGAAGCTTACTGGAATTCTGCATGTGAAATAGTATTACCAGACCCCAAAATACATGAAAATCCAGACGGTTTTGTCTATTCACCATTTTTTTTTCTCAGAGTCAAATAGATCACTATAGTTTTGATGTTTAATTATCTTGGTCATCTAAAAATATTCTGTATCAATGAAACTGTCCAAACATTTGAATATGCAATAATACTGTGAGTAATTTTTTCTGGATATTTTGCTTAAAGATGATTTTTTAAATGGTCTGGGGAATGCAATTTGCCATCTGTTACCTTAATATAAAGTATTGCATTATTTTTTAAAATTATCTCTATATATTCCATTATAACCATAGGAAAACGTGGGTTTTTTTCTCTTTAGATAATATAAAGGGGCCTGATTTTCAGATGATGAATGTGGCTCTGCACTTCAAGTCCATTTCAGGTTGGATACTCAGAAACTGAAACCCTCAGTTATACCCATATAACCCTATTGATCACAGATGGGATTGCAGAAAGATTAGTTGGGACTCAGTATGCTTCCTGATAAAACCCTGAAATATCTGTGGATAGCAGGCTGAGTGGTGGAAGTGGCACCCTCATTAATTCTGAACTTTCACTTGTTGGTTCAGATATATTGTAACACTTTAATATACTGTAGTTTTTAATCTATGTTGAGTCAAAGCGATTCTTTAGTGGAAAACAATTGTGTTCACGGTGTAACTGAGATTCACGCAATAAAGTATGGTTTGATTCACTTGAACATGGAAATTGGCTCTTATGAGTCATTTGTGCATGATTAGTACAGCGATATTCTACATTTTAACTTAGGAGGCCTATAGCAATTGTAGTATAGTAATATTGAAGGAGGCTGTCCAATACATTTGTTTCTTTGACAAAAAGTGATCAATTTTAATTTGCCAAATTTTAACGCTAGTGCTATTTTCTTACAAAGCTGAAAGGCTACTTATTAAAACAATAGTGGCACTAAAATATGGCAAGTCAAAATTTGATCATTTATTTTGTCAAAAAAAACCCATGAGATCAAGTCATGAGTCATTGTTAAATTTAAGTGTAAGGTAGAGGAAAAATGAAAATGCATTATTATGAACTTTTTGTCAATTTGTATAATTTTTCAGTTAGGCAGTCATAAATCAAGGAATATTGTATTTTTGAGGCTCATTAAAGAGACATTATACATCAGAATAGTGAAGCAGTCAGCATAATGAAATTATGAATGACTAAGTATAACTATCTGTATGTAAATTATGTGAGACAGATTTGCTAATGTTACAGAGGAGAATAACAATCTATTTGACAGTTCCCTGTAGGTGCTACTTCTGGATGCAAGTGACAGATGTTAAATGTAAACCTCTTCAACACAATCACTTATTAGCATGTGAAGGGAAGGGGAGCTGAAAGAGAAGGAGGAGGAAATATAGAATAGGACAAATAGCGGATAGTGCCATTTAAATAATTTATTCTTATAATGCTATATGGCCATTTTTTAAAGTGACAATTTTTTTATTGACAAAGTTCAGTTATATGAGGAAGCATTCTAGGATTTAGTGGTGAAAAATGTTGTTCAAAGAATCTACAACTTTAAGAGAATTAACTGAATAGTATGGATAAATCTGGGTGAAGAAAACAGTTTATGGAATGTTTTATTGCCTTTTAATTAGCAAAATCCTTTTGTGATGGTTTCATTTGAAATTATTCAGTGAATATTCATCAAATTTCACAATGGTAACAGTGTGGGTAATGTATTTGTTGGTTGTGACCATGGCATGATTGGTCAGTTTAGGCATATGGTATTTTGTGTCATCTGACCAATGAGTGTTACTGTAATAAAGAGAGGGGCAAATATAATTCATTTGGCCCTTAATGCTTTTGGAGAACTGTTAGGAGGAATTTGTGGAACCAGAAGGATTAGGGAAATTTTAAGAGATTTTAAACTTATATTATTCCTGGATCACTTAAACTAGGCCTAGCTGAAGACATAATTGCTAGAAAATAAAAGATATTGTAATACTGTAGATGGGAAAATCAGGAGTTTGTAATAATCTATTTCTTAAACAGAGATCAGCATTAAAGTAGTTCAGAAAACTATCAGCTACTCTTGCAGTAGTATCTTGCATGTTACTTTGTAATTAATTGTTAGGTGTTTTGATACCTTTCTATACTGTGAAATCTAATGCAAGGAGTCAGGAATGTGGTTGGTTAGAAGCATAGATACACAGCATTGATTCTTCAGATTGACAAAGCTTACTATTGAAACTTTTTTCTGTTTACATGACAGCCTGTCCTCCCATATAAATCTTCTAAACTGCCAACAAAACTGGTATTCAAAGGGGGAGAAACTAAGCAAACATGGAGAACATATTGTTGAAAAATATCTGTGCATTTAGCCTTGATATTATCTTCTGCCTATTGATAATATGAAGTCTTAACTACTGTGTACACTTTCTGTTTTCTTCTGATAGTGTTGCTTTGTGTAACTTGCATTAAATCTCTTGTCCATTTGGTGGTTCAATGGACCCTTGAAGATTTGTTGTTCTTTTTTATGGCTGTAAATTTATCAGACACGTTTTCACTAAATGTTTGACTTACTGGACATATTTTTTATTCCCCTTGTTGTGTTTGCTAATTTGTTTCCTTCTTCCTTAGATTTGAGTTAAGGCATTCTTTTTCCTCTGACTTTTTTTTTTTTTTTTTAAAGAAGCAGTTAGAGTTCAATCCATATACCACTTTATTCCACATGTCATTCAGTTTCTGTATATCTGTTGCCCTTAGTGCAATTTAGATATTCCATTTCATTAACAGCTTAATTATTAAGAGGTCTTTCTCTTATAAATTGTGACCTGTGCCCACATGGATCAGATTACCAATCTTCCAAAGGGAGAAAATATTCCTTCTGGACTCCAAAAAAGGCAAACTGGTCAGATGCACAGCAAGGTGGAAATCTAGTTCTGGCAATTAAAACAACTTATAGCAAAGAGCAGGCAGGGCAGCATTTTGGGTGCCCAAGGTAAACTGAAGTGATGGGACATGAGGAGGTCCACTGGAGGCAACCAGTTATCCTGCATTTCATAAACAAGCTGCAGTAGTAGATGGAGGGTTCTGCTCCCACCTGAGATTGTTGGCTGTGCATAGTATGGTAGGACAGCATAGTATGATGCTTGAGTCTTGGTGAAATACATTTATTCCATTTCACTGGCAATTATGGTTTTGAGTAATAGAACTGGACTTTTATTCAGTATAGAATATCTGATTGAACTGAATAAATGTAAGTCACTTTTTTGCTTACTTTTAATTTTATTACTGAAAAAGAAAGTTTGATAAAAAATTATTCAGCACAATTTCCCATGTGAAGTAAACTCTATGAATAGTTGAAGAATAAATGAAGAAAAATAAAATGACATTCATTTTGCTATATATTAACACAAGCTGTAGTGTGTGGCAAATAAAACACTGGATACTGTAATTAGCAATATGCTCTTGTCTTAACTTGCATACAAAAAGTAACTATCTTTAATGCTATTGTTGATATTCATTAGGACTGAGACTCCATAAACTATACCCATAGAAAGACAAAACAGATATTCTGCTTATCTGTTTTCATGGTAATGTATCATCTTTCTTTCTCTCTGAAACACTCCAGTGATATATTTTTTTTAAATTAAAGGAAAACTCCATTGTCTGTCTTTAATATTATTTCAGATTCATCTGATCATGCATCAGAAACAATAACATTAAATTAAATATCTACATTAAATTAATGATTTGGCTAAGAGAATTAAGTCTTTTTCCAGGAGATAAAGCCAGTGAGTTTTGCAGCTATATAAACTTCTGCATCAGTTTCAGTTTCTGGATTGAACTGGGCAACCCATTTCATAAGCAGTTTCCTTCTCTGTGAACACAGCACACTGGTGCTCCCTCAATTGCATTGGCTGTGTGTTTGGTTTCCAGGAGTTCAGAGTATTATTTTGACCTATGAAACTCTAAATGCTTTTGGTCTGTTTGTGAGGCAGTCTCTCTTCCCATGCCATACTGCTGCAGCTGGGTTCAGCTGAGGTGCTTTTGCTGGAGCCCACTTGATATTTAAAAAAAAAAAAGGGGGGGGGGGGACCTGTGCATAGTGCATTCTCCATTAGGGACTATATAGGCTTTTAGAATTTTACTCCCTCCATTGGTCCAAAATAATCTGAATCCTGTGACTTTATGGACTGTAAAGTCCATCTACCTACCCAGGTGTGTGTGTGGTGTTTTTTTTTTTGGGGGGGGGGGGCGGGGAGGGTGAAAGGAGGGTGCAATAAGAGCTAATATTTGTGGGTCTGGTGGGATATTACTGAATTGTTGTTCATGGGATGTCAGGTTTGGGGTTTGTTTTATTATTTTTGTGTTCTTTTTTAAAAAGGAAGTTACTGGTTTCCTGTCACAATTTTTTGTGTTTTCAAAATGAGTATAGCCAATCACAGGCCCCTTTTTAACATTAGTTGTAAATAAATTATATTTAATATATATTTTAAATCATATTGGTATTTTTTTAATTTTCACAATGTATTTTAATACATCTATACCAATATATCCACAACTTTTCTTATAAAGACATTGGAATGCACCTTCTAATTTTTAGAACAGGAAGTATGTTGTAGGGGAATGTTGTCTATATCCTGTAACACAGGTCTAAAAATGATGGGTCAGATCCTAAACCAATAGGTTGTAGTTCCCTTGACCTCAGTTAAGGATGTGACTCACAGAGCAGAAATCAACCTTTTATCTTTTAAATATATCTTCTGAGATTTGGGGGTGTAATGCAATCCCCCAGAATGAGTCAGCAGTAGTAAAGGTTGAATCTGGCATCTCTGGGTCCAAAAGCATGAGCATCTCCTGTGTGAAATAAAGAACCAGGTTTCATAGCTGAGAGGCTGAAGCACATTCATAAACCACTCTATATTGACTAGCCACTAAATAGAGGGAATCACACTATGTTTGTGTAGGTTACAAAAGGATTAAGAATCAACATGATAAATGGACCTATAGTGGACAAGATCTAAATAGCTAAAATACCAACATCCTTGATGCTTCAAATGGATCCAGGTGTCCATTGTCATGATGAATAGGTCAGGGTTTTGATATGTTAGTTTGTGTGGATGAATGAGTACTCAATTCCATTGATTGACATGACAATAACAGCTGTATGCCATACGTCTCTCTGTATCAAATGCCCATGTACAGAAATATTTTTTGCTATGTCACCAGTAAGTATCAGTGCCATGACAAAACCCCATCAAGAAACAGAATGGAACTTATTTTCTATTATTTGGGTTACAGTAGCATCTTAAGGCCCGATTCAAGAATTTGGCTCAGTTGTGCCAAATTCTGTATATGGGCATTTGCCAGTTATGACATATAGAGAGATGTCATCTTGGCTGGATGACTTTATTCTTGTTTTTGTTATAATAATGTATGCTTCCCCTCCAACCTTTGCCACACAACTGAGTCTGAAGCTATGAGTATATCACTGTGAAAGTAGAGGTTAAGTCTTTGTACATGATTATTATTTTGTAGTTGAAAGTCAGTCGATTCCACAAATGTCATCTGGACCTTTCCTTGCTGCACATCATTGTCATCTACATGACATGGTATGCATGTTAGGCAGTACTCAATTTTTCAGGGATGTTGTTGTGCAAAGTGCATATGTTTTACAGTACAAGATTGCCACCATCTGAAGTTAGTGGTCAGATGGTTACAAGTAGAGTCATTTTGAGAATGTGCACTTTGTAGCTGCATATGCTTAAATAGAGCCAGCCTTTTTTTTAATTTGCAACTCTTGTTTGTTTATGTATCATATTTCTGTTCTTTTCGCAGAGATTGAGTGGTTCGTTACTAACCATTTTTCATGTAGCAAATAAACAACCTTGTTTCATATTAACTGTACTAGGATGTTAACTTCTCAATTTCTGTGGATTCATTTACAAAGGACTCTGCATAGTCGTACTTATGGCTATGTGCCACCTGGTGTAACCTAACAGTAGATCCTTCTCCAAACTGAGTCTATTAGCGTGTATGCATGCCACCTACTGCCCATTATCTCAGCATCTATGAATGTTCTGAGGTTGAGGTTATATAAGGAGCATTGTGCCCTCTATTGCCTCAGTTACTTCCAACTGTTGTACCAGATGACAGTGAACTGTTCCAGTCCCTCAAATCTGGAGTTTTCCTTCAACTTAGTGCCTTTGGATAGTTTGTTATAGTTTATTTTTCAGTGTTAGTGTAGTTATAGTATTGTTAGTATAATTTTAGGTTTGGTTCCATGTGATGACGGAACCAAAGAAGAAGAAGCTAGTTTTTGAGAGATGTTCTTTGTGCCCACCTCTCTTCCCAGTGTTGGACAACCACATTAAATGCTTTAAGTGCCTCCTTTTCTGTATGTTCTATATGCTGGACTTTCTCATCCACAGTGTGTCAAGAAAAACAGAATAGATTGCAGATGCTCTTGCTTAATGAAGATCTTGTTGCTAAACTGTCGGGTTCTGGGAGATCGTTAGACTGAGGCCTGTTTCAGTTCTAGTTGCCTCTTACAGCAAGGCTAAGGTGCCTAAAGGATCCCAGAGATTGGGATCTTCATTGATTGCAGCTCTTGCTCCTGTTTTGTTGGCTCCTCTTGTTGAGGCCATTCCTGTCCAGTATGATCAGCAGTTAAGGAGCCTAGGATCATGCCATCGTTCAGGCCGTGTTTGTTCTGAAGAAAAAGGTGAGGGAAAACTCTCTCTCTCTTAGCAGTGCCAGATCCTTTGGGTTCCATCCAAAAGATTGTTCAACTTCTGAGCTTTCCCTGGATCATGGTGAAAGACCTCTGAAGGAGAGGAGGAGAATCTTCTTCAGAGAGGGGAAGTATGATGTCATTGGAAGAGGTCTTTTCTTCCTTTTTTTTCTTGGAATTATGCTGGCTAACTACCAGGTGGTAGTGATCTGTTACCTATTCCGTCTGTGGGAAAAGATGGCTGTATTTGTACAGGATTTGCTAGATGGTAAGAAATTGGCAAATGTAGTTTTGAGGGAGAGACAAAATGTGGCAAAGCTTGCTGGCAGGGCTTCCTTTGGTACTTCTGACTCTTCAGCCAGAGCTTTGGCATCTGCTGTTACTTTGGGGAGACATCCATAACTCCATTCATCTGCATTGACTGTGAATACTAGAGTTAAAATGGAGGACCTCCCTTTTGAGTGTCATGGTCTTTTCAGTAACAAAATTAATAAACTGTTAGAAAAATTAAAATAAACTAGATCTACTGCTCGATCACTGGGTTTATATCCTGCCGGTAGAAAAAAATCCTTCTACCTCTTTTCATTATTAGAGGCAGTTTTAGACTCAATCTTTCTTATTTTTCTTCAAATCGAAGATGTCAGCATCAACGTCAGCAGACTACTACTTCATCTCAGTCTCAACAGAAATCACTCAGGCCTGGTCTACCTTCAAATTCGGTGGCAGTCAACGGGAGTTACGCAAGCTACACAGAGTAGCTTGCGTAACTCCTGTTAACTTCATAACTCCTCTTCTATACTGCGTCTTCACTGCGCTGTGGCACTTGAGGGCATGGTTTTAAAGCATCGACTTCCAAATCATTTGAGTGAGTCGTCACGGATTGCTCAGTCAATCCAGATAGATCGATCTGATGGTGGAGAATTTTTTGCCATCAGTGAAGATGTACCCTCAGACACAGACCTAAATTGAAGCAATCTGCTCCTTCCTGTTTGTCTTTGCTTAATACAAGGTGCTCAGATTTGATATGAAGATTGAGAGGTGTGGACCAATTGGTGAGGAGATGCCTCTTCCTTTGTTTATAGACAGCCTTTCATTTCATCAACAGTTGGAGCCTTACTACATTAAGCAAGTGGGTCCTAAAATGGAATAGACTTATGCGATACAATTTGAAAAATTACTCTTTCAATTATATCCACAACCCCTTTTTTCAGGGAACCTTCTCATGAAATAATTCTTTCATCAGAAGTTCAGAAATTCCTCCTGATTGATGCTGTCAGAGGTTCCCAAAATTTGTGTGGTCAAGGGTTTTATTTAAGATAATTCCTGGTACAGGAAAGGTAAGGTTTTCTGTCCAATTTTAGACTTAAGAAAATTGAACAGGTTCATTTAGAAGTTTCATTTTCAAATGTTGACCTTAGCCTTCATTGCTTTCACAACTCTCAATTTAAAGGATGCATATTTTTATCCAGCCAAATGATTGGAAATGCCTTCATTTTGTGATTGCATAAAGACGTTTTCATTACAAGGTCTGACTGAATTACTGGCTGCTAAAGTCTTCTTCACTCAAGGATCTTCTAATTCACATCAGCTTTACAAACCTCCCTTCTTACTGATTTGGAACTCTTTCTGAACACCAGGAAACCAAATCTCTGTCCAACTCAGAGAATTCATTTAATAAGCTCTGTACTGGACTCAGTAGCAAGAAGGGATTTCCTCCCAGAAGAATGCTCTATCTTCATAAACCTATCCATTTCAGAGATTCCACTTTGTCAAACGCAGAAAGTCTTTTTGTTTGGGTTTTATGGCAGTGGCTACTTACGTTACTCTGTTTGCACACCTCAGAGTAATGTCACTGCAGCATTGGATTGCTTAATTTTCCTGAGTCTATCTGGGCATTTTCCAATGTTAGTCACTATTGTGGGGTAAGCATTCCTGTCCCCCATTTGGCTGTGTGCCCCATCCCCTTTAGTTTCAGGAAGAAAATGGCCAAAGTCAATGTGGCTGTTCTCTCTATCAGAACTCTATAGCCTAATGGACAGACTCAATATGGCTGCCCCTTTCCTCTGGGTGATCTGACCCAATGGCCAGAGGCAGTATTTTGGCCCTGGTGTGCAGGGTAGGAAGGCCTAGAGGCTGGTGTCAATAGGATGGTCCTGGTTCTCAAGGCAGCAAGATTTAAGGGCTGAAGCCAATAAAGTGACCCTTTTGGTCAGGCCAGCATAGCCTAATGCCAGAGTCAATAAAGTGACCCAACTCTGTGAGATAATTTGGCCTATTGGCACATTGGGGAAGTAGGGCGCCCCTAGAGGTGTATGGCAGCTCGGGTAGGGGGACTTGGGCCCTCCATGCACCTCTGAACCCCAGCTCAAGGCCCTGGCAGTGATGTGGGTACTCACCACTGAGTCAGTGGGGATCCTTCCAAACACACTGACTGGTTCCCTGATTTCCCCCACTGTAGCAATGATTAAGTCCTTTGCGCTACTTCCTACCCTGTCTTCTGTGTTGATGATCCACAATTCCCCGGGGCCTCCAGGGGCCTTAGCTGCTGCAACTCCTGGCAGGTCTGTCCCATCTCTTGGTTCATCCAATATCCTGGAATCTGTCTGGGGCTCTGCATGTATTAGCTCTGGGATTGGAGCCTGTCGAAGCTCCCTGGAGAGAGCCGACTATCTGCATCCTTTCCTTGCAGCAGCCTGCCCCTACTGAGCTGCTTGACTGCCTCTTGTACCCAGTCTCCAGCTAGAGTGTGCCCAGCAGGTTTGAGGGGGCGTGGCCTCCTTGGTCCACAGGGTAGAGGTAACCCTGGGAGAACCAATGCAAGGCAGGCATGCCCTGTCACAGTCACCATTCCTCATGACATTCTAAATTTATTGATGTAATGGACAGATGGATCAAATGTTCCCAGGGGTGTTTTGTTCAATCCCCTTTGCCAGTTGTCACTAACGTCCAGTGCATCCAAGAAAGAATAGGGAGCTCATCTGGACTGGTTTACAGTTTAAGGCCACTGAGTATCTCAAGAAAGGAACTTACATATAAATGCTTTGGAATTAATAGCCATTTATTGAAAGCTGAGTCTCAGATCTTTTCTTCCTCACGTAAAGAGGAAGATTGTTCAGGTAGCAACATATAAAGCACCATTATGTCAACAAGCAAAGAGGTGTCCTTTCTTCCCTGTTATGTGCTGAGATAGTCAATCCGTGGAACTGGTCCATTCTTCGTAACCCTGGAAGTGCTAGTCACTGTGGCAGCTGAGTAATCACGTCTTAGTGATACCATTTTGACTATAGGGATAGCCAAAAGTAGATGGGATAGGTGTGTGGCCTAGCCACAGGTATAAATTTAGAGCCTTCTGCAGAGCTCCTTCTCAAGCACAGGGAACACAGTGATTGAATGAGCTGCCAAGGTATGGAAAATTTGGCTGAAGAGAGAGTTTGGCTGCAAGAGGAGAAGGCCAAAGGATTATAATAAGTAGAAAGGCATCAAGTCCCAAGAAATTAACTGACAGAAGGGAAATATTCAATACAGCTGACAAACATACCCTAAAAAAATCCACAAGAAAAAAAGATGCAGGCAGAAGACCAGCAGCAACGGGAGGGGGGGGAGGGAAGGGGCTACCTAGTGTATTGCATTGAGTGCAACATGATTACCTGTCTCACAGGCAAGTAGTGTATGTGTACGTGCAGTGCAAGCAACTCATGGCTCTCAGAGACAGAATGTGGGCTCTTGAGGCCAGAGGCTGAACTGGAGGAGCAAAGGGAGACAGTTACATAGAGGAGACTTTCAGAGACTTAGTGGAGCGGTCTCACCTCCTGTCCGGCAGTCTTTAAGTGTTACATAGGCTATAAATAAAAATAATTCATAAAAAAGAAAATCCGTAATATTGTACTAATGGTAGAAAAATTGTAATTTCCAGTTAACATTTTAACTTTGTGTATGTCAAATATAACAACAGAAGCTGTGACATTAGTAGGAATATGTAAATGAGTAAAATTTGGATCCATAGGAATATCTTCTCAGGTTGCAGATATACAATATACATTTATTTTTCTGTAAGTATTCATTTGTCTATATATGGACATTCAACATCTTGACAGATGAAAGGAAACATGACAAAGTCAGTCAGTCCAATGGTGCTTGGCAGTAGTGTGGGAGAAGAGTCTAAGGTGCGAGCAGCAGACCTTCCCACAGTGACTACAGATCCACTCATCAGATGAAGATTGGAGCACACTCTGCTTCCTGGCTCCCCTACAGGCCTCAGTTAGGGCTCTCTGATGACTCTGTGCAATGATTGCACCAGCCTTAACTTGACTTCTCCAGACTGAGCAGTTGTGGGCAGAGCTCTCTCAGTTGTCAGTGGGAATGCTGAATTTCTTCAGACCCTGCTTGACCTTGTCACTGTATCAGAGCTTTGGCCTTTCTCTGCATCGTGAGTAGTTCTTGAGTTGGCCATAGAGCACAAACATCAGCAGATGATCTTGAGGCATGTGCTCCACATGTCCCAGACAGAGAGCCTGAAAGCATCCAGCATAGTCTGCATAGACTGAAGGCTGGTTCTCTCAAGGATCTTATTGTTAGTGATCCATTGGTCCCAAGTGATTCTGCTGATTTTTCTCAGACAGCGAAGGTGGAAGCTGTTCAATTTCCATTCCTGCTTGGAGTACATGACCCAGCTTTCACAGCTGTAAAGGAGGGTACTGAGGACATAAGCCTGATAAATGGACAGCATTATATTCAGGGTTAGCAGCTAGCTGTTCCAGACATGTGAGGTAAGTTTGCCAAAGGTGACAGAGGCTTTGCCGATTCTTGCATCAAGTTCTGTATAAAGGCTAAGTGAGCTGGTTAAAGTTGAGCCAAGATGGCAGAAATGATCAACGTTGTCCAGAGATTTATTATTGATGTAGACTTTAGGTAGGATGTTGGTGCCCTGTGAAATTACGACTCTTTTCTTAATACTAATTACCACACCAAACTTGAGTCATGCATCAGAGAATTTATTCATCATGATTTGCAATTCATCAGGTGAATTAACAACGAATTCAGTATTACCTGCGAAGAGCAGATCCTGCATAGTGAGTTGGGTGACACGCCTTTCATTCTGAAATCGCCTTATGTTAAACAAACTGCTGTCTGTCCTCAATTCAATTTGTATGCCAAACTGATCATTTCCAAAAGTGTACTTAAGAAGAATAGAGAAGAAGATGCCAAAGCTGGTAGATGCTAAGATGCAGCCTTGCTTTATGCCAGTATCAATGCTAAACTCAGGCAATGTTTAATTTTCATACTGAATAGTTGCCTTCATTCCCTTATGGAACTCCTTAAATAGGGAGAGCACTTTTTTTGTGGCAAGCCAATTTTCAACAAGATCTTGTATATGCCGTTCCTGCTAACCATGTTGAAGGCCTTTTGTAGATCAACGTATGCTACATAGAGAGATGCCAGTTGTTCACAGTTTTTTTCCTTGCAACAAGTGCAGTGTGAAGTGCATGTCGGTTGTGGGGTGTCTAGCTCTGAACCCACACTGGCTTTCAGGATACACTCTCTCAGCAAAGACTTGGAGTTATTTCAGCAAGATCCTTGCAAGTAATTTGCTGACCACACTGAGCAGTGTGGTCCATTGGTAGTTGTTGCAGTCTGCTCTGTCCACTCTATTTTTGTGTAAAGTAATTGTTTGCATTTTTCAGATCCTGGGGTATGTGGCTTTCTTCCCAGCATGCACAGAGAAATGCATGAATGTCACTTGCAAGCTTTCTCCCTCCTGCCTTTAGGAGCTCCATAAGTCTCTGATCATTGCCTGCTGCTTTCCCAGGTACAATCCCCTTGATAGTTTTCTCTACATCTTCCAGAGGTGGTATTTGATCCAGCTCCTGCATAGTTGGAAGCTGGAGAATGGCAGCTAAGGCAGTATCACAGAAAATGGCATCCTCTGAGTAGAGTTCTGTGTAATGCTCAGACCATTGGTCAAGTTGTTCTTGTCTGTCAGTCAGGATGGTACCATCTTTTGCTTTCAGGTTTGCAGTCTTTTCACAAATTGGACCAAGTGCCTCTTTGATTCCATCATAGGTACCATGAAGGTCCCCTCTTTCAAAGCAGGTCTGAATCTTCTTGCACAGAGTTTGCCAGTGGCTTTCTGGATTGCAGCCTTAATCTCTTTGAACTGAAGATTTCTGGACTTAGTTTGTTGTTAAAGTAAAATTAGGTGAGCTTGCTTCCCCCTTCCACCTCCCCCCCATGAGTGGGAGCAGCAGATGTTCAGATGTTGTGAATCAGACAGGTTGTTGTTTTTTTTTGTCTCAGAGATATCCTTGGCAGTAGCCAGTGTCTTATTCTTAAAATTATTCCATCTGGTGTCACAATCAGGAGAATCAAGTTGATCATTGTCAAAAACACACTCAAGTGCACATTGAAACTTTGCACAAGTTTCAGAATCCTTCATGTTAGTAATGTTGAGGCAAAGTTTGCTTTTTGGGTTTGCATGATGGATCTTTTTAAGATGTAATTGGAGCTTGGCCCTGACAAGGGCATGGTCCATATCACAATCAGCACTATGCATTGAACGAGCATGTAGTACATCGAATGTTTATGTGATGGATCAAGATGAAGTCAAGCTGATGCCAGTGTCTGGAGCGGCGGTACCTCCATGGGACCTTGCTGTCACTGTTGCCAGCAAAATAGGTATTCAAGACTATTAGAGGCACAAAGTTCAATAACACACTGGCCTTTTTCATTAAGGCTACCTGTGTCATGTTGACCAATGTTCTCTTCCTAATGCTCCCAGTCCTTACCCACACAGGCATTGAAATCACTGAGAACAATGAATCTGTTCCTTACAAGGACCTGCTTGATGATTTGTTCCAGGTGAAAATATAACTCATGTTTTAGCTGTTTAGAGGAGTCAAGTTTTGGTCCATAGATGGACAGAAAAGTCAGGATTTCCAAGTTCGTATTCACATCCAGCTGCATTAGCCTCTCATTAATAAATACCAGAGAGGTACATGCTTTAAGGACAGGCTTCTTGACAGCAAATCTGACACATTTGTCTAACATTCTAAGAAATACCAGCATTCTATGTACTGAGTAACTCTTTGTGAGGAGAAAAGTCAGAAAAGTCTGTAATTAGAGAGGTAGATATAGAGATTATGGCATTTTTCTTGTTGACTAGTAACTTGTGGTGGAAACTGCACTGAGCAATAGGATTGCATCTTCTAGGTTTTCTCCTTCACCATTAAATAAAATTGGCATTGAAAAACTGGTTTTGAATTTGAAGGACTAAACATAAGAGACAGAAAGCAAAAAAGAACTAACTAGGAGAATAAGAGGAGGAGAAAAAGAATAAACAAAGCAGAAAAAGACTTTTAAGGGAATAGATGACTTTGGACACTATTGAAAAGGATCAGATGAAAACTTGATGAAAGGGAGTTTGAAAGAGAAGGAGAAAAGACTGAGGTTTTCTTTTTCTGTCTTAATTTTAGAAACTGCCATAACCTGAGGCAAACAGTTGAACATTGCAAAGCACAGCCAATCATCCATTTTACTGAAGTGATTTCCACCTGAAAGGGATGGAAATTAGAAAATGAAAAGTTGAAATAAAAAGAATACATTGGGAATACTGTGCCAGAATGGGTGTATTTAAAACTCTAGTTTAGTAAATCCAACTGAGATTCACCATCTGGTAGCAATAGTGGCAAAAGAAATCCCCAGTATTTTACTAGGAACAGTGGGTGAATTGTGCTTTAAAAAATCCTGTTTTATAAAGCATGCTATACATCACTAAAACATCCAGTTGCATTTCTTTCATTCATTTTCTACGTAAATTCACTTGACTTAATAAAATGTGGTTAAAAAAACATATACATGTTCTGTTAACAATTAGTGTTTACATCTAGAAGTGAGTGGTAAACCTACACGAGGTCCTTTGCGACATAAACAGCTGCATAGAACCCAAGAAGTGCCCTATCTTTTGGTAGACCCCACATCACATGCAGCACTCATGTCCAATCCACCAAGCAAGATGTCATTACCTGTTCCTTATTTTCAGTACCCATTTAATTCCCAGTATAAATAGAAGCAAGTCCCCATTTGGAGAGTTAAGCTTTGGATCAACTTCTAGCTTCCCAGCTGTGTGTCAAGGACACAGCCTCAAAAACAGGGAGGAAGATGTTTCCAAAGGTGGGGGAAGTTCATGGGCTGATTTTAATTGTGTAGAGATGGAGGAAAGAGGACTGTGTTATTGTTGGGAGGGATCTAAATAAAGATTCACACATAGTTTAGTTTACTGAAGGCCCCACAAAAGCTTGCAACATCCCTGTATTGCAATTATTTTTAATAAATATTATTT
Organism: Emydura macquarii macquarii; assembly: GCF_026122565.2. Classification (NCBI taxonomy): domain Eukaryota; kingdom Metazoa; phylum Chordata; order Testudines; family Chelidae; genus Emydura; species Emydura macquarii. The sequence continues at coordinate 4,673,486 of NW_027131500.1, read as the reverse complement.
TGGTGTAGAAAACATTACAAAGCACAATGCATCTGCTCCACAAATCAGGATTGCTCATCCATTTTCTATTAGACAGGAACTTTTATGCTAGGTATAGGAGGAATGGACCCAGCCACATATCCAGAGTCTGAGTACTATCTCAGTCTAGAGCTACTTTCAGCTTTCCCAAGCACTCATTTCTTTTGCTTTCTGGGCTTTTTTAATTTACTATCCATTTCCAGGATCCAGCCCCGCCCGCTGATCCTTCTGTGAACTTCCCCATGGACTCAACCTCCTCATTCATTTAGATGAAAACTACATTGAGCCTCAGAGAAAACACTAAAAGTATAGATAAAATGGCTAAGTCAAAAATTACAGCTAAAAGTGCAATATTTCCTTTTTCGCCTCTTCTGAAGAAAGTGAGAAATCCTTGGAATATTCATTGATATCAACCCAGGTGAGCATTTCCAGGAGAACAAAACTGATTCCCTAATATCTGTTCATGATGTGTGTTAAATTGGAAGTGGAAAATGAGGAGCAATATTCCCTTAAATGAAAAAGCTCAAGGATGATTTTTCAGTGTTCTAGTGTGTCTAAATGGAAGCATCCTTTATGACCTTATCCACAGCATCTCCAGTCATTGGCAGTAGAAGGGGTGCAATAGGCTGCAATAGATCCTAAAGGACTGTCACCCTCCTAAGATCACAGTGAAATACTTCTGGCTACTGTGGAAGAAAGTAAAGAAAATTAACAGTATCATAAATAATACTGAAAACTGAAGGAGACTGAAGGAATTAAATTTCTTTTTGCTCCCCTTAGGTTTAGCCTCAGCCTTTAGCATGTTTGAAAAATATTTCACCTACGTAAGTGATGCCCTTCCAGTGAGAACAGTAGTTTTCAAAAGAAGTTTTTTCTATCAAAAAAAAAAAAAAAAAGCTCCTAATCAAGAGCTGACCTCTGAGCTGTGAAGATATGCATGCAGGGGTCTTATAACTATATTACTTCTGAGATGACAGCGTGAGTATTTGAGCAGACTGGCTCAGCTGCCAAAATCTGAACCTTGCTGAATAGGAATTCAGTGCAGTATATTTTCCAGATGTGGCTTTCATTTTGGGATGGAACCCAAGAGAGACACTACCCATGTTTCCCTGCAACCAGATATGAGCCATCAAAGCTTTTGTGTCATAGATGCAGCCCTAGATGTTTGCCTTTCTTACTCCTCTCCCTCCTTCTAATCATTTGGGTTAATAGGAAAGTCAAAAAACTTGTGCCAAAATAATTCTCATAATTCTCATCTGGCCAAGGAGACACTGGATTCCATGTTTACTAGAGGTGGCAGCTTGCCCCTTGGATAACTGTGTGTTTAGAAATACTCGTTCAGGGTCCATTCTACCATAAATATATGGCTACTTTGAGAATCTCATTCACCTTAAATCAAGAAAAGATTCAATACTAATATTAAATAGGAAGGTTTGAGGAAAAAGTTTTCTTTGTCTGTCAAAACGGTAATATAAATTCTCTTTGTGCCTCATAATATTATATTTTAGAATGTCTTCACAATGTCATTTTAAGATTAGAACTCATTCCTCAATTTAGTTGACTCGAAAAATAAACTGTGAATCACGCAGGAAGATAAAGTATCCTGACCACATTCTCTTATATTTTGCATTTTGTGAAAACCACCTACCACCTGGCCTTCCAGTGAACGACCATTTATGTTTCTATCTTCATCCGTTTCTGAGTTGTGTGAGCCCAAAAATTCCACTTGGAACATATAATGATAATAAATATCTAGTTCTTATCTCAGAAAATTAGTGTCTCCTCCCAATTTCATAATTCCAAAACAGCTGAACCAACTATCTTTAAAGAGAAAAATAATCTTTGGGATGTAGTCCAGTGCTGAAAATTTCAACTGAAATTGATTGTTTTGAGAAACTTATGAGCAAATGAAAAAGACTTAGCATTTAAGTGTGAACTCAGTCCTAAACTACATTGGATGCTACTGTTGACCACAGGATATGCATACAGAAAGAAAATTACAGAATTAGTTATGTGTTTTCAAGGAATTAAGTGTTGAAGATCTAATCTGAAACATTAAAATGATAGGAATTGAAATATGAGAATCCCTAAATCACCATACAGGAAGACAATGTGAGGCAGGTGAGCCAAGGCTGTGATGAGGGATGCAAAGGAGTTTAAAGAAAAGACAATATAAAAATACAACATTTTGCAAGGCACACAATGCATTTGTTAGAAGATAAGGACAATAAATAGTAATCACTGCAATTCTGTAAATTTAAACATAATCTAAACATAACCTTACTTCTAAGAAAAAACTTCATTTGGTCCTTCTAATAAAGATTCTTGTTATGGATAGGAAATAACAGAATCACAGGTGAAAACATTTAGTTGAGCACTATTAAATCAGTTCAGACAAAAAAGGAAGCGGCAGATTTATCATGTTGCTGTTAAACACTTTGTAGTAAGGCGCATTAACACCTTATGTGAAAAAGGTGGACAGCGCAAAGCAAGGGTACTGCAATGGTCATGGACATTCTTGTCTGTCCCACATGTAACTGTTTGCAGTTCTTGCATTGGTTTGGCCTTGAACGTATGTGTGTGTTAACTGCAGTGCTATTAGGAATAAAAACAAGTAAATACGTATCTTCGTCAGTAATGTGAGCAGAAATAAGAATGATTAGACACTGGAAGCAAAACCATTTACATAGTCACTTTGCAGAGTTGTTCCAGTGTACTTAATGTCAATCTTGAAAAAGAAAGAGGAGAGTAAGATACACTGATTTGACTATTAGCTCCTGTATGAATGGGCTTAAAGCAAACAATTGCCAATTAGGAAAAATCAGAAATGTATTTAAAGGTAGTGATGGACAAGGTTGGATTTAAAAAGCTGTTTTACTGTCTCTCATGTGTGAAGCTTTTATTCTTTCCTTTGAGGATATTTAATTGGCCTGGTATGATTCCCATTGGGATTCTTTAATATAATTTACTCTGCTGAGAAAAAAACAAAAAAATTCCACCAAGAGAGCCCATTGAGAGCAGCTGATAACCTAATAATGGAATATCCCCTTGGGTGCCATTCACATGGTTCTTTGGGTAAAGGCCCTAAGGCAATGAGGTGGCTGCAAGCTATTCCCCCAGCTGATTTTTGATGAAACATCTTGTTTATAGACAATACTATGCACAGAGAGGCTCACCAGCTGTAGAAAATTCACACAATCTGATTGAACAAAGCCATATTTCTCAGAGTGTAAATAAACTAATTCAAGACTGCTAGCAAATCTGGAGCCCTCCAGATGGCCCCAACAGATTTCAACAATGAAATATTCTATTCTTCATAGCTTTTACATTTCTGCCATGTGCCATATTTACACTGGTACTTTGTGTTGTGCATATGTGTGTGTAAATAAATATAACCATATTGAATACTTGCTTGCAGTAGAAAGGTTATTATCAGCATGAGTTTGGGATGGCATTTCTCAGGAATATTAAAGTCATAGATGAGAGAATGCGCAGAACCTACCACATAGGTCTCTAATTTTATTTGGGACCATTAGGAATGACTATAATACAAATAATAATTAATAACAACCAAGCATAATGGCAGATCCTGAGCTTTTTTACAGCTTTATTGAGCACAGAGACTGCTCTCTGCTAGCACGTCCTGAGGTGCTATCCATCCCAATAGGACAAGTCATGACTCTGCCCCCATTCTGTATGGCCTGCTGAGCTGTTCAGCCACAGATACAACACACAGGGCAACCTCCTACAAGATGATATAGCAGATACTCTCTCCCTTCATATTAGGCAGCTCCAGTGCCTCCTGGCACATCCCCTGCGGTGGCATGGCTAGGCATCACTTCAGCACAGGTCTGTTTCTTAATGGCTCTATCTAAAATAGCTTTTCCATACTCAAAGTTGTGACTGCATGGTCTGATATTTTGGGACCTTCCAAGGTTAGAAAAAGAACCTGCTCTCCAGAAAGGTAAGGAGGAGTGTTTGGCATCTGACCTTCAGAATGTCACCAGGGAAGGACTGAATGTAGCCAGTCCTATATTGTAGACTTGTGTAACGTGATGTAGTGAAGGGAAGAAGGAAACCCTGGCAGTTTAAAGAATTGTGTGAAGCTGCCCAGAGTTTGTGATAGAAGTACCTTAAGGAATGTTTTGTCTTATGCCCACAGTCACCCGTGTGGGACTATGTGTTGGTGCACCAATCTTCCTACAAATAAATCATAAAGCTAACCCCACTAGAGACATTTGATTGTTTCTATAGGTTACAAACAGGTCGCCTTGGATCTTTCAGCAATACCTCAGTGAATCCCCCATAGGAAAGCATCCTACAGCAGTCTCACTGCAACAAATATTTTCTAACTTCCTTAGTTATCCTGACCAAGTAATGCTGTCTGCACTCTTGAAGCAACAAAGGAGAGGTAAAGTCCCCTTACATTACCAATATACTTTAAAGTGGGCAGAAACAGAACTTATATTCACTTTAAGACGCCTTTAAACAGCCAGAATAGTTTAAAGGGTCCTTATATGAATGAGAATCGGTCCCAAAATGTCCTACAACAGGAAGCCATCTAGCAGACCGAGTTCAGGTTTCCCATCAATGATTGTAGTCAGCTTGGGGAGACCTTTCTGTAAACTTACACAACTTCAGACCATTTATATTTTTTTGCTGAGATCCTCTCAGTGCTCTAGACAGTTAAATGAGGGACCTTTTGGGAACCCTAGTCTACTTGTTGGGCTTGGGAAGGTTGGTGGCAGGTATTGATAAGCCTTTGACCCTTGAAAAGCACAAAGGGAAAAGCACATATTTTGGTATCGATATTTAGTATTTTTTAATACCTACATGTCCTCACTATGTGTATGATGGATAATAAAGCATACCTCATCAAACATAATTCTGAAATAGTTTACTGATCTACACTTTCAACTGAGATGGATGGTTCATTAACCTGAATTCACTAGGTGTATTTTTGGGCAAGGTTCTCCAGAGGATACCTGCAGTTGAGGTATTGGCAGGATCTGAAAATGTCAGTTATCTTGCTTTGCTTTATCTCGCTTTATCATTTCTGTAGCACCATGTGTGGCATGTTCAGGTCATGACCTGAATTCCTTTGACATATGTACCTGAAAGGAATAATCACAGCAAATATGAAAATCTAAAGAAAAACCCTTCCTCTCCTTTTGGATGGCAGTACTACCTACTTAGTTGGGCACAATGCTTTATCCTACAATGGCATTGTCCTTTTGATCAACCTTTGCCTCTGAGGTATTGCTAACCAGGCAATTCTTCTCGAAAAAACTTCTTCTTGAATCCAGCCTTCCTTTTCTGAGACTGGCAAACAAATTCTCCATTTTCATATCCACACTCTCAATGACAGCTCTTTCTCTCCTATAAACATAAACATTTCAGTTTTTTTTCAATTTCTTTGTTAATTTATCATTTTTGTCTTTAATTAACAGTTTGATTTCAAGGATCAATTTTTCTTTTCTTCCATTCTGTATTTAATGTTATCTCCAAATTATGTCCTATCCTTTCAATGTTTAAATGTAAGCATTGTGTTTCAAACAGTCACTTTAATGTAACTACAATCTATGCAATTTTGCATCATTTGTATATGTAAGCAAGGTCTGAGTGTCGGAGTAAAGGGGGGCACATCATTTGCATGGGCTTTGTATCTGCATGAGTACAATTAAGTACTTAGCATAATTTACCTAGGTGCGGAGCATAATGGGAAATGGTTAGCAGGGCTGGGTTTGGGTTACAAACCACTTTTGTGTTAACTGCTGGGGTAATGAAATGTTGTCCTTCAATTGTATGAACAGATGTCAGCAAAACTGTGCTTAGTCTGTTATGATAGAACACTTCACCCTAAACTAGGCAGAGCTCCCCAAGGGTGGCAGGCCGATGTTTCAGCCTGGAAAAGGGGGAGGTAGAGGAGTCTCCTATTGGGATTGCAGGGGCCAAGCGAAAGGGCTGCCCCAGGCAGGGAGTGACTCTCACCTCCCATTGTTAAAAGGTAGACTTAATGACTCACCTTAGAGTCTTTTGTCTCTTGAAAGCAGGGACATTTCCTGTATGACAGCAGAAGGTTTACCTAGGAGCTGAAATCACTAAGAGCTGAAATCATTAGGAGCTGAAATCACTAAGAGCTGAACTTTGCCTGACCACTAACAGAGCAGCAGAGGGGGCCTGGACAGGCCTGTGTTGGACTGGTGCGGCATACGGGGCGGAGCCACACCTGAGAGGTGGATATTGCAACTACGACGGTCAGTACAAGGGCAAGAAGGAAGGGAGAGGCGCAGGACACGCCCTGTACTCTGGGATGGGTTTGGGCTCATTGAGTTCATGAACTCTGTTTGCACTGTTTCCCAAACCAGTGCAGTGTTGTCTCTGTTTTGCTATTAAAAGGTTTCTTTCTACACTCAGACTCTGTGCTTGCGAGAGGGGAAGTATTGCCCTTTGGAGGGCACCCAGGGGATAGTGTGTAATTTCCCAGGTGACTGGGTGGGGGCTCGAGCCAGTTTGGTGTTGTATCATTGAGAGGGACCCCTAGATATAGAACCCGGCCCTTGCTGCTGCCGACTTGGTCTGGCAGAAGGGTTACATATAGATTTTATATGGTTCTTACTACAGTGAGGAGCACAGTATATCTGAATACCTTCCAGTAGTGTGTTAAACAATGTGACTACGCATCTGTCATGTGTTGTTGTAAAGTGTGTAGTGGAGTGTCTTGGTTTGGTAGTGTGATTTATTGGTTTTTCATTTTTTATGTATAAAGATATATTATGATAGGTATGGTGAACAAGCTTATTTATTTGGCATCTGTTACATTTTCACTTTCAATAGATTGATGGTAGCCTTAATGTGTAAAGACTCCACAATGTAAAATTTACACTATGGAATGTTTTACTATTTCAGCTAGTCTCTTAACATGCATTTTGGCTTCTCCCATCGCCAAATATTCAGCACCAAGAGGCTTGTCCTCTATTATTACACGTTTCTAATGTAGATTTGTCTGTAATATAGTTATCCAGGATATAAAATGTAGTACATATAACTAATCACAGAACTATATATAATATACACACACACTTCCCCACCATCTTTCTTTTTCACTGTCATGAATTCTCTTTCAGCATACACGCTTGCCCAATTTATCTGTTTATGTACAACTAAGTCATCCATCACACTTTTTCCTTAGAGCTACTGAATATGTTTATCTAGCTCAAAGTTCATGTATTCCGAATCCACTACACCAACGCACACATGAAATACAGAAACTAATTTACTGCATGTATGGTTAGATGTATTTATATCTTAATGTATATTTTCCCTGACATAAGATATCTAGCATTATTTTTCATCATTAATGGAAATATATATCTGTTTCAACTTACACTGGAGAATATGTCTGACAGCTGCTGTTGGGAATCCTCTTCCTTTATCCATAAGCTTCTTTAAATAAGATGCGTTAGTCTTATTGCCTAATCTTGTGTAATGTTTTTGTGTCTGTGCTGGGAACTAACTCTTGTACTTGGATGTCCTGCTCCTTCTTTTAAGAACATATTCTTCCAAACATAGTGTTAACTTCTTGTTAATCATAGGAAAGCAAAACCAAAAAAGAAACACACACAAAAATGCAGCCAGTCAGGAACAAAAATAAGTTTCAAGTCAAGATGAGCAAGTACTGTGTGGTTTCATTGTCACATGTGAGAAGAAAGGCAAGATGCAAGAGATATGGTTTAATTTGTTCACAGGTTTATTAATTTCACTCGTCTGGCAATAACTAATAGTGCAGGTCATGATCTTTTCCTTAAACTGCTGTCAGTCACACTCCTCCACAGCTGGTCCCAGCCCAGGCAAGGAATACACTGACACACCTCTTATAAGAGTTAAGGGACTGGGAAAAGAGATTGCCTCCTCCCTTTACCAGATATTAGGAGCACCAACCTCATTCCCCAGCTTTTTTAGGGGATGCTTTCCCCTAACTCCACTTCCAATTATTAGGGAACTGAACTCCCTTGGAACGAGTACCTGAACTGGATACCTGACACCAGCAGGTGCCAGCAATACTGTGGGATCTCATTGTACTGAAGCAGGCTCACTTCTCTGTGTAAATTGTGTCTTATTCAGAACTAATCCATTATTGACAGTATTATTTCAATATGAATTCATGCTAATTGCATGTATGATTATAAATGTGAACCACAAATATATTCTAATCTGAAACCAGTAGAAATGGAGTAATTCTGTTTATGTAATTGTGGTTGCTCTGTATTGAAATAATAATCAGGGCATACTATTTTTGTTTTGTAACTGTATACTTTGCTCTTTATTTTACCTTTTTTGCGGTAAAATTAACAATAATACCGCCAATGGGAGTAAAATAGACTTCCAGTGTACTTTTTTCACAATTACAGAGAAAGTATTTCAGAGGTAGCACAATGCCAAACACTAACAAATAGAAATTTGGGGCAAATATATATATACAGTATTATGAATGCTGAAGCTAACAAGGCGTATGTATTGGTAAGTTATTAATAATGCTTGAAGGCCTTTAGGATATTTTAAAATAATACCTCACTGGATTAAATAAACCAAATGAAAATTATTCAGATTGTTTTACAGAAGAACAATGATCTGATATATTCAAATGTATTAATTATATGCAGGGGATAGTGAGGACTAAATGGAGTCATGAGTATAAGACAAAAGAGAGAGAATTCGGGACAAAAGGGGTCCAGATACAGTCCACATATCATAACATGAAAAGTAGCTATATATCCTGAACACCATTGTAATCCTATATTTCTAGGAATGCGGATTGTATTTATTAAAAAAAACCCTGGAAAATATCAGATTTACATACAAAGTTCTCTCTCAAGACTTATTTAGATAACTCAACATTTTGTTTGTAATGATTTCATGTAATAGAATTTTTTTTTAAATACAGGACAATACTGTATTTTTAGCATTTAATGATGTTGTGACTTCAAACTTATTCTGGCCCCATATTTCTTAACTGAGAGTATTTTAATTGAGTGTTTTTTATTATATTTCCTTTGCAACTGTGATAATGCTGTAAATTTATCATAAAAACAAAAAAAAAGAAAGTCCCTTAAAAATTTTTCCGGTGCTATTTCTTCCAACATATTCTTCTATTTTTGTCTTCAGTCTCTGGATTATTTCAAATGAATGTATTATTGTATATATTTTTATATATTTGAGTGTTTGCGTCCTTGACATTAAAAATCCAATTTTTCTGGTATGAGCAATTGTTTGTAGATAGAATAAATTTTTCAAAAGAAATTTAGGCAACTCAATGTGATTTAAACACCTAAATTACACAGGGGTATTTGAAAATTTTATCCATGGACCCCTTATTGTTAAATATTTGCTGAAAATATTATGGGGAGTACATCTGAAATATAAAGAAACTTTGTCAATGAATTCATTTTAAAAAAATTCCCTGCCCTCCCCACAATACTTAATGGAAATTTATCCCATCTTTCTAAATCAGCTATTTCATTGGTTATACATTTAGAGTTATCCTTATGTCTTTCAGTTTATTTATCATTAGAGATTAGATAGTTAGATGCCACAGACACTATTAATGACTCTAATCCCCATAGTATGCTTTGTAGGAACCCTGCCAGATTTAGGTAACCTCTGAATTTTTTCCCAGTGTATTAGAGGCAGAGTTGTAGTTGTATATTTTCCATTATATGACCCTGTTTCCAGGTGTTTATAACTTTACCAAAGTTAACCTTCCAGCTGTCTGCCTCAAACTCTCTCTCAAGCCCATTTACTCCTATCTTCAGCTCAGAGCATTCCTTCCTTTTCTTCTCCCACCCCCTTCTGCTCCTACCTCTCCACCTCAATCTGCCCTTCTTTCCCTCACTGCTTCCCACTCTTACACATTATAGTGAGGCAGATTCCTCCATCTCCATGTTTGCTAGACATGAGCAGGGGGAGCTCTGAGAGCAAAGGAGACACAGTTTCCCTGTTCAGTTCCCTGGTCAATGTCACACAGACTCCAGGCAGGTGGGAGGAGTAATTGATGGAAAAACTTGTTTAGCCCTTGCAGCCTTGGGCAGGAGCATGCCCACAGGAGACGAAATCATTCAAGATTTAACAAAGACATCTAGCTCAGCCAAATTTGAGTGGATTTTTATAAGAAGTGCAAAAGGCAGCTCTATCAGGTGATCTCCTACCAAATTTTAAGTCCCCACTCCCAAGTGTAGCGGCATTTAGAGCTTATCAGCAAAATGCATGTAAAAATTTTTCAACATGAGAAAAACATATTTTCCCCTAACTGTGGACTCATAAGCAGCTGCACCATTTTGGCTGAAAGTTGCACACACAAAAATGAATTCCAGTCTCATGCAGGTATCCTGCATGAAAAATATCAGCCCAGACAATTGAAATTTGGTAAATGTATAAGCAACGGAAAACAAGATTTTTATAATGAAAAGTCTTAGGCAACCTTAAATATAGGTATCACTGCCAGCCCTGCCTATAATTTTAAATATTTCTTTTGTGTATGTTTATATCAACATTCATTTCAATTTTATCTTAATTGTATGTGGCTGCAATTGCCAGGCATTCCAAAGCCATCTCAAATAATATCTTGAGACAATGTGCAGACTTGCCACATGCCTTTTTTCAGTTTGAAATTAAAAGAAATTAAACTATTCATAATTATATCACATGTTCTTCAGTATTTGCGAAAAGTAGTTGTATTTACTGGAAAAAGCCATAGCAAATTCTGATTTTCTAATGTGTAAAACAAATATTTTCTGTCTTTTAAAGAAAGTGTTGTCTTGCCTCTGAAAAAAGTTGAGATAGTCAAAAATAATTGCAGGGAAGCTAGTTCTAAATGAATCCTCCTTGATTAGAATGGATCAAGTTTGGCATAATATCACTAAATCTATAAGCAAGGGCTCTGATAAGAACCTTACCGTGTATGTTAATTATAGAAAAGAGTCAATAATCTGTACAAAATTCAGGGTCTTTAGCTGCCTGAGAATCAGTACAATAAAAGTAATTCTTAGTTTAGGGATTGGAATGTTCCAATTAAAAACTGATAACTAAATAAAAAGCAACAAAAGTGTTGTTTGGTCTATATGATATTCCTTATTAAAATCTATGGGAAAATAATCTAATCTCAGGCATTTACCATTTGCATTGAATTAATCTCTTCCTTTAGCTCATCACCAGATGAATCTTTCTTCAAATTGGCCTGCTAATCCTCCTCCAGTTTTGGAAACAGACTTTATTTTTTCTAAAAGTAATTTAATGTTACAAATGTTACAAATACATTTTTTATAATCTCTTAAAGGTCTAATTTATTTTTTTACTGGATATTTTAATAGCATCCTACAAGGTTTTTTAGACCAATTTATTTAATTTGGCTCTGCTTGAGTTTATATGAGAATTATTTCTCTCCCAGCATTTTTGCTTTCAGTGATATAAAGAAAGTGTGCTATAGTATTGTGTACTTTATTGACCTAATGTTTCACCTATGTGAACCTCATCATGTTGGTTTAATCTGATGTCAGAGTTACATGTGATTTTTAGGTCTAAAGATGCAAAGTGCACTAACTACATTAGTGTTTATTTCAGATTTAAATAGGAAGTCATTATAGTAACCATCTAGTAGAGATTTAAAATTATTTGTGTTTCTGAAGAATGGTCATTTTGAGTTTTCTTATTACTAGATGAGGGTCTGATACAAAATTTGTTAAAGGCAATGAAACTTTCCATCAACTTTGGAATGGGCATTAGATTAGTATTTAAGGCTATAGTTTCTTTGTCGTTTGCAATCATACTTACTTATATTCAGCATCCAAGTAAATGTAATCATATTTCTTCCAAAGTCACCAAATATCTTCCTATATATGGAGCTTCACATTGTATCATTCTAAAAAGTAAAAGATTCATTCTATTTCTTTCGCTCCCTCTCCCTCTCCCCCGCCCACAAGGACTGCACACAATTTTGAAAGCCATTCAATATGGATCTTTTTATGTTCATTTTATTCATGCAAGTATGTTTCCATGGATACAACTATGAAGCTCATTTCTGCTGCAATTTCAGTAAAAGTCATCTGTGTACATCAACACCACCACAAATCAACTTTTCTGCATGTGGCAACAACCTTAGGTGATTCAATCAGCGGTTATCTCTGAAGATCATTTCTGTGTTTGAATTTTGCTATCTATCCTCTTCTTCTTAGTAGAATATAAAAGTGCAAATTTAGCATATAAGAACATTATCTGTAAAAAATAGATTTTCTTTAGTGATGATTTTTCTTTTTGAAAAAATATGACAATCATATCAACATTTATGACACACCCCTTCTCACCACTTATGTGCCTCCACAAACTAGTGAAGGAGCTGTTTTGTACATATGTCTGTGCACTTGTGAACATATATGTATTGTACATCCATCCTTGTAGAATGACACACTAACACATTATTTCATCCTTAGTGTATATAAAGAGAATTAGAATTACTTTATTAAAATTGTTTCTTGTAAATCTACAAGCCATTTAAAATGAAAGTATACTTAAAAGAGTAAAACTGCAATTATTTTTGGAGATTAAATGAAAATCCAGTACAAACCAAGATAAGCAAAGATCGCAGGACTGAACACAAAGGAATGTGGTCTCAAAGATAAACACAGGAAAAAATTATGTTTAACACAAATATGGGGAAAATATAGGAACCAATTTTAAAATGGTTATGAAAGGTATCTGCTTGGGTCATCCGATCCATTCCAATATGATGCGGTGAATCTCTGAATAGAACATCTTCAGAAGAATGATAGCTTATTATAAAAAGCAAATTCCTCCTTTGCTTAAAAAGCAAACAACAAAACATTTCTCCTTCCTACCTACGTGCTGCAAATGGTAGGGCACTTAACAAAAAGTGTAGAAGTTGTAGAAAGTGAAACTTGAACAGTAAATCATGAAAACATCTGACATGGGCTTGGTCTCTCAAAGAAAGGGGAAAACAAAGATTTAAGAAAGGAAACAAATCTGGAAAAATCTGTATGTTGGTCATGCCACAAAAAGAAGAGAGGGAAGATACTCAATATTTCTTATATACTGAAGAACAATGAATGGTACGTTGACCCTTGAACATAAACAATGTGACATATGTATGCAATTATTTTCTATAGTTTTAGCTGTAATGAGAAATGAAATAGTAACTTCATTAGTTTTAGCTACAGTAAGGAAAGTTTTAGATGGACAAATGATACAAAAGAATTTATTTTTTCTAACCACACACTTCTCGAACGGTGTCTGTCATGAATTTTTACGACACTCTGACATCTGAAAATGGAGTTTCATACTTGTAGCATACCAATGAGAGAGCCCTGTCTTCAGTTGTTATGTCTAAGGCCTACTGTACACAAGAAAATTAGGTTGGCGTAACTACATCTTTCAGATGTGTGAAAAATCTACAGCCCTGAGTAGCATAGTTAATCCAGCCTAAATCGCCATGTAGGCAGCACTAGGTCAACAGAAGAATTCTTCCCTTGACATAGCTACTGTCTCTTGAGGAGGTGGATTACATACGCTGATGGGAGGGATGCCTGTGTAGGTAGTGTCTACACTGAAGTTCTGCAGTGGCACAGCTGTGCTGCTATAGCATTTTAAGCCCTAACACCATTGTTCCTGAGAAGTGCTGCTCTCATAGAGACCCAGATTCAATGGGACTGACTAATCACATGCTTAAAGTTAGACACATGCTTAAATATGTTACTAAATTAGGACCCGAGACCTAGAAATGTAATCAAATTAAAGAGCAAAAAAGTCTTTAAATTATTAAAATGTCTGCCAATATTCTTTTATATTCTTGTTTTTTGCTCTGTCATGCAGGAGTAAGATCAGACCAAAGCCTAGTTAATACCTTATTTGGAAGATATTTCTGTTAAATGTGAATTAAGTCTTGTAATTTCTCATTTTACTTGGATTATTAAAACATCAGTCATTTGATTTTTCACAAAAATAAATTTATAGCTGGTGCAAATTGACATGGATTTGAAAGGAACTAAGACAATTTATTTCAGCTGAAGATCTGTCCCCAAACTTGCACAAATTATCACACAATTTACTATCACTGGAAGGGAATGGTACTTTTAAATTTAAAGGGTAGAAATTATGGCTATGCTTTCAGCAGACCACTAATCACTTCCAAAAATGCATACAAGATTAATTATAGCTACATTACAATTGTCAATTTAAAAAAAAATCATGATCTATTAATGCTTTTGGTGGATTGCTAAGGTAGCCACATATAGTCTATACCTATTAGTAAGTATTACTGGCAAACAAAATGTATATATCATATATGGCCACATTCTCAGTTACTATAAATCAATGTAGATCCACTGACTTCCTCACCTGAGGATGGACCATGTGCATTTAGATTTGTATTCATCCCAATTAAATATAGCAGGTGATGATTTCATGGTTAACCTGAGTCAAGATTTTTAAAAACCAGTCGTATAATGTTAAACTCATAAATTCTACTGATGTAAATAGAAACCACTGAGTGCTCAGGCCACCTATTTAGAAACCTAAAAATGGATTTAGGACCTTAACTTTAGGCACCCAGTTTTGAAAATTCTTAGCAATGGCAACATGTTACCACAAGTTCTATTGGATTGGGCCACATTCAAAAGCTCGAGGCACACTTATTATGTTAATAAATACAAGAAATATAGTACTCTCCTCATATAAAAGAAATGATTAATAACTATCTCCAGCACACTGTGGAAGGCTGTAGTAATCCAATTCTTTAAGTCTTTTGCTTGACAAAAGTCAGACATGTTGCTCTTTCTAAAAGCTAAAAGTACTGGGATTCAATAGTACAAGATCTCAGAATCAGAGCTCTCTCCTGCAAGGTGATGGGTGCTTCCTGCAAGGTGCTGAGTGTACTCAGTGTCTTTTGAAGATTACAAAGAGAGCACCTGGCATATTGAAGGACTAAGTCCTGGGTGGGACAAATCTTGCTTACTAGAACTGATCAGGAATTTTCCATCAAAATATTTAGTCTCTGGAAAATGCATCTTGCATAAAATTATAATTTTCCACAGGAAAATTTCAATGTTGCTGGAATTTTTCATTTTTTTCCTTGGGAAAATCAACATGAACTATTTTGGTTTTTATCAGGTTGACTCAAATTGCCTAAAAGCATAGGTTTATTAAACTGAATTGAAACTCTTTGATCTGGATCAGTTCAAAGTTGATCTGTTTCTGCCTGAGTTGCTGCAGTGCCTCATAGGAGTTGTAGCTTGGGTGCGTCCTGCCCCCATTCTCCACAGAATCCCTGGTTGGACTAGATCTCCCTTGATGTACTGTGGTTATCCCTCTGGCCTTACCAGGGCATTCCATCATAGGAGTCCAAGGACCTCAGTGAATCATGGTAGATGTAGTCAGGCGAGGGAGAGAATGTGGCATGGGTCATTTCAGGCAGATACTCTTCAATATCAAATAATTTTTATGAAATGTTTTAATTCAGTTCAACTAACAGAAATGAAATGTTTTTATCTGGGAACACCAAAGCATTGTATTTGGATCAAAAATATCAAAATGAAGCTTTAGAAACTTCCATTAGAATTTTTTCAGAACTTTCCGACAGGATGGAGATTCTGATTTTTTGACCAATATTACTGATTATCTTTAAATCTTTCATTCTTTGGATATGACCAGGAAAAATCATATGAGGGTAAGCAAGGGTTGCCTCAATATACATACTGAAATGCACATTTAAGATTTGTAAGACGGTTTTGAGTTCATGGGTGTCTGTGAAATGTATACAACATTCTGTTATTTGACCAAATACTAAGAAAAATACAAACAGAAAACACCCAGAGCACTTAAAGAACATTAAAAATATTTTATGGTTGTGGAATCATAGAAGATTAGGGTTGGAATTGACCTCAGGAGGTCATGTAGTCCAACCCCCTGCTCAAAGCAGGACCAAACCCAACTAAATCATCCCAGCCAGGACTTTATCAAGCGAGGCCTTAAATACAGTATCTATATTGTGTATCTACACAAAATAAAAGTATAACAAAGAGGATATTTGTAGTTTCTGAAAAATTCAAACAAAACAAGAAGTGGCAACAAATGTATATCTCTGTTTTATTTAAATAGAAAAAAGCATCCAAAATAATTGTAACCAGAAGGTGAATAGTACTGACTTTAAAGCTTTCATCTAGATGTAATGTAATTCCTTATAACAAACAATGCAATATTCAAACTTTTTATTCATATTTTGTTTTTATTTGAAAACCAGACACACTTTATTCACTTTATTCTATTATAGCAGTCAAGCTTATGGATAATATTGTAAGAGTACATTTATTTCATGGATCAAATCCTCTTAGACATTAAGGAATATTGAAAATCCTCATTCAACTTTTATCAAAGAAATTTATGTAATCCTGTTTATTTGACTAATAGGTTAGATTTTGCTTTCCCTGACTTTCTGAGCATTTAAATACATAAACTCTAAGTTATGTTAATGCTGCCTTGTACATGGAATAAGATTTTATATTTTAATTTCCATAAACTGGCTTAGGCTGCACATTTTGTCAACTTCATTCATTAGTTCTTTAGTATTTTATACCGGAAAAGGTCTCAGGTTATCTTTCACTCCAATTTAAATGCTTTATAGAAACTAGAAGAGTTTCCCAATCCATCTGTTTGTGTAATTATATCATGATTTAAATTGCTTGGTAATAGCAGAATTAGTAGTCTGCATTCCTTGAGGCACTGATGTACTTGAGGCATAACCTGTGTTTTTTACATAAAGTCGACCATATGTTATTATAATACATGCCATATTTTCTTTACACTCTGTGGGTAAATTGTTTTCCAAAAGATAGATCTTTGTTTTTCTACATTTATTCCAAGTTTTAAGTGAATATTCAACATAGGATATGATGTATTCTAATCCAATAGGAGGTATTGGGTGTTTCTTTTTATGTTATAATAAGGCAATTCTCTGCTTGAAGGTTATATTTTTTTCACTTACACTCTGGATGATTTTTTTTTCCACTCACTGGTTATAATCATTGCACTTTTAAAAAATTCAACATGCAATAAACATTTTAGTAGAAATGTAGAAAAAAAATTACGATGTTTCGTTTGTAAAGTCTGAGTTCCACATCATATTTCACAGATTTTGTTTTAACTAACTGCCAGCTCTTCAAGGGAACTTCTTCCTCCCTTGTGCCCCTCTGCTGGGGATGTCCAGAGTCTTGATGGGAAGCTCAGTCACTACTCCCTCATTAACACTCTTGTGGGGAAGAGTTTCAAAGGGGATGAGCCATGTTTAGGCTAGCTTGGGAAATGTGGCAATCATGCTGTACCCTCTATCACAATGGCAGAGCATCCTGGGAGCTCCAAGTAGGAAGTATAGTTGAATTAGTCAAATATCATTCTGGAGGTTTCAGCAATATCACAGCCCTTCCTAACAATAAGAGTGATAACGGCGAGATTTCAGAACAGGAATGAATATTTTCATTTTTCTCAGAGTTTCAGGTGATTATACTGAATAAGCCAATACTGATATCATCTGAGAGCTTACTTCAGGGTTTTTTGGGCATTGTTTGTTATACTATATGACAAAAATAATGACTTAAGTCCCATATGCTGGTCTCACTTTCAAAGCACGCATTTTTCTATAATGATGAGTTACGTATATCTAACATACACATGTTCCCTTCCAATAAAAATCTAAAATTTCTGAGATCTTTATACAAGGTGGTGATGATGGTAGCATAAGGGAAGGGGAGCCTCAACACATCTGAATGATGCCAAAAATGTAGACTCATCCTAAAAGCTAGTAATCTTGCAAAACCCACAACTAAAACTGGAAACCTGGAAGTGCTGTCTTCGCTGTAATGAATACTGTCAAGTTTGACAGATTCCAAAATGTCATCCTTCTTAAGGAGCAAATTTTCAGAAAAGGAGCATTACTTTTAAGCATGCAGTTTTCACCTATATTTTTGTGTCTGTATAATGAATGAATCATTGCACCTGTAACTGATTACTCGTGCTGCTTCAAATTAAGTACTTAGAATTGCAAGCCATTGGATTTTTTTCCTGCATTTAATTTTGTGGGAGCAAACAGTGATGTACATGGACAAGATGATTAACCTCAGCAATGTTTACCCCATGCCACTAAAAGTACTCCACATCCTAAAACAAAATAGTTAGATTTTAAATTAGATCTATCAGATTGTTTCTCTTTGTTCAATCTTTTTATGCAAGATACTATGAAGAAACCATTTCTTTCTTCCTTTCTTTCTCAAGCAATCAAACTAAATGCGTAGGAATAAAACCACTTATTATATGACCATACACATATAACAGTAGGAATATTTATAGTGCAAGCTATTTGTGTCCAAGTGACCAATATTTTGATTTTTTTATTCATAAGTGAAATGCTTTAGACATAAATATACAATCTGGCAAGCATTCATTATCTTTTTTTCCCCGATATCCAATCTTTGTATGTTCACTCTGTAATTTTACAGGTTTTCAGAGACTATGGAGACTTATATTCCTAAATAATTTAGGTGTTTTGAACTTGTGCCTGTAATCAATAGAGACAATCACCTCCACATCCAAATCTGAGGACAGACTTGGCCCATAATCTACTCACATTAACCAAGAGTTTTACTGGAAACAATAACTAGAAGTGTTAACTTGTGCTGGCGGTAGAGATCCAAATGTCAATATTTGTGTTTCCTTCAGTTTTGCCTGAAAACATCTATCATTTTATTTCATATAATTTCCCAAAACCTTCCAAGTTTTACTTCATATGAAATTAAATGAAGAGACTATTTTCTGTTTGAAAACAAATGAAAACAAGTAACTTACACGCATTTTAGATAGTTAAGAATGTCTGCTCAAAAATTAGTTCAGTTCCACTCTTGTACATTCAATTTATAATTTTTGGAGGTGCTCAGGTCCCACCATGTGGATGTTATGTAAGAACCTATATAGAAAGATAGAAATGTTCATTCACTGTAGTGAACTACTGTGCAGAACTGGGCTCATTATTGAGTTTGTTAAAAAAAAAAACAACCAATGAGAACTTTGTATAAGTTTAGAGAGATGGGATCCTGAGGTGTTCTAGTTGCCGGGATGGTCCATAGTGTAAATTAGAGCAGCCTAAAGACTGCTATTTTCTACACCATCTGCCAACAGCTACCAGGGTCATGTGACTCTACATGTGACAGGGCCCAGTGACTCTACCAACTGGGAGTCACTAGGGTGATAGGAATAACACAGCAACATGCCCCTTTCTACACCAGCCATATTCCTTGCACTATCAACCTGGAGCAAGAATTTCCATACACAGAGAAAATCCTATAATGGCCAGCTAAACCAGCTTTCAGGCTGCTTTGTGCTGCCAGAGTGGCATAAACCAGCTGGATCATAAAGGAGAATCTGGTCCCATAATTGTAGTTTTGCATTTCATTAAGCATCCATTTACACAATGCATTACTCATGCTGCAGTATCTTGTGATAATTGTGCTTGTCTAATGCTGATTGTCACTGTATTAAATACAATAATTTCACTTACTGACCAGCATAGTGTCCAAAATTCCATTTCCGGCGTGTCAAGTAACATACTACTAAATGGATGGCAGTAGTGATAGAATGGGTTGAGTTTTCCCTTAGCTGTAGCAAAAAGGGTCTCTGTGGCAAGGATGCTGATTCCATCTGCTATGATGGTGAAGGGGAAGACAAATTATCCAATTACTAAGCACATTGCTCTAGGCAATACAAACAAACATGCTGATTAATTTAACTATATGAGAAAGATTTTTTTTTTCTTTTACTTGGAGAGGTCACCTAAAATAAATGACATTGGACTAAGAACAGAGATGAACCAAATCAGTATGGAAAAGTTTCTGAAGGTTTTAATTATGAGTACCTGATAAGGATGGGTATGTTGCTAACTACAGTGGAAAGATATAGTTCTAACTCCATCTATTATATAAAATATCCCTGTCATCTTTAGCCCTTATACTCGCTTCTCATCTCTGGTCCTTAAACACAGAAGAAAAGTACATCTAACAGAAATCCCTTATGAAATACCTTCTTCTATGAATACATCTTTGTCTGTACCTTACTGATTGACATCTTTAAGTGGGAATAAAGATCCAAAAGCCCTTTTCCTTCTAATACCTATACTCAGAAGTTTGAAGAATGTTTTATTAAAAATAGAGAGGAAATGGTAGTAAAATAAAAACAATAGTTTGTCAAACATATCTAGATTTAGGGCTTGTCTACACGGAGTTTTTCTGGATTAACTATTCCTGTTTAATTCCATGTGTGGATGCTATCATTCCAGAATAAGAATATTCACACATGGAGTTAAATAGGAATAGTTAATCTACTTTAAATCTACACTATACCTTATTCTGGATTAATGTTTTTGTGTAGACAAGCCTTTAAAGTGGATATAAACAAAACAAACTAAGGGAATTTCAGTTTAATTACAGAATAAAAAAGGGAAATTACATTGTATTTTTCAAAATCAATATCTCCTTATTAGAGAAGAAGGTTTTCAGGGGTGCTAATTTATTTCTTTACTTCATGGCCAAGAGGACAAATTTTAGCTAAGTGATATCTGCTCCATGTTTTTGTTTGCTTTTTGAAATGTAGTTTGTAGTCTTTCACATTGTAGCCTTGTTCTTAATGTAATTCTGCTCCATATTAAATGTCACAAATTGACAGATCTCAAACAGCTGTCACACTTTCACAGAAAAAAAATGGCGTGGCTCATCAGAAAAAGTCACCAGTTTTACACAATTAGGATATTGTTTCACTGTTTTTCTGCTGCATAGTCACTTTTTTCCCCACCCACTTTTTAAGTCTGTGATGTGGGTGGTTGCCCCATGCTAAGCTGGAAAGGGTTAATAAAGCCTGAGAGAGACTGTATTACAAGCAGCCAATCAGGGCCGAGAAGGCCCTATATAGGCATTCTGCAGTGAGCAAAAATGGCAGCCATTTCTAGGAATTCAGGAAGGCAAGGCTGGCTGTCTTGTAGACTGAGGAAGGTCAGCACTTGAACAAAGCAGTGGTTAGCTCCTGAGAAGGAACAGCTGGGAGCCCTGAGGTAAGAGTGGGACAATAGACTGCAGCTGCTTCTGACTCTTAAGGAAGTGGCTAGATTGGGACTGCAGAATCCCCTGGAAGCAGGGAGAGCACAGATTGTAGCATGGCCGGAGGGCTGTGTCATGAAGCAGATGCTGCTGGCTGTGGAGAGATGTGGGTCTGTCCTAAGGTGGAGTTAACGGTGGGTGAGACCACTGTAAGGGGGAACTGGGACCTGCAGAGCTGATTCTCCAGACTAACCAGCAGCAGGAGTGGTGGGTGGAACCCCATTACATGGTCTTAAATATATAAAGGGCTGTGATGAATTTGGAGCTTCTGTAAAAATGTATGAATACAGTAAGTTTGTCTGCTTGTTGGCTGTTTTTTTATGACTACATTGGTTTATCTCAACAGAATCTACATGGAAAAACAAGTAGGAAGGAAAATAATGGTTCCAAATTGCCATCCCTCAGCAAATACTTAAAAATTGTTAAGGGCCAATGCCTGACCTGTTAGCTTTGATTATTTTGCCTCTATCTCCAAAATTGGTTTTGACCAGGAAAGAGGTCCAGTAACATAGAACTACAGCAGGGTTTAAAAGCACATTCTGTCCCAAGAGGACAACTATTCAGGGGAACCAGATGGAGATACTGTATCTGCTGGGGACAGGAAGTGATATAGAGAAGCTAGGCCTGCCTAGATCATCATCAAAGGATGATAGGACTCTAGGTAACAGACATGTATGAAGACAATTTGTTACAAAATATTTTTTCTCCAAAAGCAAACAATACTTTGGTTTAAAGAAGTCTGTATGATCACTGGTTACAGTCAGATTCCTGAAGGAAAGAGCCACAAGTGTCTGAACTCAGTTGGTCCTGCAGGGTAAGAATGTTTGATATATAGAATACTGTAGCCCAGATCCTGGTCTAAGAGTGAAAGAATTGCAGAATTCCACCCCAGGATAGGTAAAGGTATGAGGCCTGACACTTGAGAAGAGTGTCACCAAGAAGGAAACAAAGATGCAGCTAGAGTTACTTGTTTAAACCTGTAGTAATTGAAGCTTAAAATATAAAAAGCCAAATATAACAATGGTTTTGACTATAATCTATTACTGACATAGAACTTCTTTCAAAATTCTCAGTTGCATTTTTGCTTGATATACCTGTGACTTGTTAGCATTCTATCTCACTTCAGCAAGGAAGACTCATAGGCTGAAAATCAGACATCTAAACAATTATGTGAGTTTTCATCTTAATCTTTTTACCTCTTCACAGGAAAAATAAATCAGCAGCACAATTAACCACTAAAATTGTATGACATAAACAATTTAACAAATACATACATAAAAATCTAAAAGCATTATAACAATATGCATGAAAAAGCTTGTAATTTATTTGTATTGACTATTCAAATTGTACTATATTTTTCTTTTGTTAATATTTGATTTTTTTATCTTATTTTTTGTAATTTACAAGGTTTTTTTTCTAATTTTTAAAGAAAATATATTAAACCAGCTTTTAGAAAGTGTTTTAAAGAAGGTTGGGTTGGGGAGGGACAGGGGAAGATGTGCCTTTAAATAGTCTTAAACCTGTTAGCTTATTTGGTTTATATTGCTAGAAATGATAAAACCCTGACTGCGCCAACCAGAGTTGTATGAATAGAAATTCCAGTGGCTGCTCTTGCTCATTTTTTTTCCAAAGTAAATTAGCACAAAAAAGCTAGTTTGTAGAGTTGCGTCTGCATAACTGGCTCATCAGCCTGTGTTGTCTCTGCAGCTTGCTATATATACAGCTTTATAAATAGGTTGGTTGATATCAAGGAGAGGAATTAGTCTTGTGGGACTCCAGAGTTGAGGACTTTGGAGGGGAAAAACAACTGTTCATAATGACCTGTGGATTTGGCCTGCACAGAAGAGCTGGTTCCATTTCAGAGCATTTGTGTGCACATTTGAAACTTCTTGGAGTTGGGTCAGAAATATTTAGTGCATAAACTTGGAAGTCGTATGACACAGGCAATGTACTGCTAATATGTTTGAACCCTTACCTACCTCTTAGATTTCAGTGTCTACCAAGGCTCTGTTATGGTGGTGTGTTTTATAGTCTTGAGCATTTGATTTCTAGGACCTACTCATTTCACATATATCATTGAATGACCATCAGATGCCATGTTTGTAACTAAAAAGCAATTTAATGATGACCACTGCCTTCATGATTGTGGCTGCTAATGGTCTCTGACGGATTTCAACTGGTGGCATGGAGCTAAAGGACTCTGTCTTTTTGTCATCCCCTGAATGATCTAGTTCACAGATTTATAGCAATTTGTAATGAGTTCAGATTTAAAATCCATAATTCCATGCTATAGAGCAGTAGGATAAACTATTTTTATGAAAAGCTTTTATTATGGGGAAAAAAATTAGGGTCAGGCAGAAGGCAGCTTGGACAGCATACCCTGACTGCGTTGTGGAAATATAATGAATAGAAAATTACTGGAATTAGTAATAATTCTAAATGTGTCTTAATCCAGGTAATAAAAATACTAGTTATTTATAAAATTAATACTTGAAATACTAATGCAACTTAGTGGATCATGAGTATAACCTTCATTGCTATGAAAATAGCTGATTTAATGAAGAGAGAATTTTTAGATGAAGCAGCAGTTTTTGCTTCTAAATATACGGTAGAATGTCATGGAAACATAAAAGGCTTGTTCACACAGATCTTGTTTCTACTTCCGAGGATATTGTCTTTCTCTACTATTATTAGTAAGCTATGAGGCATTGTTGCCACTCTTTTATCGTTTCATCTTAATTTTGCTGCTTGCCAGTCATTGACAGTTGGCTTCTTCCATTGTGTTGTATCAGCATATCCCATGAATGACATTTAGAGACCAGCTAGCTAAAGTAATCCAAACTACAGATATAATTGTCACCCTTTAAAGATGATATAATCTTTTTTTATAAATACCTCAAATTCCTCCCTGTGAAACTCATACATAGTTCCCAATAAAATCAAGGGCACACATTTTATTCTACACAATATCTGAAAATATTTTCAGGCAAACGGTTATGATATACAATTTAAAGGAATGCGGCAAATCTCTTTAGGTCCAAAATTTAAGGTTTGGTTTTTTTTATAAAAAAAAAAAAAAAAAAAAAAAAAAGGTTTTACATAATCTTGATGAAGAAAAATAAATAATTTATGAATGATAGATAAATTGTGTGTCTATAATCAAATATATGTATTGTAGTAAAAAGATTAAATCAGTTTTATGTCTTATATATTAAAACATGCTTGTTCCTCTGCATCAGGGCTGTTATCCAAGACACAGCAAAACATTGCAGAGGAAAGGGGCCAAAATGCGGGCATGGCTCTCTAAGGCAAAAGTCTTTTAGATCCCCTCCTGTGCCCTGTCTCAAATTAGGGTTGTGTCTGTAACACCCAACTGAGCAATGACCTATGTTTCAGTGACTCACTGTTGCTATTTAAGGTGAATTTAATGTTTGTAGTTTGGCCTTTCACCACTGTGGCTCTTGTTGTTCTAATGTTCTTTCTCTGAAGGGAAACAAAAGAGTTATTCCTCAGCATTGCCTGCCTTTGCCTCTAAACAAATGTTGTAGTTTACTCTTCTAGCTTTTGGGACTTGTATCTATTAAGATACTATATATGTAATTAACATGACTGTGTCAATCATGTAGATGAAGCAAGTGAGGACTTTGGGTTTGCTGATCCAGTGACCTCCTTTCTTTAATTTTTATTTACAAGGCTAATAAACAGTTCCCTAGGAAGCTGGATTGACATTGTTTGTTTCCAAGTCTAGACTCTTCTTCTCAGCAAAGATTGCACTAGTTAGAGGTAAAAAGTACTGAAGATATTATAGCTGGCCATAACCAAATGTTTCAGGAAGTCTCAGGTCCAGTTTCCTTGTTCTCATACACTCAGTCAGATAGATAGATATAGCACCATATAGATCACATAATCATAGAAATGTAGGGCTGAAAGGGACCTGAAGAAGTCATCAAGTCCAGCCCCCTGCACTGAGGCAGGACCAAATAAACCTAGACCATCCCTGACAGGTGTTTGTCTAACCTGTTATTAAAACCCTCCCAGTGATGAGGATTCCACAACCTCCCTTGGAAGCCTATTGCAGAGTTCAACTACCCTTATAATAAGTTTTTCATAATATGTAACCTAAAACTCTCTCGCTGCAAATTAAGCCTATTACTTCTTGTTTTACCTTCACTGGACACTGAAAATTGATCACTGTCTTATAACAGCTCTTTAACCTGTTCTCATAGGTCAGGTTTTCTAAATCTTTAATCATTTTTGTTGCTCTCCACTGGATTCTTTCCAATCTGTCCACATCTTTCCTCAGGTGTTGCACTCTGAATTGGACACAGCATACAAGGGATGTGATTTAATTTGGCCACAGTGTATGAACTCATGTGGGAACTCTCTAGCAATCACTCATACGGTGCAGGTCATGACTCTCTCTTCACTCATTTCCATGTATTTGTGGAGGGCTACTGACAGCCCTCTACCCCCTCCAAACCTGGAATCCACTGCCCACCCCTCATCTGAGGGGTAAGGGACTGGGAAAAGGGAATTGTCTTTTCACCGTACTAGACATTAGAAGCCCCAACTCTGGTTCCCAGGTTCTGTAGGAGATGTCATCCACTAAATCCACTTCCAATTATGGTTCATCATTGAATTGAACCCCTGTGGAATGAGTATCTGCACAGAACTCTTGCCAGTTGTCATAACTTGAACCTGACCTACCCAACTGCACCCTGGAGCTACTCTGGGGAAGGCAAAATAGCATTCCAGTCTGGAGGTCCACCTGGCAGTTAGGGAAACATTCCTTCCCCTTCCTGACCAAGGCAACTATACAGTGTCCACAACAGACCACCAAACCAAGATTTAGGCTGTCTACACTGACTGTGGCAAAGTCTGAGTCAGTGGAGACCCTGTCAGTTGATCCAGACGTCGATGTTATTAATCCACCCCTGCAAGTGGCGTAGCACTGTGTCGAAGGGAACGTGGTTCCCATCGGCATAATGCAGTGAAGACGGTGCGCAGAAGAGAAGCACAGCAGTCGATGGGAGTTACACAAATTCTTTGCGTACTTTGCATAACTCCCGTCGACTGCTGCCGAATCGCAGAGGTAAGTGTAGACCAAGCCTTATTCTGATCCCAACGGTGGGAGCTGTTCAGAGACGGTGCTCTCTGACACCCTCCATCTGCCTCAGGCTTCTGACAGCCCACTCACTCATCTTCCATCCTAAAACTAACATTCTGAAAGGTTAGGATCTTCTTTGATTCTAAGCTGTCAGCCCTGGGAAGAGCAAATCATGTCAGCCTAGATGGAACCAGGTAAGTAGCTATTTCTCAGTCAATAGCCCAACCCTTGTTACCTTGTCTACTTTGAAGCTGCTTATCCTAGGTATCTTCTCTTTCAGTATCAAACAAATAACATGAATGACATATGGTATTTTATTTTAAAAAAAAAACACTAGACGTAATTCCCTCACTCTCCACAGACTGGCATATGAGCAAGAGGGTCTCTCTTCCCTTGTTTCTATTACCTGTCACCTGCTGCAGTTATGTTGCCTCCTGGGCAAAAAAGGCTGAGACTTTAGCAGACTGATCAGCTGTTGAACAGGATGAAACTATCCCATATATATTTATTCAATGCTGCCAACTCGATCTGTCTCCATCAGAATATATACTGCCTTAGGTCCTAGGTTCATTGCTTTAGAAAATCTTGTAATGGTAGCCTGCCACCTTTTGGAAACTAATTGCCACTAATTCTATCCCAGGAAGTTTCTGATTGAAGGACAACACATGGTCAGTTGAATACCATTTACAAATGTGACAAAAATAATAGCAGAGGAGAAATGATCTTGCAGCACCTTTTGCAAAAAAAAGGCCAATTTAAAGGGTAAAATGATACATGCAAGTCTTAATTTTATGAGGAAAACTAGTATCCCTTGGATTAAAAAAAATATTTCCTTGAATGATGATATCCTCAGCTGGGTACTGGTGGTAGCATATGCTTTCTGTCATTCTATCAATTTATGAGAAAATTTATCCTCAAAAACCTCAACTATACAGTAAAATGTATAAAGCATAAAATATATTGTCAACTTTTTCAGTGTACTGTAAGATTCTGATTTCTTTAACACAACTGTGCTCTGTATAAGGCAATAGTCATTCAAGTGCTCAATCCGACACAATAGCATTGCATGACTAAGAGTACAGCTACGCTGAAAACAAATGTGCATTCTTAACTTGGGTTAGCTAGCCAGCATTGGCTAACTCAAATTAAAATAGCAGTGAAGATGCAGCAACTGAGCTGTGAACTCAGATTAGCAGCTCAATTTAAAGGTTAGGGGAGTCTGGGGTGGAACTCAAGCTGTCTATCCAGTTCTGAATGTTAATAACAAAAAATATGAAAAATGTATGATAGGATAATTAACTTTGCTAGATTTGAATTCATATTACAGAAATCTTTCTCTACTTATGTGCCTCGGTGGTCTTGCTTATGTAAACTAGATCAAAAAGTAAACACACACACAAATTCCTTTATTAAAGGAATGATTAAAGCTATGTTATAAGATCAGCATTTACTACTTTAATTATCTTAAAATCAGTTGTTTATCCTCGTTTGTTAGAGTAAAATGACTGCATCAAAATGAAATGTAATTAATTAAAAATGTTTAAAATTAAATTGCTTTCCTACATCTAAGTAGCATCCAATGAATAACAGTTTTTAACTGAAGAAACAGGAAAGAAAACATCTTGGAGGGAAAAATAAAGAAAAAGCTAACTGTGATTTAGACAAGGTTATATTTGTATTTTTATTTTTCTTGTATATATTTAATGAGTACATAATCTGCATTACAATTGAGATTGGTAATTCAATGAGTTGACCTTCACTATATGATTGGGTTGCACTTGTCCTCAGATCATAACACCAGCAGAATCCCTCAACTGAAATACAGTCTGGAATTCAATTCAGGTCATCTATGATTTTGTTCACTGTATCTGTCTTCATATTCTACATACTATATGATCAAAGTAAAACCAATAGTAACTCCAAATATAACAATGGTAACAGGTTGTAGTTAAAATAGCACAATTGTATGTTTTTAAAACACACAATATAACAATTCGCAAAAGCTGTTAAAGTTTGCCATCTTCTCTATCATAGACCCTCTAGAAAGTCTAGATTATATTTTGTTCTTAAAATCCGACTGTCATGTCTAATCCAAATTTTCAAAAGTGTGCTGCAGAGTGCACATGACTGACTTGCACAGGCTCCACCATGTGTATACAAACAACTTGATTTGCCCTCTTGATTTGATCTAAACTGCACTAAAGCAAAACTTCAAGGGAATCTTTCAATTAGTTTCATTACGCATCAGACATTATATAGGGTTTTGCAACAAAATAATTTTTACCCATTAACACTGGAATTTTTCACACATAAAACTGCATTCTCAATGTAAAGAGTCTATTTTTGCAAATGTGGCCCATCATTTCTTGATTATTTATATCAGGATTTATTTATAATTGCATAAAGACTCAACTTCCAGGCAGTATCATGTTTTGTTGTTTGGCATGTTGTTAACACGCAAATTGGTTAACCAATGTGATTTGAAATACCTGTTAATCATTTTTGTTTGCTAAATGTCCTGAAAGTTCCTCTGCTTTAATTTTAAATGAAAGTTCTCTTGAAATCCACTGAAAAACAGGATATAGATATGTCTAAGAATATGTCTGCTCAGTGTTACCAGTATGTTGTGCATCTGAAACCTTTAAATGGAAAAGGTTCTGATTTTAAAACATGGGTTTTGAAGGCAAGGCTGAAATCTGCTTTTCACTTCAGCACTTTCACCTTTTCTCTTCTCTCCTCCCCCCCCCACCCCAGTTCAGCACCTTTCAGTAGACCTATGCAAATGTTGAAAAGAAATTATGTGAATATAGTCATATTTTTTTAAATAAAATGACTTTAACAATGCTCATACAAATGTCAACATAGTATATGTATGTATTTGAAGGAAAAAATTAGTGTCACACTTAAATATACATGTCAGAAGAGTATGTACAATTACAAGAGAAATGATACTATAGGACTTACCTGAACAATTGTAACTAACCATTGCCGATTCGGTTGCAGATACTTGCAAAGAACTGTGCACAACTAATTCATACTTTAAAAACATGCAACACCATTTTCCAAATAATATCAAATAACACATCTCTGCAGTTTCTCAACCTAAATATTCTATGAGCTAAATAAATAGATAAAAGTCTAAATTAACCAAATTTCTTTTCATTGTGAATTATATCTTCAGGTCTGGGTTTAAGGTATTTTGAGAGATTCTAGTAAGTGACCTAGTATGATTTTACAGCTAGTATGTGCCGCACTGCCATGCAAAATAGATTTACTGACATAAAGATAACTTACTTAATTGAGCAGAATATAACATTTTACATCCAAATGTGAGGATTGACAAATACTCTTTAAAATGCTATTAAATCAGATGCTACATTCTTTGCATACCTTTCTCTCAAAGTCTTAATGCCTGCTTTGAAAGAAGCAAAACTAAAGGGAAGAATCCTGAATCAAGCCTGTAGCCTGCTGTATTAGATGTCAAAGACCAAATTCTGCTCCCATTTACTTCAATGAGATGAGGATTTGGCCCAACTTTTTCTGTTTCAGAGTTTATATTATTATTCTGGAATGACCTTGTGAAGGCAGTCTATTTAATATTCTCAACATAATTCCTTCAGGAAAAGGTTCCCTTTAATGCTTTCAGTTACCTGAGCTAAACAGGATATCATGTACCTCTTTGATGTCATATAAAAATCCTTTTTTCATAGATATTTTTGGGGTGATTTTATCAACAAAGTTGAAAGCTACAAACTGACTTTTCCAACAATGCAGTCTTCATTGTTTTCTCTGTAATATGTAGATTCAATATCCTTGCCTGAGACTAATTCAGTTTTCAGGTGCGTAATTCTGACAGAATTCTGTTTTGTGACTGATATATCATACTACTCTGCTTTTAAATCCATTACTCTCATGAACATAGAAGAATATGTAGTGTATATAAACAGGTCACAGAAGAAGTTAAAGAAACTAGGGTTCTTATTATGCTATATTAAAATATTGTCCAAAATAACATATATTGTTTTTCTAAGATGTGATAAAATATTTTGATTAGTTAGATGCAAATCTGTATAGAACTTGTTTGAAAAGTTTCAGTTTGGATTTTATTCCCATTAGTGAACAAATCTGGCATGTATTAAGTCGTGTAATAGATCAGTATATAGTGGTATCCTTTAACTGAGAATAAATTGGTCATTTCTATAGTTTTTCAGTATGCTAATTGTGGGGTATGTCCTGAATGTTTACAGATTGTGTTCCTGATGCGGCAAATACTTACTTTTTACCTTACATAACATAAGTAGTCCCAATTACTTTAATGGGAATAATGACCGAGTATAAAGTTAAGCATGTGCATAAATCTTAGCAGGATTGGAGTCTATCATCGGAAAGCTTTAACATAGTTTTAGAATCATATTTAAACTTGTTTCCTTTAAGGTTACAGATGTATCTGAGTCTCAAATTATGGCACGCCACCAGGTTCTGTTTGATGGAGTCCTGTGTGAGTGCAGCGTAGTTGTGTAGTTTTGTTTGTTCGTTTTTGTTTTGTTTTTCCAAAGTAGTATCTGTTCTTGAATTTGGGGAGAAACCTAATGATACCCATAGAACCATTGTCTCAGCAACAAAAATGTGATTTGTGCTTCCGTTTTTTTCTCCTCTTTTTCTTTATTTCAACCTTCAGCAGTATATAATATAATCATCTACACTCTAATGCCTCTTAAATTTGGGCATTGCATAGTATCAGTTTCCTCAGGTTAATCTGGCACTATTCTGCTAATGAAAACAATGCAGTCTTGGATTTGTATGATTCTGTTGTAATATTTTAGGTGTCATTTTACGATCGCAAATCCCTCCAAAAAAGTTGCGGATTGAAACTTAATGTTTCCTATGCCGCCTTCTCTGGGAATTCTCTTGCCATTGGTGCTTTAACTCTATCTTTTGATTATCAAACATTTTGGGATAACGCTGGAATTACATTAATCTTTTGATAGTTTACTTTTTGATACCACCCTGAAGTATCAAAGTATTTTTTTCTGAAATTGTGAGAATTCCTGTGGGGGGGGGGGGGGGGGTAGAGGATTTATTAAACTGCAGTTAAGGTTATTAATAATTTAGGGAAAAATACATTATTTCTAATATAATGGATCCAGCCCCAACCTCTGCAGCTGTAAAGTTCCCCACAGGCAGCTAAATCAGTCCAGTTCTGTTGTTCAAGGAATGGCTGGATTTAGAGAACCCACTCTGAAAGGATTCTTTGCACAGCAAGTGACAGGGCTGGTGAGAGGAAGGAGAGGAACCAGAGGATTTAGAGTAAGATCATGCTAGGAACATTGTGCAGTATTATAGCCTTGCTAACTTCTGCAGTGAGCTTGTGCAGAGGATAATGCATGACGGCCCCATGTTTGGGGCATATGTAGCACCATGTAACAGAAGTAGCATATCTAGGGGGCTTCTCTTCTTTCCAGTCATCTCTTCTCAGTTCCCAGCCCAGCTGCTTGAACTGGGTGCTGGATTGAAGATTTGGTTCTCTGACATTTAATTCTTAGAAATATTGTATAATACCTTGATTGCAAAGCAGATTTTTTAATTATATTTTTTTCCAAAAACTTAGCAGATGTTAAGAACAAAATAACTGGATTTTTTTCAATGTTAAGACTAAACACAGAGTGAATTGTTTTGAAAATTGGCATTCTGATGAGAATTAGAAATAACAAACAGCTTTGCATTAAGTTATGTACCAGATGTGCTTGCATCACCTGAATGAAGATACATAAGACTTCTGTACTAAAAATTATGCTATAGAGCTACATAAAATGTGCTGACTTGAAAGTTTGCATGGAAGGAAGAACAGTAATTAAATCTGTTATCCTCCAGAGAAAGTTAAGAGGTATGATGTGCATAATCCTTTTATTGTACACGGAATGGAAAACATGGGTTTAAAGGAGATTAGGGAGTAAATGATGAGTAAATGGAATTACTAAAAGCATCCACTACTGTGCCATTGGTGACAGCTGCCATGAAAAGCTTGGATATATTTGCTTTCTGAAATTAAGCTTGAAATTGTGTTACCTACAAAATATACATTTTAACAAATATTCAAATGTCTAAAACTTTTTAAATGAAAATCTGTGTTTCCCCTGGGTTTAAATTTGTTTTTCAATTTTTAGTAATTTTGTTTGAGGTTTTTTGTTTTTTTTTTCCCCCCATAATTGTATAATTACTATAAATTTGCAATCCTTTCTGAAACTGAATCACAATGAATTCAATATTTACTGGTTGTATGTTTGTTATGGTCTTTGGAAACAAATATACAACTACTGGAAACAAAATATTTTTGTCTATATGGTGTTTTGTTTTCCAAATGTTTATAGAGCTTGGCTGATGTGTAAATATTTACTTTCTGTAAACACAATTAAGCATTAATACACTTTGAAAAATTGTTTCATTTTATGAACTATAATATCCTATTATACAAAGTTTTGAAGTCAATATATTACATTATTTAGAAGCTTTATCACTTCATGCATGCTTGGAAGGTATCACACAACAAGATGAGGATTTTTGTGTTTAAAATATTTTAAAATACTTTAAAACCATTTTAATACAATGGTTACAGAAGTGCATTTAAAGTTGTTTAAATAATTACATTATACACTACCATTTTCAGACCTTGATCTTTGGCCTACAATTGCTGCAGGTCAAAATTTTGCATGCAAGCTGTTCCTCTGGGGACTCCTAAGATTTCCTCTTAATACTGTGGCCCCTAGTGACTTTAGTTGGAAGATTCTTTATCAGTGGAAAACTGACTAAAGCAGCTACCTGGGAATTCCCCTGTGTAGGGGAAATCCCTGAATAGCATAAATTTATGCCAGCTCTATCTCTGTTCCCAACCCTGGCACAGGATAGTGCGAGGGGACATTGTCGTTACAGAGCTGTCACATCTGGCTATTCTGAGCTGCTAAAATTCCATTTGGGATTAGGGGCAGCCAGGCATAAATTAATGGATCCCAGAGGCTGCTCTAACATAGACTAGGGATTAAACTAATGTTTACTGGCCCAGAATTAATGATGTAGGGAAGCATTTGCTCCTTTTCTGGTTCCGTGCCATGAACAAGTTTAGGAGTTTTGCCACTGGGATGGACCGTACGTGAGAAGGTAGAAGTTAGTG
The DNA here is from genome assembly GCF_026122565.2 of Emydura macquarii macquarii. Taxonomy (NCBI): domain Eukaryota; kingdom Metazoa; phylum Chordata; order Testudines; family Chelidae; genus Emydura; species Emydura macquarii. Next base: position 4,640,002 of record NW_027131500.1, on the reverse strand, counting down.
GTTTGTTAGGTTTCTAGTTTTATTCAAAATTGATCCCCTTTAAACTGAATTTTTGACCCAAACTGAAAAAATGTTCCCAAGTCAGAAGATAAGCTTCATTACCAAACTCACCTGTGATCCCTAGATATCTTAAGCAGTCTATCTTTAGCTGCGGCAGTCTTTCTGAACTGGTTTTAAACCAGCTTGAAACTGCTTCAGGCGTCAGATGGATACATCAGACTCTGTTGTGGATTTATAGCCAAAGCATATGTTAGAATCTATATAGTTATATGCAGGATGAATCTAACCAGGTATTTCTACTTTTAATGGAAAGGTACAAAAAGAAAATTTCTCTCTCATACATTTATCTTCACTGAAGAATTTATCCCACAGATGCCTTTTTGTTTACTGTATTTATATTGGACATTAGTACTTCCCCCAGTATCTCCATTACTTTGTGATTAATGGGATTACTTGCTATAGTCAGGTATGTTTACATGAGTAAGTCTCTTGAGATTTGTGCCGTGGATGTAGCACCTCCATCTATGCAGTAACAAAGGATGAAATAAAAAAATATGGCATTCCAGATTGAAAATAACATGAAAGCTAATGGGTGAACATCTGGTAGGCAATAAAGAACAAAAAACCATGATTAAAAATGCAGGATTTATTCTGGAAATTCACTGGTCTGACCAAAGTCATGATAATTTGAGCTGGAGCAGAGAGAAGAATTTCACAAAGCTACAAATAAATCATTATAGGTACTGTAAGTGTCCATAAAATACTCTTTTAACCACAATTTCCTTAATTTGTGGTTTGATTTGGAGCTTGATCCCAAGCACCTGAATTCAATGGGCCTTAGATCAGGGTCTGTTTTCTACACATGGATAATACAACTGCAAATATAATCTAATATTTGTATATTTTATCATATGAAATTATATACTGAAAGAACTTGAGAGAGAATTTTAATTTTATTTGACTGAACAAAGGGTAATAAAACTTTGGTCTTTAGACAAAAAAATTGATTTCAATGGGTCTTTGAGTAAGGAGCCTAAGATTGGTCCTCAAATCCTTGTTTTACTTGGATGAGCGGTCCTATTGACTAACTGGTAAGCAGTATTTGACCATACAAGTTATAGAAACTATGTATTCATTATCACAAATTTGTGCTGAAAGTTTTATATAATAACTTGAGGTATACTACCTTTTTTCAGAAAAGATTAAAAAAAAAAAAGATTTGGGGTTGCCAGAACTGGTTTTTTTTCCTATTTTTTATTTTGAAACAGGTTTTATATATTGATGTCTTTTTGTGCCTGTTCTCTGTATGTCTTTATTCATAGTAGTAAAATCACATATTTTGTGGTTTTGTTAGGTATAAATTGTTAGGTATAAATGTACCTGAGAATTCAGGTGAAAAGCATAGCACAGATTCAAACATAAAGGCTCGATCTCACATTCCTCCCACTGATGGCAAACTTTTGATTAATAATGTCTCATGTTTTTAATTAATCTTACTTTTGATCAAGAAATTGTAGAATTTAAAACAATTACTTTATTTGCAATGTAATAAAATACCTTAATTCAAGGAAGCTGGCAGGAAAACTGGAAGAGCCTAAAAGGCTATTGCTTTTTAAAAAAATTTAACATGACATATTTTTATATGAAGTATATTGTTTACTTTACCTAATAGTTACACAACCATAGTGATATAAGGGGCCCAATTCTGATCTAATTGAAGTCTATGGGAATTTTGCTATTGACTTCAATGGGAACAGGATTAGACCCAGCTTTAGTAGAAAAAAAAAAAAAATCTATACATACTTGGCAACCTTTTATATAAGGTTTATGAAATATAAGATATAGTTTATATGGGAACAAAGATCACACATTTTCTCTACCTTGAATTTTTTCACTTAATTTCTTCACAAATGTTGCATTACGTAAAATTAGCTTTCTGTAAAATAGAATATACTTGAATTCCTTTCAGCAACAGCGAGAGCTTGCAGATCTTAAATATTCATGAAGCACAATAGTTTCACAACAAATCAAATTTAATTAAATGATGCATTTTCACCACTTACAAAAGGTTTATTAAAGGTTTATTTGCTCATGCAAATTAAAGTGTTAGAGTAAAAATCCACATGAAACTTGGCACTAACAATTAAAAAAAAATTATTGAAAGATTTCTCGCCTCACTGCAGTACCTTGCCATGTTTAAAATGCTCAGCTTGTCATTTAGAATCTTTAATGAAACTGGGGAGGAGGCTATTTATTTGCATAATAGGACATAATTTGCTGTGGTGAGGTTTTAATTATTTATAGGCTGTCTAAAATATTTAAAATGGCATCACTAAGGAGCATGAAGTGTTGGATAATGCCTTCATTTCAGGTTTCCTGCCGTCTTCTTTATGGGTCAAGCATTTCATTTCTAATTAGCATATCAGGATAGTGGCTCTAAAAACATAAGAAAAACAAATTGGGTTCAGTCTGTTTGCAGCTTGAGTAGTTCAAGACTGCCAAGGGTCACTGAGTATATATATAGAATATGTCAGTAAGGGATACTACCAAAAGTCAACCTAACTCATCAAAACCACAAAATAAACTAGGGCATATTTCTGCTGAGAAATACAGTTCACACTGTATATTTACCTTTTTCAGGTTTTTTAATATAACTAATGGGCTTTTTGTGCATCTTTTACCAGAATGTTTTCCCCATTACTTAGCTATCACTTAATTTAAAAAGGAATACTATATCTTGTAATAAAGAGAATTTTCTTGAAGAATAACAGGCTTCACAATTGTTTATAATTGTAGGTTATCTGAAGTCAGTCCACAATGTATTTCAGTATTTATGGGCTTCGTGCAGGATTTTAGTCACATAGTATATGGAACTACATGCTGTTACAATATGCACCATAAAGCGTTGAAAGCAAGACACAACAGGGAGGAATAAGAATTTCTGCTCTCAAGGAAACTAAATGGTATTCTGAAAAATAAACTCCTACATTAGAGTTTGCTTTTACTAGTGGTTTGAGCATTCATGCAGGTTATCAGATGGAACTAAATTTGATCCATTTTTAGAAAATAGCCAGAACAGTAACTGATTTTATTATGTTACACCTTTATGGTACAGTCAAACATGATTTGAAAATAAATTGTCAATCTTTTATTTGAATTTTATGTATTTCAAATTAGGATAACTTTTTCCTATCCTATCCACACAGAGACTTCAACTGTGATAGTTAGTATTAACTACATATTAATGGGAGATCAGCACATGTTGGGAGAGCAGAATACATGACCAAACCCTGGGGTAATGATCTGAGGAGAAAATTCCCTCTAAACTTTTAGGGGTGGGTGTGTGTGTGTGTGTGTGTGTGTGTGTGTGTGTGTGTGTGTGTGTGTGTGTGTGTGTGTGTGTGTGTGTGTGTGTGTGTGTGTGCGCGCGCACACATACATATGCCTAGCCCATTAGCCTGGGGAGGAAGTAGGGAACACCATCGTCTCTGATGGCTTTCATCAATGATCAGACAAAAGAATCCTCTTGTGGGTGATCTCTACTAGGGGCAGCTATTGCCTTTCTACAGCCTGCAGCTTCTTCCTCTTAGCTTCATGATTCACTTCTATGAAATGACTGTAGGAAAATATACTGGGAGTTTGCTAACTCCCATTCCACCACCCATTGCTTTTAATCCCTTCCAGTCAATGGAGCGTTAAGTTCAAGAAGCTCCTTCAAAGGAACACAAAAGGAGATCTGGCATTGGCCAAGTGCCTAGGACTTCAATTTTCAAATTCACTTGGAAGCGTGGGCAAAGACATGTCTTGCATTTCCTTCTAAATGTGCTCATAGAATCTTAAAAATGTAGGGCTAGAGGGGAACTCAAAGTCGTAGTCTAGCCCCTTGAGCTGTGGCAGGACCAAGTAAACCTAAGCCATCTATGACAGAAGTTTGTCCAACTAGTGTATAAAAACTTCAAGTGGTGGGGATTCCACAACTTCCCTTGGAAGCCTATTCCAGAGCTAACTGCCCTAATAGTTAGAAAATTTTTCCTACTATCTAACCTAAACCTCCTTGCTGTAGATTAAGCCCATTACTTCTAGTCCTACTTTCAGTGGACAAGGAGAACTATTAAACACTCTCCTCTTTATAACAGCCCTTAACATATTTGAAAATTATCATGTTTCCCTTCAGTCTTCTCTCCTCAAAACTATTCAGACCCTGGTCTTTCCTCATAGATCAGGTTTTCTAAATCTTCTATGTTTGTTGCTTTCTTCTTCAAATTTGTCCACATCTTTCCTAAAGTGTGGCATCCAGATCTGGACAGAGTACTCCAGCTCAGGCCTCATTAGCACAGAGTGGAGTGGGACTACTACCTTCTGTATCTTTCATTCAAGTCCTATGTCTTTCATACAACACTTACCAACCTGAATTTATCTAACCTATTTAAATATTCTTTAACTTATTCTTTTCCTATTTCAGCTTGTGTTCCTTCACCCTCATTGTTAATATTAATTCTGTTGAGCATCTGGTCACTACTAACCTTGTTACATCTTAAATGTATTCCAGGTGTGAGTGAATGCCATAGGTATGGCACATCTCCCGGTAACTATGTGCCATTGGTTCCTTTGAGTTCCACTCTTAGATTCCAGATCTGCCTAGGATTTATTATTTGTATTATAATTGGGCCTACGAGCACCACTTTATGGACCATGACAATTGTGTTAGGTGCTATACAAACATGGGGCCAAAAAAACCCCCAAAAACAGTCCCTGCCCCCAAAAGCTTACAAACTAAGTATAAATCAAAAGGATGATGATAAAAAAAAATGAGAGAGAGAGAGCAGAGAGATAATTTTCGAATAAAAGAATTAAATGTGTTGTGACATGATGACAACATTCGAAACCTTTAGAGGTATCATACACTTGTCTTACTTAATTAGTGATGATCTAGCATTTGGTCATTTAATTATTACTACAATATCTGTCTTTATATCCTCCCTCATTGTAATATCTGATTATTGCTAAACTATTAATATATAAAAACAAATTTTCTGCCTTCTGCAGCCTTGTAATACTACTTTGTGGCTGTCGCAATGGATCTTTAAGTGTTACATCTGAAAACTAATTTCTTTCCTTCTGGGTTTCTCTCTAGCTCTCTTATGAAATGGCTGAATTAAATTTATGCAATATTCACTAATTTAGTGTGGTCTTAGTTTTGGAACCTGAAATGGTAGGTTTAGAACACTATAGCTTTGTGGAATCCTTGTCCCACTTGCACTACAGTCCTGTCCAATTATCTAACATTGACCTCAAATTTACTTTCTGATGTTTCCCCAGAACTTTAAACTGTAACTTATTTACCAAAGCAGAGCAGAAAAACATCCTTCATGTATCAGTTAGCATTCACTTTGTTTGATACTTCTCAAGGCTCAATTAAACTTGCTGCACATTTAACAGACACCTCATTGATTTCTAGAAGGGTTTTATGTTTTTTCAATGAATTGCACACGTGCCATCAAAATTCAAATTAATTGCCTTACCATTTAAAGGACTTGGGCTTTTTGGTGAGAAATTAGACTGTGATTTATATCCTCTCATTCCAGTAAAAATCCATTACCTTTTGTATTTTGTTTTTGCTACATCATTCCCTGCCAGAGGCAAGGTTGGTGACAGCGTATAATGCTCAGAGTTTGAACCTAGGAACTCAGCTTTGCCTCTCTCCCATCTGCCAGGGTTCCAGAAGCATACATACAGCATCTTGACTGTCCCTGCCATGTAGCACCCTCTCATCTATTCCCTTCAGTGTTGTGCAAAAGCCATAGTGAGGGAATTGTTCCTGTTATGAGTGATGGTAAATCATAAAGACAGAGGGGCGGATGGACCAAACTTGAGTGGCACTGTCACCTGTGTTCCAGGTTGCAACCCCACCTGGCGTGGGGAGTCAGGCCCAGCCCTGCATAGCTGTGGGGTAAGTGTGAGGTGGGCTTGTTCTCCAGCTCCCAGATCCCCTCTGGACTGGGCCAATGACCTGCCTTTTGGGAAACATTGCTTTATTAAAATCATGGAGATTAAGAAAAGTCACATAGAAGCAGAAAAATCATGATATCTGTGACATTTCTATCACTATGACAAACCTGCAGCCCTGGTGATGATGTGTTGTATGCAGTGTTGATGAGCACAGCAATTCTTCTGTTGTTCATGGAGGCCCCATTTCAAAGAGCAGCAACAATACTCTGAAGGGGTTGACCCTGTTCCCTGATTTTCTAGCTGCATGAGCTGAGCATAAGGGGAGGAATTGACCTCTCCAGTCTTCCCATCCCCCACATCAAAGATTTGATTGGCTAAATAACTTGCAGTAGTGACTGTCTTCTGGCAGCCCTCCTTCCAGCTTGCAGTAAAAGGATGCCTGCTTAAGGCATGGCTCTTTGTGTTTATGTTCTCACACTATATGTTAGAAGTGAATTAATCTCTCTCTCTCTCTCTCTCTCTCTCTCTCTCTAAAGGAGTAAAGGAGAGAAAAGCAACCCCCAGATTGCCAGAGTGGTCAATGAGTGGGGAGGGTGGAACATAGGGGAGGAGACCTGTGAAAACTGCACTTGGAAGAGGGCACAGTCCTGTCTCAGTGCAGCAATAGAAACCATATTACAAATGACTCTGTTAGAGAAGTTTGATTTTGGCAATTCAGGTAGCTGGCCTTGCTGGATCCACAGATTTGAGCAGTTACAGATGGCTTCTGGTTTAACAGCAAAAGCATAAGACTTCCAGGTAAATATCCTGATATTTGCCCTGGGTGATGGTGCTGTTGATATCCTATATGTCCTACCCCTCACTTATGAGGAAAAGACAGAATGAACCAAAGTTAAAGATACTATTGCTGACCATTTCATAGGCAGACAGAATGTGATATATAAAGGGGCCAAAAAGTTATTGGTGGTGCCATGAAGGAAGGTTTTTGTTATTGCAATTCATAGTCTTGCTGAACATTGCAAATATGGAATGTTACAAGAAGAACTAATAAGAGACACCAATTTATCAGCACAGCTTCAGTTAGATCCAGAACTTTCAGCAGCAAAACTGATAGCAAAAGTCAGAATGCAAGAAACCATAAAGAAACATCAATATGACTTACCTGCTAGCAGAGGAAGAGACTGCTTCAGACAATACAGACACAGTACAGAGAAAAGACATGTGAAAGGAGCAGTCAGATCAAATTTGCAATGCACTGCCAGAGAGAGGAAGAACAAAGAACCCTAATAAGAGGGAAGGTTGGAAAAGATTTGGGAGATGTGGCAAGACACCAAGCCACAGCTGGTAACCAGCAAAAGAGGCATAATGTCGGCAATGCCACAAAATGAAACATTTTGCAATAGCATGCAGGTCACCAAGAGAAGTGGAAACAATCCAAGAAGGAGTGTTATTGGTGATGAGTCCATATTCCTAGGAATTATGTCTTTTGGAGAACAGGAAATAGCTTGGTGCACACGCATGAATCTAAATGATCAAAATCTTAAATATAAAATTGATACTGAAGCTGCAGATACTGAAGCTGCAGTCACTGAAATTCCAAAAAAAATGTATAATTGATCTCAGGATGGAAAGCTGCAAAGACCAAATAAGATTCTACATGGGACTAGTAACACTATATTGGATGTTTGTGGCCAGTTCCTTGGTAAAGTGAAGAAAACACAGAAAGTTCTTCAACAAATATGTGTAATACAGAGGCTAACAATTTCCCTTTTAGGGAATACAATACAAGGATTACACCTCAGAGAGAATCTGGAATGCATTAGTGGCAAAAAGAGAACTGGACAGGAGATGTACCCACACAGCTAGGAAAGCTGTCACTGGGAAACCAGGAAACTAGTGCCATCAGTAACTCCTTTTGTTCTCACATCCCCTTGCTGAATATCTATTCTCTTGCTAGGAAAGGTCATAGAAGAAATAAAGAGAAGGGATGATATGGGGGTTATTTCCCAGGCAGAAGAACCTACTAACTGGTTTACAGGGATGTTTGTAGTACCAAAGTCCAGTGGCACAATCAGCATTGGTGTAGACCTTACACAACTTCAAACCAGACATAGACAAATGAGAGCAGAGACCTGTTTTCTTCATATTAAGAAGCTTCACAGAAACAGAGCAGTGGTATGCTCAAGTGGAAAAGGAAGCTCTAGCAATTACTTGGGCCTCTGAGCAGTTCGGTGCATGTCTGTTCAGTTTGGATTTTAACGTAGAAACAGACCACAAGCCCTATAGTTGCATTATTGGGTCCAAAACCATTTGATGATCTTCCACCTAGTATTCAAAGATTTCAGCTATGGCTGATGCAATTTTCTTTTAAGACTGAACACATATCAGGGAAAGCACTCATAGAAGAAACACTCTATTAAGAGCTCCAATTAAGCAGCTACCAAGAGAAGAAGGAAAGGCTTTAGAGAGAGATGTTAAATTCTGCATTGACATTCTCCTGGCAGCAATTCCAGGATCTGCTGCCTGACTTCAGCAAATTAGAGATGAGCAACTAAAGGATGAGACTTGCCAGAAAGGTACTCAATTCTGCCAGAGAGGGTGGGGTTGAAGGAATGAACTTCCAGGAGTCATATTACCATACTGATGGGATCAAAATGACCTTCATATGGACAATAGACTGCTTCTGAAAGGACAGCACGTTTTTTTCTTCTATGGTATATCAGAAAGAGATGCTCTTCAAAATTCATAAGGGATACCAACATATGAACAAGAGCAGGGCCTGAGTACAGCAATCTTTATGGGGGACCAGTCTGAGCAGGCAAATAGTGAAGGACTGAGAGATATGTAACATGGGAGGGAGAGCAGGGGTGGAAATGATTGCCAGAATCATTACTGTGTGCAAAGCTACCTGACAAAACCTGGCAGTGGATAGCACCAGATTTATTTTCCTGGAAAGAATACACATACATTATTGTAGTTGATTATTTCTCCAGATGTACTGACACAGACCTCATGGGCACATGTCATCCAGAAACTAATGTCAATATTTGCAAGACATGGAGTTCTTGAAGTCCTCGTAGTTGCTATGGGGTCTCAGTTTAACTCGGACACATTTCTAGCATTTGCACAGGACTTTTTGGGCATTGTACTTGAGAATGGTGTTTGTAAACACACATTGAATGGTTACCTCATTGACCCTATGATAAGCTATTAAATCACTTATAAAAATATCTTGACAAGCATGGTTATTAGGTATGAACAAAATTAATTTTCTGTGCATCACAATACATTTGTTGCAATAAATTTTAGCCCTACAGCATTTGTACTATAGCAACTATTGTTTGTTCTTTCCCTAAAACAGTATAAACATAGGGTTGATTTTCTGTACACATGTAAGAGATGGAAAAACCATCTCTTCACAAATGACCAGAATCACCAGGAGTTCAGTACTGGATTCTTGGAATTCACTATTGATACGAGGCTAGAAATTTTTATGGCTCTTGAGTTCTAGCATCTTCTGTTCTTTCCCTTTAAGTTTGCCTTTATAATCTACACATTACAATATTTATATTCGATTGATTTATTTTATAATTATATGATAAAAATGAGAGGGTAAGCAATTTTTCAGTATTACTGTGCTGTGACACTTTTTTATTTTATGTCTGATTTTGTAAGTAAGTAGTTTTTAAGTGATGTGAAACTTGGGGATGCAAGACCAATCAGACTCCTGACTGGGGTATAGTAGTTTGGAAAGGCTGAGAGCCACTGGTTTGAACTATAGGAGCCACACTCCAAACTGAAAGAATCTAGAGGTAGGAAGTAGCCCAGGAAAGAGGGCCCAGGTCCACACCCACTTAAGGGCTTAGACCGAGATGTGGGTGGAAAGCTGAAGATCCCCAGCTTGTAGTCAGGAGCAGGTACCTCTACTGCCCTGACAGAAACGCCAGAAGTCAGGTGTTGTAACGAATAGGCTGCCCGGCCCTCTGAGCTCCCTGTCACACATGGTGGAGAATGCAGGCACGATAGCATCCTAGGTCTGAAAATAGGCCAAAGAAAACAGGGAGAGTGCAGTGGCTCATCCAGCATGTGATGATGCTGCTACAGCCATATGAGGCACCTGCTAGCCTCCCCACAAAAGGGAGGTACTGCCTCAATGGCACCTCTCCCAGCACAATTGACAAAGACGGGACCTGCAGATGCCCCATAGGTTTTCTGTGTCATATTTGAGAGAGTTGCACCACAGCTGAATGGTCCATGGAATTCTGGGCCACCCTAATTGCCTTCTATGCAATGGGCCACACCCATTACCAAGGCCACGTACCAAGGCCTCGACATGGCAGGTGCCAAAGATTATGTACAAGTCAAGACGGCCATCCTGAAAACCCTGAATATTTCTCCCAAAAATCTACCAACAGTGATTCTATTGTGAAAAATTCCTGCTTGGGGTTTGGGCCCGGGCTATTGCCCGTAGTTGGGATGGCTCCAACCAAAGGGCTGCATGGGAATTCAGATGGTTGAGAAAATCATTATGGGCAGTTTATGCAGATCATTCCCATGGGGAGAGAGATTTGGATGGGTGATGAGGCATCATCCTGAAATTCTTGCAGAGGGCATGTCCTGGTGGAGAATTAAGTGATGTCCCTTGATTCCAAAGCAGAAACATCAAAGTCTGGCCCAGCATGATCCCAGGGCACATATGCTACTGCTCCTTGAATCCAGGCCACGGGGTCCCGGGAACTGGGGCCCCACAACCCAGTGAGGGAAGATACAAAAGACTTGAGAGGAGCCCAGAAGTCCAATCTTAGCCTGTTAGGAGGGATCCAGTCCTGGCAGAATGATTTTGCATGCATGAGCCATCCCCCTAGGAGAAGTAACAGTCAATCTGTCTGGCAGTGGCTCTGGAGCATGAGTACCAACCTCAGGGAAGACAGTTAAGAAGCAGGGCACAAACTTCAAACTGATTGTGAATTCTATATTTGGACTTCACCAACCATTTATTCAGTGTAAACTCCCCAGACATTATAACACCTAGCCAAGGAGTTACAGACAAGCTCCTAGAGTACACCAATCTATCTTGTCACCCAGGTATGCTTCTCTTTGTTATAGATGTCCCTTACACCAAAAATCACAACAATATTCAAGTTACTCCCAGTCCCAAAGGACCAGTCACTTACCGTAGGTCAAGTGCACCTTAGATCTTACACTAAAGACAACGTTTGTAGCCAATCCTATAATAAACTATCAAAAGATTTATTAACTAGGAAAAGTAGATTAAAGTCTTATTTACAAAGTTAAAGCAGGTAAACATACACACACAAATGAGTTAGTCTTAAGTTTCAAAAGCTTCATAACCCAGTTCTATATGTCCCTTAGGACTACCCAGACTAAACAGTGGTGATCTCTTGGTTATGCCTAGAAAACTTTGCCCTTGAAAGTCCAAACAGCATAGAGAGCATTTCTCCTTGTCAATGATTTTTATTCCCATTCCTCCTTCCCTGAGCTGCCAGCTCAGCTGATGGGAGGAATTCACTTGCATTTCTCCTCTTTATGGCAGTGGGAGAGCAGTCAACAGGCTTTTTCCTCTTTGATGTTTCACAATAGTTTGTCTGCTTTCGATGGACCTTCTCTGTTGGGCAGGACCTAACACTTTTTGTTGGAAGCCAGCATTTCACATTAAATTCATGTCTCTTTCCTTTCTTGTGATTTACACAGTTATGGAGAATTACAAAGCAAATGCACAAATATTACCTTACTATATGGGATACAAATGTTATAAGTGAGATAAAAGCATGCAGCAACTTACAAGCATTTAATAGATTCTAAACACTAAGTACAGTTTTATAACTCTAGTACTTGTTTTAATAATACTAATATACAAGTGCATAGACTAATTCCATCTGTGCATTTGTCAGGGTTCAGTGGAGACCTGGGGTCTTGGTATGAGCTGGTGCCTCATTGCAAGCATCACAGTAACAATGAGATTGCCTTCTACCGTGAAGGAAACCAGGCCATTTCCAGAAAGACTGCTGATTAATATGTAGTAACTATGGGCAGGCCTAGACAGCAGACAGCCGGGCTTGGAAGAGGGACCAGGGAAATGTTAGTCCTTTTACAAATGGATGGAGTAACCATGAAGGGACTGGTAGACTCTGACTGCAGCCAGACGCTGGCCAGGAAACAGCTAATAGGACTGGGAGGGAAGCATGGAGGAATGATCTACATTGAGTGCATCCACAGAGATGTACAGTCCTATGAGTGAGGTGAGGTTGACAGGACAGGACAGGAGCATGACTGGAGATTTTTCAAAGAGGTTGTCCAGAGATGGGGTGGTGAATCCCTAGCAGAGGCAGAGCAAAAAGGTAGGCAAAAAGACCCCAGAAGGCCAGAGATGGTTGTTGTGGCCAAGGAAGGGAATAAGGGGAATGTTCTGGAGGAAGTTGCGGCACCAGGGAAAGGACTGTCCTAACAGCTTAAAATACCACGCACTGCCCTATTTGGAACAGTAAGAGTCCACCACTACCCTTCAATGAGGATTTGCCATCTGGTGAGTTGGACTTTACAGAAGAACAAAGAATGATCCAACCTTGGATCAGGTTTATGCAAAGATCACCTGGGTGGATAGCACAGTACTAAACCCTCAGCTTGTGAAACAGTGGCCCCATTTTGAGCTGGTTGAGAAAAGGATGTATTGGGCCATGAAGGACCCCAAGATTGGGGAGATGAAAATGCAGCTGCTTGTGCCCAGGAAGTGCTGAAGGGAGAATCTCTAATGGGCCCATGCGATACCGGGGGTGGAGAGGCACTTGGAGAGAGAAAAGACATGCAACACAGTGACTGTGCAGTTTTACTGGATGGGCATCCACTTGGAGCATGACATGTTAAAGTCCCCCACTTCTGAGTGCCAGTGAACAGTTGAGAAAAAGTTTCCAAAGGGCCCGTGGTACCACTGCCCATCATAAGGACACCCTATTAAATGATAGGTGTGGACTTGAGCTCACTGGAAAACTCCTCAGTCAGGTACAAATGCATACTTATGATCTTGGATTATGCCACCTGATACCGCAAAGCCACCCCATTCCAATGTTTTACAGCAGCCGTCATTGCCAGAGAGCTCCAGAAGTTGTCTTCTTGCATGGGGATGCCCAAAGAGATGCTCACGGATTAGGGAATCAACTTCACCTCACAATTAACGAAGGAATTGTATGGCCTTCTAAGGGTCAAGCCACCCTCAAATAAGCAGACCAGTGGAGCAGTTCAACATGGTGTTGAACATGTTGAGGATATTTGTAGTCATTGATCCCCAACATTGGTACTACCTGCTCCCACGTCTCCTATTTGCCATCCGTGAGGTGCCCTAATCATCCACTGGCTTTTCCCCATTTGGGTTATTGTACAGGAGACAACTCCAGGGAGTTGTGGACCTCCTTCACAAGATGTGGGAGGAACAAGATTCCAGGCAACCGGCATGGTTATGTACATTATCCATCTCTGAGAAAAGTTGAAGATGCTGGGGGGGAGGGAGTAAGGAGCAGTACAACCAAGGGCAGACCTATAACAAGGGAGGTCATCTATGTGAGTTTCAGCTGGGAGACGAAGCATTGCTCTTCCTGCCAGTGTTGGAATCAAAGCTATTGGTCAGCTGGCAGGGCTCCTACAAGGTGGTGAGATGAGTGGGGAAAGTTGATTATGACACCTGACAATCTAGGAGGCAGAAGTAGACCCAGGTGTATCATGTCAACCTGTTGAAGGCATGGAGAAGGACCAGAAAGATCTCCTGGTCACTCCATTCCTTTCCCCGACCCTGAGCTTGACCCACAGGCTTCTATGCTCCTAGATCCTATCTCTCCACAGGTAGATAGACATCTGCATCCCAACCTAGAGCATCAAATTCGTCAGCTGGTTGCCTCATTCCCAGAGGTATTTTAAATATTGTCCCACCATATTGACACCAAACTCAAAGGATATGCAAGGGTCTTTGGCCCCTTCCAAAGAAGATGGGGGAGAATCTGTGCTAGGAGCTCCAAGTCATGTTAGATCTAGGGGTTGTGGAAGAGTCGCACAGCAAGTGGAGAAGCCCCATTTTGCTCATGTCCATAAGACAGGTTGATGTGCTTCTGCACCGATTTCCACAAGGTAAATACAATTTCAAAATTTTACACATAGCCCATGCCAAGGATCATAGACTCATAGACTCTAAGGTCAGAAGGGACCAATATGATCATTTAGTCTAACCTCCTGCACAACGCAGGCCGACCTATGACCAAGTTATTAAAGTCCTCAAATCATGGTTCAAAGACTTTAAGGTATAGAGAATCCACCAGCAAGTGAGCCATGCCCCATGCAACAGAGGAAGGCAGAACGGATGGGTTGAAGAACTACTAGAAAGATGAGAGGTGGCCAAGTATATACTTACTCTCAACCTAATGAAGGAGAACTAGCAGATACCCTTGATACCCAAGTCTAAAGAGAAGACCACCTTTTCAACCTTGTTTGGGTCGTATTAATTCAAGACAATGCCCTTTAGGATCCACGGGACCATTGCCACCATCCAGCAGCTGATGGATAGAGTGCTGTGACCACATGGGGCATGTGCTGCTGCCTAAATCAATTACATTGTCACATACAATGTAGGGTGAGTTGACCATATAACACAATTTACAGACATATTACAAGCTCTTAAGGAGACGGTGTTGATGGCCAACCTGACCAAGTGCTGCCTGGATGCCCAAGATGTCACTCAGACTATACTGTAAGAAGGAGACAGTTAAGACCCCTGCTGGGTAAAATACAAGCCCTAGCAGACTGGCCTATCCCCTCTACCCATAAGAAAGTTTGCCTTTTTTGCAGACTGGTGGGCTACTATCGGCCATTCCAAATTTTGCTACCATCTCCACCCTTCTGATGGATCTGGTAAAGGATTCAGCACCCAAGAGAATCTGTTGGACAAAAAGCTGTGAGGAGGCTGTCAAAGCATTAAAAGACCAGTTCAGCCAGGAACCAGTTCTGTTCCACCTGGACTTTGTGAAGCCATTTATTGTACAAACCGATGCATCCAACTTGGAGTGGTGCTACCTCAAGAATTCATAGAAGGGGAATTTACCATTCTGTTTCTCAGTAGAAAGTTGTTCCCCCAAGATGTGGCTTGCTTGGCCATTGAGAAAGAGGACTTAGCAGTAAATTGGGCTGTTGAGACCCTGTGAGATTACTTATAAGGGCAGCCTTTTCACCTCATGACTAAACATGCACCATTCCAATGGCTGTTGATTACATGAAAGATCACAATCCATGCATCATGAGATGGTACCTCTCACCGCAGCCATAAAGCTTCCAGGTGTCCCACCACACAGGTATAGAAAATAAAAATGCCAGTTTTGTTTCATGGGATGTAGGAGGCCTGAATCAGTCCCATGACAAAAAGCTGAAAGAGAGTCTGTGTGATGGGATATACAAACTCCACATTGGGCTCAAAGACATTAAAAGGTAATACTGGCCCTCGGTTGCCCCACCCCTCCTCACCTGCCAGGAGTGTTCCAACTAGATGGAGTGGGATAAAAGGAGCTTGGAAGTCCAGGCAAAGGGTGGCCAACAGACTGCAGGAGTAAGGAATCCTTCTCTTGGAAGCCACACATGACCTAATTTCTTTTCCATTCCTAACTTCTATGACCTAGTGCCCAAATCTATCCCTGGCCTTATGCCAGTGAAGTAACTGGGGTTACCCCAGAGATTAATTTGGCCCTGTGGCTTTTAGTCTTGCATGTGATTAGCAAATGTGATATCCGTTTATGTCTAATTTTGGTCTTATTTCCTCTTTCCCACATTTGTGAGAACTCGGAAATACCAGCAGTAACATCATTGAAACTGAACCGTTCATTTGTAACTTTCTAAATGGCACGTGGAAATGAAGTAATTTAGAGATTGAGTTTCTATAATGTATGTTTCTTTATTGGATTTTTGGGTCTTTAGGACATTACTATCCTTAGGGAAGAGAAAATGTCTGCAAATTCTATTAAGTAACCATTTGATATGATAAAAGAACTACTTATCAGACATAATCTTTGTCCATTCCTCATAGTCTAATGATTAGCTCTTTCCTATCTGAAAGATCCAAATAGAAACAGCCTGTCAGTAAGCATCCCTCAATTACTTTCCTTTGAACATAATCCTGTAGAAACAAAACTCTGAAACCTGTAGAACAAATTTGGCAATGGTTAGGAAGTTTGCTGCATACAGTTCTTCCATTTGGAGTGGAATCTATTCTTAGGGTGGAAATGATTGTATGATTCTAGTTTGATTAGAATGTGATGGCAAAGGAAATTTGTAATATGTTTCTTTTTTTGGGGTTGGGTCTGTACGGCACAAGTAGAGAAAGTTACACATAGATGCAAACAGGAAGAAGCTGCACCAGGAGTACAGAGGAAACCATCATACTGTGTCCTTCCCTTATGACTGTCTGCCTCATTATAAGGGAGGAAGGAAAAAGTATCAATATTGCCAAGCCTAAAGGTTCAAAAATCATGAGTCAGCCCCCTAAATGTCATGAGACTGGCCAAAAAAGTCATGGTTTTTAAAAATATAATATGGATTTTTTTCTGTCTTTTAATTTTTGAACTCACTTGCCCAACCCTTGTGTGTGTGTGTGGGGGGGGGCACTAATTGCCCACTTTCCCCAATTTATTGAGTGAATTGATTTGGGCTCTCATTGCAGGAGCTCTTATCTCCAAATCTGGCCATTTCCTGCCCAGTAATTCATTCTGTCCTCATCTCCACATCAGTCATGCTCTCCCCATCCACCATATCAGTTCTGTCCAGCCCCCCATCAGTTCATCCACTTCCCTTCCCCCCCTAGGTCCCACCTAGCCACTAGATCATTTTCAGCCCCACCCCAGTTCTGGCCACTCCCAGTTTGGAGGGGGGGAATGCAGTGCGGTCCCCTTCTCCCCTTTCTAGGCTGGAAGAGGGGCAGCTTCAGGGATTTTTCACCCCCTCTATCCCTTCCCAGGCCTGGTGTTACAATGAGGCGTGGAATCGTGGAAGCAGAGGAACTGTCCTATTGCTCACAGGAGGAAGTGGAACAACCCTGAGCTCCTGGCCTCTTTCTGCTCCCTCTTGTCTCCTGCTCCTCTTCAAAACAACTTTGGCTTCTGAAGGTTGGAAAAGCAGGAGCTCTGCCTTTTGTGGCAGCTCTGATTGGCTGCTCTTCCCCAGGAGGTGAGGAAATGGAGAGAACAGCCAGTCCAAGAGGGTTTTCTTCCTGGCAGGGCTGAAATTCTCAAGAGGGCTGGAATTTCTTGCCTCATTGCCAGAATGGGTCTAGCCATAACCAAAATCCCATCACTTACAATAAAAAAAAACACAAGAGTTGCAACACTGGACTATCTCTGCTGCTCCTTTGCTGGCTTACTGTAGATTGCCACAGTTGAGGCTTTCAGAAAAACACCAGAGACTGTAGGTCAGAAGGCATAGGAGTTTGCTACCCTGATTCTATGACAGATGGGGTCTTCTCCAAGCTGGAGACTTTCAACTGATTTTCACTCTGTTTTCACTAGTCATGCAGCACAAAGTGAATGGAATAGAGTAAGGAATCTGACCCAAAACATTGATTGGGTTTTCTTGGCCTTTTTTAAATATGCTGGGACCTCATATCTCATATGAACTCATATTTCTTAATTACTTAGGACAATTTACTCTCTTACACTATGCAGTGCAAAGGAAGATTGAATGTTGAAATGCTACTGTCTGTCTACACTGCAATTAGATACTCATGGCTGGCCTATGCCTGCTGATTCGGGCTCATGGTAACAGGGCTGTTTAATTGTGATGTAGATATTTGGGCTGCAGCCTGAGCTTTACACCTCAGAGGGTCCTACAATCCAAGCTCCAGCGTGGGTCTGAACATCGACATCACAATTAAATAGTCCTTTAGTCTGAGCCCTGCGAGCCCAAGTCGGCTGGCAGGGACCAGCTGCAGGTTTTTAATTGCAGTGTGGACATACCCATAAATGTCCAGATTGTGGGTATAAGTTTCAAAAGGTCTTCAGTGACTTGGGAGCTTCAGTCCCACTGAATTTTGGTGGGACTTAGGCTCTGAGTCCTAAGTCACTTAATAGCTTTTGAACAGATATTTTACCAGGGATCTTGTGCCTTGCTCTCTACACCGCATTATCAATATAAGGAAGCCCTATGGACGCAGCTGGATTCCAAATATTCATGTTTACTAACTGTGTACTCACATCCAAGACTTCAATACAAATATACACTCTTGCTCTGTTAGGATCCAGTGTCTTCTTTGGTAGAGGATAGGAAAGCCCATTAAAGGGTTCCCATATTATTGAGATATTACTCAATTCCTATATACTATATATTTCCAGTCCAGAACAAAAAGCAAGAGCATTGTAGTGTGAGGACATAAACACAAAGAGCTATACTTTAAGCAGAAATTAGAGGACTCCTTGACTGGGAAGTTACTATATTTATTAAACACCCTGCTGCAATACATCCTGGTCCTCTCTGATAGCTGTGGAGGACCAGGCCACCTACATTTAAGTTGTATCGGTGTCACAGGTAAAGGCAACCTTAGTCTTCTTCCCATGAGAAATTCTGCTGGTGATAATTTAGACACAAGCGGTATTGACTGATATTCCAGGAGTGCTTTATAGGGGTCCACTGAGTTTTGCAGAAGTCTTTTTAAAATCTGCACTGCTCTCTCTACCTCTACATTGCTCTGGGGATAAGGTGGACTACTGATATAAAAAGCATTTCTGGATACAACTAACTAGTTACATCATTTGTGAAAGCAGTAATTCATGCATTGTCATACAGTAAAGAATTTTCTGTTTCCAGGATATTCTTTGTCATTCAGTTGTATAAAGTGACACTTGACCAACAATGTTACTGAGCTTATCTACTGTCAAGGAGGTTGCATAACCTATCGGTTAAATGAATATTAGAGCTTTGTTTCACAGAATCATAGAATACTAGGGTTGGAAGAGACCTCAGGAGGTCATCTAGTCCAATCCCCTGCTCAAAGCAGGACCAAGCCCAAATAATCATCTCAGCCAGGGCTTTATCAAGCTGGGTCTTAGAAAACTTCTAAGGATGAAGATTCCACCACCTCCCTAGGTAACCCATTCCAGTGCTCCACAACCCTCTTAGTGAAAATGTTTTTTCTGATATCAAACCTTGATCTCCCCCACTGCAACTTAAGATTATTGCTCCTTGTTCTGTCATCCACCACCACTGAGAACAGTCTGGCTCTATCCACCCTGGAATCCCCTTCAGGTAGTTGAAGGCAACTATCAAATCTGCCCTTACTCTTCTCTTTTGCAGACTAAACAAGCCTAGTTCCCTCAGCTCTCCAAATAAGTCATGTGCTCTAGCCCATTAATCATATTTGTTGCCCTCCGTTGGACTCTCTCCAATTTGTCCACATCCTGTAGTTGAGAGGGGAGGGCGGCAAAACTGGACACAATACTCTAAATGTGGCCTCACCAATGTTAATAAAGGGAACAATCACTTCCCTCGAGCTGCTGGCAATGCTCCTACTAATGCAACCCAACATATCATTAGACTTCTTGGCAATAAGGGCACACCATTGACTCACATCCAGCTTCTTGTCACTGTAATCCCTAGGTCCTTTTCTGCAGAACCACTGCCTAGCCCATTGGTCCCCAGTCTGTAGCAGTGCATGGGATTCTTCCATCCTAAGTGCAGGACTCTGCACTTACCCTTGTTGAACCTCATTACATTTCTTTTGAGCCAATCCTCTAATTTGTTTAGTTTATTCTGTATCCTATTCCTACCTTTTAGGGTATCTACCACTCCCCCTAGCTTAGTGTCATCTGCAAACTTGCTGAGGGTGCAATCCACCCCATCCTACAGATCATTAATGAAGACGTTGAACGAAACTGGCCCCAGCATTGACCTCGGGGGTACTCCGCTTGTTACCGGCTGCCAACTAGACAATAAGCCGTTGATCACTATCCATTTAAGCCTGATGATCTAACCAGCTTTCTATCCACCTCATCCAACCTATACTTCTTTAATTCTTAATGGCAAGAATACTGTGAGAGGATCATATCAAAAGCTTCGTGAAAGTCAAGATATATCACATCCTCCACTTTCCCCACATCCGCAAAGCCAGTCATCTCATCACAGAAGGCAATCAGGTGGTCAGGCCCTTGGTGAATCCATGCTGACTGTTCCCGATCACCTTCCTCTCTTCCAAATGCCTCCAAATACCTCTTTGAGGACCTGCTCCATGATTTTTCTGCGGACTGGGGTGAGGATGACTGGTCTGTAGTTCACCGGATCCTCCTCCTTCCCTTTTTGAAGATGGGCACTATATTAGCCTTTTTCCAATTGTCTGGGACCTCCCCCAATCTCCATGACTTTTCAAAGATAATGGTCAATGGCTCTGCAATCACATCAGCCAACTCCTTCAGCACCCTCTGTTGTATTACATCTGGCCCCATTGACTTGTGTATGTCCAGCTTTTCTAAAAAGTCCTGAACCTGCTCTTTCACCCCGGAGGGCTGCTCACCTTCTCCCCATTTTGTTCTGCCCAATGCCTTAGTCTGGGAGATGACCTTGTCTGTGAAGAAATGGGCAAAAAAAGCATTGAGCACTTCAACTTTTTCCACACCATCTATCATTAGGTTGCCTCCCCTATTCAGTAAGTGGCCCACACTTTCCCTGATCTTCATATTGTTGCTAACATACCTGTAGAAACCCTTCTTGTTAGGCCTCATTTACTCTAACTGAATGGACTTTGTCAACACTTACCCTCCCCATTGTTGTTTCTTACCCCTGGATGTATATATAGATGTAAGCAAGGTCTGAATGTTTGAGTAAAGGGGGGCACTTTATTTGCATGGGCTTTGTATCTGCATGAGTACAATTAAGTATTTAGCATAATTCACCTAGGTGCTGAGCATAATGGGAAATGGTTAGCAGGGTTGGTTTGGGGCTACAAACCACTTTTGTGTTAACTGCTGGGGTACTGAAATGTTGTCCTTCAATTGTATGAACAGATGTCAGTAAAACTGTGCTTAGTCTGTTATGATAGAATACTTCTCCCTAAACTAAACAGAGCTCCACAAGGGTGGCAGACAGATGTTTCAGTCTGTTAAAGGGGGAGATAGAGAAGTCTTATTGGGCCTGCATGGCCCTGGGAAAGGGCTGCCCTCCAGGCATGGAGTGATTCTCTCCTCCCGTTGTTAAAAGGTGGAATTAATGACTCTTCTTGGAGTCTTTTGTTTCTTGAAAGCAGGGATGTTGTCTGTGTGTCAGCAGAAGATTTACCCATGAGCTGAAATCACTAAAGAGCTGAACCAGTAGAGGATCTGGGAAACCTTGCTTGACAACTAACAGAGCTGAGTGAGCAACAGGCAACTCTGGTGGGAGGCTGGCACAGTCGGTGCCAGCCTGGTGTGGTCAGTGGTCAGCAGAGGGGCTGGCACAGTCAGTGCCAGCCTGGGCAGGTTGGCAGGGGGGCAGCACAGTTGGTGCCAGACCAGTCAGGTCAGCAGATGGGCTGGCACAGTTGGTGCCAGCCTGGTGCAGTCAGCGGGAGCCAGGCACGGTCGGTGTCAGCGGTCGGTGGGAGACAGGTGTGGTCGGTGCCAGCCAGGTGCATCAGTGGGAACCAGGCGTGGTTGCTGCCAGCGGTCGGGGACTCAGCGAGGCCCAAAGGTGGTAGGACACAGCAGCAGAGGGACCCTGGCCAAGCCTGTGTTGGATAGCGGCATGGGGGGGTGGAGCCACACCCGAGAGGTGGACATTGCAACTATGACCGTCAGTACAGGGGAAAGAAGGAAGGGAGAGGCGAAGGACACTCCCCATACTCTGGGACGGGTTTGGCCCATTAAGTTCATGAAAGCTGTTTGCACTGTTTCTCCAAACCAGTGCTGTGTTACCTCTCTTTTGCTATTAAAAGGTTTCTTTCTACACTCAGACTCTGTGCTTGCGAGAAGGGAAGTATTGCCCTTTGGGGGCACCCAGGGGATAGTGTGTGATTTTCCAGGTGACTGGGTGGGGGCTCGAGCAAGTTTGGTGTTGTGTCATTGACTGGGACCCCTAGACATAGAACCCGGCCCTTGCTGCTGCCGACTCGGTCTGGCAGAAGGGTTACATATATGCCTCCTAGCTGTGATTTCTATATCATGAATCTGACAAAGCTTATGCCTGCAGAAATTTGTTAGTCTTTAAAATGCTACAGGACTCTTTGTTTTTGCTGTATACAAACTAACATGGTTACCCCTCTGGAACCTTCTTGTTACCGTTCAGGTCCCTTGCTAGCTGCAACTCCAGTTGTGCTTCGGCCTTCCTGATTTAACTCCTGCGTGCTCGAGCAATATTTTTATACTCCTTCCTAGTCAACTGACCAAGCTTCCACTTCTTGTAAGCTTCCTTTTGTGTTTAAGTTGACAGAAGATTTTTTTGTTAAGCCAAGCTGGTCACCTGCCGTATTTGCTATTCTTTCATGTTTGTTGATGAGGAAATCAACCACTACAACATTTCTGACAGGAAGAGTGACAGCAAGCCGAAGAAAGAATTGACTGGTTCCTGCCTATAAATGGATGCTCAAAAATTCCAGAATAGCTGATAGTTCATCTGACCAAAGGACAGTTTGACAAGTAGTACACAATAGAGATGGAGTAGGAGATGTCTTTCCACTTCACTGTAGTTCAAGTGTGCAGTAATCAAGTGCCATGATTTCTCTTTCTTCTTTAAAACTCAGGGAACCAGAGAGCTAACATGATATGCATTAACATACCTTACTGTAAATGTGGCATGACATTTATCTGCCTTTTGTTTTGGACTGTTCTCCCAGGGGTTCTCATTTCTTTTCTCTTGTTTTTAGGGTGTCTGATTTTTTCACTTGATCTTTAAAGGTTTTTTTTTTTCCCTTGGTTTAATATAAATTAAAATGCCACTGTCAACATCAGCCTGAGTTTACTGTAATATAAATGTAATAATTTATTTAATCAAATTCAAGTGTAATTTCTAGTACCTTAGTATCTACCTATTTTGCTGCATGTATGTGTAAATAATGGCAAACTGTGAAATGTGTAGATGATAGATAGCCTGGAGCCATTTAAAAAAAATCTTTCAAAAACCCAAGGGGTCTATTATATGTGTAGTTATAAAGTTGAAAACCAAGGTTGGAGGGAGCATAACTTCAAAAAATGAGATTAGGGAGTGTTTCATAGGTTTGCTTCATCCTCTTTTCATTATTCCTCTACATTTACAATGGCTTATATATATTTGTTGATGATGTCCTTGCACTGTTGTTAATTTTGAATCAGTGTTCCCTGTAAATGTAGGAATAACCTTGTCTTACATCAATATGGCTGAAATAAGCACAGAGAAGAAGAAATAATACACATTTAGTCCCTTCTAAAGGAATACAACAAAACACTTCAACTAAAGAGATGTTGTAGAATAGCCAGAATATTTTTTTTATCTGATGAAAATAATGTAAGAAAGTGATGCTATTAAAATGTCAGGCTTCAGTGATCTGTAGGCTTTCTTAAAGGTGTGTTTATTTTTACTGATCATCATTTATTTTATAAAACTTTAGAATTCTTGCATTATTAATTACATGAAAGATTTGATTTTAGCTTCAGCAGTTAGTGCTCTGTGGAATAGAATTTTTGGAACTTTTTGTTGGGATATACTCGTTAGTTCCTTTTATAAAACTTAACTCTTACATTCATCCTAACATCGCTTCCCAGAGTTTAAATTTACATTTAAAAGCACTCTGTTGTTCTTCATTTGAGCCTTTAGGATCAGTTTCACTCTTATCCCTCTCCATGAAGTATACTGCCATGAAGTATAGACACAGTCATTGTACCTAAATAAATATCTCCACGATTCACTTGCTAAATGTGCCTATGCATCTTCAGGCCTATGGCCCATAGGCTCATATTCTGAATTTTATTACCATAGTCATCCAGAGTATTTCACCCACACACTCAATGCATCCAAAGTCATTTTGTGACTTTCACTCAACTGTTCTACTTATCCCATATCATAGTAAAAGTCTAAAACTTATTATTGATTGCAGAAATATTGCTCCTGAAATTTATCCCAATGCATATTTATGTCTTCATTGCTTTGAGGGTCATGGCTGTGATATTGTAATAATAGAAATTTGTCCCCAAAACTTTGTCCTTTCTTATGTCCTTTGAAAAAGGATTTTAAAAGATGTAGTTTGTGTTTCTTGACGTATTAGTAATTGATCTGCACTCTCATTAACATGCATACCATATCTACAGGTCAATTCTCACATCTCTCCAGAAAGAAAATATGTGTGAGAAGGTTCAAAAGAAAATATTGCTTATTTGTTTTCTGATGTCTTTTATATTTTGCTTTCTCCTTTTTTGTGTCATCTATTGTATACAATAGCTGCCATTAAAAATTCAGCATCTAACAGTTATCACATAGTGGTATTTGAAATGCCAAAGCTCTTATTTATTTTGGAATAGGACATAAATATGAGTGATAATGATTGGTACAGTAAAAGTGCACTTATTAGTAGAGAGCTTTGAGCAATACGGAACTGATTGTGCATATGCCTATTGAACAAGTGTATTAGGAAAGCTGGAGATGCTACATAAATGATTTAATACTCCCTATTTGCATATTCAGTTAATATGAATATCTCAATTACATCACCACTTCCACAAACACTGAAAATCCTTCAGTTCTTTGCTCCTACGTGTTTAAGCCATTATTTATTCCCTGGAGTTTCACCTTCCTTCTCTTCACCACCCCCCATTGAGTTTCCCCTGTATAGTCTTCCCCTATCTCTGATTCTTCACATTTCCCATTTTCAATATCTCTATTGTCCCACCCACCCAACACTCTTGATTGTGACCTACAGCATACCGATAGCCATATAGACATAGTCAGACCAACACCATACATCATTCTTTTCAGTGCTGCTCTAATCGTATCTCTGTGACTTCAGGCGAATGTGCTTTAGGCAGTCTCTCTGGTTAGTCTATCTGTGGCAGGGTTTCTAATGTCCTGGAGACCCTTGCTACATAACCCTTGCTACATAACACTATGGAGATACTACCTAGTGTTTCTCTCTCCAAACTCTGCAATTCTCCAAATTGGGAAAAGGCAGAAGGTGCTCAGGAACTCAGCAGAGTTGCTCCAAATCAGTTACTGAAGACATCAGCTTGAGGATCAGGCCCTTTATCTGCATGTTTAATTTACCCAAATCAACCAGAATATCCCTAGTCTAATAGAGGTTATTTACATTCCACAAGATGCTTTAGTTTTGTTTCCAGCTTCTGCTTCTTCCTTGTCAAACTACTAGTATTAATTTTCCACACTTGTACTTTATACAATCATTTAGGCCTCAGTTCAGCAGAATACTTAAGCATGAACTTAATTCAAGAACGTGCTTAAATTATTGCTGACTAGGACTAGTTTGCTGAACTGGGTCTTTATACCCACGCAAAATGAGAGCAAATTGAGCATAAAGTACTTCCCTTTTGATTTCATAGCATTTTACCACCAGTTTGTGCAGATATAAATGATTACACAAAGTAGTCAGCAGTGAAGAATAAACACCATTGGATTCCTGCTGCTAATAATGATTTTAATCACCTGTACTATGAAACCAAAATTGTATGCAGGAAACGTTTACTTTATTTATTTTATTTTATAAAAATAGCACTGAAGAACATTTTCTTGAAGTTGTTTCTCAGTAAATGACTTTACTTCCATGTTCTAGATAATGTGAAACATACAATGATATAATGCCATAAAAGTGACTCATGCATGTTTAACATGTCATGAGTAAGAGATTTAGTATAACATTTATAGTAACCTACATTTCTGGAAAGCTTTTTTTTTTTTTTTTTTTTTTTTAAGATTATATTTTTCTAATACTATAGGTCTATCTAGTTGCAGGGAAAAATGTTTTGGCAAGATGTTAAGAATGATCTGGAGGATGGGGTAGATTGCACCCTCAGCAAGTTTGTAGATGACACTAAGCTAGGGGGAGTGGTAGATACCCTAGAAGGTAGGGATAGGATACAGAGTGACCTAGACAAACTGGAGGATTGGGCCAAAAGAAATCTGATGAGGTTCAACAAGGACAAGTGCAGAGTCCTCCACTTAGGATGGAAGAATCCCATGCACAGCTACAGACTGGGGACCAATGGGATAGGCAGCAGTTCTGCAGAAAAGGACATGGGGGTTACAGTGGATAAGAAGCTGGATATGAGTCAGCAGCGTGCCCTGGTTGCCAAGAAATAGCATATTGGGTTGTATTAGTAGGAGCATTGCCAGCAGATGGAAGGAAGTGATTATTCCCTTCTTTTTGGCATTGGTGAGGCTGCATTTGGAGAATTGTATCCAGTTTTGGGCCCTCCACTACAAAAAGGATGTGGACAAGTTGGAGAGAGTCCAGCAGAGGGCAAAAAAAATGATTAGGGGGCTGGAGCACAGACTTATGAGGAGAGACTGAGGGAACTAGGCTTGTTTAGTCTGCAAAAGAGAAGAATGAGGGAGGGATTTGATAGCAGCCTTTAACTACCTGAAAGGGGGTTCCAGGGAGGATGGAACTAGGCTGTTCTCAAAAGCAGTAGATGACAGAACAAGGACCAATGGTCTGTAATTGCAGTGTGGGAGGTCTAGATTGGATATTAGGAAAAAGTTTTTCACTAGGAGGGTGGTGAAGCACTGGAATGGGTTACCTAGGGAGGTGGTGGAATCTCCATCTTTGGAAGTTTTATCCCTGGTTGGGATGATTTAGCTGAGGTTAGTCCTGCTTTGAGCTGGGGCTTGGACTAGATGACCTCCTGAGGTGCCTTCCAACTCTAATATTGTATGATTCTATAATGCAACTTTCAGTTAGTTAATTTATTATTTTCTCTAATTTAAAAAAATGCATTAGATTATACTGGTTTTTACAAAACAGCTCACAATGTATGGAAAAGGGAGAAGAAAAAGGGTTTATCATGAAAAAAACTATGAAAGTGAAAGTGAGGGACTTAAAAAAGTCACAGTTCTGACCATCTGTTAAAAGCCACATAAATTTTAATGCCGCTGAAGTAACATCTATTATAATAATTTAAAACTAGAAACAGTACCTATCAATGGACTATGGATGAGAATAATGTGTCAATCTCTTGATTAAATAAATGAATTTTTAGTTTGCATTATATGCATATTTTAAAATGTTAATAAATACTAGATTTGTAACTGTAGTACTCAAAACAAAAAATTCTGAAAAAGGAGTAGATCTATTTATGCTTTCAATATGTGATTAAAAGATTTAGGACCTATTATTATATACTTTATTATCTGTTTAGGATTACTTTACATTTACATAGTCTAATCATACTTTGTTCTCAGTCTAGTATTAGTTTATAATGTTGTTGACCTGCTATAAATGATAATCACCCTTTGGAAATGATTCAGACTGCATTCTGAAGGAATGTGTTTTGTGTACTGTTCTGATAGAGTTGTTTTGGAGTGCTTACCCAAACAATTCATAATTGGTTCATAAATGCTTGTTTTACATATAGTTCCTTACTTACGTAATATCTAATCGGGTAGATATTTAGTATTGTTACAATCAGATCTGAGAAATGATCAGAGTTTTTAAAATGATTAAAAGAAAGGACATATTCCAATGAAATGGGACAGATTTATTCCTGATATAATTTCACTGGCTGCAGTAGAGTTGTATTAATTTGGTCCAATATGCCTGGATGTATTCTTTTTGCCAGGTGTCAATGGAAACAATGAGGGCTGGTTTCAGTCTGTATTGGGATCCTTTTCTAAAATAATAAAACTACAGCTCAAGCTGCCACTGAAAGGTGTATTGCTATTTCTGGTTCTGCAAAATTAAAATAAATCCCGGATCACATTTTCACGTGATTCTTTCTCACTCATAAGCACTTAGGAGACCTTGGGAACATGGAATCATAAATAACTTATTTGGGAGGGAAAAAGGAAAAACCCAAGCAAAAGAAATATATATGACATCCACTATACATTGTACCTTTCACAATCCTCACTTAAGTTTTACAACATCTACTTGAAATACCCATGCTGTACGATTGGGAAAAGGCATCTAATAGACTTCTAATAGACCACATTTCCTCAAAGTTGACACCTGTTGAATGAGTTTCTTCCTCTGGCTTCCTGCAGTTTCATCCCATGTTCTATCAACTGATCATGTTCCCATCTTCAAAAAGATACGTTTTCAAATATTGTTATCTATAAAGAAATTGAAACTGCCGAATGTTTTAAGTATTATGACATAAGACGTAAATGTCAAACACTACGCATCAGAAATAATCCGTTATTTGAATAAGCTAATAAGAAACCAAATAGATATTATATATTTTAAAAAAATCATATTTCCATGTTGAAAAATGGTAGGACTTTTTAAAGACAAGTGCCTATAGTGTGCTTTCTAAGTCATAGCCTGAAAAAAGGATGAAAAAGGGTGCTCCGCGCTCGCAGCGGCTTCTGAAGTTATTCTTTGTGGGGCAAAATGCTTCTGAAACTCATACAGCAGAGGCCCCTGCTATCCATGCTGTTGTTGCCACTTTTTTGTACTTTGCTTATGACTTTACTGATGTGTTTATTTTGGGGCACTTATTTTTACAAGTTTTCTTTCTATTTTTAGATCATATTACACACAAAAACTAAGTTAAAATAATATAAAGATTGCAAAGTCAAGCACTCAAAAATTATAAAATGCCAGAATTGAATTTGCCCATGCAACCTGAATTGACCCCCTCATGCATGTGCTAATGATACTGTGTTTAATTACATAATGATATTCTGTTTTTTTTTCCACATCAGCTCTATCTTATTCAGTGCACACTTAACAGTGCTCACTAAATGAGCAGATATTCAGTATTTGTTTCTCTTCATTGTTCAATGTGTGGTCCCAGGCCTTATTTACTGCACACTATTCACACCTTCTCTGAATACAGAATTATTAATCTCTTCATCAGCTTTTCTATAGCTCTTATTATTATATTGTCTGATTGCTTCACAGTACTAATGAATTTATTTCAGAAATAAGTAGTTGTTATTCCCATTTTACAGAGGGCAAACTGAGGCATAGAGTGATTAAGGTCAAAAGTTTCCACTAATTTTGGGTGTCTTATTTGAGATGCCCAGGACCTAATTTTTCAGAGTATTTAGCACTCTATAAAACTTTATGTGTTCAAAGCAGAGCTCATATTGATTTCAGTTACTGCTGTGATTGCTCAGCAGTTCAGCAAATCAGATCCCAGAGTCTCAAGACGGGCACTCAGAAGGTGATGAACATACAATTAGTGACCAATTGTGAAAAATTAGGTGTAAGGGAGATGCCCAGCATTACAAAGGGACTCTGTGGCAGGGATAGAATCCACTTCCCACAGCCTTAACCAAAAGACCATCCTTTCTCTTCCTGCAGTTGTCTGTCTCATTAACTACACACTTTACAACTTCTGCAACAAATGAATCAGGGATCCAAAGACAATCACCTCCCTCATTGTCCAACTCTGATTCATCCCCAAACCAGGTCCTGTGGATTGAATGAAAGAAGGCTGAATGAAGGGATTCCTCGTGACCGTGATTGTGGGGCCCATTTTTGTGCACTCATTCATTCACATCTCTGGGCAGAATTCTTCTGTGTGGCATTCACTAGCTCCCTAGAATCTTTTGAGTATCAGTGGGTTGTCTGCTTGGTGTCCCTTTCTGGACCCTGATTTTAAACCTGTGACCCTCACTCCTGTTCCTGTTTTTTCATTTATTGTCCCCAAGAACAGAGTTTCTCAACCTTTTTGATATCAGGGACCAGATTCCTATACTGTGTCAGGGAGATCTCAGGCTTCCTATACTGTGTCAGGAAGGTCTCAGGGACCGGTGCTGGTCCATGAACCAGTCATTGAGAAACAGTGCTCTAGAATTAGTCATTCCCCCTGGTTTTTTTGGCCATTCCCCTCTGAAGACCCCTCTGGGGCCCTTCTGGGTTAATGGATGGATCCTATTTGGGAATCTATCACTAACAAGAACAAAATAGGCCTTTGCACTGAATGAGGCAGGAGTGATGGTTTAATTAAAGATTGTATCATAATATGAAAGCACAAGCATCCTTAATTTTGGCCTCTCATAACTTTTGATTCTTAAGCTTTGCAACATTACTAATACAGTTTTAATATAGATGTTGTGTGTAATTTCCTAGGTTTTTAAAAAGTAAACTGAAAAACAAACTCCATCACATGGCATCATATTAATGCCCACGTGGGTGATTAGCAGTCTGGAACCTTTAGATCCATCACTCAGAGCTCTCACGCTTGAGAGCTAACAGAACAATGGATAGCAGTAGTAGGTTGTTATCCCTCTGTCTGGACCAGCACTAGAAGGAATGGGAACCTTTTCCGGTAAATTTCCTTTCCACCTGATGCCCGTTTTGTCCAACCTTTCCTTTACCTCAATCTTGTTTGTTCCCCACCACTATCTCCTTGTTCCAGTACAATTTTCCTCACCTAGATAGCCCCAGTCCCCATTCTTCACGCGTTCACCCAAGTTTCTGTCTCTTTTCCAGCTAGTTCCAGTCTTCCCTGCTACCCCAACTTTCAGACATAATTCCCCCCCCACACACACCAGCATCAAATCCCAGTGTCTCCCTCTCCCCCCATGCTTCTTGTCCCAACCTACATCCCCCCATGCACACACAGGTCCAGCTCTTGTCCAGTAAAAGGCACATCCTTGACACAAAGGCCACCCCAAATGTCATGCCCTGTCTCTAAAGCATAGGGGTGCTGGAGTTTTTCAAAAAGAGAGCACTGGAATTTTTAAACATAGGAAAAACAACATATTTTTCTTAGATTTGTTTTCTGAAATGATTGAACTGTTTTGGTTGAAATTTAAAGAAAAAATAATCATCCTAAGGTAGACACCTAGCATGGAAAATTTTAGCTCAAACAATTTGACAAAGATATAAAAACTGAAAACAAGATCTCATGATGGGAAGTATTTGGCATCCTTAATAATAGGCGGTGTTACAAGCACAGCTCGTAATTTATGATGACTGTAATCGTGGTATTAGCATATTGAAATCTGTGTTTTTTTGTGTACTCCTTTGAGAATTCTATTTTAACAAAAAAGGGATACTTTTATTTGTATGTCTGATTTTTTTTTAAATTATTTATCTATTTATTAATTATTTAACATTGTGTATAGCACCATCATGGTGGCTTTGTATAGGACTAGATTGTGATATTTAAGTCATAATCCTATGTGACAGATTTGGATTTGCTTGTAATAATTTATTAATATTATGTGTTGACCTGATAATTGTGATACATACTGTATGCATATATTGAGTTAAATCAATAGCAGAATTGTCAGGAAATATACCTAGATTCAGCTACACACTTCTCATAAAACACTTAAGGAAGAGTGCAAGAGCTCTTTGTTTTGAAGTGATTCCCATAGCAGGATTGCCAGACAAGTTTTTGAGATTGAGAACCCAGAGCCAACTGAGTGGGGGAAATTAGACCTACTGGGGTCCCCATCAGGAGGATGGTTAGACTCTAGGTAAGATTAACATGAATGTAGACCTTTTGTTTTTCCAGGATCTTTTTCTGTAAAATGCTTTGTTTCTATCTTTAAATAAATAAAACTTTTCTTTTAAGAAGGCTGTTTTTGGTCACTGTAATCCACTGGACACAGACTCACGAAAGGAAGAACCTCAGTTATTGAACCCAGCTGGATGTGCTGGATAAGCGTGATTGACATATAGGTACTGTAGTCCAAGGACAGGTCTAAGAATGGGAGAATCATGTGATTGCATGTTTGGAGAGGTGAAGGCATGAGGCCTGTGGGTGCACTCAGCAAGACCATGAAAGGGAACAGAGAT
Organism: Emydura macquarii macquarii; assembly: GCF_026122565.2. Lineage (NCBI taxonomy): Eukaryota > Metazoa > Chordata > Testudines > Chelidae > Emydura > Emydura macquarii. Next base: position 4,608,156 of record NW_027131500.1, on the reverse strand, counting down.
GCAGCTAGCCTTGTAACCATGTCTACCCCAATATCACAAATAGCAGTAGGCTCCTCTCTGCTGCCACTAATCCAGCTCACACAAAAGTTAGCAATTGCATACTCACCCTTGAGGATGGTCAGAGTATGCTTGACCTTTACTCCACTGTGGACCTGGAACAGTATGCAATGGAGTTAGTGCATTTGTCCTGGAAAGAGATTAAATTGTGTTGAGTGTCACGGAATGTTTGGACTGCTCAGGTTAAATATTATTATCACTCAGAAACTACTTTCAAACTTGAATCCTCACTTTGAAAAAGACATTAAATATTATCTTGTTCCTGTACCCTATAGTATATTGTATCAGTTGGGGAAAAGGATAGTTAGACTTCAGTTTTTCTGAAGCCAGAACTTTTGCTGTAGATTAAGTTTTGAACTGGGAATATGATTTGAATTATAAATGTTGAATTATGTTTGCACTCTTTAGACAGAAATGTCTTTTCTATTTTTATGCATCAGTGGACATGGCATAAAAATACGTTGTTTGTGGAATTTTGCTTTGCTGTATTTGCTTTACTATGCTGGGCTTTTATTACTAGAAGAAATAAGTCAGACTTATTACTCTAATGAATTTTTTTTGCCTGTCCTTTTCAACATACTTTTTTTAAAATAGTGCTCATAAAATGCCAATAGAATGCTACTATCAACAATATACCGGGGAGGAGTTTGGTGGTTTTAGAAACATCCCGGAAAAGATGGAGGAAAATGTTATTTGTCCTTGTGAAATTTTAAAAATATTGCATCAAGATCTATATAAGTTCTGGAAAGCCATTTTATTTCCTTACTTCATCATCAGCCAAACATTAAAACCTATATTATAAGAAAAATGCTTGCTAACTTTATTTTCCCTCCTACTTACATACTTACATAGTTTTAATAATACTTAGCATTTGTACAGCATATTTTCAGAGCCTGATGTGACATCATTATGCATAAATATTTAAGGTATTTGGTCGGAGTACTCTGGAAAGCTAGATTCATTTTGTGTTGGCAATTTAGGGGGAAATTTTTACATGTACAAATGACTCAGTGTTTCAACGGGATTTACTTTGATTTGTGCCTTTAAAAATCTCCCTCTGCATTTTTAAATTTGGCTCAAAGGTTGGGTCTGCCATGTTTGTTTGTTTGTTGTTTAGGTGATGTGAATAACAGGTTTAGAAAGATTCAGCTCTCCTTGAACTGGCAGGATATTTTCTGTGTGTGATCAAAATTTTGGCCCTAAAATGAGTCTCGGGAAATGCATGTGTGGAGACTAGCGATCTGCAAGCTCTACAGAAGTGGTTGTAGTGTTTGGATCATAGTAATTTGCAAGTCGAAGAAAGCTCTGTTTAATTTTAATTGGAATGGTCTCCAAAGTTGGTAAAGAGGTGATGGTGTGAGCTGTTTGAAATATATCTGTCCAAATGTTCTCTTCTCTGAGATTTAAATTTTAATTCCCATTTCTGTTTTATATGCAGGCACTTGGTGTATTTCTGCATCATTGAAGGCTGAATGCAGTCTGCTTGTTCGCCATTTAGTTCTTCCTGTTTGTCCAAGATTTGTAAGTTGATTATCAAATTTGTATATGGGTTGAAGTATACTTTTCTCATAAGAACTGGTGAGAAAATGGTGTTGTACCATAAGTTATTTATGATAATCCAGTATTTCTAGTACATATTGTTAGAGCAGTTCAAAATCTTTTTAAGTGTGTAATTTGACATAACTGGTCCTGGTGAGTCAATCTGTTCTGCTCCCATCTAACTGTGGTGTCATGAGAAGAAGTCAATTGATAACTCTGGATTATCAGAGATGTTTAGCAGAGATAAATGAATTTAGAAGTCTAATTTTTTTCAAGGGTTTCCCTAGAGTTACAGTGACTTTTAACACACCCATTATTCTGAAAATGTGGGGTTTTGATAGTGTCTATACGGGGGAGTTAGTTCAGGGTACAGTGGAAAGGGTCATGTTCTTCATACAGAAGCATGGTGGTGGCATTCTGATGTCTGAATTCCAGGCCCCTATGCCTCTGGAAAATAAGAAACTACGGCAAGATGAATCCAGAATTTCTTACATAACTGTGCAGAGCACTCATCATCAAGCTACTTGGTTGGTCCAATTATATAATATTTATATTCAGTGTGTAGTCCTGAACCACTGTAATTTCTCTCTCCTTCAGGAAAGGACTGTTATCTTTGTATGAACAATGTTATTAAGAAGAATCACATTTCAGTACAGTACAGGAAGGTGCATACCTGTAGCCTATACATAACTTTATATTAAATGTGTACATTATTTATAATCTAGCTAACAAATATTATTTTAGCACTAATGATTTTTTGAACAAGTGTAGCATGTCAATAACCACTACAAATATTTTTATTTTGTGTCATGGGTGTCATTTTAAATAGCTTACTGGACAAATATATACAACAGTTGTATTAATGGCTTCTTCAAAGGTTATAACATAGCATATCAAAATCCATAGAGCATTAGTCATATAAGGCATCTATAGTCCCCTATTTATCACTTACATGATGTAAAACATTATAAAAGATTGATGGTTTATGTATAGATAATGTTTTGCTCTTCCTGACATGCATTATAAATTGATTATTACATCAAAAATATGTTAAAAGAACATAAAGCTTGCAAAGTCAAGCACTCAGAAGTTAGGAAATACTGGAGTTAAAGGTGCCTGTGAAACCTTAATTTCCTTCCCCTTGTGTATATACACTATGATACAATCTTTAATTACATGATCACATACTAAATTTTCTGCAAGACCTCTGCCTCTTTCAGTGCACAGAGTAGAAAGTACTCACTTTATTGAGCAGCTATTCAGTGTTTTCTTTTCTCTTCATTGTTCAGTGGGTGGCCCCTGGCCTTCTTCTGTGAAGACTATTCTGAAGACAGAATTATTAATTTTCTTGGGGACTTTTCTATAGCTTTCATCACTGTAGTATCCGAGTGCTTCACTATTATTAATTAATGAATTTTCATAATATCCTTGTGAGATGAGGTGGTAGCATTAACTTATTTTACAGATGGGGAACTGAGGCACAAAGAGATTAAGGTCAAAAGTTTCCACTAGTTTTGGGTGTCCAATTTGAGACAGCTATGACTGGATTTGTCAACATACTTAACATTAGCATACTTAGCATTATATAACACTTTATATGTTCAAAATAAACTCCTATTGACTTCTAATGTAGCCTGGTGTGCTCAGAATTCTGTAAATCAGAACCCAGGATCTCACATCAGGCACCCAGAAAATTAGGCACATACAATTAGTGACTACCTGTGAAGTTTGGTTTAAGTGACTTGCCCAGCATCATATCATTCCATGGCAGAGGCAGAGATAGACTCTAGTTCTCCAAGCCAGCTTTCAACTGCCTTGATACCATCCTTTCTCCTCCTTCTCAACACATCTCACTGCCTCATTAACTACACACCTTCCAATTTCCACAACAAATGAGTCAGTGGTCCAAGACATTAGCCTTCCTCCTTACATAGCCCTGATTTATTCAGGAAGCACTGTTTGTCCTATCCATTAAATGAGGCAAGGATCCTGTGGAAAAAATAGTATGTGATCATGTAATTAAAGGCTGTATCATACTGCATGCTTCCAAAGGGGGATGAATTAAGGTTGCATGTGAAATCTTAAGTCTGGCATTTCCTAATTTTTCAGTGCTTGATTTCACAACCTTTAATGTTCTTTTAACATATGTTCAATTCCAGGTTTAGTGGAGTAGTGTACCCTTGTCATAGTAGACTGTTCTTCTCATGTGCCCCCAGTCTGTTTTTGTCTCCCTTTGCTCTTCCTCCTTCCTGTACCTCTCTCCTCCTATCCCCCCTCTCCCCCCGCTCCCCTCTGCTCCTAATAAACTCCCTACATCCCACATTTCCTGTTCCCCTCCCTATCTGACCCTAGCCATTATCACCCAACTTGGTTCCCTCTGCTCTTATCCAAATATCCTCATCCCATCCCTCAGTTCTTGCCCTCCTCCTGTGCCTATCCTCCCATGCAGTGCCTTAGTTCCTGCACCATCACCTCCTACTTCTATCCACCCTGACCCTGTCCCCTCTTCATCTCCCCACCCTCTGGTTTCCGCAGCTCCCTTTTGCCTCTACCTCTTATTTCTCATTTCTCTGCATTGTAATCACCTGCTTCTTCATTCTTTTCCATGCTGCCTGGCTACCAATAGGAGCAGCATTGAGAGCACAGGGGAAATACTTTCTCTGATCTCAGCTCTCATGCCTAGTGGCTTCTTTATAGCCAGGATGAGCAATTCCAGGGGAAAGTCCTTCTCAGCCCCTGAAGCCTGGGAATGGAACATACTTGCTTTGTGGATATGGTGCATGCCTGGTTTGTTTGGTGGGTAGGAGCTAGGAGGGAGGATGGAGCATGCTCATTTCAGTTGGAATTATTGCACAATTTAGCTGCAAAATTCTAACAAGTCTGAGCATACGCAAACTGCAATTTTTTAGAAGCTTATACTTTGGCCAAATTTTGGTGGATTTCCCCTCAGATAGCAAAAGGCTCATCCCTGACATCAAGGGTACACCCCAGTCATTCAAAATTTTAGCCTGAAGTTTTAAAGTTAGGCAAAGTAATAAACAGCTGAAAACAGGGTTTTGTAATTGAAAATGTCAAGCAGCCTTCACTATCAGCAGCATTACTATCTCCACCTATAATTCATTTTTTGTGAGTTGTTTAGGAAACCCTTAAAATTTCCAAGCTCTAAATTACTGAGGAAAATGGAACAGATTCTGTAGCTACCACACAATTAGAGAATGTCACTCAGCTGTTCCACCACTGTCAGAGAAATCAAGAATTATTTTTTTTATTTAAAAAGGACCCCAACAAGAAACTTTTCTCAACAGTTAAAGCAAGTTTTGGTGTAGGTTATAATTACTAAAAAATAAATATGATTTTCTGGAACACTTTATTTGTATAAGAGGATTTGACAATATATTTAGCTCTGTGACCAAAACATAATTCTTTTGATCATTCTGCTCATACTGTGTGAAGAATTTTACATCTAATTTGCTAAAAGAAAAAGATTAAAGATAGTAATAGACTCAGTTATCTCACTGAACTATAAAATTACTGTGGACTATATTTAACCTTTAAATTAGGAACTCAGTGATCGTTTTGATGTGGTGTGCCAAAAAGGCAGTGAGTTGTATTTTTTTGTTGTTTTATTCCTTCTGCTAGGATTTAATTTGAAAAAGCCCTGCTGTGTTAGTCCTGTTTTTGTTACCAGAGTTAGAGTCAGGACAGCTTGTTGCCATTGCTACCTCCTTTTCAAAAGTCAAGCTCTTAACTGGGAACCTTGTATCATAGTGAAGGTGAAAGTAGTTTCTGAGTACATGTGAATTTTGTGATCTTCGACAGAAAGACAGTTGAATGGAACCAAGTCAGCTGTCTGTAGGATGTTATTCACCACTGAGCTTCTTCAGTTTCATACTGGCATAACTCTCTTGATTTCAATGGCATTACAGCAATATAAAATGGGGTAATGCGGGTTGTGAATGGGGGGCATTTTATTTCATGAAACTATGTAAACTTTTAAGAGCCAGATGTCTAGATGTGCTCAGCAACCAGCAGCTCCCATTGAAAACTCTTTTCTATATCTGGTCATTTCAGCAAGGTAACTAAATGGGAGCTGAGTTATTTTGAAATCCAAACCCAATGTGGGTGCTGAGCACTTTCCAGAATTTAGTCATACATGTATCCTGTACGTCAGAGTTTCACAAACTGTTGTCTGAGGGCCATTTTTTTATAATAGAGAGCTGACTGGGCACATTAGTGTTGTTTTCTCCCTTGTTTCCATCTGATAACTTGCATTAAGGCAGCTAATAATGAAAGAAATATTTTCTTAATATCGCTTATCCATTTAAACTACTGTAGTTGCACAGGGATGCTAAGTGGCCAGGAATGGGAGGGAAGATAGAATTTAGGTGCTTATGAAAAATGTATTTTAAAAAATGACTTACACCCAGATTTTAAAAATATTTAGGCATTGCTGCACTCAGCGTTGCAACACCTAACTGATTTAGGAGCTGAAAGCTCATTTTCAAAAAGTATTTAGGCACTTAGGAGCCCAAATGTCATTGACAGTAGATAGGATTTAGGGTACTGGAGAACCTAAATCCCTGTTAAAATGAGATTTAGACTCCTAAATCAGTTAGGTGTTGCAATTCTAAGCATGGCAACATGCTTAAATACCTTTAGAAAGCTGGTCCATAAGTGCTTAAGAGTCTATGTCCAATTAGGCCAGGTTTTGAAAATTATGTGGACACCTAAATATGCAGACAGGCACCTAATGCGATTAATGCCCATTGGGAGTTAAGCACCGCAATGTTTTTTAAAATTCTAGTAGGTGCCTATCTGCATATTTAGGTTCCTTATACTTCTAAAAATATGGCGGTTTTTGCCTTAGTCACTTCTGAAAATGGATTTAGGCCATTAAGTTATTTAGTTATTTCTGAAAAATTTTACCCTTTATTAAGAAGTGATCCATATAAAATATGAAAAAGTTTGAGAATCCTGTTAACCATATATCAAATTAGCATTTTTAATAAAAATATTCCATTTATACAATATCCAGTCTAGTAAGCCAGCAGTTTCATACTAGTTTATCGTCTGTTCATTTTGTTGTTGTGTTGTTGTTTTGTTTTGTTTTTCCTTTAGAAAGGATTGTAGAACTAAAAACAATTTTTCTAGCATTAAAACTTGCAGGCTTACCTGCAGTATATAATATATGCAAAGGCATATGCAATTAAATTGGAGAACTAATAAGAAGTTCTATAGTTATAAGAGTTTTGTGTCACTGGACAACACCAAAATTGGGAATCAGTGCATGTGTCTTTGTAACTTAAAACTACTGCTGTGAAATTATTTATTTATTTATTTATTTATTTATTTATTTTGTATTGAGAAAATTAGTGCTAATTCAGCTTTGTTAACCAAAAATAATTTTGGAACAGAATTTGTTTCTTTAAGGGTGAGTACAACTATCTTGAATGTCATTGTGTGCGAATAGTATTTTGTTGCCAAGTTACTCTGGTTAGCCTATACTGACATTTGAAATTACAGCTTTCTGGGGGGTTAGCTTTTGAAAGTGATGTAAAACTATGACAGCCCCTGGCTGTTTAAGAGTACTTACAGGTAAATAGTGTTATTTATGGACACTTGTTAAAATGGGATGTTTCACATTCATAGCCCATCTCTTCTAAATAAAAATAGTTTAGTATTTTAGAAGGGTGCTTGGGTGGAATGATAAATAGGATTTTATTTGCACTTACAAGTGAGTTATAATATTTCTAGGAAAATAAAGGGAAATAGTTACTGCATATATGCAATCTGTAATCTGAAATGATAATATAAAATATTGTAACGGAAGTGAATTATCTGAATTACAAGATCTTCTAGTCATTGATCTGTCTCTTTGACTAAACTACTTGCTCCATGTTCTGAAGCTGAAGTATTAAACATGGTCATATCTATTGTTAATGTACACTGTGTGATATATAAATTGAGTCTTGTCTTGTCTTGAGTCTCACAGTTCAGAACTGTAAAATCTATCAAATAACTTCTTTTGTCTTGAGCCAGGCAATCATGATTTCTTCAATATAGTCTGAAGCAAAGTTTGCTCATAAAGTCTGAAGAGATTTTACAGTCCAAAGGACACATGATGGGCCTATAACTTAAGATATGTTCTGTTTATATCAAAGTAGTATTTTGCCATCAAATGACGTCCTCTAATAATATTCATTCAACTCTGAAAAATTATAGCTATATTTACATTAGAAACAGTTATTATTTGTTGACTCTCCCTTCACTTTTCTGGAATTCTTCATTTATCACAGAGCTCTGACACAGAGCACTCTTGACACTCTTGATTTATTTTTTTTTTACCCATATATTGTAACAACTCTAGTTGCAAATGATTTCTGCTCACCTTTTGTCTTCTGGTTTTCCTCTACCCCCTGAAAGTGGAGTGGAATAGCTTTAGAGATTTATTCTAGGTTAAAAAAGTAAATAGATATAAGCAAGAAGAATATGCTTTATGATCATCTTTTACAGAGACCCCATATGTTGTTAAACATTGCGTTTTATCAATATTATTCAGTAGAGGGGGAAATACCACATTATAGAGATTAAAAGGGATAAAAAAAAAGAGGCAGTAATGATGGGAAAAGGTAATGGGTAGCATAGATGCTGAACATATTACCAAAAGAAGTGTATAGTAATCTAAAGATTGCTAGAAAAAACTGGGGAAACAACATTTGGTTTATGACATAATAACAGTAAGAATAGTGGTCAAGAGAATGGAAAACATATAAAGTGATAATTATAATAAATTGTACAAAGTCAATATTCTTGTTAACAGGTATATCATATTGGCTGAAATCATAGCTGTAAAAACAAATGCTGAATCATCTATTTGTACAGCCTAGAAGGCATTATATGGTTGAAATATGAGGAGGTTTTGTCACTTCGTATGTTTTCAAGCAAAATGTTAACCATATTAATGAGAGTAGCTGACCTTGTATCATCTTCATATTCTTCAGAAAGTCTCTCATATTTTTATGAAGTTTTGTTGAAGGTGTTATGTGGGATTTCAAAATTTCTTAAAGTAACATATGCACATGATCACCAAAATGTGAACCTGTGGTGATACTGATCTCAGTGATTTGATATGAAGTTATCTTAACTTAGTTCACTGTACTATAAATAAGTTCTTCAGTGATAGTACTATCAGTGATAGTACGTTGGGTTTTCAAAATCAGTGTCCTTTTCATGAAACAAAGAAGATCCAAATTAAACTTCAATATGAGACCAATGTCAAAACATTTCTTAAAAGACCTGTTCCTGAGGCTGCATGGGAAATCCCAGATAACATTTTATTTATAATGTTTGCATAATATATGTTTTTTAGGTTTGTCATGAATCTATTTGACTGCAATGGGTATTCTTCACATTGTAATCCGTGAGAACTGAGCCCATTGTGATATTAGTATAGTAATAATATGAAGTTTATAGTATATTCAAAAAAGTCATTAAAAGAATGTTAAGGGTGCAAAGTCAAGGACTCAGAAGTATTCCAGATTTTTGTTTGCTAAGGAACCTTAATTCAGCACCCTTGTGTGTATGTATTCCAAGTGGTATGCTGTTTCTTCTAAGCACTGTATATATCATATGATTTTGGAGAGAGGAATTTTAGTGAGGTCTCTGCCACCTTTTGTTTTTCCTAAGTCGTGCAATTGCAAAAAATGAACATTATATTGGTTTGTGCCATTATATTGTCTTTTTGCTGAACAAACTATCAAAGTATTGAATTATATTTAAAACCTTCCAATTTCATTCAAGAGAATACCAATTCAGATGAGTAGACCCACAGGGAAAAGAGATGAGTTCATATTACTTTGAGATATTCAACAGAATCCATATTAGAGTTCAACCCTAAATCTTTTTGGAGAGATATGCTTCACCATTTAGTGTCCTTTTGTATTTCTTTAAAAAAGATTAATTAAAAATTGCTCCAAGAATTAATAAAATAGCACATGTGAATTTTTAAAAAAAATATGATTTTTAGAAGGATTGAGACAATCTTAACTTGAAATTTACATAATCTCTGAATGCAATCTATCTCCTTTACTACGAAAAACCAGGAAGCTAGTAGAAACTGATCAGGACCCACAGACAAATAAGACACAGAAAGGATGAGTCTAAGTGTCAGACTGCAAATTTTATTAACTAAACATTGCAACAGGGATAACTGATTCCCAAATTCTACCAGTGGGTAATTGGGTCCAGTTTAGAAGGATGTTGGCTTTAAACTGGGCACCAGCAATTTGTCATCAGCAAAGAGAGGATTTGGCATAATCCTAACCACTCTCCCTTGGTACAAGGGATTAAGATACGGATGGGTGGAATCTTGATCTGTGTCATAACAAAAGATCTTAAGCAATATAAAACCTAATCAGAATTTTCCTTGATCCTGTGCTTGGATTTACCCCACATACGCTGCACTGGATACTGACCAAAAGTTACTAATCAAACAGAGCCTCTAGGATTCTGTGAGGAAGCCAGAAAGCCAATAAGACACAAGCCAAGTTTGCTGAATAGAAAATTCTTTCCTGATCCCTAATGATGATCTGGAATCCCAACACACTAAACAGCAAGAAACCAAAAATTGATGGGGAGGCTGGCCTGGTATGTAAAACCAGGCCTCCAAAATGGTGATCATAGCAAGGCAGGGGCATTGCAATCTCTGTGGGGTGGAAGGTGGGCAGTAGAGCAAGCCTACCATTCAGCGTGCACTGCCTCCCTTATACTTATGTGGCGCTAAGTCAAACGCATTAAAGGACATTTTGATTAAAAAACTAGAAAGATATAAAATGAACATGGGACACATTAAATGGATTGAAAGCTATCTGACAAAACTCATAATGTAATTGTAAATGGGGAATCATCATAAAATGGAGGCATTTCTAGTAAGATCCCACAGGGATCGGTTCTTGGGCCTACATTATTTAATATTTTTATTAATGACCTGTAAGAAAACATAATGGTTTTTGCAGATGACACAAAAGTTGGGGGAGTAGACAGGTCACTGATTCAGAGCAATCTGGATCCCTTGGTAAACTGCGTGCAAGCGCATTTTAATACAGCTAAATGTAAATATTTACATCTAAGAACAAAGTATGTAGGTCATACTTATAGGATGGGTACTCTATCCTGGCAGTGTCTCTGAAAAAGATTTCAGGGGTGGGGGTGGATTATCATCTGAACATGAGCTCCCAATGTCGCACTGTGGCCAAAAGAGTTAATGTAATCCTCGGATTTATAAACAGGGAAATCTCAGATAGGAGCAGAGATGTTATTTAACCTCTGTATTTAGCACTAATGCGACTGCTGCTGCAATATTTTGACCACTTGTGTTGTCCACAATTCAAGAAGGATGTTGACAATTTTGATTGGGTTTAGAGAAGAGCCAAGAGAATTATTAAAGGATTAGAAAATATGCCTTATAGTGATAGACTTAAGGAGTTCTATCTATTTAGCTTAACATAGAAAAGGTTAAGGGGTGATTTGATTTTTGATTACAGACTGTAAGAATCTACATAGGAAACAAATATTTAATAATGTGCTCTTCAATCTAGTGAAGGAAGGTATAACACAATCCAATGACTGGAAATTGAAGCTAAATAAATTCAGACCAGATATAAGGTGTAATTTTTAACAGTGAGAGTAATTAACCATTGGAACAATTTACCGTGAGTCATGGTGGATTATCCATCACTGACCATTTTTAAATCAAGATTGGATATTTTTCTTAAAAGATAATCTCTAGGAATTATTTTGGGGAAATTCTATGGCCTGTGTTATATAGGAGGTCAGACTAGATGATCACAATGATCACTTCTGGCCTTGGAATCTGTGAATCTATGAATTTTTTTCCAATGATATGTGGCGTGCTCCTCTTCCCTGTTCTTCAGACTGTACACAAAGTTCTGATATCTGTGCTAGGCTGAGGGAGGAGTTGCCACTAGGCTACTTAGCCACAGCAAATCAGACATTCCGTGCCAATTGGACAAAATCCCCTCTTACCTTCTGAGACAGATGATTTTTTAAAAATTATTTGAAATTTTCATAGTCTCATCATTTGTTTTGTTTTGATTGAAGAGCAAAAGAACTAGCTTCAGTCTATTCCAACTTTAATTAGGGTTTCCCTGATAAAGCAGGACTCTAGGATGAAAATAACTAAGAATGAACACTGATAATTTCCTAATGCCTGTCTTTTATATTTTTGCCTTTTGGAGGTAGAAATTAGTATATAGGAGATGCTACCATATAAAAAGCCATCTGGGATATTTTATCTTTTTATTACCAGTCAGAGACATCCAGTTATAGATGTATCACATACAGAAACCTGTTTTTCAATGCTGCTATACTGAAGTACGTACAAGATAATTTCTGTCAGAGGATGTACAGAGGTGATAATTTGACTTGCATTGTTCTGAGCTGTCTAACTATCGACCTACACAATTTTATCATATTCTAAAACCTTAATAACAACATAAATACATTAAATATCTTGCACTTGTTTTTTATTTCCAAACTTCAGAGGGAGATTAATTAAAAATATAGTTGATTACAGTGTCTGGAATGATCACATACCAATTATACTGGAGGTTTAAAATAGATAATGAATAGTTCATTGTCTGCATCTGTGTACTGTGCACTCTGTATTGATTTCTAGTTTGTTTGAACATTTCACACATCAGCCCTAGACCAGCCAGACACAGCATTCCCAGACAAATCAGAAAGTGCTATTGGTCAATAACTGAACCAGACATCTTACATACTCTACTTCGTTTAAATTAATCACCATAAAAAATCTGAGTCCTGGCATAAATGGGTATTACCATAGGACTTGCATTAGCTCTTGACAGGTTATTTTTTAATTTGTACATTTTTGTAAAAGTGTATAGCATTATTTTTTAATTTATACATTTTAAAAAGAACTTGTATAGCATTTTTATATAGCAAATTTCTGTTTTTGAAGAAAGAAAATAATCTGTCTGAAATATGTCACAATGACTTAGTAACTGGTGTTTATCTTTTTGTTAGGTGAACCAGTCAGTTTACTGACTAAGTTCCTTAGAAGGTTTCAAAGTTTCTTTTAGAAAAGGAACCCAAAGTTTTGAATGATATTAAAAATTTATCTGAGTCCTATGTACGTTATGGGTCATAAAAATCCCCAGTGGATGGATATTTGGATATCAAGAGCCAAATTTTAAAAGTGGTTTCAACTTTGTCTCAGAATTTGTCAATATAAGATTTTAGCTGCTTATGTTTTAGTGCACTTCAAACCACTAAATTGTTGATTCACTGTGAGAAAAGCTTTACTATAATGTTTATATTTTTTTCCAATTTTAATATCATCGCCCTGTAGTATCCTAAGAATTTTTCTTAGTCCCTAGTGTTTCCTCCTCGCACAGATATGTAGACAATTATTATGGTTCCCAATTAGATGTCTCTTAGTTAGACTATTCATACTTTGCTCGTCTTTCCTCATTAGTCAGACCATCTAACCACTTATTAATTGTTGTTCTTCTCTGAATTCTCTCCAGTTTGTCAATATATTTCTGGTATTGAAGTGCCAAGTAATGAATACAATATTCCAGGTGTGGTCTCACTAAAGTTCTAGATGAAGGGAGTATTATATTCCTGATCCATAAAATAATTTCCTGCATAGGAATATTCTTATAATAATGTAATCATGTCCACACACATTTCACAGTTACTATGCATTGGCGAATGAGTGAAAGGACAGCAAGAAGGAGTCAGGGCCATGGGTGGTAGACTGCATGTGGGGCAGTAATCTGCACCCCATAGAGCTTTGTAGTGGCAGGCACGTGGATTTTGGACGGTGGAGTAACCAGCTAGGATAAACAATTAAATATAATCACTAGAGCTGTTCAAAAGCTAAATCAATATGAAGATCAATCCAGCAATTTTGAACTATACCACTGAACATGTGGCTAAAATTAGGCATGCGCGTAAGTATTTCGCTGAGTCAAAAGACACAAATAGTGCCTTATCTCAAATTCTCCATAATTCCAATCTTTAGGCCCTGGTTTTTTCAAAAAATATTGATAGTGGTACATTGTTTGTTTGCTAATTCCCTTTAGACTCTCTGATGAACTTCTAGAATTATTTCAAATATTCTCTTTCCTATTTTTTTTTTTTGTCAAAGGATATATGGGCAAGATCTTCATTACTTTCTAATTGTCCATAACACTTTCCCTTATTTTTCTTGTAAGGAGTTCAATAACACAACCATTTTATAATCATAAATGTGGCTGCTTTCCTTATTTAGGAATGGGTTTCCATGTACTTTCTCGGTAGTCAGTGTGTGTGTGTGTGTGTGTGTGTGTGTGTGTGTGTGTGTGTGTGTGTGTGTGTGTGTGTGTGTGTGTGTGTGTGAGAGAGAGAGAGAGAGTAAAAGCAATAGCCCTTTTTACAGCATTTTCTGTAAAGCTTTTACTGAGTTTTAACACATTGTTTACTTTTTAGCAGTTTCAGAAATCTTATCTATTTGTTCAAAAACATTTTGTATATACTCAGTTTTTTTCTTCTTGTCAGTTTTTAGAAGTTAAAGTTACTTTGAGTAGATTTTTCTTAATTGTCTGAATTACTGTGTATTCTGTGTCTGCCATTTATTTTGTTAAGCAGAAATAATTAAAAAATCGTTTTTGGATTACTACATTGCTATTACTGTACACTTAGTTACATATTGTAGCTTTAAAATGTAGCTGGCATTGTGACTGTGTACAGTGGAGTAGATCTGTGAGAGATCCTAAAGGAATTTTGGCTGATGAGGCTGTAGTTTCTCTGGCAATATGTGGGAAAAGCATTCTGGAGCAATAGCACTGCCTGTTTAAGATCAACTCCACTGGCTAACTTGTAGAGGACTTTCGCTAGAGATTATATTAACACTTTGTCAGCATTAATTCAGCTTCACAATATTCCTGCACAGTAGCAAATAAGTATTACAGGATATTCAGTCTATAGACCCTACAGCTGAGACATAAAGAATGCAGCGTCTTTCAAGGATCCCATTTTGTATGTGGCAGATGGGAAATAGTATATAGGTATCCCTGATATGTTTACCCTGCTTTAACCACTAGACTTAGTTTCTCTGATAGTTACTACAGCTAAAGTCTGTTTCACATTAAGCATGGTGTCTCTTTAAAAGTCCCATATATCTTTCATCAACCATGAATTTTAATTCTTTCATGGTGTCATGTTCACTAAAGTGCCCAATCTTTCAGCCTTTGCACATGTGAATAATCAGCCTGTTGATAGATAACACACTGCAAAAAGGAATGCTTGCCCAAAATACACAGGTGTGGTAGTACAATTAAAATCAGATGTTAAGATGTTAATTTTAAACATAATATGTAAAACATTTTTTAGCAAATTAAAGCCATGTATTCATTTTGGACTAGCTTGTGCCCTGACTCTTATTCAGTCAAGCATGGGAGTAAGAGTTTTCAGGCTACCCCCAAAATGTACATGTTATAATCAGATCAGGTTTGGGGCAGAGTACCGCCTCTGTTCCCCAGCTACATCCTACAGTAAACATGAAGACAGGGAGTGAGTGGAGAAGGGCAGGGGACAGGGAAGCCTTGACTCTACCCCTCCTACTTGTTGGCCAATGTAGCTGGCCAATGTGAGGGTGTGAAATAAGCTGCACTCTTTCAAGGTCTGCTGTAACTTACCTCTCCCCAGACAAGAGACGCTGAGTCACAATTCTCTCCTATATCTGTTCCTTTGGCGGAGCAATTATATGTACGCTTTATTCAGGTCTGAGTCCAAAAGCTCAGTCTAATACAATAAGAGTATTACTATTCATTCCCAGTGTGAAGAAATAGTTTTTAACTAAAGATCACATTCTTCTGAATTCCCTGTACTGCAGGGGAGGGGGGAAACTGTTTTAAACTGATATATATTAAAAAATGGCCTCATGAGAAATGTGAATATGATCATTTTAATTGATTTAATCAATGTTACAGCAATGTTTCCTTCCCCTGAATTGATCCCTGAAGGGCTCCTAAAGCATTTTCTATGAATATTGCAATAATATTAGCCACTGTGATATGAAGAAATAAATAAATCCCTTCATATTTGGTTATTAATTGGGTGTTTCACCTGTAGTAAAGCCAGTCTCATTTGTTGGAATTGCCACTAGTTAATGTATCTCATAATGTTTGCTAAAGGATGAAATTACTCACAAGAGAGGGCCCACAGAGTAAGATCAATGTATTATATTAACGTAAATTACCACTGATTAATGAATGCAACACTGGTATAGCCAATAAGGACTTGAAGCTTACTGTATTCATTTTTGGAACCTAACCTTGCTGTCAGTTTTGTAAGTTTACAGTATGATTATCTTGTCAAGTACAGAAAATAGGAATAGTAACAATTTAATAAGTAGTCTTTAGACCATGAAAAGAAGTTTTACTTTCAAAAGGAATTTTTCTTCTCCAAAATGAGCATTAAAGACATTTGCCAAACTCATGCATATATACTGATATAACAATACTGCACCAAGTGTATGCAAATATTCTTATATATAACACTGCAATAAATATGAATTCTTAATTATATATACAATACCACACCTAGAACCTTTATAGATACCTCTATGTGATACAATTGCATTTACTGTGGCTTTGATGTGCGACCTCTAGGCTGTGTAGAAGTGGGATATAAAAACTCTTAGGGCTAGTAGACAAACATGGAGAATTTGGTTGGATGCGTCAATCGTCACCTTTGTGGAATTCTGGACTACAAAGAGGGCATAAATGTCATATAATTCCTTCCACAATTAAACAAATAAAAAGAAAATGCATATTTTTTTTTCTCTCTGTGTGTATATACCATTTGGATGTGTATATATAGTTGCTCCATCTGAATTGCCAGCTGGATTTCTGTACCTCGTCTGAAACCCATACTTCAACAAAAAAAAAAAAAACAAACAAAACCACATACTAATGGGAAGTCTCTGTGCAATTGAATACAATCTTTTGATGTACATTTTTATATGCTAAACATTTTAATGTTCTGGGGGCTGTTTTGAGGGCTGGATCCTTAAATCTTTACTTAGTTCTTATTTAGGCAAATTTCTGCTGAAGTTAGATGCATGAAGTTTGGTACTCGTTCCATAGCATTTTCTCCTCTCCCTGGTTCTCTTCAGCTCAGAAATCAACAAGAACTGGCCTGAGTAATGACTGAGTAAAAACTGAGCCAGGACCTGTATATCAACAAGAACAAATGCAGCTCTTAACTGCCAAATATGTTGCTATAAGAAACAGAACAGAATATAGCTTATTATATTCCTGGCTGAAAGAACTAACAACTTGTTTTTATCAGAAAACTAAACAGATATGTCTCATAAGATACACAGATAGCAGATACATGAGCAACGCACATTTTACCATGCTACACGTTAAGTCACTTGTCAAGGATAAATACCATACCAGAGCATGTTGCTTAGTTTATCAGCAGGCAGACTTTTCATTATAGCAGTTTCAGAAGTGATATCCATTTGTTCCTTTTTTCTTCTAGTTCAATTTTTAAAAGTTTTTTATAGTAGTGTGTGTGCTTTTTGGGAAATTGTCTGCCAATATCTCTCTGAATCACTGTTTTTTCTGTGCTGTTTATTTTGTGAGACATTGGCAGAGTCTTTGTATAGTTCAGAGTTTACATGGAAGAATGCTACCTGCTGGTGTGCATTCCTCTCCAGTTGGCTCAGTTGATTGTGATTTTCATGCAGTGTTGTAGATTATGGTCACATAATCATGTTCTTGTCAATCATAAAGGTAAAAATCATAAAAATAATAAAAACATAAAAAAATGAGTTTGGATTACTACATTGTTATAACCATGCCCTAACGTAAAGATTATAACTTAAAGCTATCTCTGACGTTGTAGGGGTGGTGCAGTGGAGCAGATCTCTGGGAGATCTTGGATGGATTGTTGCAGACGTGGCTGTAATTTCACTGGCAATATGTGGGGAGCACTTGTAGTAGCTCTACCCTGCTAGGAACAGCTTGAATTTCTTGTTTTGTCTCAATTCCACTGGCCAATGTGGAGGGAAAGCCATACTCCTGCCCTCACGGGATCATTTCAGGATGCAAGCATTGGCGATAGCATGGAGCAGGTATTTGTCTCCTGTCACATGTTGTGACTAATCCTTAAAAAAGGGACAGAGGAAGGCTCCTCACACCCTCTGCACACCACTTACTTTATCTGCATAGGACTGGCCAAATTCTAGCTCTTCTTTTCACTATATTAGTAATGTTGTCTTTGTTCTTTATGGGGAATAATTACTGACCATTTATTTTTCTGATTTGTCTCTGTATCAGAATAGAAATCACACTAGAGAGACATGGTGGGTGAGGTGATATCTTTTACTGGACCAACTTCTGTTGCTGAGAGAGAAAGCTTTCATGGTTACACCAAGCTATTCTTCAAGTCTGAGAAATGTACTCAGAAGGTATATATACACAGCAATGTAAGCCCAGGCATCCACACATCACTTGGGCTAATCTGGGGCTTGGACATAGGGTCCCAGGACTGTGCAGGGCTGGAAGGCCTGAGCTGTGTTAAGCTCCAAGCCCTATTGCTTTCCTGTTTGCACATGGCTCTGGCTTGACTTGGGTACCAGAAGTCCTCTGGATGTACCCCAGAGTTCCTGCTCCCAGAGAAGCACTTCACCGTTCCACAGCTGGCAGCAGCCAGGCTGGGGTGTGTGTGTGTTTTTCCTCTGAAACCTACATTTTATGTCAAACAGACTTAACAAACAGACACAAACAAAGAAACAGACAGATACAAACAAAAACCTTCACTGAACATCCCATTTTAAAAATTAAGAATTGCAACATTTCATGTTAATAGTATGACAGCCCTGGAGACTGATGTCTTAATTATCCTCGGAACAGGTGCACATGGGCATAGCCCTGCCCATGTGACTCAGCCTAGAGGTGGAGAGCCCTGTTCTCAGATTAGATGGTTGTTCAGTATAAAGCCTTCTCAAACTGCAGTCATTGTACTGAGGCAGCCACCAAAGGAGCTAATTGTGCAGTTTATGTGCTCCTTATGGGTATCTGAGTCACATCAATGACATCATCACAATTAGGAAACAGGGTGGGCAATAGAGTTTTTCCACAGTGCAACACATTTGAAGGGCTAGAGTATCGATGACACTGGGACGGGGGCAGCGCTAGGCACTCTGGGATAAGGTTACTTTGATTCAGGTCTGTGGACTGAAATGTGGATGCCATAACCCTAGATTCAAACATGGTTCAGAAAATCCTTGACTTAGAGTTAAAATGAAATGTAGATGCTCAAGCCCAAAGGTTCCTGACACTGGTCAGCTGGCTTGTGTCTCATTAACCGTAGGCTTACATTGCTGTGTAGACATACCCAGTGTCACAGCTAAACAGAAGGTGGAACAGATTATTTAGCATAAGTACTTAACACATTTCCAGGGACCATTCAAGGTGAAGTGGCCCATTAATCCTCTCCAGTGATAGGGGGGAAAGGGAAAAAAACAGCTGGGGGAAGCTGGTTAAGTGGGATATAGATTGTTGTAATAAGCTCTTCTTACTACATTCCATTGCACACCAAGTCAATGGAAAAGAAGTTTGTGGTGATTAATCTTTCCCTGCATCACAGGGTGTACTGCTTTCTACAGAGCAGTGAGAAAGAACACCTGTGGGTGAAAACAAGGCCTGGCTAATGTGCTGCTCTCGCCAAAGTGCTCCTGGCTTTAGCAAAGCATTTAATTAGCCTTCACAAACTTCTTTTCCTCACCTGCAGATTATAGTGATCTCAGCTCAAGAAGCCCTGGAATGCGATTCCTTCTGAGGACATGTTCAATTGAGACATAATGACATTAACTTGATATGCAACAGAATGAGAAGAGCATGGAATAGATTTTATTAACACTATTGAGGTGCTTGAACATGATTGTGACTATACTTGCCTGGGCGTGCATATATGTGTATCATTCTCTGTTGAATTCTTTTGTTAAAATTTTGTTAGTGACATTTTTTTTGAGTGCTTAAACAGTGACATTTAGCAACTTTTCAGGGTTTGTCTGGCAACTTCCTGCTATGTAGAATTGGCAACACCGGCCGAGTACCTTTCCCAGACCTGAAGCAGAGCTCCGTATAACCTTGAAAGTTTGCCTCTCTCACCAACTGAAATTGGTCCAATAAAAGATATTACTTTGTCTCTCTAATATCCTGGGACCAACATGGCTACAACACTGCTCACAACAGAAAACATTCATAGCGATAAACACAGTTGGATGTAATTTTTAGTGGAACAGTGTGATCTTTTATTAAGGCATGAACAGCTTGTATTTAAAACTTAAATTATTTTATTTAAACATTGCATACCACAGCAGCCAGGGCACGGTGTTTGACTGCAGTGCCCTGATGATGCATTCTAGAGCCTTGCCTTTCAAATGGAGGATAAATTTTAGTCTCTCAAGCCGTACCTTATATCCTTACATAATAATAGCATCTGTCCATATAGGACATTAGGGACAGTACTGGGGATCAGCAAGATGAGGGGATGCATATGTAGTCTGGATTTGATGAGCTCCTTTTGATATTTCTTTCTCTTTACCTGATCATTGTCACTGCAACTGCTGCCTTCAAGATTAAGCACAAAGAAATATGCACATGTTCCAGGTTAAACACTGGAATTCCTAATTAATGCAGTAGAACAGGTTTGTTCTATTTGCTGTGCAATTTAAATCAAAGTCAAGTGATTGACCTTAATGAGATGATACTTGCAGTGCCAGTATTGCTACACATGACCTACAAGAAAATCTCCTATCTCTGCAGAAGGCACATCATGTCCTTGACATATAGAGATATTAAATATCTATCAATAATGCTTTATCTCTGTCATCCTCAAACTATACACTATGGACCACAGAAAAGAACATTTTGGGAGCCAAGCAATGGAAGACTGTTTGGAAAGAGAGGTAGCCTGTGAAAGAATCTCTCCCTCATTCTTAATCTGCAAAATGAAAATGTTGCAGAACTGCTGGTTTTATCTGTACTATGACCATCAGTAGATTTTCTCATCAATCCATAGAAGAGATACAGCAAGGGATACTAAATGAAAATGGTTGGTTTTCAGAAGTGTGTGTGTTAACAGCTAATGATTATTCTGATTAGCTAATAAAAACAGGAAAAACCCCAAATATATTGAAATCCATTTAAAAATGTTCAAGAATAAAGGTCTCCTTGTGAATGTTTTTTAATTGAGAGAACATAGCAGAGTTTATATGAACTACAGTGTTCAACTTCAGTGGCTACTCACTATGCACACACCAATCCAATCCACCAGCCAGAACACCAACCCTAATTACATATCCACAGGCTTATCTTTTGCTGCCAACTTCTTCCTCTGTTCTCTGTTTGCAATGGTGCACTTCAGTGCCACTGCTTGTTTTCCTGCCTCATGTAGATAGAACCAATGGAGATTGCAGAACCTCACAATCAGGTAAAGAAAAAGCCATCACAATCCTGAGGGTAAATTTGGAGTAAGTGGTAGTGAGCATCTTTTACTGAAACGCCAGGCAAATTGCATCAAATTGCTTGTGTGCTAAATATTCAAATCTAAATTGTGGTAACCTCTCTCTTTGCACCATTTTAGTTCTCCAGCTACTTCATAAAGTGTGCTAAGCTTCATTTTCTGCACATTGATAAAAGAAGAAGTGGCAGCTGTAGCTGTGTCTTGTAGTCAGTGTCAAGGCATGATTTGATATGATTTCAAGGGCAAGACCTTTGGTCTGCTTTGCACCAACTCTCAAAGGGTACCATAATTAAACAAAGATATACAGCAGAAGAATGTTATCCATGATAAGGAAGAGAATGCAGAGCTAGAAAAAAAACTGGTCAAAAGCAATATTGTGATTTAGGAAAATGGTTATTTAATCAATATAATATTAAAATTTAATTTTGTTGGTGTAGTTTGAAAAAACTAATGTTATCTCCATCTACTGTTAAGCACCTTAGCATCGTGTCCTATGATACAGCTAAAAAGGAAATATGAAAGTAATGACATAAATTTGTATAAATTACAGTGTAAACTCAAAAATAAAAACAGCAGGCCTCACTGGTTAGTCTTATTTGGCTTGATTTACTGCATATGTGGTCCTTCTACTGCCTCAGGATCCACATGCAACCCAGACTACATAAACTGTAGGCATTAGCAATACCAAGTGAAATAAATGGAATTCGCTCTCTGGCCAAGCCAGCAGAAGATGTGATGAGCTTTTCACAGCTAGAAATTAGAAGTTGTTCTTAGTGGTATGCATATCTCTAGTATTATTGGGTACCAAATAGAAGCTGAAGAATAAAACTAAGGGGATAAGAAAATTAGTCTTTATATTATAATCTCAATTTTGGAATATAACTCTGGTGACATTACACGCATTAACTGAAGAAACAATAAGATGGGCTTAATTTTGCCCAAAGAAAAAGAGTGACTAGCCTCATTTAATTTAATATTTAAAGAGTAGGGTGCTGAAGTGGTGCTAACTTGCATAGTTCCACTGTCTTCAATGGAGCTACACTGATTTACACCTGTTTTCAGTTTCAAAACTGCATGCACAATTTTGTGCATGCCTGTCTTGCATGTGGACAAACTCCAGTGTCTATATTCATGTCCCATATACACATACCTATGTGCTTGTGAAAATTAGGGAATAGGGCCGCATGTCAAAGACTGTGTGTGTTCGTCAGGTGTGTGCAAAAGTGTTAATTTTTAAAAATCTAGCTCTCAATCTGTAACATTTGGTCATTTGTAATTAAGATAATTTACAACTTCTTAGAAATTGGAAGCTTACACAATTGAGGGATATATTTACTGCAAAATCATGTGTAGAATATGCCTTATATTTATTAAGCATTGAGTGATTTGGGTATGTAAAGCAATATAGTACGTGTTATTTAGCATCAATAGGTGTAATACTAAATCTGAATCTCTTGTTAAACTGAAAGGTGACGATGTCTTCCATTCATATATCTTACTCACACAAAAAAGTTAAACTGTGGAAATTTTTAAAAAATGGGAGGGAACTTTGGCCAGATTTATTTTGCTTCTTTCAAAATAACTTCCAGCAGAATCAGAGAAATGTTAAAGCCTGAATCCACCCACGATTTGTGAGCAATGAAAGCAAAATGGAAGAAATAGAAACATAACTAATGTACAGTGTAAAATTTCTCTTCTTTTCCCTGGCCATTTCTAATCTAAAAATTAGTTATTTTTCTGGTACAGATCTTCAAGTACTTTCTTTCCCCCTCTGGTTTGAATTATAACTGTATTGAGATCTCACTTAAAAAGGTCTTTCAATGCCTATTTATGCATGTGTTCCTTAACTGGAACTTCGTTGAATGGGCAGTAATTTCTTTTTTCATAGCTCTGAAAAATAGCTTATTTAATTATTCTGAAGAATAGCTTAGTTGATTTAATTATGCACATCTAAATTAAATTTTGTCCTGGTGGGTTATGTAATATAGATGTTTACAATAACGTACTAAAAAGAAGGTATTTTCATTTCATTAATTGTATTCATCCATATTTTGGCTTGTAGAGATCAGTAAGTCTTTTGTTTTGATGAGATACTATTTATAGGAAAATTATTTTGTTTTTATGTATCAGTTACATTTGTCTAGGAGTAGTTTTTGGCTGTATGCTGAGGATGCTTTTATACCATATCTGCATTATCATTTGCATGATTTCAGATGAATACTCGTGTTTCTTATTTCCTTCAACATTTAGGGCTCAATCCAGAAGCCTGCTCTGGCCCTTTTATACTGCCCTTTACCCTCCTCTATATTCTGTGCTACAGAAAGGCTGTGATCTTCCCAGCTGACATTGGAGAATCCCTGGGACTTAGTAGGGGTGTTTTTGGAGGGAGAGGACTTGTCTGTGAACTCTCTTGCACTGCCCCAATCCCTAGCTAATAGGGCTATAGCTAACTGGGAGTCGGATAGAGGAGTCCTGAGTACAGACAATACCTTGTTGAGGACTGGGCCCATAGTCTTGGTTGATTTTTACTTTTATATCACTATCGTGTTTAATTTTTTTTTTAATTTAACATTCGTATTGCGGTAGCATTTAGAGGCCAACCAAGTCAGAGCTCCACTGGGTAAGGCACTGGAAAATGACATAGTCTCCGCCCCCAAAAGCCTACAGTTAAAATACTAGGCACTTACTGACTAGGGCTATGTCTACACTGACGGCGGCAAAGTCGCTGCCATCAGACTGTCTTATCTTGATCGACTGAGCGGTCAGTGAAGACCCGCTCAGTCAATCCAGAAGTTGAAGTACTAAAACCACCTCCTCAAGGGGTATAGTGCTGCATTGACGGGAACACAGTTCCCGTCGGCGCAGTGCAGTGAAGATGGCGCGCAGAATAGAAGCACAGAAGTCACTGGGAGTTACGCAAGTTTTTTGTGTACTTTGCGTAACTCCCGTCAATTGCCGCTGAATTGCTGAGGTAAGTGTAGACCAAGCCTAGGTAAGGCAGGCAGGTAGGTAAAACAGTTTAATTTTTGTTGCAATTACAAAAATCTTTAGAAAACCTCTTACTTTGGTCCAAATTGGTTTTCCAGAAAGGAGATTGAGCCTGTTCTGTTTCCAAAGAAATGCCTCTTCATTGTCTCAAGAACATGGAAGTGGAGTGATGCTTTGTATAGCATAAACAATCCTGCAAGTTTGCAGTGATTTCCTCTATCATTGTAATCCTACGAGTATTCTGATCTTGTACTGTCACACACCAACTGCGTGAGGAGTTGACCCAGCTTCGGAGGCAGGAGTGCAAAGTCAAGTCCTTGGTAAATTGGAATCACTTCATCCTCCACTAAAAGGTAGCTGCTTAAATAGTGGATCAATAGAATATAATAGTACACAACAACTTTACATCAATGTTCCTCAACTATATTTCTTATTTAATATTTATATTGGAGAATTCTTCAGTGACTCCCTACACACTGCAGAAGCATACACTTATGCATATCAGTGGAAATACACACAGAGCATAAGTCTTTGTAGGATCAAGGCTTAAAAGCATCCAGATTTACACTGTCAAACCAACCCCTAAAGGGCTGAGGGGTTGACCCAGACACAGCTGGAGAATCTATGGTAACGCCTGAGGAAACCATGCTACCATGGGGGAGACCCTGGGTTGTAAAGTGAATATCTTGGAATTTCCTCACAGATCTTGAGTTAGAGTGGCATTTCACTCTATGCAGTGGCAAACTCTGTTGCAGACCCAAATGAAATGATTGCACATAACTTTACACATCATTTTCAGCCTAGTATCAGCCCTTCACATGACATTTTATATAGGTTGGTGTGATTTAGGGCTATATCCACAAAGGAAATTTAGGTGTTGCAATGCTGAGTGTTTCAACTCTTAACTCCTAGGTCCCCTGCCATCTAGTGGAATTTACAGTCCTAGTTAAGGTGCCCAGACACCCCATGCATTAGCTGGGAAGAGTTGTGGGCCTAAAAAAGACATTCACAGAAGCCAGCAAACAGCCACCAGTCAGAGGAAGTGTTGAGGAGAGGGATGGGACTTAGGTTAATTAGTCCCTCACTCTAGGCTGGTGTTAGGTGTCTATCCACTTGAGATTCCTAGAGTTTAGCATCTAAGCCAGGTCAACTCATTCTCAAAAAGAGCAACAACCAGACAGAGAGACCAGTAGCCAGGACACCCTCCTGAAATGTGGAAGATTTGTTTTCAAATCCCTGCTCCATCTGATTTGGAGCAAGGACTTGAAGTCAGGTCTCCCTGTTCCAGCACAGTACCCTAAGCACCAGGTTTTTGGGTATTCTGGTGGGGAAGAGGGGAATGGAAGGGAAGAGTGCTTTCAAACTGTTCTCTTGAAGCTGTTCCATTTTGTATAACTAACAAACATGTTAATGGGGACAGAGAAAGGGCTTTACTCTATAACCAACTCTCCCCTCAGACATGGGAGTGTGAAGTTCAAGTCCCTGTTCCAATAGATATTTAATTTAAGTGGAACAGCTTAAACAAGAGAGATTCAGAGAGCCCTACCCCAGAATATCCAAAATCCTGGTGTTAGGGCTCTGAAAATGGTGACTAGAATAATCCCTACAGGCCAGGCAGGCAGGGGAACTCCTAGTTTGAGAATCCCACCAGGGCTTAGTTGTGAGCTAGGGCACCAAGCAGTTTGGTGATGTCAAGACTTAGGTGGTTTTGCACATGCCCACTGGCAGAAATGTAGACATCTACAGGGTTAAATGGCAACTGAGCAGAGTTTCTGAGGATCTCAGTGACACCTAAGTGTCTTAGGTGTTTATGTCTCTGTGGATTGAGCCTTTATTCCCCCCTAAAGTGGTTTAGCTTCCTTCTGGATTAAAGGTGATATATACATTATAAAACAAAAATTAAACAGATAAATAAATATGGATAGATATAAAACAAGAGTTTAAACAAAAAATAGAAAAATGAGTTTTACTAAACTTTATTAATCCTTTTAGTTTAGATTGGCAAGAAGTTGTTTCTGTAAAAGTCCTGACTGACTTCACCATGTACAATATCGGTTATTTTTGTGCATTAGAAATGCCATTAGTGTTTGTGTATATAATCTATGAAGGGTTTTTAGATATTATCAAATAAGTCTGTTCTGTCTTGTAGGCTTGATATTATTTTCTTCTGTTGCTAGTACAGTTAATGAAGAAATTCCTCCTTCCTCTGTTTGAAAGTAATTTATCTTTTGTACAGCTTAGTGGAATTCATTGTGCTCATTTCAGACTAACTCGCTTCCAGTATTTGTTTATAGAGGCATTGTATTTCATCACAAATATTCAGCCTTTTAAAAAATTGAGAGAGGAGGGCATTTTAGCTTCAGTTTAGGTTCAGTTCATTATGTGGGCTAGGTTTGTTCTAATGGCCAATGATAGGCTAAAGAACATTACCAAACGTGATCATGACGACTTTTGACTCATGTTTGACTCAGAGAATAATAATAAAAAACAAAGTATGCTTTTACTCAGAAAGCAAGTTTTAATCCAAAAAAGTTTCTCTGTCATGTTGACCAGACAATTAAATGTACAACACTGCATACAATATTAAAAAGGAAAATAGTTTTTAATAAGCATCTGGATGTTCAAGTCCTGTCACAAGTAGCTAGTGGCAAGGAAATATATAGGGCTCCTGCCCTGTTTCTCTACCACTCCCAACTCTTCCAGACTATGGTTCATTAATTCAAACAAAACCACCCACCACAAACTTACCAAGTAACACAAAGCCATTTCCCTGACCAACACAAGCTGCAGAGGCCCCAAAGCCTTTCAGATTGTGTACACACTGCAGCTTAAGTTGGTGTGGTGTGAATAAGCCACCCCCCTGAGTGGCATAAATTACCCTGACCTAAGCGTCAGCGTAGACAACTGACATAGCTACCGCCACTCGCAGGGGCTGGAGTAATTAAGTTGACAGGCGAGCTCTCTCCCA
Organism: Emydura macquarii macquarii; assembly: GCF_026122565.2. Classification (NCBI taxonomy): domain Eukaryota; kingdom Metazoa; phylum Chordata; order Testudines; family Chelidae; genus Emydura; species Emydura macquarii. The sequence goes on along the minus strand of NW_027131500.1, from coordinate 4,581,035 downwards.
TCAGGTTTAGAGCATCTGCACAAGCAGTGCTACAGTGGCACAGCTGCATCAGTGTAGTTGTCCTGCTGTAAGCTCAGTACTGTAGCCCTACCCTTATGCCAAAATGCGCAGGCATTCTAAATTTTGCTTTTTATCACTTAAGGCAAGTGTCAAGTAATTCAAGTGACTAAACAATGAATTTAGGCTATCTGATCCATGGAGGTTTCTCTGTGCCAAAGGAAATTTAGTCCTCTCTCCTAAAACAGATATACTTTATGAATGATTATGTTGCACTTTCTGCGCTCACTCTTTAGAGCACACATTTGGTGAATCAGCATACCTGTTAATTCATTATATATAATGACCATGCATATATTTTTTATAAAGGCTGAACTGTCCAAACTCAAGAACATACAAGTCAGATGTTCCTCTACATGTTCCAGATTTCAGAATTAAAATTCAAACAGCTTTTGATTATTTTCAGATTTAAAAAAAAGTCTCCTCAAAGTATAAATGGAGCATGTTTCTGGGTGAAATGGCTGTGTGATCTCTATTTATGAACTATTTTAATTGCTATGCACAAGCTAACAAACAAACCTGCCATATGCTGCCAAGTTAATCAAAAGTCAGGAAAAGCTAAACAAAAATGAGGAGACAAACTTTTAATTAAACTCTCGGAAAACCTTTGGCAGTCAGAGTGAAATTCTTTACTTAGCATTCTGTTAAGGTGTGAAAAGGACAGAGGCTATGATAAAGCAAAAGAAGCTATTATTGATGTAAAAGAGAGAAAGAGGCTTTTGATATTGATGGGCTAGCAACACAGTTTGATATACAGTACATTTTAGTGTTTAACCTGTTGCGTCATTTACACATCTATTTTTAAAAAAACATGAGTAAATGGCAAATGTTTGGCTTCTTTTTGGAAATCCCAGTTTTATCCAACAAAAATAGGTAAAAGATACTCATAATTACACTTCCAATGCAATTTTATTAATTATGGCCCTGCACCTGTGATCAGTGCAAACAGACTGCTGGGTCCACATAAATCACAGTGCAGGACTGGGGCCAAAAATCTCTAAATACACAGTAGGAGCTTAACTCACTGTCTTCACAGTAGTGTTACCCTGCCTACACAGTACTCATTTTTCTACTTTTGTTCATACTCCTTTGTTTATAAAAAGTGTGCTTTATTAGAGGTCTGGCTTCAGTGGTGGTAGAAAATACTGTAATCATGATACTAATACAATATAAAGCTTTCAAAGGCGAGGTTCAAGGAGTCACTGGACTCAATGGGAGGAGTTCCACTAAGTTCAGTAGCCTATTAGTTAGTCCCTAGATATCTCACAATAATATTGTTAAAGGAAGTTTTAAAAAGTCAACATGGTCAAAATACCTAGCAAGGAATTGAGCTGGTGTTAAAAATCCAATGGTAATCTGCTGCTCCAGCAACTATACCTTTATATCCCATTAAATTGTGGGGGGGTTTTTTGTTTTTTTGTTTTAAAGAGGATAAAAAATTATTGAACCTCAGAAAGATGTAAGACATTCCAAAACCCCATGTTTCTTTTGCATCAATATCCTTTATTGTCAGTAGGCTTTTAACTGCACTGAATGGTGAAGGGTCTTGGGAATGAGACACAGTGAATGTCACCACTTGTGGCACATCTACACTACACACCAGTGGTGGCAGCATATAGGATGTGTAGCCATAGTGAAAAGCCTCCTGCGTCCACATTGTGGTGTATAGCTATCCAGGTCAGTGAAGACTCTGGTAGGGCTAGCAGGGTAAAACTTCAGCAGCTGCCCACTGACGGAGTCTTTCCCTATGGTGAGGAAAGACTCCAGCAGTGGGCAGGCAGCAGCATAGGCAGGCAGGTGCAGCTTTGGTGCTTAGAGAGCTGTGTAGGCTATGTACTCAAATACATATATCCCTGATAGGTATGGGTCTTTACATGCCAAAGTCGAAATTCTCTGACTGCACTTTTATACAAACTTGTTCTAGGGGGACTACTTAGCCCCCAAAACAATCATGCAGTGTAGACACAACTCCAGGTGTGTCAAATTCATTGTGTTCATGGCATCTAAAATAATGTGATTTTTAAATTAAATGCATTGAAAGCATTCCCTTTAACACAAAATCAAATGTGGCACTGTAATAGTTTGGGGTTGGCCCAAGCTGTCGGCCTCGGAGGGAGGCCACACCACTTTATTATGGGTAGGCAAACAGTCAGTAGCCTTGGCCCTCAGTCAGAGTGGGGCAGGCAATGAGTCTTTAGCCCTGACCCTTCCAACAGGATGGAGCAGGCAAAACAACAGTCTCTACACCCAGGTCCTCAGACCAGGACACAGCAGGCAAGACAAACAGAGCAACCAGCTATATAGTCTATCAAGGCTTAGCAGGCCAAGGAGGCAGTCACCCCAAGGCTGGGGTGGCCAGGGGGACACAGGCCCACCCGACTCCACTGCATCCCAGCCCAGGGCCCTAACAGTGGCAGGATGTCCCACCACTGGGTCAGCAGGGCTCCCACTGAAACACGCTGATTAGTGTTCCAGCATGGGAGAGCCAGACTGAGGCCACCTATCCCTGGGCCACTTCCTCCACTCCTGTACTCAGGCACCTGTAGCCCATGTCATAGTCCAGCTCCTCAGGGTAGATGGCAAGGGGTAGCCCCAGCAGGCCCTCAGGGTCACTGGCATCAGGCAGCTCCTTCAAGTCATTCAGGGCAGGCTGTTCCAGCAAGTTGCAGGCAATTCCTCCAGATCATTCAGGGCAGGCAGCTCAGGCAAGTCACAAGCTGCAGGCAGCTGCTCTGAACCATTGGCAGCAGGCCACTCACCCCAGTCACAGGCAGCTCTTCCCAGTTGCTCGGCCCCACTTGCTCAGGCAGGCTTTCTAGGCTTCCACCGGTTGGAAGCTCAGGTGGCCCTTTAACAGGGTTGGGTTCAAGTCCCAACCCTGGGGAAGAGACTTCTTTCTCCTCCAGCAACTTCCCCCTGACTGAGCTACAGGTCCTAGATTTTATACATCCTGTCCCTGTCCTCCTCCCCCCCGCCCACTTCCAGTTTGGAAGTGGTGTAGTATGTGGGCCTGCCCACCAGATGGCGTGCATCAGCCCTTTAGTGTTGGACTCAAAAGGAGGCCTCACAACTTTGCTACAGGTATTCTGAAGTCTTTATGATATTTATGGTGCTATCACCAGACACACTACTCATGCTAATAAAATTAAGCATGTGCATAAATGTTTTCAGGATTGGGGCCTAAGGTAGCACCTCCTATATTGCACTGTGTGACATCAAACTGTGCAATACTTGCAAATATCATCCACATAGCAGTACTAAGCGTGCTTTTATTTTTCCTTAGTTTGTCTGCCAATGTCCTGCTAGTAAGAACCTAAGTCTTACCTAAAAAGTTGTTTTCCTTCTAAATGCAGTTCAGGTAGGGACCCAAAGCTTTGACATGGCATTTTAATGAACAAACATTATTGGAGAGTGTGCTGACATAATTACAGAGACTGTTACACAAACATAGTAGTAAACAAAACAAAAAGATGTTTTGATCTGATTCTTTATAAATACAGGGGGGAAATGTCAATGTTGAAAGAATAAAAATAATGGGGAAGTGTCTGAGAAGATATTAAAAACAGAAAAACCCCATGAACTATATATAAAAAAAAAAAGTTAGTTACTGTCCTTTAACAAATGCTTGGAAATGCCAATTGAATAATGCAGTAATGTTGGAGGCATTCCTGAAATCTAGTTAAATGGGATTTTTGGTTGTGTGGTGTTGTATTTTACACACAGAATATGACTCTTTTCAATTCAACCATAAGATTTTCATTAATACTTTACAAATCAAATCCTTGCTCAGTGCATCTTCAGTGAATATGCAGTGCATATAATCAATGACTAAGAAGGCCAAAGTTATTGATTTCTCATAGCCCTTCATTAAACAAATTTGAAATAAATAAAGATTTCTGTAACAATTAATGCCTACCTGTTATGCAACTTTTGGTAACAATTACAAGTAATAATAAAATACATACAATAGCCACTTTTATTATTCCTTAAAGTTCTGCGTGGGATTAGGGAATTTAAATACAAAATAAAAAAACAAACAAGAAAAGCAGAGAAAGTTGTGATTTGAATTTATAATATTGCCAAACAGGGTATAAAAGTTCCAATAATTAGGAACATTTTTGTATACTCTTGCTATTAAATGTGAAGGAAATATTTATAGGAGCTTTACAGTTTTTGGAGGCTGCTCTTGACACAATATTTGATTAGCTTTTCTTGAATTGTATTTTTTAAAGGTAGCATTAATAAACTAAAGCATATGTGTCTATTCAAACCTATTTATATACAATTTTCTGTTTATTACTCTTGTTTTTCCTCAAACTGTAGTTTGGAAAAGAGAAGTGTAAGAGAAGCTCAAACAGAATTAAAAGAAATAATGGAGAATAACAAAGGTTAATAGGTGCTAATACAGCAAAGTACTTCAGTATGTGCTTAACTTGAAAGGGAATTTAATGTTTAAATGTTTAATGGGACATCTGTTTAAAACATGTACTTAGAAAACATACTCTCTTTTCTCTGATTTATTTTTTCCTTCAAAGACAAGAAAGAGATGATCAAAGTTAAAGCACCACATTTAAACCAAATGAAAGAAAATATTTTGTATGCAACATCCAGTGCTTGTGCCTTTAATTTCTACCTCTTCTGCAATTTATTCTGTTGGATAATATTGAGGTCCTGTGTTTTTATGGGTTCTATTTAAAGGCCATCAATTTCTGCTGGGTAACTGGAATTGTAAAGCTCTAATACTGTATAGTTAACATGAGAAACTCTCTGCTGAAGGATATAGTAGAGGCAAATAAGTTTTAGGAAAATATTAGTCATTAATATAAATAAGAACAGAAGCTGCAGTTACATTATTGTAGCTCGAATGACATCATATGGTTCGAAATTCAGGCTTTATTGAAGTTCATGGCAAAACTTTCAACAATGGGTCTCAATCTTTATGTTTCAGGGCCTACATTGAGCAGCAACAAAGACAATTTCCTCCCACACAACAGTGTTGCACAATTAAGTGGGTTGTATGAGATTATTATTATCATACACATATCTAAGATGCCTATCATCACAGTATTTAGATGAGTTTAACACCTTTGTCTAAAAAAAAAGTCTTGCACTGGAGATAGAGTACCAGACTAGGTGAATCATTGGTCCATTTTTAGAGCATTAGTCCTATTTGGGGCCCAATACTGCAAACCTTTCCTCATGTAAGTATCTTGTGACACAACTGGATTGACTGAGGACTAGTCATATGGGTAAAATATTGCAGGGTTTGTAATGTGGTCCTTGGAGATAGTGTGGTTGCGCTCAGTAGTGTGGTTATTCAGTCTTTACATAGGCAACCCCCCATTTAAAGGAACCCTTAACTGTGTGTTAAGTACATGAATACTATGGGTGTTTCTTTGAGTAAAGACTGATAAAATTTTGGTAAGGTCTCAGGATTTGGTCCAATGATTTCAATCAATTTACTTGCATGAGTAAAGACTACCCACACAAATGCAAAATGTAGGATTGGACTCTTAAATAATGGCAAAAATTCAGAACAATTATATTTTAGGCAAGATAACACATTGTTAGAAAATCTTTAACATTAGACTGAATTTTTTAAGGAAGTCATTTTGTGAAATAAACAAATAAAATCTAATCTGTGTAATCAAATAGACATCTAAAAAGAATAATATAATTGTAGTTTCCTTGAATGTCCTTCAGTTATTTCAATGCTACTCTGTTCCAAAAGGAATAAAATTATTGTTCTTTCATTGCTGCCTAAAAGGCATTAAGATTACAAACAATACTGCAGCTGACTGAGCTGTTATCTTAATAGGGTATTCATCAAAGTCTTTGCAGATTCACAGTGTAATGTTTCTCTAACTGAAATCAGAGTGTTATTATGTATAATGTTAATTTAATCCATGTTTTGCAAGAAATGGATGGAAAGCATATAAGTGTTACTTTGATTGTTTTTAATTGCTTTGACAAGATAAAATCTTGGTGACACCTCACATGTGTACTATATCTTCTTCATTTTCTCTGATGTTAGTTACTGATGAAAATGGTTGTTTTTGTTCACTACACTACTCAAGATAGTATAGTGGTTCTTCATATACCATTAATATCTGTAACTATTTAATAGAACATACAGTCAAATTCATGTGCAGTGCAATTCTGTTGACTGCACTGGAGTTACACTAGAAATTTACCATAAGGACCATAAGGACAAATCCAGAAATCATTTGTCAGCCAGAAATTATTGAGAAAAAACCTTTTAATTTGATAAGTATGATTTATTTTGTAGAATCAAACTAAAATAGCCAATGGACTAGATAACAGAGATATATCAGTCTAATGTATTGGCCAAACAGCATCATTGGATAAATGTATGCTGTTCCCATTGCTTTCCATAGAAGCCCAGCATCTGGATCAGGAGGCACAATTAGGCTCTTTTATTTACATTTTCATGCTTACACAGAAGTGGGTCCATACTAATTACTTGAGATTTCTGAAACTACCTTCATCAAGGTGATATTATATTCATTAAGAATTTTAGAAATTGCTATATATACATAATTGCAAATAAAAATTGATATATATATATAATATATATTATGTAATATAGAATATATATATCTTTCCCCCATAACAGCCCTCTCAAAAATTCATCACACCTTTGAATTCTGTAAACTAGGATTTTCTAATTATGGATTTCATATATGCCCTCCACTATTAAATTCAGAATAGACTTGGATGAAATTCATTTATCCTGTGGGTAGATACTTCTGATATTAGTCAGTCAATAGACACAGAGCAAAAAATACAGACATAATCTTGCTTCCACTTAAGTCAATGGCAAAATTCCACTGACTTTACCTAGAATGGGATCAGGCCCTTTTCTTTTATTCCTCAAATTAATAAAGTATGCCTCCCTGTAAATACATTGTATTGTTTATGTACAGCAGTTACATTTCTGTGATTTTTCTCCTAAATGTTAGATTGGAAAATGGTGTTGTCAATGTTAGCTTGGGTCAGTGATAGCTTTGATATTTATTACAGTATTGTTCTATTTCTGCTGTTACTGCTTGCACTCTTTCAGCAGAGGGCAATACAGTTTTATGTTCAAAATTTCTGCATATCAAAATAATGTAATTATTACTTAGCTGTGAGTTTAATTAGTCTAAATGTGCATATGTAGTTTGTAATTGGCCACTTGAGGTCTTAGTGAACACTCTAAAAGCCTGATATTAAACAACCTGTTTTCCACTCATTTGTGCACTGAACAAACCTGATGGTGTATTGTGCTGATGGTTACTTTGGACATAGTTTGAAGCCATAATATATATGTCTTTACCCACACATATCTGTCTAAGCATATATCCTTATACATTTGCTGATTTTAGTTTTATATGATACATAATTTAGAAAAAAAATCTGTTTTAAAGAGCGACAGATATGCAATAGTAATAACTCATTTAAGAGCAAATCCATTGTCTATATGTGTGTATGCAACCACACCACCTTGGCTGTGATCTTATCAGATTTCATAAACTAAGCAAGAGTGAGATTGACAAGTACTTGGGCAAAATATTTGCCAAGAAAAAAGTCTTTCTCCAGGAAGTGATATTGTCAGGTCATTAAGTAACACTCTTACCCCTATATCAATATGAAGCCAATTCCCATGATGGGGTAGGGATGCATTTTACTACTCCAAGTTCCATCTCTTCCATGAGATCTAAAACTGTGATAATGATAATTGGTTATTAACAATCTCATGTCACTATTTTAAAATATAGAGATGTGAACCTAAGTGCTCTCAAATGTCACATTCTTACTCAGTAATTACTCTTCATTCTGCCTACCTAAATGTCACCTGCTTTTTCAAATGGTTACAGTTATTTCATAAGAAGTGAACATTAACTTAGTCTCACAAAGCTCCTATGAAGTATGTAAGGCATGTATACAGATTACTTCACCCCCTGAATGAAAAGTAGCATTGAACACGGCAGTTGTTTAAAAATACCACACAACACTACACACGGTTTAGGTCAGGAAGATAATTATTATTAATAATAATAGTTATTTGCCAGCATACTGCAAGATTCAAAAAGAAACATAGACTCTGTCCGGAAGAACTTACTATTTACAAGACTGATACAGAAATGGATAGGATGCTACTCTGAGCTGTATATGTCTCTAAGTAGTATTACCTCACCCTAGGATTCATCCAAGGCTGCTACTGAGCAGCATGGGGACCCAGCCAAAACCATGTAGATTTTTTGCTAGAGCCATATTCCTGTTAGAATCCAGCAAAACAGCTGCCCTCCCTGCAGGAACACTGCTTTCTCTGTGCAGTGACAGCTCCCTTCCTTATGGATTCCTAATGTCTGTGGAACTGGGATGAGTAAAGCTTAAAAATTCTGTGCCCCTCCACTCTAAGCTTCTCTTTGAGGGAAAATCAAGGAAATGCAGGATTTTCAAAATCCCCTCTTCCCTAGCAGAGAATAATTTAGTTCAAAAATGTCTGTTGTATTGTTGAGAAGGTGAACTGTTGTTTCAATGTTCTGATCCTTCCAGGTGCTGAATGCTTTCTGGGTAGAGTTGTCTTTTTCATTGGTTATGAAAGGTGTTAGACACTTCACACACCTCAGGCTCCAAAGAATTCAGTCTGTGTGCATCGGTATCTATATTATTAGGGCAACTTTAAGTAATCATTTTCAAGCTTTGAATGTTTTGCTTTTTAACTCTAACTTGTACTGTGATTTAAATAACATCTCACTCAGCAAAGTTAGCTACAACTTAATCGTATTATTTTGTATGGGAATATCACTATATATTCATATCTATATAATAGAGCTATAGATCTATGGATCAATATTTGCTAATCAGGGAGCATATATATCACCCTGTGCTGTATATTTCCAATATCCATTTGTCCATTATGGTGTTATGGGTGCATGTGTGCGTGTGTGTGTGTTGAATAAAACAATATTTGATAGTCATTCATTGGACAGATATTTCCTACTTCATCAATGTTGTTTCATTGAAATTCTAGACAATGCTTAACATTGGCCAACTTGATAACAGATTAACCTTGATATTGTTCTCTTCCCCCCCACCTCTCAAAGGAAGTTGGACTGATTGTAGTTATTCTATCTATGTTTGTTAACAAGAAAAGGAAACTTGTTTCATACATACTATCACAGTAAATTAAATGTGATTTCTTCTTCTATGTTGAATTTTATTAATTCATTTTGTTTCATATTGTTTCTGTTCCAATAAAAGCACAATTTTAGATTTGTATACAACATGATTCTCTGTAAAAATGAGTACATGAAAACACTAATATTGAATCACCGATTCTATGATTTCATGTTTATGTGAGATTATGAAATAATGTAACTGGCTCAATCTTCAGCTAACTTTAGAAATAATTGTGTACTTATTAAGCAACTCTCATATGATATGTGTCATGTCATCATTTTTTAACATTGTAAAAATGAAAGTCACCAAGAATCACACTGGAAAAATCATTGATAGTTTCTGTGACTTGTAATTGCAGGGATAAATGATTTACCTGAGGCATTTAACATGGATGATATTCATCAGTATACTAATTCTCCATCTCCATCATTCATATCCATCATAACTCTATCTCTCTCTCTGTACAGTGCTGCATTAATCACAGTCTTTTGTTCTATTTTGTGTTGTTAAAGTCAGGGACTTCCATGATTTGGGAAAGTTAGATATCATGTATGACTGCTGTTTATATGTACTTTCTCTATTTTATTTTTCTGTTCTCAGGTATTATGTGTGTGTGTGTGTGTGTGTGTGTGTGTATAAATGCATGTTACATCTTATGTATTATACATCTGCTGAATGAGGAGAATGTCACAAAAGATCAAGTTTGGGGTATAGGTATTGTTCTTCTATTTTCCCTGAGAGACTTGAGACCCAGCTCTCCAGCATAATTAATAAAAGTGCTAGTCAGTGCTCAACACAAATACAATATAATGGAAATTGAGTTAACATTTATAGAGCGCCGAGCTATGATCAACACTACAGAGAATAAAGAAAAGAGCATTGTGCCACTGCAACCTTTGTTGCAAGGGGGTCATTGTCTGTCTAGTTGGAAGAAAAGGGTTGCTGCCCCTTTAAGGGCTCCCTTCCAGCCAATGGTGAGAAAGTGGAAAGTTTATGGGGATAGACAGGAAGAGCAGCAAGCAGTTGGGGCCATGTTAGGACAAGGTCATTGCATTGCCCTTCCTGCTGACTAGAATTGTAAGGGGTATTTATACCTCAAGCAGCCCTGTCGAGGTCCTCGTTACCAGGATCGGGTGGGCAGTACCCACTCACCCAGTTGGCAAAAGTAATGGGCTCCCTTTGACCCACTGTATGCATTCCACTGGTTGCCCTTTTCTGGGGGAGGGAGGAGGAATTGGGAAGGAATTTTTCTCTCACGGCCAGGCTGAGGTGGAATTTTTTATTTTTTTTTTACCTTCCCCACAGCTAGTCTGGGATCTAGTGGGGTGGAGCAGGGGAGTAAGGTTATAATGTCACGACTTAACATGTGAAACTTGTGGTTGTCCAGTGCAGGTACTTGGTATGGAAGGGATAAAACGTATTGGAATAGGATTTGAAGAAAAGCAACCCTCAATGGAATTGAATAAGGGAGGTTTTGGGGCTCCTATATCTTGTCAATTGGGACCGGATTTCCTCTTTTTTTTTTTCCTGGCCCCCTTTAAAGGGCTGAAGAAGGGGGTTTGAACAGTGGGTAGCCAATTCCTCTCCTTACTGCACCTAACTGTTTGTTGCCAGGTATTCCCAGATATTTCAAGTGAATAAAGTTGTGACCACATCCATGGCCTCCTGTCTGTCTTCTGGCATGTACTGCCAATAGTTTCTTGCCAGCAAACTCTCCATAATATAAAAAATAACAATGTACTGGGCTTTTTGTTATTGTTTTGTGTTTGTTTTCTTTCCTTTCTCTTCTTAGACTGTGTCTCCACTCCCCCACATCTTAATGCATTTTTTCATAAGTTTTTGTTTTCAGAATCTTTGTTTTCCTATTGACTCATTTTCTCTGCAGTATTAAGAAGTCAGACCTTTCCTTCTAAAGCCACCTTGTCTCCCCTCCTTCATTACACTGTTTATTTTCCACTCCTGATGTGCTGCTTCTAGATCTTTCTTTTCTTTTCTTTTCTTTTTTTTAATGTTTTCCCATGGCTTTCTTCTCCCTTATTATACCCTTTATCTCTACCCTTTTTCTCTACACACATTCTCTTCCTTCTATACTGTATATTTTTCCATCATGCTCCCGAAGGATCTCTCCTTTTCTTACCTGCCCTCCATCTCCACTCCCATTTTGACAGATTGACTGAGATAGTGTGTAGAAGCTCTTCACTGGCTTATGGGGTATGAGGAGGTTTAAAACCCTTCCCTGGACCAGGACAAGACATCCCAGATGTCTGTTTGGTGCAGAAACTTCAGTGAGATCAAGTTGGAAATGTGGAAACGGATGCTCATTAGAAGGGAGGATAAAGAGGAGGAGACATTTGAAAGTCAGTCTCTCTCTCTCACACTGGAAGGTCATTTTACTGTAACCTGAGTCTAGACGGAAAGACTGCAGCTGCTGCATCCTTTTAAAACAGTTAAATATTCTGACTGCAAAAAACCTTATATTTTTATTTCATTTTATTTCTGTTGGGTTTGTATGTATGATGATGATGTGAAGCTTTTTATTTTAACCACAGAAGACCTGATTTTGCAATGGCAGCTGGTCAGAGAGCACACATTAAACACATTCCACTCTGCATTGCAGTGTGCTGTCTTAAAGTAACAATGGTTCCAAATTATTGATTTAAACTAATAGTCTGCAGTTTCTGTCTGATCTCCTGTACACCTGCAGCAGCATTTCAACCTTGCTTCTAATAAGCCCTGTTTAAAATCAATGTAAAATGTGTTTGGTAATGAGAACAAGACGACTATTAAATTGCATCTTTTCTGACGGGAAAGGTGGGCATATAGCAGCCTTCTGAAATGATACCATTAAGAATACTTTCCTCAGTAAATGTGGTGATCTCTTTGAACTTGCAAACATCCTTTCTATGGTTGAACAGGAATGTGATGCTTGCCTTAAGCTTCCAAACCCTTTGTTGAATAGAAAACGAATCTATTTTAGGCAACAATGGGCTGACAAAATATGTCATCTTTGAAGAGCAGTCATCAAAGTTATTTTACCTTGGAACACTTATTAGTTAAAACTGTAAAAATAATCTTAAGTAAATGTCAAATAATGCCAAGTTTTTTTAAAAACTGTATCAGCATAGCTTTTCTCCCTTGACATTTGAAGATTTTTTGTTCTTTTCCAGATACCATATTCCATACAACATAATGTTGAACTCAATAATATAGATAACTTAGTGCCTTTATTCTGAGCTGCACTTTTTCTACCCCAAACCCCTTTCTCAGAGCTCATTTCACACGACAGACTTCTGCAGCCATTAGTAGACTGCAAAAACAACGAGAGTCATGTAGCTCTTTAAAGACTAACAAATTTAATTTCTGCAGGCAAAGCTTTCATGGGCTGTAACCCACTTCTTCAGATGTAAAGAATAGAAATCAGATAGGAGGTATATATATATATACATCTAAGGGTAAGGAACAACAATGAGGAAGTTAGGTATAAGCAAAGTCCATTCAGTTAGAGTAGTTGAGGCCTAGTCATAACCATTGATTAGGAGGTGAGAATGTGTGAACAGTGACAATTATTTCTTGTAATGAGATAACCATTCCAAGTCCCTATTTAGACCCAGTTTGATTGTATCAAGTTTGCAAATGTAAACTGAATGTAGATTGCATTAGTAGACTGCACCCATTAGCAGATAGTCTTACAGAGGTGTATGCAGTTTTTCCCTTTTCTCCCTCAGTCATGTACCTTGGCTTTGTTTCTTCAATATGTACAATATTGTTGGAGTGTGGGAGAGGGTTAGTTGTTAATATTCATCTTATTCTTTCAATATTACACTTTCAGGCCTCTGGTGTACTTAAGAAACAATCTCTGAACTCCTCCTTTCTTTTACAACCCACTTATCCTAGTCACTTATATTCAGGCATGTTTAACCAGCATTAGGCAACATTCTTTGCTGCTGCAGTAGGCACAATTTTATTGAAAAACTGTTAACATGGAGCTATGATACCTGGGTTTAACCTGTGGACATGTTTCAAGGAGACTAGTAGGGCATGGAGATGAGGGTTGAGGAGAATGCTTGGGTTTAGAAGGAGAGTTAAGAGAGCTGCAGATGGAGGACAAAGACTTTTTCAGTGTTAAACTTTAAATGCTAAAAATATTCTAGATAAAAATACGTGCTTAAAGTTTTCATTGTGAAAAAAAGCTTACCCCACCATTCTAATCAACTATCCACTATCCCCACATTCCTCCCACTTCCCCATATACTTGCTGAAATCTGCACTTCAGAGAAACAAATCTATGTAATCCTAATTGCTGCTACATATTTAGCAACAGCAAGGATTTATGATTTTTCTTCAAAATTTGAGTCCTTATTTAAGTATCTTCCTTTATGTGTGATATTTGAACTTGGTTTCTTGTCTGACTATAATTAGTTGGCTGAAGACAATATTAACTCTAGGTGACATAGCAAATATTGTGTGTTTTCTAGCCTTATTGTGACTATTATATAGTTTATCTGGGCTGCTAATTTCTTTTTGTACAGTTCTGTTACTTAAATACTTGTGGCTCTTTATGTTTCAAACTGGCTACCTAGCTTATACAATAACTTATAGCCATGTTCATTTATAGCCACTTGCATCATTTGACTAGGACATCTAGTCTCAACCCTTCTGCCATCTTGCCTGACAGGATGAATGTAACTCAAGTGATAGAGATCTGCACAGAAACTCTTGCAATGACTCTCACATAAGGTTGTTACAGTTGTGCATGGTAGAATTTGTACTTTTATTTTAAAAAAAGCAACTAGGAAATCTCTATATAAAAATCCCATGTTAAAAAAGGCTGATATTAAGTTTCAAAGCCAAGCACTAAAAAGTTAGGAAAACAACATTACACTGCACACAGAGTTCTCCCTCTGGTGAGATGATGTAGAGAGGGGGGGAGAGAGACTGAGATTTAGATTGAGTTTGAGAGAGAGAGAGCACTAACTGCATGTGACAGATGCTGCTCACATCACTTAATACACAACTGGAAGATGTTCAGATATTATAAGAGTGGTATAAGAGCCTATATAGATGACAGTAGGCAGGCCATAGAGATGCAACTCAGCTTTTCCATGGCACGCACTCCATTCTATAGAAAAAGCATTAATTCCACCCATTGGCTCATTAAAAGAGTGGGGAGTGCGAAAGAGTCTCCAGTTGGACAAATATATGAGAGATGTTCTGCACTATGCTTCAATAGCTTTTATTTTTTAAAGATCTTTTTGAGTAGTTATTTTAAGGTAGCATAGTCACTTTATCTCTTTTTGCTCAAAGATTATTCTGCTAAAGCAAATAGCACAACCATCTTATGCTCTGAGTTTTTCAGTAGGGACTTATGAATGTAATAGTTATCACTTAGCTACAAATATTTCTTGCACCATTTACTTTGACAGAGTTCTAGAGTAATAAATAACTAGAGCAATAGTGCATTAAGCAATTGCACCAGCTGACAGGACAAAAAAAAAAAAAAAAAAGCAGCACACACAAGCATCATAGCCACATTTTATAATAGCACTTTCAGTATGACTTGCCAGCATTCAAGATGGCTGAATATACATTACACTCCAGTTATTAGAATGTTATACACTGGCATCGATAACTGCTTTCTTAATGCAAGTTAATTGTAAGCAATGTTTTTTGTTTTAAAACTCAGTAATTTTCTAGCAATTAAATATGGGAATTTTTCACTATATGTGGGACATTAATATAAAATATGCTGCTCCATCAATGGTCAGATATGGTTAGAAAGCCAGTCAATATATTTGAGCAGCCAGTCAGTTATCCATATCCTAATTCACTGCATGTTAAAAAGATGACAAGGAAGTATTCAGTTATCCTGACTTACCTATTTTTAAAAGAGAGATGGTGTTTACAATAGTGTGTGAAAGGATAAACATACAATTAGTTGCACCATGATTCAATCCTCTGACATTTCCCAGAAAACATACTATTTTGTATTTTTTTCTTTTTATTCTTGTGTCATCTTAGCTGCTTGAATATTTAAACCACTTTTGACATTAAATTAGACTCACTTTATCATATGAGCTGAAATAAAGTATTACAATTTCCCCATTCTTTTTAGACAAAAGAAAAAATTGTGGTGTTGCAACTTTGTTAAGCTAGACATGTGCTTATGTGTAAAAGAACTAAAATGACTGTGAAGTGTCATGTTTTGAGTGATAGCTGCTTGTTTTTGTGTTCATATTAAATTTGTTTACATCCTATTTGTGAGTTTTCAGGGGTTTTTTCCCTGCTGAGCTTCAGACTTCTTCAGCTAGCTATTGAGTTAAGGTAGATAAGATGTGAGAGGCACTGAAAATAAGATGATGCATGACAGGGAAATGCTCTGGAAAAGAAATAAAAAATCACACTGTAGAGATGGAAGTGGAAAATCAGTGAGCCAACAGCTAGAAATAGTTTGGGATTGTAAATGAGCTGCTAGAAAAGAAATGTGCAAAGATCAATGGACTGGAACAAGTGAATTACAAAAAATGGGACACAAAGAAAAATTGAGAAAGAAAGCATCATGCACTACATATCAGCAGTAATTTAGAAAGTTTCGGGCAGAGAAACTAAATCCAACTGGCACTGCTCAATCCATAACTTTCATCAGTGTAGACATAGAAAAGAATGAGAACACTGATGGAAAATCAAGCATAAAAGTCAGCCACAGTGGAAGCAGCACGCACAATGTTGGCCACAGCAGTTAAGAAGAGGAAGAATCAGGAAGCCTCAGAATGAGAGGTTAGAGTTTATTGAGTCTACCCTCATGTATGTCTTACCTAAAGACTTACCATTCTCTGATGGTAACCGAGGCAGGCCTAACTTCTTCAAACACCCTCATTGGGTCCCCATTTCTCCACCTGGTTCCCCACAACAGACAATCACCTCTGTCTTGAGATATGGAACATTTTAAACCCCATTATAGTTCTTTCATTATTTAAAATAAGTCTTGTAGGCTCAATAGGAGACTGAACCAGACTCCTCAGAGCCAATGGCTCTGGCATTGTTTCTTAACAACTCGCTGAGGGTTGCTGAGGAGTGGCTTATTTTGTCACCCTTTGCTTTCCTACCAGATTTTCCGAACAGACTCTTGTTGAGTTAAAATAAAAACACCCCAATAAGCAATCCTGCTTGAAATCCATTTTAGGGGATTATCTATTTAAAAAAAAAGAGCCTTCAAAAGGTGATATAGATTTTTAAAAGAAACTGTCCGCCCCAGGTATTTCTTGAATGTTCATCACATAACATCAAAGTGCTAAGGCCCAAATTTTCAGAAGTTGATCCTAATTTAAAGTGCATGACTTTACCTTAGTGGCCTGATTTTCAGAGGTACTGAGCATCCACAATTGTAATTGAATTCAACATGAACATTGATTACACAGCACCCGGGGTGTAGCCAGAAATGATTTTTTGGCAGGGCCTGTAGTTGACACAGGTGGGCCAGCCAAAAAAAAAAAAAAGTGCTTCCTGAACTTCTGGCTTCCAACCATGTATCATGTAGCTGGAAGCAGGAAGTTCGGGAAGTAACCAGCTGAGAAACTGAGCTGCTTGATGCTCCAGTTGCCAAGGTAGCTTAAGCGGAGTGTCAGTCTAAGCTGCTGCCAACACTCCGCTTAAGCTACGTTGGCAACTGAAGCATTGCGCAGTTTAATGATTCTCGGCTGATCACTTCCCGAACTTCCTGCTTCCAGCCACGTGACAGGAAGCAGGAAGTTTGGGAAGCAACTGGCCCAGAAACTAAGCTGCCCGATGCTCCAGTTGCCGAGGTAGCTTAAGCGGAGTGTCAGCAGCAGAACTTCCACAACCGATTGGGTGGGCCTGCTTTTAGCTACCCAGGCCCACCTGTAGCTTCGCCACTGCTCAGCACCTCTGGAAATCAGGAAATAGATGGTCAAAGCCAGGCACTCAAAAATCAAGGCACACTGAAGTATAGCCCACTGTTGAAAATATGATCATAAACTCAGTTATTTAAGAGTTCCAGAGGGGTAGCTGTGTTAGTCTGTATACAGCAAAAACAACATGAGTTCTGTAGCACTTTAAAGACTAACAAATTTAATTTCAGTAGAAATTTTTTTCAGTTATTTAACTTGTTCATTATTATTAATCATATGTATTTGTATTATAATAGCACCCAAAGCTCCAGTCAGCGTTTACCTAGTGCTGTCTTAATAGTGCTCTTAATAGTTCTCTGTCTCTTTTGTTTTATGGTAAGAACCCTATAGCAAAATATGTTTTACAGTATTCTCTGAAGATGGATAAGGGTTAGATCAAACCTTTTGCCTTCAGCAGTTCATTCCATAATTTTAGGTCCTTGATAGGACAAGTTCAACCTGCCTCTCTCATTTTTGTTTTGAGGCTATGTAAACTGTGCTGTCTCAGAAGCATACAACTGTCTCACAAGATCATTGATGGAGAGATTGTCTCTGCTGCAGCAATGTCCTGACCCATTGAGTGCAGTGATAATTGATCAAGCTCTGAAATTGGCCCTGGAAATGATCAGGGAGCCAGTGATACTTGGGCATCTAAATGTAGTGATGAGTCAGGTAGGAATAGCAGATTATATACTACTTTGACAAACAGAGGGTGTGTGCTTTCAGTGGAAGCACGGTTCAGTTCTTGACTATCTGTGCAAAGTGTTTTTCCTTCTGAACAGCATCATTTTGCTTTTGACCAGGTTCAGTGGAAGACATCTTCTGTACCATCAGGAGATGTTCTCTTGTAGATACTATGATATTTTTGTGACAGCATTTGTTCTTAGCAGCTGAAAGAGAAATGGAGCTGGATCAAAGTGTCTCACTCCCATGACATTGAAATAGTGGGAGGACAGTAATGACCCCTGCATGTTTTACATTAAGGGCTCTTAGAGCTAAGGACACAATGCATGCAACCAAATTATATGTCTTAATTTAAAGGAAAGTTTGAAGCCTTGTAGCTTTTCACCATCTTCTCCAACTCAGTTACATAAATAGATAGCAGCACTTCTTGTGATGAATTGTATAGAAATCTACAGAGAAGACAAAGAATATTAGCATTAAATTTGGCCTTGAAACATAACCATAAGGATGGCATCCATTAATGCAACTAGAAACATCTCTGTGCCACTTCCCACTTTGGATTGGGATAGTAGGTGGTGGCACTCAATTATCACAACCTGCTGATTTTGCTTTAGAAGGGTAGTTTGGAGACAGCTATGTAGTTGCAATCTGAATCAAGTGCAAGTTCAAGTAATGGGTTTATTTGCTTTGCTGGATTTTCTCAGGCAGAAAAATCAGAACTGAAGCATTCAGTTGAGGTGTCAAGCTGTAGAAAGAGCTTCCAGAGTTCTAATTAATCTATTTTAGATACTTATATGGCCCCCATTACCAGTAGCTGAGCACTTCACAATCTTTAATATATTTATCCTCAAATACCATTACGTAAAGAAGTAGATAGTTGTCTACTGTGATTTTCCAAAGAGCCTAAGTAGGCTAGATGCCTAACTGCCATTGATTTCAGTGGGAATTAAGTGTCTAGGCAGTTCTGAAAATCCCACTTGGTGTCTCTCTGCATCCTTATATATCTAAATACCTTTGAAAATATGGCTCTACATGATTATGGTCACACAGGAATTCTGTGGCAGGGCAGGAATTTGATCCCTCCCAAATACTAGGCTCATACGCTAACAACTGGACCATCTTTCCTAATCCAATATCTGGCCATATTTAAGGTAAACTGAGATCTGCCCTTTTGGTAATGTTTTCCCAAAATAATTAGAAGAATAAATATATATGGGATGAACTGGGAAATATTTCTGTGAATATAGTGCATGCTTTTGTACATATTTATGATGGGTTACTTTTCATAGACTTAGATCAAAAGAGGTTGTTAAAGGAACCAAGCAGAAAACATAAAAACAAAGGCCTTAATGAGCACCTTCCCAGCAAATGCTTACATGCAATAGTCAGGTTTATAGCTGTGAAGAGGCAACTCATTGACACTAATCCTGGTGATATAGTTGTTTTGCCAAGATTGAGAAGAGAGCTGAAGGCTGGCAAGAGAATGCTCAGACAGAAATAGCAGGTTGTGAGTAGGAAGTTGGCTTCTCCCCTCCAGAGATAGGGGATGGCTGAAGTGAGGTGTATTGGCAATAAAAGATTAAGCTTTGCCCTTTGCTCTATGTGCTTTGTACCATTAGGGAATGAATAAGAATATAAGAATGGCCATACAGGGTCAGACTAGCCCAGTATCCTGTCTTCTGATTGGCCAATACCAGATGCATTAGAGGGAATGAACAGAACAGGGCAATTTATTGTATGATCCATCTCCTGTTGTCTGTCTTCTGGCAGTTGGAGGTTTAGGGAAACATGGAGCATAGGGTTGTGTCCCTGACCATCTTGGCTAATAGCCATTGATGAACGTATCCTCCATTAACTTATCTAATTCTTTTTTGAACCCAGGTATATTTTTGACCATCACAATATATCATGGAACTGAGTTCCACTGGTTGACAATGGTGTGTGAAGAAGTACTTCCTTTTATTTGTTTTAATCTGCTTCCTATTAATTTCATCGGGTAATGCCTATTTCTTGTGTTATGTGAAGGTGTAAATTACACTTTTTTATTCACTTTCTCCATATTATTCATTTATAGATCTTTTTTATAGATTATTATTTATAGATGTCTATATTATCCCCCTTTAGTCATTGCTTTTCTAAACTGAATAGTTCCAGTCTTTTTAATCTCTCCTCGAATGGAAGCTGTTCTATATTTCTAATAATTTTTGTTGCCCTTCTCTGTACTTTTTCCAATTTTAACATATTTTTTTATATGAGGTGACCAGAACTGCATGCAGTATTCAATGTGTGCATGTACCATGGATTTATATCATGTCATTACGATATTTTCTGTTTTTTATCTATTCCTTTTCTAATGGTTCCTAACATTCTGTTAGCTTTTTTGACTGCTGCTGCACACTGATCAGATGTTTTCAGAGAACAATGCATAATGACTCCAAGATCTTTTTCTTTCTAATTTAGATCTCATCATTTTGTATCTATAATTGGGATTACTTTTTTCAAAAGTGCATTATTTTGTGTTTGTCAACATGGAATTTCATCTGCTATTTTGTCACCCTGTCAACCAGTTTAGTGAGATCTCTTTGTAACGCTTCACAGTCTGCTATGGACATAACTATCTGGAGTAATTTTGTATCATCTGTAATAATATTGCTTTGTTCTGAAGATGCAGTTTTTGAATCACTTTAATACATTTGCTGGTCACAGGTCCATGGAGTAAAAAGACTTACACGTGCAAAATATGTTTGGGCATATTGCATTGACACAGTTGGGAAACGAAGGCTGCAGCTCAAAAACTCTGAGCCAGAGTTGATGGTCCACATGATTCCACCCAGACTGAGGGCAGGAGGCCATACCTGTGACATAAAGATACACCTGAGAGGACCTAAAAGGGTTTAAAGTGCAACTCACCTTGTGATTGTTTCAATATATTTCTGCGCTAAAATCAGGGCTTCTACCAAATGGAAAGGGAAGAAGAGTAGAAGACTACATAAAGAAGTCCACTAGGGACGTCCCCATGGAGACCTGCTTTAAAAGGAAAGCTCTGTAATACTGCAGTGATGTGTACTATGAACAAACCTAAGATAGATAGATCTTGATTTGAAAATGCACATTGAAAATGAGAACATTTCCATTATGTTAGAAGTGTAGAATTTTCATTCAAACCTACATGAAGTAGGAATGAATCGCATTTCAGAATAAACTGCATTGGTTTCTGTCCTAATTATTGAGACTGGGAAAATATTTGTCTTTATAAGTTTTTATAACTTTAATTATAATTATTAAGATTACAACTTGTATTCATTATAACATTCTATGTAGAAGTCGGTCATAAGTAAGTCATGCATAAGAATATAATTTTAGTGTCAATAACTGTAATAAACAGACTGTACCATTAGATACTAAGATATCTACCCTCTCGTCTTGATACAAACTTCTCTGTTATATGACATTTAAAGTGTCTGTAACTTGACTCTCAAGTATAGTACATTATGACCACTCTCATTAAAACAAGCTCTTATAGCACTTACAACGTTGGACCCCTACGGATAATATAATGAGGGTAGAATGCATTTTGATTGAGTTACCACTAGGGAGAAATTTAATTTAATTAAACTGGTCTTCATTAAAGTATCACATTCAAGTAAAGTAATTATAAAGGCATGTACAGTATTGGAGAAATCCCGCTGTTTAAAAGACAAAGAAGACTCACATTAGACTGATCATAATTTTTAGAAAAGCTTTTCCCCAATAATTCTTTTTAGTGATCTGAAACCTTCATACATTAGTAAAAACTGGTGATGCAGAAATGCTGTCTACCTCTGATGCTGTTCTAACCATATGCAGCTTCTGCTATTTTTGCCTTTTAAAAGTAAACTTCCATGGCCCCATTTTTCTGTGGCACACATTTATGAAAGTTTCCACACACAAAAAAGGAAAAATATATATTTAAAATGTATAAATCAAAAAGTAACTAAAACATGAAGGAATCTTCCCAGTTCTTTAACTGTGAATTATGTTGACCTTTTAAATTTTGTTTCTACACAGAATTTCTATCACATCTCTCTCTTTCTCTCATATTTGTTGTTCATTAATATAGTATTTCTATATAGTTGTCTTCCAATCAATGTAGCCATTAAATATATATATAAAAAAATAATATATTTATTCAATATATAAACACATATCTGCACACATGTGCATTGTGTGTATATTACACACAAAAAGCTACATCAAAATAATATTATTAAGGTTGCAAAATCAAGCAATCAAAAGTTAAGAAATCCCAGAATTAAGGCTGTGTGTGCAACCTTAATTCAACCCTTTTGAGTCTATGCATTATGATACAGTCCTTAATTATATAGCATTATTTTTTTCCAGAGGACTCATTCAGTGCACAGGCTGAACAATGTCCACTTAGTAAGCAGCTATTCACTATCTTGTGTTCTCTTCATTGTTCAGTGTGTGGTCCAATATCTTATTTACTGCACACTATGCAAACCCTGATCTAAAGACAGAATTATTAATTTCTTCATGGGCTTTTCTGTGATGCTCATCATTATAGTATCTGAGTGCTTCACAATTATTAGTTTATGTATCAAGACGATGCAGATCCAGTGATTTTGGGTGCACTACCTGAGATATCTAGGATCTGATTTTTCATAATACTTAGCATTACATAGTACTTTATATGTTCAAAACACAGCACCCATTGACTTCAGCTGCAGTTGTAAGTGCTCGGCTCTTTAGCAGATCAGCCCCCAGAGAATCTAGCTGGTAACCAGAAAATGAGGAACATATAATTAGCAATCACCATTGACAAGTTTGGTTTAGGTGACCACATAGAAACTTGGTCTGAGAGGTAGAGATAAAATTCAGTTCTCAAGGACAGCATTCATCTCTCTTAATCATGAGATCATTCTTTCTCTTCCTATAGTTGCCCACGTCATTCACGATACACCTTTCTGTATTGACTCCCATGAGCAGACAGAGCATGCACTGGGGGAGTACAAGCTGCACCATCCTAAAGGATAATGCAGCCTGCACATTCCCTCTGTATGCTAGGAATTTGTGCCTCCCTGAAGCAGGATCTCTCTTGAAGTTCCTCTTGGGGGCTGAGCCTAAAAGTCCGGGGAAAAAAGAAGTATGTCTACTGGATTTAATTGAGGAATCAGATTGAATTTGTACAGGAGAAATAGAAAAAAACGGTTTCTGAAATTAACTGGAGTGGAATGCTCTTTGGCAGTCTGTAGCAATCAGTGCTGTCAGATTAATAATTTCACATAGAATATTCACTTTCATATCTGCTAGGTTTGACTCTTTCTCTTGTCAGACAAGCTTGTCATACCAAGGTATGGTGGAGAAATGCTAATAGTTCTTTGTGAAAAAATTCAAATTTTTAAAAAATAATTTTACTTCATCAGATTTCCAAGTGGAACTGTTGTTTGTTTTAATATTTTATGTAAAAAATAATTTACAAAAATTATTTACCAAAATTTTCCACTTGTTGACTTTTTGGCTTTTTCACCTTCTGTTGCTTTTCTTTTTCCCCTTTTTATTTTCCTTCCCCATCCCCTTTTTTCCCATTGGACAAGGGGAAAGAAACAAAACAAAAATGATTTGTGAAAAAAAAGTTTTAGAAAAAAGCACTTTTTGTTGAATATATATTTTCAACAAAAATTTTCAACCACTTTTAATGATGACATTCACTGCACTGTGAAATTTATTTTGGGACCCTAATTCAGGATCTTTTTAATAAAATCTGGATGACCCCAGAAATATTCAGGTGAGGAGTGACCCTAGTTTACTTAGAAATAAGAAATTAACTCAGACGTGACATTCTTCCCTCCCACAAATATAATGTATGTATCTAATCAGTTTTCCTGCCTTTTTAACCAGGCTCATAGATTTTAAGGCCAGAAAATTATTAAACAATAAAATGCATAAAGGCTCATATGTATATATTTAATAATTTTTAATTTTGAAGGCTGCAAATATTTTGAGGTTCGATACAGAGTCATATATTCAAACTTCCCCTGAATTTGAGTGAGTTCTGAAAATAGTGGACCCAAATCCAAAACACTCTTAATTTGGAATTACAAAACCCAATCTGACCCATTTTGCCTAGTTCAGAATATAATCAGATCTTGAGCTAGATTCTCAATTACAGTAAGTCCATATTAAACTCTTTTGGCCAAATAAAGGGCATTAGAGAGGATAGAAGATGCCCCCTCAGAATCTGTGCAGGACTCTTCCCTGTCTGATGTAGAGCTGGCGTAAAAGGGCTGAACACCTGCCCTCCCAAGCCTTCAAAGGGCTTGAAGGGCCTAGGAACAGAGCATAATTTATAATACCCTTAAGGGGTGAGCAGGGCCCTGTACAGTTCCCAGAATACGGAGAGTGCAAAAATATCTTAAATCCCCTCTACCCTCAACGCTACTGTCATTCAGAATCCAAGCATAGGCACAAGTATTATTTGTTCCCCATATTACATGTGTTCCCCAATGTCATAGTATAACATAGTATAAACATGGCCTGCTCTACATGCATTTACAGCATGGCCACTAAATGTAAAACATTGTAGTAAATAAGCAAATAGACATTGATATGTGCACATATTAGCTTTTTTAATTATATTTTCTTTACAAAAGATATCTGTGTTGCATAAACCAGAGTCTGTCTATCACACTATCTCTGTAATAGATCAATCTGTTTTATACCTGTTTATTCCGGTCTATTCTGTGTGAGTCTGAAGCATTTTCTCCTACATTTCTGTCTATCTATAATTGCTGCTGCCTAGTGCAGAGCTTACACTTAATGAAGACTTCACAAAATCAAAGGGAGAGTTGATACTACTAACCCTTTCACTAACTGCATCTTGTCAGTCCAGTTTCTGTGGCATACTTGACATCTCTCCTTAGTATAATGGGACAGAGTGGGCAGATTACTGTATTGTCATTATGTGTCTAAAAATACCCTTTTTGTCCCTTAGCTTATTTCATTACATTTGAACATCTTTCTTAGTTTAAATCAGTGGTGACTGATGACTTCTTTGACAGGTGAGACACAAATCACAAAGTAATTATTCCACCCCACCCCAAATATAATTTAATTGCCATTAAATGCTTATCTTATTTATCATGAAGAAGCAGCAGGCAGATCTGGGTGCTGGAGCTGCCACTGCTACCCAGGTAGGTCCTGGGGATGGAACATGAGGCAGGCCAAGGACATAGCAGTGGCTTGTCACACACACACACGCCCTCATCAGGGTGAGCCAGAAAGGGGCAGGACGTAGGCCTGATTCCTGACTCCTGCAAACTCCCTGCAGCCCAGTCTTAAACAGTTACAATCTTGCCCCTGGCCTCATCAAGTCGTAGTCACCACAGTAACACCTTTATAAAGTATCGCCTGGGTTTGGTAAATTGCCATGGTAACAAGCTTCATGAGGCAGTATTAGTTATAACTAGATTTGAGCCTCACACACAACTCCATTCTTCTAACTTTCTGACATTGTGTTTCACTACATGAGAGACTGAGTTATGACATTAGAATCAAATCACAATTTTGTCCTTAAATATGTCAGGGATGGTTTAGAATAGATAATGCTTGGTCCTGCCCTGAGTGCAGGGGACTGGACTAGAAAACCTCTCGAGTCCCTTCCAGTCCTATGATTCTGTGATTCCATGTATATAATATATATGTATCAATTAAATAAAAAGAATATGCAAAATGTATTTTGTAGCTTTTTTGGGGAATTCTTGGTGAGGCTGTGCCTCACTAGCCTGGACTGATGACCTACCCGTGGTTTAAATTTTATGTAAATGTACAATTGTCTTTGTTATCCTAACAATAATGCATAGTTTATACTATAGGATAGTTTTTCCATGGTTTTCAAAGACTCGATTTGGAAAGAATCAGAAAAGGAGATTTAAAGGTATGGGAGCAGATTCATCCCTGTGTTGGCAAAGGGAAAGAGGGCAATGGATTGTATCTCCTCTAATCAGCAACTGCAGTATTAGTTTGGGGTGCTAGCTGGTGTCCACTGAAACATGCTGCCAACCTAAACTGGTTTTTACTGAAGTTTTTTCTTTGAGACAGGAAAGGGTTTGTCTTTAGGTACAAATTTGCTCCATAATAAGCTAACGTTTGGTGATCTGAGGATCTTAGGAGATTATTTTTTAACATAATTAGAAAACAGTATTTGGTGATGTAGACACACTTTTAAATTCTAATAATATAATAGAATTGGGCAGTTTGGAACAATTTTGTCAGTATTTCAACTGTACAACAAAATGTCTTTTTTATGTATTATTGTTCCCCTCTGCAGAGCCTGCACAGAGCTGAACCAATGTGGTTACACTGTGCACGTGGCTGGATGGGGGTATGTGTGTGTGATGGAACCCCCCCCCTCTATTTTGTGTAGCCTGGGACTAGAGTACCACTGAGCCTCCTGGGGACCCTCTTACCCTGTGATGCTCGTGTCAACCCACAAACCTCTAACAGGTACTGTGTTTACATAGACATTTACAGGCCGTGACAGACCCAGCTAGGTAATAGGAATGCTCTCCCTGTGCTACTCCTGAACTAACTATGGATACAGGCACCAGCCAATTCCCCCAGCTCCCATGGCTTGCATCGCAGGGGTATACTGTCTTGCACTGAACAGAGATCTGTACAGTACAAGCTCATTAATTAGTCCACCCCCCTCCACCATGTGGGGAGTATATGCCCCAGCTTTTGTTACTAAGCTGAGATTTACCAAGCACTTCAATCAAAGACACACTGATTAAGGTAAAATTATAAAAATAGATTTATTATCTACAGAAAAATAGATTTTAAGTATTTATAAGTAGTAAGCGTAAAGAGATCAGAGGTAATTACCAAATAAATAAAAATAAGTTCACAGTCAGAATTTTATAATACTGAACAGGATTTGAATTAAGCAATATCTCAACCTTGTTAGTTGATACAATCAGTTCCTCAAATGTAGGCCGGGACTGCCTTCCCTCCCTTGGGCTACCCTTCCCTACCTCCCGCCCCTCCCGTCAAAAGTCCTTTTGTCTTCCAGATGTTCCTTCAGGTGTTGAATTGTGGGGGAATGAAGCCAAGTGATGATGTCACTTCCCCTCTTTTATAGCTTCCTCCAGCTAAAAAGTTGCTTGCATGTGAGATGGTGGGCTCAACGCCATTGGTCCCCATTGTGTATCCCATTGTGTATGTGCTTCCTTGGTGAAGTCTGTAGGGATGGGAGTTGGGAGAGCGGACTCCCCTTAATGGTCCAGCAGCACATCTGGCTAGCTACTTCATTGTTGTACCTGAAAACAGGTGAATCCCACCTCACAGCATGTTCTAGTAACATATATGGTAATATTTCATAACTTCACATACAATGGTAGCACACACAGTCCAACAGGATATTAATGTTTAGCAAATCAAGATTTTTAAATGATACCTCACAAGGCATGCTTTGTACAGAACACCATAAGTATATGATAGTGGGGAATATGGGGCTTCTGGGATGTTGCTTTCAGACACAGAGTGCCTCGCCTCCCTTCTTAGTTACTGCAGGAGTGTTAGTCACTGACTAATGCAAAGGTTATTTGCCTTCTCTGGGTTGCTAGAAAGCATTTCTTTTTATCTGTGCAGCATTTCTAGAGTGTAGGTATCTTGGCATCTAGCCATTAATGCCATCAGTTTGTGTGCCTCTGTTTCCCCTTTCACACAGCAGACCAGGTCTGTTATGGTTTCTCTGCTGTAACAAGCTTCATGCCTGTTTACAGGTATTAGCTAAGAAGCAGTATTGCCTCAGGTCTTCTTAACACAGGGTGTGTTCTTATTTACCACTCTTAGCATGTGTAAAATCTCTTCCCCAAAATCATGTGTTACACCTTTTTGTAGGATCAATCAACTTACCGTCAATACTAAGTTCTTTGTCATAAGGTTTACCATTAGCATCAAACTCGTTATCATGAGACTTAGTGGGGATTTTCTTGTCATCAGTAATTTTATGAATTATACACAGCCTCTCAAAGATTGTGAATTACTCTGTAATATCACCTGTCTCATCGTACGCAGGACTCAG
This sequence comes from Emydura macquarii macquarii, assembly GCF_026122565.2. Taxonomy (NCBI): domain Eukaryota; kingdom Metazoa; phylum Chordata; order Testudines; family Chelidae; genus Emydura; species Emydura macquarii. Next base: position 4,553,120 of record NW_027131500.1, on the reverse strand, counting down.
GATTTTTGGAGAAGAGGAATCAGTGGTGTGGAAGGGTTCTGCTTCTGTTTCTCTAGCAAGTCCAGTTGGTGTTTTCTTTCTTTCTTTCTTTCTTTCTTTCTTTCTTTCTTTCTTTCTTTTTCCTCCATGGCCTGTTTCTGGGCCTCAGCTTCCATGGCTGTCACCTTTTCCTTCTCCTTTATCTCTAGTTCTCTCATCTCCAAGAATCTTTGATTGTCTGCTTTCTCTCTCTTTCCTCTCCTTCATTTCCAGTTCTCTTAGATATACAATTCTCTGGTGTTCTTTTTCCTTTTCTGTTGCCTGCAGTTGGCACAGTTCCAATTTTGCTTTCACTTGTTTTTCTCTTTGTCCACCTCTATTTCCCTTTTCCAAAATAAGCAAACAGAAAACAAACAAACAAACTGGTAACCTTCTCTTTAACTGTTTTCAGCCACAATTAAATTTTCACATACAAATCCAACAGGATATTAATGTTTAGCAGATCAAGACTTTTAAAATGATACCTCACAAGACATACTTTGTACAGAACATATGATAATTATATGACAGTGGTGAATATGGGGTTTCTGGGGTGTTGCTTTCAGATACAGAGTGTCACAGTGTGTGCTGGAGCTGTGTCTGTGTAGCATCCCACTGTGTATAGGTATTCTGTAAATTATTGCACAAGGGCAGGAAACAGCAGTGTATAGCAGGCAATGGAAGGGATATATCAGGTACTACATGTATCTCCCAGTGCTCTCCTATAGTGGAAGACCAGAAATGGTCTAGAAGGAAAGAATCTTTCCCCCTCACCTCATGTTGACTTAGTGCCAGGATTTGGAAGCTCAGATTGTAACTGTCTTCACTAAATAAAAAAAAATATATATATAAGCACTATGGCTACAAAAACTATTATGGCTAGAGGAAAAGAGCTCTATACTCCCCCTATAGGTAAAAAACAAGAAGTGTTGCCATAGAGAGCTTGGGAGGTCACCTTAGCTATATATGAACTAGGAATTTGGGGGTAGTATGCTCCCTAGAGAGGAGAAGGAATTTTTACCTTGTGGCAAAGAGCTTATGTCCAAGCTGCCAGGTCTGTACTCAAGGGTCCCTCCCATGAGGAGACAATACAGACCAAAGACTTCACTGCAGGAGAAGGCACAGAGGGCTTTGCAATGAGAGGCAACACAGACTGAGGACTTTGCTAGGTGTGATGATGTAGAGGACAGTAGAAGAGCTAAGTGGATCCTGGTGAGGCCCTAGCTGCCAAGCACCTTAATAAATCTGATCCTCTAGAAGGGTTAGGTGGTGATGACTCCACATGAGACCAGCCAAGCAGCTCCTTTGGGACTGTAGATTGATCTGCAAAGAGATAATTGGACTATTGCTATTCACTGAACCAAATCATCAATGGGGTAGGTGGCTGAGGTGGTGAGGCCAAAGGGATATTATTTGTGGAACAATCTGACTGGCAGATGGAAAGGGAGATAGATAGACTTTTGCCAAAGTTACTTGAAGAGGGGTATTGCTGTGTTTCTCCAAATTTATGACTTTGTTCCCTTTCCCCTAATAAATATTTATTTCTTTTTATACAGTCTCATGTTCTTGCAAGTGGGGAAGTTCTGCCTATTAAGGACACCACGGGTGGGCTTAATTTTCTGTTTTTTAGATGGGTTGTTGAGCTGGCTTAGTTATTTGTCATTGGGTAGCCTAGAAATATTGAACCTGGCCCTTTGTGTTGCTGTTAACTACCTGGCAGAAGGATTACATAAATAAACTATGCTTTAAAAACAGGGAAATGGGCATGCACAATAGAGTTTTCTCTTTGGCAACTTCTTCAGCAATGTTAACACAAAAGCTTGCTATGCATTTATGATGATCATTGACCAATAACTATAATGGGCATTGATCTGTGAATTAAAAATTCTCTCTGTAGGTATTTACATGGTAATGGTTTTGAAGATTTATATAGTGTCAGGAGTTAAGTTTTAATAACTTTCAGTTCATATACCATTATTTACTACATGCACTGAATGATGTTTTTTTAGTTCACTTATTAATTATATGTTTAGGGCCTGATTCTTCAATGTCTTGCATCCTATAAAGTCCTTTATATCTGTTCAAAGTATAAAATGGGCATGCAGTGATAGAAAACAAGAATAGTTGCATTTTATGTCCACTTTGCAAAGGTGTATGGACTATACAAGGTGTAAGGTAGTTGAGATCAAGACCGTATATATATTATATCTTGACAGTGGTTAAGCCTCTGGTACATTGAAACCTCTGCCCATCGTGATGGCCAATATTGTCTCATTGTTTCCTTCTTGAGGAAGTACCATTTATTCTGAAGAAACATTTATAAAATAGCAGAATATGATAGGTTAAATATTGCAGGAAGTAAATATTTGTGCTACTTTTGGTGGATGTGATGTAAGAGAAAGTAATTTGGCTTTTTGGCATCATTTTGACATTATGACATTTCATTTATAGATTTATCAGGTGAAATCATGGCCCCATTGAAGTTAATGAGGGTTTTGCCATTGACTTCTTTCGGATCAGGATTTTAACTCACTCTATTTTGTGAATTAACAAAATCACAGGAAATTAATTTCTGACCACTAAATTCCAGGCATTCTTTTATAGATTTTAAAAACTCTGTGTTACACCTCAGCCAGCACCAGTCTCTGCATCTTTTACAATACATTTCTCTAAACATTTGTCATCACTGTTGTATCAGTGTTGTGTAAACAATGTTTTAAAAATAATAATAATAATAATTGTTGTTTTTATTATTATTTAAAAACATTGTTAATAATAATTATTATAACTATTGTATTTTATTAAAAGACATCACACCTTGTAGAAATCAAAATGTTAAACCTCAGATCATGAAAACCAACATACATTGTTTTTAGACTGTTTTCTGGCCATACATCGTGGCCGTATGCTATCTGCAAGGTTTATAAACTTAGCTTCAAATTGGTAGATATCGTTTTATTGCATGCCATCATAACATGGATGATGAACAGCATTTCAAATGTATAATTTACTAGAATCACATGCTTTTTTGCTTCTGTAGGCCAAGTTTATTGCACACACCAGGGACTCCTTCCATTCCTCCATGATTTGCTCCCTGTGTGCCACCTTCCCATTGTCCTTTATTTCAGAGACTGCCTGCACTCCCCCCTCCTCATGCCAAGAATTTTTGTGTTTCCCCTCCTCCCCTGCAAGGAGATCTATGCACCCTCATTTGCCTTTTCTCCCCTTGCCAGGGGTTCTGTGTGCTTCCATTCCACTCACTGCCACAGGCCAAAGACACTGTCCCTGTGTCATCCCTCCCCATTTCATTATCCCCCATTTCCACTTCCCTCCCCCCAGCAATGTCAGAAACTCACTATGTCCTTTATTCCTTCTCTTCCCACTATGTGTTACATTCCCCTCTTCCTCTCTGGTTTTCCCCACCTGGATTATCTTTCCCCACCATCTCAGGTTCTGTGTGTCCCTCCTTTCTTGTCCACCCTGCCTTTCCATTTTTGCATCCCCCACCCCATTCTTACTTCTCTTTTATGACTGGGAGATAAATCATTCAGCATAGCAACATTTTGAAATTTATTGAGAGGACAGATGGATCTGAGATGGAGGGTATTGCTATTCTAAGAGGTGTTAATGGCTGTCATCAAAGAACTATTGACACCCTGAATGACTGGGTCTTATAGATCAAAGAATTATAGACCTGACTGAAACTGCTGGAGCTGCTAACTAGATGTAAGGGTTCCATGTGTCCCCCATTTTCCCTCTCTGGTTTTCTGAATTTCACTAAAATCAACAAAGAATTCCCTGAAACTTTTGAATTAATTGAACACAGCATTCAAAAGTTATCCTGTTACAGAAAGACAAACAGATAAATGGAGAAATGTCATCAATTTGAGTGGCTAAACCAGCTCAGCCAAAAACATTGCACAAAACAAAAATACCACAGGTGTAAACCACTTCAGGTCATGAAATAGATAACAGGTAACAGATCAATAGACTAGTCACAAGGGGTTTTTCTAGACTTAAGATGATGTGCCTAATATCACTTCAAAAACCATTATGTGGATAAATTATTTGTAATTATTTTTAAATTAGCTTTTACCTCTGTTTAGTTAGTTAAACTAGTAAATTTATTTTCAGATGTATCCATTTTTCAGACCTTCAGTAGTTATGCTGGATATTTACTACTTCTATCTTCAGAAGAAGTAATAAATTGGGTTTGCTTGATGCATTTAGGCACAGCCCATGATAGGTCCCGGAATGAGTACCAGCAGGTATTGAAAATACTACACTACCATTACTACATTCTGTTGTGAATGCAGCGATCTACCTGGTACATAGTCTCTCAGTTCTGGTGGCTGATGTTTAGGAGTTGAGCCGTGGTCTTCCTACCCTCATGTTGCTCCAGAATGTTTAGTTCTTTATACAATCCCTAACCCTGTACACCAGTATAAGGGCAGCAGAATATGTCTCAGAATGTTTCTGGCTATCATTTTGATTTTCAGTGCAATGTTTGCTTGATGTCAGGCTGCTGACATTCCTTTGCAGTGGGTTGTATGTCTGTCTGCCTCCAATGATTTTTTTTTCCTTCTCTGTCACTCCACATTTTCTTTGGCTGCTTCAGCTACTGCTTGTTTGCTTTTCTTCCACATTGATGCATTCTGCCTGACATGGCTCTCAGCTTGTTGCTTCAATTAACTTTTCATTGGACCCCCTGGCAACTTGCACTGTTTCCTGCTGTTTCTTCCTATCTTCCTGCTGCTTTTTATCGCTTTGCTTGGCTTTTTGGTGATCACTCGTCAGCTGTCTGGACTATTGTTTGGAGCACTAGTGATTCCCTGTTGATTTTATCACTTGTTCCCTACAGATCTTTTGTTAAACTTTTATTTCATTCTCTTCCCAATTCTGTCATCAGTTTTCTGGCTGTGCACTCCATTACAAAGATCCAAGAGAGTACCTTTGCCAGAAATTTTCAATTTATCAACAAGATATTTAATATATTTCACATTTGGTTTCAGACATAAAGAGCAAGCAAGACACAACAAAATTGACCCTGATATGAAAACACAAAGACAATGTCTAATATTTGAAAAAAGTTGTTTATGATTTTATTTATTTATTATTTGTTTTTGTCTCTTGTTGCTATGATTGTTAGTACTACATCGCTGTTCTGTTCCTCAATGACTTGTTTAGCAGCTGCCCCTGCTTGCAGACTTCACCCGATCCCTTGAAGATGGTTACTTTAAAGAACACTGGTAACCATTACAATCACATTATAGGGAAAGCGGCTGGGCTTCTGAGTTTGTCTACTAATTTTTCTGGTACTCTGTCTTGATTGCACCAATGTCCAGTAATTCCCGAGAAATGTGAAGAGATTGCTACAGATGTATTATATAAGATAGATATTTAGTATATGTGTGTGTGAATGTGTGTGTATTAGGGATGTAAACATTAGTTTAATAAAGAATCCGTTTAAACATTCTAAAAATAGAACATTTAAACGATTAAACGTGCATGTGGGGGAGCCGTGCTGGGCTCGGCTTCTCACTGCCAAGCAAGAGCTGCCTAGCTGTGGCTCTCCTGCAGCATATACAGAGCCATAGCTGGACAACTCTCGTTTGTGGGGAGCTGAGCTGAGGCCATCTACGGCTCCCCCCATCACTCTCTGTACATATGGGGGAGGGGGAGCTGAGCTGGGCTCCCTGCTAACAAGAGCAACTGGGCAGCTCTCGCTCACGGGGAGCAGAGCCCAGTTGCTACTCCCTCCCCACCCCACACTGGGCTCCGCACCTCCCCACAAGCGAGAGGAGCCAAGCTGCTCTTGCTCACAAGGAGTTGAGCCCAGCTGCAGCCCCTCCCAAGTTTAAACGGTAATCAGCTTTTAAATGTTTAAACATTTAGGCTTTTACATCCCTAGTATGTATACAATATGTGGATAATATCTAGTTTACCATCTAGCTTTCTTGCTCTCTCTCTATTTTGATTATAAGTGGGTCGGGAAGCACTGTCTATTATTAAGGTTGCTTGACACTTCCCATAATAAAATTATGGAAATGTAGGACTAAAAGAACTCTCAACAAGTCATCAAGTTCAGCCCCATATGCTGGGACCAAGTAAACCAAGATCATCCCTGATAGGTGTTTGTCCAATCTTCTCTTAAAACCCTCCAGTAATAGGGATTTCACAGCCTTGCTTGGAAGCCTACTCGAGATCGTAACTACCATTACAGTTAGAATGTTTTTCCTAATATCTAACTTAAATCTTCCTTGTTGCAGTCATTTATTATTATCTTACCTTGTGGACATGGAGAACAATTGTTCATCATCTTCTTTATAATAGCCCTTAACGTATTTGAAGAGTGTTATCAGGTTCCCCTTCAGTCTTCTTTTTGAAGAGTAAACATGCCCAGATTTTTTAACCTTTCCTCACAGGTCAGGATTTCTAAACCTTTATCCTTTTTGTGTGGATCTCCTCTGGACTCTCTCCAATTCATCCACATTTTTCCTAAAGAGTGGCACCCAGAAATGGACACAGTACTCAAGTTGAGGCCTCACTCATGCCAAGGAGAGCAGGGAGTGTGTTACATACGACATTCCTGTTAAAACTATATTAGACTTTTAACATAGTTGACTTATATTCAATGTGTGATCCACTACAATTCCCAAATCCTTTTCTGCAGTACTACCTCCTAGCTCATTGTTTCCTGTTTTGTAGCTGCAAAGTTGATTTCTCCTTCCTAAGTGAAGTACTCTATACTTGTCTTTGTTGAATTTCCATCCTGTTGATTTCAGGAACCAATTTTTCAATTTGGTTCAATTCTTCAAGATTGTTTTGAATTCTAATGCTTCCCTCCAATGCAATAGCAACCCCTCCTTGGTGTCACCCCCAAATTGTATATACCCTGTATCCATTATCTATTGCAAGACCATGTTCATAGTTGCTGAAATTTTCCATGTGAGGTGTCTGCCTCAGGCTGAAGTTTTTAAAAAAAAAACTTGAGCCAAAAGAGTTCAGCTGTTTCTGAGAACTATGCTAAGGAAAAATATATTGTTTTGCCCTTGTTAAAAAAATTCTGGTGACCTTTCAGAAATTCCAGTGGTCGCTGATTTGGAGGGTTGACTTAAGATTTGTCACTGGGGTGGCCTTTGTGTCAGGGATGAGCTTTTGCAGTTCCTATGAAAATCTGCTCAAATTTGACTAAGTTATAAGACTTAAAAATTGTAATTCAAACATGCTCAGTAGAGACTTGCTAGAGTTTCAAAGCAAAATTCCCTGAAGATTCCATCTGCTCTAAGCATGCTTCACACCAGGGCTGATCAGTTCTTTTCTTGCAGCTCTGGACTGTGCAGGCAAGGACCGGGCAGTGGAAAAACTGGCTGGGCAAAGAGATTGGGACAAGGAGCAAGAGGGCAAGGAGACTAGGACAAGGAGTCAGGGAGGAAAAATGTGATTGAATGAGGAGCCTGAGGGCAGGTGAAAGACTGGGAGCCAGTGGAGATGGGGAATGTGGGTAGAGTTCAACTGGAGGCCACAGAGGAGAGAGACCAATTAGAGGAGGGACCAGAATGGGGTATCAGAAAGTATACTTTTAAGGGGCTCTGGCAAAAGCTAGTTGGAACCTGTTGCTATGCAGAGGCTCATGTTAAACAATGTTGATCAGTTAGCACTCAGACTCTAAATGAAACAGATCTCTCTCAGATTCTTTGGTGTGGAGAGATTATTGAACACCACATGGTACGAGGAATAAAATGAACTAATAAAATGTCCTCAGTGGAGGAATGGAATAGCTAAAAGCTCAACCAAAGTTTAAATACTATGGCAGTATTGAAGACAACTGAAGAAAGTTTAAACAGCACTTAATTGTGTATCCACAAGCAATGAATGCCAGCAAAATGGAATACAGTCAGAAGGTAGCCTTATTTCTGACAAAAGCTGGTTTTAAAGCACTTAATGTGTTAAATAGTTTTCAGTTAGCTCAAGCAGAGGAGTCTAACTATGAAACTTTAGTACAGAAATGTGAGCAGTTCTGCACTCCACATAAAATTAAATATCTGAGGGATGTTTTTAAACAGAGAGTACAAAAAGAAGGTGAAATCATAGAAGAGTTAGTTACTGCTCTAAGGCTGAAAAGTCAATCTTGTAATTTTCTTTTTGGCTGGGGGAGGGGCAGAGCTAACTTAGTCCCTGATAAAAGAATAAATCGTGATTGTGATCTGGGACAAAAAGCCCAGTGAGAGATGCCTAGAAGACCTAGATATAACCTTTAACAAAGCAATTAGCATTGCCAAGCAAAGGAAGTCACTCTGTCCAGAATGAAGCGTATGGAGGGTAGATCATGCTCTGACACTGTGGACATGATAGAGAATTCACAATACTACACAAAGAGAGACTTTTGGCACAAGAACAACATGGGGATCAAAGTTGGAGTCTAGCAAAAAGGGCTCATGGAGTTGCATATGCTGTGGCAACCAACACAAGCCAAGTTAATGCCTGGCATGTGAGAAAAAATGTAAGAAATGCAATTGATTACATCATTTTGGAAGAATGTGCACACACCAGCAGAGTGTGCATAGCATGGACAAAGAGGATGACAATAGCACCACTTCCTAAGAACCATGGCTTTTCCATCACCTTACAACAGTGATGCTGATGTCTCAAAGGAGACCCACAGGTCCATGTGACAGCAGGGCACCTCAGGGTATCTCTGCACTGCAATGTAAGTCCAGGATTAGTACAACTCGAGTGACCATACCCTAAATTTGTTAACCTTGGGTTTAAGCATCTACACTCATTTGTAATCCCAGGTTAAGAATTGCTGAATCTTGGTCCCAACCTGAGACTCCAGAATCTACACTGCATTATGTGGACACAAAGCCAACACCCATATTCCAGACTTTCTAGCACCCTCCCAAAATGTGGCCATCTAGCCCTTTGTGGTGTAGTATGGGAAAACTTGACTGTCAACTAAAAGTGACTATCTGGAGGACAGAGAAAGACCTGTGAGATTGTGGGATATTTTTGGCAGACTCCCAGAGCACAAGTCCAGTGGGGTTCAATCTACACTGCAGGGCAATAGGGGTTGAATCTTGTGTCTCAGAATCTTGACTCAGGCTTGTATCCTCCATCCTCGTGGGTCCTGGGACCCGGGGTCTGAGCCCTGGGTTAGTCTGATTTGTGTGTAGTCAGAAAGAGGGTTAGTCTTGAGCCTGAGTAAGAACCTTGCACTTACACTGTAATTTAACTAATTTAACACTGTTAGACAGATTAGTTAGTAGGCTGATTATAAGTATTTGAAATTCTGTATTATGTTAATTGTTCATTGTTAATTATTGTTATTGTTATGTTTGGCAATTTGATACCGACATGATGGAATTTCTATGTTTTCAGTTCGATTACTTTAAAACCTAGGAAATTACACGCACAAGACAAAGCTCCCACTTATCTTGCTGACACCCTTCGCACATTAAAAGAACATAATTAAGGTTACAGAATCAAACACTCAAAATTAGGAAATGCCCGAATTAAGGTTCCTAGTGCAACTTTAATTCTACTCCTTCATGTGTTACATTATTATACAGACTCTTATGATGTAATCACATACTGCTTTTTTCCTCAGGATCCCTGCCTCTTTCACTGCACAGGGCAGACCTGCTCTGGGGATGAATCATATTTGTGTAATTGTGTTGTAAAGGAGACTAATCTGTAGGACACCTGCTTCATTTGCTGCAGAAGTTGGAAAGTGTATAGTGAATGAGGCAGGAAACTGCAGGAAAAGAAAAGATAGTCTTATGGTTATTGTAGTTGAATACTGCCTTGCAGAATTAGATTCTTACTTTGCTTCTGCCACAGAGTTCCTATGTGATACTAGGCAAGTCACTTACACGGCACTTTTTTAGATGCAATCACTGTTCCTCATTTCTGGGTGCCTGACTTGAGCTCCTGGTATCTGATTTGTAGAGGTGCTGAGCACTCACAGCAGCAACTGAAATCAATGTGAGCAGTGCTTTTAACAAATAAAATCTTATATAAAGGTATAAAATCAGGTCACAGGTGTCCAAAATTAGTTGAAACGTTTGCTCTTAATCCCTCTATCGTTCAATTTTCCACCTGAAAAAATAGGGATAATAATTCCACCAAATAGGGTGTTAATGAAAATAAATGAATTAATGTTTGTGAAACAATCAGATACTATGATGAGCACTATAGAAAAGCTCATCAGGAAATCAACAATTCTGTCTTCAGAGAAGAGTTGAATTGTGTGTATTAAATAAGGCCTGGTGCCACACATTGAACAATGAAGAGAAAACAAACTATTGAATAATTAAGTTCAGCTGATTAAGTGATGAGGCAGGGGTCCTATGGAAAACGTAGTATGTGATTATGTAATTAAAGACTATATCATAATGCATATGCACAAGAGGGCTGAATGAAGATTGCATTCTGGTATTTTCTAAATTGCTTGACTTTCAAGGCTTAATAATATGTGTGTGTGTTTATGTTTACATATGCATGTATCTTTGTGTTCTATGGAGGTATTTCTGTTGTTACCAAAATTCTGTGTAGATTTGCAGTTAAAGCAGGATTAAAATCCATGTTTTTCACACTTAAATTAATACATTTATTCTGCAAATTTGCTAAAACAAATTTTAAGTGGACAATTGCATTTTCTATGTATATATTTTGAAAAATAATATTCTCTGAGTGCCCCACTCCAGCTCCTCTTAGCCCGCTACTTCTATCACTGTTGACCAGCAATAAAAGCATTAGAATGAGTCATACTCTAGCAGACCTTCTAAGAATTGTCAGAGATGTTCTCTTCTCCGGAGTAGCGAAGTACAGGAGGTTCATTAGATTCAGACTTTGCCTCTGCCATTGCTGATATACAAGATAGTTCAGTTCAACCTGGATGCAGCTGTCCCTCTGTGCCTACCCTCTGTTGCTATTAGGTGGCTCTGGAGCGGAGGGAAATGGTAGGCAGAAAGGAGAGTTACAGTTTAAACTCATAGCCAACCACTTAAACACATGCACATTCTGGCTTAGTAGTGGTGTTGGGGAAATATACAGAGTCGGGATGGGGTGAGGAGGAAGGAGACATAGAGAGTGGAAACCAAAGCTCCCTGCTGACCCACTTGTCTCCAAGTTTCCCCATAATCTGGATTGGAGTGGGCGGTTGGGTGTATGAGCGAGAGAGAAGGAGCTGGGAGGGCAGCTGGGCAGCGTTAGAGTACAGAATCTGCTGATGTAGGTGGATATAGGCTGAAAGCAAATGGGCTTTCTGTTAAGGGTGACAGAAATAGCCACTGAAACTGTAGTATAGAGCACTAGTACCGCTCAGCTATTGCTATTACTTCACCCCTTTGTTATAGTAGTATGTGTGACCTGCTGTACTCACATTAAATTGCTCCGTGTCTAGACATACTGAGTACCACCTATCTTACTTTAATGTTCTCATAGACAGAGTTGTATCAGGGCACAGAATGTTATAGTATCCATTTGTTCTTCTTCCTGGCATCTCTGCAGCAAAAGTGCATCATTTTTTATACATTTGGAGTTTTCTGCAGCTGTGCAGGGGCCCTCAATTTTGGTGTTAAGTGCTCCTAAAAGTAATAGCCTCAATACTGACATATAGCATTGACCTATGGGACATGTAATGGGATAAATAAATCTCATAATGAGCCTGAAAGGGTTAAAAGGTTCACCACTTGAGAACCAGTAGGTGCTCCAGGGCCTTGCTCCTTTGGACTCTTTTGTGAAATGAGTGACTATTTGGACTGTACAGGCAAACTGAAAGGGCATATAGGTAGGAACTAGCTCAGGGAGACAACTTAGACTTGCCTCAGGGAGGATCTTGCCAGTGTTGCTTCCCACAGAACCCTGGGCTCGGACCTGGTGGAGAGGGAGGGCCCAAGTCCCAACACCTCATCCCCTTAAGGGCTGAGGCCCAGGTGTGGGTGGAGAGCAAAAGATTTCCAGCATAGGACCAGTACCATGGACCTCTGACACCCTGAGAGAGGCAAGAAATCAGAAGTCATATGTACTAACCACTAATCTGCCCAGCCCTCCAAGCTCCTCATCACAGGACAAATGAATCAAGATCTGGAATAACAATATCCAGGAGTCAAAAGAGAAGTGGGAAAGGTACACATAGATGATATTTCATGTTTGTTTTCCTTTTCTTTTCGGATTCAAGCAACCATGCATTTCCTTATGTATATCAAATGCTTAAAGTTCCAAACAAATACCATCTGGCTGTCACCTTTCCTATTCCCACCAACAAAGTAATTTCAAACGAACAAACAAAAACCATGGCTAGGAGAACCTGAATATAAAACTACTTTTTCTCAGATTCTCTCTCTATGTCTTCTTGGCTTTAAATTTTCTCACTGGTTTATGCTTTGCAGGAGCCATTTCTATGTGTTAATGGTCCTCATTCATTTTTGAGTTTTGAGAACCCTGTATGTTCCATTGTATATTCTATACTTTTGATGTAATTATCCTAACCCATTTGAAAATCATATGTGGGAATTTTCTGATCTTTTTTCTGTATTTTTGTGTATTTCACAGGAAGACATTTCATTGTCAGATTTCATAGTCTGATCAAATTACCATCCGAGAAAACCATAGTCACATAACTTCATGGTATGTGTCATGCTTGGGAACTGGTAAATAAGAGTATGGAATGAAGTTAAATAAAATAAGTGGAGTTTAATAAGAGATTAACCACATTGTACATAGAGGAGAAAAACATTGTTTCTCCATAGTAACCACATATATTACTCCCCAGCAAAGTATCTTAAATTACAACAAAAGAGGAAACAGGAAGCTAAGATGTACATCATCAAATGAAACTCTTATGTGCCTGATTTACTCTGCTTGGACAGGGATTTCTAAAAGCTTTTGGAATTTTTTTTCTGAATTCAGCTTTTCATTTGTTTCTCATACCACAATAAGTATGTTTTACTCCATTCACTAAAAAGACGGTAATGAACATATTTTCATCTTTAAAACTATAGATGTTCCCCATTTTCTATAAAGTTAATTTAGATGAAATCTACAGCATCTTTTGTCATTTTTAGTGCACTTCTGACAGTTAATGCCTTTTTCAATTCTGTTACAACTCAATTTATTCATTCACCATTTCTTTATCCCTTTATGAACTATCCACCTGCCCTTTTTAAAATCCTCTCATACCAGTTAAGCCTGCCTTAATGTTATCAACAAGATCATCTCTCTTGGTGCTTAGTTTTGCTACCATATTACATTGATCTCTGATCATGTTCTTCCATGGAACTTCACGATTTTAACTTTATTAACCAAAGTCTAAAACAATATTGCCTAAAATAGGTAAATGGTTAGGAAATCTCATCTCCTGCATCACTAATCAAATTTTGCTGCAATCAGAGCTTCTTATTTTTTCTGAACTATCATAGTTTAAATTGTTGTCACTACTTAACACTATAAATCATCTCATTCTTCATTAGAATGATTTTATAACCATCATTTTTTTTTAGAGTAAAAAAAGGAATTAATTTGAAAAGTGGCCTTGTGTTTGCTAAACTGTGACTATAAGGACATTTAATTCTTTTTTAGCATCTGAGCTAAATATAAACACTAGGTGATGCTCTTCACATAATAGTGACGCTTCACATCTGCACATAAAAATGAAAGTTTTTTGGTTTCTCTCTAGTCCTTTCTGGATGTTTGTCCTGGTTACAAAATCACAAAATAGTTTAGCATCATTGGCGCACTCTCTGCTGAAAAGAGGCCAAACACCTGAAAGAGTTTTGCAGTGTAGTGAGGTTCATTGAAAGAAGTCTTGTATGTGAGAAGTTTTGCATACTTTTGAATAGGCATGCAAAATCCCTAGCTTTTAGACAATTCAGTTTTCTCTGGTATTAATTTTGCAGTCTTTTGGTGTCTAGTGTTTACAGCAGGGAACTTAGAACCTTATTCTCATCTCATACTGATATAAATCAGGAGGCCCTCCAGTAGAACCATTGGAGTTTGGCTGGTCACAGACCATTCTGAGATGTTCACAAGAAAAGCAAAGTATAGTACAAAGTATTATTATTATCATGCATCTTTTACAAAAATGATATTAGCTTAATTAGTGTAAAACTGCTGTATACTGGTGAGCTGATAAGATATTACTGTAGCTGTAAACTACATGAAGTAAATAATGTGTGCCAGCATTGGATCCTGACAGAACTGAATCCTAGGAGTATGAAATAAATGAGAACAGCATCTTCCAAAATGCTGAAGTAGTTTGAAAATTCTACGAACTGGGAAGCTTCACCTCAACATAATTTTCTCTGTTGCATTCTAACCCCTATATTGTTGTGTATCACCTGCACACTATGCATAGAGGAGTTTCTTCTCCTTCAGTATGTATGAGACTTCTGTTAAAGAAATTATGTGCCTTAGAGAATAAATATACCTGTACAGTAAAGGTGACATAGATCACTCCTTTGTTAATCATGCTTTAAACTTATAGAATACTTTGCCTAGTAATTAGGGCTGGTTAATTTTTTTCCCTTTGCAACAATGCTTTGGAAAACTGATGGAAAAATTTTAATTAATTTTTCAGAAAATGTTTCTGGTTGCTGTGGAAAACATTGAGGTTTATATTGTAACCTTTTTGCTGAAAATTATGACAGACTACTGAAAAGTTTTATTTATTTATATATTTATTTGACAAAAAGTCACAATTGTTCACAGGGCGAACAACATTCCACCCAGCTCTAGTAATGATACAAAATTTCTGATTGTGTTATCTACATTTAGAAGTAGGCTAAAGATATACTAATTCTCTCAAATTGTTATTCCCTTTAACTGAGATTTATGAATGAACTTTTAATGGTGCCTTCTGATATTTGTACTGAACATATATGGATTGCATCTTCTTGTTTATGAACAAATTTAACAGAAAATAAAATTACTTGGAGAAAATTATGTTTTAGGACCCATGAAAATCATGTACAAATGGCACTAACATGTGACACAGTATAAATTTTACCAGAGAACTTTAGCAACCCACTGCAGTAATAATCTGCATTGTACTTGCAGTTTTAGAAGTGGATCTCCCTAGAAAAAGATATCAAATGCCAATTGTGCTGAACTGTATGATGAGTTTTGACATGTTCATAAATGGAGATAAGGAAGAGACCACCAAATTCATTCTCATTAGTACCAAAGAATAATGCCATTGTTGAAAGGCTAGTGCACTTATCCACTACACCATCATACAGCTGTCTCCTCACAACATACACTCATTACGAAAGAAAATGATGTGTTATAAATATAATTTAAAAATACACAATGGTTGACTCATATGCATATAGTATAGGTAAGCATCTGAAGAATTTATATTCCTACTGTATATAATAGTAGACAATTTGTACAGCATTAGCAATATTTTGACAGAATTCTTCTGTATATTTGAGACATATTGAAGACTTCTCTGACATGTTAACACAGAAAACCAAATTAGGTGCCGTTTTTCAAAGGTCTGTAATATCAAAATGTTAAACAAAAGTCTGTCCTTATTACCTAAACATCTAATATCCTTGTTGAAGAAGTGAAATTTCATGGGAAGAATAGTTTGAGAAATATGAATCCCAAGAAAATAGCTCCAAAGACTTTTAAACGCTCATCTGTCAATATAATACACAGTAAATGTGTTAAAAGAGCATAAGAGTGTCACACTCTTATTGCTGAGATATCAGTCTTTTTCATGCTTGCATTAAGGGTTTGTTAAGGTGCAAAATGTTTTGCCCACTGAATGTCAACTCAGCTTTCAACAGACAGTGGGCAATATTTTTAGAGGATCTGTCGATTTCCTACAAGAGTATTGAGATAAATTCTCTGAAGTGTGTTGAGAATTTTGCCATTGACTTCACTTGGGGTAAGAATAAATTCTTTAATGAGCCTGTGATAAATGTCAGGAATGAGGCTGAAGAGAAGGGGTAGACTCCTTTCCATGTTCATGATGTGCATCCCTTGCATGGATTTATGATGGCTATAATTTGGACTCAGGGTCTGAATGAAAGTGAATGGAAAGGTATAAAATAGTAACAAAATATAGATTGCTTGAAGGCTGCAACAGACTGTGAAGTCTCCACATAACAAAAACAAAAAACAAAAACAAAAACAATTCTGCGTGGATTCACAAAGTGGGAATGGGTCAATGTGTGAGATATTCTTTTATGTGTCTGGAATTTCTGTTTTGAACATGATATCACTCAATCTATTGTGTTATGGTGCAGGCAGGAGGCAGTAGAAGAGTGGTGGATGGGAGGTATGTGAGTCCCAGAATGCTCCGGGCCTTATTCCCTGCTGACTAACTCAGAGCCACTGGGGGCAATAAGGAGCAGCTGAGGCTGATTAAGGTTCAGCCAGGTGCTCCATAAAAGGGCTCCGCCCCAAACACAAGGGGCACAAGCTGGAGGAAGTAGGAGTGCTGTGCTGTGCTGAGGAGCGGAGCGCGCAGAGCAGAGCAGAGCTCTGCAGTCGAACAGTGAGGAGGAAGGTACCGGCTCAAGAGGCCAGAAAGACTGAAGGAGGGGGAGAATTAGCCCAGGGAAAGAGTGTGCCATCTGGAAAGCAGTACCAGCAGCACATAGCTGCTTCTCATAGGGCCCCTGGGCTGGGACCCGGAGGAGCGGGTGGGCCCGGGTCCCTACCCCCCTCCCCTGGGAAGACGGGGTGACGGGCAACTTCCTGGCCCACTACAAGCAGGAAGGTGTGAGACCTACTGGAGGGAAGCCGGCCATCAGCCACACTATGTCTCAGTCCATCTCTGTCATTTCAAATCTTATCGTTATTTCATTGAATAAAATTTTCAGAAATAAAATAGGAATAAAACCCCCACTTCGGCTTCTGATATTTCCTTCCTCCACTGCAACCCTCCACTATCATTCCCTTCCATTCTCATTCCTCATCCCCCTCTTCCTTGCATACATTTTCTTTTATGGTTTCCTCCATCTCTGTGAAACTGTTATCCATTTAATCTTCATCTGAACACATGCATGTACATTTCCAACTTCCATTCCAGGTAAGAAAGATAACAGTTTGGTTATTCTACTCAAATTGTTTCATTGTTTGCAGCCAACATCTGCGAAAATACTCCATGCTGGTTTGAGTATGAAGATTTTTTTTTTTACTTTCCATAGCGCTTTTTAATTCTTTATGGAAAGATAATACCAGATAATAGGAAAGATAATAGGAGACCAGAATGGGGGTCAGGAACCTGAATGCTATTTCTGGCTCTGCCATGTGTTCTCTGTGTGAACTTAGTTCAAAATTTTCAAACACAAGTGCCTAAAATTAGGCATCTAAAAAAGTGGCATGATATTTCCGTGGTGCTGGCCAGCCTCTGCTCCAACTAACTTCAATCTCTCTCTTCCTCATTTTCCTATCTGTAACATGAAGATAATGGCTACCACCTTTTGTAAGTTACTGACTTCTGTGGATGAAGTTATATATATTAACACTATGCACTTATAATAAGTATCCAAGTTAATGATATATGATGTATACAGATTTATCTGATATTAATTGGAGCTGTGGGCATGCATCAAGGGAAGAACAGACCCTGCAGGACTCTTATGTGTGACATCAGTACAACTGTGATGAGGGAACATCACAGTTGCAGTAGCAACTGCTACTGTCCTAGACATTTTGACTGTTGTGAGTGATGACAAATGTTAACTGTTTATTCTTCCATAGACACAAATAGATAATTATTTTTTTCTAATATACTTGGCAAAATAAGGTATTGATACCCTAAAATATGAAAAGATAAAGTTAAAGTATTTTGTTGATTTATTTTGAGGAGGTTTTGGAAATAGTAATCAGGCTTTGACTATGAATGCCAGGAATGGGTTAGCCTTGTGACTTCTAATTATATTGCTAACAAATCCAGCAACTGTGCAAAAGAAGGAAGAAGCTATTAAGATAGATTGCTCTATCTAAAGGGATTCACTTACTTCTATTGCTTATCTGGGGCCTGATGCTGTTCCCATTGAAATCAAAGACAAAACTCTGATTGACTTCACTGGGTCAGGGACAAGTTCATAATGAGTACACAATGGTCTTAAGCCTGCACCTGATTTGTGACATAATTGAATTCCAGGATAAGGCTTTGTAAGGTAACTTTTTTTTCAAACTTCATCATAGAGAATTGTTAGCCATCGCATGACAAAAACATGTTTTAAAGTGGTAGTTTTAAGGCTCGCCGGAAGCAAGGCATCTCGTGCAGCAAGTCCTTTATTAGTCCTGTAACAGTTAACTGAAATTCAATTAAAAATGTCCATCCAAGCTTTAAAACTCCACAACAGAATAGTTTGTCACATTTTTTAACTGAATACGCAGTCATATTGTTATGCCCTGACCTGGGCATGGGTGTTCTGGGTTAGGACCAGGAAGCTCTTTTCCTGTCTCAGCATCTTCTCATCTCACCTGGTGAGACCCAAATGTCTACTATCTCCTCCTGGACTTTTAAGTCTTATTGGTTCCACCAGTCCCAGAGACTGAGTTATTTCTCTAGGCAGTGCTCAGAGGTCTAAACTTACTGCTTCTCTTTCCCAGGTGATACTTTTTCTTTTGGTGGGTGTGTCAGGGTGGCAACACCTTCAGGAGAGGACAGAGAAGGCCTTGTGCATGCTGTCACAGGTAGCCATACCATTGATGGATGGATATCCTTGACAGTGAATAATGAATTTGGAAGCTCTCTGAATATGTTGTTCATAGCTCTGTTGATGAAAATCTTTCCCTCTAATGTTCCCTTGCTACTTTCATCCCTCTCTGGAACAATTACACCCTCTCCTACTGCAACCCAAGTCCATTCTTTGCCATGAACTCTGTGTAATCTCAAAACATCCCCTACCCTCATTTGCTGTCACTGTTCTTCTTTCCCTTTCCTGCAAATTTCATCTTTAGTAAAAAAAAGACTGTTGTTGGCAGGGACAAGCTCTCAAACTTCAAAGAAGTTGGTCTAGTGAAAGATATTGCCTCACCTGTCTTGTCTTTCTCATATACTGGGACCAACAGAGGAGAGAGAATAACTGTTGGGCCTCATTCAAAAGCCGTAAATGTAGGAACGCGTGGCAAACAAAGAGAGGTCTTTTTGAAGTTGAGAGGATGGGTTAGTTAAAATAATAGTCTTTTGAAATTGTACCAAAATGACCTTCAACCAAAGAGCAACATGGACCTTTCCACCCTTTGTGTATCCTTGTAATATATCAGAAGTGTCTTTCCTATTAACATTTGCCTATAGAGCCAGTGGTTTAGATTCGGCTTTAGTAAAACTATTGCAAGTTTGGAATAATTCCAATGAGGTCAGTGGAGTTATCCTTGATTTACACCATTGTAAGAGCAAAATTTGGCCAACTTATTTTATCTACAATCTAGCCCAGGCTCAAGATTAATTGAGGAAAACTGAGGACAGATAAAATTGCTGATTTTGTTAATATCACTTGTGTATTTCTAAAGATATGTGACATGATTTTCCTCTCAGTTACACCAGCTCCATTGGCCAGTAGAGGTAATCTGATTTACTGGAGTAAATGAGAAGAGAATCAGATTCATAGTTCATGCTATGTTTTGTGTTTTTATGCACATAGTTAGGTACATACTTAGGTTAAAGTGAGTACAATTGAATTGTTTGTGAGACAATTGAATAACAGATGAACTAGATAGATCTGTATATGAACTACACTTTGTGTCAGTGTCTAATTCATATTGTTAAGATGTAATCTTTTTAATCTGATTTGTAGTCAAAAGAATAAGTGTGTCTAGTATCATTTTGTCATTGGACTAAAAATGGCGTATTTTAAAGTTTGAAAAGTGGATTTTATTAAAAAATGAGTGGACAGATATACACATTAGTAAATTATGAGGAACCTGTAATTATATTTGGATGCCAAAAATGTCTCTGTCTGGGTGTAGAATAAAAATCCATCTTGGTTGCATCACAAGCAATCAAATCTCTTTTAATACTTCAAAATACAACAGGGTGATTTTTAACATAATGGTGTTCTTTCCTCTATGTACAGCTACAGATTATTAACCTGACTTTATCAGATCCATTAGTTTGAATAGTAATATGAATCAGCATTTTTATCAGGAAGTCAGTCTTTATTATCTTGGGACTGAGAATTGTATCTTGCCAGTATCCATCATATCACTTATTAATTCTATTATGATGTCATCCTTTAGAGTCTCAAATCTCCTTTGAATTAATTTTCATTCTGATATGAGTAGTTCCATAAATTATCTTGGATCATGTGTATTAAAGTATATTTAATTTATCACTCATTAATACAAAATTGCACTGCATACAAAATAATAATAATAAATAAACAACTCAGTGGATCTTTTGTGCTACTATGTACACTCTGGCAAACTGAATATAATTACAACGGAGCTAATGTACTGAAAAGCATCTAACATTTAAATGCAGATTATATTTTTTTATGTTTGAGGAGGTATTTTTATTAAATAGACTCCTAATTGAGTAATGGGTACTGTACACAGTGCATTTGTTTTTTCTCATGGCACTGTTTTCTATCCAGTAACTTCATCTCCTGCTACTGGTAAATATTTAACAACAAATTGGGAAATTAACATTACAAATTACAAACATTAGGAAAATGGATTGGGTCCAACTCACACATGTTTTGCATACTACTTTGTGCACAATCCAACCTTTTTATGTGTTCTCGCTGAGCTGCATGCCAATATATGCAATTTCTGGACAATCAGCTCTACATTGAATAGTCGCCTAGATCAGAAAAAAAGATTTATTTCTGATATTCAATAACAATTTTAAGTTCAATACTTTAAAAGGAGGACATATTTTGGCAATAATGATGCAGGAGAACAGATGTTATCATACACTCTTAACACCTTTGGTAGGCTACTCTATTGAATTCCTCTCCTCTGAATTGTATGTACACAGACATCTACTGAACACTTTAGTCAGAAATATTGATTGTGCTTTTATTTTCCTCCATGGTTATTTCAAACAAACAACAGTAAATTATAACAGCATAAATTCCTAATGAAAATTCTTAAATGGTTGGCTTTGAAAAATTCATAATGAATAATTTATTTAGCTTCTTTTCTGTTTCTGGAATGATCACAATAAGATCATGATTTTCATGCATACATTTTAAAATTAGTATTTGGCAATTTTTTTTACCTTGAAAATTTGATTTACTCTTAGCTTGTTATTTGAAATTCATGTTGTGTTGCTTAGGTAAGATTGGGCATATGGTGTTCTTTCTGTTCTATGACTGGATAAATGTACCTAGTTATCAGATTTGGCTATGAGCTAATGAATGGATTGTGCAAAGTAATCACAAAAGGTTAAAGAAAAATTCATACATATATTTCTGAAAGAATATTCATAAAAATGCATGCCATATATCCCAACAGATTCTCATTCTTTATTTTCAAGTTCTTTTGGATAGGTATAAATAGAAAATTAAAAAGAGTATAAAAATTCACACATTTGATATATATTTTCACTTTCTACATTTTAATCCATATATGACTTCAAAATACATTATTTTGATTAAATCTTAATAAAACAGTAAAAGCTGTTTTATCAGTAACTTGTTAGATTCACATTGAAGGCTATAACTCTATATCAAAGTGCAGTTGTAGTTGCTCATAAGCACAGTTGTTCCCCTTGTGCTCCACTCACCTCCCATTTTTAGAGAAGTATCAGAAAACCATTGTTTATTGTTATTGATTATCGATTATTCATTTGTCAATCAATAACCAATTAATTGATAATAACTGATCAAATTTAAGTATGATTATATGTTTAGTGAAAGGGGGTTCTCTGAAGTCCTGATTAGTTTAATAATAGCAAAACTCAGATAAATCAGCTTGACTGGATTTATTGATTAACAGTAAGTAAAAACAGCACATACAGAGAGAGGCATATAGCTACCAAGAGCTGTGGAATACCTTTCCCTGTAAATTGCTGACAGCTTGCATCCAGATGGCAGACAGTCTTACTTGTCCTATGATTTAGGGGCAATTATACCCTTGTTACTCTTATTGTCTATCAATCTGGTCCTTACCTATTTCCCCTTTTTGGTACACACTTCTTATCTTAAGCTATTTCTGTAATTTTCTGTTCTATTGCAACTTTCCCACTGTTTCAACACCTGTTGGTTAGTCATTATTTATGCCCTTTTTAGCTATAATTATTCATTTCATACCTTGTGGTTAGTATATTGCTAAGATAGCGCCTACAGTAGTTTTCAAAATATGCTAAGTATTGCTGCTTTGTGAAATTCTACTCTCTAAGGTTAGCTCCATCTTAACTGTGAATAATCCTGGGAATCTTGCAAGCCTTAAAATCTTAAAGTGTCAACAGACTTGCCACCATGTTACTGTGAGATTAGGTCATGGTAACATTTTGTACATATTTTGTTACATACGCACACAGTTTACATAATGATTATCATAAACTAATTACTTTAGATAGTAGTAACCTGTTTATAAGAGTTCACATACAAACTGGCTTACATTCCAGTATACTGTGTGGAAGAAAATTTAATTCAAAATATTATATTATGCATATATTATGTATTATATTATAATACAAATTATTATATTACGCATCTGATGAAGTGGGTTTCTGCCCACAAAAGCTTATGCCCAAATAAATGTGTTGTTCTTTAAGGTGCTGCAGGACTCTCGTTATAACACAAAATGTTTGTTTAGTCCTTTTGTTGTTTAATCATACAACTTAAATGAGAAAACAGTACAATGACAATCAGGATCATCTATCACAATTAGAGCCTTAAAGATTACTTCTATACAGGTATGTGTGAATAAAATGTCTACCTCTTCCTCATGCAGCAACTGATTGACAGTTTCTCAGGTCTTTCTCACACTATTACTGATTGGTATGAAATAAGTATCTTTTACTCTAATAAAAACATTAGACTTAAAGGACTAATGTGTTCCTCAAAGTTGGGGACATGCATTTGTAACTCCTCCTGGTGATCTAGTTTACTGTACCACAGCGTCAATGTTGATTACTGAAAATGAAAGTTATAGTAATCCCATGTGATAAAATTTTAAACAACTTGCTTAATAAAACATTTTTGTTGAGAAAATGTTCTTCAGTACAGGTTACCCCTGTAGTGGTTTCCCCTATACTACACCTGACTCATTTTCTGTCTTCATGCCATACTTAAGAAGGAGATATGAGATTCCTTTCCTTATTTACCCCCACTCTAAGCTGTTTTCTTGCTCACCCTGATGGTGCTCTGGTAATATTGCATCCAGGACAGCCAAGTTTCTTCTTCCTGTATCATTACTTATTTGAAATACACTAGAATCTAAAATTCTTCAGTCAAGCTTTTTTCAAACACAGTTCTTAGTTTTCTATGTCTCCTCTGATGTGGCTGTATGCATGCAGGTGCAAATTGTTAAAATAGATTCACCTCTAATGTCTTTCTGTCGGGCTCACAGAAGGTAGTCAGAGATGCAAGTAGTCAGATCTCAATCTGCAATTCATTTTGTGCCTACAAAAAGGGAGGCTTAACCCTCTGCAAATTTATACCTTAAAATCCAAAGGGCCTAGCAAACTCAAAGTTGTGTCCTTGGCAGCTCCTGATTCTACAGGAAAACTTAACTTCCCCTTGCATTATGCAGTCATCTGAGGTTGAATGTCATTCAGCAAGGAAAGAAATGTCAAGGTTTTGAAGACTGCTACCCTTGACTAAGGTGAGAAATGATGTTGTGCAGGAAAGTAAAAAGAAGCCATTTGGCCATCACCTCAAACTGAAGTGATGAAGGAAATTTCCAAGTAGACTCTGACCATCAGCAGTATGTGACAAGGGGTGAGTGGCAGAAGGTTCCTTCTTCCTCCCAGGGAAGTGTATCTTGCTCCCACAAAGGCCAAGATATCTAGATGAATTAATTCAGCCCTAGACGTGTGGGAAGAGCCATGAACATTGAGGTGCGAAGATGGATTAGCCTCTTCACAGAGTGGGAGCAGGGAAGTTAATTTACATGAGTTGGCATTCTGTTCTCTTCTATTCAGGTTTTCATACTGCACCTTTAATATGGTATCTGAGCAGCTCTCTTCCCACTAAGAACTGCTCAGGGTTAAAATGGATAGTTTGGAGGTTTTATGTCATTGTGTACTAGGTCACATTTAATTCAGATAGGTTTCCTTATTGCATCTGTGGCTTTCTGGGACTGTGCAAGATAGCAGAATACAAATATTGAGCCCTATTATCAGTAGTCAAAATAGTATTAAGGGGGACACTGGCATTAAATTATTAAAAATGGAGTATTATTAAATGTCTATACTTGCAAAAATATTTGTTTAGTTCAATTTAGATCACTTTGTTGATTTTGTCACTTTTCCAGCTTTTCAGGACAATTATATATATATATATAATGTGGTATTTGGTTTTAAGTTGCACTCAAAATGAGTGCAGTTGAAGCTATCGTACATCAATGAGGCAGTCCCATATGAAATGCAGAGATTTGCTAAAAATAATATTGCCTGGAATTAAAACCTGGGAAAATAGAATAGGCTGAATTTTGTTTTTTCCTACCAACTTGCTATGCAGTCTTAGGCTGTGATGCTGTCAGATATTACCAGCTCAGCAAGGTTGTTACTTGGATGAAAGATATTTAAAGAGCTGCAAGGAGTGATATTTGTGATTCAGGCCCTGATTTAGCAAAGCACTCAATTCAATGGTATTTAAGTGGGTGTTTAAGTTCTTTTCAGAGTTGGGACCTCAGTAGGTGACACTCTTCCCTCAGAATTACTGAACATCATAGTGTGAGGAGGCACCATAATGCTGAACATATTTGCATTCAGGTGCAACATATTCAGGTTCCTAGCAACCTGGAGCAGAATCTGAGCTAGTTTACATTGTGATAGTTCTATTTTAGTCACTACAGCTATGACAACACACACCAGATGTAGTTCTGCCCCCTGTGATTGATGAAAATTCCATTACTTTTTTTCTTTTTCTTTTCTTTTTTAAAATTAGGAGCTTTAGTTTTGTATCCTGGCCAAATTCCAACTTAGATATAAACATTCTGCCACCTAAGCAACTTCACTGCATTTGAAATTGGATATGATGTTCTTCTTCACTTCTTGTCCTAAACTCTTTTTAATGATAGTATGCTCTGTTAAATAGTTTTTCACCAACGTGAAACCTTTCCATTGCTGTTGAATTGATTCCCTCATACCATGTCAAAAGCGTCTTGTGAGAAGAAATGGTAACAATTTCACAAAAACATTGTCCCCTTTTTTATCAGAAAATTTATGAATTTCAAAATTTTCAAGAAGCTCTTATTCTCAGGCTTTTCTTATTTTATTGACAGAACTCTATTTTTATTCTTTTAAAATTTCAATTGATAAAATGATGTTTATTTTTAAGGATTTTTCTATTTTTATCAATGTAAATATTCACAGTAGCACAAAATTGTGGGGTATAGCATTTTTTTCTATTTTCATTTATTTAAACTTTCACAGGGCAGATCAGATAATAATTACTTAATGATTGTGGGTTGTTGAGATTCAATAAGTTACAGCTTTATAACTGTTAAAAAACAAAATGTCAGTATCATATGTCCAAATATACAGAGTAAATATCTTTAAATAAAATCCTCTGAAAAAGTCTCAAGCAGCATTTTTCTTACTTTGCCTATCTGTAAATTTTGATTATTATCAATAGAACTATTTTTTGTTGATCTGTGTACAATGAAATTGATGTTTACCAACATTTACTGATAAAAATCTAATCCTTTCAAGCCTACTTATTTTATGTTTTTAAATGTCTCTAAGATACTGAAATGAAAGGGGCTATGGAAATATTGAATATATTGAATAGGTATGCCATGAAAATATGGTTTTATTTAATTTATTTATTTATTTAATGACTTGACCTATTTCTCCTCCAGTGGTAGCAACTACTTTACAGGATTAATTATCAAGGATTAATTACTTTACATTTACTTTAAAGATGTAACTCTCTGTTTTAAAGCTAAGTATTATTAATAGTTGGTGGGATGCTTCTAGGAAATTCTAGAAAATATTTTCAGTGATACTTAATTGATAAAATGTTATCTTGTTTGAATGTAGAGCTTTCCATAAAGGCTTGTTTAAAAGATTTTTATAATAAAACATAAACTTTGGGTGTATTATATGTGAAATATACACAGTTATATTAAAATTATTTTTTCTGAAATGTTAGTATTTATATGGGACTTTTCATCTCTTATTATGGTTCTTAATAAAATAAAATGAGATTGTGATTGCATCCATGCGTAATCACTAGTTGTGCATTAGATTAAAGTATGATGGAAAACTAGTGGTTTATTTCATCCACGATATTTTCCATCTTTTTTTTATTTAACAATTATGAAATAACATAAAAACAGTGTTTTGGGTGTTACCTACTTGCCTTACTTCTTATTTTGTACATAGTTTATCATAGTAAACCCTGCATATACACATAAGCCTGTCTTAAGAAACAGCTTAAAATATCTTCATTTTAGCTAGCATAACATGGATCAAAATAAAAGCATTTAGTGCACTGACTTATTATTGAAATTTTGCTTGACTGTTTTCCAAGTCAGTAATTGCAACCTCTTTGTAAAGTATATAGCATTGTATTGATCCGAGGCTCATCACTTACATCTAGTCAGCCATTTCAATCTATTGACAGTCACATTGAAATCTGCAGCAGGTAGGAAGCATTAGAAAACTTGTGGTTTCCTTCTGGTTTCACACTTCTTGTTTACTAATTTGGTCATGTACATCTCTGCAGTCTCTTGGGATAGTAAAGAGTATTTCCATTTAAAAGTGGTTTGTGAAACATCCATGTTTATTTAGCTAGATAGCTCTGTTAAAGCATTGTTAAATTACTTAGTTTAATATATACACTGGAGATGACAACTCTAGCACTTCTGTTTAACATTTTTAATGTAACACTACAACTGAAAAAGTACAAGTGGTAATGCATAAGAAACATATATACAATTGACAGTTGAAATTATTTGGAATAAGCAAACTAACTATCAAAGATAATTCTGTTGAATCTTTTAAAAATAAGCTTTTTTCTTTCTCCAAAAAAAGTTATCTTTGCCTAACTTCCTGAATATTTACATATATTTGCTTCATTTTATCATTCTGACATTAATCTATGAATCGATACATAATTTAACTGTATAGTAAAACTGAAATGTTATTATTTCAAGCAACTCTTGGCAAATGTTTTTGTTGTCTCTGAGTACCAGAAAAGGCTTTTTATGCATGTACTGCCTTCTTATATACAGAGAGGCTTAGGAGAATTGTTTACGAATTTTTAAAACATCCCGCAACATTCTTGTTTTCCAGTTTCTTACATACGTAGTGTCCTTTGGCCTGGATTCAGTAAAACTTCTTAGGGGCTTCTATTGGTAAATGATGAGAAACCACTCAAGGCCATGCAGACTCCTTACTTCCTCCCACTGACCCAACCAAAAGAAAGTTCTTAGAGGGGTTTCTGGAAGACTGAAGATGTTTGTAATGGTATCCTGCCTTCACTGATCAGTCTAGATACTGTTGAAAAGGTTTTTTATTCATTTTCAATTTTATTTCACTTATCATTGCCAAAACCATATGGAAAGAGAGAGAATTAATTATTTAAAAATGTATGAGATGAAACAATTGTACCATAGATGAAATTAGAATTGTGGATGAAATCCTGACTCCATTGAAGTCAATGGCAAAACTGCCATTGCCTTCAGTGAGGCCAAGATTTCATCTACATGGCAAAAAAAAGTGGGGGCAGGGGGCAGAATTTTGAGTATTATAAGATATTATAGCCTTGCAGTGACCTTCATGGGGAAAATCCCAGATGAGCTTGTGGATTTGGGGGCATCTGTAGATAGCTGAGGCATTTGTACTCCCCCCTGATCTTCCTCTTCTTTCATAGCAGAATCTCTCTCTCAGGAGCTGTGATCCCCATAAGTTCCCTGATAACATCTGCACTAAAACTTGCTATGTTGATGGTATGGTTTCCATTTTATGGAAGAGAAATGCAGAAAATTCCCAGTAGTTTGAGGTAAATGACACGCTAGCCCTGTAGGAGAGCCTACAGAGCATCGGGGTGGAGATAGGGGGCAGTGGAAGACTCCTTCCTTCAGCTGTGTGGAAGCCCCCCTTCCTCAAGCTGTACTACTTGACCTTTATAAAGGTTTTGTCTCATTAATTACATGCATAGATCTTTTCATGCCATTATTAGTGAATACTCCATTTGCTAGATATGTATCTTAATATATCTTCATTCATAAATGATATGTGACCTCTTATAGTGACATCTCTTAGCCATTCATGCAGACAAAGAATATTATCATAGCAAAGCTCTGCTGTTCATGTGGTCATAAAATGTACCTCTCTGAGATCTCATGGAAACAAAGTAGTAGTTATAAAATCTGTAATGAATGTGTTTTCTTTCTGTCAAGTGAGAACACAAAATAATAAAATACAAGCAACATGCATCCATGCTTAGTCAGTCAACATCATCTTCCAATCTGGAGTATTTAGTGATAATGAAAAGTAACACCACAAGTACAGTAGTGAGATTAGAGCAGTTGTTCTTGAATTTCTTTGATCATGCCTCCTTCTTTGTGTCTGTAGTAATTTGTGCCCTTCCCTCCCCTCCCCTCCTGCCACACAAGTACTTATATGACTTCTCATTTCTGAAGGCAGAACGGAGAGTGGTGGCAGATGGTTGGATGCCGAGGTATGATGGTAGCGCCGCCACCAGCAGCAGTGCAGAAGTAAGGGTGGCATGGTATGGCATGCCTTCAAAGCTAGATGCCCAGTGAGAAGCCACTACTCTCCAGCCACCTAAATCTGAAAACAGAGCGGCTTACCATGCCCTCCCTCCCGGAATATATTCTATACCCCTCAGGGGGTCACATCCCCCAGTTTGAGAACCTCTGGATTAGAGGATCAGGAATCAGGACTCCTGGATCCTATTTTCAGCTCTTTCTTTTCTTGCTTTGTGACTATGAATAAGTCACAATCTGCTCATGCCTAAACTCACCTGCAATATTGCTATAATACCGACCTATATCCAGGAGTATTATGAATCTTAATAAATATCGGTAAAGAGCTTTGAGATCCTTGGAAGAAAGGTACTACATACATCTGAAATATTATAATTATAATTATAATACCTTCATTTTGAGAAATGGCACTCCGGATTGATAAAATTGCCTTGACATAAGTGATTTTTAAAAAAAAAAAAGTTGGCCAATTAATTTTGCCTAGGAAAAGAACCAAACAATTTATGCTCACTCTATTTGGAGTATGATTTAGTCATTAGCTGCAAAAAGAGTCTCTCTTGCATTACAACCATCACTCACAAAATATAAACCAGTGTCATGAACCAGTGACTAATTAACGACTATAAATAAACATATTGTCACCACATATTGTTGAGGATGCAATTGATCTCCGACCAAAGGAGAGAAACTTGAAGTCAGAACTCCTTCCCACACCACACAAGTCTGATACAGTTTATCCTCTCCTATCCTGTACTTTTTCAATCTAATTTACAGTTTCCTGGTATTATAATAGAATGTTGATGCTTATTTGAAATTCTTAGTGAAGTGAACAGCCTCCTAAAATGAAAAGTTGCTTTCTCTTTTGTTTCAGATTTTATATTACTTGTGGTTTTTCACATTTGTTAGAAAGTCAGACCATCATATTAAAAAGACTTCCTCATCTGTTAACATTGTGTTTAGTAATAAAATTAATACCCCAAGTTCTTTTGTTTGAAGACTTACTTTATAGATCTTTTTCACTTACTTTGAGAATGATTTTATTTTATCGAGTTTTAATATTTTAATGAAAAAGGATTTACTAATTTCTAAACCTGGTTAAAAAATTACAGGCTTCAAATTTTTGAGAAATGAAACAAGCCTTTTGCAAACATTTTCATAAAAATGATTCTTGTTTTCCAACCAGCTTTCATGCAATGATTAATAAAGGTAACACAACATTTTTACATTGTGCTCTGTGAAATATGTCAAACGAGACAAAATATCAGTATCAAACGATTTCTCATAAAAAATTTTCTGTATTCAAGCTGACTAAATGGCCTGAACATCAGAGCAATTTTATGAAATTTAAAAATTTTAACATTTCTCATAAGTGTTACTGTTTGGATGTCTTCAAAATATTATTTGTGCTAGCTTTTTGTAATGTGAGCTGGGTGATGGTTCTGACTGGTCATATAGTTCACCTGGTATTGGTTCTTCTGTTTCTCTTATTGTCTGGTTTATCCATACTGTAGGATATGCTCTAGGAATTATCTTGGGTGGGGGAATAGTTCTATGGCTTGTGTTATACAAGAGATTAGACAAGATTATCACAATGGTCCTTTCTGGCCTTAGAATCTACAAACCCTCGGTAGTCTAAAATGTTAATAGAAGCCATTTTGAGTCATTTCTCAGAGAGAAAGGTTTCATTTTTGTTTTTCTCCTTATCTTAGAAAAAGATAGCAATAGGAGTAGCAGAGGGCAAATCAGTGCTGCTCATAACTACAGGGTGAAGAAAGGTTACTTAACCACCTGCCCAGAAGAAACCTAGGATGTGAGGGAAGCAGTGGCACTACTTGGAAGTCTCCTTGAATGGATATTAACTGATCCACTGTTAAAGGGCTCACTGGGGAAGGGCTTTATGTCAGAGCGATAATTGGGTGAAAAAAGGTGACATAACTCATTATGTCCCTCACTGTATTATATCCTCAACCAAGTACTTTCATGTGAAATTTTGAATTCACAAAATTTTATTCCGTGAGTTGATTTCAGTTGGGATGAGCGGGAGGTGGGGGGCAGGTGGGAGAAAGGAGGATGATTGGACCTTACAAATTTTACAAAAAGTGAAATGTAAAACATATTTAAAATTGCAGGAAATTTATATTGTCTATAATATAAATAGTTTTGTCCTGCTTTAATGACCTGTGAGATTCATAGGGAGGGGAAAAGACCATATATCAAGAATGAAACAGAATCTGAGTGAGTTTAAAATGTGTGTACAGAGATACATATCCACTACAGATATAAAGAAACCTTTCTGTGGTTCACACAACAATATAGTTATCAGTACAAAGCCAACCCAACAGATGTATATGAAGAGCATCACGTAGAAAATCATCCAAATGTAACTACTCAGGTGAAAGGTGTTGTTAAAAATATTAATATTCCAAGAAACTAGAGCATGAGAGAGAATTTTACCTATATGAGCTTTAATATGGATTTTTTTAGTTAACACTTTTCATCTATGAAAGTAAAAGTAAATCCCTGATAATCATAAAAGCCTTTTCTTTTCTCCTGTATAGTTTGCATATATGACATGAGGTATCAATGTTTGGTCAACATACTCTTTTCATATAACTACTATAATGGTATGATCAGTGCCTAGGATGATTGTATACATACAATATACATTATATATGTATATTAAAATTTCCCATCTTCAAACTTCCATGTGAACACGTACACACACACACACACACACACACACACACACACACACACACACTCATAGATAGTTGCTGGATCATTGCTACATAGGTTCCATATTATTTCAAGCACCAGACTTTATGCAAAAGTGCCTTTTTCCATGGGAAAAATATCTTTTAGTTTCATACAAGTTTAGTAAATATTATATCCTCGTTTTACAAATGAGAAACTAAAATACAGAAAGGTTAAGTGACTTGTCCATGGTTTCACAGTAAAGTAGTGTCACAGACGGGATTAGAACTCAAAAGTTCCACTTCCAGGATTACTCCAGTGGAGCTTAATATGTAGCTAAAAGATGAATATTAGGAAAAAGGAAAAAAATAGGAAAGGGAGAAAAGCAACACTGAAAAAAGCTTTTAACTCAATCTAATGTACAGCCTCTCTCTCGTATTATTTTCCTGAGAGCCAAGGACTTTGCAATGTTTATTACAAAAAAAGAGGGTCTGAGAGTCTTTTTATAATGTATTTCACTGGATTTGAAAACTTGAGTGTATTATTCTTCAGTTCAGAGCTATTAACCCAAATACACAGCACAAAATTTTCTTGATATAAATGTAGACCTTGTATAAATATTTTTCAGCATGGGGTGCATGCATGTCTATCTTATGTTGACCAGGTTGAGCTTTATACTAGAATGTTATTGACTTGTGTATTAAGAAAGTGTCTGAGTTTCAATCAGAGATAATACAGACATCCCTTGTCCAAAGATCTGAGGTGAATGCTCTTCCCATTAGTCATCTTTGTGGGAAAATTGCCACTCAGTCTACAAAAGGATCTCTCAATGTAGTTATAAATGGGGAATAATCTACTAGTGGGGGTGTTTCTAATAGAGTCCTTTCAATCCATCACTACTTTTTTCCCCCAATTACCTGGTAGAACATATAAAATCAATGCTGATTTTATTAAGGCCAAAATTTCAAGCATCAGTAGAGAAGTGATACCAAGTTTGAATATGGTTTTGGTAAGACCACTACTGTGTTTGCTCCTGGACTTCTAAATTTATGGTTTGTGACATTACGGGTACAGGTACAGTCTGGACTGTTGAACAGCTGTGTCCCCAAGTACTCCTACCTGGGATGCCTTTTACACTGCTTCGCCATGGGTGCAGCCACTCCTGGCCTGCTCACTCAAAGCATCCAGAATGTAAAAGCCACTTCTTCATTATAGTATGAGCAACACCAGCACATTCTCAGTCCCAGACTTCTCAATACAATTGTATTGACAATTGTTGTCAATAATCGCTAATAATTGTTGTCAATGGTCAATAATTGTTCATAATTGTTGTATTGACAATACAATACAGCACCGGCAAATTCTCAGTCCCAGACTTGTCAATACAGTTGTCCTCCTGGACAATACAAGTTCAAAGAAAGTCTGTCATTTTATTAATAGAAAATTATATGCACAAATCTTGCTATCCCAAATGAAGTTTCCCAAACACTTCAATGCAAACACACACTGGTTTAGATAAAGCAAGTTTATTAACTACAGAAAGATAGATTTTAAGTGATTACAAGTAACGAGGCATAAAAGTCAGAACTGGTTACAAAGAAATGAAAGGTAAAATGCAAGCTAGTAGGAAAGAAGGAATAGATAGGTTTTTTTTTACCTTTGTATTTGGCACTGGTGCAACTGATGCTGGAATACTGTGTCCAGTTCTAATGCTCACAATTCAGGAAGGATGTTGATAAATTGGAAAGGGTTCGGAGAAGAGCCATGAGAATGATTGAAGGATTAGAAAACCTGATTTATGGTGAAGGCTCAAGAAACTCAATCTATTTATCTTAACAAAAAGAAGGTTAAAGGGTGACTTGATTACAGTCTTTAAGTACCCGTATAGGGAACAAGTATTTAATAATGGGCTCTTTAAACTAGCAAAGAAAGATATAACACAATCCAATGGCTGGAAGTTGAAGCTAGAGAAATTCAGACTGGCAATAAAGCATAATTTTTTAACAGTGAGGGTAATTCACCACTGGAACACAGTACTAAGGGTCATGGTGGAGTCTCAATCACTGGTAATTTTTAAATCAAGATTGGATTTTTTTTGTAAAAGATATGCTCAAGGAATTATGTGGCGCAAGTTCTCTGGAAGTTGTGGGAAGTGTTGAACAGGAGGTCAGACTAAGTGATCATAATGGTCCTTTCTGGGCTTTGAATCTATGAATGAAATTGTTTCTCTACTGAGAATTAGTTAATGGGTAAATTTTATTTTAAACTTATTTTGTAACTTTTGTTGCTGATTTAAATAGGTAATGTTCCTGATGTCAAAGCAATTTCATTTTGTTCATAAATACTTTCTGAAAAGCTGAAATTTCTTAAATTTGGTTTCTCTGACAGCATATTGAATATTAAACTGATATTGTATCTCTCCTGTCTTTACCAAGATATCATCCAAGCATCTGAAAATTAATATTAAGCAGTAATATTAAACAACAAGGTATTCACTGTATGATCCGAATGGTTACTAAATGTACCACAGAAATAACATTTGTTTATTACTAAATGTAATATCTTGGGCATGTGCAACAATGTAGAAGTTTATTTTTTAAAGTTTCATATAATCAGTGCCTGAAACCAGGACTATAGACAAAAATACACAATACATTTTATATGGTGTTCTAATCTTTGCATAGTACAATCCTACTGGTTTAGAACACATCATTCTGTATTTCTACTGTGGCACTACTGTCAAATTCAAATTGTAAACACGTTTTAAAATAATTCATTTTATATACTTTGCTTTCCTTAGTGAGAAGGGCAATTAAAGAATAAAAACTAAGAAGGAAAAACATAAATCAAAACTCTAAAAATCAGATGTTTTATGTAAATTTGTATTTACTGAAGGATGAAGTATAATAAAAGCTATAAACCCTTGTTCCGGCCAGGAAAGCAAGACAGTGCTCAACTGACTTTTGACACTTGCATTGCACTATGAATTAAAAATGAATATATTCAAGGGAGTACAACAGAATATTTTAATGAAGGCATTTGCAATAGCAGTGAAAGTTTCTAAACTGCATTTAAATAAAGTTGAAACCATTAAACTTTCATTATTACAGAAACCTGAACTGAGAAACATTTATATTTAGACAAATTTTATCACAGCTAAACACACAAGACACTGCTTGTTTTAGCCTAAAATAGTCAGCAATCTTCCACCCTTCACCCTACATTTTCAGATTGGCTTAGGAATTAGCCATGCTACTTCTATTATTTGTGTAGCTAAATTCTCTGCATGCTTTAAAATGTTAATAGTCCTATTCTTCAAAATATTCATATTAGTATAAAGATCCTTTCTATGACAGACTAGACTTGTTACCTCCACAGTGTTCAGCACTGAGAGCAAGGAATGTATGTACCATCATTGTGGGTGGTTTTGTGAACCTGTCAATGGTGAGTAGAGGGAGGCATTTGTACAGTGCCGGTGACGTATTAAACGCAATACATTTAGAAGGATATTCCTTATCTTATATGTCCTAATCAGTTTGTCCTTGTCTCGTTTGTAGCTTTTTCAGTCAATGATCGGCCATTGAATCAGTCTTAATCAAACTATTTTTCAGGTTTGAAAAATGTAGTTTACCATTCCCCCTCTCTAATATTTTTCATTATCATTCATCCCTGACAATTCCTAGTTTTAGTGAAGACTAGAAACTGAAAGCACTAGAAATTCCTCTAGAGTCTTTTTTTCTTTAGAGATTTAAGAATATTGCAAAATTTTGAGGTTTGTATAATCAGACAAGTTTTCTAATTTCAGGTCTTTCTCTCTTTCTCTCTCTCTTTTCTGGGTAAGTGGATCCCAAGGGGGAGAAAGTTGTAGAACTGTTTTTTGTCCCACTTTGTGTCTACTTCAGACATGGTGCAATATAAAAGTTTAAATAGAATAGAATGTTCTCCTAAACTCCCTGCTGAGACATGTATATTATTCTCACGACTGCTAGCAAAGCAACTCCAGTGACTGGAGCTGCAGCTGGTTGGTTAAAGTAACAGTTTAGTTTAGTCTTTCCCAGCTCACTTCCAGGCCACCACTACAAACTACACACTTCCTCTTGAGGGCTATGAAAATACAACAAAAACAAGAAGATATATTCCATGAACTGAACCATTACAGTATACTGAGTAAGTTAAGTATCCTGCTTTTCTATTGTTATCATGTCAAATATCCTTTGTATTTAGTTCTCTAATATAATTATTTTATTTTTATGTATGTAAGTTTAATGATTCAAAACTGTTGCTATGCCAATAAGGGAGAAGGAGGAAATTGCTTCGTTTGTTTGGTTTCAGTGTAGCACTGAAAAGTCATAATGTAGTTAATAGGGTGTGTGTGTGTGTGTGTGTGTGTGTGTGTGTGTGTGTGTGTGTGTGTGTGTGTGTGTGTGTGTGTTTACTGAGAGGCCAGCAGCTGTGATGAGCAGGGTTTGGATGTCTTGGCAAGAAGCATCTTAGAAAGCTTTGTGAGTTGGTTGCTTGATTTTTGCAAAAATTTAAATAAAAGTGACTGATTTAATATCACCCTGGTCTGAGAGTACAACATCAGAAGATTAGTTCTTATTTGTGGCCTGAACAAGTTTGTGAAGGGAAGTGCAAAGGAGTGAAGAACATTTATCTCTTGTAGGTCTGTGCAATATTCTCGACCTATTGTTGGACTTACAGGCAGGGCCCCCACATGGGGGGGGGGGAGGGGGAGGTACACTTTACCTGGGCCCAGAGGCCCTGGGAGGCCAGGCCCAGGCTGCAACCCCCATTACCATGAGGAAAAAATTGAGGCTAAATTGTAGATCATGCCTGAGGATATTTATAGAAACTTATTTCCTTGTATCTATGTATCTATTGTCCAGATCTTGTGAGATTTGCTGGAGCCAATCAGAAGTTTCAGTAAGTTTCAGTAAGCTAGCACTCATCAAAAACTGCAGGCGTTCTACAATGGGGCAAGAATGGTTAAGCAACCAGCTATCTTGTCTACTGAGTGTGAACTTGCAAGAGAAATTGACTTCAGGGGGCTAATTCATGATTTTGCAATGAAAAAGGCCAGAAAAATAAAGCTTTATAGTTAATTGGCCTAACAATAAAATGTTTGCAGTCACATTGGTCCATTAGAATAAAAAAATCAGGCTATAATACCTTTATAATGATCAAAAAGTTACAAAATAATCAGCAAACTTGTAGGACTCTTAGACTGGGTCTTATGTTAAACAAAAATAGCAAAGGGGCGGGCATTTTTCAGAAATGTAGAATATGTAACAGTAATTTCAGAATTCAAACTTTTTTCATGGCTCATGAGATTGTATGTATGGGATGAGGGATTGTGGTATGTGTGTGGTAGGGGGCCCGTGTTACAAGTTTGTACTGGGCCCGAAAAAATTATGCTTGGGCCCTGCTTACAGGGAAGTTCTCTTCCTCACAGGAAGGGCCACTTGGACATTTTTCTCTGCATAAAGGCAGACCTGACTTGTTTCTAACCAGCTAGAAAGAAGAGAGCTTTCAGCCAGAAAGAGCCCCTAGCTGACATTCAGTCTTCCAGAGAAGAACTCACCCATGCATTAAGATACTGGGGAACATGCTGAGTATTCTCAGTGGTACCTTTACTTTAGCCTCAAGAACCAGATTGCTATATGATCTGGTAGTGCTCAGAATGCAGCTTCATCATGCATTCTGCTGCCAAATACATTCTTCCTCAATTCAAGGAGAATTATCCTTCCATGCAGAGCAGCTTTCATTGTTGCATAACTCAGGAGGCACATGGATTTGACATGAGCCATGTGCAAGGGAGTCTCATTTTGACTGGTTCAGACCCCAAGTAACTATTGTAGATTGATTATATTTTCAGTCTCTTGTTTAGAATTCATTTTCTGATTCTGGTGTTCAAGTTGTGAGTGTGATTCATGATGAATATATAGGTTTCCATTTATTTTTTCATGACCAAAGACTCATATTTATCTTTATTCTGACATAGTTTCTAACCAGAATGGTACAATCTGTGGAGTTTAGCTTTTTTTAGATTAACTTTAGTGCTACCTTGATTCTTTAATATTAAAATCTGTCTTTATGATATTTTATACCAAGATAAGAAATATAATAGCACGTTATTACAATCTTTTTGAAAATTCTGAGTAAGAGTCTTGATCAGTCATGTGCGTAGAAGCTGCATACTTTGGAATATTTATTACTACTCCTACAAACACAGTGACAGGTTTTTTCAAGGTACCTGACAGCCCGAAAGCATAAATCTGAGGTAATGTTCACAATGTGCACCTAATGCTAAGAGGCCGTACAGAAGAGTCAGTTGTCAAAGCTGAACTCTTTATGACAAATATTAACTCCTTTCCTATCATCTGGTGTAATCAGCATAGCTCAACTGGAATCAATGAAGCTACACTGATTTACATTGGATGAGGATCTGGCTCTATACTTTTTGTAATTAAGTGATAATTAGTAGTGAGTTGTGTATGCACTGAAACAAAGCTGAGCAGTGTATTTGACCAGAAAACTGTTTGTCACAGCACAATAGAAATTTAAACCCCAAGGCAGGAATTGTAAAGGCAGGAATGTATAAAAAATTGTGCTCATTTCTCATATCAACTGTTTCCATTTTCCTGCACTGATTCTTGTCAGAAAGATCACTCCATTAGTGAGGTAGATGATAAACCATTCTTCCAATCTTCTCGTGTGCCAAAGGACATGTGATTCCGAGACCTAAAACCAGGTCCTACCTCGTGGCACCCAGTATAGATCCAGTCAATCTTCTTACCTTTCTATAGAAAGACTTGGTGGGAAGGGGCCTTTCAGAAAGCAATGATCAGTGGAAGAGATCATCTCTTGAATTATGTAGAGTTGAAAGATTATAACAAACTCCTTTGACCTCTTCTGCACGAAACACCCTTCCCATTCTCTGGTGTGAAAGTTGAAATTCTGAAAACAACTAAAGTGGAAATCTGTGCACCAAGTAGAAATGAAATGAAATGAATGATTTGCTGGTACAAAAATAGTCAGTAAATTGGAAGACCTATGTTGAGAGATGGTAGCTTCAAACTGAAGTATCTTAAAAAATTGCCTGACATTTCCCCACTCTCAAGGCAAAAGTACACAAGACATTTCCACTTTCTCTGGCGGTTCGGGAAATGTGGCTAATAGGAATTATTAGACAGAAGTGGGGTTTCAGGCTAAAGTAATATATTTGTGTAAATTTTAACTAAAAGCTTGTAAATGCAGGAATGCATTAATATTTTAAATATATATTTTAAATGTGATCTCAATACCTTCAGCATACTGGCAAATTTTTACAGATTTCCCCACTGTTTCAAAAGTTAGTGGTTGTCTGCAAAGAGATTTATTTCAGGCACTGAAAAGCTTGTTGTGAAATAGTGCAATAATATATCTATTTTCCAAGTGTAGGAACTCCTCAGTAGGTTAAACATGATAAGCACTTTGTAATTTATCAGAAAAGTAGCTGTATTTCAAGACACTGAGTAATTTTAAATCTTAAATATTTAAAATAAATGTTAAAAATTATAAAAATGAAAAAAAATGCTAACACCCTATTGGCTCAGACCCATGGTCCATCCAGCATCCTGTCTCTGACAGAGTCCAGTACTTGGATGGTTCAAAGGAAGTAGTGAGAACCCTAAAGTTTTAATATGTGTTATAATCTGTCTATTCCACCAATATGTTTCAGTCATAGGCGGCAGGTGAAGCTTCCCCTCTGGGAGGCTAGCTCTCTGTCCTTTCTCTTCTGCCTGAGGCCCCGCCGCCTCAGCCACCCAGGAACCTGCATAGCACATAATAAACAAGCAAAAATTTCTGGTGGAAGCCCAATCCCAACAGGGAGGGGAAGAGAAGGAGCCACTATGGCCCAAGCAACCGGTAGCAGGTCGACAGCATAGCTTCCTCTGGCCTATTATACCTGCCACCCATGGTTTCAACCTTGATCTGATCACTCACCATACTTGTTCAGTTCTAGGTTTTGCAGTCCAAAGAGCTGGAGATTTAATTATCCTATCTCTTCATCTATACCCAAAACTCTGCTCAATTTTACACCTTCCTTAATTGGCCATTTAAGATGTTTATTTTTCAGAGTTTCAGCTTGCAGCTGAATTGGCTTAAAGTTAATCATGTTCTTAAGTATTTTCCTTAATCTGGGTTTTTGTGGGTTTGCTAGGCATCCAGTTAGAGAACAGAAAAAATATCATGTGAGGTAAGTGACCAATTGACTGCACAAAGAGCAAATTGCAAATGGCAAATACTCAACCTATAGCTAGCAGCAAATAGTTTACAAGCAGTATAAAAGATGAAATGGGTTTGCATAAACTGTTCACCAACTCATTTTGAATAGTGAATGCACTTATGAATAATAAATATTTCACAGACAAATCATGAACAAAAAATGGCTGTTAAATTCTTCATTGCGAATTGACACTCCGCTCTAGTTTTGGTGCATCAAAAATTAATGTTTTGTATTCTTATGGCCTATCATTTTGGAAATGGAAAAGAGTTTATTTTGTAAACTGAATGAAGACTAGATTCCAGGTTTACACAGTTAAAGGAATGTTTGCTAGCTTTTCTGTAGCAGTGTCTTGTGCTAGGTTCTTCCTGCGCGTTAAGTACATTTATATTTCATTTCTGTTTCACTTGCACATTTTGACAGCTTGAAAATTGTTGCCAGTAGCAAGGAGTTTCATTAGGAAGTGCCTGAAGGCTACAGGCTGATAATCATAAATAAGAGGAGCCATATAATTCTGACCTTATCAGGTTGCTGTGGACAAATGTACTCCCACCAATAGTACTTGATGCTTTTAATCTGATGTATTTTATATTAATATTTGGGATATCCATTCTAAACAGGCAAAACTGTCTTTGAAATTGTTAATGTCAGAATAACAATAAAAGCTTGTTTAAACTAGATACCAGCTATTTAGAAGTTAGCAAGATAGTGCAGTATATTAATTACCATCTCACTATTATGCCTAAATATTTTGAAATTCTCTGATATCCTTTTTCTCTAGCAACACATCCTAATTTCCATGTTAGAAATTTGTTCTTAATCATTGAGAAGGAGGGTTTTGGTTACAGTAGAAGGAAATGGACCCAGCGCAATTGCTTGAGTAAAAAGAAAAGCATGTGTGAAGTGAAAATGGCTGGTATCTGACGTGTACAGCTCCACTGGTGTTCTTTTAGATTCACTTTTTTGTTTTACTTGAAAGAAGAATGTTACTGTTTTGGAGTTTTGATTATAGAAATCACTACCACAGATTGTACCATTCAAATTCATTTAAAGCAGGCGATAGCAATACATTCATAATTATTTACATTAAACTCACTGCAACCAAAACAAACTAAGTTCTGATATTTGACTCTTTGCCTGTTTTGTGGGAAAAATAAACATTAATTCAGTAAAGGTAGCATTGATTCCCGCTGCTATGCAGGCTGCCTGACACTGATGCCAGGAAGAACTGCGTAGGAGTCATGGACATGTTCAAAGGCATATACTTTACTTCAGCCCCTAAGTGCTGCCCATCAGCTCTCCTTCAAGGCTAAATGCAAAAAGGGTCTGCTGAGTTGTGGTTTTCTGTGCTTTCTTAAAGGCTTTATTCTCTTCTCTGCTGGAGCTCCACTCAAAACAGGAGGGAGGGTGGGACATTTAATTTAATTTCTGATATAATTCCATTGATTTCAACAGAGTTAGATTAGGGATGAAGACCTGGCCTCAACAAAAGTTAGAGTTGCTCCTAACTTGCACCACTGATGCAGAGTCTTTAATAACTCTTCATCAATTGATTATAAGCACTGCCCAGCAGAGCTCCACCATGCCCTGTCAGTGGGACACAGGTATAACTCAGTGGAACAATGTGAGGCCCACTTCTCTCCACTGCCGTAGACTTTAAGCTGAGGTGGGACAGGAAAGCAGGTGCAGAGCCCAACATGGGGGCACTTGGACCATTCCACTTAAATAGGGAAATTCTTTGCTAGCCAGTAGAAGACAGCACATCCCTGGAGACTCAAAGGGGCTGGATCAGATTACAGAATCCAGCTTCATATCTTAAATGTTTTAATGCTCCACAGGTTTCATCCCTGGCCTTAACACGTGAACTCAGAAGGGATGAGACTGTACTCAAAATTCAGCATTTATTATAATATCTCTAAAGTTAAAACTTCTATACTCCCCACATATATATTAAACACTTAAGCTTACATTTAAATATTGAGATACACTAATGGGAATATTAAAATGTTTAAACACAATAATCGTAAGTGTTTGCAGGATTACGGCCTTGGATTCCTAGCACATATTGTTGAGTATCTAAACAAAACACCCTTTGCTCCTTCTTCAGCCCTGCAATACTACAGTCGATTTTTCAAAATAAATGGTTCTGCCAGTCCTAAAACTAGATTCTAGCCTCTGGTTTCTATAGTTCACTATTTTCTGATGGAATGGTACTATATTTAATATTTATACAATTATTTGTTGCTTGGTTTTGTTTATTTGTAGTCGGGTAGCCTCCACAATGTGCTAGGCATTGTTCACAAATATAGGGAAGCACAACCCTTACACAAGAAAACACAAAATATCTTGTGGTTCCATAAATGTAATATTTCCCAATGAATTTGATGAATTTTGATGAAAAAATGAATCCTCTAAAACTAAATTTAGATCTTATCTGATTAAACATAAAAGCTCTGGGAACACATATCTGGGAATCTGTGCGTGGGGGCACTCATTAAAAAAAAGTATGAGAAACCCATAACAAAACAAGTGATGGTATCCTACAAAAACTACAAGGGGATAATCTGTTTTAGCATCTGCTCTATTCAGTCTCTCTACTAGCAACATTCTGGTCACATCATCCTGTAAATTCATCTACTCAGATGATATTGTGCTAGCAACCCACGTGTCCTCTCCAAAGGCCACAGAAAAGTTCATGAGCAATGACCTCCAGATACTTGAATCATATTTCAAAGCTTGGATACAGAAACCCAGTGCTTCAAAAACACTTGCCTCTGCCTCCAACTTAAACAACCATGAGGTCAAAGTGCTGCTGAAAGTGGACTTTTGTGCTCTGCTTTTCTCACGTTACCTTGGAGTTACCCTCAATTGGATGCTGAGCTATCATCAACACCTCGACAGC
This sequence comes from Emydura macquarii macquarii, assembly GCF_026122565.2. Lineage (NCBI taxonomy): Eukaryota > Metazoa > Chordata > Testudines > Chelidae > Emydura > Emydura macquarii. Next base: position 4,510,413 of record NW_027131500.1, on the reverse strand, counting down.
ACCAAAAAGAAGATAAAATCGAAGATTAATATCATTCAGAAGCTACCTGGCCCTAGGGATCTGATGCATGCACTTCAAATGTCAATACAAGCCCTGGTTTTGTCAATAGCAGAGTATTGCATGCCAGTCTGGTGCAACAGCTTCAACACCAATCTCATTGTGACTGAAATCAATGTCGTGCTCAAGATTGTTAGTGGCACTCTCAAATCAATGCCAATACTGCAGCTCGCAGTTTTCGAAGGCATCATGCCAGCCAACATTGGACAAGATGCTGTTGTGGTCTGGGTTACAATGAGATCCTGGCTGCTCCTGGCCTGCCAATACAACAAGATCTCAGTTCACTGCCACTCTCCTGACAGGAAGCCTTTCTGTATCCACACATTAATGCTACAGCCCAACCAAAAGGATGCTAGCACTCTCTAGCTTGAATCGTGGGCTGCTTGTGATGTCCCAAAGAGCTGATTGAAAATCCAGTGAAAGAAGTCCCAGGATTCTGCCTTCCCCAAAGGCAGTGAACGGCGTTCAACTGTGTTTGGACAACATATGGAAGGTGTAGATACTTCCTCCACAATGGAAAATCAAAGAATCACCAAATTGTGGCTGTGGTGAGGTACAAACCATGTGATACATCATGGACAACTGCCCCCTTCAGGCTTATAGTGGTGGTACAAGTATCCACCTAGCTAACCCAGAAATATTAGAATGGTTTTCGAATTTTAAGATTCAATTATAATCCCAGCCCATTGCTTTTAAAATGCCATACCAAAGAATAAGAATTGGAATAAGATAAGCTTTTCATTAGGTGTTTTTATAGTTCTTCCATACTCGAACAGAAAATTCCAATCTTCTATATCTTTATTACACTATTTCTGCCATTTTCATAATCTTTAGGAAGTTACAACTATTTCACATATTTAATGATTTACTGCTTTAAGTTTATATAGATAGACTTGCAAAATTTTGGTATTTTATGATTTCTGAAAGTAACTTTTCTACAATAAACTACATGAAAGTGGATCTTAGATATTTTCGTTAAATTGAGATTACTCTAGTCATTGATCTTGTGACATTCTATTCTTTCTCTTCAATTTCATTTGTAATGAGAAATTAAAATTTAAATCTAATTTGGTTTCTAGTCCCAGACAAATAAAAACTGGACCAGGATCAGTTTCCCCCGCCCCTTGAATTATTTGGCTCAATTACTGTAAAGGTTTCGAATAACAGCTTCACAATGCTTTGCCCAAGGAGATTCAATTCAATGGAGGTCTTAAATGGTAGAGGCTTGAATTTCTGGTGTATTACTAATTGTGTAATCTGTACATTAAACTAACAGGCTAACAGTTTCTTAATAATTATTTGATCCTCTCAGAGAAAAGATAGAGTTAAATCCTGGCAGTGGGAGCTTTGCCATTGACTTCAGTGGACCCAGGATTTCATCCATAGGCCTTAGGCTTTCCAGGGACGAGATTTCCTATAATGTAACTAATGGGAGAGCAGTTTGGGGCTATCTTGTAAACCTGTATATGGTTATGGTATGCAGAATCTGCAAATGACCTATCAGCAGAACTGGTCTACTGGTTAGAGGGATTACTAAGGGGTTTGGATGACCTTACATTGCGCAGTCTGACAGAGAGAAAATGGGCATGATGGAGATGGAAAAACTGAGAACAAGAATTTACAATTAATCATTGTATCATCTGAGCTACTGAGGCAGAGCATCAGGCTAGAATCACTATGAATGTATGTGTGTGAGATTAAAGTTTATCTGTTTTTGTATCACATGCCCTAGAACAAATAGAAATCATTGTCTCTCAGCAGTAGAACCTGGAAAGTCTATACTAAAGAAGTGTTTTCTTAAGTGTCTTCTACCATGTAAGGCCACTTCACATGAGAAAGTGCAATAGAATTATATTAAGGCAAATGGGATAAAAATCTGATTTATTTATTTATCTATTTTGTTTTGGGTGGTGGGGTGGTGGTCTTCTTCACCGTCATCTGGTTTGTTTGTTTCCAGAATAGTGCTGACATTTTAAAAAAATCTGTAGTTTTCTCTAAAACATAATCCCCCTCATAATCTCAAAGTACTGTGAATGATTTGGAAATAGAGCATTTACCTATTTTTCTCTCTTCTCTTTTTTCTCAGAATTCACGAATGAAGATTTATTAGATTTATTCAGTACTTCTGTTAGATATATTTTCCTATTTTTATTACATATCTTATTTAAAGACCCTTTTACAGTTTTAATTTAGATTATATTTAATAAAGCTCCTTTCATTCAGCTACAATAGTTAGGAATTAAATTCAAGGATTAATATTATGTTAATTTAAACTTTATAGTACTAATAAAATGTCTGCCATTCAGGAATGTGTCAGACCACCATTGCCTGCTGACACACAGATATAACTTTCACATATTTCAGACACTGCATGAAAAATAGAGTTTACATATTATGTTAGAGGAAGCAATGCTGCACTCATGGATCTTTAACATTCCACCTGGGTGCTGGGTGAATTTCAGTGAATAAAACCAAATTTCTGTAGTAATAATAAAACACTTTTTTCTTGTCAGAGAGGTGGAATTGTAAGGCTTCAGGACTGTATAAAACTTTCTCATTTATACACATAAATTGGATATGTAATGATTTGCAAATCACAGGTTATGGGCATATATAACTTCCATAGCAAATGTACAGATTTTGTAATTACATGAAATTAGCTGTATATGTGACTGTTTTGTTGAATTCATGTTGACATTTTATATAGAAGTGTAAAAAATGTGTATGGTCCCCAAATCACCTTACCTCTCCACCCCTTAAGTATCCTGGTTCGTTGGTGACCCTGTGGAGATGAAAGGAACTCAGGCAGGTGATTCTGAACAGGTTTATTCTGTTGCATGTGTGTTTCATTGGTTCCTGTTTCACAAATGTACTGCATCCACAATCAACTGCACCTGGATCATTGTGGCAGGCACGTACATGACTAGTGAGTAAATGGCCCTGAGGAAGCTATTGCCATTTTCCTCATCCCTGTCATTAGGGGGAACACTTCCTGAAGAATTATACATACACATGGTTTTGTGTTCAACACTAGAGATTAGGTTAAACCCTTTTAAAACTTGGTTCCTAGTTTAAACTGTGTCAACTTCATTTTTTTCATGCATTTGGAACACTGATATATCATCAGACATACTCTTACCCAGATCTCACAGCCTCAGTAACATAGTGAGCATGTGAATATTTTAGTATTATCAAGGGACAAATAGGATACATATGGTAGAAGCTGTAATTTTGGATCATCTGCTTAATGCTAGACTGCCTCAGGTGCAATATTGCCTATTTCTGTGTACTTTTATGACATTTGATGATATAAAAATATGTAGACTCTAGAGTATTCATGGATATTTCCCAATTTAATTGCTTTTTGGATAAGTTTACATCAGTTTCATAAGCTGATTTAAGACATGCTTAGAATAACTGCATGGAGTAGAAAAATAGCAATTTAACAGCAAAGACATTGTGACTAGAAATGTGGTTGTTGGAATAATACATTACTCTTGTAATCAATTATGAATGAAATGTTGGGTCCATGATTGTTCACATCCTCTATCTAAATAGCATCCCTCATGCCAAACCTGATTTTGGAAGTAGTACCTCTTCTGTCATAACGGTCTGGATAAGGACCAGCCTGTATGTGCACAACTGCAATTAACAACACAAATCAATCACCTTGTGGAAGCTCTTTCAGGTAGTAATCACTCAAATGACCAAACTATGCACTATCTCCCCTTACTCCAAATCTTATATTTAAACAAAAAAACATATATAACTTTTCAGAAATGTAGCTGACACTGAAACTGTGCTGTAATTGAGGTCAGACAGAAGAGAGAAGCTAAGTGGGGAGAAATCAGTGTAGTACAAAAACTTTTTAAAGGGTGTCAGACTGTCAGGCTTTAGCCCAGGATGCGAACAGGATGGGAACAGTTTTGGTTTATCCTGTTCTTGGTGCTGCTGGAACCCACATCTGTTGCAGAGATACTTTCTTGAATATTCTATGGGTGGGATTGATACGTAAGCACCTTGATCTGGACACAGCAGCCACCTGAGGACAGACATGCATAGGATTAAGTGGCAGGCTGCAACTTTTATTAAATGTTAACACAGAAGAGGGGTGCTACCTGCCTATCACCCATACTCTGCTATACCAGGCATTTGATTGGTTCCAGTATGGGGATTAAAGGGCTCTTTACAATATAACCTGTAACACTGGGTAGACTCTTCTTAGGCTACTCCCCAGGATTCAGCTATCTCGGAGTCCTAACACCCTCCTTCCCACAACGGGGACAGAGGGTGCAGAAGGGTGGGGATGTTGGTCTGCAAGGACCATAAGGTCTGACCTCAGCCCACAAAGGTCAGAAGGTCTCACTGTACCCTAGGAGCTGAAGGCCCATCACCAGAATCCCAGGTCTTTTACCCCTGAGAATCATTCATTGTATTCTCTTAACCACACTGGAAACCAGCTGCAAGTTGTAATGAATAAACAACTCCACCCCAGTACCTTAGTTAGGTACTAAGCTCATTCCTACCTAACCCACTTCAGCTTGAATGTGCTACGAGGAAGCCAAAAAATTCCCTGCTCCTCCACCAGCTGGCCCATGGGAGAGAAATTCCTTCCTCATCCCCAGACAGGCGATGGGCTAGACCCACAGCTGCTGAAAAAGAGCTGAAAGAGGCTTTACATGGCCCCTGTGCTGGGTTAAATCCAGGGAGCTGGTGAATGCTGGCTAGCCAGCACCTCTCCTCCTCAGCTGGCCAAAGGGTGCCAGCGTCTCTCAAAAGGAGGAGCTACCTATTGTCCCTTGGCGAGTGTCTCCCTCCCTTGCTGCTGGACTGTTCCCCTTTCACCACCGGCCCCATCAAGTTCCACCACCCAATGAGGCATTTCTGCTGGCATAATTTGATGTATTTTGCAACAGCCTTAGAAGTTGTCATCCTCACAGCATGATAAACGTTTTTGCTCATAGCATCCTGGGTGGAAGAAAGGGAGCAGAGAAGATAAGAAGGGGTGTGGCAAATCCAGTCTTTGTCTAGAACTAGTATATTACAATATAGTATATTACAATTACAAACTAGGACTAATATATTACAATTCTACATAAAGACTGGATTTGACTTTCTTTGCCTTCCTCCTCCCTTTCTTTCATCAATCCACTCAGTTTGACAGCCCCCACTCAGTGCCCTTGTCTCTGTTTTCCTCCGGATTGAACCATATTTCTAGTCACAACTTCTATACTATTATACTGTTGTTTTTCTGCTTTATGCAGTTATTTTATCATTAGTCTTAAATCAAGTTATGAAAATTATTTAAATTTTCCTCAAAGCAATTACATCAGAATTCCCAAACACATCCCAGAATCCTCTGCAGCTCTTCAAATGAGACCTTATAGTAGCTGGCACAAAAAATCCAGACTGTATTTGAGACCCAAAAGTACTTGTGCAAATAACTGAGCAGAAACAGGATTTCCTTTTCAGAGGGGGAGGAGACAACATCCATACAGCAGAGTAGAACTGTTAGTTAAGTGACCACTTTGTTCTTCTACTTTCAATATTCTGGGTGATTACCCCTTTTATATGGTGCTCTATGAAGCCATATATATCAGTTATGCCTAAATTGCCTTTATAACTACTGAAAGAGTTTTACAGTCTAAAGACATGAGCAGTATAAAATAAAACAGAGAAGTGTGTTGTCTTTACGGATAGAATCTGTTGTGAAACCTTTAATTAGGAAAAATGATTTTCAAGATTTTAAGGCACTTCACAAAAAAATATGTATGTATAACCCACTGGTCAATATGTGTCATGCATCCCCACATCCCCAAGCTGCAGAGAATGTGGTCTGTTACAGTTCCCTTTAGCTCAATCTGCTTTTATCTCCTCAGTTCAATCTAAAATGGCTACCATTTCCTGTGCATTTTGTATCAATTTTTGGTCATATTTTTACACAGTTGGGTGCAAATTATGTCTATCATCATCATCATAAAAATCATATCTCATTTATAGACACATGGGGGCAGATCCTCAAATGGTGTAAATAGTCAAAGCTTCATTTATGTTAATGGAGCTATGACAGTTTAATACTGAGGATCTTTTCCATAGTGATTTTTGGGAGAGCTCAAAGTGTTTTGCAGAAATCACATCAAGGCATGTGGAAGAACACTTGTACTTCCTATTATGCAAGGCTGAATTTTGTGGTCATCAGAAGGACTTGGTGAGTGAATTGCTCTTTTAATAATAACTTATTGAAGGCTTCCTGAGTACATTTTCACTCAACTTGTAACAATATCATCTCAGAAAACAAATGTATCTTCCCATTCCATTCCTATGGTTTACACTTGTGAATTTATGAACTACAATGGGTATAATATGAGATGGCTGTTGCAATAGCAAAGTAGTTCCTGAGACAAGCCACTCTTAAATTTTCAGTCCATCTCTCTCTCTGTTTAAAGAATTTAGCAGTTTATGCATCAGCAAGTCAGAATCAGTTCCACTGGGCCACTCTCTCCCATTAGCACCACCTGCGGCAGTCCAATCTGAAAACAAACAGCTGAGCACAAGGAAAGAATATTTGTTAACTTAAACATGTTGGAATGTGTCCCACCTTGCAAAAAAAGGTATACTACTTCCTCTCCTCAGCAACAACAAAAATCTTTGTTGCCCTTCTTGTCCCAGAACACTTAAATCTCAAACTTTGAAGTCTGATTTTGGCATGATTTTATTGATATGATTTATTTGTGTGTGTGTTTATATAAATAGATAGTTTTAAAATATTTAACAGCTGAATAAATATATAACTGCGTAATACTTATTAAATTATTTGTGGTGCTGTGCCTTGAACTTTCCTTTTTAAGTTTCTAGATAAAGGGCTAAAACGGAGGTGATTTGAAAGTCAGATTCTTTTATACTCAGACTCCCTTTGAGCTACTTACAGCTACTCTATTGATGTTGAAGTCTAAGGTTGTATAATGTACACGTCAAGGAGCCATAGAGAGAAGTAACTTAAGAGCACAAAGTCACATTGACTTAAACTCCCTTAGACATCAGTAGTGAGTGTAATTAGCACTAAGGAGTCAGATCTTCAACTTTGTTAAGGCTGCTTTGCAAAGCAGGTGTAAACATGGCTCAACTTACCCAGTAGAAGATTCCCTCTGTATAGAGAAATTCTCTGGTAGCACAGAACACTGTATCTCCTGTGCCCATATCAGTAGCATGTCTTGAAGGAAAAGGATGTGGTCAGTATATCCTCATGCCCCAGCAATCTTCAACTGTTTGATTGGCACAATGGGGCTGTTGAGAGTTGGCATAAAGCCCGAGGGCTACTCTGCCTTAGCCTGGGAGCTGGAGACAGTGCAGATCATTTACGTACCTTCTCCCCTGCCTGCTCGGTATGCCATGCACTGCTCTGACACACAAAGTGCCTTGCATGGAGTTAGAACCCCTCACTACAACGTAGAGTTTAACTTACACACATTGACTGTGAATTTGGCATTGTGAATCTTAGCTGTCAAAATGCTGAAGGGACTGCAAACAATTGTAATTTTTATCAACTTAGACTACTTGTTAGATTTGTTTAGACTTGCCTCTAAATTCAGCCAAAAAATCTAAGTAGTAGTTATTGATCTCAGCGTCAAAGAGTTGATTATATTTTAAAAAGAAGACATGAAGTCAGCATTGAGCACTTAGCGCCTGCTTTATTGTCATTTATGGCCTGTGCATCTAGGAATTGCAAACTGTTAAGCCAAACCTAGATATTTAGTATAATTTTTATTACTGGTCATCTGACTACCAGAAGGATAATGAAAAAATTGAGAACTCAAAGATGAGCACTTAAAACAAGGTGACTCTCACTAGATTGGATAAGAAAATATTACAGGCAATGGCTTTAAGTGCAGACACCTAAACTATGTTTGAATAAATGAGTGATATCACGGTGTCCACATATAGTTGTTTGCTAAAATACCTATTTTGCCAATGAACTAGCCAGTTTGCCCAAGGAAAACACAATTGGTTTTGAAAAGTTGGCCATACATGTATTTATTCATGTAATGGTACAAATCCATATTCTAACTGTCACAGTTAAGGGCAACTGCACCTGTATCCCCCCTTTGTAGTACAGGAAGGGCACCCACTCTAGTCTTCAAGCTATCCAACCATTGTGTCTTTTGGGTGGAGACCCATATCTCTCTCCCTCCTGACCAGAAGTTTGGAGATGGGATGGTAGTTGACTATTGTAGTGGACATCATTATTCTTCACTGGCTTCTGTCAGCCTGGAGGGCTATAGATCCATTTCACAGGTACTCAGAAAGGCAGGAGTAAAGGTCTCTGGGACCTGCAACCTGCTTTGGTGAGGGGAATTGTTTACTTTTGTGTAACCAAATGAGGGGCTTTTTGTGTTTTAACAAATTGTTTCTTGAGGCATGGGCCTGAAACAGACTCAGTCATAGCACTGAGTCTTTCCTGGGCTGGTGAAATAGCCCACTAGTTTATAGGTATACTTTGTTTTTTCATCTATATTTTAGAAGGAACAGTAAAGATTCCTGTGATTAAGTGCCCACACCATGTTTCCTGCTATGCATCTTTTCTTCACTGTGTTACCTGCTGCATCGCCCAATAGTATATACCACACTCTGAGTGGTCAGCATCATTGGAAAATCAGGCTTGTGCTCTCTGGAGTTCTGTCAGTGTGTTTAGTCAATGTTTTTAAAGCAGGTTTATGCCAAAAAAGTGGCATATCTGCAGTGTAAAATGGTGCAATTGTTTCTGAAACATTCATCAAAGTAATATTAACCTCTGCAGTTCCAGAGTGTTAAAGTCCACATTGCATTGCAAAAAGAATTCTATTGAACAACAAGTTCCTCTTTAAAACCAATAAATACAATAAAACATATCTCCCTTTTGCTGAACAAGTGGGATTTTAGGGAATATAGTGCTAGTCTGGAAGCTCGAACTGTGTATCAGGTCCTTTTTTTAAATAAAAACATTGCATTGGCCGTTTTCCAGCCTCTGCTGAAATATGCGCTCATGAAATGTCAATTAAAGCTTCTTCAGTTACATCCTAATTCTTTTATCATGCTAATCATTTGATAAGCATTTTAGTTATTAACTATTTTATTCATATATAAAGTTTCACACAACCTTTGTAAAAAAAATTACCAATTTTGGAAAAATCAAGCTTTTGTGTACAGTAGTTTCAAAATTAATATATACCAGGATATGTAACAAATTTCCCACCATCACCGTTAAACTAAGGCATCCTTTTCGGGATTTACTAGACAAAGAACAGTTATCTAGGGAACTTGAAGAAAGTGTAAGATGTGAAAATGAGCAACTATAAAAACATGTACTTTGCACAGTGGGCACTCATAACAGTGAAATTGAAGGCAAGAGATGAAATACAAGAATAGTTTTGGTTTTATCAGCATACTTAAGAAGCGCCAAAGAACTGCCTCATGATTTATGTGAGACAGAAATTTTAATTATCTTTCTGGATGATTCTGCTTTTAAATAAAGTAGATGATGTTTCAACTATATGATTAGCAATAAGGATACAATGTCACTACTAATTTTACAAAGTACAATATTATTAGAAAACCATTTAAAAATAGCTATCAATAATGATGAATTTGGATGCATCCCTAATGAGTTAATTACAATGACAGCAGAGCTTCAGTTTCAATGAGCATCCTCTTTGTGTCATTAAATGAAAATATACAGGCAGAGCTTGAGCGCCTTACCTTCTAAAATGCCCGATGGACAACACAACAGAAATTAAGCTAAAGTAATTAATGCTAACAGAAAAAATAATTGTTAAAAGTGGTAATTGCCATCTGTTCTTGTCAGTATTATTAATGTACATAGAATGGCTTTTATTACAAAAGAGCTAATTGTAGAGTTGACAAAATGTGTTTCTTTCAAAGAAGCTGGACTTGCATTAAAGACGTTCAAGTGAACAAAACAAATTCAAAATGTTAACACAACCAAATAACATTGGTGTATCAGCCATTTTACAGTAAGTTGTATTGCAATGAATGAAGGCCAAACATGATTCATATTACTTAATTCTTCATTTGTGTGGGCTATGTTGTGAACTATTCATAGTTATTACATAGAGATGCTTTAACTTAGGGCTTGTCTAGATGGTGGGGTAATGCTCACCTTGGAGGTATGATTTCTAAAGTGCACTAATATATTTCACATTAATTGGTCCTTGCAGATCCTGCTGGTATGCATTAAAAGTTCCTTAGTGTGCTTTAACATAGCATGGTTTTCCTATGTTAAAGAATTAGTGTGCTTCAGAAATCACACCCCTATAGTATACATTACCCCACCATCAAGACAAGCCTTAGGATACTTAAGTGAGCTAGCACTATATGTTTTGATTTCTTCCTTGGGGAGGAAATGTTCATCTGCAGTTGCCATGACTACCCAGTCTTCAGTCAATTCTATTTGCTAAACTAGAGTTAGAACATGCCTTTGCTATTTTTGTAAATTCAGGGTACTCTGTGGTTAAAGATTTTTTTTCTCCATTTGTCGAGTAAGTAGTTTGATGCTGGCAACCAAAATACAGCTCTTTTCAAAAGATTATTATTAGAGGTTTTTTATTAGATTATTTTAGAGCATGATTCCTGATATGGACCTAGATTCAGCTGCCCACCTCTATTCAGCCAAGCACTTAAGCACACATTCAACATGAGTTGTATGGTTAGATGTCATGAACTTCAATGGGGCTTAAGCATGAGCTTGAGTATTTTGCTTTATTTGAGCTAGGAGGTCTGGTCCTGACAGGTAGGTAACTCCTGCAACTTCTGTTGAATTCAGTGGGAATTATGGACATGCATCACCTAACAGAATCAAACCAGGAACAAGGAAAGACACTCAGTTTCCTTTTTAAAAATGTTTTCAGTAGTAGGAGTATTTTTAAGAACTAATGCTCTGAACTAAGTGCATCTCTTCTATTTTGTTTGTCACTTTCACTTGTTACTGTAAGCCTGGCTTACCGTATTGGTTGTACCATCATATTATTTAATTAAAAGTTTTTCACTTAGATTTTATTTAAAGGTTAATGTCTTAAAAGGGATTTTTAAAAAGCTAAATATATAACATTCCTGCAAGTGTAACTTGAGATGACTTCCCATCTCCTCCACAGAACTCTGCTTTTTCCTACTGTATTTATGACATGATTGTGCTACATTTATGCCTTGGTCCTATAAGCACATCAATGTCAATAGGGCACTGTGTTCGGCCTATAAGAAGCAGCTTGCAGGACGCATCGGTTGCAATATTGAAAGTGCCTGCATTTAAAATAACCTTTAAAAATGTGAGATTTTAAAAAAATGTTCTGAATACAACATTTTATAATTGATAATTTTAGAAACTAAGTGTCATGCCTAATAATGGGAAGTGTAGATGCAAAAATATGACAAAAATATTTTCCTCAGTATAATCAATTGCACCAAATAGACAGAATGTTTCATTTGAGAACAACTGTAAATTTTCTCAGTATAAATACTTTGAGAATTCACAATGTTCAGTTGTGCTCCGAACACTTTACCCAAATATGTAACCATCAGTTTCAGGTGGATTAAATGATGAAGTTGCTTAAGTCCTGTATTCACACAATGGAAGTTTATGTATAATTTATTTATGTGTCTTCCTGAGGTTATTTGATATGGCTCTCTGGTTATCCGAATATCTCCATTTGGAAATACTACTGAATAGATCAGTTAAGGATATCTTTAAAACTTTTGATGGAAAGTAGTGTATTTAAAACTAAAGCTTTTATTATGTGCGTTGTATAATCGTAAAGCTAAAGTCAAGTGAAAAATGATGAGGGTAAAGGACATACCTGTATTCTACTATAGTACATACTGTGTATCAGTAACACGGAACCTCAATACCAAGCCAAATCATGCGATTCATGTGCTTAGTCTGTGATAGCTAAGCACATTAGAGTGTGGTGCCTTGCCTTTCCATTTAGTACACTTTGTTACTGTCACACACCAAACAGATTTCAAATTAATGTTTTTTTCTAAAACCACAGCTAGTGGTAGTGTAAGGATATTGCAGGTGGAAAAGTAGCAATTCACTTGCACTGTGTATCAGACTGTTAGTATTTTTAAAATGGTGGATGTTGACATAGCTACATTCAACTCATTAACAGAAATTTGGAAAATTAGAAAAGTAGAAATACAATACATTAAATAAATGTTAATATCCCTTTCTTTCTCCCACCTACCTCACTCCTTATGTGTAAATGAATTCCCCTGTTGCTAACTGTCTATCCTGGCACAAACCAACCAGTGTTGTAAATTTCTCTGAATATGCATACAGATTTTTTGCAGTAGTTGGACTTGAAATTATCATTTCAATTACCAGGCAAATGGGTACATGTGTGTGATTTTAATCTAACTTGATGCTATTGCTCCTTCTGCTTGAATTGTCCTTATGCAGCTCTTCTATTTCTCTTCAGCTGTCTTCAAGATCATATATTTTATATATATATACACACACACACACATGCAATTATAAGAAATGCTGTACTACTAATGAGAAATAGTGATTTGAGCCCTTGAAGCCTGTTCCATTTAACACCTTTTTTGTTACTTGGATCATGAGTAATGTCATTTCTTTTTTGGTCACTTCAGGGTGGGTTTTTTTTTTTTTTTCTTTTACCTGGCAGGCAATTTTATATAAAAATTAACTTTTAGATAATAAGAAGGATTTAAATGACAGAGACAGAAAGAGATGACATGTGGTTGAAAGAAGGACTTCTTCTCCTGTCCTTGTCACAACCAGACGTTTTTCCAGAGCCATGCGCAAATGATGGCTCTTTCTGTCCCAGTGGCAAGGTCCTCCTTCATACAGGTCTTCCCAAGCAATCGACAAAATGAGCAGGTGGCCCATGGTCTGCACTTCACCACACTCACGTGTTATTTTGTGTCATTAGAGTAGCCCTGTTTGATCATGTTAGTCTTTGATCTGCCAATTTGCGTGATCAGGTGGTTCAAGCATCACTGTGTTGATCAGTTTGTATTGGCCCCTCTAAGATGTTCCTCCGGGGATTCCAGATCTATTTCAGTGCAACCGACTGTGCATAATCTTTCATTCCATAACCGCAGTTGTGCCCTGCCAGCTGTCGTATCCAAAAGCACAACATTGGTCATAAAACTCTGTTGCCATTTAAGGCATTTGGTTACTCTTGCGTAACCATATAGTGAATGCCTCGGGTCTTCCAACTGCCATGATCTTTTCCTTTGGCCATAGCAGAAGCATTCACATCATGTCCCCTCTCAAATTCCTATGAATCTGCAAATTCTGCTGCTCATCTTGTAACTAATTTCAAACAAATCAAGGACTAAAATACACAATTATAGAAAAACTATTTAAAATATCATCTGTGATATATACACTCTTCTGAAATCTGAAAATCGTCTACGTTATTGTATTTATATTACCTAACTTGAAATAGGTGACTGGACATTTTACACCATCTTAAACTGAGGTATGGCTGAGTGAGAAATAGCAAGGAAATCTGTACCACAACTGGGCATGTAGCCTGGATCTCCTGATATTTGGCTATTTGCTTTAGTCACCATACCATACTTCCTCTTTCGTAGTTATTCTTCTCTTTTGGACACCAGAACTGTAGTTTGAATCTTGGAGCTCCTGCAGCATAAGGCTCTGGTCTTGCAAGTTCAATGGTACTATTCATATGTAAGTATGTTTGCAGGAAAGGAGCCTACTGAGCATCACCTTCAACTGATGTTATGTGCTTATTTGCTATGTACTGTGAAACAACTGCAACATCAAACACAAGAGAGTGGCATTTCAATGGTTAATGAAGTGATCTCTCTGTCTATAGCTTGTATGAGAGCTCATTGGAAAAGTTTTAAATTGCATTGAAAAACAGCAAAGTATAAAAATGATTTCAACGAAAAATTTTTCAGTTTTCTGACAAGCTCTTCTATGCATGCTAGTTTGTGGTTTTTTGCTTCTTCAAAACCTTTCAAGAGGAAAGAACTCTATACATTGTTGTGCCATAGTGATAAAACTGCAAGTGGTGTAATTTCAGCATAGGTTTTCTAGACTTTTCAGCTAGCTTTATCTACCTTTGGACTGTAGTACATATTTCAGAATTCTCCACTATTTTTTTCCAGGTTTTTTCCAGTCTTAAAGCAGATTCAGAATGGTTTAACTAAATCTTTGTATATGGACCTCAAATAGTACTAACTGCTAAAATCCATCCTTAAAAAGCATTTATTTCACGGAGCTTTTCAAGGTGAATCCACCAAATTTGTGCATAAAACTCAGTCTTCAAATATAAGGATAACCTCCAATAAAATTTGAGATGTGGCCATCAGGTGGTCATCTGATGCATTATGATATTTGAACTAATATCTCTAGACTGTAAACTCCATAGGGCAGAAACTATATTTTCCACATTGGTGTTGTTCAGTATCTAAGTATTATTTGTTCAGATTTGCACTATACTAATCAAAAGCGCATCCATTCCAAGCTCTGAGCCTCACTGATATACCCTTCAAAATGCATGAACTAAAATAGACAGACTCCAGCAATTGTTGCAGATAATACTACCCTGACAACAGCATAAATACAACAAAGATTTAATAAATCCACCAACAAAGTCATCACCCAGCAGCCACATCCCAATGTCACCCATCTCCCTATTTTCTCTATAGCCAGGGGGAAAAAATGGACTTTGTAGTATGCCCTGAAGGTTAACAAACTGCACTTGTTTTTTATTTTATTGGGACTGTAAAGGGTCCTCTGTTGTGGGTGGTGCTGGTGGCTCTCCTTCACTGTCAATCTCTGAGGGAGGCCACACCTCCCAGCACCTGTGCCTTGCAGGGAGTCCAAAACAAAAGGGCTGTCTCCTGCCCTTTGCAGGGCGAGCCCTGGTTTCTGGGCCTCAGCGGGCGATCACCCCTAGGTCAGGGTAGGAAGGGGAGAGGGGGATGCAGTCCCACACATCTCCACTGCGTCCCAGCTCAGAGCCCTGTCAGTGACTGGGTGTTGTAACTGGGTCAGCGGGGCTCCAGCCGAAACACACTGCCTTAGTGCAAGTGCAGGCTCAGCCAGACTGTAGTTGGCTTCCCAGGAGTACTTCCTCCCACCCTCTCCTTAGAGTACCTAGTCTCCTGGGCTGTATCCGAGTTCTTCAGGGCACTCTGCCCGAGGGAAACTCCAGAAGCCTTCAGCCTCATCGCTCGAAAGCAGGTCTGGGAACTCTTCGGAGTTGTCGGCAGAGGGCAGCTCCTCTAGGTCACAGGGTTCTGGGATCTCCTCTGGCTCACAGGAGGTTGGGAGCTCGGGTATTTCCTCCAGGTCCTCAGGGTCCCAGGCAGTGGGCAGCTCTGGTGGCCTCTCCTCCAGCTCGTAAGATCCAGGGGTCTCCTCCGACTCACCAGATTCAGGTAACTCCTCCAGGTCCTCAGGGCCCCATGCAGTGGGTAGCTCCAGCAGCCTCTCATCCGTGGAGCAGTCAGGTGCAGTCCTAGGCTTCAGCACCAAGGGAGAGGTGTCCTTCTCCCTTGGCCGACTTCTCCTGACTGAGTGGGAAGGCCTGGCTTTTATACTCCTAGTCCCGTCTACCTGCTTCCGGTCAGGTGGTGTGCTCCCAGGCTCCAACCCCCAGAAGGGGTTTGGCTCTCCCTCATCGTCAATCTCCAAGGGAGGCCACACCTCCCGGCTACAGGGACCATGGTGCTGGCATTGGGGGAAAAGCTCCGAAAGCACAGGGTTCTGCCAGCTTTCTTCCTATCTTTCATATCAATAGGGCTCCATAGCAGGCACCTCTTCTGACTGCAATTGACATAGCGTTTTTAAAGTAGAAAGGCAATGTCTTAGGCCTGGTCTACACTGGTGGTTTAATTCGAATTAAAGTCCCTTAATTCGAATTATTTACTCCAGCGTCTACACTTGTGCATTGTTAAGTCGAATTTAAGGAGCCTTTAAAATCGAATTAATAAAACCACCTCTGCAAGTGGATTAGCTCCTGAAGCGCATCAGTTAATTTGCATTAGTGTGAGTGTGGACGCAATGGGACTTAATTCGAATTAATTGGCCTCCAGACTGTATCCCATGATGCCCCGTTTCAGTACCCTCCCCCAAAGCAGCCCCAGGAAGATTTAAATCTTCATTTCCTGCAGTGAATGGGTTTAAAATCCAAGCTGCGATCACCCCCCCACACACACATAACAAGCCCTTTGCAGTTTGTCTCTTTAAGGGTTTGAAAGATTTCACCATCCCACTCCCCGCGTGGTGAATGCATTTTAATTGCCCAGCAAGCCCTTTGCAGTTTGTCCCTTTAAGTTTTGTCCCTTTAAAGTTTGTCCCTTTGAAAGATTTCACCACCCACCCTCCTCCCGCCACGGTGAATGCATTTTAAATGCCAGCAGTGAGAGGAAATTCTTTGCTACATTGTTTCAGTGGCCAATCATGGAAATTGATACTTTCTTAAGAGTTCTTGAGAGATACATTATATCATGCTTTCCATCAGTGAAATGGAAACATTTGTATCACTGTATTAATATACTAACTGACTCTGTTGTTATTTATCTTACATTCTACAGACACCTGTAGAATCAAAATCAAAGGCAAGCAATATATAGGGGATGGTAGGGGGAGCATAAAAGGCAAACAGCATACAGGTGGGGGGGTTCATTTGGTGAAGGGAAAAATCAAAGGCAAGCAATATACAGGGGGTAGTGGGAGGAGCATAAAAGGCAAACAGCGTACAGTTCTAAAGTAATCCAGAATAAGCTGTGATGTATTTGTCACGGTCAAAATGAGAGCATAGTTCAGCTGGCTTCATGTGCCTGCAGCAATGGCGATCGGGGAAGTAAAAAAACCAGCATGAAAATCCTTTTCCTGTTTATATTTGGGGGTGGGGGAAGCAGCGCTGCATCCTGGGATGATGACACTTGTCACAACAGGCTCTATGGTTAGTTGCACTGTGGGATAGCTTCCCACATTGCATTGCTTTCTAATTTGAATTAAGGCTGGCCAGTGTAGATGCAAGAAACCAGCACAAACACTGTAGTGTGGACAGTCTGCAGCGCTTTCTATAAATTACTTTCTGTAATTCGAATTAAGCTAATTCAAATTAGTGCTGCAATGTAGACATAGCCTTAGGTAGGTTCCAGGTCATTGGGTGTCACAGGACAAAATATGCGAGTAGTAGGATCCAGTATATCCCAGACAGCGTTGGTTAAATATACTCAAGAAAAGAAACAGAACTTCAAAAATGACAAAGTAAAATTTCAATGACTGATCAGTAACATTGAGAACAGGACACTGATGCCTACTAACAACACAGAGGTTTCCCTTTTCATCATTTTGGCCTTATTCTGACCTATCTTATACTGGTTTTATACCCAGTAACTCTATTTACTTTAGTGGCATTACTCCATTTTTACAGTGGTGTGAGATCAGAATCATGTTCTTGTTTTCTAAAAATATCTTGTTAAACAGAAAAATGTTGGAATAGAATGTTTCCTTCCCATAATTATAGCGTATAATCGTTTTAGATAACACAGGAATGTGTCTAGTTGCACTTTTTATCAACTTAATCGCATGTACCCAATGTAATATATTTCATAAAGTTTGAAACAGCCATATTTAAGGGTTATACTGCATGGTGAGTTAGACAAAAAAAATTAATTAATATTTATAGCCAGAAATATCATTTTAGTTTACAAAGAAAAAAACAGAAGCACATCATTGATTGTTCTAAATATTCATAAGACAGCAGGCAGATGACAGGACAAAAACACAAGTACAGTTCTCCTTATATATTTCTTATTTCTTTCAGTAAAGTACTGGCTGGAATGAGCTGCCATATCAATCCTTTTTCTGCAAAAAAAATTCCTCACTTTTTCATTAAAGGAATTTCTTTACACTTGAGCAAAGATGAAAAAAGATTTATAATAGAAGAAAGAAAGAAACTTTGCCTTAATTACAATGCATCTTCTCTTTCTAATTGGTATTTCAGTGAAATCACAAGCCTATTCTCATAGCACTGGTATATGGTAATTGATTGTAGATTTCTGTATTCCACAGTATTACTTCAGTGCAGGCTACAATGGGACAGGGAGAACCAAGAAGTAAAGTTTTATTTTAAAACAACTGTTTTTTATAGGCAAAGAAAATTATTTAAAATATTAAAGGTATATAAAATGTTGATGATAATACATTTTAAACTGTTCTACGGCACTTGTTTGTGTAGGTCTCTCTGTATTAAACTACAAATTGAAATATACATTGTTTTCAACTAACAATCTTTCTTATTTTGGGCAAAAGGTCTTTCTGTTTACATCTGGAATATGTACACTGCACTACCCACAAGCAATTAGACATTACAGAGAAGGTCTTTTCAGACAATCATTGCTTTTATTGGGCACATTTATTAGACAGAAGGCTGAATGTTTTTAACTAACAGAAGTGCACTAATTATTTTTGAAAATACAAGGTCAAATTTTCAAACACAATTAAGTATGCACATAAAGTCAGGTCCACAAATACCCACATGTGCACATTTAAATAGCTATTTCTGAAGACTCCTAAAGACAAAAAATGGTAAACTGAATTTCCACTGAATTCAGTGAAATCCTATGGCTTCTTTCTTTTCCCTTTGGTAAGAAATTTTTACTTCTTAGTTTGTTATTTACATCAGATACTTTTTTTTTTTTTTTTTAAAGAAAACTTGGTATGAACACCTCCAGTATTTTTTCCTTCTTTAGTAAACTGTGCCTCTCTATTCTTATATTTGGCACTAGTTCAAATAGCCTTGAAACAATTATCCTCTTCCTGGTCTTCAGATTTTTTTCAAAATTAAGGTGTACTTGTTATCTCTTTTCCAGAGAATATCTGAAACATGGGGCTAGGATCCATGAGTCATTGGATCATTCTGGATTCTCTCTGCTGTAATTCTTTAGAACAAGGATCAATAGAAGAAACAAAATAGCCTTTTATTTAATTTGTATTATTTATCTTGGGTAATTTTCTCCAACCACTGCAATATACCTCTTTATCAAACTCACTTTCTTAAAGCAGAACAACATATCCATAACACGTCTACAAAATAGCACTGTAAGAGAAACTCATATGCTAAAATTTATAGCATATTGGCCTAAGCTTCCCACTGATTTTTAGGTGTCTCAGTCTTTGGGTGACAAAGGTAAGACACCTTAAAAAAGCCCAATTTTCCGCTCACTTCATTTGGAGTTGTGGGTGCCCAGCGTCTTTGAATTGTCTCAAGTTGGGCACCCAAAGTTAATGTACATATTTGAAAATGTGGTCAACATTTCTATATATTAATAAGTAAAAGAAAAAGTGGAGTAAACAAATTAAGACCATTCCCAAAGATGGAGGGAAGTGCATATGTTATCTAAGGTAGGAGACAACTTACCACATTCAATGTCCTTTCACAGAGAGACTACTCTCAAACCAAATCACTAAAGTATTCTTTTCCAGAAAGAGGTGGAATCTGTAATATATATTCTACAGAGATAAATCAAATACAAAGAAATATAGCTAGTACACTGCCTTGGTGTGCAGCAAATGCAGTTGTTTATCATTTCTTATTCCATATTTTATCATTATTTGCAAAAAGCTGACACATACGGCTACAGAACAGCTTAGCAAATATGGACTAACCTGCACTACCTGTCTTTACCATGCTTCCTATGATTTATTAAATAGTTATGTTAACTCATAAAACAGTATTTTATGAGAAATGTAATTAAACTTTAATTTCAGTTACTTTTCAAAACATTTTGGAAAACTAAAACAAGACCAGACTTTTCTGGTACAAAGCAGGTAATTTTATAACAGTTTAGGAATGAGCAAATTCCCATGTCCTTTTCCAACTCTGACAAAAATTCTCCTTTTCACGTACTGCTCCTTCCCACTCCATTGCTGTACTCAGTGATTTCCTGTAGAGTTGTTGGGAAGAACACCACTAGCAGCCTCCCAATAATCTTGCAGTTGCAATGGAAACCATAATCTGCCAACCAGCAGACTCTCTCTGAAGGTCTTGCTTCAAAGGGAGGGAAGAACACTTCTACGACACACACCTGCACATTTAGTTTCTCTTCTGTGGATGTTTCTCCCTTCATGTCTCATTTACTTAGTGCTCTTCCATCTGAGATATGAAGTGTGAGGTTCATTTATCATTAGTATACTGTATATATGAAAGAAAATGAAGGATAATTTCCTGCTCATGGAAAAGATGTAATTTCTATTAGCAAGAGCAAATTATGTGGAAAAAGTGATTAACCAAGCAAAGTAATTGGTCAGATCACTTAATTTAGCCAATGTGAGGTAAGGGAATTAGTCATACTTACAGTTCAATAGCACTGCATTGACAAATACTTATTAAGGGTCCAAGAATGTAGGTGGAGACTGTCTTTGTGAATCTCCATTTGTGAATGTTTTTTGAGGTTTATCTTTTAATCAGAATCTCGATATAGAAAAGGATACATGTTTTTTGAAACACAATTGAAGTAAAAGACACACATTTATGTGAGCATGAGAGATACTGTATTGTAGTAAAAGGGATTCTATTGTAACTGCCACCTAGACCAGTGGTTCTTAACCTTTCCAAACTACTGTACCCCTGAAGCCTGAGTCCCACCCCCACGGGGCTGAGGCATGTAACTTAGTTTCATGGCGCCCCTGTGGCTCCAGGCAATTGCCTTTCTTGCCACCCCCAATACCAACTCTGCACTTGCGACCCCTCTAAAACCCCAGGTTAAGAAACACTGACCTAGACTGTGTGAAGTAAGGACCAATTAAGAGCTTGTGAACCTTTCAGAGCCATTGGTTATAGGTTCCTAGTGATGTAGGGAATATCTCCACTACCTAATAAACAGGCAGATATCAGCTAGTTGGAAATTAAACACTTTATTTACTTATTAAATTAACACAATAATTAAGAATCTGACATTCTTGTCCTAACTATTTATGGTGCTCATTGAGCTCCAGTACACTGAATGGACATCATGATCTAAGGCCTCAGTTTCAGTGCCCCCAAAACCAGTCCATGTAGACTATTGATGTCAGCTATGATGACTGGCTCATGCATGAGCTCACTGGTATATTCCAGGCTGGTGTTTCCCAGTTTCCCCCCCTCAATTTTGTTCTATCTTCCTCTGTGTTAGTCCTAGGCCTTTCAAATTTAGCTTCCGATTTAAACAAAGGTCTTTTTGGGGGTCCAGGGCCTAGCCTTATATAGGACTAGGCCCAAAGGTGTAAATCTTCTGTAGCAGGAGGGGACAATGGAGAGTAGCAGCCAGGACCGCATCCCTGTTGGGTTTCCTCTGCTCCCCCTCCAGTCTGGATTTGGGTGCTTGACTCTTCTCCCTTGATTACTGCTATGATAATTGCCTTGGTTATTGTGGTTGTTAGCTATTTTCTGGTCAGATTTGTAAAACAGGCTGTGGATCTGTAAAGATCTTTAGTGATAGGGCAAGTATAGTCATTTTATGACCTTCCTTATTCTACTTCTTTCTCCCTGAAGGTGAGGCTAGCCCTTTAACAACATGTTTCTCTAATGTGGAGAAAGTCCTGCCTCAGACACTACTCCAGCTAAAACACTGACAGCCAGACTGTTTAGACTGCACAATTAATAGTTCTGATACCCTTTTATGTAATAAAGTGATCACAGGAGTGTCAGGAATGATCTTTAGTTTCTGTTCAGTCACAGTGACATTGGGCAGAGTTACAAAAAGTTACACCTCTATTCCATGACAAGAGTCAGATCTCCTTGTCTGCTTTCAGTTAGAACTATAGCTCCCTTCTACAATTTGTGTCCCACGTCAATCTTGCATTTGGTCCATCAATCCTGCATTTGGTCCATTTGGCCAAAATCACTAGATGAGCTACTTTTATAATCTTTACTGAGCAGCCTTCAGCAGTCACTGGCTTCATAAACTTGGAGTGACGGTGGGGATATAATTGTAGAGGAACTAAATAATTGTAGAGTTACTTGAAAGGGACTTCTTTAAGACAATGATGTGAACTACTATGTGTGCAAAAGCTATTTCAGCTTCCTGAGCAATCAGTTGCAAACAGTAAGATAGGACTTGCCACAATAGAACAAACTAATGGTTTGTCTCGATAAGAATCTTAAACATTCCAGATGCTCTAGAGGAAAGCCAAAAATATGTATGGTACCCACAGTTATAATAGGTGGAGGTGGGATGGTAGCTTGAACATGCTGTTATTGCAGTTTAACAAAAAAAAAATTCTTCTTCAATAAAAACTGAAACTTAAATGTAGAGGTCACTAATTGAAAGTAAACAAGGAACTCTTGATTGTAATTTTAAAGTCCCTTTTCTAATCTTAATGTGACCAAAATGTTTTAAGTCACATATGTTAGACTTACAAAGCTAAGAAGAAGATCCTTAGGCAAGTCTATAAATAATTGGAGGACTAAAGTACTTTCCTCTTATAGAGAAAAGTCATATACTGATTTGTCTATAGCAGGATGTAAAGTGAGGAGTCATGAGACAGTATTTATCCCTTTCATTACTGGTTGGTTTTGGTCTATGATTAAAAGGAGAATATATAGTGAATTTCACATGTATACCAGGTTCCCAGTGAATGCCAATAATAGAGAACATGATAGACAAAGCTCCAAAGCTGTTGTGGCAATGACAGTTTGTTAATTGTTATGCCACAGAGTTTTCTTGACATGACTCTAAGAATGGGTTATTGTACAGAAATTCAGCCAAAAACTCTCTTGGAACTAAAGCAGATCAAGGGCATCACAGATCAAAGTCAACAGTGTCATAATGAATAATATAAATGGACATTCAGTGTAAACAAACCTGTTTTATGGGTAACACCCAAATAAGAGAAATATGAAACGATGCATGAAAACAATTATTTATATGAAGAGTAATTAAGAACAAACAGATCCAGTCACCTGGGGCATATAATGCCTCAGCCTGGTGTAAGGATTCTTGTGCTGAAGTGACCAAGTGACAGCAAGTCTTCAGAGCAGAAGCTGTTGGGAATATCATCCCAGTTCAAGCCACATTTAGGTCACAGAACTGAAAGGACAATTGAGATGCAGCCCAAA
This sequence comes from Emydura macquarii macquarii, assembly GCF_026122565.2. NCBI lineage: Eukaryota > Metazoa > Chordata > Testudines > Chelidae > Emydura > Emydura macquarii. Next base: position 4,487,251 of record NW_027131500.1, on the reverse strand, counting down.
CAGTCATCTTTGCCTGCCTTCACTATAAATTGTACTGTGTAGATAACCTGTTTTTGCATTAGTGTTTTAAAAACACAGTTGTCCCCAACCTGGTTGTGCTGTAGTTTTGTTTGTAGTGTAGATTTCACCCTAACAATCTTTGTTACTAGGCTGAATCGAAAAAACATACACAAAATTTGGAGGGTAGAAGTCTATACAGGTCGCAAGTAATTATTCACACAAAACTCTGCAAAGTATTTAGTATTTTCACTCTCAGTCTTGCCTTAGAAAGTTATTCTGAAAAAGGCTGTATCCGATTTAAGAGAGATGACAAGATATAAAAACATATACTTACTTTTACAATATGTTTTTGTTTTGTGATAGGATGATCTGATATAGAACAATTTTAAAGGATGTGGCAAATATTCCACTGCCCACTAGTGGGGGAAAAAATCCTATTTCACTGCTCTAATATCAGAAAAGAATTTCATTGAACAGTAGTGAAGACATAGCAAAGGAATACATTTTTAAAGCAAGAGGAAAACCCAAGAGATCATTCGTAGTATTTTATTCAATGCAGGATGAGTAAATAAATAAATGAATGCTAGCTGTGCAAATATTATAGTTATTACCTCTGATTATCACAATCCTGTCTTCGACAATTTTTTAAAGTTTTGCTATATCTATGACTTTGTAAATTATATGTCTGTCTGTGTGCGTATATATACATTTGAGGAGCAGGGCAATTAATAGTCTAACATGGGTATGCTGTTTTTTAACTACACTGAGGGTGATTCAAAGACTGTTCTTCCCTGTTTTTGGAATAATCCCTAGCTCTGCTGATGACATACTGTGTGAGAAAGCTAGGATCTCTGTCTCTGGCAGTTAGGCTGCCCTACTCAGTTGCGAAGTTTGACTTTGACCCAGGTCATTAGTGACTGAAACGGTTTCCATCTAATGGTTGCTAGCTAACGCTCATGTTGGAAATTAATTGTTGATTTCAGTACTAGTGTTGTTCACATCAGACAAACTACCTCCACAATTGTCATTAGTTGGCAGCTTTAGCGGAGAAACCAGGGATTGAATTGGTATGCAGAGTAAGCTGCATGCTCACAGCCTGGAAGTGGTCGCTTCAGAGCTGGTCTGGGGCACATTGATGGGGAATGTTACATTTACCTGTGCAATACTTTTTCCAATGGATAAAAAGAGCATTAGTCTCCATGGATGTTGATCCAGCACCTTTCACAGGCACTAAATTCATTTCTTTTTTCTGCCACTACAATATGTCCTGCCATGTTGTTGAATAAATAATGATAGATGAAAGTGGTCTAGTCTAGTAAAAATGCATTTGAAAATGATATACAGGTCAGGTAGTTCTTCATTCAAAAGTACCAGTTAGTTTCCTTTGCATCTCTGTAGATTAAGCTCTATTGTGATATAAAATATTAATTGTCTTGCTAAAATACCAACAATCCCTTTATTATGTTAACTTTTTACTATTATAATATAGTAATATAAAGTAATATACCCCGCTCAAGATGCTGCTGACAGGACCAGGATTTTGAAGAACTCTTTTGTTTCCTGACAGAGAATAGTCTTGAGCTGTACTTTTTCGGTTTACTTTACCATTAATTTGTTTACAGTGGGAAATTTGGAGTTTTTGGTAGTCCTCAAGTAACCCTTTTTCAGAATGATAAATGTGAATAAACTTTATTACTGTGGCAAATAGATCAATGTGTATTTTAGGCTTGTTCCTTCTCCTTTGGGGTCTCCTTTCACGAGCTGTGTGAGTGCATTTGAATGACATATTTTTGAAATTGGAACATTGGACTTATATATCCAATATATATTGGATATATATTACATAATATACCTTGGTATATTAGGCCCTTATCCTGCAAAGTCTTGCACATGTACTGAATGTTAAACATGTGAGTAGTCCCACTCAACTCTGAGTTCATGCAAATTAAGCACATGCATAATTGTTTGCAGGATCTGGGCAAAAGTCATCTTCAGCCCCTGGTGGAATGGTGGAATATCACTAAACTGTCAAAAAGCCAGTTTCCACTATGACTTTCACTCCATTGAGACATATCAGAAAATTCTACCATTTAACTACAAAATGATGCAATACTTATTGAGGAAGTGCAGGGTATTGGTGTAGTCATAAATAGAATATAAGGAATACTTCAATCCTCAGGATTCTGGCCAGAATTTGGCTTGTTTGTTGCATAATTACTATGCTAATCTTTAGTTTGTTACAAGCAGTCAAGGAATCTATCCGTCATATTTATGTCGAGTTCATAATCTGAGTATCTAGGCACTACTATGAGTGGTTAGAATAGATTTCTCTAATTTTTACATAGCATGGCCAATAACATATTATAGTTTGTTATGTATGCTTCACTTATGAGTCAAATTAGGAAAAGAAATAATGGTAGGTAATCACCCCAAACTCTGCCCACAAACCAAGCTATTCCCATTCATACCACCAAAAATGCCATTCACAGTAGATTATATTGATCATCATAATATGATAGTCCTGCTTCTTTCCTGAGTTTGTACTGTTATCCACTAATTTGAAATTCTTGTGCTGTGAGTGCAGAGACATCAGCTGATTAAATCACTCAAAAAGGATAATGATCAGCAGTGAAGAGGTTAGCTATGTTGATATTTACATTTGAAGCCTAATAATTATAATTTAACACCCCATTTTGATAAATAGTGGCAGGTCATACCTCTAAATTATGTCACGTTGTCTGCAGATATCATTTCATCACTTTATGTGAGTTCATAATTTGAATATTACCTTTGTAACCATAAGGTCTAGAGCCTTTCTCTTTTTAAACACAAGATGGTAATTGCAAAAAAAAGTACCTGTTAACTAAGATGCTGTACCTTGTCCATTTTGACCCTTGGTTCTGCTTTTGTTTGCTGTTTATTAGGTAGGGTTTTGGGGCGGGCGGGGGGAAGTCCTCTTTTTGCATCCCTGTCCTACACCCTGCCTTTTGCATGATGATAGTTTCTTTTACTGTTGTTCAACATTTATACTGCAGTAGCACCTAGAGGCAAACCAGATCAGAACTGCATTGAATTAGCTGATGCACAACATGGAAGATTTGAGTTAACTGGAGTAACAAAGGTGGGAGAGTACATTACAGCACAGGACTGAAACAGTGCTAAAGGGGAAAAGAACAAATGATGTAGGAGCTAGAGAACATAGAATATGGGGTCAAGATGCTGCAAAGATCTATTGCAAAGGAGAAGAAGGGGCACTAGATCCTTTCATGGGCCACCCTTGAAAGGCTGTTGCTGGCAATACTATGGTTGGGAGAGAGAGGAATTTCTTTATGACTTTGTGTCTTGGAGAGTTTGTCTTGACTGGAAAGTAAAGGAATTCTTTGTTACCCAACACGTGGTAACCAACATATTCTAGAACTCTAGTATAGAGAAGTCAGTATAGACTGTATCACATGCTAGCATACCTAGTTGAAACCTAGACTCCTTCCCTAACACGTTCTAACACCATATCTTTAATCCTGGTAGTAGCACTTTGCTGATCCAACAGTAGGGCAAAAGAGATAAAAGGTTAAGCTCTTGCCCTGCTTCTGGCAAGGATTGAGGGGCATTTCAAGCGAGTGAGATACTTTAAAGGTCTGCCACTGGAAGATTGCTGCTGACTGCATGATGGAAGAAAATGCTGTTGTCTTACAATGTTACTATAGCTTAAGTGAGCCTTTCTGCATTAGGAGCCTGGGCTCTGTTTTTTAAACACACACAACACCAGTGAATTGTCAAGCTTTTATTAATTGTGATATATATTTCTTGATTATTTTTTCTTCTTGATTGGTCCATAGACTTGACTGCTGCATGATGTCTCAAACCTCATTTTACCTATATGTCTTTATAGATATTATCTGATGCTTAAAATTCCCTTTTCTTCCCCTTACAATCTGGAAGACAGATTTACTATGCCTGTCATATTTTTGGCATCTCTGAATCACCATATTGTCAAATTCATGTTAACAAAATAGCAGAATGGAAAGAATTCAACAACCCAGCCACTCATAGTATTAAAAAAAACTACTGTGCTTCAAGCATTATACATTAGGGAATGGTATTTATGAAAGCATTCACTGAATTTTCTGAATCCTGGGCCCATGTTGAATATGATTTGCATAAGACTGCTTATTAAAATAAATGCTATTCTGAATAATGAAGGAACCACTAATAACTGAAGGGTTATTATTTTTTTTATTTTATTTATTTATAAATTTATAAATAAATAAATAAATAATAAAAAAGCAAAGCAAAAAGCAAGGGGAACTATATTTGTTCTTTAAAATCATTTTTATTTTATTACTATATTTATGTAATTATTATGTTGACTGTGAGACACATCAATCCAGGTGATTTACGTCAATGATATAAGTGAGAGGAGTGCTTGCTAATTTTCTCACTTTTCTAATGCAGAATTGAAAAATATATCTCAAACTAAAAATACAGTTGCAAGCATGTTTTGTTGCCACTTCATCATTATCTTGGAAATGATTACAAAATGACTTGTTTTTTATGCTGTTGGATTAAAATTTATTTCCTGGAATGTCAATTTAGAATCACATTCACATATGGGGATGGAAACACACAGCTAAGGAATCCAAACAGGCTCAACTCATGCCTGATGTGGTGTCATGCAATAACCATAAAATTATTATTCATCTATAGTAACATTTGTCATCCCAGATTAGATCAAATGTTTTTTTTTAAAAGAGGCACAATATTGTTCCATTTCTTTTCCTTCATGGTGTCATTGCAGATCTTCTGGGGTTTATATTGCTTTGTTTTGGGACCATGACAAGATCCCTCAAAAGTTTTCAAACTGAAGTGTTAATATGTACCCTCAACTTTAACTGCATCGTAACATAGTTTTTGTCTGAGAATTTCCTCATTTTTAAAGAATTTTTTTACATTTGTACATGAAAAGTAAACACAAAACTCGAAGACAATGTTACTATGAGATTCTTATGATTTGATTTTATGAAGAATAAATCTTAAATCACTTTATAACAAACTTTAACTTTTAAGGCCAGATTCACTGGTAACCTCTGGCTGATTTTATGCAGTTGTACAGAAATACAAAGCAGACAGAGCATACCATCCATTTAAGATATATTTACAGCTGCTTTGTAGCACTAGAGCAGAACAAAGGCACTGTCCCCAAATTACCTTCTGGGTATCTCTGTGTACCCTTCCCTCCCAGTTGTCACCTTTCTGATGTCTCTGTTGATGAGATTGGGTTTCTTCAAGGGATTCCAAACTCAGGGGTTAGGCATTGGTTCCAGACTCTGAGAAGTGGAATAAGTCAGCCAGGAGAAGCAGTTGTGGATGACCATGAATAGAAGCAGAGGCAGAGAGACAGGCTTTCCTTGGACACAGGGCTCTCTGGAGGAAGTTAGTAAAGGATTTCTGAGCAAGGAGAGCATCTGTGTGTTGTAAATTCCTATCACTGCTCAAGAAAAGCAAATTTTGTGTCTATTTCTGTTATATGTGTACATACCAAGATTACCCTAGCTCTGCATCAGTGATTTCTCCTCCAACAGAACTACCCTGCAAAGCCCAAAACTTTGTCTTCCCACTCTACCAAATGGACAACAGTACTTTACAGAGTTCAAAAAGTCCATATGTATGTCATTTGTTTCTATAAATCAAGTAGCTGAATGCCTAAATTCTGTAGGGTTAGATCCAAACTAATACATCTAGAAATCCCTTGAAGTGTAAAATTAAAGGGCTTGGCTGAGGCATCTTTTAAAAATCTGGCCCAGAGGATATTAGATGAAAAATGCTGTATTGCAATAGTCAGAAGAATTGAATTTTAACTGCCCCCATGCTTGTTACCATCTGAGGAGATAATGTAAGTTTTCACAAGACTTCACTGGGTGGTATTTTATGTATTTTCACAAAAGGGAAAAAAAGACAGCTCACACAGATGTCTAGGGGCTGGATTTTTAAAGGTGTTCAAATGCCTAGAGATGTAGATAAGTGCCTTCATGCTTTTGTAAATCCCACTGGGTACTAACTCCCATTGAAATAGTAGATCTCTTATTAACTACTAAGTATTGGATAATAATTGAGGTTAATGAATAAAAACAACTGCAGATATTTACGTAGAAATGTTCTATACATTTCCTGAGTAAATGGAGATTTTCTTATAGTTAAAATGTTGAAATATCGCTAACAATAAATTATATATTCTGTTTTAACAGGTAAATGTTCCATTTTAAGAGTCTGCCAAGATGGGAAAGTCTCTCAAAAGGTAAGGACCTTTTAAGAAATCCTGTACTAAAATGATCCTACATTCTGACATAACTGAATAATGTTGATTCTGAATTGACTATATGGTTGATGGTTTTGTGGACCCAAAACAAAGATTATATAGTATTCATTACCATAGACTTTAGTTTAATGTTAGTTGTGCTGTTTTTAAATATAAAGAACAAGCTATAATTTGTCTTTTCTTCTTAGTAAGAATAATGAATTAGATTCAGAAGAAGTGCTTACTGAATGGAAGTAAAATGTAGAGAGCACATGGCAGTTTCATGACATTTGTTGTACAAGATTAAATAGGAACTAAAGAAAACTACTAGGGACTATTAAATGTTCATGGTTTAGGGCAAGAAGGTTTTTTTGTGGAAGGTTGCAAGCTGCTGATTTTTCAAATTCTTTGTTGTATCTCTTCATGATTATGGTGTGATCATTTACCTTCTGGCAGTGAGTGATTAATACCTTGAATTGGCAATATACAGGCATAGCGGCAAAGAAAATGATCTTTCCAGCCTTCACAAGGTACTAGTTAAGAGGATGATTTTTCTTCTGATTGGATGTCAATGAGCCATGGAAGAAAATTAAGGGGATTGTGGCCCATGCTACACTCTTTCCCTGGCTGCTCTGTGAAACAAAATTGTTGACCAGAGAAAGAATAAAAGTAATCATTTGGCCCCACCAAATTTAGCATGTGAGAGGAGGATGGAATCTCTCCTGTCAACCAACAGTCTATCAATAACGGGAGAGGCAGAAATCCACTAAGCCTGTTCTACAAGTCTCTGATGCAGAGCAGGAAAGTGCTGTAGAAAGATCAGCCTATTCCGTCCTCACTATACAGCTTCCACAGCCATCAGGGCTTGTGCTACCTGGAAAGAAACTTGATTTCTACTGCATCCTTCAATAAATGGCTTATTGTTTCATGAAGAAATAAACAATTCTAAAAATTGATACAGGTTCCTGGCCTGGATGGATCTCCTAGTTTTGTATTATTATTTGATCACACTCTTTTGTAGTGTTTGTCTCTTTCTTAGTCAGATTCCAACTCTCCTAATCTCATATATTGACTATATATCATCCTGCTGCATGTTTGCAGTAGTTTAGATTAATCAGAATTTTAAATCTACTATAACTGAGTGATTTCAAAATTCTCAAAGTGTATTATAGCTAATGAAAATAAAAATGCACTATTGGAAATTCTAGAGAAAATCACAGTAATACAAGTGGGCTGATTTTTGTGCTATATGCCAGAGTCTTTTTTCCCCCCACAGGTCTTTTCATTATATAGAAATATTTTTTTTTCTTTCTCAGATACTACAAATAGGCTTAGGTCTTCCCAGGAATTTAAACACAATATTGGCTGAGAGGCTAAAAAAAGTCAAAGAAAGAAAGAAAATAGTTTAGAAGTGATAAATGAGACTTTAGTTCTCTTTAAAAAGAGAGAGTGAGTGCTGTACTTTAAGCAGGATCCTATCTGACATTACTGAAAATCTTGAAAAAGTCATTAAAGGACATGTGGTATCAGGTTGAGAAAATGTATGCCATCCTTCTGACAGGCACAGCTAACCACAAAAAGAAATCTATTCAATGTAGGTAGTTCAGAAAAAACCCAAAAACTAATGGCACTATAATCCTCTTAAAGACTTGTATTGTTTATTAAATAAGTCAGTCCAGTAAAATAAGTAATAAGAAGTACTTAGTCTTGCAGTATTAGTTGATGATATTATATTGTGAGATGATTGTTTCTTTTTTCTTTTAATATAATGGTAACTGTCAACTTTCACTGCAGTTGAGAAAATGTACTGTACATTATAAATTATTCCAGTCAGGACCAAATAATCAACACCAATTCTTCCTGTTGTATATATTTGAGGCATTATATCATGACAAAACTGCTTCCCATTTGTACAATGTCTATTTTTTTTCAGTTCAGATTGTGAATTAAAATTATTTCTATAAAAACAACATATATTTCTATAAAAAAAATGGTCCTCAGACATAAAAGAACAGATATGCATCCTAGAGATATATAGTATTTACAGAATGAAAATAGGTTTTCAAAATTTCCCATGAATACCTCAAAATATAAATATGTAAATTTATGCAACATGTATTTGGTGGGAATTTGACCAATTTACTGTATTTAGTGGATTTAAGATGTGATAATATAAATGTTTTGGAAATGTATGACCATTTATTTGAATAGTTGTCTAAATATCTATTTATATTTGTCTATCACTGTTGAACCTACTGTCTTGAGCCTGATATTGAAGTATAAGTAGTTACTGTACTTCCAGGTTTGTTTCATCTTGGCAGTTTAAAAAAATATTTGCTAAATGGAATGATAGATTTGCAAGGTTCTTGATCCATTAAAAAAAAAATTGACAGGTCATTGCCCTCAGAACCTCACAATGTAAGGGTTAGATTGAAACTAGTCCTATATAGATACACAAAAGAATTATGTGAATTAAAATGAAAGAAGCCTTTCCACAAGCCATGTTAGGTGCTTGTGAGAGAGCTAAACACAGTCTTGGCACTTAACTTTCTCCTAGCTAACTAAAAGTTAGTGCCGAGAGCAGTGCTAAAACCCCCCGTTAAGGAGGGGTCAGAGAGGGCACGTATGTGGTCATGGCTCTGCTCATTCCTTCCCACCAGCCCACCCAGCAGAGCTCGGTACGCTTGGGAGAACACATTACACTTGCTAAAAGGTCGTTACGGCAGTTTCCTTTTTTGCACACTTCTTCAATGCCTCAGGGGGCATTTGTAACCATGAGGTAACACTAAAGCAAATGGTCGATTCACCAAGTAAATGAGACTGTTATAACTGAACCAAAGCAGTATAGGTCTATGGAACAATCCAGAGTCTTCTCCAAGCAAACTTGACTTGCTCTGTCCACCTGCACTTCATTTGCATGGGGGAGTCTGTTTAAACATAGGGAGGGAAAGAAATGGTACTATGGGAAGAGGAGGCTCGCCATCATTATTATTTCCATGAGTAGAGCAGCATGAATAAAGATTAAATAAAATCAACAATTTTCAAAAATCTTTACTTTAAACAAAATTCAGTGGAAATGTCTAAAACCAAATATATTTCAACAACTTCTATTGCTGGTTGAAAATGAAAATGGAAAAAAAAAATACAGGGAAGGGGAGTTGTTATCAAAGTTTAAATTTCTAATGAGAAATTTTATCAAGGAATCGAAATTCAAATAATTTTGTCCAGTTCTACTCATGTGCAAGTACTTCTCAGTGCAGGTAAGAATTGCACACTGTGGCCCCTGCTAACCACTTTATTAGTGATTAAGTAAATTAGGTCAGTATCCTACATCTTCTACGAAAACTTATGACAGAGGGTGAAAGGACTCAGAGAGCTCAATCATGTTCACCTTGTTCAGGTACTTTGGAAGGGGATAAAAAGGTTGCTGAGAAAGCTGAGGGTGAAGCTTCTAAATCTGAGGGTCTGCAGTAAAGAAAGTTTTACAGTTCTAGGATGAATTCTTGCATTCTCTCCTCATGGTAACAGGACTTCTCAGGCAACAATGCTACCATTCTCTTCATTACCTCTGGCTGGTCAAACAGCCCCTGCCCCATCCTAAGAGGTACAAAGCAAAAGTTAGTCAATAAAAACTGCTTCCAAGAGTAAGTGATTAAAGGTTGCAAAATCAGGTAATCAAGAAAAACAGAACAGATGTCACAGAAATTTGTAAACTTAGCAGCATGCCTGCATACAAAAATGTAGAAAAATACCATTCTAAACACACTCATTTTGGGCTATATGACTTGTTCTCATTCTACAAGCTAGGTACAATAGCTGCGATGGGTCGAGCTATCAGGGCAGTGTGATTTGGGAATTCAGAGAGATTGGAGCTCTTGAGAGCTTCATGGTGTGATTTTCAGAAGCACCTACTTGGCTAAGCCCCTTTGAAATTCAAGGATTTTAAATAAATCTATCAAACTGGGGGTATCACTATATACTCCAGGATAGCAAACCTAGTATCTATATTTAAGAATGAGGTGGGGGGAAAAGATATAGACAACTGCAGTCCAGTTAGTCTGACTTCAGTAGGCTTTAGAACTAATTTTGAAAGAAAAACTAATGAAATAAATGGAGGTAAATGGAAAATGAGATAAACTGCTACATGGATTTACCAAAAGGTATATTGTGCCAGAATAAACTCATATCTTTCTTTGATAAGATAACTTGATATTTTTAGACAAGGGAAAAGCAATCAGTCTAATCTATCTGGACATCAGTAAAGCATTTGATATAGTACCGTATGGGCAATTATTAGGTAAAATTGAGAAGATGTGGATTAGTACAAGAATTGTAAGGTGGATAAGGAACTGGCTAAAGGGGAAATGACAAAAGGTTGTGCTGAAAGGATAAATGTCAGGATGTAGAGGGGCTTACTATTGGAGTTCCTCAAGAACTGGTCTTGGAACCAACATTATTTAATATTTTATTAATGATCTTGGCATAAAAGGTAGGACTGTGCTAATGAAATTTGCTGATGATACAAGTTGAGAGGCATTGTTAATATGGGAGGAGGATTGTAATATTCCACAGAAATAATTAGATAATATTAAGGACTGGAGTAATAGAAATTGGTTGAAATTTAATAGTAGAAAGTGCAAGGTCTGCACTGAAGGACTAATAAAAATTTCTGCTATAAACTGGTTGCTCATCAGTTTGAAGTAGAGGAGGAGAAACTAACTGATGATGTTAGTAAATCATAGGATGACTATTAGCCACCAATGTGATGTGGCATGAAAAAAGTAAATACATCCTACAATGTGTCAGGACAGGCATTCCAGTAGAGATAGGGAAGTATTACCACCATTGTAGAAGGCACTGGTAAGACCTCATTTGTGTACAGTTCTGGTACCCATGTTCAAGTAAGATGAATTGATACTGAAACAGGTGCAGAGAAGGACTAGTAGGATTATCAGAAAAATTGAGAGCCTATTTTATGAGATGAGACTAAGGAAATGTCTACACTGCAATTGGATTTTTGACTGCATCTCATGTAGACATACCCATATTAGCCCTACTCTAGTTAGCATGGCAAAAAATAGCACTGAAGATGTGTGATAAAAGGGGACTGAATTGATGACCCAGGAGGTCCTGTCTAGTCTATGTCATATGTTCCTATGTACTTCAACATTTTGGAAAAAATTACCAACAGTTCTGCCTAACTAGCTGTTATAAACAGACCAAAGAAGCAACAATCTCCCAACAAACAAAACACTTTTATTCCCTCAAATTGATTTTCATGCCAATAGTAGTCAAAAAGAAAAGAAAAGAAAAGAAAAAGGTTCTGTGATATACCTTTATTCTGATATGCTAGTAAACTGTGAGGGGTTAGTGGATGATGGAGGAAAAAAGGAAGAGTGTTAAAAACAAATCCACATCAAATGCCGACCATAAAAGCAGATAGAAGGAAACTAAAGAATAAGGGAAAAGCATTCTCTGTTTTTTCATTGTCTTTATAAATATCTTAAGCAGAAAAGGTCTATGGAAAAAAGCATTTAAAGCAAAAAATACTTAGTTCAATTGTTTAAAATCATCAAGAGCTCATTAATGTGCAAGGAGTTTAGTTTAACACAGGTTGTGAAAGGGGGACTTTTAGAAGTTATCTGTTTTGAGGGTTAAAGAAAGTGACCCTAAATCATTTCAAACTGCAAAACGCTTTCTGAGAGTTATGTCACCATCTATGATAGGAGAGCATACCAAAAGGAATCATGCAAACCAGAGTGTCTGCAGTGCTACAAGCTTCTCAGGCCTGTAGATCTCTTTCCTGAGTTTCTGCTCTAGCATATGTCGCTACCAACCAATCTAGTGGTTAACTAGTGAGGCAGTCTCAACAAGGCACTTGCAATTTATTTTGCTTTGACTTTTATATTGCAAAATCTAGCACTTGGCTCAAATTGATAGAGAGCACCCTAAATATGATATGAAAATCAGTAAGCTACACTCTTAGTGACTTCTGTACTTCATGTAAATTTGTAAATATGGATCAGTATCAACGTCTATTGTACTGTTAAACAGAGGATTCTAGGAATAGTCATGACTATTTATGCTAAGTGGCTTGTAAGTTATCAATGTGCAGTTTGTGAGCAGTGATATACTGTATATTGAATCATGCAAGCCACTGAGAGATTTATGTAAACTAGCATATCACTTTACCATTGCAAAATTGGCTCCAATAGTGTATTATTTCTGTGCTTTGACCTGTTTTAAAAGAGTAAAGTGATGGAACAGGCATCTCTTACCTTGAAGAGATTACTCCACAGTCTTATGAGATCTTATAATTAGGAACAATTTTCTAATGTTCCATCTACATTTTAATTTAATTAATTTAATCTCATTACTCCTATTTATATCATCCTACTTTCCTTTGACATTATTCTCCCTTCTCCGTATTCACACTCTTCAAATACTTCTTGCTGCAGTATTATCAGTACAAGACAATTACATTACATTTTCTCAGTCTTTACTCATTAAAAAAAGAAAAATATCAATCCAGCACTTTAATTGTTTTATAGTTGGCTCTCTGAATTCTCTCCCGTTTAGCATCATCCTGGTATTGAGGTACTGAGAACTGGGTAAAGTATTTTACGTATGTTCTAGAAAGAGACTTCACTTCTCTGGACCTTGATATGAGGCTTCTTTGTATGCAAACCAAAATTACTTTGTTTTTCTCTGCTTTGATATTGCAGAGCTCCCTTCAGGAGTCTGCCATGCACCTTAATTTGTAGAGAATACCACTGTAGCAATTAGAGGGCTGTCAGTAATGTATTTGTATATTTTTGGACATTCTGAATGAACCAAGCCTCATCTGATACTTTTCACTCAGTCCCCCTGTGCCATCTATGACTTGTTTATACAAATTGTTGCTTCTGACAAATCAGTCTTGTCAGGTGACTTTATAGAAAGCAACAGGTCAGCAGCAATCCCTTTCCACAGACGATCACATTCAGTAATACATGTGAGCATCACTGGACCAATTGAATGGGATGGCAAGATATGAGCCTACCTATCCCATTTGATGCTCATGCATGCCACATCAATAGAGAAGAAAAAACTTAAATTTCTACCATTCGTCAGGGACAATTATCTTTATAAATCGGAAACTCATTCTTTTGCTTTGCTGCTCTTGTTCTTCTCTTATTTTGACTCTGTATGTGTATTGGTTTCAAATCTACATAGGCTAAGTTTGTGGTATAAGAATTTCTAAAAAAAATCACGTCAAAATAGAGCAGAAAATATTCTAGCAAAATGCCTTCTGGTGTACAAAAACTAAAAAAATAAATAAAAATAAAAAAAAAAATCCTTAATGTGTGTATTACAAATTGTTAAATAGGTCATTTTTGTTTTAATCTTTATGTATATGTGGCTGTCCCAAGCTTTTGAAGTCTTTGCCATACATCAAAAGTACTGTCACAAAAAAGACAAAAACAGCTTTTTGCCAGAAATTGACAACAAAGATGAAATTAGACCCACCAGTTTCCTAGCACATCCACAAACACTAGCTCTTATAACCTCTTTTCTCCCACCTCAGTTAGTAATGGATATGATGGTCAACATATTCAAGCTATTTCAAAGACATATGGGGTAGTTCGTTCCAAAGTTCCTCTCCCATAGAAAGCCCTACTGGCAGCTCCCTCTCTTTTGTACCAAAGAGGGCTTTAGAACATTTGCTGTCTACAGTTGTGGCAGAGTGGGTTTTTTATTATTTTCTTTAGAACTTTATATTATTTCCCAGAGTTTAACCTCTTTGCATTGGAGTTTTCTGATGCCATCTAATAATTGCTAGGATAAAGGGTTTTAAAAATGGCAGTCTGATGTTACAAGATGTTATACCAATCATGGTCTGAGGCTGTAAGAAACCTAAGAAAACACTCAAAAAATACAGCAGGAATAAATTACAAGCTACGCTTATTTTATGGCACATAATTTAAAGGTTTAATTAAGCAGTCATTTGAGGTTATTTCATTATTCTATCCATTATAAAGGACAGGTGTATTTATATTATTGTTGCCAAATATTCTGATCCAGTCTAAGTGATTTAAAGAGACATAATAGTAGACCTATCTTTTACAGTGTTTACTTTCGGCATTCTCAGAAATGAAAATCAAAATTATTATTGTCAAACCATCACTTTACATAACTAACTGCTAGTTAATCATACAGATACTGTGAAATCTGAAACAAGCTTTTGTTGATTTGTACTATTGGCAGTATATTTTTTAAAAATCTGTTTCATCAGCCAGTTTTTTACAGAAATTAATCTATCTCTGCAGCCCCAGTTTTGAATCAAGTAGTTAAAAGCACTCTGTGATAATATGCTTCTTTACCTCTTACAGTAATGAGATATGGAAAATATACAGTCATATCTTTCTTCAGTAACCTACTATAAACTTTAATACAACAAAACAAATTAAAGCTGAATTTGTTTACTTTTATCATTTTCATTACTATTTAACCCTGAGGTTTTATTTTCAGATTGAAATGCACATCTGTGACTACACTGATTACTGTATGTGCTTGCATAATTTGGGAATTTGCATATATGCAATGTGCCATTCATGACTACTAACTGTCATGAAACTGAGCTACACTGTATATTTAAACAGAATATATATTTTAAAAGTTAACATGTGTAAGAGGATAAGATTTCTTGAAACATTTATTAGATTTGCTTATTGGCAGCAGGAGCTGGGAAGGAAGTCCTAAGTGTGTTGGCTTAATGCTTGGCTTAATCTTACATTCTCCTTGATTTCTTTTACCCCCAGGAGCATACTTGGGAATAGGTTGCTAATACAATAATGACTATCATTATATCCTTTGAGGTTAATGTTAATTAGTTTTGATCGTGATATCTCCAGGCATCCAAGTACAGAATTGTTGTTCCTCATGATCCCAGACAGACCCCTTTCTGACTTGAGACAGTACTTACTAACAATATCACACCTGGTTTGAGATTTGGCCTTTGTCCTGTAAAAAGTTCTTAGTGAGTTATCACTTTCTTATGCTAAGAAGTGCTTGCTGGTAACATAGCCCACACTATTTCTTTCCACAAACTGACAGAAATTGTTGTGGTCCAAAATATCACAAATCTCTGCAGTCTTGGAAATTCAGAATGAGAGTTTGGCCTTGTGCTCTGTAGTCTAAACTGGATGTCCATTAGTTTCCAGGTAGCATATAAGGTGTTGGCATATAAGGTGTTGGTTTTGGGACATGCTTACCTTAGAAACCACTTATATTCCACAATTATGATTAGCAGAGGCATTGAGTTGTTAATTTCTTTGTTTGCCATTGGGCCCCTTCTCTTCTCACTTTGCAACTTTTTGAGGTGACCACACTGGCTTGTTAAATGACCTTCATACTGAAGATTCAAACCTGGGACCTTCGATGCTAAATGTCTGTGCCTCTACTGCTCGGGTTTCAAGTATAACATTTATTAGCTGTAATAGACTGTTATTTTCCTATGTGGACAAACCATTAGAGGACTAAGAATCTCGCTGTCCTAGGTGGATTACATTTGTGTGGTTTTCCCAGGCCTTCTACAGTGATGATTCACACATCTACCTCTCCAATTGTGACTTCGCTCCATTCATCTAATCCCACATCCGCGTCAGTCTTGGTAACATCTCCTCCTAGACATCCCACCATCAATTTGAGATTAAAATAGCCAAAGTCAACCTCTATATTTTTCTTCCAAGTTTTCTGAGTGCCTCTCCCCACTCTCTGCATCAGTTGACATCACCAGCATTCTCCAAGTTAAGCAGACTCATCTTTGACTCCTCTCTTTCTTTGCCCCTTACATCCAGGCTGTGTCAGATCCTGACATGTTTTTCTTATTAGCAGCTCTAGGGTCTAACATTTTCTCTCTGTCCATATCACCAGCACTTTCATTTAGGCCCTTCTCATTTCATGTTTTGATTACAGCAACCTCTTTCTCTCTGTTCTTCTTGTCTCCCAAAACCCACCTGCTATGATCAGTCTCCTGACTTGTTGCTGTGACCATGTCCCCTCTTCTTTGAATGCCTCTACTGGCTCCCCATTTACATAAGATTCAAGATTCTTCTTGTCATCCTCAAGGTCCTTCATGGCTCTACCTCTCCATGTTTTCTACCTTTCCCATTCACTCTACACTATTAATAATGTCTCCTTGAAATAAATGATGCATCATACTTCCCCTTATACATGAAGCGTCCTCTTTGAGCTAAGCCATACAACCACAAACCTCTCTTATTCCCTCCTCAAGACCTATTTCTCCTGAGGAGTTTACAAGAAATCAGACAAATAGTGATAGCTAAGGATAACTGATGTTTGTTTATAAAAGGAACAAATCTTTTAAAGATTCAGAACCACCAACCTGTGCAAATAGCTAAACCGTGTAACCGGTTGGTCTTATAATCAGTACCATTGTCTTCCCTTTCCCCATCCCTTCCTGTTTCTTACTGTGTGTGTGTGTGTATCTTATTTTAAATTGAATTGTAAGCTCTTCAGGCTAAGGCCATGTATTCTTGTGTCGTTCTACAATGTTGAGTTCAGCATAACCCTGATCCTGACTGAGCACTCCTGCAGCACTACTTTTAGTAGGAGTTTAAAAGTGAGGTGGTTATGAAGTGTATTATGCTTGGGAAGTTGCTGACCATCCCTTCTTGGTTTGAAATAGCCCTAATGGATTGACTTTCAGGGACACATTAAGTTTTATCTATTGTCTGACTCTTTAGAGGGCAGAGAGGTATAGGATAGATAGGATAGATGTGGGAGCAAGGAGAATGTATTGTTTAACAGGTTCATGGGTTTTATTTTGTGAGTGGAGGTTGATAAGAGATGGTCAAATTGTCTATTTTTGGAGTATTTTGTGTGTTATAATCTGTACTGGAATCCAGGCTTTTATATAAGCCCTTCTTAAATTGCAGTAAATGAACCTTACACTCCTCCACAGCAGTATCATGCTGCTCAAAACACCCTAATTAATTCAGATTTCAGTGACACTAGAGATGGACAAAGAGATGAAGGAGATTGACATCTTCCCCTCTCTGTTTCTCCAGTTACATGATTTCAACTTTCATTGACATCTCATAAGCATCTCTGTGGAAACATTTCTGCAGAGGTGCCCCTGAAATATGGAATTGTGTACAATAAGTGAGATAGTAGGTCAATCTGGTCATGCCTGTTTAGAAAGTTAGAAAGATATTTTAAGACATTTGAGATCTTCGATAACTGAGGAGTTGTTTTTCCTGAACAAATACATGAGAGTTTGTTTACTTCATTCAAAGGAACACTGTTAGGAAGGGAACATTTGCCATTTGTTGCACTGTGATAATTGCACAATGAGGTTTCAACTATTTAGGGCACATTATGAGAAATAAACACCTAGTTAAACTCCTAAATTCATATTTTGGTGCTCAAATAACTGGACTCATTCTCAAAAGTGTTGGGCACCTAACACTTCCCATTGAAATTGGTGACAGCTGATGATCAACAGCAGCTCCCTTACTGTTGATAAATTGTTTAGTCAATTGGTTGACCACACATGGGCTCATTATGAAATATACTCAAGAGACCAAATGACCAGTGTCAGTCAGGTTAATTAATATGGTACAGGAAAAAGGTTCTGTACAATACCAGTCTCCGAGAAGCTGTCTTGTGCTTTGATGTTCAATTCACCTTATGCTGAAAGTGTGCTCCACAAAGCTACACTTCTAAAGCCATCATTTTATGTCCTACTTGTTTACATATATGTCATTTGAAACTAGATTCAACCAATTAGCTTTTTATCTTGTTTCTCTGGTTCTTTGTGTGTACCCCTTATCTTTGTTCTGAACCCACCAGGCATTCCACTCTTATCTTTGTTCTGGGTACATGCATGCCAGGTACTAAGAGGTGTGAAGATACCTTCTAGGCTGTACCAGGATAAATAGGTTGTGAGGGTAACTCCCTTTCTGTTGCTATGAGGAAAAAATTGTATGTCCCAATACTAACAGTTTTCCTATCTACATAAGCCAAACTTTACCACAGTTAATGCAAGGTGTTATGAGATATTTAGCATAAACGAACAGGATTATAACACAGTTACAGGTTAATATGGGCTATGTAGCTGCTAAATTAATACTTAATATGTGTACTTAATGCTTAATAGATATGTGTGCTTCCCAGCTTATATTAGTCAATAGTTATGGTACAAGAGGAACAATTCATTGTAGTGGTCTGGGCTTTAGTCAGAGTTCTGACATTCATTGTTTCTGAGGCATTAGGCAAATCACATTTTTCCACTTTCCTAGCTGTAAAATAGGGGTAATACTTATTGATACCTATCTCACATTGGTGTTATGAGAATTAATATGTTAATGTTTGGAACAGAAACTGTTTTACTCCTAGCAGGGTAATGTAATTGGAATGTTAAAATCAATGGTTATATCCTATTCCGGAAGGACTGAGTGAGCCAAAGAGGAGGGGGAATGACTTGATGTGTCAAAAGTGGCATTACTTGTTTCTGAGTCATTGATAACTTGGAAGAAAATCCCCTTGAATGCTTATTGATCGATGTTCTAACAGATAAAGCACAAGACTTGGTGCTAGTTGGTGTCTGCTACAGGGCATCAAATCACAGAACGGAACAGGATGACTGCTTCCTTATGCACCTATCTACAACTTGTACGGGGAAAACACTGTTATCATGGGAGACCTCAATTTCAGTGACACATGCTGAAGGTCTCATGCTGCTAGTACTAAAACATCCTTGGAATTTCTAAACATTATAGATGACAATGTTCTAACTCGAAAAGTCTTTTAGCCAACACATGGGCATTTCATATTAGACCTTGTCCTAAGAAATAAAGGGAACTGATCACAGAACTAAAAGTTAATGGTAGTTTAGCTTAGATCATGACTTGATGACATTTAAAATGTGCAAGTAGAATAAAGAGCAAACCAGTAATCTATATACTTGGTGCTTTGACAGGGCCAATTTCACAAAGTAGAAAATAATTGAGCCAAATCAGGTGGGAGGAAGAATTTAATCAGAAAAATATGAATGATGATTGGGAATAATTTAAGAACACTTTAAGATGCCCCAAAAGCCACAATCCCCCTACTGAGGAAGAAGGCTGTGCTGGTTAAAAAGTGACCTGGTTTAGAGGGGGATTGAAGATATCTGTAAAAAAATTAAAAAATAATATATAACAAATGACAGAAAGGGGAAGGTCATAGCAGTGAATATATATATCAGAAGTTAGAAATTGTAGAACATTGATAAGGGAAATCAGGGGACACAAGGAGGAATCTATGGCCAGCAAAGCTAAGGACAATAAGGGGGAATTTAAAAAATATTAGGAACAAAGAATCCTGATAATGATATTGGTCCATTAGTAGGTGGAAATGGTAGAATTATCAATAAAAATTCAGACGAGGCAGAGGTGTTCAATAAATATTTTTAGTCTGTATTTGTGGAAGTAAAGCAGACGATGCAGCCTCATCATACGATGAAGATAACACTCTTTCCATTCTAACACTATTTCTGGAGGGTGTTAACCAGAAGCTACTAAAGTTAGACATTTTTAAACCAGCAGGTCCAGATAACTTGCAGCCAGGAGTTTTAAAAGAGCTGGCTAAGGAGTTCATTGGCCCATGAATGTTGATTTTCAGTAAGTCTTGGAGCACTGGGGATGTTCCAGAAGCCTGGAAGAAAACTACATTGTGTAATTTTTTTTAAAAAAGGTACATGGAAGGACATGGGTAATTATAGGCTATCAGCCTAATATCAATTCCAGGCAAGATAATAGAGCAGCTGAGACAGGACTCAATTAATAATGTACTTTCAGAGGGTAATATAATTAATGTAAGTAAACATAGCTTTATGAAAAATAGATTCTGTCAGATTAACTTGATATCTTTATTTTTTGATGAAATTACAAGTTTTGTTGATAAAGGTAATAATGTTGACATAATATACTTAGATTTCTGTAAGGAATTTGATTTGGTGTCTCACAACATTTTGATTAAAAAACTAAAACAGTATAAAATTAACATGGCACACATTAAATGGGATAAAAACTGGCTAATTAATAGGTCTCAAAATGTAATTGCAAATAGGAATCATCATTGAGCGGGTCTGTTTCCTGCAGAGTCCCACTTGGATCAGTTCTTGTCCCTATGCTATTTAACATTTTTATCAATGACTTGGAAGAAAACATAAAATCATCACTGATAATTTTTACAGATGATCCAAAAATTGGGGAGTTGTAAATAATGAAGAGAAAAAGTCACTGATTCAGAGCAATCTTGATTGCTGGTTAAACTGGGCACAAGCAAACAATGTGTTTTAATATGGCTGATTGTAAATCTGGGAACAAAGAATGTAGGCAATACTTACAGGTTGGATAATTCTAGTCTGTGAATCAGTGGCTCTGAAAAAAGATGTGGAGATCATGATGGATAATCAGCTGAAGGTGAGCTCTCAGTGTGACCCTGTGGCCAAAAGTGTTAATACAATCCTGGGAGGCATAAAGAGGGGAATCTCGAGGAGGAGTAGGTGGACATTGGTGTGACTTCTGCTGTACTGTACACAGTTCTAATACTCACAATTCATGTTGATAAATTAGAGAAAGTTTAAGAAACAGCCACAAGAATGATTAAAGGATTTAGAGAACGTGCCTTGGAGTGATAGACTGTAAGAGCTCAATCAATTTAGTTTAACAAAGAGAAAGTTAAGGGGTGATTTGATTACAGTCTGTACGTAGCTAGATGGGAACAAATATTTAATAAAGGATTATTCAATGTAACAGAAAAAGATATAATATGATCCATATGATAAATTGAAACTAGACAGATTGGAATTCAGATTGGAAATAAGGCATACTTTTTTTAATAATTAAAGTAATTAACCATTGCAACAATTTATCCATGATTATGATGGATTTCGGTCAAGATTGGAATTTTTTCTAAAATATACACTTTAGGAAATATTTGGGAAAATTCTATGGTCTATGCTATCCAGGAAGTTAGACTAGATTATCATAATGGTTGCTTCTGCCCTTTGAATCTATGACATCTAAGACCTTCACCTTGGCTTCAGGACCAATTCATGAGTTTCCTCCCCAAAACTCAGAGCCACTCAAACCTCCCCCTATCTACAACTTCCCTTAATGAACTACAGTTGAACGATCTTTCTTTCATACCTGGTAACTAATGTAATTTTTCTGGGTCAGGTTCTCTTCACTCTGTTAATAAAGGGGTGGGGAGTTAACTCTTTCACTGTCCAGCTGGGTATAGGAATGCCCATATCCGGTCACCTCTTGTAAAGTATCTGAAAAGAAATGTGCTATATAAGTGATAAGTGTTATAAGGGTGATGATAGAGAAGAGATAATTTTGATAAAACTGGAGAAACTCTTCCTCTAAAATTATTCAGTTTGACATATTAATTCTATGTCATTTAGCAAAATGGTCTATTACACAACATTTCTTTTGCAATATTGTTTCTGCAGCACTGATTTTACTCTTAATCCCTGCATCCTTTTTGTTATAGTATATGTAATATTTTGAGCCCCAAACCCAGGTTTCAGACTAGGGAACCATGATAGGCCTCATAAATAGGCAAGGCAATTACAGCTATTATTACACCAATTTCAAGATTCCATTAAAGGTATCACTAAGAGAAATGATACCTGTTTGACTTCTGATTCTGCTGCTGTTTTTAATTTGGTGTTGGCTTTAGGCTTAGTCTCCACTTTTCCCCTTTTCTCCAGCTCCTTCATTCTCTTGTTTGCTTCCTTCATAGAAGGAAGCAGCCTTGTTTTATGGCTGAAGCCTTTCAGCTAGTACTCAGCCCAAAAGCTGTCTTTTTTTGGTGTTTCTCATGGCCACATTTTAAGTTCATGTTCAGAATGGGTCTGTCTTTCTGATCCTTCATTGTGTCATTCTGTGATGTTTCTCCTACTTCTCTTTCTGTCACAGAAACTGTAGCAATTTTAGAACATATCACGCTAAACCTAAATATTACTGTGAAGTTGTCTAAGATACTTCTTTTCTCTTCATTGTTTTATCAGATTCATACCAATAATTTCCCCTATACGGTGCCGCAGGCCCTGAACAGTTACATTGTGACATCAGAGGTAACTTAGTCAGTTGTTACTCACTCCCTCAAGTAAATCTAATCTTAAAAATTAATTCTGCGGCCTTCCTTCGTCATCTCTCTCTTTGACAGAGCCCATTTAGTGCTTCAGGTAGAGACACTGTGCCTCCTGAATTACCAAATGGATACTGTTTAGATTAACTAAAATAATTTTGACTGGGCAAAGAAATTATTTTGCCTGAGCCAGGCATAGTTTGGAGGGAGTTACAATGCAAGTTTCCAACAACACTCCAACTTAGCCAAGATAGCTCCTGATTTGAAGCAGCCCCTGCTATTCCTGTCCTGAACCCCCCACTGCCTTACAACTCTGTCAAAACATGTCAATCCTGACCTGCAATCTCATTTGTTGTCTAATTTCAATCAAGGGGATTGAAGTGTGCAAATGTGCCGGAGGGAGTGAGTGATGACTGGCTAGTTATCTCTGTCATGGTGCTCCTCCGCTTTAAGCGTTTAATGGGCACTGTGTATTTAAAGGTTTCTCTGGTGTTCTAGTTTTCCAATTGTCACCAAAACCAATAGGGTTCTTCCCAGTGATGCCTAGAATGTTCTCTAGAATTTTTGAATTGATGTGGCCTTCAAAAGTTTTTGTGTTACAGTCAGACAAACAGAAATGCAACTGAGTTAAGTTTTAGGCCTCGCTTCGCTAAGCCAAATGGCCTTTTCGATACTTTTTAGCCAAACTTTTGTAAGAACAGTGAAAAGCTTATGTATATTGGCCTATCTGAAAAATGTATTGCTATAGGTTATTAAATAACGTTACTCCACTATTTGCAATATTTACTAGTATTTTGTACAGATGCACAGAGAGATCTGAGGCAGTCTTAACTAAGGCAACATTGGTCTCTTTTTACCAATTTCTGACCTCTCCTCTCCTTCATGCACACACAAAACACCAGCCAAAATCATCTTTGTAAATGGAAGTCCACTATAGCTTTACAGAAGATACCTTAATATTCCTCTGGGGAGAGGTCTCAAGAGCCTCTTTTCACCCCCTTGAAAATATAGGGAGACACTTGTTGTACCCTGGCACAGCTGGTGACCACGCCCGATGATTCTCTACATAACATCTTCACTGTTGCTATCAAAAGTGCAGTGGTGTATCACAGCTACAAAGTTCACTGATTTAAATAAGCTATCTCCTTCCTCTGTATAATTGTATTTGTGAGTTTGAGAGTAAGACTGAAATAGATATGTCATTGATGGCAGAATTTATTATTTGATCCTCCTCTATTTCTACTTCGTCTGCTGAATATCATGAGTTTCACTTTGTCAAAATATTATCTTACATTTTATATAGCAGCATTCACCCCAGAGTATACAAAGTACTTTAACATTTAATAATGCACAAAAACACTTTACAACAACTTACAACAGGAAGTGGTGAACTTATCCACTTGAAACTGCAATTTTAGTTTAATGAAGTAGAAAGTAATTACTTGATTTGGAACTTAATCCAATTTCTGGGATTAACAATTTGCAGAAGAATTTCAAGTTAAAGTCCAGAAGTTGCTAGGACCTTTGGTTTTATTTCTCATCAATGAAATGCCCCCTATTCTTTTGTCATGCTGGGACTCTGGGTCTACATTCACCGTCTCTGCTTCCTGCAGAGGTCTCAAATGCAATTACAGACTCTGGCTGACTCTTTTTATAATCTGTGACAATAGAAAGGGTCAGGGCAAAAAGCAGAATGTTCCTAAATTGCTTGAAGGTTTCACATATTCAGTATTGGCTTAATTAAGGGATAATGTCAAGTTTTTTAGAGCCACATTTCAATTTCATATACAGAACTGTTTCTTTTAAATCTTGAAGTGGACTTGAATGTTCTACATGCCCTTGCATCCTTGAACCAGCAAAGTTTCTGTCACACTCACACCTGGTGCCCATTATTTTGGTCTCACTGACTAAGGAGTGAATGCCTCACAGCCACATCTGAAGAGTTAAATCTTTATTTGAATTTTTACTGTGCTAAATATCTTTTGTTCTACCTCAAATAATTGTAAGATACCTCTCAGGTACATGCAAAAGTTCTTCAAATAGTTATACAGGGGGGCTAAGTTTGGAGTAGACATTGCTTTGGCAATGCTTTGTATTTAAATATTAATACTTTCTGTATCATTCATTTTAGTGCTAGTGCAAACCCAGCTAGTGAAAATGGCTCAACTAGCATTCCCAGTAATGTCCCACAGTGTACTGATGCTTTGCAGAATCTCCCAGAATGTATTGATTGTGTGAGCTAGGTGAGTAACTGTGGGATACGTACTCAGGAAGTAGGACAGCGCTAGTATGGATGCAGAGCAGATTCATAAGAGTTCTGAACACAGTTTAGCACTGGAATGTTTCTGCTTAAGCAGATTCAGTTGCAAACTGTTTTCTAGTGCAGGCAAGGCCTCCTGAGAGGCATAGCCAAAAGGAAACAAAACATTTAGGGTGGGAATTTCAAAGGTGCTCAGCATTGGCAAAACTCCCATTTATTTCCATGGGAGCTGATATTGACCAACAATGAGCCCTTTTGTACATCATACACTCAAAACTGAAAACACTGGCACTGGAGTCTTTCTTTCAGACATCCTTATGAATTCTTTCCGTTTGTATCCTAAGCATAGACGTAGCAAATGGACACACGGATTTGAATGCAACCAAATCCAAACCTGGGCATCCACGGAAGAAATTAAAGACGGTGACTGTAAGACATGGCAAAATCCTGTTGTTTGCTTCATATCGTCACACTTTAAAATGACAGATGGCATTTGTAGGAAGCCACTGTGGCCTCCCACGGAACCAGAGCCTGGGGAAGGGCCCGAGAGCTCTGATTGGCCCAACTCACACCCTGCCCCAGAGTCTGCCCGGCAACAGGGGACCCGGGCCGTGATAGGGCCACCCGGCCAGGCCAATTGGCAGCCCCGGGGCGGAGCCCCAACAGGAAGGGGAAATACAAAAGCCTGGCCCCTGAGCTCAGTAGGGCCTAGACTGCCGGCAGAGGCAGACGTGCTGCCCTGCCAGCAGGGGCCTAGGCCGGAGCCTAGCCGCTGCCGACGAACCCCGGCCCCACCTGGGCCTGGGGATTGGATAGGGCCCTCGAAGAGCTGGACCAGGCAACCCGGCCAGGACGACTGGGCCGAGTTACCCCGACCCCGAGCCCGGGGCCGTGCTCTGGGACCACCAGACTGGGCCGAGACCCCAGAGCAGCCCGAGTGGCGAACACCCCCGGAGGCCGGGCCAGATTTGGAGGAACTGCCGGCCGCCGAGCCCCTCCCTGCAGTGGGGCAGGACTTGGAGGAGCTGCCCGAGGCCGACCCGCTCCCCTCCTACAACGACTTGGAGGAGCTGCCCCCTGAAGAGGAGTTTCCTGCCTTACCCCCAGTCGACGAGGAAGGACTAACAACGCTACCCCAGGTGGACTATCCTTGGGACACGGAGGCAACAGGTACTAGGGTCAGTGGGGAGGAAGTAGCCCAGGGACAGCCACGGCCTGTGGCTGAGTCCGCCGTATTGCCGGTGTGTTGCGGCGGGAGCCCCGCCAGCACAGTGGCAGCCGCTTCTGCTACTGCTAGGGCCCTGGGCTGGGACGCAGTGGAGACAGGTGGGCCTGCTTCTCCCTCCCCTTCCCCTTTGCCCTAGCCACCCCAGGAGAATTGCTCTCCTGACCCCGCCGGAAGCTGTTGCCTCCTCTGCTCACCCTGCCTAGGGGTTGGAGCAATAGACTCCTTGCTCGCTTGCCCTGCCTGAGGGCCTGAGCGATCTGCCTGCTCACCCTGCCTAGGGGTTGGAGCAATAGACTCCTTGCTCGCTCACCCTGCCTGAGGGCGAATTGCATAGACTGATCTCTCGCCAAGCGTGAGCTATTCCCCTGTAGGAAGCCACTGTGGCCTCCCACGGAACCCGAAACGCTTACACGTGGTGGAGAATGCAGGCAGCCATGCCCTGACGCATAGGGACCCTGCGAGTGTTGACCTCTCACAACCCGTGACTATGGAAGCAGAGACGTTGATTAAATGGTGGGCCGAGGCCCAACAACAACAACAGGCGGCCCAGCTGCAACAGCAGCAGCAACTCCTGCAGACGCTGGGCACGCAACAACAACAGCTCATTCGGGACCTGGGGGCCCAGCAGCAGGAATTGCAGCGGCAGTTTCTGCAGCAGCTGGGAGGCCGTGCCGGACCCGCAACCCCAGGCCTGGAGGAAGCCCCGGTCCGAAGCCGGCCCGCAGCTGGGCCCCAAATGAGCCTGACAAAGTTAGGACCGGCCGACGACCCTGAGGCCTATCTTGTGACTTTTGAGCGCGTCGCCACCGCCGCTGGCTGGGACCCGACACTGTGGGCGACTCTCCTCGCCCCCTACTTGACGGGGGCTCCCCAGGCGGCTTATCGGGCCTTGGGAGACGAGGAAGCCCGGGACTACCCCGCCGTGAAGGCTGCAATCCTAGACGCGCTCGACATCTGCCCCGAGACATTCCGCCGCCGCTTTAGGGAAAAGACATACCCTCCTGGAGCCCGCCTGCAGGCTGTAGCCCAAGAGCTCCGGGACACCGGTTGGCGCTGGCTCCAGCCAGATCAGAACACGGCGGCAGCAGTGGCAGAGAAGGTCATATTGGAGCAGTTTGTACAGATACTGCCAGCTCAAGGGAGAACCTGGGTGCTGCGGCACCATCCGGCTACCTTGACTGAAGCTGTCCGCCTGATGGAGGACTTTCTGGCGGCGGAGAGACCCATCGGGCTTACGCCGGCCTCCGGCGGACGAGGTGGACCAACTGGATCCTCCCCGCGCACACAGAACCACGCGCCCCGACCCCCAGGAAGCTCGGCTCTGGGGTACGAATTGGGCCCCGACCAAGGATGCGCGGCCCCGGGACCACGCCGGACAGAGTGGGCCCCGACCGGGATCCGGGCCCCCGGGGCCCTGCTTTGCTTGTGGCCAGCTGGGACACCTCCGGAGGCAGTGCCCAGCCCTTTCATGTACCTACGGCACCGTCTACGCTGGCGAGGGGCGGGCCCGGAGCCGATCCGGCCCCGCTGTAACCATCCCCGTGGGAATCGCGGGACAGCAGTATGAGGCCCTAGTGGACTCTGGGTGTGGCCAGACCCTGGTGTTGCGGGGTCTTGTCCCGGAGGATGGAAGGACCCTCAGACAGGTGGGCCTCCGTTGTATTCATGGGGACCTTAAGTTTTATCCGACCTTGACGGTCCCCCTGACTATTAGGTCCGAAACCCGAGTGCTGACCGTGGGCCTGGCCCCCCGGCTCCCGTACCCAGTGATCCTCGGCCGGGACTGGCCCCACCTCGCTGGAATGCTTCAACGAACCGAAGATCAACCTGACACCAACCAAGGGAATCCGGGGGATGAAGCACGAGGGGACCCGCCAGAGGACGAGGACCCACTGGAGGGTGAGGGACCCCGGGAAACCCCACCTGACCCGCCCATGGGAGTGGAGGATCCGGGGGCCGGGACTAGGCCAACTGAGGGCGACGCCCCCGCAAACCCCGATGAGGCCCTGGCCGATTTCTGCCGCGATCAGAGGGAGGACCCTACGCTCAGCCGGGCATATGAACAGCTAGCTGCCGTAGATGGGGTGGTGGTTGACCCCCAGCGGGCTACGCAGTGGCCGCATTTCGAGCTGAAAAGAGACCGGCTCTACCGCCTGGAACGAGATCCCCAGACACAGGAGCCCCACGCCCAACTCGTGGTTCCCCAGCCGCACCGGAGGGCCGTCATGAACTTGGCACATGATATCCCGGCTGCCGGACACCTCAGTGCAGACAAGACACTAGCTCGGGTGCTCTCCCGATTCTATTGGCCGGGGGTGTACCGAGAGATCCGGGAGTATTGCGCCTCCTGCCCGGAATGCCAACGAGTAGCCCCAGCTGGTGTTCCGCGCGCTCCCCTCGTGCCCCTCCCAGTGGTCGGGAACCCTTTCGACCGAGTGGCCATCGACTTGGTGGGACCGCTGGAAAGAAGTGTGGCTGGGTTTCGGTACATCCTTGTCATGGTGGACTACGCCACCCGCTTCCCCGAGGCCATTCCCCTGAAGAACGCCACCGCTCGCACCGTGGCAAGCGAGTTAGTGAAGGTGTTCGCGCAGGTCGGTCTACCCCGAGAACTGTTAACGGACCAAGGCACGAACTTCACCTCCCGGCTAATGCGGGAGGTGTGTGCCATCCTCGGAATTAAGCAGCTCCGGACTTCAGTGTACCACCCGCAAACCGATGGCCTCGTCGAACGCTTTAACAGGACACTTAAGCACATGCTCCAGAAATTCCCGCCGGAGGAGCTGCGGCGATGGGACCAGTTAGTCCCCCCCTTGCTCCTGGCCATTCGAGAGGTTCCCCAGGCCTCTACCCTCTTCTCACCATTTGAATTACTATACGGACGGCAGCCCCGGGGGATCCTCGACCTAATGAGGGAACATTGGGAGCAGACGTCATCCCCCTCCAAGGGGGTGCTACAGTACGTGCTTGAACTCCAAGACCGCCTGCGGTGGGCAGAAGCCTTGGCTCAGGACCATTTACAGACCGCCCAAAATACCCAGGCCCGAACTTACAACCAAGGATCCAGAGCCCGTTCCTTCAAGCCCGGCGATCGGGTGTTGGTGCTACTGCCCTCGAGCGAGTCGAAGCTCCTGGGGAAATGGCAAGGACCATATGAGGTCCTACGTCCAGTGGGACCGGTAAACTATGAGATCCGCCAGACCGACCGGCGAAGGAAGAAACAAGTCTATCATGTCAACCTACTCAAAACCTGGAAAGAACGAGAGGGGTTATTAATCAACCCCTATCCCCCAGACCCCGAGTTGGGCCCAGAGGTCCCCGACCCAGAGGAAGGGGGGACACCCCAACTCGGCGAGGACTTGACGGACGCTCAGCAGCGGCAAGCCTGGCATCTGGTGGACACGTTCGCCACCACATTTACTACGGCCCCTGGGCAAACCACCCTGGTCTGCCATGTGATCAACACCCCACCGGGGGAAGTAGTGCGAACCGGCGCCCGCTCCCCACCCCGCCAACTACAAGCAGCGGTAGAGGAGGAGGTCCAAGCTATGCTCCGGCTAGGCGTGATCGAACCATCAAAGAGCGACTGGCGAAGCCCGATCGTGCTGGTACCCAAACCCGACGGATCACGCCGCTTCTGTATAGACTTCCGGAGGGTCAACGGCATATCAAAATTTGATGCCTACCCCATGCCCCGGATTGAGGAGCTGCTAGATCGACTTGGGGAAGCTTGGTATTTTTCCACCCTGGACCTTACGAAGGGGTACTGGCAGGGGTACTGCTCGATCCCGGGAGAAGACGGCCTTTGCCACCCCCAGTGGTCTATACCACTTCGTCCGTATGCCGTTCGGCCTGCACGGAGCCCCCGCGACCTTCCAGCGCCTAATGGATCAGCTCCTGGCGCCCCACCTGCACTATGCCGCCGCCTACCTGGATGACGTGGTTATTTACAGTCAGGACTGGGAGACCCACCTCAACCAGGTCGCGGCAGTGCTGCGAACACTCCGAGATGCCGGACTCACTGCCAACCCTCGGAAGTGTCGTATCGGATGGAGGGAGATAACATATCTGGGATACACGATAGGCCACGGAACCCTACGTCCCCTAATCGGCAAGGTGCAGGCGCTGCAAGAGTACCTGAGGCCGGCCACCAAAAAGCAAATACGGCAGTTTCTGGGCCTGGTGGGCTATTATCGCAGGTTCGTGCCGAACTTCGCCACGCTGGCTGCCCCCCTGACCGACACCTTAAGGAAGGAACAGCCCCTCCACGTTCAGTGGACTCCAGAGCGGGACCAGGCCTTCCGCTCCTTGCAGCAGGCCCTTTGCCGAGAGCCCGTCCTGTACAGCCCCGACTTTAGCCGGCCCTTTGTCGTGCAGACGGATGCCTCGGCCGTGGGATTAGGGGCCGTCCTAACGCAAGTCCACGAGGAGGAAGAACATCCAATACTCTACTGAAGCTATTCCCTCGCGAAGAACGATACGCGAAAATCGAGAAGGAAGCGCTGGCGGTAAAGTGGGCCCTGGAGGCATTAAGGTACTATCTCCTCGGGGGTACCTTTACGGTCGTAACTGATCATGCCCCACTTCGCTGGCTGCAGACAATGACGGTTACCAATGCCTGGATCATGCGGTGGTACCTGGCCCTGCAGCCATTAGCTTTTAATGTCCAGCACCGCGCCGGGCGCAGCCACGCTAATGCAGACGCCCTATCCCGAATTGACACCGGGAGGCCCGCCGGCCCCGGAGACCGGGAGCCGGACATAAGGGGGGGGGTGTGTAGGAAGCCACTGTGGCCTCCCACGGAGCCAGAGCCTGGGGAAGAGCCCGAGAGCTCTGATTGGCCCAACTCACACCCTGCCCCAGAGTCTGCCCGGCAACAGGGGACCCGGGCCGTGATAGGGCCACCCGGCCAGGCCAATTGGCAGCCCCGGGGCGGAGCCCCAACAGGAAGGGGAAATACAAAAGCCTGGCCCCTGAGCTCAGTAGGGCCTAGACTGCTGGCAGAGGCAGACGTGCTGCCCTGCCAGCAGGGGCCTAGGCCGGAGCTTAGCCGCCGCCGACGAACCCCGGCCCCACCTGGGCCCGGGGATTGGTTAGGGCCCTCGAAGAGCTGGACCAGGCAACCCGGCCAGGACGACTGGGCCGAGTTACCCCGACTCCGAGCCCGGGGCCGTGCTCTGGGACCACCAGACTGGGCCGAGACCCCAGAGCAGCCCGAGTGGCGAACACCCCCGGAGGCCGGGCCAGATTTGGAGGAACTGCCGGCTGTCGAGCCCCTCCCTGCAGCGGGGCAGGACTTGGAGGAGCTGCCCGAGGCCGACCCGCTCCCCTCCTACAACGACTTGGAGGAGCTGCCCCCTGAAGAGGAGTTTCCTGCCTTACCCCCAGTCGACGAGGAAGGACTAACAACGCTACCCCAGGTGGACTATCCTTGGGACACGGAGGCAACAGGTACTAGGGTCAGTGGGGAGGAAGTAGCCCAGGGACAGCCACGGCCTGTGGCTGAGTCCGCCGTATTGCCGGTGTGTTGTGGCGGGAGCCCCGCCGGCACAGTGGCAGCCGCTTCTGCCACTGCTAGGGCCCTGGGCTGGGACGCAGTGGAGACAGGTGGGCCTGCTTCCCCCTCCCCTTCCCCTTTGCCCTAGCCACCCCAGGAGAATTGCTCTCCTGACCCCGCCGGAAGCTGTTGCCTCCTCTGCTCACCCTGCCTAGGGGTTGGAGCAATAGACTCCTTGCTCGCTTGCCCTGCCTGAGGGCCTGAGCGATCTGCCTGCTCACCCTGCCTAGAGGTTGGAGCAATAGACTCCGTGCTCGCCCGCCCTGCCTGAGGGCCTGAGCGATCCGCCTCTGCTCACCCTGCCTAGGGGTTGGAGCAATAGACTCCTTGCTCGCTCGCCCTGCCTGAGGGCCTGAGCGATCTGCTTGCTCACCCTGCCTAGGGGTTGGAGCAATAGACTCCTTGCTCGCTCGCCCTGCCTGAGGGCCTGAGCGATCTGCTTGCTCCCCCTGCCCAGGGGTTGGAGCAATAGACTCCTTGCTCGCTCGCCCTGCCTGAAGGCCTGAGCGATCTGCCTGCTCACCCTGCGTAGAGGTTGGAGCAATAGACTCCGTGCTCGCCCGCCCTGCCTGAGGGCCTGAGCGATCCGCCTCTGCTCACCCTGCCTAGGGGTTGGAGCAATAGACTCCTTGCTCGCTCGCCCGACCTGAGGGCGAATTGCATAGACTGATCTCTCGCCAAGCGTGAGCTATTCCCCTGTAGGAAGCCACTGTGGCCTCCCACGGAACCCGAAACACTTACAGCATTGTAAAGTTGTTTTGTTTTAATGGTGAAAGTCTGCCAGACTTAAAATATCTCTTTAAATCTGTCAATAATTCTCTTCAAAGCAACAAACAAACAAATCCATACGTTTTTCAGACACTAATAAAACATAGCATGCTTGGTGATCCTCTTGCCTGCTTTGCAGCAGCAGGTCATTAACAAAGATTATTCCCAGGGTTGTGCTGATATGTTTGACCTCAGTGCACAAAGATATTTGGCAAGATAGGTGCTATAGCTAGCTTGAAATTATTCTTAATCAAAAACATCCATTTTAATGTCAGCTCATTCAAGAAATAGGGAATTGGGGAGAGTCTAATATTTGCCAAGTGGAAAAAGACAACATTGGTATTGGGAAAATGATTATTTTCAGGCTTCTAGGAAGATACTACAATCAATGGAGATTTAAAGATAAATAACTGAGATCTGGGAAGACATGTGTATAGAAATATATGAATGCACCATAACTCCAGACTCATGCAAATTTCACTGGAAAATAAATTATGATATTATTTCATACACAAACTATACTAAATAAATATTAGACCTCCCTATTGGTAGAAAAGGTAGCTAGAGAAAAGGTAGCTAGAAATGCACTTGTCTATATATATAGCTATATTTCCAAATAAAGAGTTTTACAATTTCAGAAGCTCTCAGACATCATAGTGTCACCACATTGATTAGTACATTAAAAGTAACTAGAGAGATACAATCCAGAACTTCCAGTTTCCTCTCCAAGTTACACTAAACCAAAGTAGTTTTAGGAATGTAAGAACAGCCATGATGGGTCACACCAATGATCCATATAGCCAAGTATGCTGTCTTCCAGCAGTGACCAGTGCAAGATGTATCAGAGGGAATGAACAGAACAGAGCAATTTTGAATTCTCAATCCCCTGTCATACCGGCCCAGTTTCTGGTAGTTGGAAGTTTAGGAATACAAAAAGCAAGGGGTTATTTTCCTGACCATCTTGGCTAATAGCCATTGATGGACCTAACCTCCATGAATTTATATAATTCTTTTTTAAATCCAGTTATACTTTGGGCCTTCACAACAGCCCCCGGCAATGAGTTCCACAGATTGACTATGTGTTGTGTGAAAAAGTCCTTTGTTTGTTTGTTTTAAACCTGCTACCTGTTAATTTCTTTGAGTGACCTCTAGGGTTCTGTCTCCACTGACGACGGCAAAGTCGCCGCCATCAGATCGACTTCTCTGGATCGACTGAGCGGTCAGTGAAGACTGGCTCAGTCGATCCAGAAATCGACATATTAAGACCACCTTCTCAAGTGGCATAGCGCTGCGTTGATGGGAACGCGGTTCCCGACAGCACAGTGCAGTGAAGTCAGTGTGCAGAACAGAAGCAGAGAAGTCAACAGGAGTTACGCAAGTTTTTTGCGTAGCTTGTGTAGCTCCGGTCGACTGCTGCCGAATCTCCAAGGTAAGTGTACACAAGCTCTAGTTCTTGTGAAGGAGTAAATAACATTTCGGTATTCACTTTCTCCACACCATACATGATTTTAAAGACCTCTAT
Organism: Emydura macquarii macquarii; assembly: GCF_026122565.2. NCBI lineage: Eukaryota > Metazoa > Chordata > Testudines > Chelidae > Emydura > Emydura macquarii. The sequence continues at coordinate 4,453,475 of NW_027131500.1, read as the reverse complement.
TATGTCACCTCTCAATTATCTCTTTTTCTAAACTGAACAGTCCCAGTCATTTTAATCTCTCTTACTATGGAACAGCTTCCATACCCTGACTTATTTTTATAGCACTTTTCTGCAACTTTTCCGATTCTATTTTTTTTTTAGATGGGGCAACTAGAGCTGCACACAGTATTAAAGGTGTGGGCATACCTTGGATTTATATAGTGGCATTATAGTATTTTCAATCTTATTAACTATTCCTTTTCTAATCATTCCTAACATTCTGATAGCTCTTTTGACTGCCACTGCACATTGAGTAGATGTCTTCAGAGAACTATACTTGATGACTCCAAGATCTCTTTCTTGAGTGGTAACAGATAATTTAGACCGTATCATTTTGTATGGGATTATTTTTCCCAATATGCATTACTTTGCATTTATAAAAATGGAATTACATCAGCCATTTTGTGGCCCAGGCAGTTTAGACAGTTCCCTTTGTAATTCTTCACAGTCAGTTTTGGACTTAACTGTCTTAAGTAATTTTGTATCATCTGCAAATTTTTCTACCTCACTGTTTACCCCTTTTCCAGATCATTTATAAATATGTTGAGCAGCATTAGTCCCAATACAGATGCTTGGGGGACCCCACTCTATCTCTCTCCATTCTTAAAACTGACCATTTATTCCTACCCTTTTTGTTTGCTATTTTTTTTTTTTTTTTTTTTTTGCTATTTTCTTATCCCATAACTGCTTACCATGCTTAAGAGCCTTTGGTGTTGCAACTTGTCAAAAGCTTTCTTAAATTCCAAGTATACTATATTGGCTAAATCTCCTCTGTCCACATGCTTGGACAAAGAGTTTTAGTAGATAGGTGAGCCATGCTGACTTTCCCAACAAATCATGTTCATCTATGTGTCTGATAATTCTGCTTTTTACTGTAGTTATTTTCAACCAGTTTTCCTACTGAAAAGACTGAAGTTAGTCTTACTAACCCATAATTTTTAAGTTTTCCTCTGGAGACTTTTTTAAAAATCAGTGTTACATTAGCTACACTCTGACTGATTTGTGATTTTGTGAGAATTAATGTATTAGTAATTGTACAGGAATTTAAAGATATAGGGCAGATAAAGCAAAATGTATTATTAAAATGCTAAATATTTGTATTCATTATTTCAAAATCTGGAGCACTACTAATAATGTTAGTTAAGTTTGCATAACACTCACATTTTAAAGTTCCTGTTTCAGATGCTAATAACTTTCCAGAACTTTCACCTTTTGGGCTGAAATGTTCATCTCTGCCTAAAAAGCTTTTTGAACATTTGAATAAAACTGATTCAGCCATTTAGAAGTATGAGAAAAGGAGAAACATGTTTTTCCCCTGATTATTCTTACGATTTTTATTTTAACAATTCCAGCACCAAAGTGGCTTGGATCTGAAAGCTGAAATTTGGCAGTGAAGTGGAGTAATTATCAGTGAAAACTGCCTTTGACTTTACTGCTGAAAATAAATTGTGATTTGGCTGAATTATGAGCCTTTGTGCATGGGCAGTTCAAAATGGTCTGTTTTTTTAGCACTTTTTAACATTATTCGAAAGCAGGTAGGCAGCCTTGGACATGTGTGTTTTGAATGATGCAGTTAGGAGCCCTGCCTTGTTCACTCGGTATTATCTGCAAGAATCCTATCTGTGTGAGGTGTACTGTGTGGTACTGGATACTCTGTAGAAACTGAAGCTTATTCAGGGTACAGTCCAAAACCCATTGAAGTCAAGTGAAAAAATATCATTTAGTTCAGTAAGAGCTGAATCAGGCACCTAGGAAAAAGGAGGAAGCTCAGAGATCTCAGTTTCTTCTGGATTTGTCTATACAAGAAGTTACTATGTCAGAAAGCCAGGGTGTAAAGTCTTCAGCTCACCAGCTTGCCGCACAGTAACTTGCCAAATAGACCCTGCTACAAAGCAGTGAAAGTCATTGTAGCTATATCCACACAGGACATTACTTCATGGCAAGCTGCTTCACTGTCGATTTACATGCTGGTTTTCCACTCTGTGACTTGCAATGTAAACAAGCCCGCAAGAGCTAAGAATCTTCACAGAATAACAGTTGCTAATGTAACCCTTCTGCCCGTCCGAGTCGGCAACAGCAAGGGCCGGGTTCTATGTCTAGGGGTCCCTGTCAATGATACAACACCAAACTTGCTCGAGCTCCCACCCAGTCACCTGGGAAATTACACACTATCCCCTGGGCGCCCCCAAAGGGCAATACTTCCCCTCTCGCAAGCATAGAGTCTGAGTGTAGAAAGAAACCTTTTAATAGCAAAAAGAGAGGTAACATAGCACTGGTTTGGGAAACAGTGCAAACAGAGTTCATGAACTTAATGAACCAAACCCATCCCAGAGTACGAGGCGTGTCCGTCGCCTCTCCCTTCCTTCTTTCCCCTGTACTGACCGTCGTAGTTGCACCTCTCGGGTGTGGCTCCGCCCTTTATGCCACATCTGTCCGACACAGGCTTGTCCAGGCCCACTCTGCTGCTGTCTCCTACCGCCTGCTGGCCTCGCTGAGTCCCCGACCACTGGCACCAACCACACCGGTCTCCCACCGACCGCTGACCGCTGGCACCAACCACAACTGGCTCCCGCTGACTGCGCCGAGCTGGCATCGACTGTGCCGGCCCTCTGCCGACCGCACCAGGCTGGCACCAACTGTACCGGCCTCTCTGCCGACCACACTGGCACCGACTGTGCCAGCCTCTCTGCCAACCACAGCAGGCTGGCACCGACTGTGCCAGCCTCCCACCAGAGTTGCTGGTGCTCATTCAGCTCTCTTAGTTGTCAGGAAAGGTTTCCCAGATCTCCTACTGGTTCAGCTCTTAGTGATTTCAGCTCTTAGTGATTTCAGCTCATGGGTAAACCTTCTGCTGACAGACAGTCAATGTCCCTGCTCTCAAGAAACAGAAGACTCCAAGAGGAGTCATTAATTCTATCTTTTAACAATGAGAGGAGAGAGTGACTCCATGCCGGGGGGGGGGGGGGGCAGTAAGAAACACCTCCACCTTTACAAGGCTGAAACATCTGTCCGCCACCCTTGTGGAGCTCTGTTTAGTTTAGGGTGCAGATTCTATCATAACAGACTAAGCACAGTTTTGCTGACATCTGTTCATACAATTGAAGGACAACATTTCATTACCCCAGCAGTTGACACAAAAGCGGTTTGTAGCCCAAAACCAGCCCTGCTAACCATTTCCCATTATGCTCAGCACCTAGGTAAGTTATGCTAAATACTTACTTCTACTCATGCAGATACAAAGCCCATGCAAATAAAGTGCCCTCCTTTCAGCTGCTAAGCAGGGAGAGTGCCACTCAGACACTCAGACCTTGCTTACCCTAAGTTTACCCAATGCTGCAGAGCTAAGAAATTTCATGTAAGTAGGGAGTCTTGTGTAATTGCTTTTCTTTAGAGTTTTTGAATGCTGCAGGAAAAGAGTTTCCAGGGGAATCCCTGAGGCAGCAGCTTGGGGGAGGCAAAGGAAGGAGAAACCACTAGATTGGGAGGAGGATATAGGGGGAGCCACTGGAAGATTTGGCAGCTAGCCTGGTTTTCTCCCTGTTCTCGCCTGTTTTACAGGCCTGGATTCCTGTAGAAGCAGCTGAAAGCAAAGAGAAAGCAGCATCTTGTGATCAGCCAGCTCTCTGCCATCCAGCAAGTGACCTGTCAACCAGCAGTGGTCCACATTCCCAGTGTCATAACTGCTGGCATACCATATTATTACATAGTGAGAACAATATCTACATTTTTTTAAAGCATATGGAAAATAAATTTTATAGTAACAGAGCAAATTTTCTATACTAACAAGCCAGTGTTCCACACTCAGTCTCCTCCATAAATGATAACATCTGACATTGTTACTATTAACATTTTTAAAGGTTTTTCTGGATAATTTTTGAAAAATCATGAGCCAGACCCTTCATTTTTGTAACATTCAATACAAGATAGGCAGATTGCAGAAAAAATGCCCCCACTCTTGTCAGATAACAGGCTAGTAACATGGAGGAGAGAGGTCCAAACAAGAGACCAAGGCGGTGTTACTCCTCTGGATGCCTGCCAGAGATTGCAGAAAGAGATGTTTGTCCTGTGTGCATCCCAGCTGCTTCATAGACTGGGTCAGAAAGGTTTTGATTTGGCTGCCTCACCACAGCCCAGAAGCCCTTTCCCCATGAGAAAGGTTGCTGACAGCCAGGCTGTGAATATCTCAAAGAATGGAGGAAAAATGAAGGGATCCCTTCAGCCACCAAAGGTGGTTACATCAAAGGGCAGCAGCCTAGCACTGGGTAAACATAAGTGGGACCTGCTGAATCTGCCACAGACAGAGCAAAAAGCGGTCAGTAAAACCATTTTGGGCATGCACCCTCCCACAGCACAGGTATCTCAGAGACCCTCATAGACTCTAAGGTCAGAAGGGACCAATATGATCATCTAATTTGACCTCCTGCACAGCGCAGGCCACAGAACCTCACCCACCCACTCCTGTAATAGATTCCTAACCTATGACTGAGTTATTAAAGTCCTCAAACCATGATTTAAAGACTTTAAGGTACAAAGAATCCACCAGCAAATGAGCCATGCCCCATGCTACAGAGGAAGGCATCAACCCCTCTCCCTTCCCTTGTCAGGCAATTCACTCTGCTTCTCTTAGCTGCAAGGGAAGTCAAGAATTCTTCACAGAGGACAAAAGAAGGGAATCTCTCCTTCAGGAAGAATTCCCTCTGTTTATGGCCAGGGAGCTCTTGGATTTGACACAGAAAGCATCTTTACCTCCGAGGCTACCATCTTGTGACCCATAGACATTCTATCCACTCTCAAAAGGGCAAACATAAAGAGACACTTGTTAGCAGAAGAGGTTCGCAGGTTCCCAATCCCCATATCTCCTCAAGAGTAAAATTTTAAAAAGAGAAAAAGGGTTCAAGAAATTACCTCAGAAATCTAGGTATGTCTAGTCTGCACACTCCTTATGGCGGCATGTAGAATATATACATTGCATGCCTCTGTAGCCCGGGTATAAATAGCAGTGTAGAGAGTGAAGCACTGCATAGGTGAGTAGAATAAAGACACACCTGAAGCTAGTGGGTATGTTCCTGTGCATATACCCACATGTATCTCTAAAGCACAAGCAGTGCTTCCTCCATCTGCTATTTTTAACAGTATAGTGTCCCACTGCCTTCCTGTTGCTGGAGCCCCTTCCTGCTGCAGGAAAAGACTCCAGCAGTGGCTGCCCAGGAGGGTGGCAGCGGGAAAGACTCCAGCAGCAGAGGAACTGTAGCTATACACCACAGTGTGAACATAATTTGTTTTTCACTGCGGTGTCCTACACGCCGCGGCCACTGGTGGCAGGGTAGATGTAGCCTCAGGAGAAAACTGGGCTGTTCTTCTGGGGGATAGCAGTTCCTTCGACTCATCATTGGAAGGCATCAGAGACAAAGGCTCTGCTCACAAGATTTTCAGACATGGAAAGAAAAAGCATGAAAAAAGTAATAGAATTGTTTGTGTCTTGTTCTTCTTCATCTTCATTGTCATTTTATTTATTTTTTATCCTCATCTTCATGAGCATCATAAAAGAAAAAAAAAAAGCTAGAAATCTGCTCTATCCAAATCCAAGAGCTGAAAAAAGAAGCCAAGAGAAAAATCAAGATCTTCTCCAAAAAAGGAAGGTGAACTCTCAATCTCGGACTCAGAACTGCAGAATGAAGTGAAGAAAGGATCTTTTTTCAACTGAATCTTTTAAGATGTGTTTAGATCACAGAAGTCAATTAGATATTTGGGCATTCCATTGGATGAACACATTAGAAAAGATTCTAAGGATAAAGAAGAGAGGATTGGTACAGAAATTACAAAAAAGAATTTTCAACTGGATCAAAATCTGAACCACACATTCCCATTTATGTTAATTAAGGCCGAATGGGAAACACTAGCAAAGTCTATGGGATTGTCCAGGCATGCCAAAAAATTCTGCAACATGAAGCATATCAAAGCAGATAATGTGTCTTTTCCCAGAATAGAAAGGCCAGTTTCAGCACTAGTTAAAGACACTAGTATCCCAGTAGAATGGGACTTTTTGCTGAAAGAATGTGTGATTTCCTTTGAAACAGTGTTCACCACAACTGAGTGTGATGGGTCTTTGGTCAGCTGAAAGGAAGAAAAGGAGACAGGGCTCTTTTAAGGGTCCCTACTGCATTTCAGTTGCAAGGGAGGGGAAAGAGGCACTTTCCTGAGAGGAGCCAAGAGGGGAACAGAAAGTGGCTGGACAAAGTGGGGCACTGACTCACAATGTGAACCAAGAGGAATGAACTGTCTCAATCATCAATCAGCAGCATGCACCCTCAGAGCTGTGGGGTTCAGAGTAGGACAAGGTATTTTTATGATCAGCTATAGGCATTGTACAAGTTACATTTTTTTATTTGGGTTGGGGAGGAATTTTTCCCTCTTCACGAGGCAGGGTGGGCTTCTTCATCTTCCTCTCAGCAAGTCAGAGATCTGGTAAGGTAGGCAAGGAGGTTAGGTCAAGATGTTGCAACTTAGTAGGTAGCAGACATGGCAGATATCTAGTGCAAGTATTCATTAGATAGCAGACATGGTTCCCTGATAAGCAGGAGTTGGAAGTAGATTTGGGGGAGGCATCCCCCAAGGAAGATGGGAAAAGAGGGTGTGGGCTCCTAATATCTGGGATGGTGGACAGACAATCCCCCATTTTTTCCAGTTCCCCTTAACTCTTGTACAAGGGAAAGGCGGCAGGGTTCCAGCAACAACTCATCCAGCATATCAATTGGGAAGTCTCTGAAGCTTGGGATGAGCTTCCTCAGCTAGGAAAAGTATGTAGCCCACTGCCTGCTTAGTGTGGCACTCTGTCCCCCTCTAATGGCACCTAACCCAGCTAGAGATTGATCAGTCTATTACAGGCTTGGCTAAGGGTCATGAAGCTTTTAGCTCATACAGTAGAGTCTCATACACTAAGCTTCAGAGCTCCCAGATTCGATCCCACCAACCACTGGAGTCTGGTGGGGTTACAGGTGCTCATCGGCTGTGAATATAAGATTACTTTTATTTAGGTGGCAGTGAATAGGCAGAGTAACTTGTCTGTCCCCATTATATGGGATTTGGAAAATGAATTATCTGAAGCACTTGTAAATAATAGAAAACTGGGGATTTGATGGAGGCATTGTTTTTTACATGGGTCACAAGTAACTTTTATACACAAACAGACATATATCCTATCTCTGCTATGTTATATGATTTATAATTTGGTTCATAGTTTATTAGAATATTACTTTGTTTTACTCGTCTAATGAGATTTTTTTTTTCCAAAGAGAATAATATGGATGCAAAGAGCTTGACTTTAAAAGTGTCACTAGTATTAGTATGACAGGTAATGAGGCAATTTGGCAGAACATCAGAAACTAATTGAGCTCAGCTCACATCAATGCAGCTTGTTCAGCTAAGGCTGTGTCCTAAAAAGCATAGTAGAATTAAATGAGACAATATGACATGTACAATTTTAATTGGAGGCTCTAATTTAAAATATTTAAAAGCGTGTTTAAAATTTGTGAAGCTATACAGACACGTCTCTACCCAATTAATTAAGGATATTCAGTGGGTCATATAATATCTGAATGTCAAAATATAAATTATTAAAGTCTCTGCACATATAAGTAAGTACTCTAGCAACTTTTATGGAGAGAGGATTTAACTTTAGTAGGAGAAAGTAGAAGAGAAGTCATAACTTTGCAGAATGGTATGTAACTTTGGAATATATTTTAGTTAGCTATCTAGAAATTACTAATATTAAACTAACATGTAATTTAGAAAGCAGAATCTGGGTTTGATTTTGTTACCAATCAGCAGAGTCCAATATCACTTCAAAACATATTTTGAAGATAAATTAATGAAGCAATGGATTAATAACATTGTTCTTTTATGTATTTTTTAACATTTATATTTGTCAGTATTAGGTGGTATTACTGAATTTATATGAAAGGCAAGATGTCCTAAATAATATACTATACTGCTGTTACGAGTCTACTGAAATTATTGAAAGTTTCAGTCTAGTAGCCACTTTGAGTTTCTCTGCTGTATTGATTTTGAAATTCAAAGTGTTTTAGGGCACCTTCTGAGCCTCTCTTTCACCCCCTGCCCATAAAGCTCTATTCCCCTCCCATCAGCAAGCCAGACAATGCCCTCTCCTTCACAACTTAAGGTGTGGTATGGTCTTTTTTCACATAGGAGAACTGAGACACAGAAAGATGAAGTTACTTTTCCCAAGATCACAGAACATGTCAATGGCAGAGCTGGCAATGGAACCAAGATCTCCTGACTCACAGCTTCTTAAGCCAAAAAGGATCTTTGTGATCTAGTCTGACCTCTTGGATACAACAGGCCAGATAATGTTCCCACAATAATTCATATACCTAGACCATATATTTTAGAAAGAAAATCCAATCTTGATTTTAAAATTGCCAGTGATGCAGAATTCATTATTCACCTTAGTACAGTGTTCCACTGGTTAATTACTCTCACCATTAAAAATTTACACCTTATTTCCAGTCTGAATTTGTCTAGCTTCAGCTTCCAGCCATTGGATCATGTTATATCTTTCTCTACTAGACTGACGAGCCCATTATTAAATATTTGTTTTGTTTGTAGGTACTTACACACACTGAAACCATGTCATCCTTAATGTTCTCTTTGTTAAGCAAAATAGATTGAGCTCTAGTCTATTACTAGAAGTCATGTTTTCTACTCCTATAATTTTGTGGCTCTTCTCTGAATCTTTTTCCATTTATTAACATCATTGAACTGTGGGCAGTAGAACTGGATACATTCTTCCAGTAGTGGTCACACCAGTTTCAAACGCAGAGGTAAAATGACCTATCTACTCCTACCTGAGATATCCCAGGATCACATTAGCTCTTTTGGCCACAGCATCACATTGGGATCTCATGTTCAGCTGATGACTTAAATACACACACACCCTTTTCAGTCTTTTTCAGAGTCACTGGTTCCCAGGATAGGGTCCTCCATCGTGTAGATATGGCCTACATTCTTTGTTCCAGGTGTATACATTTACATTTAGCCATATTAGAACGCATATTGTGTGTTTGTTACGAGTTTATAAATTGATCTTGATTGCTTTGAATCAATTATTTGTCCTTTTCATTATATACCACTTCTCCAATTTTTGTGTCATCTGCATATTTTATCAGTGATAATTTTAAGTTTTCTTCCAGGTCTTTGATAAAGATGTTAAATAGCTTAGGGGTCAAGAACCGATCTGTGTGGGACCTGACTGGAAACAAACTTGCGAACTTGAGACCTATCAGTTACCCAGTTTTTAATCAATTTAATTTGTGCTATATTAGCTTTATATTATTCTCGATTTTTAATCAAAATGTCATGTGGCACCAAGGCAAACACCCTACAGAAGTCTAAGTATATTACATCAGTGCTATTACCTTTATTAATCAAACTTCTAATCTCATAAAAAAAAATGATATCAAGTTAATTTCCATAAAGTCATGTTGACTTGTGTTAATTACATTATCCTTTGTTAGTTCTTTATTAATCGAGTCCCTTATCAGCCACTCCATTATCATTATCTGGGATCATTGTCTGGGTGACAGGCTTATAATTATCCAAATCATCCTGTTTACCCTTTTTAAAAAATTGGCACAACATTAGTTTTCTTCTAGTCTTCTAGGATTTCCCCCATGCTCCAAGACTATTGAAAATCAACATTAATGATCCAGCATTCAGCACCCTCTTCCCTGGACCAAAGTGTACTTTTTATTTTTATTTCAAAGGGAGCCTTTAAAAAAAAAAGACAGTAGGCCATTTTCTTCTCTACTTTTATGCCTACTTGCTGTCCAGTGGGACTTCTCATGAAAGACAAATATGACATGGTCTTATGTTCTTAACTTGTTAAACTAAATTAACTTTTCTTTAGTACCGTTTTGTATTTATTATTATAATTTCCTGTGCTTTAAATACTGATATTGCTGTTGGTAATGAACTTTAAATATAGATTCAATTTGAGGCAATAGTAATTATTTTAATTTTAAATAGAAATAGAAGATAGTCAATAGAAATATTCTTTCTAAAGTTATGGGATTTGAACATATTGTCATGCATCAGCTAGCCTAAACTTGTCACTGTTTCTAAAGATGAAATAGGTAACTTTCTCTGTTTTAAATTATTCTAGCCTTAATTACAAAGGTATCTAATTACTGCATATGTGTTAAAAAGGAAGACTTTGAGCTCTGAACAGGCCAACTAATATAATCATCAGCACATATAACATAAATATAGCTACCAAACACAATACTGCTATAAAATAATTATAGAAACAAGATGGGTGAAGTAATCTCTTTTCTTGGACCAACTTCTGTGGGTAAGAAAGACAAGCTTTCGAGTTTACACAGAGCTCCTCTTCAATCTCTCACCTCATCTCTCTATTATCCTGGGACCAACATTGCTACAATAGCTCTGAATATAAAGTAATTATATAAGGCCTATTCTGGGACATGAAGCGTGCCTGCACCTCCTGGTGTAATCAATGAGAGTTGTGGATACTCAGCACCTTGCAGGATGAGAGGATCAATCATTTCATGGTTACAGGGAAATTATTATTGCTTTATCACTATTGCTGTATTCATATTTTTTATTTTAGCAGGAGGTAGAATGCTGCCACTATAGAGTCATTTTAGACTGAAACCTAATGTGAGATTTCAATTTTTCTAAGACTTTTAAAAATGGTGGTTAATATGGATGTTCAGTAAGTATTTACAAGTGATTGTTATGCATACCAATACCTCTTTTCAAGGATTGTCTCCCACTTATTTTCATGATCGGCTATCATGGTTCCAATGGCATGAACACTGGAAGTCTGCTCAAAACTTTGTCAACTGGAACTGTTATTTTGCATTCATTCATGCTAACCCTGCCATGTTGTTACAGAAGAATTGTGAATGAAACTCAGGTCATCACTGAATTAATGTGCTGGAGCCTCTCTGGTCAATAATCTGCCATGCTAAAAGTCCTTTGATACATTTTACAGGCTAGAACCAATACAATCTATTGTGTTCAATTCAATACACTTCTAGGAAGGATTTTTTTCTCATTAATTGCTTAACTTTAAATTATTGGCAAATTAAAAAGAATAGGGAAATTCAAAGATAGGGCACTGTTGCCATACTTAATTGCCCATTATCCACAGGGTATATAAAGTACAGTATATGGTATATAACATAATACACTGCGGGCAAAAACTTTGTCTTGAAGAAAATGGGGATTTCAACTTCAGTAAATCAGGATTTCACCTGGGATTATAAACTACTACCACATCTTTTGTGATATACATTGATTTTACTAAGTTTGTAAGAAGCGGGATTTTTTGAGTGCCTGTTTGTTTTAGTGGTTTTATACATAGTGGCTTCTCAGGGCTCAGAAGTTAGAACCAAAAGGAGTTTGTCAACTATTTTATTTTTCTCCCACTTCAGACTTTTTATGTAATGACCACTGTAAAATGAATGGTAGCTTTTTAGTTTCCTAGTTCTGTAGTATGAGTAGGGGACACATGTCAAAGTCTAACACAAAATCTGTCAGATATAACCAATGTTTGCTCATTCCAGCACTAAAACTGCAGTGTCTGTCAGGTTGGTTGGTTAGTGGTTGGTTGGGTTTTTTTTTTTTTACAATTTAGGTTAGGGACAATTGTAAATTTTTAAATGAATCATATTATTGAAATAACCCTCTAACCACCACCCACCAGGCACAAAGCAGCAAACAAGATAAGCTAAAAATTTTATCTTAGGGCACTTCAATTAATGCTGATGTGATTTTGCAGTTCTAATAAGGGATTTTTAACTAGATAGGATCAATCTTATCAAACACTTAAAATGTGTAGACCAGTACTGCAGATTAAAGATAGTTTAAAAATGTCACCTCGGCTTCCAAAAGCACTAGCTTTTCAGCAAAGTCATTTTATATTAGAAACCATAAAGTGTGTCCAGTGAAAGATGATTTGTGTCAGCTAAAACTGTAGCCTGCAGCAACACTTGCTAGGTTATTACTTTAATCTAGTTATTGCAGTCTTGAAGTGTACGTTAGTAAGCTGAGGGTAAAAATGCGAAAAGAACAACTGAGACTGATCATTAAAGGTTTCTGGGAACAGTAGAAAGAGCTTGGTCATTTGGAATTGCAGTACTATAAACTGTGGAACATTTAAAAATTATCAGCAGTTTGTAGGAAATGACATTTTTGTTATAAAATGCAATAGCTTCCATGATTGGGAATATATACTGAAGTATCATCAGTTAATGATAAAAATCTGTGTTCACTGTCAACATCTGTTCACCAAGAGAATGCCAGGGTATTATATTTTTAAATTGATAAGATAGTCCATGCTACATTAACTCTTTAGTTTAATATACTTAAACAGTAATGATATTAAATAGAAACATAATTGTTAGTTTTGTCAAAAGCAGCAGGCAGACAAAATATGATACCTTAATTTAAGCATCATGCTATAGCTGTTTCATTCATTAAAATATTTGAACTTGCCAAGTGTAAGAGCACAATAAGTTTTGCGGTTTTAAATTACATTAATGGATGAAATCAGAAATGTATGTACATATCATACACTGTTCGCCATTCAAAGGTACAGTGATATAAAAAAGGTCTTACGGGGTCAGATCAATGGTCCATGTAGCCCGGTGTCAGAAGCTTCAGAGGGAATGAACAGAACAGGGTAATTACCGAGTGATCCATCCCCTGTTATCCAGTCCCCAGCTTCTGGCAGTCAGAGGTTTAGGGAAGCCAAAGGATGCGGTTGTGACCCTGATCACTTAGCTAATAGCCATTAATGGATCTATCCTCCATGAACTTGTGTAATTCTTTTTTGAACCCACTTTGATGTTTGCTTGTGTTAAACAGAAATGTAAAAGACGTGTTAAAATGTAAGTAGAAAATAGGTTTTTGGGGTCTAAATTTAAAGCTTGTCAATAGGCTGGTAAATTGTGGGTGAGGTTAAGTGAGACAGCTCAGAAGCAAATTAGAGACAAGTTAGGACATAACCCCAGGTCATGTTGTAAACGTGTTTGGGTCTAACTGGTTTTAACAAAAGTTTTAGCTGAAATGTGAATGTTTTAGAAGGATGAAATCTATATTGATAGTTATTTGAATGACATTTATACAGATGTTAATTAAGGTTATGTTTAATATTAAAAACTCGATGAGGGAGTAAAATTATTTTAATTATGATAGTAGAAATATAGATATGCTTAATTCTAATTAATGAAGGGATAATTATGAAGGGATAATTATAATTATTATAATTATTATAAATATTATATTATAATAATTATTATAATTAATTATAAAAGGATAGTATGTTAATTTTAGATTAGCATGCTCATTCACCATCAAGGTGCTGTTACAGAAAAGGTTGTATACACATTTTTCTCATCCAGGGACTGATCACCCCTGGATGCACCATTTCATGTTGAATGTGAGTATAAAATGCAGTGCATGATTACATTGTAATGCTTATTTACTTTAACTATTTTATTTAAAATAACATATTTAATTATATCACTCATTGTGTCACTCCACTAAATTAAATTTATTTGTAACCTGGAGGCACCAACCTGAAGAATTTAATTGGGCTATTGTTATTATTATTTACCTTTAAAATACAAATGGAAAATGTTTAAATCAACCTTTATTTCTGCAAAGGAGACCCAAGAGGAAAGGGGAAGACTTACAGCCCCCTTTTCCCTCCACTGTGCACTTGTGGCCTTATGTTGAGCATCTGAGGACCAATCCTGCATGAGGTTAAGCAGAGCTTATCTGATAAATGAGTAAACTGGACTTCGGAGCAGGTGCTCAAACTGCTCCAGCAGGTGTGGAAAATCACTTTTGCCTTTTGCACAGGCTTTCCTAGCCATATGTCTGGCTCTATTTTTACTGAAATCAACAGTAAAACTCCCACTGTCTTGAGTGGATAGGGTTAAGAGTAGATCCTGTGACTTTAGTTGTCCAGTAACCCCTACAACCCTGGTCTTGTTAAATATGGGCATGTTTGGGAAGGAGAGTTGGTATCTTTTGCAGTAAATAGACCAAAACAGTTCCTGCAGATAAGCAACAGCCATCTTCTATTAATTAAGAAGAAAATAAAAGTACTTCTGTCCTCCAATAGGAACAAGACCTCTATTTATTTCTGGGTACTAGCTTGGGGTAGGAAACAAAGCACACACTGACACATCTCCTTCCTTCCTTCCTTCCTTCTCCACCCATTCTTTTCTCTTTCCATACCACTTGGTGTAATTTATTTGATATTTACCCATGATTACTGGAATTTAATACTCAGGCCACTTATTCAGCCAGTTACTCACAGATTAACAATCTGGAAAACAGCCCCAAATTTGAAGGTGTTGATGGGTACAAAATGCATTACAGACAAGGAGAGAGAAAATCACCTATATTTATGAGCCCAGTCATGTCCTTCCCACAGTCCACTGTGTAAATATGTAGGTGTTTATTGCATTAATGCTGTGAATAAGATTTTCTTTAGTGCAGGATCAGGCCCAAACTGGTTAAAATTGATGGTACTCTAAAAAAGTATTACTATGTTATAACAAATTTTAATTTTGACTAAGTACTTATGTGATAAAAGACACCAAATAAACTGCAGAATACCAAGTGCATCATACCTGCAGAAAAAAACTGATATAAATTCAAATATTTTTAAAGCGTTTATTTATTTACAGATTCATAAGGTGCATTCATTTACAAAGAGAAAAATAAATCAGTATTATAAGTATATAAATACAATCTTTAGGATATTTATGTACCCGAAAATAAATGCAAAATTTAAAAATGCTTGAGTTTATCCCTAAGCCATTATTTGAAGGTGGCCACTTGTTATTCTGCAATATTTAAACATATACGAATCCCCACTCCCTCAATCATCAGGTACAGATTATTTAGTGATACAAATTCACATTATTTCTTCATTTAGACCCCAATTCAACACATCTTAAGCCTCAGGCACATGCTTAATTTTAAGCAGCAATAGAGCAAATGGCTTCAGTAACACTCAATGGTGTCCATCACAGGCTTAGAGTGAAACATGTACTTAAAAGCCTTACTGAACTGGGGCCTAAATTATTATTCTTATTACATCATAAACATTCCTGTTCTTTTTTGTGTTATATAATTGTAATGAAAATAACATAATAATACCTGGCACTTCTATAGCGCCTTCCAACAGAGGATCTCAAAAGTGTGTTATAAACATTAATGATCTAAGCCCCACAATAACCTAATGAGGTCAGAGACAGAGAATCCAAAAATTAAATGATTTTCCCAAGGATACAATTGGGCCAGGGAGGCTCCTAGACCTGATCCAAAGCCCATTGAAATCTCATTGGCTTCAGTGAGCTTTAGACCAAGCCCTTGGTCCCATGTTTGAACAAGTTTAAATCCTTATGTATTCAGTTAATCTTTAGTAAATCTAAAAAAATTAAATGTACTATAAATGTCATTTGCATTTGTTTTATTTACTTATTTATTTTTAAAAAATTTTTATATGTAAGGATGTTGATCTCTCAATATATGTCCATACCATGCTCAGGCTGCACTTACAACACTGGCAATTTACATTCTCCAAAAATTTCATATACCTATCCGTCCCCAAATAAAACCAACAAGTAATAGCTCAGCATAAACAGAAATCTCCAATGCTTCGGACTACTTCGTCTCCTAAAAACTGGGAGAAATAATGGAGCTTCTAGCATTGTCATTTTAGGTACATGCTAAAGTTGTGTCCAAATCTGAACCATTTCACCACTCAAATATCTGTGTGTCTTATGTGACTGGGGAGGATTTAAAAGTTTTAAAATTTGGCTCTCTAATCTGAGCGTTTATCCATTCACACAGATCCACTGACAGGAATGGTTCCATTGCGATTTAAGGCTTATGATGAGCTGAATCCAAATGCCATCTCACCGTATAGGTTCCAAAATTTAGCAACAAAACATGATCCAAATAGTGTGGTTCATACCCATCTCCAGTATGTGTACCATCACTGGAAATATGAAAATTATCGTTTAAAATTATATGCAAAATGATTGATAATGCATAAAGGTAAATGATAAAACATATCTTTTTCATGAAGGTTAAATGCATACATCTCAAGAGTGACACTCAAATAATGTCAAACTTTAATAGAAAGTATTTACTACCAGTGCAATAATGAGTAGTGAGTTATGAGAGAAATATGTAAACATATACTTATTACAGTACTTAGATTTCTTTCATATGGCCAAGATTACTTGAAGGACACACTCACATGAAAACACCACTCATAATTTAATGAAATATATTGAAAACTGGGCTCAGCTTAATTAATTATAGCAAAACAAATTAACTAATTTAGCATCTCCCTCAGAATTTAGTAGCTAATTTTGCAGTTTCAAATGTTCCAAGTGTCACCTTGACCCACTTTTAATTATATAACTGATTTCAGCATTAGTGCATGAAACCTTCATCATGCCTCCTACTGCTTAATTGGGAATTCCTAGTTGGAGAATCCTGGAACAGTTTATAAAGGTGGGGTTCAGACATAGGACCTGGATGTTGATATTTCTTCTTCACTTAACTCAATATTTGGATTAGTAGTTAATTAAACCAACATTGACTCAACTGTGACCCTTTATAGACTACATACAGTGTGGTTGCAGAAAGAAATGAAGAGGAATATATTTTATTTTGCAGCTTGAGTGATGGTAGCAATCAACAGTGACAATTAACTACTTAAAATTTAATCTATAAAAGAAAACAGTCATGTACTTTTAAAAGTAGGTTGATAGATTCTACAGTACTGTAGCCACAGGGGGCTGCAAAATGATTTGCAATAGAAGAGTTGATGAAACTCTGTTGATGGGTTTTTTTAATCCAACAGGGTGCTTGCGATCTAAATTCCACCTACTTTTAAAACAACAGTCAGTGTAATTTGGTTGACGTTTCATAACTTCAAGGGGCTTTCTTTCTCTCCTTTTAGGGGATATTGATGAGTCATCTGACATAGGCATTGGAGATAAACTATCTATTTGCCTGTTTATGAGGAAATTGGAATTGATTGCCATTTAAATCAACAGTTATAGTGTAGTGTATTGGCAACATTTTTAAAGAAGATCAGGAGGCCAAAAGCAAATAATAGATTCTTCTGCTTACCTTTGCTGGGTCAGAATGTTGATAAAAACATTCCCAGGATCAAAAGGAAAATGCTCTTGAACATCCAAAGAAATCGTCCCTGTAACGCATGCAGGAAATTGACAATCAGATCCAAACGTTTGTCTAGTCAGTTCCTTTCCATGGATTACTATACTCGGGCAGCACTCTGGCTGGAATACCTTGACATTGGTAGATCAGTAACTACACACAGTTAATGTAATAAAAATGAATATTTACCACCCACACAATATAAATAATAGGAGCAAGAGGGCTTTCAATCCAGTGATGAAGCCACTGATTGTATAGATGCTGTCTATGACAGTTGGGCCAATGATGAAAGTAGAATGGCTCATTCCAATTGATTTTTGGAGAGACGATTGTGACAACCAATACTAGGTGAAAATGAGGGGAATAGCTAACCATCAAGGTTCCAAAGTAATTGTATCCATTATACAAAACTTAAAAGAATAGGATGTCTACCTTACCCTTACCTAATTGATCATAACTCCTTCAACACGCACTAGAAACTAGTTACACTTTAGCAAGAAGTCATATTGGAAGCAGAGGGATGTATTCTCTGGTTTCAGCTCTCTTGTCTCTGACCTTTCTTCTTGCCAATAATCTGAATAGTCGGGCTTTGTGTGGGGCACTAAGTGGAACAGAGGAGTTGCAAGTGTTGTTATTTATTATTTGTATTATAGTAGCACCTAGAGACCACCAACAGAGATCAGGGCCCCATTATACTACACACTGTCCAAACACATATTAAAATAAAAAGTCTTTTTCCTTGAAGATCTTATAATCTAAATAAACAAGACAGAGGCTGAGAGAGGTGAAGCAACCTGTTCAGGATCACACAGTAAGTCAGTGGTGGAGAGGGGAATACAATTCAACTGTCTTGATCCTCCATCCAGTGCTCTAGCTTCTGAACCATAACCACCTAACATGCAAGCAGAGCTGTCTGAAGCACTCTATAGTTCCTACTTTTTGCTAGAATAGTAAATGCTGTTGATTCATACCATCTCTGTGGGTGTTAAGGCCACACTCACGACCCACTGCCAAACCTCCCCTGAGGTCCAACCAATTCAAGATTGACACTAATCCTCCTTCTATGATATACGAAGTATGTTGAGGCATTCCTGTGTTGTTTTTCTACCCATGATGCTTACACAAACCCCACATACAGTTAATGCACGTTGGGTTTTTTAAAATCACAAAGAATTTAAAGTTTGTATCAATTTTTCCAGATTCAAAATGGACCAATTTTTTTTCATTTATCAAAACATGCAAGTTTTTTTTTTCTTCAGGATTTTTGGTGAATACAAATTTCAATAACTATTTTGATACGTTTCAATCACATTTTCAATAAATATGATAAAACTGTCACAAATGTTCCCAAAAGCAACAAAATTCTAAAAAGTCACCAATTTTATATGAAGATTTTGTTTGTTTGTTTGTTTGTTTTAAATAAAAGGCTTTACAATTAAAAGCTTTTCATTGAAAAAAATTAAACCAACTCTACATACTACTTTACCACTTTGTGTAAGTGGGGCTCAGATAGGTTGAGCCTGATTAAACCTCTAAAATACTGGATGAACCCACATGCCACTTAGCAGAAGTGGAATAGTAACTCACTCTACATGTTTGATGGAAGAAAAATACATCATTCCTGTTAGCTGCTATTGGCCTGTTATTTTCTCTCAGTTAACCAGTACCTTCAAAGCTTTATTAATTCAAATTAAGTATGTATTTAATAATTGACATATGTTGATAATATCTGATGTGTTAAAATATTATGCTGCTCAATGTGTATTGCCAACAACTCGTCACAAAAGAGACCATCCCCTGCCATTATTACTATTAAAGATAGGTAATAATATTCTGTCCTTTATGATAATCCTGATGTCCTAAAATGGACAAGTAATTATGAAAAGAGGAGTTAAATTTCAGATTTGTATTACATTAATAAATATAATCTATAAAAAACTTCTCCAATGTAATCCTCTCTTCTCTGCATCATAATAACATTTAATCATTTCACATATCTGAATTTAAAAGGCCTAAAAGGGATATTCTGGCTCTCATTATTGTGCATCAGGGAATAGCTCTAAGTAGGTGTCAGTGTGGAATTGTATAACTGGGGAGCTTTAGTAGTATGTATCCCTTTAGGAGGATAAGGGTGCACTATCATGTGCCATTGGGTAGTGTGGACATAGAATGGGACCATGGCTCTGCCTCCACATCACTCTGTTTACCTACTGGACACTAACTCTGAGCATCTTTTGGAGCTCAAGAACTGTATGTGTGGCTAGTTCGTGTGTGGCCTCCTATCTGCACAGTGGTCAGCAGACTATCTGGTCTTTAGCGTGTCCGTAAAAAATATTCTGGAATTTAAAATAGTGTCTTGACACAGCAAATTCTACTGAGTGATGGGTGTTTATTGGACCCACCTGCATCTGATGAGGTGAACAACAGGAACAATTGGTGCCTCTGTCCTCCTGAGTCTCAGAACCAGGGAATTTACTCAGGTACCTGCTTCCTAACTTGAGTCCTTTCTTTCTCATTACCTTTGGGATGCGAAACATTTTATTTCAACTGGGAAGTAGCTGGAGGGAAGCTGGGAGAGATTTCAAGAGTCAGTGAAGGTCAAGAAATTAGTAAGGTCACAAAAAGGAGGCAACAAGGAAGAGGTGGATGGGGAACTGGAATGTATAATAGATATACATAATAGATATTCGGTATGTAACTATCTCTGTAATGGAATTCTGTTCATATTCATGCTGTTCAGCAAATTTAGTATGTGATTCATCCATCCCTAATCATAACTCAGAATGCCCAGATTATTGTCTCAACCTTAAATATCTAACTGTTTCTTGAAAGTGCTCAGAGTCAGTGGATGGGAGTCTGCATAGTGTACCACCACCTCCTTTGTGGTGCCTTATTTTCCAGAATCTAAATTTTCATTTAAAAAAAAAATAAGTCTCTAGCTTTTATGATTGCTGAGATACATTCAGTTCATAATTTCAATGATAATTGATATAGTGATGCTGCCTGTGCTTGCATAATCTGAAATAATAAGTCTGATGAGTGTAAATTAACCCATTCATTTTAGTGGGCACAAAGTCAGAAACCCAGTATTGTCATTTAAAGTATTGGCTACTCTACTACTCATCAGAGAATGTAAGGAAGAAGAGAGAGGGTTACATTATGAAGACCTGCGCAATTTACTGGGAGTAACACCTGATTTTGGTTCCATAAATTGAGTGGGTCTGGGAAATAGCATCATTCTCCCTATCCACAGTGAAGAAGGAACCAAGCCAAAAGAGGCTTGCAGAGTTCTGCTGGGCAGCTGAGGGAGCCATGCTTAAGAAGCTTAGTGAGGCACATGGATTTCACTGAGGCAGAGCCCAGAGCTCTGTTTGGACCCCAGCGACAGGGAGCTGAGCCTAAGATGCCTAGAGAACATGTGTGATGACATTTTGAATATTTGCACAATCTACTGTGAACACTGTCACATGTGAGTGGAGCCTGGTCTGTTGGCTGATTTTGAAGACTATCCACCACATTGTTTTTCACTATCTGATTTTCATTCCTTGATTTTTCTTAATGGTAGTAGCGAGAGATATTTCTGCCACAGTACGTTTCATAAGGAATGTATTACATCAAATTTTTTCTTGGTTTGTTTTTTGGCTCCATAGGCTCAGAAACAGCAGGGCCAGAAACTGTATGTTCAGCCTTTCCGGGTCAGAAACTAAAAGGTTCCAAAACAAACTAAGGAATGATGGTCTTCTCCACTTTCACTGGTCAGTAGAGCTGATCAGAACAATATTGATTCAATGAAATTTCATCTGAGCTGAAATGTGTGTGTGTGTAGACACACACAAGAAAGAGAGAGAGAACACTAGTTCTCACATGCTTTGTTGCTTGGTGGTTGGGGCACTGGCCTGGGATGTGGGAGACTCCGTTCTGAATCTGGCAGGGCAAAGACTTGAACATGGGTTTCCCACAACTAAGCCCAGTGCTGCTACCTCCAGGGTATTGAGACCTAGACACGCTTCCTAAATAAAAAAGCTCATGTTTCAATTGAGAAATGGACTTTTTCACACAATTCACTTTCTGTGAAAATGTTCTAAAAGTTTCCAGTGGAAATTGAAAACAAATTGTGAAGCTTCAAAAGTTGTCATGAAAGAGAATTGTCATCTTTTGGTCAGCTCTAGTCAGAAGGCAGTTTGTAGTAATGTGAGGCCTAGAGGGAAGGAATAGAGCACAAACTAGTCGTGGAAAAGAGACTTATCAAGTTTCTCTTGAATAGCTGTGTTCCTTTAGGACACAAGTTGCTATGGAAAAAAACCAAGAAAACTGATATATTTATCTGAGAAATTGTGAGTTAACAGCAGAACAACTTCAGTTTAGATTCAGCCACATTACATTTGCCAAATTAGTGTTTTGAAACTCCAGAACTAAAAATAAAATAACTTGATGGGTTGAAATAATTTTTGCTAAAGAAAAGTGCCTGTGCCACTTGTATATGAAGTTACAGCCCAGTCCATTTTGAAATGACGAAGATATTAAACCTCCCAAACAAGGTTGTCAAACAACCAATCAAATTGCAAATCAGTCTTCTAATCCTATAATCTAGTTACAGCAGCCAGAGTACAATTGAATTGATTTGCTGTTTGCTGCCCAGCATAAAGTGTCATATACTCTTTATGATGAAATTCAGTGTGTGCTTTAGTGCACAGCAGCACATATCCTCAAGGCTTCATCATGAACAGACTGAATTTACTGTAGGCAATATCTGTATGAATGAATTTACCATTAACAAAGCGCAATACAATGTAAGGTATGTGACTCTGTGATTCATTCTGTTTATTTTATTTCTTTAACATATTTATTACAGTAGTGCCTTGGGGCCAACAAAATGTGGGGCCCCATGGTAGCTGGCACTGAACAAACACAGAGTGGTAGACAGTCCCTACCCTGAAGAGTTTACAATCTAAAAAGACGAAATGGACAGAGGTTGAGGGAAAGGGTATGACACAAGTAAAGTGAATGAAGCAAACATTATGTTAGTTCCACAAGTTCTGGAAGGTAGGTCTATTAAAGTCTATATTCTGATGTCATTCAGCATGCTGGCTTTGGAGAGTAGTTACAAAGAGGTGTTGTTCTCAGGTAACTTGTTATTTTGGCAGAAGATAATGCATTATCATTAGGTTGTGACATGCTGTCGTGGAGCATGATCCTATATTTAACATTTGTTTTTCTCTCCTGACAATACATCTGATAGGGATATGGTCTACCTTGCATTTCTTCTGTGTGATTTTTCACTCATTACCAGCTTACTTGATGCTTCTCAGCACACAGCCATTCTGCTAATAAGCATTTTATTCAGAGATTTGGAAAAAGAAACATAGGGAAGCAAAACACCAAGAAACAGCACTGGCTATTTTGAATGACGTGTTAGAGAAAATGACATCAAAATATACTTCAAAAATGGTTCAAACAATGAGTGTAACAGCAGTGATAATTCCCGAGTTACTTTATTTTGAGGAAGGTTATGTTTACAACAATTATTTGTTTTAAAATAATCTTATTTTGAAATAACTCAGTGAAAGCAATGACAAACTTTTAGACATGTGGTCATGAAGTCACATTTAGTCTTCTCAGCAAGCTGAAAGGCCTTCTAGGTCATTTTGGTAAGATAGTAAAAGTAATAGGGAGCAGACTTAATTGGAGCAAACCCAATTTACATCAGCTGAGGATCTGGCCCTCTGTATTTATTACATAGCTACATGTTTGGTAAAATATTAACATTTATTTAATGCTGTTTCTAAAAGGGAGAAAGAGTAGTGAAGAAAGGATATTAAATAGTTTTAAATGATTTTTTCTTAATTGTAGTTTACAATTTAGAAATACATCTCTGATACACTGAAGAGCTCAGTCTATAAGTACCTACATGGGGAACAAATATTTCACAATAGAATCTTCAGTGTGGCAGAGAAATCCAGTGTCTGGAAGTTAAAAGCTAGACAAAATCAGACTGGAAATAAGGTGTAAATTTTTAACAGTGAGAGCAATTAACTATTGGAACAATTTATCAAGGTTTGTGATGGATTTTCCATCACTGACAATTTTTAAATCAAGTTTGGACGTTTTTTCTGAAAAAATATGCTCTAAAATTATTTTGGGGAAGTTCTAGGGCCTGTGTTACACAGGAGGTCAGACTAAATGATCATAATGGTCCCTTCTGGTCTTGGAATCTATGAAGTATTGGAATTGATTTGTAGGGATGGGAATATTCATTTGGATCAAAGTTTTCTCTTTGATTTATTCTGACCAGGACTGAAATTGAAAGAGCCAAGAATAAGGAAGGCTGTTCTCACTGAGGTTCTGATCTTGTCTAATTGTTCCGTGCAGGCAGAACCCACTGCTCATGCAGAGCAGCTTGCAGGAACAGGGCCTAAACTAATGGCTGCAGGGGTGTGGTGGGATGGGGTAGAGTGTCAAAACTGAGAACAATTTTCTTACAGTATTTTCATTGTGCTGGTTGAAATTTTTGTTAATGGCTTTTTTTTTTAAATGAAACATTTCACAGAAAATGTTTGTTTATTTTGAAATTTTCCAGTTTTCGAAACATATTTTGATTTCCAAAAACTCAAAGTATTTTTTGTTTTCAAAGACCGTAACATTTCTGTGAAATGTAGCTTCAATTTCCAGACTCCCTCTGCTGGATTGGAGAAGCATAGGACCAGCAAGACAATTCCTGAAGACACTGATGGGGGATAGGAGGCAACTGAACTGTCCATCTCAGTGTCAAAAAGAGAGCACCAGAGGCCTGTGCAGGGATGGTGGTATTAAAGTGTTATGTAGATTCACAGGAATCCCTCAAAAACTTTAAATATATATGTTAACGTTGTATGGCTTTCCAAACTCAACCAGAAACTAGAAACATTTTAGGTCAAGTTGCAGTTCAGTGTGGATGTAGTTTAAAAGTTATTATTGCTTTATCGGTTCTTATTAAATCTAGCATTATTCCTATTCTATGTACCATATAGAGAATGGCTCTCAACCTCATGTTATTATTTAAAGGAAATACAAACTTTGTAGTTGTGTCCTGTCTAAGTAAAGATGGGACTGATCTGCAAAAATTAGGATCATATTTGAACGTTCACAAATGTCAAGGGTGTGTGGATCTGAGGTTTTCGTTTGTACCGCATTGTGATGGCAAGTCATTGCACTTTTATGCTCTAAGGTCAAAGGATACACTCTATGGGTATGTCTACACAGCAGCTGGAGGTGTAATTTCCATCACAGGTAGATGTACACATGCTTGCTCTGCTGAAGATAATGTGCTAACAATAGTAGTGTGGTCTTCATTGCATGGGTGGTGGCTTGGAGTAGCCACCACTCTCGGGCGGGGGGGGGGGGAGGGTTCAAGTGGGATAGTATTTGGGTAACTAGCCAAGCAGCTATGCATGCCATTGCAACCATGTTACTATTTTTAGCACATTAAATCAAGCAGAGCTAGTGCATGTACGTCTACCTCCACTGGAAATTGTCAGCATGGTCTTAGTCATGTCAAGGAATGCAGCTCTTTTAAGCCCATTCCATGATCATTTTATCAGAGTGTCAATGGTCCCACCCAACCCGTTTTCTTTTCCTCCCTCAAAGATACTGCCTTTCTTGTCTACCAATGTATTGTCTCCAATCTATTTTCCTGAGGCATGTCTGCAGTTGAGGTTATATAATATTTCAAAGGATCAGGTCCTTATTCTGTATAGAATTCTTAACTTATTGTGGGTTTTTTTTATATAAAATCCTAGTAAAATTTAGTTGGCCAAAATTAGTCAAACACTGAGACAAATCACGATTTCACCAAATCTGTGGCAGAGCTGGTCAGAAATTTCCCACGAAACAGAGTTTCCTTGGAAAATGCTGACTCATTAAAATGGAACTGTTTTGCAGAAATGTCTCAGAGTCAACAGACGTTCCTTGAAACCTTCTTTGCAAGCTCTTGGGGAATTTTCAGCATCTGCAGCACCAGGTCAGTCCTACCATGTGGCAGCTCCAGGGTAGTCCTGTCATTTTATGGAGCTGGGAAACCCTAGGAGCTCTCAGGGTCCGAAACTCCATGCTGTGTAAACCAGCTCGACACCAGGGAACCTGGAAGCCCTAAGAGCCCTAGATTTGCTAGGCTTCCTGCAGTGGAGCCAGAAATCACGGGTGCTGTCAGTGCTTACAATCTCCTTGCCACAGAGCTGAGAGCTCTGGAAGCCATGGTTTGAGCCAGAGTTCTGAGTTTAGGCTCCTACCTCTACACCAGGGAGCCTTGAAATCCAGCAAACCCAGACTCAAGCTGAGGATCTTAGCATTTCCAGGATCCTTGCCATGGAATCTGGAAGTCTTGGGACAAGCTTCCAGGGTCTATGGCTTCAGGGCAGCCTCGCCATTTGGATTATCCCAGGGCTGGGGACCCCAGGGCTTCCATGCTCCCATGTCAGATGGCTTCCTTTGCTGCTGGTCAGGCCTGGGAACCAGCTGGCCCAGGATTGTGGAAGCCCAGGGTTCCCTGGCCCTAGGACAGTCCACTTGACAGGGTTGCCCAGAAACCAGGGACCCTGAAAGCCCCCTGGCACCACTTGACTGAAATTGACATGATTTAATGAACAACAGGAGTTCAACTGACAAGAATCATGTCAGTTTCAGTCAGCAACTGACAGGGTCCCAAAGAGCAGACTTCATTTTGGAATCTCCATATTTTAGTGTTTCCTAAAAAAAATTTTGTGTGTGTGAATGTTTGGTTTGCAGGAAATTTTGAAAAATTTGATTTCATTCCACTTTTGAAATATTTTAATTTCCCATGAACTGGAAATCCTGAGTTTTCACCAGCTCTAACCTATGGTCACCTGAAAATCATCCCGTTGTTTAATACAGGAATAGAGGTATCCACTTTAAGGGGAAAAAATAAAAAAGTCTAGAATAAAATTTAATTGAAAGAGGTGCAATACAGGGAAATATGTGAGTGTTAAAGAGTATATATTTTTCTTCCTAGTCTATATTAATAACTTTCGGTACTACTCCTTCCAAATCACCCTACTCTGGCATTCAACCGTTTCGCAACCAATGGTACTGTTCATGTGGTTATAGTTAGCATTATGTCAGCATTTCATTTATAAACCACATATTTATGGGTTTATAACAATTCCATAAAAAATTGTTCTGAATTTAAACTAGGCAACTACAGTGCAAGAATTGGAATTCTGTTTTTTTTTTTTTTTAATTTTAACTTGTACAATATTTGAAAATAAAAATAATCTTGGTTGTTTTAAAAGTTAATTTTGAGCACTGATGCTACCGTTACATTCTGAATTATTCTTACCTTGCTGCTGGTGATATTGTTTCATGCATTTCTCAAGATGGTAGGGATTTCTGAATAGTAAGGGGGTTAATTTTTCTTCTCACTGACTATAGTTTAAAAGTATTGGAAAGGAATTGATTTAAAATACACTAATTCATAATATCACATCAAAGAAAAAGACAGAAGAAGCAGGGATGGGAGGGGTATTTTATTACCTTCTTAAGAAGAGTTCTGTGTAAGCTTGAAAGCTTGTCTCTCTCACCAATAGAAGTTAGTCCAATTAATTAAAGGTATTACTTTACTCACTTTGTCTCTCTAATACACTGGGACAAACACAGCTACAACAACACTGCATATATTTCATGCTTAATATAGCAGTTTAGTGTAGTCTCTGTAATGGAGACTGGATATATGGGCAGGAGCCAAGAGATTTTACCTTCAAGGACAAATCAGAGAGGACAGGAGAGAAAGAGTCAAGAATATTGAGGAGAAAGTGAAAATGTTATTGCGGATCCTCATAGTCTCCTTCTTGGTGCGTTAGCACAAGCAGGCAGAGTCCATGGAATGATAACACAGTCAGGAACTCAGTAAACAATAGAGCATATGTTTACTACTGTATGAGAGCACAGAGGCAGCTCCCCTCGGCTCCATAAATAGTTTCACTTTCCTTCTAAGCAAGAAGCACAAGCCCCTCCACTAAGAACAACTTCCAAAAAGTGGGGTCCTTCTCCTCTGGAAAAAAGCCATATCCATTAAGGAGCATCTGTGCACACACACAGAACCAATCAGCACAGTAATTCTGTTTGCAGTATAATGGTGAATTATCTGTGCATGTATGTAGCATTTCTCTCTAGTGGGCTTTGAGTAGCTGATTTATTTCAACTGTCACACATTAGAAAATCCTGATTTATGGTATTTCTTAGTAGGTAGACCTAGCTATCCAAAGTGCAGACTGACAAACCAGAAATAGGGAAGCAACTAAAGACCAATATACATATAGAGAGTGCCACATATACTAGAAGATTTAAATGTCTGGTTTGTATTAATAGCATCAGTGGGGTGAAATTCTGGCTCTATTGAAATCAATGATAAAACTCCCATTGATTTCAGTGGGCCAGGATTTTACTCAAGAAGGGTAAATTTATATTTATATTTACATTTACATTGATATAGGGAAATATACTTGAAACTAAAAATTCATGATATTGAAACATAATTCTATGCTTCTCCATGTGTAATGATACATTTATATTGCACTCTTCATGTTCAAAGAATTGAACAAATGTTCAACATATCCATTAATGATCTGGAAAAGGGGAATGAACAGTCAAGTGGCACAAGTCTGTAGATGATACAAAATTATTTAAAATAGTTAGGTTCAAAGCTGACTGCAAAGAGTTAGAGGGGAATCTCACAAAACTGGGTGATTGAACAACAAAATGGCAGATGAAATTCAACATTGATTAATACAAAGTAATGTACATTGGAAAAAATAATCCCAATTATGCAAATATAATGATGGTTCAAAATTAGCTGTTAGCACTCAAGAAAGAGATCTAGGAGTCATCGTGGACAGTTCTCTGAAAACTTCAGTTCAGTACACACCAGCACAGTGAAAAAAGGCTTATTGACGGTTAGAAACTATTAGAAAAGGGATAGAAAATCAGACAGAAAATATCATCATGCCACTATATAAATCCATGGTGTGCTCACAACTTGAATACTGTGTCCAGTTCTAGTCACTCTATCTCAGAAAGGATATAGGGGAACTGCAAAAGGTTCAGAAAAAAGAACAAAGATGATCAAGGGTATGGAATGTTTTCCACTTGAGAAGAGACTAAAAAGATTAGGGCTATTCATCTTAGAAAAGAGACGATTAAGGGGGGATATGTTAGAGATCTACAAAATCACAAATAGTGTGGGAAAAGTAGTGGAATAGAAAAGTGTTATTTGCCCTTTCCAACAATGCAAAAACCAGGGGTTACCCAAAGAAATTAAAAGGTTTAATACAAACAAGAGGAAGTACTTGTTCACCCAACTCACAATTAACCTGTGGAACCCATTGCCATGGGATGTCCCCATGGCCAAATGTATAACTGGGTTAAAAAAAGAACGAGATAAATTCAAGGAGAATAGGTCCATCAAGGGCTATAAGCCAAGATGTTCAGGATTGTAACCCACTGCTCAGGGCAACCCTAAACATCTCACTCCCACATACTGGGAAGAGAAGACAAGGGTGGCTTCCTCCAAAATTTCCCTGTTCTGTACACTCCCCCTGAAACTCTGGTACTGGTCACTGTTGGAGACAGGATACTGACATAGACGGACCATTGGTCTGACTCATTAAGGCAGTTCTTACATTCTTAAATAGTTAATCATCAAAATAGACTCAGGAAGATAGTAATCATACCCCAATTTTAAAAATGGAGAAATGGACTAAAGTCATCCCTGGTATAAATCCACAGAATTCAGTGGGCTTATTCCAGGGATGACTTTGATCCAAAGAGTTTAAGTGGTTGACTGTTAAAAAGGAGCTCATGTCTGACACTCTACTGGAACTAAGGAGTTCCTGACTTTAGTCCTGTGCTCAAAATTCTAGAACATGCTTATCTCCTTAAATTATTAAATTTAAGTATAAACACAACAATTGTCTTTTGCATGATATCTGTTGCTTCAAAAATCTATAGTTTTTTTCTATTGGATTAAATATAGAACTTCTATTTTCCAATGAATTTTATAAAACTTTCCCATAAGGGCTGCTAATAAGGGAATGGTAATTTCACTCAGGGAGGGCACCATCTGGTCCCAAGTTTCAATGGACTTAAACATGTTTTTAAGTGCTTTGCTGAATTCTTATGAAATTAAACTCATGCTTAATTGGGGCCTAAGTGTTGCTTCACTCTTTTGTGTAACACATTCTCATGCTGGTTCTCTGTATTTATACTTCTAATGGAGGCTTTCAGTCCCTTTTCAGTGTAGCTATAATATATGTCGGAAGTGCTTCACTACTGTCTATTCCTAGTTGTTCTTTTTTTCACACCAGTTACATATGCTGAGCCACTATATTGGGTGCCTCACAGGTGACCCTCCAGTGTACTTGAGTTGGCATCCGGCTCAGTCCTCATTCCAGTGCTGATAGTGCTTCTTTGCAACTCCGTGAGCTTGTGTAAGAACACAGTGTTCTTGCCACGGCTTTGCAGCTCCCCAGACAGCAGCGTTATTACTATTACACTGGGTTTCGTCTGTTAATGCCCGTTAATGAGGACAAAAGGCCAAAGTACCCTGATTAGAAGGATTTCTACTGTTATCTTGTTATTTGCAATAAAAAAATTCTAACAACTTTAAAATGTAGATGAGTGCTTAGGGCAATTCCACAAACAAAAATCATTTATTTAATCTAGATTATTTTTCTGTAGATCCAACTCATTTTCTCTGAATGATAAATAGGAAGTAAATTTTAACTTGATTTAATATAGCCTGAAACAGTTCCATTTGAACTGTCATGTCGCGAAAGCAGGAGAAACCAAAACTGGGGTGTAGCTTCTTTCCTTACAGCCACCAGACTCAAAGCTTTCTCTATGTTTCTTCCAGGGTTATTCACTGTGTTTACAGGTTCTTACTTGGCTTTCTTGCTCTGCCTCAGTCTCTCTCTCTATTTCTTGCCTCCTCCTCTCCCTTCACCCACACTACATGTTTTCCATACTCACACTCACTTTTTCCACACCCACCCACCTGGTCAGAACAATGTCCAGCGGAACACTCTGCCCACATAGTGCTAGTTTCTAGACAGACTCCATTATTCCTTGTTTTAGGTTTGGCCCTTAATTGTCTCTTACAACTATCCTAAGTGAAAGGCACTTTCACAGTTTCAACAAGGTTTTAACTCAAGTTTCAACATAGACGGGTAACAGCATGTGAGAATCCTTAACAAACAAAAATGAGGTCTGGGAGAAGACGGGACAAAGATTCAGATAATGAGATCAATATTACCTCAACATGGTATGCATTGATCTTGATTGATGGTTACTATATATTAATGTTTTTTAAAAATCAAATGTTAATACTTTTCACATATGGCATGGTAGAAGTGATTTTAAGGGATTTGAATGAGGAGATACAGTTAGCTCCACAATACATAATTTATATGGGAAGGAATCTCTCTGCAAACGTGTCATAATTAAATCCATTACAGTGTACTATTCCAGCCCAGTAGCACTGACAAGAACTTAAATAGGGAATTTAGGTGACGTTCCCAGTGTCTTAAAAAGCAGAGGTTTCCCTGAAATGTAAGGATTTAGAGTGTGTCCTTTTGAGATTCAGACAATTCCCTTTTGCTTAGCTATAACTAAAGACATGCTGATAACACCTGCATTATGATTGATGTCTTTACTATCTGATTGGAAGGCAGGGTTAGTTTTACTGACAATTTCGGCAGAAAGTCATATCACAAGATTTTTGGATACTCAGCTGAAAATGCTACAGTAGCTAGATCCCAGTCTTGTAGAGGATTGAATGCCTCCTGCGTGAGGTTGTGCAACCTCAACTTCCACTGAATTCTATATGAGTTCATTCCGGAGCAACTGATAAGATGAAAACAGCCTGGCTGCAGCTGTGCACACAATGCTACTTTCTGTAGTTCTGAAAATGGTGTTCTACATTTGTGAATAGCATCTGCACTTTGCTTTAGGTACTGTCTTTCTTCTAAAGTGCACTTAATATAAATAAATAATACTAATACACACTGTAAATGGTTAACTAATTTTTCTCCAAATATGGAAATAACCCACTTTTGGAATCAAAGTCTTCAAAAATGTGAAATTATAAACAGCAGTGCAGAATAAACTACATACTACTCAAACAGTACTGTAGTTCTTCATGAAACAATTACAATCAAATCCAAAATTATGGAAAATGTAGGTCCTTTTGTACTTAATTACCTCCTTAAAACTCAGGCCTGGTTAATTAAAAATATAAACTAATGTTTCTGAACTTTACCAAAAATTTCAGGTCAAATTATAGTTTAACTTTAAATCCTTCAATTCTCAGTTTTCCATGGTCTCGTTCCTAAATGAGATGAAAATCAGTGGTTATGACAGTTTCTTCTTGATTTGGGGGTTAATTTGAACTTGAAATTTGATCAAAACTAAAGAAAACAGTCTTACAAACTCTTGCAAAGCAAAATTGCCTGATTTCACACAGAGTAAATAGCCTTTGAAAAGTATTTACAAGACCTATATTGCCATCCTCTCAGAACTATAGTAATGGGTGCCACAGGGAAATTCAAAGTTTTGCTTTAAATCTCTTCTATTCACTTTCAGTTTACATGACCTGTGAAACTCACAGGTTTTCCAAACATCTTCCTCTTTTCAATGCACAGTACTATACCTGTTTACAGGGGAGACCAGGGCACAAAAAGGACCTGTGTTTTAAATAATTCTGCAACCTTGACACAAGTTAATAAACCCCAGGAAAGTCTCCTTTAATTTTGGTCATTATGTGCTTCACTCATGCCAGTGTGGCTTTTGTTCTTCAGATTTGGCATAATTTAAGGGCAGTGTGCCAATCATTTTGATTTCTCTGGCTTTGTTGAGTTTTATTACTTATCTAATGTTATATGCACTGTATTTTTTCTGTAATAAGCTCTCTGTATAATAGTCTCTTTCTGACATTCAGAATCTAGAAATAACTATGCACAAAAATGTTTTTATTTCAAGAAAATTATTTCTATTGATAACAAACATGTTTTAGTACCATACTGCATTTCAGATATTTACTAAAAACTATCAGACGCAAACAATTGTGTGTAATCAAGAGAAAAGTCAGGACTGCAAATTTAAGCTGCCTTTTGGGAGACATAATCTACAGGAACTCCTTTTCCCCCCAATTTCTTCTTTTAAAATTAATTTAACATATTTTGCATGCTGAAGCAGGACATGCTACTGATTAACCTGACTGTTCCCCTTTTATTTGCATAGACCTTTGGGCTTATTATAACGTTGTTATCTCAGTCTGGGGGAAGGAGAGTATTGAAAGAATTTCAACAATGTATTTAGTTATAGTGTCAGAAGCTGAAAAGTCCTGCAAACTTGAGCAAAGTGTAGGAATTTGTACCTCATGCTTTGTGACAAGTGGATCCAACATTTTTAAATTGACAACCTGTATGATATTTTTCTAAGAATAAATAAACTGCACATATTTTGTTAAGTGAGGCAAATGCCCCCCCCCCCACACACACACCCTGTCTCAGCAGGGGGTTCTGAGGGAAAGAGGAGAGGTTCCAGTTAGCTACACTAGAGCCTTTCCTCTCTGTGCCCCTCCATATTGGTACCTCAGAGTGCAGGTAAGGAGTTTATCTGACGGGAGGGGAGTGTTTTCTTTGCCTCCCATTGTGCAGCCAGAGGGGCTTAGGGAAGCCAGTTGGCTCTCACAGGACCCTCCCTTTTATATCCATCCAGCACTGCCATTGCTGCCCCATCCATCCCTACAGCTAAGGTATTGCTGAGCCACTCAGGTCCTCAGCTCTTCTGTATTCCCTTTGCTTATTGAAATAAATGTGACTCAGTATCTTTTTTATTATTATTTATTAGTATTATAAATGTTACTAAAATACTTAAAATAAAATCAAGCTGTTGTTATTAATAATAAATTAAACTAAGACTAAAGCAATGCATCTATCAAACCAGGTCAAATCAATAATTAGGCTCATCGTTAGATGGGAATGGGACAAGAGGATTCAGAGGTGGACTTGGGACCTGGAGGTTAGACTGAAGAGGACTTATTGACTATAAGGAATGAAGTCATTAACCTCACATGAGAGCAAATAAAATGCCCAGTATTGTTACCTCCACCTCTTTGGTTAAAGTTAATAAAATTGTAACCTGCCACTTAAAAATGCCTCCTTTTGTCTGTATTTTTATGCAGATGCTTAACTTTCCTATCATATATAGTTCCACTGATTTCATTGGGGCTGCTCACAAGAATAACATTAAGTTCATGTATAGGTCTTTGAAGGATCAGGGTCCAAGTCAATGACAAATCTTCTTTTTTACTTCAGTGGGGTCAGAATCAGGCCCTGAAAGTTAAAATCTCTCTTTCATAAAGGAATAGATTCTTATAACCTTCTTTGTGCTAAGTAGTACTTTACTCCACGAGTAACGCATTGACTGGGGCTACTCATGGATTAAGGTAAACTCAGAATGAGCAAAGATATCATCTGATCCTTACTGATAGAATTAATGAAATGACCACCACTAATCTAATGAAGATATTAGCCTTGTCTGTGAGAAACAATGGAAAAATTACAACAGAATTTGGAAACATCTGGTGAACTCTTATTCCATGGCAACTGGCACCTTAGAAATGCTGATAGATGAGACAAATACCTTATTAGTATTTAGCAAGACCCTATAATTGTGAACATTTCAATTGTCCCTTATGTTAGGCAACCCACAGAATAAAATCAAATGATCTCTTGGAGCCTTTCTGGTGTCAGGCTTTCAGTCATTTTATTTCAGGGTATGAATAATAGTTACTCTTTTATTTCTCATGTAAATTCATACTTGCATTTTATTATCACCAGCATCAAGAAAATATTACCTTGTTCATTTATTCATTATTCAGTAGGAAAGTATACAAATTAAACAATTTTTTAAAAATCCCTTTCATTCTTATTATATGTAGTGTTTCTTGTGACTTATACTGCTAGTTGCAATTTTCTCTGTTGTGTATCTGAACAATTAAAATTTAGTATAATGTGAGAATAGCTCATTTGAGAAATTTATGTATATTATGTACAGTACCATCACTTCACAGAAGTTTCATGGATACCTGGCTTCTGCTATTTCTTGCCTGCAGTGTGTTCAAACTATGTTCAATTCTAAA
Organism: Emydura macquarii macquarii; assembly: GCF_026122565.2. Taxonomy (NCBI): domain Eukaryota; kingdom Metazoa; phylum Chordata; order Testudines; family Chelidae; genus Emydura; species Emydura macquarii. The sequence goes on along the minus strand of NW_027131500.1, from coordinate 4,418,983 downwards.
CAGAAATTGAAGCTCAAAAGTGGTTGTGAAGAGTTACTTTTCAATAGAAACATTGAAAAAGTGAGCCCCTTTGAACGATTTGGATTATTTTTAGAGTATGATCCCCTTTGCAATACCTTTTTCAAGGAACCTTTTTAGTGATTCATTTAGATTTCAAAGTTCTCCAAAATTTCATAGTATCAAAACTTGTAAGTCTCTAGAGATGGTAGTTTCTACAGAAAACATTTAAAACAAAATAAAAAACAAACAAAAAAGAGAACATAGGTCATTTTTTTTCATATGCCTTTCAGAAAACAAAAACTCTTTCTAAATGTTTTTGTTCTATTTGTTAGAAGCACTTGAGTCCCTATCTTGAAATACGTTATATTTTTTCAGCAAGATATTTATATATCTCATATTTATATCTGTAGGATTGCTATAATTCTTAAATTACAACACTATATATATTTTTTTTATTTTGTATCTAAAGTGGGGTTTCTTAATGTTCTGAGAAATGTCAATCTTTTAGACATTTATTTTGGTATTTAAGTTACTTTCAGTCTGTGCATATGACTATAGACATGGCAGATCGGGATTGGTACCTAACAAGGAATATCATAATGCAAATAGTAATAGTTATTATGTACAGTACTGCATGTGATGTAGGTTACTATTTTAATGGAATTTCCTTGCATTACTGTATTATTTGTTAAAATACTTCATTATTTGTGGTTTCTATAGGCTATATTTTGCTCATGGATATGCATGTGCAACTCCTGTTGTCTGCATTTGGAATCAAATAGTGTGTCCAAAAGTGCCTAGAGCATTCTTGTTATGTTGAACAGATATGACATGTAGTTCTGTATACCTATTGTGGAGCTGTCCAGAGAACGACTATTCCATTTCATGTTTGAAATTTGTTTTTGTTCCACATTGGAATTGCAAACCTTTCAAACATTTTTGCAAAATGGAATTGTGTTGAAACATCTGGTTTTGGATTGAAAAACTCAGATTCCTCTCTCTCCCTCTCTCTCTTTCTCTGGTCAGAAGTGACCAGATACCCAGAAGCTAAAAAACCTTCCCAAAGACAACTTTTTTGAAACCAATACATCTACACAAAATAGTTTGGCTTAGATCAAAAAAATTATTTGAAATTTATGATTATATGAAATTTTCCCACAAATTCAGCTCAAGTACTTTATTTTTAAATCTGCAATTATCTTTCCATCCCCATTGCCCTCTCTACTTCTCCAAACTTTACCCCAGAATTGTACATTTTCCAAAATTTCTTCAACATTATGGTGGCTTTGGGTCCTATCTTTATAGGAAGTAGGTATTAGCTGGCAGGGGTGTGTGCATGTGTGGTGCATAGCATATTGACAGTGCATCCATGCTAATCGATGGCTCTCATATAAACTGCATCATAGTGTTTTTCAAACAAATCAAAATGTAATGTAAAAGACTGATGTGCTAATATATGTCAGCATAGCATCAGAAAAATGGAAGTTATTTGCCTATGCTAAAGGACAAAACTATCAGTAGTAATAATAATTTTAATTGGATAGGGACTCTGCTGCTGACTTACAAGGCTTGATCCAAAATCCATTATTTTCCATTGCCTTTAATTTATAGTCTTGGGGAAGTCCCTCAGCTTTTGTCTGTCTCAGTTTTCCGTCTTTAAAATGGAACAATGATAGTCCCTTTTGTAAAGTACTTTGATATAAAATGTGGAAAGTACAGTACTTTGATATAAAATGTTATTATTTTGTTTGTGTGTTATGTGTGTGCTGGGCAGCTACCTCATCAGAGTGCAAAGCTTTCTTTGTCCACCAAATATAGACTCAGTTTTCTTCTGACTGAATAAGAGTATTAGAGAACAGACTCACCTTTCTGACCATTAGCACACTTTAATATATAATTTATCATGTATCAAATAGAAGGATGAAAGCAACTTGTTTTATTCATCACAAGATTATTTCATAGCACTTAAAATCCTCCTTTACTATAGTTACTGCAATTTTTATTGCTTTAATTTTTAAGCATTTTTTTCAGAGATTATATCTATGTGAACATTTGCTAATGCCTCGTGGGGAATTTTGAAATATATTCCATTTAGAAACAGTTCTTTTTCTTTCTGTATGTGAAAATCTGGATTAGCAGCTAAATTTAGAGCTGATAAGGAAGGCTTTGATTGAACTCAGGCTGTAAACTCCAAGTAAAAGCTGACATGTTGTGTCTTCACTGCTATTTTAACCCAAATTAGCCTACATGGGTTAGCTAATCTGAGTTAAAGCACACTTTTTTTTGTAGTGTAGATTACTTCCTGAGGTTATCAGTGTTAATGGGCTGGCTACTCTGATATATTTTAACTTCAGAAAGCTGCAAGGTAGACCAACTGTCATATCTCAGATCTGTCTCCAAGTGGACCAGTAGGTGGTTGATTTATTGATGTATCCCATGTCAGCTGAATTCTGCAAGTTTCAACAGGCCTTTTCCATTGCCTGCTACTGTACCCTATTCATAGAATCATAGAAGAGTAGTGTGGAAAGGACCTCAGGAGGTCATCTAGTCCAACCCCCTGCTCAAAGCAGGACCAACTCCAACTAAATCATCTCAGCCAGGGCTTTGTCAAGCAGTACTTAAAGACTTCTAAGACTGGAGATTCCACCACCTCCCTAGGTAACCCATTCCAGTGCTTCACCACTCTCCTAGTGAAATTTTTTTTCCTGATATCCAATCTCGACCTCCCACACTGCAACTTGAGACCATTTCTCCTAGTCCTGTCATCTACTATCACTGAGAACAGCCTAGCTCCATCCTCCCAGGAGCCCCTTTTCAGGTAGTTGAAAGCAATTATCAAATGCCCCTTCATTCTTCTCTTCTGCTGACTAAACAAGCCTAGTTCCCTCAGCCTCTCCTCAAAAGTCATGTGCTCCCACCCCTCATCATTTTTGTTGCCCTCCTCTGGACTCTCTCCAATTTGTCCACATCCTTTCTGTAGTAGGGGGCCCAAAACCGGACACAATACTCCAAAAGTGGCCTCACCAGTGCCTAATAGAGGAGAATAATCACTTTCCTTAATCTGTTGGCAATGCTCCTACTAATGTAGTCCAATATGCCATTAGCCTTCTTGGCAAGAAGGGCATACTGCTGACTTATATCCAGCTTCTTGTCCACTGTAATCCTTAGGTCCTTTTGTGCAGAACTGCTGCTTAGCCAGTCAGTCCCATGTCTGTGTCAGTGCATGGGATTCTTCCGTCCTAAGAGCAGGACTCTGCACTTCTCCTTGTTGAATCTGATATTTTTTGGCCCAATCCTCCCATTTCTCTAGGTCACTCTATATCTTACCCCTACTCTCCAGTATATCTACCACTCTCCCCAGCTTAGTGTCATCTGTCATTAGCACTGACCCCTAGAGCACTCCGCTTATTACTGTCTGCCAGCTAGACATTGAGCCATTGATCGCTACCTGTTGAAACCAATGATCTAGTCAGATTTCTATGCATATAATAGCCCATTCATCCACCCCATACTTCTTTAACTTGCTGATAAGAATACTGAGGGAGACCATATCAAAAGCTTTGCTAAAGTGAAGGTATATCATTGCTTTCCCCACATCCACAGAGCCAGTCATCTCATCATAGAAAGCAATCAGGTTGGTCAGATATGACTTGCCCTTGGTGAATCCATGCTGACTGTTCCTGATCACCTTCTTCTATGAGGTGTGGCTGACCAGTCTGTAATTTCCCAGTTCTTCTTTATTCCCTTTTTTGAAGATGGGCACTATATTTGCCTTTTTCCAATCAACTGGGAACTCCTCCAGTCACCACTGTTTAATTATTTTAATATCTGTAAATATTTAAGAAGAATTTCAGACCAAGTTATGGACATGCTAATCATATATTCATTTGTAAGAATATTTTAAAAGTTGTACAGTATACTGTACAGTATAACTTGCTATCCTCTATAGAATCTAATCACCCAAAGACTATTCTATTTTTCAGTCAAACTATTTGCCTCGTGTTAATACAGATTATCCCTTACATTAAATCAACCTTTAAAATGTCATCTATACAAAAGCCAGAAGTCACCCAAAACAGAAGAAAAGTAGAAATAAATCAGGTCTATTGAAGGATCACTTTTAGAAAAATAACTAAAAACATGTTTAAAAGGCTATATATATATATGTGTAACATATTGAGAAATAAAAACCACTGGAAAAAAATGTTTAAATGTAAAAAGCTGTTTGTTAGTTAATTTATATACTGCCATGATTACTACTTGATGCAGTCACATGTAATATTTCTTCCAGTCACTGATTTTTCCCAATCTAGTAAATTGGGAGAGGCTGGTTCAACTTGCCTCATCACTCTTGGAACATACAGCTGATCTGATTTTAAAATGTGTCAGTCCTTCTAGGCCTCCATATTGTCTGCTCTGTGCAAAGGAGTCAGTTGTTTGTGAATTATTTTCACTGAAGAAGTTGAATAGTTGAGTTTTCAAAAATTGCATGTGAGTGTGACTTTTTATTTGATCTTCCCAAGAAATTTAAGAAAATAACATGAGGTGAAGGGGATCCTGTACACTATTTGAATTTTTTAGTGAGGTCTGGTTGAGCTCCTCTTATTTTTTTAGTTGGTAGACAGGCCCTAATCTCACCAAAGATATTACAATAGCAGACCACAAGTGTCAAAAAGGAAAATGCAGGTCATCGATCCAGCACTGCAATTCCTTGTCATTAGAATAGCTCCTTTTTTGTGTGTGTGTTCTTGTAAGAAAATGAGAAATGGCATTCCCAAATCCAGTATAACAACTCAGGCATAGATAACCCTAACTATCTTTCATATGGAAGCATGCTTTCCCCAGTCTATACCCCATCCCTCTGGATGGGAGCATCTGTAATTATCAGTATGTTTCGTACTGTCAGTAATCATAGACTTGTCAGTCCTACACTCAGAGGTAGTGTAATAGGGCCCAAAAATATTCCTTCAGTAGAGGCATATCCTAAACTAGATTAGGATTACAATGCAGAACCAGTCCCCTTGCATGCCATTAAGGACTCTGTTATTATTATGAACTTGTTCCCAATCCTAAATTTGTTTGGCAAATCAAACTAAAGACTGAGACTTGGACTCCAGTCCCACAGAATCTATTCCTTCTCTGTGCATAACAACAAGAGAGCTGGGTGAACATTGGAAGAAAATCTTCTGCGAATATTGGTTCAGAGTCAGACAAAATTAATTTGCTTCAGTTATGTTCTGACCCCACACCAGCCAGGTGGAAGATGTGGCTGGAAATACCTGCTGTGTGGGCAGAGGCAAATGCCTTATGAGGAAGAGGCTTTAGGAGTGAGCAGGCACCAGCACCTACTTTATCTATTTTGATTTGTTGGGCTGTTTCATTTTTTAAAAAATAAACCCATTCCAGATGCACACACACAGACACACATCAGTTTACGATGAACAATTGAGTTTTCCAGACCATGAAAGTTCATGGAAAGTGGATTATGAAGTCCCTTCCAGAAATATTAGTGCAAAAGCAAATATAAATTACTTATCCTGGAAGTGCTCAAGCACACCCCCATTCAATGAATAAAAGCATTATCTCACCAAAAACAAACTAGCTTCCGTTTTGAGTACTTGCAGAGATGTGCTCACAATAAGTCTGTGGTTAAGAGAATTATGCAAAAAAGTCTGGCAAACTAAGAAGTAAATGAGAGGAAATTGGGATCTTCTTGTGTGTATTCTGCTAGCAGCAAAAGAGACTGAATTTTTTGAATAAATTATTCATTGCAAATTATTCATTCATCTCTAATAAAGATTTCTATCTTCAAGGTCTTTTGAGTCTTCAAGCAGTTCATACATTTAGTGTTTCATCTATACTAGACAAGTTATTTCACAATCTATGTAATTCCTTCAACTGTATTGGAAGTCTCTAAAGATGAGTCTCCAGCAACACTAGAAGAGATAGGTTCCTCCATTCCACTTATAGAGAAACTTATTGCAGACATAGTTCAACTGTAACAGAGAACCTGGCCTAGGGAGGCATGCATGCATGACAATGCACCTGTTATGGCTCTGAGGATCTTTAAAAGAAAAAGCAGTTGTGACAGGGCACATGACTAAGAACAATGATCTGACCTCCAGGAAACGAGATGTAAAGCTTCCTGTGTTGGATGCAGGGCTAGTGGAAAAGAGAGACCCTGGGTTGGGGAAGTCCCTAATGTGGATCTTTCTCTAGTATCCTGGAAGGGCCCTTAGAGGGGAAGAGTATGTTCTGTCCCTTCCAGCTGGGGACGCCTCAGACTGTTAGTACCCAGTATTTTGGTTTATTTGCTATTGTTTTGGAAATCTTCTTTGAAAATAAAGCTAGTATTAAGGAAAGACTTTTGGACTGAATGATTGGTAGGAGTTTTGTTCTACCTTTCCCAGTCGGTGAGTTTGCCTATCATCTTACACCAGCCTACAGTCAATGTAAATGACTTTGTTTCAGTAGCACTGGTAGAAAAGAAATGTTGGAGCTTGTTGCTAAAGGACTGCCACTGTGATCAAGAGTAGCTGAATTTTTAGTTTTGCTAGTGATAAGGGGCTATATACAGAGAGCCCATAAGTGCATATTACTTGCTGAATACAGAATTGCCAACTTGAAACAAAACCTGGCACTGGGTGCTGGAATCAAATATTGCACCTAGGTGAGGGGAGGTAGGAAAATAGGGGGCAGGAGCTAATACACACCTTTGTATAGTACAAAGTGACCTACTAAGGTGTGAAGACAGGCAAACTTGAGGTGGCACAGAGAGAGAATCACAAATAAAATATGGATCTTGTATACAGGCAACTGTGAGTAGGGAGAAGGAAGATCAGGAAAGGAGCAAATGTACCACATTGACTGATCATTGGGCGTGAGCTTGAAAGTAAGCCTATATACAGTACTGAAGTCTCTTAAAAACAGGATTCACACCAATACATTTTCACACCATCTTCATGCAATGTAATGTTTATACTGTAGAAGTATACTTTGTGCAAATGCAAAAATGATTAATTTTGCATAAATTATTTTCTTTAATATCATGTAGCATGAATCTTTGTGTGAAATGATCATAAAGTTGCATAAAGATGCATTTATTTTTATGTCAAATTAATAATAAATCAATGGCAATTTTAAGTTTAATACAGTACAGCAGGATATTTATATACTTAAAATGTATTGCATTATTAATTAAAAACATACGTTAAAAAGGTAATACAGTGGCACAGAAGCATTGTCTGCAACCATTTCCTGACCTTGCTTGCAGGGTTACAACAGACATGTCTGTCTCTCAAGAAATGAGAGGTCTGGATGCATTTAATAAATTATAACCTCGCCTGGTAATCTATATATTAATGCAATATTTCACCAATGAAACAGCATAATATGGGTACCTGGGGAACACAATACTAATCCTTATAAAATTGTGTGTTTGGCTAAAGTGAGGCAATTAGTGTTTTAACATTTTTGTTTATATAAACATTTTTATTAAATGAGCCAGATGATAACCATGCAGTGTATTTGATTAACATGAGACAGAAGAATGGATCATTTTAAAATCCCTAACATTTATCTATCTAATCTAGGTATACTATTGAGGTTCAAGGGCATTAGGTTTTTAGAAGCCTAATAGGAGGATAATGTCTTCAATTTTCTTATAAACTTTCTTTCCAAATGTTCTCACTAACCGTATTGTAAGGCCATTCTTCTTTTGTCTTTTTCCATGTCCGTCTACTATTTGAAAAAGTATAGTTAGTTAAGTGTTCTTTGACAGCACCTTCACATCTTTCTAGTGGACTATTCTTTAATTGTGTGGCAATCACTGTTGCAATAAACAGAACTCTGAAGTGTATACAGTACAGTTTCTTACCTGTTCAAAACACCGTAGGAAAAGCTTAAGGGGTTAAATTGACTAATATGTTGCTTATCTAATGTTTTCAAAGTACCATTGTAAAGTACAGATGAGATAAATGATCAGAGAACAAGAAACAGGGTCATTGCTTGCTTCCCTGTTTACAGCATTTTCCATTGTTGTTTTGTTTTATACAAAAGTATTAGTTCATAAAAGAAACTAAGAACGAAGGAAATCGTTCCTTAACATTAACTTTCCTTACCTTAATCTTGTTAATATTAATTAGTCTTTAAAAAGATAGCTGAAATGTTCAAAGGAATTGTTGGTAGCAACATTTTTTTATATATTTTATTTTAGTTAGTTAGTTAGTTTTACATAATGCATGAAAGTTAAAGTGAGAGAGCTGAAGTCTGAATCAAGGAAAAGAAAGTTTGCTTCCTTAAAGCTAGCAGTGGCTATCTACAGTAAGTGTGAAAAGCTACAAAATGTGGACTGGAAAACTAAGAAGATTTCTCTGAAGACTCAAAAATCTACATTTCAGATTTGAGAACCTAGCAATTTGAGCAGAGAGCCAGTGAATAGATTAAAAGGTTTTCTTATCCTTTCCTGATCTTGAAGTATTATAAATAAAAGAATGGGTTATATCCTCAGCTGGTGCAAACTGACATAGTTTTTAATTAACTTTAACACGGTTATGTCAATTTTACACCAACGGCGGGTCTGGGCCTGTGGCACCCCAAAGGGTGGTGGAGGTGGTAATTCCCAAGGTTACACGCAGGTCTAGCCCTGACATAAGGCTGACCATCACTCAAGAGCACAGGGAGACAAGATGCCTAGTAAATCCAGCTGACCAGCTATCACCATCCTTCAGGGAATCCTATCAGGTAATAATAAAGACTTACAACCATAAAAATAGATATATTTTTTCTTGACATGCCCCCTAAAAAAAAATCTAAAAAAATTGCTCACCTAAAGATTTACTAATCTAAGTCCGAAGATGCTATTAACACTGAATTTGCTATAGTTTGATTAATGTGTATGAGTACAAACTTTTGTGTCCCAAAAAGAAGTTGATACCTCTGTAGCCACAGGATATGAAAATTTAAACTAAGATGAATGTATTTGTTGTGTAATTGCTTCTTTTAATAAATGTGTTCAAGCATATTTATATCAGATAATATATCCTGTACTGAAATTGTTTGTGAAATGTTTTAATTCTTCTAATAAAAAGTCTACAAAAAGCCATTTGGCTGATTATCTTGGAGCACAACATATTGAGCGGTTTTTTTTTTGTTTGTTTGTTTGTTTTTTTTACCATCAAGCAGTAATGATGCATCATGTTTTGCCTCTAACTGCTTAGCTTTAAATAATAAAATAAAACGTGTGGCTCCTTATCATGTCAAGTCCTTTAACTTGGAGGAAAACAAGCAAAATTGGGCTTTTAATACAGTGAACGCATCTTTGTAAGAAGTTCCTTTAAGATTACATCTACTTTGAATTGGTGACTTTTGCTCTTACATCACTTGCATGCAGACCCCAATCCCCACAGCTTTAATACATATATACTACCGTTTTGTACACCACACCACATCTCTTTTGAGACAAATCTCTTAGGTATTCAAGCATAGATTCTATTTCAACTGTCTAAACTTGTTTATCAGCCATATCTCCTAATGAGTCTATTAAGCTGTCTCCTAAGTGAAGTGGTGGAAATCTCTTGGCTTGGAACTTTTGAAACAAAGATGGACCTATCACTTTATTGCAGAGGACAATCCTTAAATGGGAGGGAGATGGACTGGATGATGTAAATGGTCTTTTCTATCTCTAAGTTATATGAGTCTATCAAAGTCTTCAATCAATTAAATGTCTATCAAATACTTCCTCAAGGCATTCTGTATATAAGCATTGCGTTTCCCTTCTGACACTTTAATCCATTTTACATAATGCTATCCTTCCTTCTGGGTCTCCTTCTCATGAGCAAGTTTACTGGCATTCTTTCCTCAATAAAACTGCAGAAGAGCATAACTTTCCCATCTGGCAAGGCCAAAATATATGACCTATATATGAAAAGGAAACTTAAAATAATACAGGATCAGCTAATCTCCCACAAATAAAGTTGAGTTACATCAGATTCATACCTGAGTATTTCTCATTTAAATACATTGAAATAACTGGAATAATAACTAATTTGCATAGGATGGTGAAAAAAATCTTTCTAAAATGAAGAAAATCCCTTGTACTGTAACAAAGAGCAATTGGGAGATAGGTAGGAGTGGATCCCAAATCTCTAGGTTTGCAGTATAACTTAAGTCTTGCACAGAACACTTTGTTGGGCCGTAACAAAGTGAAAAGGTACAGATTCTAAATGAAATAATATTAGTCCTTTAAACAGAATAAAGTGCTATCCAAATGTGCAAAATCAATCCATTCACCAGAAGTTATTTTTAAATTTGATATTGACCTCTAAACTGCTGGTTTCATTTTGAATTTCTGAGTCCTAGATGTAATTCTGTGTAGTGTACAATACATAGGAGAAATAGCTTTATTATATTATTGTATCCCCAGAAATTATGGTAAAAGAATAGTAAAATTACAAAGTCAATCTCTTCAAAGTTAGGAAATGCCAGAATTAAATTTGTACGTGCAGGGATCTTGTGGAAAAAATAGCATGTGGTCATGTTATTAAACACTATATCTAATACATAAACCTGGAGGGCTCAAATTCAGGTTGTGTGGGCAACTTTAATTTTGGCTTTTTCTAACTTTTGCATGCTTGATTGTGCAATCTGAACATTTTTAATGTAATTTTTTGGAATTTAATACCCTGTGATTTAAAAAAAATAAACTGAAGAAGTAGAAACTCTGTCATATGGAACCAAAGTGAGATATGGTCATCAGCAGGATTAGGATCAATAGATCCACAGCACAGTCCTCTACCATTTGAATTAATGGAGTGACTGGTAGCTGTGGAAGTTTATTTTCTATGCGGACTTGACACTCGAGGGAGATCAGACACACTTTGCCAGTGAGTTTCAAAGTTATTTACTAGACTGCAGAAGAATGTTGAAACTCAGGAATCCTGGGTTCAATTCCAGATTCCATAGAGGCATGTTCTGTAGTGGTTAAAGATATTTCTGTCCTTTTCCCTCTCATCCTCTCATTGTCCCCTTCTGCTCCTATCCCTCTCACTGGCTCTTGTCCTTGTGCCTCCCTCTGCTCCTGTACTCCCTTCTCTCTCCTTCTGTTCCTGCCCTTTCCCCACATCCTGGCTCCTGCTCCTGATGCCCTTTCCCTACAAGTTCATAATCTCCCTCCCTAACACCTACCAATGTCCACATCAATATGCATGCAGCTATGTAGTCACAGGAAGCTTCATGCCATTGTTCAAATAGCCATTTTGAAATCTCTTGGATTTTCCATCTTTTGTTCATAAAAGTGTCATTCATCCAGTCAGGGAGCAGAAGCAATACTATCTGACTTAGGTGACCAATCAAAACAGAGAAGGAATAATAAAAAACATAGCCAAGTTCAGAGGCTGAAATAATTATATAAAGCCATCAGAGAGCAATTTCACAAATTGAACAAATTTGTTTTAAAAAAAAGATGTTGATATGTCATGAACACAAAAAGAATTTACCTAGTTTTGTTTCCAACATTTTTACTAATAGAATTGCATAACCAAATTAGTTGATGTATTTATATGTGTAATAATTTTGATTCATTTAAAAAATAACATGCCATGGTTTTCCATTTTCGATAAATCAGGAGCCTGAACCTGCAGTTCCTTTTGAGGCAAAAGTCCTAATTAATGTACTGAAATAAAGTAAAAAAAAGGACTTCAATATAAGTTTTGGCCAAACATGGGCTATAGCATTGGCCCTATACTCATTGGTGAGAGATTCTGATTTTAAAATGTATTAGTAATTTTGAAAATATATTAATCATACCAAACGTAAAGAGAAGACATTTAAAATGTTTAAAATCTCTGTGTGTAGAAACATCTCGTAAGAGTTTATTAAAATCTGATACTATTTTGCCTGAACAATTTAGCTGCTTTTAAAGATCTCTGTATACAATTAAATGTGCAGTAAAGGAGAACAGTAACATACAGAAATAAACCTGAACTCCTTACTCAGTTTGGATCTGCTCCATAGCCCACTGAGATGCCAATACATTTCTTTGGAATTTACATCAGGTCCTTTCTGCTCAGTTCATACTGTGGCAAAACATCCACTGAAGTGGATGGATTTGGCCTGATGTCTCATAAATTACACTCATAATTTTTCCATATACTTACCCCTGCTTCACCTCAGTGTGAATTTACCCTGCATATTTCAAAATCTAGCTCATACTTTTCATCTTAAACTGATTATTTATTAAAAAATTACTCATATAGCTCCTTAAATTTCCATATTAAGGGTGTAATCCTGGCCCTATGGAAACCAACAGTAAAGTTCCTATTGGTTTACGTGGCACCTGCATTTCCCTTAAAGCCCTCATTCCTAAATAAGATTATGTGCGTGATTACATTTTTCCAAGATTTGGGCTGGAGTTCATTTTTACACTCAGTAATTGTAAATTCTGTAAATGTTCACAGATTGTACATCTCAAATATGATTTGGTGACTATGAGCTTCTGATCACAACTAAGAAATGTATTTTTACACAACAGCCATAATTTAATTGAACTTTATTTAGCTACTTTATTTAGCTATTTATGAAGTAAAGAAAAAAAAATTACTGCCTTTTATAACTCAACTGTAGTTTTTCTTTTTAGCAGTGTCAGATTTCAACATTGCTCTTAGATTTTGCAGACATTGAAAAGCTGTCGCAAATATATGATCCGCCCTTACTTTTACTGATAATTTTACTTTAAAGTTTTTTTAATTGCTGAAATTGTATCAACACCAGAAATATCATGCAGATTAAAATCTAATTATACTAAATGACTATTAGAGAATAGTAATAGAAAAGCAAAGGTGTACTATGCTTTACAATGAAGTGTGTAACATGTAAATAGTTTCAATCAGATGAAAAGCTAATGGGTAAATTTACATTAGGAGCCTGAATAAAAAATCAGTTATGGATGAGTGCATCAGAAATTATTTTCTAAGAATCAAAGGAAATTAATAGTTGACCAGTGCAACTGGAATATCCCACAGCATGTTAAATATTTATTACTAAGTCATTCCTTTCCAAAACAATGTGAGACGTGGCATTTATTCTCTAAAATAGCTCATCAGTAATTAATCTGGCATATCATTTTGCATAAAATTTGTAATTAATACTAGTTGATATGCATTATATTGAACTTTTTCAAAAAAAGTTTTCAATCTCAATGACTTCAAAAGCATGATGAAATGGTCATTTTTTATTATTCTTAGATGTGAATCTGTATATTAAAAGAAAGTATTGTAGTTAGTGGGAAGGATTCATCAAAGTTTATAGACCCAATTTATTTGAGGTTGTTCAAGGTCAATGAATTTTTTTCCCTCCACTTGCTTGAAACTATGAGTAATAGAATATGAATTACAATAGTCTAGCTGAAATGAACTATGGTGATGTGTAATATTGTATTTAGTAGTAGTTTTAAAGGGGCACTGTCTCTTTTAAGAGACTCCAGTTTAACCTGAATTGTTCACCATTTCATAGTCAACTTTTACCCACAGTTACTGCAAATGGAATCTGAAATATTTCAGGTAATTCTTCCACTAAGGACAGGGGCACTGTGGTATTTGAGATATCAGTTGTTGGTAGCCATGGATAATGTTGATTTTTAATGGTGACCACTATACCAAAAGAGTTATGGTTTTTTTTCTGTCTCATATTAGATTAGTAAACATATAGAGTGGTGGTGATGAGGGGCGGCGGGGCGGGGAAATATTGCCAGTTTCTCTCCACCAACCTCAGATTCTTGTTTCTCATATCCCTGTTCATCATCATTCCCTTTTCCAATTTTTATTCTGTACTTTCATGATCTTTTACTTTTTGCTTTCGGTCCTTTCATTAACCCCTTCTTTATTCCGTGTCCCCATCTCTCTCTTGCTTTCTGTTTTCTTCACATATAGAATTGACCCATCACTGAGTGTCTTTCTCCCTCTCCCTTTGGTCTGTCCTTCTTGACAGTCTCACCCTAACTCTGTGATTTCCCCCTTGCTCTCTGCACTTCCCTTATTGTTTTCCCTTTCCCATCCTTGATTTTCCCTACCCACCATGTAGCTAGTATCAGATTGCTGTGATGTGGGGCCACTCATGCAATTCTCCTATTCTGCTTGATGCACTTGCCAGGGTATTAGTCAAAGGGCTGTTTCCTGCTCTACTGAAGACTCTGGAATCCTTTTCAGACCTGTGCTCTGCTACCAGTTCTTCACATTTTTTCAGGATAGGAGCTACAATAGGAGATGTCAGAGCAATGTAGATGATCCATGATGACTGTAAGGCCAAAATTTCTTCACCAGAAAAGATGTCAAGAAGGCCTAAGATATTTAGGAGCACATATCCCATTGAAAATCAATGGTATTTGTGCTCCTAAATCCCATTCATAAATTTAAATCTTTTCCATAATTGTTAATGCATATATGCAGGTCACACTGTTACCCTGCTCTACCTTGTGAGTTTATTTCTTATGAGCAGGCAGGAATGATATAATATGCAAGAGTCATGTTCACTGAAATATGTGTGAGCATGTATACTCCCAAACCAAAGAACAGGTGCTAGGTATGATTTGGCCTCTATAATGTCCCTTTTAAGAACAAGCAATACAGACCAAGATATTTTAAATTTAGCAGAGAAATAGGTCACACTGGTCTTCCCCGCCAGTGAGGGATAGCTAGGCAAAGTGATCCACAACCTGCAGTCTGCCTGTTGCACCAATCAGACATTAGGGCTGTTTCCCTAAGAGAAAGGCCCTTACTGGCTAATCCTGATCCCTGAGACAGGCTCCGCGACTGGCTGGTTGCGGCACAGGGTCAGAGAAAGGAGGCCTCCCTGTTTTCAGCAGGGTAGGTATTGGTTTTGTGGTTGGCTTTTCAAGCCCAAAGATGTTGGGAGTTTGTTTATCATGAAGTAGGCCATTCTGGGTTGCTGGCAATGATAGGCCAGGGGGGAATGCAGTCTTTGCTAGGGCCTTGTTTTTAAGCCGTTTTTAAAATTTAGGACTGTGATGCTCTGGATGTTCTTTCATTAATGGGCTGAGTGAGCTGCAACACATAGTGGTAGCCCCAAGAAATAGGGAGCCAGATTCTCATATCTCTACGTGCATTGAGCTGTGGCTTGAATTGTCAGGTCAACTTTTCAGTTTGTGAGAGAGAGAATGCAAAAGATCACTTATTAATTATATCATAGTTTATTAAGAAAGTGCTGTATTCCTGACTAAGCTATATTTTCAGTTAGGTGCTGTGATATGTAGATTAGCTTTTCTTGACACAAAGCATGATTTAGATACCATGATAGCATAACTGCTGAGAAAAAGATGCTTTCTGATGCTTTAAAATGAGTTTACAAAAATGTATCAAGAGAGAATATTTTAAGTCAACTTTTTACTGCATCAGTGCAGTTATGGATTTGTGCTGAGATAATAGAACAGTTTGCAACCTGGGATTAATTTGAAAGCAAATACGAATCTGAGTTTATTTTGTCTGAGGAAAATCACTAAATCAAATCTGATAACATAGATTCCATGCACAGTTGGAACGTGAAAAATATACTAAAAAAAATTGACTACCTTAATAATAATAATTTAAATTTGAAAGGGCCTATAAGTAGATCTTTTAGACAAGTGAAGAGAAAAGAAATCCTTATCATAAACAATAACAATGTTTTAGTACAGTTTGCACCAAAGGGTTTTCACAAGTACAGGATTTTGAAAATAATTTGCAAAAAAGAATTAAAACTCAAAGCGTGTCAGTTGAATCCAGCTGACACTCAAAATCAATATTACATTTCTTTACATACATTCTACATCCTTTAAAAACCCAAAACTTAAAATGTCTGCAATGTGGTGCTGACCAATTGTGTCAGTTCCCCACTGCGGTAATGAGTCAAGGTTAACTGTTCTCTGCCCATCTTATAAAAGTGTTCATTAACTGTTTTTATGATATATCTTTGTAATGTTTCCATGATCCTGATGTCCCAACTTCCCCACACACAACAGACCTTTTTAAGGCACATGTCTTCAACAAAGCCAATACAAAAACAAACCAAAAACAAATGTGCAGATTCTAGACCAACCCATTTTTGAGATGATAGAAGCCAAAAATATTTAGTAATTAATTTATTAATTTAGTAATTAATATTCTCATTAGTGAACTTTAAATACTATGGGCTAGGTTACCAAGGTGTTTTGGTACCTTAAGATCAGCAGACAGCATTTTCAGAAGTTTTGAAGCAGGTTAGGTACCTAATTCTCATTGAAAGTCAGGGGGAGTTAGGGTGCTAGTGGGACTTACAAAAGTGTCCATCCACATCTTTATGTGTCAAAATACCTTTTTAAATCTTGCCCCAGAACACTAAAAGTATTTTTCTAATTCTTAACAAACATTCCATACTAAGAGTCTACTGTGGAATGAGAAGCTGCATGTGACATTTCAGGAAGATCAGTGTCTTTCAAAGGAAATTAGGAAAAGAGTTGAAAATCAGGAATGGAAAATTATAATGGGAAGCTAGGTCAACCTAAACTCACAAGTTGTTATTACCACTCTATTATAGCCAGGTTGTGGGCAGCCAGACCTAGTAGTCAGAGCCAGAGTTTGCAGTTTGCAGTCAGAGTTTGTAGTCAGGATATTAGTAGGTTAGAAGAAGGAGATACATTGGAGATCAGAACTATGAATCCACAATCAGAGTCAGACTGGGTCAGGAAACCAGAGGGTTAGACGCAGGAGTCAAACTGGGTCAGGATGCCAGGAAATCAAGAAGCAGGATAGAGCCTAGTTGTTCAGGAAGCTTTCTGTTCCTGCTGCTGGCTTCAGCTTCAGTCTACTGGACCAGCAAGTCAATCAGCCACTCTGGGACTCCACCAATTGGACCTCCGGGGCAGAGATTCGCATTGGAGCTGGGCTTCATGGGTCCCCATTGTCAGCAATTGTCAGTAGGCTACCAGATAGATGGTGGGAGCATGGCTGCTCCCGTAGGCCTGGGTTTGAGATCTGTGGGACATGACACACTCCCTCATTTAAACTTGGGAGTTATAAGCAAAAAGTTATGAGCCTTTGTTGTGAACATCTTCATGGTTTGGAGCAGGAATTTGAAATTGGGCAGGTTTCAAAGGTGTTTCTTATGGCCGTCAGGAGAATACGTCCAGAGCTGGCCAAGTTATAATCCTCTGAAAATTTCTATTTGCACTTGCACAGTAGAACTTGTTCAACATTTGTCCCTTAAATTTCTCAACGTTGAGCTGCACTGTACTGAACATGCTCCTAGACTCCATTAAACCTCTAACATCATTTTGAAACAGCAACACAGGCATAACCACCATATGTGACACAGACAACATGGATCTTCCTTTCTAATAGATTACCATTTTTCATGAGTTGGACAATACCTCATGAGGAACAGATTGTCTTATCCACATTGCCAACCTAAAGCATTAAAAAATCATAAGTCAAGTCCCTCAAATATCTATTTGCTTAAAAAATATTAAATAAACTTTAAAATAATAAATTGGGAGTTTTCTTTATTTTCCTTCTTGTTTCTGAAGCTTTAGGATGGCACTTGTGTGACCCGTCCTGTGCCCAGGGTAGCCACCTGATAATGCCAAGGTCAGGGCAGGCTGTAAAAGGAGAGCAGATTCTCCCAACACTGGTGGGTGACACTGAAGACAGACATCCCAACCAACCACAAACTGCACTTCTGAATTCCCACAGAAGCCAGTATACAAATGCACACAGCCCCCTTTATTGCATTTCAGCCTCTGGCTTCCAGTCAGCCACTAGGTCCAGTAAAGAGACCAGTTATTTAAACTCTCTGCTCTTTACTAAATAGGTTTCCTCTGACCCCAAGGGGTCAGCCACAGTACCAGTCCAATATAAGTTTGGCTCTTACCTAAAATACCACGCTGCCAGCCAATCCTAAAGGTTTATTGTAAAAAGAAAGAAATAAACCATAAGAGAAATGTTAAAGGGCCAAAGCAAATGATTGAAAGTCCACATACATCAGGTTTTTAGAAGAATCGTGGAGTTTCAGGCTTGTATAGTTCCTCTGGTATACATCCAACACCTGGATGGGTCTAAGTCCTTTGGTTCAGTTGCAAAATGAATTGATCCATATATGTCTGTAGCTGAACAGGAACAAAGACAAAATGGTTTCTGTGGCTTGGCCTTATATACCCTCTGGCCTTGGCCGTGCTGTTTTGTGGAATGTTACAAGAACTAAAATGGAGTTCAGAGTCACATGGGCCAATCCTGGTAACTCTTCAGGTATGCTTTTAGTTTCTTCCTGGGCCCCTTGCATCCGTGAGTGTCTTAATGGACCATTAAGCAGGCTATTGTTCTGCAGCCATCCTGTTTGAGTCCTTACTCAGACAGCACTATTTGAAATACAGATATATCAAATCTATCTATAACTTCCATTTCACACATTTCACATGAACATAAGTATTATCATCTTACTTAGCATATTATAACCTTCCTAACAGTACCTGAGATGGCATATTTCACATGAATTAATATGATTTTGACATATTGATGTTAAACAATATAACATATGCTCCCCCCCCCCCCATATCTACCCAGCATGACAGCTTGGTTCATGTTTTCAATCATTTCTCCATAACCATAAGAGTTATAAACTCACTTAAAAAAAATCTAAGCAGAGATTATCACAAAGTTTCTTGACTCAAGGAGATGGGGCTTTAATGAAAATCACCAAATAGTACTAGACTTTTGATAAAATCTTGGAAGTTGAAAACACTGCATGTATCCCATTACAAGATAAATAATAAAAGCCAAATAACAATTATGATGGCATAGGAAAATAGGGTTACCATATGGATTCAAACCAGAGGTCCACTACCCGTTGCTTCAGAGTAAGATGCCTGAAATCACAAAGTGGGCAATTATGGAATACCTTGCTCAGAAAAGAAGCATTTTCCCAACCCTGTCAAACGAAGCTTGTACCTTGAAGCATGAGGATTTATATCTCTTCCAAATATTAGCCTCAAACTTGCTTCCTTCACTCCAGGTGCTCAGTATTCTAGCTTAAAGTCAAGTGCCTCCTTGACAAGGGAGTGAATGTGTGTGCAGTTAAATCTCCATGCTACTTTTGAGATGTAAGCAGAGTTCACTTGGTCATTAATACATGACCTTAAGTGAGTATGTGTTGTGCATGCAGTGAATATGTAATTTTCTCTGATCCTTAATTCCCAGAGTTTTCTCTCTATTGGAAAAAATTCAAAATTTTGAATGCACAAATAGGAAAAATCATAAATTTTCTCGCCAGGAGTAAAACTCAAAAGCCAATTTGCAGAGTAATTTTACACCTTTAACATTTTATGGAAAATGTCATTCTGAGGACTCAAAACTCATACAAACACATTTCAAATTTTTTGTTCAAAATTTTGCAAAAAGTAAATGTCACCAATAATGGCCATCCCAAAGTAAAAGTTTCATGATGTGAAATTGTGAAAAATTTATAATTTTCTGGCATTAATTAATTTGTCTGTGTATATCCAGTACATTGACCTCCAATAGGTGTGCAATTTATACTTAAGGATAAATATCATATAAAATAATATGCCCGAATCCTAATATATTTTTTAAATGTAATCCATGTTTGGTGCTCATTAGCATATTTGTTCTGTCTACTTACAAGCCCACATGCTCAAAAATGCGTTCCTAGAGGCTTGTCAGAAAGATGTCAATATTAGACCAATCTAGCTCAGTTATAAACACTTACTTCAATTTCAGGAATTCAATCCCATGAAAAGGAAGGCACCATAAGACAACAGGATTAATTGTTGTAGCTTCCTCACAAGGGGAAAAAAAATGAGACATCAGTAAGGAACATTGAACTGTGGAATAACGTTATACAAATGCTTGGATTTTCCTTCTTATGGGATTTTAAATGAAATACTTAATTGATGCCCAGTAATGTCTGTATTTTAGTATATAATATACATCTTTTAAAAATAAAACTCATTTTCCTGAGAGGTCCCACAAGATTGGATTTAAGCTAAACTATAATGGCACTGTCTGTTATATACTAAGCCTCAAAAAAGGCCAATAGATGCTTATGTGGCTCTTCACTGAGTCATGATAATCCAGGGCTGCTTCCTGCTTCCATTCAAGTCAAAGAAAAAAATCCCATCGATTGACTTAATTGTGCAGGATCAAGTGAGGATCCCATGTGGAGGGGCTAATTTATACTGGTTTTCCACCTTTGAGCAGGATTTGAGGATAAAAGGCTTAATCCTGCAAGGTGCTAACAATCTTGCCCTTACTCAGAAAAGCTAACATTGCTTGTGAGTTGTCCCAGTGATTTCAATGGATACATTTTAAATGTAATTTATGTCCATTTTAAGGCTCCTTTCCGCTGCCAGAGTGGTGTAAAGGGGTCTTAGTGTAATTAAGAATCAAGCTTATATTTTTACAGGGTAAGATCCTTAGATGGGGTAAATCAGCATAGCTCCATTAACTTCAGTTTAGGATCTGACCCCTATGATTTTTACTAAGAGAAATAGGTCTGTGAAAGATGCCTGATATGTTGGTATATGCATAGCTATTGTCCGCAGGCTTTCTTCCTTAACTTACTCTGCTTATCTTTAAAATTTTTACATTTTTTTATTGAGTCAATGTACATTATGTCGCTTCAAGATAAACTCCTTTTTCTGCTGACTCTGCTCTTTTCCAAGTGAGGCACCTGTGCTGACAAATCACTGGTAAGCATTCCTATTGTATTCTGAGTTCTTTTTTCTCCCACAAGAAATTCAAGGAATTAGCAGAAATTGATTTGTACAATTTCTTTATGAATTTTTATGGGAATGGCCTTGAACACTTAGTTTTATTACATGAACTAAATTAACCAATTAAAATGTTTTTTTCAAATTGCGTTAACTAATAATAAACTAAATTACCTGAAAAATCTGCATAAAGCAGCATGTTGCGGAAGTAGGAGAACAGAATGCTCAGGAAATATCCTGACCCACTCACCGTCCTGAACAATGGTAACAATGTAAAGGTTGGGCTACCAAAGTTCACTACTCCCTACTCCATTACACCATGTAGGTGTCTGGCCTCCGCAATCAGAGGAGCCTTTGTGATATCGGGAGTGACTTTCCTGAGATTCTCATAGGCCCTGATTCAAGAAAGCATGCTTAACTTATAGTTAAGTATGTTCCTTAAGTGCTGTTCTGAATCAAGGCAATAGAAGCATGCTGTGAGTGGGACATAGGGGGAGCAGTAAAGGGTCAGTGAGTGGAGAACGGGTAAAGGGATAAGTTATCTAGGATTTTAGTAGTTTTGAAAAAATAAAAATGTATGGAAGTTTTTGTGTACGTGTGGAAATTGCATGCATGTTAAGTGGAGGCCAGATGCTGAAAATCAAGTCCAGAATGTGTGTTAATTTCATGTGCAATATGCTAAATGTCAGAGAAGATTATACTTTATTTACCGTTAATTTCAATATCTTTCTGCTTGCTAAACAAAAAACTGCAGGAAATGCACAACTCACAATTTTGTAGTATAGAAATAGTTTTCTAACTGAATAAAACCCATCCAACATATTTGAGTTGCACAACAGCCACTTCCAGTCTGTTTGACACTAGACATTCTCTCAGCATTTGAATACTTTCTATGAAGTATTTTTTCATTTTTCCATCCATGTCAGCATGAAATTAAAGGTACTTAACAGAATGAAGAATGCACATAAAATATCAGAATTACCACTTAGAAAACATCTTTCATAGGATAGTAGTCTGTGTAGAGTCTTTTACTGTGGTGGTTTTCTTTTCCTTTGGGGAATGGGAGGGCAAGATACATAGAGTTTGAACTTGTTGATACAAGGCAGAGACATATATGATTACAACAAATTTACCTTTAATTGAAATAGCAAAATTTATTTTAGGGCATTCCATAGAGGCAGTCTCATTGGGTTCACTAGAACTTTGTATGTTTCATTGCCCAAAGAGCTAATGAAAAAATGAAATTGTAGAGAAAGTCTCAGAGATCATAATCACAATAAGTGTGGTAGCATCCATTAATTGGTTATTACTAAGAATAGTTCTTGAAACAGGTCTCACAAGCACTTTGCTGTTTGAAAAAAACATGTTGTACTTTATTACTAATAGAATTTCACAAACATTTACTAGCATGATATTACCACTGTTCTGGCCATCTGCACCTCTATTTCCCTTTAGTGGTTCAGTAAGGTCGCCAACTCTTGGCTTTCAGCTCCCAAGCTGTTGCCCCTCTTGGTTGGAGACATGCATCTCTCTCCCTTCTGACCAGGTTACTTCCAGGCTGGACAGTTCCCTTGCCTTCACTGTGTCATTCTCAGCACAGACACTTTGCTCAAGCCTAGGACACTTGCTTGTTTTCTCTTCAGAGATGGATAACAATGTAATTGCTACAGATGCAAATTATCACAGAGTTCTTTCTAAGCATGCCTACTTCATTCTTACATGGTTACAAGTTCATCACTACTTCAGCTCAGAACAAGCACAGTCTTTTGAGGCCCCAGTACTCAGAGTTCTTCCAATCCTCCCCTAAAGGTAGGGGCCCTCCGTGGAACAAGGTGCTGTCTGTTTGTTTGAACAGGAAAGAAGCCCTGAGGCAGGTTAAACCCCAGGCTTTTATCTAAAGGTATTTTCTTTGTCTATTGGTCTCTGGGGAATCCACTTTGAAATAGTATATGAATTTATCCCCACAGGAGCGTCTTCAAAAGGTTGATAATAGAGGAAGTATACTACCATCCCTTCTCTCTACTAGGAGAAGGTACATACAATGCCACAACAACACATACACAGTTGCATTTTTAATACAATGTATCTCAGAGGAGTTAACTCAAATTCAATAACGTTTAATTCCGTAAGGTTGGTTCACTGTATTAAAGGATATGGCAGGATATTGTCAGTCTGTCACAGATATAAAATAATAGATTAGTTGAAACCGATTGCATTTAAATTGCATTCTATATTATTTTATACAATTAATAAAATATACAGTGTTTTCTTTATTTCCTCTGAGTCTGCTACCTTGGCCTCTCAAACTCATCTGTGATTTTTAGCTTGTCCCATATCTTGTGTTGATTAACAGATCAACAGATAAACAACAGATCCTGGCCCCATCTAGGTTATAGAAATTTGCACTGGTCTGACTTACTAGCTCACTCTTTGTATTGACCCCTTAACTCCTGTTCCTGCCAATTATATATCTTCCCTTATTGAGCTAATTACCTCATTACTCCAATCATTGGCCTCAAGTATCAACAATCTCCTCCATAATAAGTTGATCGCCTCCAGTTAAGCCTGTAATCTTCTCTGTTGCACAATTATCTAAGAGACCATCTTGCTACAGCTAGCACTCTGTCCCACATGTAAACAAACTATTGTGACCAAGGTGTGTGTACACAAAAAAAGTATTTGTAAATGTGACAGGTTCAGCATCGCACTGAGCGTTCATGTTCAGCTGATTATCCATCACAGCTCTCAAACTTTTTTTTTCAGTCACTGCTTCCCTGTTAATATGGCCTGCATTCTTTGTTCCTATATGCATACACTCAAATTAAAATGCATAGTATTTGCTTGACAAATGATGCAGGTCGTTCTGTATCACTGACCTGTCCTCTTCATTATTTACCACTCCCCCAATTTTTGTATTATTTGAAACTTTATCAGTGATGAATTTATATTTTCTCCCAACTGATTAATAAAAATATTAAAGAATAGAGAGTCAAAGAAATGATCTTTGCAGGACCCCACTATAAACACACCCATTTGATGATGATTCCCAGTGTATAATTGCACGTTGAGATCTATCAGTCAGCCAGTTTTTAATCCGTGTAATATGTGCCATGTTAATTTTTCATCTTTGAAATTTTTTAATGAAATTGGCCTGCAAGACCCATATGAATCAAATATCATTTCTCAAATACCAATATTTAATTGGTCCCATGAACCATAAGTAAACAATTTTCCAGAAATTATTTCATATATGGCAGATGTAAGATAAATGATTCTTGTTGTGCTCCAGAGTGGATGGCTATAACTCCCATTTACTTGAATGTATCTGTGTATCTGTATCTGATGGGGGAAAAATGGGCACAGTGTTTGTGAATAATCTGTAAACACAAACATCAGGCAGCGAAGTTCCCCTCTAACCTGTGTATGTTCCCATGTGGAATGAAAATCAGCACCTTGGGCTCGAAGAATCAATTTTGAATTAAAAGAGTTATTTGCAGTAAATATACTGGTGCTTATATTGTTGGCAGGACAGCCATTAGCAGGTGATTATCACATACATTTGAACAGGAATGACATTCTATCCAGTATGCACACTTAAGAACAAATTCTGCCCTCAGATATTAACTTACATCTCCCTTTGTTTCAGTGGGCACTGTGTTTTGTTTATGAAGACAAAATTTGGCCCTTAGCCAGTACATTATGGGCCAAAATTCTGACCAAACCTTATGGAAACCCATTGACTTCAAACAATGTAGCTAGCATTTATTAAATTTGTCAGAATTCAGAACTTATATTTTGTGTGGATGTCAGCCCTCCTATAAGCCTTTGACATTTAGAAGAAACATGTTAATGTAGGTTGTAATGATTGCTAAAGTAAAAGAAAGCCGCCTTAAAACCTGAGAGTGATAAATGAACAGATTGCTGCTGTGAAGGTGTTTAAAGGTCCAAGACTCCTACTGAGAAAACCACCAGAGAGAGTTTGTAGAAAATTACTCTCTTCTCGCCTTTAATTGCATTATTTAAGTTGAACATGGGCTCCACTGAATGGAGCACAAGTAATAAAACCTTTTCATTTATTATGCAAAGTCCTTTACAAACAAATTATAGAGTCTACAGGAGCTAGGCATGCTTTCTTGAATTAAAGATAGAAGCAACCACCAGCAGTGAAGTTTGTGAACTAAAGAGAATTTAAATTTATCTAAGCTAATGGCAGATCAGGACTTTATCAAATGGAGGTGCAGCAAATGTCTTCAGGAGAATTTTGTAGATAAATTATTTTTGATGTTTAAACAAAACCTTTCAATGGAGAATATAAAGAGAACTGTCAAATAGAATAGACTAGTTGGCATACTAAGATATGTAAAGGTATGCAGATCACCAAATAGTAACTCTTAAAATCACCTTTTCCTTCTTACTAATATAATTTTTCATCCTCCTGTTTATATTGTGTTTGTTTTTCTCAGAGCATTCTGGAATCTTTATTTGTCATAAACAGATTGTTTTCAAAAGAAATCAATATATTTTAAATGTGAAACACTAAGCAAAAAGGTTTATGCATGTTCCTTTTAGTCTTTCTTTTTTTGAAAAACAGATTATTTTGTAATTGGTCTGATTATTTTTACTTTGGAAATATCAGATGAAATCCTGGCCCCATTGAAATCAGTGGCAAAGCACCCACTGATTTTAACAGGGCAGGATTTCACTCGCCAGGTCTATCTTGCCCTGGCTTTGGATGAGAACTGTGGAGCATTGGTGTGAGATAGTCACATCGGAATATGCTTGAACCTAAGTCAAAACTCTTCCAGACTTCAGGGAGAAGGGAGGTAACTCAACATGCCATAATTCTGCTATTTCATAGGTATAAAATTTTCAAATGCAGAAATAAATTTAGCAAAACAGGCAACTTTGAGGAAATATTGATGCATCATAAAAGAGCAATAAAGGGCATGATCATCTTTTCCCCTTTGCAGTTCATTTTTAAATGCAATTTACTTAGTTAAGCAGAATTATTAGTTTTTTTAAATTACATATAGTCAGAATCAGATGGACTTAATCAAATCAGTTTTCATTTTTACATTTTTATTTGAACTTAAACCACTATTCCTGTTAACAAGTGAATATTTTTATATGCCAGCACACAGGTTATATTTTAATCAATTCTGACTTTTGACCAAAGGGTGCTCATAATATACATAACATTTACAAAAGAAAATTAAAATATTCTTTTCTCCTTTACTAGTGCAATTTCTTGATCCTCAGCAGGAGGGACTGATAGATATGTGTTATGGAAATGCAAGTCCAAAAGGGTCAAAAGGAAAATAAAAGTGCAAATGATCACAACACCAAATAATGTTTATTCATAGTGAAAAAAGTAGAAAAAACTTAAAAGTCAAATAAATGAATCAGCCACACTTGCCCTTTGGCAAGTCTAACTTTTATATGCCAGAACTTGCATAGCATATAAGCCAAACTTATCAGTATCTCTGGGATATTGACACACAATGAGGAGACAGCTTTGAATAATTATTTTGTTTCACGATGCTACACAACATTTTTTCAATATATGATATCCATAATCTCCCATTTTCACAAGTTTTAAAACAGTCTCATGTGGTTGCCAGAGCAGGAGAGATCATTTTCTTTGAACCAGATATATTCCACAGTCTATATCAACAGCAATGGCGTCAGACAATGGAAAGTGCACCAGGGAATAAGACCTCCAGCAATGAAAGTATTCAAAGGGCAAAGTGGCTTCAACTGCCTATTTTTCAGAATGAGGCTTTACAGGGCTGATACAGCCCAAAAAACAGATGGTGCTGGTTGTGAAATGGGCAAGACTGGGGCAGCTGTGGAGTGCAGTGATTCAGATCCCAACTCAGGAAAGCAGTTAAGAATGTGCTCAAGTGCTTTCCCGTATAAGGTTGCTTTCCTGAATTGAGGTCTCAGTGCTCTCCCTGTGGCTTCTGTAGGCAGAGCTCCTGTGCAGCTCTGATAGTAGTTAAAGCTGCCAGCCCCTACCAGAACCTCCAAGTAAATCAAGTGGCAGAAGTCCTGCTTGTTCTTAAAACCAGTGAATCCCTCTTCTAACCCAGGGTATGTAATTCTCATCTCCTTCTGTCTCTCTTTTATCTGGCTCAGTATGTGTGAATTATCAACATTCCTTTAAATATATGCCAGTTGTAAGTAGCTTAGTTTTTGTAAGACACCCTTTTTATAATACTCCTGTGTCACAGAATTAATACGAGTATCAAGTGATCAGTAGTACCAGTAGGTTGGAGGACGGAGTTGAGGGCCTTTGGGAATTGAAATAGATTTTCTTCATTAGTGTATGTGAAGATCTATAGTTTGTTCCCTTAGCACATCACTGAAACAGCAGAGGCACTCACAGGAGACAAAGTGGAGGCAACAGTTTTTACAGCATCACGTGACCATGTCAGGAGTACCAAAATGAGAAGCATGTCATTGTCTAGCAGTCACATGGACAGGCTACTAGATGATTTAAGTGTTGCATAAAAATGTACAGTCAAATATTTGGACTTTCAACTGAACCTTATAATCAAATGCAAATTTCTTCTAAGAGCCTATGATCATTCTCTTGTATGCACAAAAGGTTGTTTTACGGAGAGCTTAGCTCTCAGGACATTCCAGAAAAAAAGGCACTAATTTGAATTTTCTGTACTTTTGTAGTGATTTACATGTTTAAGTGACAACATAGCTTCTTTATAATGCCAGCAGATAATAGAATCACTGTCCTTTCAAGCACCTGATAATAGAAAACCTTTGAGCATAAACAGGTCCAAGTGCTTTATGTGGTATGGAATGGATGTAGATGAAGTTGACTATAAAACTTAAGAATTCCTTGAAAAGATGCTTTCCTATTCCAATATGAGTTTCCCAGATAATTTGTTGCTTCTAGCCTCTCCTGTTGTACATTTGTCTCTTCAAAAACCTATATAAACTGAGAGCTATTTAAGCTAGTCATAAATTACTTAACAATATTGCAAAGTGCTTCAGCAGTCCAAAGAGGTAATAAATCTGCCCTTCTGGCGCAACTGGGGATTTCCCCTGATGGAGACTCTCTAGTTGGCATAGAGTTGGTATTATCATCTTGTCATCACCCTTAACAAGCTCCTACCGTAAGTGAATGAGGCAACATGACTGGCATGCTGTTGTACTCCAGTGCTCCCTGGCTGATGTAAAAGGTCATTACTATCCCTGAGGCAGCTAGTATTTATGCCAGAAGCTGAAATGAGCATAAAGGTGGCAGCTCATCTAGACCTGAGGCTTGTGGTCATTGTATAATATCTTACTGCACAAAGAGTCCCATTGTTTGCAGTAGAACTCCTTTCAGTTTAGGCTATTATTCGGTATGACTAAGGATGGCAGAATCCAGTCCTATATGAATAAAGCACAATACAAAATCTGCCGTAAGAGTATGAAATTAATCATGATCTAAATGATGAAAGATATGGACATCTTTTTTTCTTATTTATGTATGACTACATTACCTTTAGATATATCCAAACATAACTAAATTATATAGTGGCTAATTAACCAGCAAGAGGAAAATTCTCGTAAGAGGGCTTCAGCATGGTGCATGCATCATTTTTCTCCCGAAGAAGTACCTTAATGTGGTTAATATAGGTAAAGCGAAAGATTAAGAAATATATCTGTGAAAAATTGCCATTCATGTGGTGAGTTAAAATAAGCATTTATGTATCGTAAACTTTTTTCTCCTGATCAATATTATGCATGTGTAGTTGTCGGAAAAAAATGTCATGTGTCCTTTTTTGAGTCCTTGCAGTGGGGAACTGCATCATCTTTAGAGAATTTTAGAGAACTATTAGTCTCTCTATATAATTTTTTCCTAACAATTTATCTACTGAATAATATTACAGATAAAACCTATTCATTCAATGTAGTTCTTCAAGAAATGTTTATGTTTTAAAATGCCTTATTCTTAATTGCTGGGGACAGTTAGATAACCATGTCTGAAACAAATTGCAATATAAGCAATGAGGACACGAAGCAACAAATATCTATAAGATGCTGATTTTACTTCCATATATGATATTCACTAGTTACACATTATTGTGAAGACTTTTATATTAGTACCATAGAAATTATTCCTTTGACTTTAGGAACATTACTCTGTTCCTCCTTTCCAGTGAGAGGGTTAGAAAAGGCTCTCAGACTTGTTTTTAATCCAGGAGTGGAAGCCAACACCGTGTGATGAGCCAGCTCTCAGCAGCCCATAACTGCTCCATGAAGCTGTTGCTAAAATGTATAGCCAGCTGAAGGACTACACTCATGGTTTGTTATTAAAAGGATGTTTAAGGCCCCAGATAACCAAACTTAGCCAAATTGTATTGTTTAAGGGCTGGTCTACACTGGTAGCAGCAGTCAATGAGAGATACGCAAGCTACAGTATGTACTTACGTTCGCATAGCACGGCATCTTCACGGCGCTGTCTGATGGCAGACGCCCTCTCGTTGACTGGGACTGGGTCTCCTTTCAGGGACTTGGATTAATGGAATCAACCGAAGAGCACTCTCTGATCAACTGACCCACTCAACCGATGCCACTGCATTGATCCCTGCTGCCACAGCAGTGAAGACATATCCTAAGAAAAAGCAGTACAATACAGAGAGGAAAAAGATAATACATCACCAATCCTTCTGGGAAGCTGCTCTCCTAACATTCAGTTCACCTTACACTGAACATGCACTCCAGAATATGCCCCCCAAACTACCTATATTTATATCATAGCTGTTACAAGCTAAAAGCACTTCATTCGTCACCCAAGATTAAAATTTACCAATTTACTTTCTACCTTGTTTTTCTGGTACCCTGGTATTCCTTTCCTTATCTTTGTTTTCGATAGTATATTCCAAACCGCTTCCTTCTGAAGGTCTCTCTCAACTACCAGGACATAGAATGAATGTATTTTGTTTCTGACATATTTCATGTTTTCCAGTGCCAAAGCTGACTATTGTGAAATATATATCTCTTGACATAAGTGAACAGAATTGTGGGAAAGCATAATATATTTTAGTTAGTATAACTTTCCAACAACTATGTATATATTGTGTATATTATATAAACCCTGCACAGAATACCTATAAATGTGGTGTGTGCTATGCCTAACATCTATGTATTGGCTAAAACACCAGTAATCCATGCAGCATATTTGCATTATAATACATTTTATTCATAAGGCACATACCTCCATAACTGTGCTAAAACACATAAAACACGGCTACAATAAACCCAGTAAAAATCAGATACAAATATAAAATCAAATCACTAATCCTTAAAAAGGCAGTGTCCGCCAGATGGCAGAGGATTACACATCCATAGAGATGCTGAAGCAAAAGCATGGGCAATGCTCAGTCTATTTCTTCCTGAACCCTTGATATGATTCCCTGTTTCTTTCAACCTCAAAGGGTGAGATGGCATATAAGTTTTCAAAAGGTTGGCAAGATCCTTGGAGTGTAATCTGTAAAGCCCTGAATAGGATTATTCTTAAAATGTTAAATTTAACTTGCATATCAATACAGGCTAGTGGACAGTACCTCCCTGTCTATTCATGCTGAAATGTGCTGCTGTGTTCTGCCCACCTGCTGGTAGCAGAGTGGACTCCTAAATAGTTCAGTTTAGAGCTCATTGAGTAATTCAATCTCAATGTAAAAAAGGGAAGCAATTCAGTGTGAAGGAGAACATGGAACAAAAAAGGCCAAAATTTGGAAAGATTCTTAAAATAATAAATGCTGGCCTTGACTTCAGTCAACTCAAAATAATCTAATATCCACTCTAGCCAAAGATATACTCATGCAGCATAAAGATTATGTTTTTTAATTAAATTGAGTTCTCACATTGTAAGTGATTAACTCCTTACATTTTTTTTAGGCCTTCAGCTTCTTTCCACCTCTGACTTTTTCAGTGTATTTTGATCTAGAGAAAGCTTAATATTTTAGAAATGTGCACACTAAACGGAAGTGGTATTTTTATCTAGACCCTTCCTCTCCCACTCATACAAAGAAACCCACAAAATAAAGGGTAAGATGGACTGTGCTTATGCGATGGCTTTGGAATTAAATGTGTTCCAAGAAAACTATGCTGGACAAAGCTGACCAAAACTCAGAATTTCCAGTTTGCAGGAAATATTAATGTTTTGATATTTCCCAGGAACTCGAAATTAAAAATCATTTCATTGCAGAAACATGCTCTTTCCAAAACACAATATGATCCTTGGCAGTTGCTGAGTGAAACTGATATGATTCTTGTCAGTTTCACAGCTGCCTATCTCTGAATAGTCAGGACTGAGGCAGCCCCATGAGCCAGCTGGCACAGGAGTCTTCCAGGCTCATGGTTCTGCAGCAGGGAACCCTGAGGGCCCTGGCCCTGGGACATTCTGTATGATGGGGCTGCCATGGACCCTGGAAGTCTGAGCATCCCATCAGGCAAGCTGGTAGGAAAGTTCATAGAACCTGACATGTTTCCACAAACTATTTCAGGTTTGCGAAATGGTCATTTTCTACCTAAATCATGTTTATTCAGAAGAGTTCTGACTAGCTCTAATATTAGAGTTGATAGATGTTTACTTTCGATAGTTTCCTCAGTAATCTGGGTTTTGTTTTATCTGTCAAGGTTTGGGGGTTGCTATGAGAACTATGTCAAAAAGTTAAGTCCCCGTGAGAAACAGCAACAGTTCTTTTAACCCTGGATGTCGAAAAGAAGAGTTTGATGCCATTACATGATGTCTTCACCTTAGCCCTTTCAAATGACCCTAATCTTCAGAAATGATTGGCCATTGTTGCTGCCTTTAATGGAGCTGTCAAGGGAGTACTGCACTAGTTACAACAGTTAGTATCCTTGACTGATCAGGTTTGATGATTTCTCTTCTAAAATGTTAGCAATTGAGGGCAAGGGACGGTTGAAGAATTTTCAAAGGCTTTTTCCTTGCTATCCCCGAAAACAATAAAAGAAAAGGGAGCTCTTAAGGCCCAGTTAGATCTCATCAAAACCGTAATCCTTTTAAGCAACAACAACAAAAACAACAATCTTTTAGTTCAAGGAATCTTGAAGCTCATCTGTACCCCCGACCTATCTGTCTCTTCTCTCTAGAGACTGATATTGCCCTCCCTTCCCCCATTAGAGATGATCTGAGTACCTGAAGTGTTGGGCCTACAAAGACTCTACATTCCTGAGTAGAGTGGGCAATTATATGAAAAAGATTCACAAAGGTTCTTGGGACTTAATAGCCACTAGTTCACTTGGCTGGAATTCACAACTCCTTTTATTCATGTTCTCAAACATTTTGTAGAGCAAATTGTTATACACAAGAATATTTGCAGAAAGCAGCAGCATAATGAATAAATATTCATAAGACTATTCACAGAGGAAGTGTTCTTATGATCATTTTTAAAAGCCACTTTATTATCTTCACAACAGATTAGTCAGACAACTGCAAATGGACTTGGATAATTTGCAAACAGAAAAAGGGACTCCTGTCTATGAAGTATAGATCATAGATAAGGCTAAGATTTAGTCATGGGTATTTTTAGTAAAAGTCATGGACAGGTCATGGGCAATAAACAAAAATTTACGGCACGTAACCTGTCCATAACTTTTACTATAAATACCCCTGACTAAATCTTAGCTGTTCCTCGGGCTTCACTGCTCTGAGGGAATCTGGGGACCAATGGCTGCCTGCTGCTTTAAGGTTTCAGGGACTGCTCTCCAAAGGCTTCTGGGGCCACCCCTGTGGTGGCTGGTGCGGCTGGCGCCAGGGCCACTCCAGCAGCAGCTGCTGCAGATGGCCCCAGGGCCGCCCCAGCAGTGGCCAGTGTGGCTGGCATCAAGGCCAGCTGCTTGGGCGGCCCTGAGGTCAGCCACACTGGCTGCTGCACTTGTGGAAGTCACAGATGTTGCAGAAAGTCATGGAATCCATGACTTCCGCAACCTCCATGATAGACTCACAGACCCATCATCATTCAACTACATATGATTTACATTGGGTTAATTGCCAAAGTTGACTGGGATACACATGGAAATAAGTGGATAGAAAGATTAACCCCCTTCCCCCCTATAACTTATTCCCTTGCGTAACTAGAGAAGAAGGACCGTTTGCCTAATATTCCCATGCGAGAAAGTGGGCACGGGATAGGGGAGAAGCTGAGTTACTATGTGTTGGAGAATAAGCTGCCCTAAGAAAAGGGACAAAATATTTTTTCTCTTCCTTCCAACACTCTCAGAGAAAAGGAAAAGCAGATAAAGAGTTGTGACCTAGTCATAAAGCACTCCATTATCTGTTTGTAAGGCAGCACAATTATGCTCCACTCTTTACTCAAGGCAGGCTGTAAAATTACAATCTAATCTATCATTGTCATGAAGCGGTTACAGTATAGCAGCAAACAAACCTTCTATGCCCTGCCCTAAATTTTGAAAATATTATCTATTGAGAATGTAAATCTAA
Source organism: Emydura macquarii macquarii (assembly GCF_026122565.2). Classification (NCBI taxonomy): domain Eukaryota; kingdom Metazoa; phylum Chordata; order Testudines; family Chelidae; genus Emydura; species Emydura macquarii. The sequence continues at coordinate 4,385,756 of NW_027131500.1, read as the reverse complement.
AATAACTACCCTTTGTACTAATGTCTTAGATCTTAACATATTCTATTTTCAAGTACCCTTTTATTATTTTATTATTTATAGGGCAGAAAACATCTGTAATTTAAATGATTTGCTCTGTACATAAAGAAAGTGAATTCTCTCAATGTTTATTTATTTATTTGTTTGTTTGTTTGTTTTTCAAAGAAATCATTTGGAAACTCTCTTAAATATGCAGTTATTCAGGTAGCAATCTCTGAATCATAGTTACAGCTCAGAACAGTCAACATAAAAGCATATTTTGAGAACAACTACATGACTACTGAGGCTGAGAACAATTTTGAAAGGACAATACAAAATCAGTTGCTTTCCCTAGCTCTCTAATATCAAACCAAAAACAGAGTTTGAATATGCTGGGCTGAGATTAAGGTTATGACAAATAACAAAGTATAAACATTCGGCTAACTTTTGTATTTTCAAGTGCCAACTCAATCATTGCATGATGAGTATCAAGGTGTTGAAAGAAAATATATGGCAGTATCTATTTATTGTGTGTTTATCTCTCCATTTTCTGATTATATTCTGCTTTGAAAGGCTGTCCCAGTGTCCCAACTGCCTACAAGAGAATGTCACTAATTCCTGTTAAAGACTTGGAAGCCAATTGTATATTACTGAATTCTGTGAATTAGTGAACACACACACACAACCAAGAATATTGCATCATAAAATATACTAAATTGATTTACTTGGCAAGTATATTTGTTTTATCCTATTTTCCACACTTACTTGCCTACCTCATAAGGATATTCTGAGGATTATTCGTATAGTGATTTGAAAATGTAAAGAGCTTTAAAAATACTAAGTATTATTATTAACTAATATTTATTATTAATATTCATATTAATATATTTATTTATTTTTAATTATTTATTATAATGCTCCCTACTTTAATAGAAAATGTGGAAGTGTAGTACATTCTGTAAAATTAATGAAATGTTAATATGAATCATCATTTCAGGATTTTACTGTTCAATTTTTCCCAAAAAGTGGGGGTGGGAGTGGGGGAGATGAGAGCACTGGGTTGTACATGGAAACTATTGGTCCTTCAGATTAGCATCATGAGAATTAGCTAGTTTCTTCTGTATATTGAGAACAGTTGTCCCAGTTTAAGTAAAACTGGTGGATTTTGCCCACTGTTGTGATGCCTACCCAAACCCTGTTCCCCCAGGAAAAGAGCAATTTTTTTCTCTCAGTGAAGGCAGCATCTAAACTCTGTTTCCCAGTATTGTTACCAGAAGAATTTAGGGAAGCCAATTTGATATTACTGAGAGAACTTTATAGTACAGGATTACCCCTAAAAACTACTGGTACGGTAATTCACTCTATTGGAATTTCCAGGGATACAATCTTTCCTTGAAAGGGCATGGATACAGCCCTCCGATCAAGATAAAACACATAAGCTGTGATACTTCGAAAACAGATACCAAGTTTATTTAGAAGTGAATGGCTACATTAAGTAGAAAGAGATAGAAATCAAGCATGACTTATAATCATATAACAGTATACTCAATATATATAAATAAACATTTAACAGAATACAAGTATTAGAAGTTATACGATACAGAAAATAATATTTAGACTATTAGAACATATACGGTAAAATAATGTTCTGGGTAATACTATTACTATAACTTAACACTATAACACATAACACTATTAATTTAACAATAATAGAACTAACATTCTATATAAACCATACACATCTATACTTAAACATCTAACATCCAGCAAGCATAGATTGGGCAATTGCTGGATGGATAGAGAGGGAGAATCTCACTTGGACCACAAGCATCCAACTTTATTGACATGCAGACTCAGATAAACTTTACTTACACAACTGTTAAAAACATCCCTCTGTTCATCAGGGAAGGTCCTTCTGCTCTGTCCAAGGATTGCTAAGAGAGTTACCTCAGGCTCAGACACAAAGCAGGGACTCAGTTAGCCCGGTTGTCTGTAGGCCCAAAGGTACCTGTGGCTTCCTAATGGAATGATTACCTTGGCTTAGACACAGAGCGGGGACTCAGTTAGCCCAGTTGTCTAAAGCCTAAGGCACACCTTTGCTTCAGTGATGCTCACTGCTGTTCAGCTGTTTTCTAAGACATCCCAAATCTCCTTTTCTGCTGAGGTCCGTTCTCTTGATCTCCTCTGGTCCAGCTTTCTAAGTTCAGCTCTCCTTCTTCCAAGTGATCTCAGCTTTCTACAAAGCTCAGCCTACTGACTGCGGGCTTTATATACAGTTGAGTGAAAAGAGGGGAGGGGCTTGGAGTGAGGAGGGTGTGGTTAGTAGTGAACAGAGGGGGGAGGGGCTAGGAGTGAGGAGGGAGTTCATCTAAAGGTTACTCTGGTGGGTGAGGGGTGAAGTTAGGAATGAGGATGTCAAAATGGATAGGGGAGAGGTTAGGAGTGAGGAGGGAGTTAGAAATGAACAAAGAGGGAAGCTATTTTCAATTGCCAATGCCAGATTCACTTGCTAATTCTTATTCTAAAGATCTTTTTCCTAAAACTTATCAATGTTATAATACCACAGACTGTCCAGACACTGATACCACTCTCTATTTGTCTAATTAATTATTGTTATTTTGTTGTAATTTTAAACCCCTTCTGAGGCTATTCTGCAACCCTTTTCACCTGATTATTCTGTCTAGCAGATTCAAATAGCTTGAGATAAAAATCTCTGGCTACAGTATGTAATCAGTTAGTTAAGGGCCATCACAATACAAGAGAATTTACTGTCCTCTGGGAAAGTATTGGAGGTCAGTTCTTTCAAACTTATACGATAAATTCTATATTTTCTTAGAGAGGGATCCAGACCAGAGAATCAGCATTCAAACTTGACAGTTGGTGCCAACTTCTGTATTGTGCCTAACCAAACCCCACATCCAAGCATTCCCAAAACTGGGAACAGTTTGGATCCTAAACTTAGAGCCACTGATGCTATCGGCAGCCCTCCCTTCCTGAACTGAGTACAGCTTGGCCAGATCTTTAGACCCAGCTGAGTAGTTTAAATCTGATATGTCCAATTCATGTCTTTTTGCCTTTTTCTTTTATGTCTTTCCCAGTTCAGAGCTGGATGCAAAGGGGAGAGCTGCTCATTCTTACCTCCAGTACACCGGCATCTCAACAATAGACTTTGTCTTTTATTTCCCCAAGTCACTTGATGATTACCTGATGGATCACTTGATGATAATCTGTTCTGTTCATTCCCTCTGAAGCACTTGGCATTGGCCTCTGTCAGAAGACAGGATCCTGGGCTAGATGGACCGTTGATCTCACCCACTATGGCCGTTCTTATGTTCTTAAGTCACAACTCTCTTGGTCATCATCTGGGTTTAAGTCTAAGGGATGCCTATACTGCAGTCAGAGGCCATGATTGCCACCGAGCTGACATACGCAAGCTAACTTTAATCTTGCTACATTGGCATCCCAGAACTGTGAAGCCACCGCAGTGCAAACTGCAGCACGGGCTAGCCCCATGAATAAAGACCCAAGGTTCTGGATGGATTTGTACACCCTCCTCCCCCACACTCATCAGCTGAGTGCTTCACTGCACTCATCGCTGCTCATCGCTGCAGCTTCACTGTTCTGGGGCCTGAGGTAGCTGGATTAAAGCTAGTTTGGGTACACCTGCAGTCATGAGCTGCAGTCATACCATGTGATTACAGTATAGATATACCCTAATAAGGCCAACCCTATTTGAGCATCAAATAATTTTCTCCCACCCTCTGGAGATATTGTTAGCCCAATACATACATTACAGAGGATATCTGAGTTTGTCTCTTGCCATCACTCAGAGAATTGTCCCTTTCAGGAAATTCTGCAGTTTCTCCTCAAGACGAAGTTGTAGCAAATTTTATATGGATACAGAAAATTATCACTCCTATCGTCCATGTCTGTTTCTGAGGTTCTTTTGTATCAGTTGTGTATTATACTGTGCACTGAGCATCTTTTGTCTTTATATGTCTGTTCCATTATTAATGGTACACTTACATATACCTGTACTGACAGTTTTATTCTCTTTTTATTACTTATATATACGGCACATAAACCTGAGGAAACTTGTCAAAATCATATTCTCCTTCCCCTTCCCCAACTACGCTTTGTCATTGACTGTTTTTATGGACTATATTATCCAAAATGAGCACCTGAATTGCAGATGCAAAATTTGCAATTGTACCTCAGTGCCAAATAGCAAAGGGCACACCATACTACAACTCACATTAGGCCTGACATACTCACTGCTCCCAACATACTGTTGTCATAATCTGTATCTAAAAGGTGCTGTGTAAAGTATCATGTGCAAATTGGTAACAATCTGGTCCTTAAAAATCATTGTGTGATGTATATGTGGGGTGTGTACAAGAGTAATAAATGTGTGCTGGAAATATGTTCTTCAGATGTGTTTGGCAGGCTGAGGATAAAGCCCAGCCTGCCCTAGACAAAGGAATGTGTATTTATTTGTCGGACAGCTTTAAGTAAAGCCATAAAGCTAGCAAGTGAGGGAGGTGACTGCTTAACAATCAGAATAGGGGATGGAGGCTGCACCCCCAGGAAGTCTTGCTGGCTCTTGAAACAAAGACTATGAACTTTGGGGTAAGAAAAGGGAGGCAAAGAGACATTCAAATCATCCATTGCCTAGGGGACAAAGAGAAGCAGCACCTTTTGAGTTTGTGGATCCTCTTGACCTAGGAGAAAAGATTAGATGGAAACTGACTATAGGTGAGAAACCTGCTTAGAGAAAGATTGTAATTTGCTGAAATTAATTTTTAGTCAATAGAAAGCGGTTTTTGTTTCGTTTTACTTGTAACCATCCCTGTCTCATTCTTACCTATTATCACTTAAATCTCTGTTACAAAACAATCTCAGTGCTAAGTGTTAATCTGGAGAGTGAGCCCTCAGCTAACCTAACTGGCAGATGTATATACTGTCTCTTTGGAAGCTGAAAACTTAACTTCTGTGAGCATCCTATGAGAGAGACTGGACACTGCAGAGAGACACGTCGGGGAAATTTGGGAATTGGGGTTCACTGGTTGTTACCTACAAGGCAGAGTATAGGCTAGCAGAGTCCTGTAGAATTTGCTGTCAAGGCAAACAAGCTGGTGTTTCAGGGAGCTGACACATAGTTTTAGCAGCAGCAATACTCTCACTTGCTGAGGCTGAGAAGGGTAATGCAGTGGCTCACAGTTTTGGGTACCCCAAGAGAAGCATCACAGAGCTCCCAATTAGCTCCTAGACATGTGACTTAATTAACTGTTTTTCAGTTTCCTCTTAGCTTTTCAGGCAAATATACTTTTGTGTTGTACTTTTTATTTGATTGCAATATGCATTTCTTAGGTATTTTCATCTTCTGGGTGTATCTTTATAATTATTTCAATAAAATCATGGTCATTAAGTGATATCTTTGCTACGTAATTAAGAGCAACTATGTGATGCAAACTGGTGGCCTTAGCTCATAATTTAGGTCTCATGTGCAGCCCTGCATTAAGGATCCTGCTCATTATTCACTGTTGGTCTGTCTTTCATTTATTCCTAGAACTGTACTAATGTATAATTTCATCTTTTAATTTTCTGGGTCATATTTCAGCACTGCTTTTACGTTCCAAGATATTAAAATAAAGAAGTCATTACACATTTTTATTTAATAAAGTATTACATTTTTATTTTTTTATATTTAACTTCATTTAAAACCTCATCTAATTAAAGGAATCAGACCAGTTTTCTTTTAATGGTAAATTAAAACTTGTCCCTGCCACTTCTACCTCATGTAATGAACACACTTTCACTCATATATTTTCTCCTTCTATCATTCATATTTATTGTCCAAATGGTTGACTTTTTGATCATCTTAATTCCTTCTATTGAAGAATACCAACCCACCTTCTTGTCTACTGTTTTCTTTTCCTAAAGACTTTTATTATTTATCTGCATTGGTTGAATAACCTTATATATCATTTAAAAGATTTAAGACTTTTGTACATGCTTAGATACTACCGTGATGGAGAACTGTTTTACCTAGTCAAATAAATATAATCTGACTGTAACCTTCCCCAGATTAATAGTTCTCTTGTTATCATCTTTTTTTTTGCATCTATTTTAGTTCCTTTTCTGTACCAAGTTCTTGACATAGGGGTGGAAATTAGCTTTGCATGTAAAACTTGGTCAAATAATGTTTTCTTACCCACTATTCATCTTGGTTTAGAAAATGTGTATTGTGATTCACATTTTTAATCTGGGTCTGATGCAGCAGTGCTTTTGCAAAGAAGAGTTGTGTTGATTTACATTAACACCTTACAGGATGAAACAAAACCGTTAACTTTTGAATTATTTATTAGAACATCCAAAATGTATCCGATATATCAGTGTTTCTCAACCTTTTAAATAGCAAGTACCCCCTAACTTCTGAAAATTTTAATAAGTACCCCAACACTGAATTTTCCATGGGATTTTATATTTACAGACTAATGTAAGCCATATGTTGGAAGAAGAGCTGAGTATATAAGGCCGTGATATGACAGATGTCAGATCTAGGGTGGGTAGTGTTCCACCTTTACACCAGGGGTGTGCAACTCAAGTATGTACCTGGGCTAGAGATGATATTGGCCAAAGTTAGGAGGTTTTGAGCGGCATGCCAATGCTGGGGAATATAAAGCACCGCACCAAATTTTTTGCCATAGATTTGAGAGGAGGAAGGGGTGAGAGAGAGACAGGGAAAGAGGGTAATTGGTAAAATCTGGGGCTATCATAGTTGTCAATTTCACTGCTCAGCTGGAGCAGTGAAATGGACAAGTTTCCTGGGCACTGCACTTTGAGCTGGGGAGGGGAGCTGCCACCTGGGCAAGTTGCAGGTGGCTACCACTTGACTGCCAGCCTGGGAGGCGACTTGATATCCTTCAAGATTTCACACACTCCACAAAGCCTCTCACTGCAGATAAGTTAATTTTACAGCGGTTTCCACTGTAGATCATGTTAAGTAAGTACTTAGTATAAAGTAGTGTGGTGAATGATACTTGGAATATAGTTTTTAAAGAATTTGAAGGATGGTCATTGGGCATACCAATTTGGGGATTAAGTAAGGTTTTTTCAAGGGAAAGATAAGGAAGGTTGTGAGTCTTGTCTATAGTGCTGTACCTGTGATATCACAAAGGAATACAGCTGGGGTGTCAAAACAAACTGGAAATCAGCCTATGGACTTCATGGGACCTATAAAGTTCTTTGTGGTGTTTTTAAGTTTGTACTTATCTGTTAAAAGCTTAGTGCCACCCTTTCCCTCCTCCTACCATTCCCCCATCCTAGTTAGGTGGCCATTGAGTATTGCTGGTGTTGATTCATTTTTGTTATTTTTCTTAGTGCTTCACTGATAAAATCTTCAGCCATTCACTTTAATTCTGTGATTGTCCTATCCGATATGCAAAGTAGTGGTAAGGTCAACTACGTCCTTGATAGGGTACCTAAAGGAACAACTAGATACTGTTCAATAAGTGATGATCTTCCTTTTGTGGTAGAGCTTACCATGGTACTGAGGACCTATGTTCTGCTGGAGCTGCTGTCTTTTGGGTGACCATTTGTGGACATTAAAAGTGAACAGGCACTTTTTAAATACCATTAGTGAAATTTTGGCCCCTCTACAGTCAATGGACATTGTGTCATTGATTTTTTTTGTAGAGTTTCAGCCTGTGGGTATTATTTTGATCACATTTGCCTCAGTTTTTCATTTACTTTAAAAGGCTTCTTTCTGATTAAGAGCCTGATCCAAACCCTCTGAAATCAATGGAAAGACTTGCATCATTTTCAATGGGTTGGGACCTGGCTACACTAGATAAGGGAGATCAGAGTCAACCCTGTATTACAATGTTCAGGCACAGTAGAACAAAATTAAGGTTTTATAGTCATCTCTAACTTTTAATTTGTGAGTGGTACTCCACTCTTAACATCACATCAATGTACATTTTTGCATTTAATATATATAAAGTACACTTTTTACTTCATTTTATGTTTATAAAGCACTCTAGGAGCCTTTGGGATAAAATGTGCTATGTAAATGTAAGTTATTATTAATTATTACTATTATAAAATGAGAAAATCTCTCTTCCTACTGATAACAAATGGAAAAGAGGGTGAAAGTAGAAAGTGACGTATGAAAGGATGGTTAATTCATAATTCATGTTAAAAGTGCCAGATCCCTCAATTTTCTTGTTTGTTGTTCCTGAGATTCAGCTTCCATACAGCTTCCGTATATTTCACTACCATCATGCACAATGGTTTTATTTTCTTTTGTTGATGAAAAGCATGGCATAAACTTTATTTCAGATAATTAATCTAAGTACTAAACACCTAAAAATAGTTTTTGGCAAGTAGTTAAGGTAAGGTAAACAGAGAGGTGGCAAATGGTTTGCAGATGGTACAAAATTACTCAATATAGTTAAGTCCAAAGCAGACTGCGAAGAATCACAAAGGGATCTCACAAAACTGGATGACTGGGCAACAAAATGGGAGATGAAATTCATTGTTAACAAATGCAAAGTAATGCACATTAGAAAATAATCCCAACTATACACAGAAGATGATGGGGTCTACATTAGCTGTTTACCACTCAAAAAAGAGATCTTGGAGTCATTGTGGATAGTTCTTTGAAAATATCTGCTCAATATGTAGCGGCAGTTAAATAAGCTAACAGAATGTTAAGAACCATTAGGAAAGGGATATATAATAAGAGAGAAAATAATTTAATGTCACTATATAAATCCGTGGTACATCCACACCTTGAATCCTGCATATAGTTCCGGTCTCCCCATCTCAAAAAAGATATATTTAAATTTAAAAACGTCCAGAGAAAGGCAACAAAACTGATTGGGGTGTGGAACATCTTCTAAATGAAGAGATATTAAAAGTCTGGGACTGGTGGAGTTGAAAAAGAGACAACTGAGGGGAGAATATAGAGGCCTATAAAATCATCAATTGTGGAGAAAGTGAATAAGGAAGTGTTACTTAATCTTCACATAACACATGAACCAGGGGTCACCCAATCAAATTAATAGGCAGCAGGATTAAAGCAGCTTAAGATAGTGCTTCTTTACTCAAGAGACTATCAACCTGTGGAACTTGTTGACAGGTGATGTTATGAAGGCCAAAAGTGTAATGGGTTCAAAAAAAGAATTAGATAAATGAATGGAGGATAGGTCCATCATGGTCCAGGATGCAACCCCATACTCTGGGCTTCCCTACACCTCTGACTTCCAGAAACTCGGACTGGATGGCAGGGAATAGGTCACTTGATAAATTGTCCTATTCTGTTCGCTTCCTCTGAAGCATCTGGCACCAGCCATGTCAGAAGACAGGATACTTGGCTAGCTGGATCATTGGTCTGACCCAAAATGCGCATGCATATGTTTTTAAGGAATCCCAACAAATGTTATGTTACCTGTTTTATATCTTCCAGAACATCTGAGATTTTTCTGTATCAGTTATGATGATGAAGTGACAGCTCTTTAATACTTCTGGGAATAACATAATGGAAAAAGACCAGGATAAATTGAGAACTTTTGAGTTACCTATCATAGGCTTGCAAGAGGAAGGAGTAATGAGTGATCCATATCTAATCCATTGGGGGGGAAAAGGTGTAACTATTATCTAAAACAAAATGGTGTTTTGGGATTATGTCTTCATAATGACCTTGAGCTGTTCCCTATATTTTCTTCCCAAATTTAAAATCCAGCATACAATCTCTCTTTTTCCATGTCAATCTCTATAACTGCAATGTATGAAAAATCAACTTTTTTTGTAATTGTTGAAGCTAGGATTGTGCAAAATATTCACAGTAAACACCCATACTATGCAAAACATCTATGCCTCTGGCTTTCACTACAAACACAGATTTTGTCAACTAGAAAGTTTGCCAAAGTTAATGCAACTTTTGGATGGAGTCCTCAGTAGGTGAATTTATGGTTTTGCATATAAATTGTAAAATTTGTAGAATCACAGAGGATTGACTCAACATGGCAGCATTGACTGATGAATTTTGGTTTTGTCCCAAAGCAGAATTTGGGGTGGAGCAGGCAAACTCACCTGGATCAAAAGTCAGTACAATACTTGCATTAGTCCCTGCAAAGTAGTGTTTTGCACCTCTTACTTTGGAGAATCACACTGGATTAAAAGTAGCTAGTTTTCCAGTTTTGGTGGACTGATTTTTTTCTCCCATTGAAGACATGAGTTTTGCTATTGACTTCAGTCAAAACAAGATCGGGACCATAATCTCTCTCTTTTTCTCTCATTCTCTCTCTTATGCTTCTTTTTACTTCAGATGCTGCAAGTTTGGCACCTTTAGGGCCCCCAGAAATATAATGTGCTATCCATTTTGGATGGGCATTTGTGGGTGACAAAATGCCACTAGCAAAGTGAAGCTATTTTAATTTTCAGTTTCAAGGATTGCCTTTCAATAATTTACAAAAAATTAATAATATATTTATAACACATGCTAATAGTAACCCAAAAATTATTTGTAAGTGCTTAGTAAAAGTTTTATAATGCTTTTGTGATGCATATTATAAATGATAAATAGCTGGCTATATTGTATGAAATATTAATAATGCATTGTGGTTATTGCTATGCTATAATTCTTTGAAAAAACATTATTAAAACAGTTAATGGTTAATGATTGTAAATATGTTCTATGAGCCATTTATAATAAAATACATAACCTTTGGAATAAACACTATTGGCTGATGATGTAGTATAACAGTTATGTGCCATAAATACATTGATTTATTCAAAACCTTTTTATTTCTAATTGTAGTTAATTTTATGTTACTTACGTGTATTAACTCTTTTAAACTCATTATTATTATTTATTATTACTATTATTTTACAGGGCTCACAAGTTCATTAGGCACTTCACAACATATAAATATAGATAATATAGAGATAGTGAAGTGCCTAACACACCTGTGAGTAACAGGTAACAATAGTAACAATAAATAAAATAAATTATATGTATGTTGAATCCCTGTCCTGAGATGTTTACAATCTGAGGGTCAGGTCCTGCAAACAGTTTTTCACAGACTTAACAATACTCATCTGAGCAGTCCCATTGAGGTCAATAATGTTAAGAATATGCATAGACACGTGTTTGCAGAATTGGGGTATAAAACCTGATCCAGAATCCATTGATGTCAATGGAAGGACTCACATTGACTAGCCTGGGCTTTTAATGAATCCATAAATAATTTGTATGTAATCCTTAAAATAAAATCTTGCAGCGTTTTCAGATGACACCTTCATTTCATAAATGTTAGGCATCCAAAAATTCCATTGACCCCAAAGGCAATTGTAAGTTCTCAACAATTACAACTAATTTGGAAACATATGATGTCTTTTCACATGCTCACTAATTGAAGGATCACAGAACGAATAGTGTGATATAAATCAATTTAACAATTGCCTCACTACCAAAAGATTGTTTCAGAGATACCAGTGCAAAATACAAACTTAAGTGTCATCATGCAGCGCAGTAGTATCTTCCTATTCTCCAATCCAGCTAACTTACAAAAAATCAACTGTAATGAGACTGGCAATTCTGAGTTGCACCAGCTCATACCTCAGGCTCTACTGCTTTCACTCTCTTTTGTCTTGAGCAAAAAGTATAGATAAGAGCATAGTGGCAATCAAGAGAATAGCATTTGTCTTGTGTGGATAACACTTGATAGGCATTATGAGTGTAGTTTTCTTTTAAGCAGTGTGTGATTTTTATATGACATAAACACTCTGTTAATGTATGAAGTGAGAAAAAACTATTATTGCCATTTGTATTCTTAAAGATTGAGAGATCAGTTGTGACTTGATGGACACAGCTTTGCTTTGGGGAAGATGCAGAAGTTTATCATCCCAAGGTAGAGTTTTCAGAAGTATTGTTTTTTCAGGGGGGAAATGTAAAAAGGTGTAGTAAATGATGTTACTGTAGGGCATAAGACTTTGTGTAATAATAAATCCTCCATAGTGCACAAAAATATAAATGACAGTCAGTAGAGAGGAGACCAGCACTCCTGGTTCTCAGCTCTGCACATTCCTATAGGGTACAGGATATTTAGATGGGGGAGAGATTCTTTCTCTCCTCTTGGCAGAATAAGCAGCTCAGTACAGTTGAAATGTAGAACATCTTGCAAAATTCAGTACACCTGAGAGCTCGATGTCATGTGATAGAAACCTATCACTGAGCAGCATATACTTCTTAACAGTAATGTGCCACTTGAGATTCGGTTTCTGCACAGAGGGTTGCTGACCACATTTGATTGCAAGTTGTGATGAATTGCTTTCTTTGCCATGGAACAGAAGGAAGCATATGGCCAATGGTCTTTAACCTATATTCTAAATTGAATGAAAGCTATAGATCTTCTTTAGAGCCTTTAAAATGTGTGTTTGAGGGGGACGACTTTAAAGCATTGGTCTGGCATCCTAATTATAGATGTTTGTTAGATCATTTGCCTTTAAAGATTTCACTGATTTTTCCTTCTGTGTCTGACATTATTTGTAGTAAAAGCAGAAGCATATGTGTGATTAATGTGGCCAGTGGAATTTATTCTATTGACTTCTGGTTGGAATATACTTTAGATCCATTTTAAGCAGTATAGATGTTGTAAGAAATCTAAATTAAGATTTACCAAGAATAAAAGGTAAGGAGTCAGATTTAATCAAACTTAGTATCAGCAGTAGTGTTGCAAAGGCACAAACAGACAATCCAGTATGTTATACCCTTTAAAAAAATTGTAATGAATGAAACTGCACTACCCATCTTTATGCTTTCTTGTTTGCATATTTTACATAGCTCACAGTTACCACTTTTAGTGCTGCACTGATTGTACCACCATCCCAGGTCTTCATTTAAGAGCTCCTATTTTTGAAGAGCCTTAATGACCACATGCTCTACTAGTTTTTAATGATACTAGTTTTAATGATACTATTTCCTGTTTGGTGCAAGTTTTGTTATTTATCATTTTAAATTGTTTGCAGCCTTCTGATAATTTTAAGTCTATCCAGAGATAAGAACATGTCTGTATTATTAGAAAAAAGGGTTATGTTAGTTTAAGAATGTAGTTTTGGTGTTATTAGTGTGCACTGTCTAGATAAAAATGTATGCTTCCTATCAGCTAGAAATTACCAGAGCCGTAGGAGACAGTAAAGGGCAAAGGAATGAAAAGTTAAGGCTTCTAAAGTTTGAATTACAATTAGGAATCATGCAGGTCTCCTTCATAAAACTGCCTCCGCTGATCTCAATTGTAAATTGGAACCAAAGGAAATGGAAACTGTTTTCCATGTGGGATAAAGGACAGATTTGTTCTCATCAATATTGTCTGGTTCCTAGCATGTTCAATATCTGCTTCAATCTAGCCAACTCTGGAGTAATAATATCACCTGTATGGCTGCTTTCGCAGTCATTATCACCTTTTATGAGTTAGTAGATAGAAAAATAATCTTTTTTACATACGTATTTACATATCCTTTACCACCTTCATCTTTATCCTCAAACTAAATATGTATTTCATCCTTGGCATCTTAGATTGGTAATAAGATCTTTATAGCTATCCTCTTTAAAACTCAGAGTCCATTCCTTCTGCTTTTTCTTGAACCTGCAAGTAGTCTTTTGGTGGCCATTGCCTTGTGCCAGAAGAATTATTGAATTCTAAATCCTTATGCCTAACCTTTCTTCCATAATATTTTATATGGGCAAAGTGGTGCTCTCTTCTCACATACATTTTTCTCCTTATCCAATCTCACCTGTGTTTCATTATCAACGTTCTTCCCTCTTCACATGCAAAATTTGTTCTCCCTGAATAAGACTGAAGTGTGCTTTTATATTCTGCAGCCAGTTTCTAAAGAAGCAGATGGTGTGGACATGCCGGAGTGCAGTACATTTATACTCCAGCTTGCTGTACAGGAAGTGCTTGTGTAGAAATGCCCCTGGCAATTAGGTTGGATGCCTGTATTAGTAATTCAGTTACCTATAGCAAAGCATCACATAAAGACATTAACATCTGGACAGCAATCTGGTTTTGACCAATCAGCCTGTTTGCATCCGGTCAAATAGATGGAGCAACAATTAAGGAAATGGACACAGTAAAATTGATTTGGAAGTTGTTGACATTAGGATATTTTTGTAAAGGAGGCCCAAGGTGTGTAACCAATGATACACAATTATACTCTGATGTCTTTATGCAGACTAGTCACATATTGTTTTGCGTGTGAAGTTAACCAGCAGTGCGTGAAATTGCAGTAACTGTACCTTAGTGTTTTTAGTTCACAAATGGGCTCAACTTTAAAAACTCTGACCCATTAAGGCAGCTTTCCTTTTTCCAGTTCCTGGGTGAAAGACAATATAAATATATACATTTCAGATCAAGGGCCAAAATAAACTGAAAATATAGAGAGTATAGAAACAATAAATTCAGGAAAATTATACACAGTATTGTGATAGGCTGGCTATTGTGTTGACAGCTAAGGAAAAGTAACTGCATAACAACAATGGAGTTTGGATATCAGAAAGATGTAGTTTATCTACAAACCGCATGTGAGAAGGAGCCCTGTCTTTCTCAGGCCTCTAAGTCCAAATCAGCAAAGTATAAAGCAAAATGGGCTTTCTTTAATAATAGCTAGACTTACAGCACATTTTCCATAGCTCCTACATGGAGAAAAGGTAATGGAACTTGCAGGGTCAACAAGGCTATTGAGTAATGGGTAATTTAAACATCTTCATTGTGCTACCCATTGCCTATTTCAAATATTTCAATAGCTTAGAAAAAATGGCAATTATTTTCCAAGCATTCATTGTTCATATCCTCTAAATGCACAAACACTATAATTTTGCAATCATTAGGGCTCATGTAATCTTGTATTCAGTATGTCAAGGTCATCAATTTCTTTCTTCTCATCTATTTACATTTTTTATGTAGTTGTAAAACATAAAATCTTTACTCTCCTTTGTAGCCTGTAATTTCTTCTTTCCTTTATTCTCTGTATAGAAAAATCCTCCCACAGGCTGGCTGTGTTGATTAAAATTCGGTCCAAATAGGTACACACACAAGTGTAAGAGCGGTATCAGTTCTATGAGTTGGGTACAGAAGGATCAATGTAACGTTGTTTACATACTCCCTGCCCTTGAGAGAGTAGGGTCATTTCATGCATTAAAGGCCCACAGTAATTCAAATCACAGATGTGCAACAGCCGCCATCTTGGTCTGTACCAGGAATTGAACCGGGGACTTCCAGAGCTAAATATATAAGACCTACAGTGCTAAAAGTATCTGAGTTTCTAAAACTTAAGCTAAAGTGCCAGCCCCCATACCCAGGAGCTCTAACAGATACACATCCTTTGTAAAGCAGATATAGAAAGGGGTGAAACACTCATAGGCACATGCAAATATTCCAACTTTCATATGTATATAAGATAATTTGTATGCCCAAGCTAGTTACATAAACTCTAGTATATACCTATTTAAGCCTTTTTATCTTATGATAGTAGGCCATACAATCCTACTTTACAGACTGATCTTGCTTTATCTGTTCTTATAATCACAGAGGTATTGTGGTTGTTAGTGGTTAGTATACTTATTTTTTTGCTGTATTTTCATTTGTTTGACAAGATATCTAGATTTTTTTATTTTCCCTGGCTGATCTCGGCTAATTAACATATGCTAGTTTCAGGTCTCTCCTCCATATTTTGTTAGTATTATATTACTACTTAGCACTTATTTTAATTTCAAGCTATAACAAAAAAGTACATTGAAGAAAAGCATAATATCAAAATGATCATATTTTCCAGAAAAGTTTAGGTTGCTTTTAAATCTGAACTAATTTTGAAATCTCAAAGGACACTTAATAGAAGTTGTAATATAACAACTTAATAGCCACTGTTCCAGCTGTTAGCGCTGCAGACAATGTCATCTTTCAGATCTGAATTTTCTGTTTAAAAAGCCTTATTCTTTTCAAGGATTAGAAACTGTACTGAATAGCTGGTTGAATATAGTCACAATAGCTGCCCATGTCAATATAACAGTTTTTGAGACTTTTAGAAATACATGTTTTGCACTATGTACATTATTGCAGTCAGATGAACAGTTAAATCTTTAACCAGTAACACACACCATTTTGTTAGCAAGCAGACACAAATAAAAGCTTATAACCAAAATATGGAGGGGAAAAAAACACTTTCATATGTTAGCAATTCCCTGAAGTATATAAAGGTCTTTATTTTGAAATTCCCAGGGGACCGTGTTAGACCAATATAAGTATTTATAGATACAGGGCATAGATGACAGACCATCAAAACAAGCCAGTGGGGGAAAATACCCTAAAAATCTATTTGGGTTATCAGAGAGGCTAGAGATGGAAAGTATCTATTACACAGATCATCTAGTCTATTCCTTGTCAGTGCAGGATGTATATACTTGACAGAAACAGACATGTCTAACTCACATACCTCAAGCCTAGAAGTAGAGTTTCTACCCCACCTGTATTCTTGCTATGCTCTTTATTGTACTTAACTTCAGCAATACTCCTTTGTTATTGAAGTCAAGGGAGATCAATCAGGAGAAATTTTACATTAAGGAACATACTGGATGACATCACAGCCCCACTGAAGTCAATGGAAAAAACTCCCTTTGACTTCAGTGGGGCCAGGATTTCACTCAGTATATATTTTTGTATTAATATCTTGATGCTCTAGGATTCCAATCTCCCAAAAAGAGAGAAAAACAAATCTGCAATCCTGAAATTGAAAATTTAAGCTAAATTAATTAGAAAAAACTTTTTTAATATGTATTTTATTTTTGATAATTAGGAGCAAGGCTGCCATTTAACAAGCTCTCCGGAGTAAGAGATAGCATTTAGTTAACCTGCTCCTGGTTTCCCCCACTCTTGCTCTGGGGGAAGTAATCTGTACTAGTAGTAGATTGGTTCCCCTGCTACACGGGCCAGCAAAGTAGGAAAAAAGGAATTTTCATATGCAAACAGGATATCTATTTTAGAAAAATATGGTTCTGCTAGAACTGAACAATACTGTACAAAAGTGATTAAACACTTACTATATCTTCATAGAATCATAGAGATGTAGGACTAGATGGGACCTTGATAGTTCGTTTAATCTAGTCCACTGCACTGAGGCAGGACTAAGTATTATCTAGACCATCCCTAACAGGTGTTTGTTTAACCTGTGTTTAAAAACCTCCAATGATGGAGATACCACAACCTCCCTAGGTAATTTGGTCCAGTGCTTAACTACTCTGACAGTTAGGAAGCTTTTCCCAATGGCTAACCTAATTCTCCCTTGCTTCAGTTTAGGCCCATTGCTTCTTGTCCTGTCCTCAGTACTTAAGGAGAACAATTTATCAACCTCCCCTCTATAACAACCCCTCAGTTTTCTCTTCTCCAGACTAAACAAACATGATTTTTTCAATTTTTCTTCATAGGTCATGTTTTCTAGACCTTTAATCATTTTTGTTGCTCTCTGGTCATGCTCCAGTTTGTCCATGTTTCTCCTGAAGTGGTACCCAAAACTGAACACAACACTTCATCTGAGGCCTTATCAGTGCTGAGTAGAGTAGAAGAATTACTTCTCGTGTCATGCTTACAACACTCCTGCTAATACATATCAGAATGATGTTTTACTTTTTTTTTTTACAACAGTATTACATAGTTGACTCTTATTTAGTTTGTGATCCACTATAACCCCCATATTCTTTTCTGCTGTACTTCTTCCTAGGCAGTCATTTCCCATTTTGTATGTGTGCAATTGATTATTCCTTTGTAAGTGTAGTACTTTGCATTTGTCCATATTGAATTTCACTCTATTTCGGATCATTTCTCCATTTGTCAAGATCATTTTGAATTCAGTGTATTAGTACCATAGCCTTTCACTGTGGGACACCTGTTTAAAAGTTATCTTAGGTCACAGCAAGACTCATCTCAAGCAGTTCTGGCAGTCTATTAGCAATTGGCTAAACTGTTGCTATTATATATAACTGCTTTGAAGAAAAACATTTACAATAGAATACATTTGGTTTTCCAAAAGATATGCTCTAGTCTTGTGGAAGTTCTATGGCCTGTGTTATGCAGGAGGTCAGACTAGATGATCACAGTGTTCCCTTGTGGCCTTAGAATCTGTATCACTGTTGTAAAGTTTTTTTTCAAATCTGCAGGGAAGATATGTTCTTTCATGAAATATGAATACACTGCTTCTTGAATGCATGCATCCATCAGTGACTTTAAAGAGAGTACCTTTGGCCCATAGTGTGGTTCTACATTGTATATTATATGAAGTTTGTGATGGTTGTGGAATAGCTGGATTTAATATCTGTTTTTAATGAGATCTAACCCCATGTTTGTTTAAATACCTGTGGTTTTATACATTTCTGAATTTTTCAAACCTGTTCAATAGACATTTTACCATCTTAGGACCAGGTTGTGTCTATCCCTTATGCGAATGCACTAGAGGAAACACAGAAACTGCTCTCTTCCAAATTCCTTGAGGATACAAGTGCTAGGACCATGGCTCGGCCTGTCTCCTGCACTTGGCTGGGAAGGGAGGAGCAGCATGCAGTCATACAACCTACAAAAGGCTGGAGTTAGCAGACGCACTACCTCTGCCTTCTGTAGAGTTTAGCGAGGCAATATACTTCCAAATGCTTTCCTTGGGTCTGTGTGTACTCACACCTCCCCTTACTCTGAACTTCAGTGGTATGTATAATCTAAGTGTTAGTATTTAAACTGTCTTTTATTCAAATTATGATCTGATAAGCACTATAAAATTGTTCATTGTCATTTGTTACTATAGCACAAAACACACGAGCATTCTAAAATGTATTAATTGTGTCTAAATCAAAGTAACTTTTTAGTCTTTCAGTCACAAAATGTAGACACAATGCTGAGTGTGTGATAAGATGACAATGTATGCTGGGTGGATTATTAAATGTGAAGCCTAAGAGTATCACAGACCCCAGAGAAGTGGCAATATCCTAGCATGATATACACAATGCATTTCCTATTTGAACTATTAAATGGTCCTCTGCACTGTAAATACCATTATTTTAAAATTAAATAATTAACTTAGTTTCAAAATATTAAGCAAATAATTTTTTAAAAAAGAGAAACCTAACTTTTTTTAAAAAATTCCTTTTATAGTCTTGGTTTTCAGCTTTGAATATTTTTTCCATCCCTCTATCATTACATGATCCCAATCCAAATGTATATAATCTCTCTAGTCTCTCTTGCACAAGTGTGGCTAAACTACAGAATGGAGGTGAACTCTGTAGCATTAGGATTTTAACCTTTGGATGAATGACCCTGAGGTTCTTATTTCTTAGTGTATAGCATAGTTTGAAGACTCCTATTAATACTATCTATTACTGCTATGATATAGCATCATAACTGTCAAACGTGTGCTAGAAAAACAAAGTTCAAAATGTTCCCTGTCCTGAACTTACAATCTAATTTGGTTAGAGTTAGTACAGGCAAAGAATGAGGCCTGAGAGTGGAAGTGGGCAGAATGACAAGAGGACACAGGGAGAGCACAGGAAAAAGAAGAGAGATTTGAAGGAAGGAGTCTATTCCAAGCACACTGAGGTAGTATGAGAAAAGACACAATCATGAGAGTGGGTAAAGTAGACAAATCAGACATTAAAAAGGAGTGAATTGTTGTGACCAAGTTTTGAAGGAATTGAGAAAGGGTACTGAGCTCTGCTAGCAAGAGATAAGTCACAAGAGAACTGGTTAGGACACAGGCCAAGAATTCAGGAAGCGGGGGGGGTCAGTTTCCTGCTCCAGCACAGACTTTCTGCATGACTTTGGTGCAATGCTCTCCTAAGGGCACCCGGAACTACAAGACACTGTGTTACCTCTCTGCCTCAGCTTTTCTGGAGCTTAAAATGTGGGGCAGCTCCCTGCCACACTAGTGGCTCTGCCTCACCATCAAACTCCATGCAACTATCCATTCATGACCAATGTGTCACCGGTTTTTATATGATACCTTAGAAGACACTGTTTAGCTGAATATTCTGACAATAGTGTGCTGACTGTGCCCTTTGCCAGTTGGCATGAAAGAGTTCTTAGGGTCACACTTGGGTAATTCACTTAGTCCCTCTGTGGCTCAGGTCCCCATCTGTAAAATGAAGATAATAGTACTTTCCTGATTTTGTGGTGCTGAGATACTATGGTGATGGGGGCATATACATTTTATTGAAGATAATGTTTAAGAAGTTATGGTACAGAGTTAAAATGAAACAGTTACTGGACATCCAGGCATAATGTACAGATTATCGGCAGGGTACAGACTTTGGTTGAGAGTCAGGGAATACAACGAGAAGATAGAGTCTGTTCCAACATATTGAAGGAACTGAGAACTAGTCAAGAACCGAGAGGTGTAGTTTGACCTTAATATTAGAAAGGTGATGGAAGTAAGTAAAGGAATCTGAGTGGTGTGTGTAGGTGTCACGGAAAGGAAGAAAATTGTAGCTGTAAAATTTTTGGATATACTGGAGATGAATAAAAGATGAGGTACAATACATAAGTATCAAGGCAGTTGTCCTTGATTAGTTTACATTCACAATTCACAGTACCCAGGAAATATGAATAAAGTACAAGAAGATCACTGAAATTATCGCACACTCCTCTGACATAGACACTGATGGGAATAGAATCAGGGTTGTAGGAGCAAATGGTAAAGTTAACTCACATGTCAAATAATATCACATATCCAACACCCAATAACAGTTTTCCTCTCAGACCATCCTCAACATATTACAAACATTATTATCCCATATATTCTGAATCCACTGGATATGAAACATAATGATATAAAACAATACATCATGGTACTTGCTTTTGAAGGAACTATTTGAATCCCCGTAAGGATACTTCAACTTCCCATCTTCTCCAGTGCCTGGAACACAGCCCATCCCCAGATTTAATAAACACATTTTTCTAGATGACCGGATGGTGCAGGGACAATCCAGGCGATTTTGTTTGTTGTCCTTTCTCACCTAGCGTTAGCATTAGTGCTCTGTATTACTATTCATGCAGAAATGTGAGCTTGCTTTGTCCTGAGGATGCCCTTGCTTCACATAGTTCCAATGCCGAGGCTAGTTGAAATCAATATATGTCTCTAACTGAAATGCACTCAGGCAGGGGCACAACCAGAATTTTCCTAAAGAGGGTACCCAGAGCTCTCCGTCTCCCTCCCCTGCCCTGCACCTAGCCCCAAGCTTTCTCCCCTACACTTTATCCCAGCACCAAACCACACATACTCCCCACCCCAGGTGCCTCTATGCCCAGAACTGTGCTCCCCGCCCCCCCTGCACCCAGATCTACACACATACCTCCCAGTAGTTCCGGTTTCACAGGATTGCTCTGCTTTGAACCACCAAATGTACTGTCAGCATTGAAACAATACATTTGCTTCATTAATTTTGCTACCTTACACTTTAAGCTGAGTCTGAGTGATGCTGAGGGCAAAGGACAGGGTAAGGGTAGAAGCCTCATTGGGGCTTCACTTTCCTCCTTAGCACGTGCACGCAACATGCTTCTAGCCTGCTCTTCTACTGTAGTAAGCCTGCCGTATGGTATCAACATGATTTTCTCTGTTCATCCAATTTGGAGATGACATAAATCCATTAAGGGTGAACAGAGAATAATCCTTGCATTCCCCTCAACACAGGGGATGCAACTGTGAGAAGCCTTCGCCAAGTTGGGGGAGCACTCTGCATTCCTCCATGTACTCCCAATCCAGTCACAGTCTGACTCTTAGTTCTTTTAACTGTTTTATTTACTTTGCAGTGAATAGTATGGAGTAACATGGAAAATCCACATGGACAGAATAATTAAATTTGGCTAGAAAATAAAGTTAAGAAGAATTATTTTCTATATGCTTAAGAAAAGCACTGCACATACACATTATTTTGGGATTTTGCACCTGTAGACATTTTAAAAAGTATTTCAGTAAAAGATTTAATCTTTAAAAAAAATCAACTTTCTTAAGGGTTTACCAAGTATCTATTATTGGTGTTGAGAAAACACTTACTGCTCAAGTTCCCATTGATAATTCAAATTCGAGATTCAGTACTTTATGCAAAAATGCAACATGACCCTTCTTCATTGTTATAGTTTAACAAGTCATAGACAATGGGTACCACAAAGAGATAAATCAATATTCTGTGTATTTTGTATGTTTTATTAACGTTTTGTTTAGGCCCTTGATATTTTAGAAAAAATCTCTTAGGCTTACTATTGATCATTTCTTCACTTTATTTTTTTCTTTGCTAATGACAGTACAATTGTATTTGCCCTTTATGTTTGTCAATTGCAGTGTTACTTTAGATTTAATCTTTTGTTGTTGTCTATTTATTACAATAGCAGATGTGCTGCCTTTGTCATAAAGTCTGAGCATTCACATTACAATATCAATTTTTACCTAAGCCCTTTCAATACATTTTTCCATGTATCCTAACAGCTCATAATGAGAACACTAGCTTTGCTTGTAAAACATAGTCCTAAATTTAGTCCTAATTGGATCACTTGATCTTGTCCAAAAGGTGAATGTAGCTGAACCCCTTGGTAATAGTGACCATAATGTAATAAAATTTAACATCCCTGTGGGGACGGAGGACACCAAAGCAGCCCACCGCGGTAGCATTTAATTTCAGAAAGGGGCACTACCCAAAAAATGAGCAAGTTAGTTAAACAGAAATTAAAAGATGCAGTGTCAAAAGTAAAATCCCTGCCAGCTCTATGAAAACTTTTTAAAGACATCATAACAGAGGCTCAATTTAAATGTATCCCCCAAATTAAAAAACATAGTAAGAGGACCAAAAAAGTGCCTCTGTGAATAAACAACAAAGTAAAAGAAGCAGTTAGAGGCAAAAGGGATCCTTCAAAAAGTAGAAGTTAAATCCTATTGAGGAAAATAGAAAGGAGCATAAACTCTGGCAAGTGAAGTGTAAAAATATAATTAGGAAGGCCAAAAAAAAATTGAAGAACACTAGCCAAAGATGCAAAATGTTATAACAAAAAATATGTAAGTACATCAGAATTAGGAAGCTTGTTAAACAACCAGAGGGGTCCCTGGATGATTGAGATGCTAAAGAAGCACTCAAGGAAGATAAGGCTATTGCAGGGAACCTAAATGGATTCTTTGCATTGATCTTCATGGCTGAGGATGTGAAGGAGATTTCCAAACCTGAGCCATTCTTTTTAGGTGGCAAATCTGAGGTACTGTCCCAGATTGAGGTGTCATTAGAGGAGGTTTTGGAACAAACTGATAAATAAAACAATATTAAGTAACCAGGGCCACCTGAGAGTTCTGAAGGTACTTAAATGTGAAATTCCAGAGCTAATGAAATGTGGAATGTAACCTATCATTTAAATCAACTTCTGTACCAGATGACTGGAGAATAGCTAATGTGACGCTGATTTTTTAAAAAAGCTTCAGAGGTGATCCCAGCAATTACAGGCTGGTAAACCTAATTTCAATACCAGGCAAATTGGCTGAAACTGTAGTAAAGAATAAAATTATCAGATGCATAGATGAATGCAATTTGTTGGGGAAGAGTCAACATGGTTTTTGTAACGGGAAATCATGCCTCACCAATCTATTAGAATTCTTTGTGGGGCTCAACAAGCATGTGGACAAGGACGATCCAGTGGATATAGTGTGCTTAGATTTAACAGAAAGCTTTTGACAAGATCCCTCACCAGAGGCTCTTAAGCAAAGTAAGTGACAGTGGGATAAGAGTGAAAGTCCTTTCCTGGATCAGTAACTGTTTAAAAGACAGGAAACAAAGGGTAGAAATAAATAGTTTTCAGAATGGAGAGAGGTAAATAGCGTTTTCCCCCAGGAGTCTGTTCTGGGACTTGTACTGTTCAACATACTCATAACTGATCTGGAAAGGGGGACAAAGTGAGGTGGCAAAATTTGCAGATGATACAAAACTACTCAAGATAGTTAAATCCAAAGCAGACTGCAAAGAGTTACAAAGGGATTTCACAAAACTGGGTGACTGGATCATAAAATGGCAGATGAAATTCATTGTTGATAAATGCAAAGTAATGCACATTAGAAAACATAATCCCAACTACACATATAAAATGATGAGGTCTAAATTAGCTATCAGCGCTCAAGAAACAGATCTTGGAGTAATTTTGCAAAGTTCTCTGAAAACATCCACTCAATGTGCAGTGGCAGTCAAAGCTATCAGAATGTTGGGAATCATTAGGAAAGGGATAGATAATATTGCCTCTTTCTTTATAAATCCATTGTATGTCCACATCTTGAATAGTGCATGCAGATCTGAGCACCCCTTCTCAAAAAAGATATATTGGAATTAGAAAAGGTACAGAAAAGGGCAAGTAAAATGATTGAGGGAATGGAGCAGCTTCCATATGAGGAGAGATGAATAAGATGAATGTTCAGCTTGGAAAAGAGACGATTAAGGGGGGATATGATAGACATCTATAAAATCATGACTGGTGTGGAGAAAATAGATAAGGAAGTGTTATTTACTCTTCATCACACAAGAACTAGGGGTCACCTTATGAAATTAATAAGCAACAGGTTTATAACTAACAAAAGGAAGTATTTCTTCACACAACACACAGCAACCTGTGAAACTCTTTGCCAGAGGATGTGGTAAAGGCTAAGACTATAACAGGGTTTAAAAAAGAACTAGATAAGTTAATGGAAGATAGGTCCATCAATGCCTATTAGTCAGGATGACCAAGGTTCCAAAAACATGCTCTGAAATGTCCTTTTTTTTTTTTTTTTTTTTTTTGTCAGAAGCTGGGAATGGGTGATAGGGGATGGATCACTTGAAGATTACCTGTTCTGGTCATTCCATCTGAAGCACCTGACATTGGCCACTGCCAGAAGACAGGAGAATGGGCTAGCTAGAACATTGGTCTGACCTAGTATAGCCGTTCTTATGTTCTTATGTAGTGTAATTTAAGACATACATCTGCAAAATTCACCCAGTATGTCAGCATCAATTTAGCAAAGACCACAGAATATTTCCAAAAAATTAGGCTACTGTATCAGTAAATTAAGTTACTGAATTATACCTTGAAATTGGGTTTGTCCCAAAAATGCCATATATTTCATCCTGCTTTGGAAATTTTTTTAAACAGAATAATAAAAGGGAGAAATGCTGTGGCTTTTGAGTCAAGGAAAAAATAGCTTTGCTATGTTACAGTTTTAAAATTAGTCAAGTGTAATAAAAAGTTTTAACAAGCTTCACAGACCTGCAGAGCTGAGTACAGAACTCTGATCCTACCACTTCAAAAACACAGACCTCAATTTCCTGATATGATGGAAGAGCTTTGTTAGCTGTTGGCAATACAAGAACAGTCATGTTTTTACTAAGCTACAACCAGCCAATAGAGGGCAATTTATATACAGACTAATTGTCCACAATGAAAGCAATGTCAAAATAATCCTATTGACATTTACGGGGATCAGGATGAGATTGTTAGTAATGTTGAATGATTATCTTCTGCTTTTTTGAAATTTTAATGAAGGTTTATGTAAAAATAAGAGGTTGTAACAAGTTGTTTGTGAACTCTGGAGAAATAAAAAATTCTTTGAGAAAAATTAGAATTTCCTATCAGAATAGATTTTAGTGATCTATAACTCAAAAACACTTATGTGAATTTTCTTCACAATGTACAGGAACTATTTCTGTTACCTTCAGAATAAATTTGGCCATTTCCAGGCCAAGCAAGTTTACTTGCCCAAAGTTAAAAGATGCTAAAATAGAGTTTTATGAAAGTAATTGATTGCAACATTGACTATAGCAAATGATTTTAAATCATGCTGGATAACTGCAATAGCTTCATGTCCCTGCTAAAATTATCAGCAGAGAAATAATAATGTTAGAGAGATAGGGTGAGGTAATATCTTTTATTAGACACATTTTTTTAGTGAAAGAAACAACGTTTTGAGCTACACAGAGGAGCTCCTCAGATCTGGGAAGGGTACTCAGAGTGTCATAAGTAAATACAAGGTGGAACAGATTGTTTAGCATAAGTAGTTAACACATATTGTGTTAACACATATTGTAAGACACCTATTAACACTTCTGCAGTCATAGGACAAAAAACCCAGGTTAGTGAGTTACAGATTGTTTTAATAAACCATAAATCCAGTGAGTTACAGATTGTTTTAATAAGCCAAAAATGCAGTGTCTTTCTTAAAACCATGATTTTTAGTGTCTAACAAAGTTATGAATTTAAGCTCCAAGGCTCATCTCAAGAAAGTATTGTGCAGGTTTCCTTCGGGGACAATGACTGAGAGGTCAGATTTAGAATGATCATTTTGTGAAAAGCGTTTGCCCATGGGTGTTTTTTGTCTATCATTTTTCCATGTGAGTTAATTCGAGAGCAATATGACTGATGGTCTGGTTTCACCCACAAAGTTGTTACTGGGGCATTTAGTGCACTGGATTGGGTACACCAGATGTTGTGATAGGGAGTATTGTGCATCACATCAGTGGAGATATGTTTGCAGGTTTTATATCTGTTGTTATGGCAGGTTCTAGTGCTGCTTTGAGTCTTGCTGATGTTGAGGAGGTTGCTTCTGATGATGAGGTCGGTGGGTTGTTTGAAGGCCAGAAGAGGTAGTTCAGAAAAGATTTCTTTCAGGATGTGGTCCCTATTGAATATGGGTTGTAATTGTTTAATGATACCCCATATGGTTTCCAGTACAGGACGGTAAGTACTAGGGGTTTGCAGTTAGAGGGTTTTTTCTTTACTGAAGCAGGTTGTCAGGGTATTTGGGTGGCCCGTTCCATGATTCAGTCTACTTCTCTGGTGAAGTATCCGTGTTTGGTTAAGGCAGTTTTAAGTGTGGTAAGATGTGTATTCAGCAGAGATTGATGGAAACACAGATTAGCATTTCAATCTGACCTGACTAACACTGAGCATTTTTTCTTTGTTACAAAACGAATCCCATAGCCACCAATTAATGTTTCACATTTTGACAAATCATGGTTTGTGTCACCAAATATATTGCTCTGGAGTTCCTAAGCCTTGCATAGCTGGATACTTGCATATTTTCCCTTCTGTGTGATTCAGCATTACTTCAGCTTTAAAATATGCAGTGGACAGTGACATCTTGAATTTGTTTCAACAAGAAAGAACACTTTGAAATGCCAGAAATAAGAAAGAGTAAATGGCTGATCAGAGAGTAGTGAAAGCTTAAGGAACCTTCAGGGCAAAATGTATCTCCCACATGAGGGGAATAAAAAAATGGCTCATTTGTCTCAAAATAGTTATGTTTAGATGACTAAGGCAAAAATAGGTTTATCTTTCTTGACTTTATCCCTGTACTGTATATGAACAAACAGGCACAAAGTAATCATGAAAAATTGTTTATCTGGGACTGAAATTTTTAAGTCATCCTACTTTGATGGAGAAAATATTGCAGAATCATCCCTGACATTTGTATACTTGGAAGTCAAGCAATGTCAGGTGTTGAAAAGACCAGGAAAAACACCTACAACTTCAAATACAAACATATTTATGACGTATAAACTGTGCTAAGTGAAACACAGGCAAACACTGATATTCTGAACCCTGAAAATTAAAATATCTGTTATCCACAATTTGTATTTGTCTTGTGTCAGAAATTCATATATAGATGACATTTGTATACATTTTAATGTAGGTTTTAGGTGTCTTGCATGTTTTATCTGTAATTTCCAAATCAAAATGCTCTTTCAACTATTGTGAGTAAAGTAAGCACTACATTACTGACATTTGTGTTGAAAAGCAAAGTGCTTTTTTGTGATTGTGTAGATAGCTCAGTTATATGTTTGCCTAACCTTTTTATTAATTTAACAAATGGATTAAATATATTTTCGTTAACATGGGAATGAAAATAAATTTCCACAACTGAAATATGTCCTTACAATCTGTGAGCATCTAATGAAGCTTTGTGAGTAGTAGTGCCCTAATTGCAGGTTAGCACTGCAACCATCTGTGTTCAGTGGAATAAAAATGGCATTAATTGACAATTATGTGTGTGGCCAAAAGAACACTATGGGCTGAGCACTCTGACCCTGCTTCAATAAAGAGCTTACACACTTAATTAAATTAGATTTAAGCATATGTACGATCACATTGAATATAATGGGATTACTCACATTCTTAAATACTTGCATAAATGCTTTACTGGATCAGAGCCAGAGTGTTCAGCATTGTACGTTGGTATCCTTTGTGCCTAATCCTACAACTTTGATCATATTGAACAGTACCTAGCTTCACAAGCAGTTCCAATGTGAACATCATGCTACTTAACAGTGACCAAGTTCTACATACTTGGCAAAACTCCAGGAAATGGAATTCTAGCATTCAACACAATCTTGTCTGAGCTCAGTATATGAGTTAGGAAATATTTATACAGACTTGGGATATCTTAGAGCTAAAAAGTCAATTTGAATATGCAGCTGGTGTAGTGCCTGCAAATAAGAAATTATTTCTACAATATTTAACAAAGTCAAAAATATACAATGTAAGGTCACTATCTAATCTGCCATGGTCCAGTAGTGGGTTCTTTTAAGAAAAAAAATATAGCTGTTTTACTGATTTAACCATCTGGATCCTACATACTTCTATTTAGATACTATATTTCAACATGCAGGGAAAATGTTTTTCACCCATCAAAGCAGACACAACCTAGACTGGCTTTCAATCTTTTTATGAAAAATTTCAAATCCTAAATGTATCATTCCACTATTGCCTATAGAAATGTCTTGTAATCCAAAGTTTTGGATATGTCCAAGCATTAAAATGTTACTGGGAAATCAGCACCACCAAATTCCCACATCTCTCTCTCAATAGTACAAATACACAGTGTGAACAGGTGCAAGAAATATTGAATATGGTCTCCCTAAATGGCAGAAACCAAATACCTGATTCTAGGTAGACTTGCCAGACTTACCCATAAAGTCTTACAGGTAGTTATGTCAATTTCTCCAAAATTGTTAAGGTAGCAAGCATATTCTGTAATGTATAGATAGTTAATCAAATCATAGCCTATCATATGACCTGCACAGATCAAAATCTATGGTGCTGTCACATCTCACTTTCATATTTCGACTATCTACTGGGAAATGTTAGATATTTGAACCATTTATGGACTGACAAAAAGGAACCCATCCTATGCAAGTAGATGTGTACAAGAGATAAATTTACAATAAAAAGGGCAAGCTTTTATTATGATACATCCATCAGCAAAGTTATAACAAAACCCCATATTCAGAGAAATCTAAAAAAATCTATGTGAACGGCATACTTGTGTTTGTAAATATACCTATGATATTGAACTTTCAGGAATGATTATAAGCACACACTGTTCCTAATAGCTTAATATGGTTGATTTTGTATATAAATAAAATCATGTGGGCAACCTCTTCCTACAGCCACATGAACTAGGTAAAGAGAGAAATTCCAGTATAGAGTGAGCTAGAGACCCAAGTTGGCAGGAGCAGATCCAGAAGCAGTTGCAGCAGGCAACTTCTGGACTGTATTAAGGCAATCCAGGGTCCTAATCATCCATAATGTGGAACCCCCATAGGCCCACCCCCATGCAGCACCAGGATGTGCTCTCCATCCTGGTGAAGCAAGGATGGCAACAAGGGAATCCTGTTCTGCCTCTGGCAGCATCAGTAGTCCCTACCTTCTCTTTGAATTGTTCTGGGTGACAGGAGGACCCCAGCCCCAGAATGTCAGGAGAAAGGAATCTCCTCCTCTTGGGAATAACCAGGGCAGTATATACCATGGTAGCTAGAGTGTATCTGCTTGAGTGTCTGGGCTGAGCACATGGTACTCCTCTCCTGCCACGAAGAGGGTCCTCAGTTGGGGTGGTATTGGCAGGATTCTCTGAGCAATGGGTCTTAGAGTTAATGCCCCATTGAGTTACATGGGGCAGTTCAGGTCATACAAGGCTATTGTTTCAGGCTATCTACCGACTCAGGGTTTGTCTAGATTGGCAAATTTCCATCCATGTAAATTTCCCTAATCTAAATAGACCCTCAGGCAGACTTCACTGTATTAGTTACAATTCACAGTTCACACTTTTCTTTGCAACTATCAGGGCTAGAAAGTTACATTTTTTGTTTGTAATGAAAGCTAAAATTCTATTGTAAGCAAAGGATTCCAGGAACTAGGAGTGTAGGCAAGAGCCAAATTGTGCTGATGTGTTAATACATTCCTGGGTTCTTAAGAACCTCTGGACATTGAAAAGGTCATCAGACTTAAGTTTTTTTACTTTTTATGCTGAACATCCTCTCCCCAGTGTTATCAGCTGTTTTGTCCAATCCTCTGCCATATCTTCCTTTACAGTTTCTTCACTCCAATCTCATTCCACCTGACCCACGACCCTGCTTTGTCTCTCTCTCCATTATCATTACTTCTTTCCCTGTAATCTTCCCTCTCATTTCCTTTTTCATTTTTAGAGAGAGAGAAATTAACATAAACTAAAAGATTAAAAGAGAAGCATAAGATCACCCAGGAAGTGCTGCTCTGCACTAAAAAGTTGTGAACAAACAAACAGACAGACAGAGAAAACTACCACAATATGGCAATGAAAGTTTTACAATCATAAAAAGTCTCCTTGCTATGGATGTATGCCACAACATCTATCAGTTGTGCATAAACTGGTTGTTTTTTAAAGTTCTCAGCAATGGAGTGGTGGATTTAAAAAACAAAACAGCAAAATAACAAACTGGAGTAATTTACAATCCACAATACTTTTCCCAATCACATTCTAATGATATTTTATAAAAAGTACCTGATATTATCATGATGCCAAATTATATGCAATGAATGTAGTGTTTTTAACAAAATTATTTTGCTGATCAAGTCACCAGACTTAGAAGAGGCATTTCCCATTGAATTTGAGATATTGATTATGTAATATATTTCATAAGTACATCAAAATATAGATAATATAAGTATAGCCCTTCCTTCTAGTAGAGGAATCAAGAATCTGCTGCATAAGGGACCACACTGACATAGGAATTCTTACCGTAAACTACTCAACAGAAAATGTCATTGCCTTTAAATTAGTACCAGGGTTTCTTACAAGTTATGTGCTTCTCTTAAATAGGCTTTTTGGCATGGGGTAGTCTACTCAATTCACCCCCTTTCTGCCAGCTTGCACAGTGACTGCACAATTATGGCAAAGTCAGCAACTCCAGTACTATGAACCCAAGTCAATGAAATTCTGCACTTCAGTGACAGAAAATGGCACTGGTCAGGGTTTGTCCCTATATTATCCATTGAGATCACATACCCCAGGTAATTTACTTTGTCATAGAAAAAAATGCACTTTGATGGTTTTAGCTTTACATTGGCTTAGCATAGCCTCTCCTGCACAGCTACCAACTTTTTGCAGGTGCTCCTCAAATGATCTCCCAATGACAATGAGGTCAACAAGATACATCAGGCAGAAGATGCCCTGCAGATCTGCCCTCATGACACTCATCAACCTTTGAAACATTCCAGTGGCATTACAGCGTACAAAAGGCATGACATTAAATTTGAAGAGGCCCTATGTGATGGTGAATGTGGTCTTCTGTCAATCAATGGGGTGCACCTCAACTTGCCAGTAGCCACTGGACTGTTTCAGGGTGGAGAACCCACAGGTCTTTGCCTATTCAAGTCTTACTGTAAACTACTCAACAGAAAATGTCATTGCCTTTAAATGACAGGATTTCTTACAAGTTATGTGCTGAAAGTTTTATCTTAAATAGGGTTTCTAAAGTATGTCTCTAGTGTCATGAGTCCTAGGGAGTGACTATGCATCTCACAGTAATATCATTCAGTCACTGAGAATAATCCACACATATCTGTGTCCCTCCTTCTTTCTTCCTTACCAGACTACAGTCCTCATGGAGGACTGGATGATGCTTCTCTGTCCAATCTGTTGCAATTGTTAAATTGCAGTTGCAATAGTGGTAAATTTAGGTCATCCATGGTCCCAGACTCACAGGTCTAGCATCTCCAGCCTCAATCCATGCTGTGTCAAACCAGTGGACAAGACATCAAGTAATTTCCCAACATGTTCCAGGCTTCACAGAGTTACCCAGGCAATAGACTCCTCCTTCTTGGCCCTAGTTCCTGCACAAGATGTTTTCTCTCCCGCACTTGTTTGACTCTCATGTTCAGTCTGTCTTGGTGACTCCCTTCTTTCTCATTTTCTTAATGTAGTGCTGGTACTTTTGGCACCACCTCTGGATACACAGTCACCTCAGGGTGGAAGGTTCCAATCCTACATTGGTTTCTGTTGTTACTTTGGCAACTTTTACTAGGACACATCCTTTTCCCATGGTCTGGGCCACTAGGAATTAATTTCTGCCTAATGGTGGGGGTGCCAGAATGCCTTCTAGTCCTTCCATCATTCACACCTCGTACACCTCTTTTTCACCCCCAATTGGTACCATAGCAAACTGTATCTCCATGATAATCCAGAAGCATCTCTTGAAACTGAGGTCAGCTTCATACAGTCTAAGAACATCAGTCCCAGTTAGGGCTTCCTGGGAGGCTTCTTCTGCTACAAGTAATTCACAGGCTAGATGGAAGGTGACAAGAATAATAGTTGTTTGCCATATTCCAATTATTTTGAGCTGAATTTTGTTTGACGCCTTGGACCAACCTATTAAGAGGTCTCAATTCCCTCCGGTCTCGCTGATGGCTCTTTCCCACAACTGTGAGTATGCAATGGAAACCTGTGTCCCAGAGTCTACCAAAATTGTACATGGGTGTCCATTAATCTTTTCCGACATGTAATATTTGTTCCCAATTTCACTGGCAATTATGGTCTCTCAGTTTGGGTCTACTAGTCTGTGGGTGGGGCCCTGGCCCTTGGTAGTTTTTCTGCTTCCAGGAAGTATCCTGCTGGACATTCCCACTGGACATGGCCCATGCTGCCATATCTCCAACATCATAGATCTCCTTTCCTATGGGACCGCTGTCAATTGGGTTCAGCTTCCTGTGTCCTTGTCTTCTTCCATCTGTTCTGTCTGGATCCTCGGGTCCCTTTCTGCTTTCAGTTGGTTACTATCACACTGCATTGCTTTCATGCTCTCCATCAGTTTTCTTAGGTCTGAATCCCAGGTCTTTCCTATAGTGACTTCCAGTTCAACTTTGTATACACATGCCCCCTTCTTCTGCAGCTTCTATGGCTAGTTCTAGCTCTGCAGCAATCTTGATGGCCTCTGACAACCCTTTAGGGCTCTCCTTTCAAAGAGCTGTCTGGATCTTTCTCTTATCTGTGTAGACCCCTATCTGAGAAGTTGCTGAACCCTATCAGTGGCATTCTGATTGGACCATCCTCTTTGTACTGTATGCTGGCTTTGATGGACTACACGTCCCATGCTGCAGTGGTGCCCTCTGGAACTGGACTGAGTTTCTGGGGGAACAGGCCACTGAGTGGTGGCAGCAGGTTTCATTTTAGACTGGGAGCTAAAACAGAATTCTGGGAGAACTCAGAACTGATGCAACAGCTAGTACTGTGTAATCTTAAATGGTCACAATACAGAATTGCCCCACTCCTTTTTATTTCATCTGGGCTGCCTTTGTCAGACTCACAGAGTCCTGATCTGAACTCAAGAGAGAGCTCAGAACTATAAACTTAAGAGAGAGTGCACACTTAGGGAAACGGTGGATCCGTGTATGTTGCTAAGAGTGTTGGTTAGGTTTATGTCTCTGTATCAAAGCTGCCACAGTTAGCTGAACTACTGCAGCACCACTTATTGATCTGGTACAATTAAAACAGCTTAACCTATATTAATATATTGCATTTTCCATTGTATGTCACTAGGATAACTTTTAAGTAAAGTTGTGTTGGTTCTATTTTGGGTGTATATTGCTTGCATAAAATCCATTATTGATATTTTTGTACCTGGAGGCTACTGAGATGTACTTACAAGTGTACACAGTGCCTTGCCAGGTGGAGGCAATGGTATCTATAAATTTTCATAGGAGTAAGAAGTCTATGCAGAGGGGTGACTAGAGGTTATCCACCTAATTCCCCATCTCAGCTGGGACCCCCAGGATCTCCATTATCCTTAATGATGTAAGACACACAAGCAACAGGTGAGTGTTGCTCTCTCCCATGTAAGCTGGGAGAGAAAAGATGTTGTAGCTGCATGGGTCACAAATTAGTTTCTGGCCAGTAATTCCCTCATTTGACCATCATAGTCCAGGAATGCCTCGTTGGCCAAGTACCAGAGGACATACCCAGAATCACTGACAGCTTCTCCTTTGTCTTGTCTCCAGTTCTTGAAGACTGGTTAGTTCTACTCAGGATCAGTGGTCTGATCTAAAGACTACTGCAGGGAATCCTTGACAGAGGCATCATGTGCCAGTCCTTCAAGCACCTTCTGTGCTTTGCCCAGCAGGCCAAGAAAATCCAGCTTGATGCCCTCTTCTCAGCTATTTATTTGGGCAATTTGTTCAACATGGCAGGTCCAGCTGACCCCACCCTGTCCATCCCCAGTATAAGTACCAGGCATCAAGATGGGCCACTGAATCTCTCTACCCAGACTAGCCTGTCTATTTCCACTCTCAGAGCTCATCAGAGTTGTTCATTTCTGCCCAACAAGTAATCATCGTATATATGGCAGCTGCCTCTTAAACTCAGCCAGCCAAATTTGTTAATTGACATTCCTCGGCTGACACCAGTGAGCTTATTGTGACTGCTCAGCACACCAAACATATAGGGTGCCAAACATATAGGGTATCACAATTCAAAGCACTGTAGGTTCTTCAGTACCCATTGGATACCAGTAGCCACTCAAATGCATGGCTAAGTGACAGGAGATTTTACTAAGGCTCACAGGAAAGGGAAATATTGTAGATATGCTAGGTAAAGAGGCTTAAACAATTACAGTTCAAGTGAGCAATAGCAGTCCAATCAAAAGTCCAATCAAAAGTGAGCAATAGCAGTCCAATCAAAAGTCAGAGCTCTTCAGACCTAGTGGTTGGGTTGACCTTTCCAGTCCAGTCTCTATTCCAGCAAAAAGGTGGTGGGAGCACAGGAAAGTAGCCAAGACTGAAAATGTAAATTGTGGAGTGTAAAAAGGCAACAAAATTTTAGCAGCTAATATTTTAACAATTGCACGTATACCCTACAACACAAAACAAATATGTATATAACCACTGCGGATGTGACATCACACTAAAGAAGTTCATTCAGATACCAGTTACAAACAATACAAAATCTCTTTAGATATAAAGAGTGCAATAATTTAAATAAGAATGAACTGAAATGACTTTTGCCACCTACGTGTGCATTATAATGGTTTCATGAAGTTTATAGTAATACAAAAAAGTCCCTCTTAATTTTCACATCTTCCCAAAAATGTCTAGGAAATGGAAATTGTACATGGAAAACTCCCATCCCTGGGCACACATTAGAAATGATACTCACCAGTATTCCTAATGCTGGCAACACTAGGGAAGCTCATTGGATTAATAGCTGTGTTTCTCTGATGAGTGTATCTGTTTTGTAATTTTAATGTTCTTGCTCAGTTTGTTGACGAACTCAAGACAGGACAAAGTGAAGTTTGTTTTGACAATAAGAATGGCTTTCACAGTTTCAACCTTGTATCTGGATTTTTCTGCTGTCCAAAGGTCATTCATGCCAGAAAACATCCTCTTGACTGAAGCATTACTGCCAGACAGGCACATGATCAGTTCTACCAGTTTCTTTATATCTGCGAGCGGACTAAGGATTCCCTGAAATGCTTGATTACTTCATCCCATCTACCACATACTGTGACCATTGTAGTTGTGTCATTTCATTCACACAGTTTCCCTGTCAAAAACTCATTTAACAGAGTTACCTCATCAAACAGTGTATTCTCATTAATTGTCACTTGGGCATTTGCTCTGCAGTAACTTGACTGCTGTTTCAATCTCGGATCTTAAAGGAACTTTCCCTAAAACAGACAATTAAAATCTCTCAAATCATCTGTATGCTTTCCCAATGAACATATGTATTTTATGGCTATATCGAAGAAAGATCTAGGCACAATAAGACAGCACTGATGTTTCATGAGTTCTGCTTCTTCTAGGTCTCTAAATAGTTTTCTCACTAAAACAGGCACAAAGTCTTCTTCATAACTTGTAACCTGTTTCTTTTCGTGATTGCTAAAGATATCGGCTGACACTATTGCACAGTGATCATCTCTCAAGTGATTTGATTGTGTCATGAAAAAGTGTCATGTTTGCACGGATAAAAGAAAGTCAGAATTGGGTACATGGGTCTTCAAATATTTGGTGAAGAACTATTGGGCACTTTTCCTTTGAAAAGAAAAATGACTTCAACTACTCATAAAGTTGAAGGATCCTCTCTAAAGCAGGTAACATTGACAGCCATCTGACATTATTGTATCCCAGTATATTATGATATTCTTGTCCCACATACTTATCAAAACTTTTCAGTCTTTCCACGTGAACAGTGAATATAAATATCCAAATATCTTAATTAGAATGCTGTACCAGGATGATATCCCTTGCAGTTCGGGCACAGTTGTGCACTATGTGAGCAGGGCATTCAAGATTTATCACTTCCCTTTTTAAGCTTTTCTTTACTTTGGTGTGCAAATTTTCTCTTCCATGTCTGGATAGGCCACCTAAGTTTGTGTTGTATTATCTGCTGAGAATGCCACAATTTTATTATCTATTCTATACTTATTCATCACATTTATTATCTCAGCTGCAATAAGTTCTGATGTTTCTTCTATAAATTTGACAAAATCCACAAGTTTAATTTGCACACACGAACTTCCTTCATAAGCCTTGAAGTAGAGAACCAAGATAGGAAGGAATTTTACATGTCCATGATTTGATGCATCAACAGACAGTGACACATATTTCAGGTCATCAATTAGTTCATCATTTGCCGAAGGAGAAAAAACAAAAATTAATAGATTATATCTTTTAGAAAAACACATCCACACTTGATTTAAAAGTTGTCAGTGATAGAGACTCTACCATGACCCTTTGTAAATTGTTCCAATTACTCTTACTGTAAAAAATCTACATCTTATTTCTAGTCTGAATATGACTCGTAATAGTTCTCAGTTAATTTGAATCCTGTATTTGTAGTTCAGTGAAAAGTTTTCATAGTAAAAATGCTGTGTGTTTAATTTCTAGCATGGATACTGACAGAAGCTCATATTCAAAATGAGGAAGTTAATGGTTGTTTGGAGATAAATGTGGAATGTAATCTGATAAAACTGTGTAGTATGACTGAAAGCTTTTTAGTTAAATTTGAAACATTAGCTTTATATGAGTGTCTGTAACATACTGAACTGTCTGATCTTTTCTAATAATCATTCATGGAATAGAAGTTTTCAGGGAGTTTGAATACAAGTAGTCCTGCAATTGTTAGAGTGAAAGAAAAATGAGTCATGCCTAAAGCGTTGGGATTATACATCATGGAAATTTTGCTATTTAGAAAAAAATTAAGGTGCTTCTTTCTGTCTGAGGATTTTTGTTATTTCTGCAGAATGTCGGTTCACCTTTTTAAAAAGTTCATAATTGTTGGTTGTGAAAATACAACAGCCTTCTAAATGTGAAACAATGCTGTGCTGACTTCTGTGAGACTGAAAACATTATGAAATAATAACAGCAAGAGTTTGAACTGCCCCCATTCATAAATTATAAGGACAAAAGGGAAGATCCCTCTATTATCAAATTTCTGTTCCCCTTGAAGGTTCTTGTAGATGGTGATCAAGTCACCTTTTAACTTTCCATTGGATAAGCTAAATATATTGAGTCTATCACTATCTATAAGCCATGTTTTCCAATCCTTTAATCATTCTCATGGCTCTTCTCTGAACTCTCTCCAATTTATCAACACCTTTCCTGAACTGTGGACACCACACTGGACAAGGTACTCCAGCAGTGGTTGTACCAGTGCCAAATACAGAAGTAAAATAGCTTCACTACGTCTCCTTGATATTCCCTTGTTTATACATCCAAGGATTGCATTAACTCCTTTTGGCCACAGTAGTGCAATACTGAGTCTTTCTCAAAGTCACTGCTTCACAGGGTAGAGTCCCCCATCCTATAAGCATAGTCTTTGTTTCTAGATGTATAGCTTTATATTTTTTCCATATTTAAATGCATATCATTTGATTGTGTTCAATTTTCAGCAATCAAGGTCACTTTGAATCAGTTAACAGTCATTTTCATTATTTACCATTTTCCCAGTCTCTGTGTTATCTGCAAACTTTACCGGTGATGATTTTACATTTTCTTCCAGGTTATTCTTAAAAATGTTAAATAGTATAAGTCCAAGAACAGATTTCTATCAGACCTCACTAGAAACCAAAAATTACATTTTCAGACCTATCAGTTAAACACTATCAATTTAATGTGTTCCATGTTGATTTTGTATTGTTCTAGTTTCTTAATCAAAATGTCATATGGTACAAAGTCAAATGCTTAGCAGAAGTCTAATTATATTACATCAAGACTATTCCTTTGTCAATCAAATTTGTAATCTCATCAAAAAGATGTCAAGTTAGTGTGGCAAGATCTATTTTCCATAAATCCATGTTAATTAGCATTAATTGTCTTATCCTCCTTTAATTCTTTGTTATTCAAGTCTGTATCAGTTGTTCCATTATTTTGACTGGGATAAATGTCAGGTTGACAGGCCTATATCCTGGTTCTTCCATTTACCCTTCTAAAATATTGGAACAATATTAACCTTCTTCCAGTTCTCTTTAACTTTCTCAGCGTTCCAAGACTTACTGAAAATCATCTTAAAACCATCCAAA
This sequence comes from Emydura macquarii macquarii, assembly GCF_026122565.2. Classification (NCBI taxonomy): domain Eukaryota; kingdom Metazoa; phylum Chordata; order Testudines; family Chelidae; genus Emydura; species Emydura macquarii. Next base: position 4,346,902 of record NW_027131500.1, on the reverse strand, counting down.
TAGCTCTTTGACCAGCTCTTTTAAAACTCTTGGATGCAGGATATCCAGGTCTGCTGATTTAAAAATGTCTAGATTTCTTAGCTACTGTTTCACATTTCCTTATTACTATTGGAATGGAAAGTATTTCATCATCAGCAGCAGCAGCATCTCTTTTTTCCCCAAATACAGAACAGAAATATTTATTGAATACTTCTGCTTTTTCTGCATTATTATGGACAATCTACCATCATCTAGTAATGAACTAATATAATTGTTAGGATTTATTTTGTTCCTAATATACATTTAAAAAAAACCTTCTTATTGTCCTTAATTCTGCCTGCCATAGATTTTCCCTTCTGTCCTTCTGCATCCTGTATCATTTTTTTTTACAGTTCTGAGCTTCTGTTGTATATTTATTACTATCATCTTCCTTTTTCATCAGTTTGCTTTAGAGTTTTTTATTTTATTATATTTTAGCTCTTTCACTTCCCCTTTAAGTCAGATTGGTAATTTACTCAATTGTGGGGTTTGGAGCACCAAATAAATGTTCTTAAGCAGTTTGCAATTATCATTCATCTTAGTGGGATGTTGATTTTGAATCCTCATGATGACAATTTAAATTTTATTCTTGAATATGTTAGCAGAAACTTCCAAGAATTTTTTTTGTTTGTTTGGTTGGATTTAATTGAGAGCTCCACAGAGATAAAGTTGTAATTTTTTAATATGCAAATAAGTGAATGTTCTATCAAATATTAATTTTTTTTCTTGATTCTCATCAAGGAGTCTGGGAGTGTGGAGAAGATCCACAATAGAATGGGGGAAAGGGGTAAAATTTTTAATTATGTGTTCTATAGTGATACGAAGTTCCCTTTACTCTGTAGATTCAGTTAATTTAGAACTCTGTAAGGTGTATGCGTAGTTTAAAATATTCACCTCCAATGTGCATTATCAACACTAATCTTCATTTGCCATCATGTTGCCAGTTTTCCTCACATGCTTAAGTATCTCTGAAATTCCTCATAGTAACACTTTATGTGCTTTCAAATTAGCTGTCAAAGAAAGAATCACTTTGAGTGCGAAGAAATTGTTTCTCTAAACTTTGACCTGTTGTGCCATTTAACCAGTTTATATGTGGGTAATTGAAATTCCCTATTACAATTTTGTTAAATTTTGCTGCCTTTTTCATCTCTCTAAAACTCTTAACTCAATTTCCTTTTTTTTTTTTTTTATTTAGAGTCCTGTAGTGTAGCTGGGGAATGTTATCTATATAGATTCAACTCTGTTGTCTTCTCTACTCACAATTTTTATCTTGCTAGATTCTGCAAAATCCTTTAGATACGTTCCTTCTACCCCACCTCTGTTGCCTAGTCTGTCTTTCTTGTATAGCTTGAATCAGGTCTCGCAGTATCCCACAGGCTTTTGTTATTCCATTACATTTCTGTAATGCTTATTACATCAAAGTCCTTGTCCAAGGCAAGGCATTCTAGTTCACTTGTTTTTACTTTAAAACTTGTTGCATTTGTATATAGAAACACTAGTTTTTATTCTTGACCAAGTACCTGTTTTTATTTAGTTCTTTAATCTGACACAATGCTGATTTTGCAGAATTTATCTTTGTGCTCTCATCCTGTACTTGTTCTACTTCAGGTATAATTTGCATTTTCCCCTCTAGTATTGCCAACATCTTTAACAGATATCTCTGTCCAACTTACATACTCCTCAGCTCCTGTCGGCTTTCCCACAGCGCTAAGTTTAAAAACTCCAAAACTTTATTTATTTACATGCCAGCAGTTTCCTTCCATTGTAATTAAGGTGAAGCCCATTCATCCTCTGTTCCCTAGTGCATAATAAACGTATAAACCCTAATAAACCTCCTTCTTTGCACCATCTTCTCAACCACACATTGAGATTCTGAAGTTCACACTTTCTAGCTGGAACTTTCTGTGGAACTGGAAGCATTTCAGAGAAAGTTGAGGCCCTGGACCTAAATTTTCTGCCTAGCAGTCAAAATTTCCAGGCCCTCTCTCCTCTCAATAGTATGGTTAAACTGTTCATCCTTGCCCTGTAGAGGAGATAAATAGGGAATGCTAGATCTAAATGAATATCTATGGGAATCCATCAGATAACCCCACTTATCTCAAAGTGCAGTTCTCTAGTCTTGTGGGTGTTTTAGAATTTGTTGTGGTATTGACCAAACTTCACTGTGCACATCTATGAAGTCATTTCTAGAAGCACTGTGGAGGCTATAACAATTTCCAGTCTTGCATTCCCTGTCAATTCAGCGAAGGTCTGGGTCTTGGGGAAAATACTTTACATACTCCAAGGCCTCAAACACCATTGTGGTTGGAGGCACTCAGCCATAAAATATTATACAGTGATTTAGTTTAACTCCTTGGCAGTGGCAAATGGGATTTCCAGATGCTAAGTGCTAATGCATGATTTAAAAGTCTGCTTTCTTATTATTCTTTTTTGAATGGTTTGGCTTTTGTCTGGTTGCTTGAAACATCAAGGTCAATTTGAGGTCAAACTGAATGCTAAACCATGTGATGTGAACAGCTGTAGCTATGCTATGTTGTGTGCATGAGAGTGTGTTGTGAACATATGTGACTAGACTATATTCTATTCCTCCCTTCTTAGTTTTCTCTGAATGTTTCTGAGTATGAAGTCTAGTAGATAATTAAGATTCTGAGAAACTCACACAGCATCAGTCAATCATAGATATTTTTTTTCCAGCAACAAAAGATCCTTGTGAGGCATCGCTGCAGAAAAAGAACATGAAGAAGATACCTACTTGGAGAAATGAAGTTGTATTGATAATACTGTGTTGTTCCTGATAGCAATGAATTTAAAATTTAGAAACCTATCACAGGCTGGTCCGAGCAGAAAAGGATTCTTTCAGTACAGCTAGGTGGTTTTGTATTTATTATGTATTTACATAGCAGTCCAGCTCAGATCCCTGTCAGAATGGGGTTCCCATTATACTTGCCCATAAAGCAAAAGAGCATAAAAATTAGAATACAAAAGAGAGAGAGAAGATGAGAAAAAATACAAGAAAAGACAAAGAATGGAGAGAGGAAGGAAACAACCTTAGCAAATAGTATGAGGGATTATGAAATTGAGAGGTGGGAGAGGGTGTGGGATCTGCCAGATGGACAGATGGAAGGTGTGTTCTCAGAAGTAGGTTGGGAACTATTGCAATTGCATGTCTCACTTGTGGTGAGTTTGGACAATTTTAATTAATTTCCCACAGCTAGATCTGCGAATCGCTGCACTCAAGAAGACAGCTTTGGTCCTTTTTCTAGTCTTATAGAAAGCGATAAAGTCTTTTGCTGATAACCTCGGGACATGATCTAAGCATGAAACTTCAACTTCCTGATTGTAAAGCCTCATTAGTCCTTTTTGTGTTTCTATATTCTATTTAAACTAATGTGAAGAACTGATTTTTCTTCATGAATATTTCCATCCCTGATCAGTTTAATAGTTACTTTTGTTACTTTTGCGGAGTGGAAAAAAGGCTCCTCTTACTTTGAGATTAAGTTTTTCTATATACAAAGAGACAAGCTCTTTTCTTGAGGGAAATGCATTATTTGATGCTGTAAACCTCAAAAATAGTCATAAACGTTGCTATTGTAAACCCTACCTGGCAAAAACATCTTGTATTTCACCATGGATTAGTCAGTGTACATAGCAGACTAAAGATATTCATAGCTATTCTTGATGTATAATTCTTTTGAAATTGCATTATTTCAATATGTTTATTTGCATTTTCTGTCACATTGTGAGATATAATACAACTCAAGAATGACTGGCAATAAAGTAACATCAAGTACCAGAAATTAATTTTCTCAGTGGTTCCTGAAAATTGTCATTAGCCTAGAGGGTTAATTTTATGATTTTAGTGCAATCATTATTTATAATCTCTTGGTTTACGGGAAAGAATTAGAGTTATTACCTATTAAATTATCCATGAAAATTTGACACTATTCTAGACCAAACAAACCCGGGGGCTTGCTGATTTTCCCAGTATGAAACATCTGTGACTTCAACTAGAGAGAACTTAACATTGTCTAATTAGATTTCTAAGATTTATAAGGTTCAAGTACGCTGTTATTAGAAACCTGAAAATTAGAGCAAAAGTTTAAACTTGCACTTATTGAAGTTTATTTAAAAATATTTTTAACAGCACCGTATGTTCCTAAATACTATTGGCTTGTAATTGGTACAGATTACCAGATCCTTTACTATATTCTGTAGCAGCAGGAGTTTGGAAAAAACATGTTCCCTGTAAATCTGCTAAATTGCTCTCTTCAGCTTCAGTAATTAAAAATATTTTATTGGAAATGATGGGATAATTATAAGGTTACTTTCATGTCCTAATTTGATGTTAGTTTAAATTCCCTCACAGAATCTACTGAAGCAAAAACTCCACTATTTTGTCTTCTATTTTATGATACTCCCAATCATGGCCAACTCAAAATGCGATGCAAAGTGAATTCAGGTTAGCGTTGAACTTGGGTCTGAGAGGCAACAGCACAATGAGCCATCAGACCTCTTTCTGCTTTGTTTAAAAATTTCATAATTATAAGGTCTTTTATACATCTTCCATCACTAGGTCTCAAAGTGCTTCACAAACATTAATCAGTTAAACTACAAAGCATCTTTGGATCTATGCACTGTAAGCATTATTACACACAAACTATGTTAAAATATTGTTAAAGCTGCAGAATCAAGTGCTGAAAAGATAGGAAATGCCACAATTAAAGTTGTCAGCGTAACTGTAATTCAACCAGCTTGTGCACATGCATTATGGTACAGTCTTTAATTACATGACCATATACTATTTTTTCTTCAGAATCCCTGCTTCATTCCATGCATAGAATAGATAGTGCTCACTTAAGGAGTAGCTACTCAATATTTTGTTTTCTTTTTTTCATTCCGTGTGTGGTCACTCCTCATTTACTGCACACTATTCAAACCTTGCACTGAAAACAGATTTATTAATTTCCTCATGGACTTTGCTATGACATATATCTTCACAATATCCTATCAAATGTGGGGGTGGTATTATCCCTATTTTACAGATGCAGAATTAAGGCACAGGGCAGCTGAGAAGTGTAATTCCCAATTCAAGTATATGTACATGCTGCTCAAGTTAATGAGCTAAAAATAGTAGGGTATCTGCAGCAGCACAGGTGGTGGCTTTGGTTAGGTACCCGAGTACCATCCCTCCTGACCCACTGGGTACATACAAGCCCAAGCTGCAGCCAGTGCCACTGTGGCCACACTGTTATTTTTAGTGCACTATCTCAAGCAGAACTGGTACATCTGTGTCCACCCGAGCTGAGAATTACACCTCCCAACTGCTGTTTAGACATATCTATAGAAAGATTAAGATAAAAAATTCCCACTTAATTTTGGGTACCAAATTTTTTCAGAGTATTTAGCATCACATAGCACTTCATGCATTCAAATCAAAGCACCCATTGAATTCATTTGTAGCGTGTGCATTCTGAACTTCAGCGCCCAAAATATGAGGAACAGACGGTTAGTGGTCACATATGAAAAGTTTGGGTGTAAGTGACTTGCCTGGCATCACATGAGAGCTTTGTGGCAGAGGCAGTGTTAAAGTCCAATTCCCTAAGGCAGCATTCAATTGCCTTGATGATAAGGCTGTATTTTCTGTTACTGCAATCTCTTTCCTCTTTCACTACATACCTTCCAGTTCCTTGTCATGTCTCCAGGAAATGAGAGAAGCCTTGCCTCCTGCTTCTCTCACATTCCTGGAGTGGTTCCTGAGGAAGTATGGTCCCCACCCATCCCTTACTCTCTAGAACTTGTCATCAGGCCTCTGGCATGACAATCTCCCTGGCCTGTCTCCAGCACTCTACCTGAGTTGTCTGCACGATATCCAACCAGTCCACCTCTGAACTACACCCAGAGAACATCTGTACATGCACATGCTTCATGCCACCCATTTCCTCACTCTCATGTCCTGCCTTGACACCAAGTGGCAGAACATGCTGCCACCTGAGGGGGGCAAGGAACCCCGGTGAGCCAGCCTGTACTCCACTCTGGTTCCTCGCCCTCCGTGAATATTAATTTGTGGCTCCTCCAGGGAGTCATGAGCACAGGCATGTACCTGGCATGGTTCATAAACTCACCTGACACCTGTCCCTTTCACAGCAAGGTGTGTCAGGTTGCAGACCCTCTTCTGGATCTTAGTGAGGTTCTGGCTGCAATTTTCCCCCACCTCCTGGTCTATGCTCATTCCATTTGTGGTCCCACAAAATCACAAAATCTCCTCATGAACCTCCTGGTACTGGCCAAAATGGCCATCCATCACTCCAGATGGAGGTAGCTGTATGGGGTGGTGTTCTGTGACTGTGGGGCCTATGTCCTCTTCCTTGTCAGCTCACGTGTCTGGGCAGAGTTCCTCTGGCCAACGTTCACTGACTCCCTGGAGCTCAGGTGTTATATGCGCACATCAATCCACTCCACTAATGAGGCAGACTGCTGTATTCTGCACTAGCTTAAGCTATTGAGTGGTCTTCAGAGGTCACCCTAAATTGAGTGCAAAATGCCCTGTAGTGGAATGGAATCCTGCACTCTACATGGTGGCTATTAGGGCTCCAAGATATTAGAAAAATGGCATTAGATTAACATACACAAGCTTAAAAGGATCCAAGGATCCAGTTGAATCCTAAAGTAGCCTACTGCAACCCTCTTAATAACTTTTTTCTTAAAAGGAGAGGTTAAGATAGTGGTAAACAGAAAGTCTGTTAATAGTGAATGATAGCTTCTGGAGCAAGGTCTTGTAAACTACTACTTGCTTAAGATTGACAAATTTTATGGCTAATGTCTTTATTTACTGTATCTTTTTTCTTCAAGTCAATTTTTCATCTACTGATAAAAACTAGGACAAACTATATAGCCATGCTATTTCTGTTTATTAGGTAGTATACAATTCAATCATTATATCATCTCAAAATAAGAATATTTACCAAAGATAGCATGATAGAATTGATATGATATTCAAGGACATCCATTAAGCAGAAAGCTTTACTGACCTCTATAAAGGCAGCTTGGTGACAATTTTATTCAGATTTATGGGACACGTTGGTCATTTATAACAGCTGTAGGGAAAACAAGGACAATAAACTATAAAATATCAAAACTTCTCCATTTTAGCAGGTTTGTGCAAATTGGAGAACAATTTGTAATGAGTCTCGCTTTAATCTGGCCATATGGAACAAACGATGCTAGATAAATTTACCTTCCCTGACAAAAGCTCTGTGCACGTTGTGTATTGTAAATATAGTATGGCTAAAATTTTAACACTGGGTATCTAAATGTAGGTTCCTAAGGGCACATTTAAGGCACCTAAATAAAAGTTCCTTGCATTTTCAGAGATACTGAGCACCCATAACTCTCATTATATTCATTACGAGTTGTTCATGCTCTGAAAATCCGTTTTTATATAGCTGGTTGAATGTGAAAGTACAGTGCTTTGAGATAACCTCTCCTTACACTTGTGTGATGCAGTCAACCCTGCACCACTGACTTTCAGGAATGTTGTACAAAAGCACTGCCAGTTGGAACCAAAGAAATGAGCCATTACCTATGAGGAAGAGAGCACTAGTGGTAGTAACCATCCATATTAAACAAACAAATGTTTAATCAAAGAAGAGCTACGGAAAGAGAAAGGTAAAAAGGCTCTTTGCCCATAATCTAACTTGATCTTCCTGTTTCGCTAGTCTGCTCACTGACAGTTTGTGAGTAAACATAGAGCAAATAGCTTCTGAGCTATTCTATGCATGGCTAATATAAACAAACTGAAGAGGGAGACCACTTACTAAACTGGGGGAGAATGGTGAGTATAGAAAGGGATATTTAAAAGAAGAGGAGGAAAATCATGTGATCATAAATAATCCTTAATTTAAAACATTAAGCCTCTAAACAGAGGTATTGATCTCATTAACAGGAAGCCCATAGATGAGCGGAAAGGTTCAATAAAATAAATATCTTCTTGTTGACACAATGTTGGCACAGAATTCAGGCAGTGCATGTGAGAGACTCAATAAGTCTGATTTCTTATCATCTATTTCCTAAATACTCCCATTTATGATCAGATATGCTTGGGATACATTTCTGAAAGCTGCAAGGACTTTATTTATTATGACAAAAGAGTAATTAGGGGAAGAGAGAGTCTTATCCATACCTTATAGGAGGGCTTTTTTGAACTTAAAAAAGAGAACTAGAATGTATAATTATAATGGATATCTTATAATCTGATGTACAATAAGTTACTTTAAATGTTTTCTCATTGTCCAAGGCTCTGTAATATAGCCCACTGTGAATAAGACAATGTTTTAGAATATGAACATGAATCCTCCTAATCCTTACAAAATGTCTGACAGCTAATATGGCAAAACAAACCATTTTAAAAAGATTTAAATTATTTTATGTTTACCAAATTTGTTAGGGTAACAATTTATTTCAAATATGAAACATTATGAATATTTGGTGTTAACACTGATGTGAATGAATTAATGTACTATTCATATGCATTTTGCATATATTTCCATTAATGGGCCATTGAATTTTTGCAGTTTTAGTTTAGTAATTAATGAATACTGAAAGTGTTTTGCCTGATTGTACCAGTCTACTCAAAATAGAACTAGAAAATATTCAATGAATTTTAGCTAAAAAGACTGTACAGGAAACATCTTGCCACAACTTTGTAATATTTTGTCCTGTATTATGAGCTAAATTCTGCTCTCAGTTAAATGGTTTTAATTCCCTTGAGTTTACTGAAGTTATTCTGGATTTAGATATGTATCACTGAGTTGAATTTGGCCCTACTTATGTAAGTTGGTCAAATACATCTTAGATGGGTTCAGAAAAAAAATCCTGGGTCAAAAATATACCACACTTGGAAACTTGTATTCAGTTCTGAGCTTTGTGGCTTGGATCTCTGGCTCCATAGATTCCACAGTGAGTGTGTCTCTCCTATCTAAACTATTGCATAATAAGGATTATTGCTCTGGTATGAAAATCCCCTACAAAATTGTGCTGGAGCATGAGAGTCCAAGATTAAAGTAATTGGATTGTTTTTCTCTTTGTTATAGGTTTAATATTTGCAAGTTGTGGAGGGAGGACTATGTGTCTCATTCCTGGAGAAAGACTATGTCAGAAAGTGCATCTGACACCATGTGGTTCATTCTGTAGTCTGCCTCCTGGGGTGTTGAGTTCCACAGCCCTGTCCTATTGCCAAGAATTCATTGCACCCAATGCAAGAAAATTAAAACTGTCTTTCCCAATCTGCATCCCATCTGTGGCATATAGCTATTTTGGTGGTGGTGACGAGATTAAGATGGTTTCTATTAAAACCAGGCTCCAGTCTGTTACAGATTTATGTAGATTAGGATCCAGATTTTGAGCTTGGTCCATGAACAAATGGGGAGCTAGTGGAGTTAGCAAAGGACAGTGTGTTGGGTTTGTGCTAACCTTTTTGAGTATGAGGTATATTTCTGTTTCTGTACCAGCATCAGCATTTTTGTGGCAGTTACATTCAGACCTCGATAGAGTGAGTTACAGTAGTCTAACCTGAGGATGCCAAAACATGGTTGGTGTGAGTAGGTCCTTGTCTGAGAGGTAGAGAGGCTCTTTTGGGGGGGGAAATTAATTTGGAAGAAAAAATGGTTTTATCACATCTTGTAAAGGACCAAAATATCAGACTGTGTCATCAAAGGTCCTCTCTCAGTGCAGTTAGGGACATTTTCATTTTGTAGTTCATATATAGTTGGGGTTGTTGGTGGGTTTTTTTCATTTTCCTGAGTTGGGTAATTAAATAAGTAGGCTAATAAGGTATTTTTTTTGAGTCTGGTTTCATTAGGAAAGCAGTGAAATGAAATGTAATTGCTACCTATTTCCTTCATTTCAGGATAGTCTGTAGATGAATACTCTATCATTGTGCTCTTTACACTTCCACAACACATCTGCTAGTTTGTGAGTAGAAATGATTGACAATATAGTACATATTTTCCAGAATCTCACTCAGACTCTAAATTGGTATATAAGTGCTATTTATTTATTCTTCCAATGAATATAATGATAGTGATTAACAAGAAAAAAATGGGCTAGATTCTCATTTGGTGTAAACTGCAGTAGCTCCATTCACTTCAATGAAGTTATAAAATATTTGTATTCATCTTTCAATCACTGTAAATTAGTAGTAAGAATTGCCACTTGGAAAATGTTCTTCTGATATACTTTTGGAACTCTTCTTAGCATTAATGAGACTTATATATTCCCGCTAGACTGAGAGTGGAGAAGTACACTGTATATTATATTAAGAAAGTAGTGCTTTTGTGGCATTAGCAAGATGAAATGCTCCTTGGAAAGTTTGCTTTTGTTTTGTGGCAGACACACGTTTTTCATTTGTTTTTCCTGTTTAACTTGTCTTAGAAAAATTGCAAATAATTTATGCCGAAGAGGAAACCAATTTCTCTCCAACTTGTACACTTAGACCATTGTCATAAACAACTATACAGTTAGTGGTTACATGCATACACAAAATGCAGTCAACAGCCAATCACATACATGTGGCTTTGAGAGTGGAAATCTGGATTTTCTTTTCCAAAAGTGCCAAGCTCTACATGGTCAGTGGAAGGATCAACTCCACTAGTTCAGTCAGTTGAAGAAAGTGACATACACCTGACTGGGATTTCTCTTTAAGATGATGGTATATATAATAAACACGAGCCTAATCATCACAGCAGCTGTAGGTGAGTAAAAATTATCTCAGCTTTCAAAGACTTTTGAGAATTATTAATCACTGGGGAAAAAAGTAACTTCCATACTCCACAAAAGATAGTTTTACTCATTAATATGGTATTCGGTTCTTGGTGCCTAATTGATATAAATGGATAAGACACTAAAAATCTGTTTCTCAAAACTGTGTGCATGGAAATGCATTCACAAAAATGCCTGCACAACTACATGCCTGGTTTATTCATGAGATTACTGTAAGAGTGCATGGAAATTGGGTATTTCTGGTTGCATGTGACTAGCTCTGTGTCTAATTTATTATTTGTACCAAAAAATACCCAATATGCATTCACAATCATTGTAACTGCATACATCAATTAAGTGTTTTTAACTCAGACTCCAGAATTAAAATAAAATAAAATAAAATAAAGATATGTGGAATTCATTCTTTGCTTGTTTTTTGTGCTGGGATTGCAAAATGGTACATTTCCTTTGTAGTTCAATTTGATCCTTACATCCTTTGATATGCAGCTCAGTCTATAAGGTTTATTAAAAAACATTGTTTTCCTGCAGTTTGCGATCTCTTTGTAGTGATATCCTGCAAGTTGCAAGCTTGCAATTTAAATGGAATTTTCATCCAGAACAGGATTTGGAAAGCCTGACCTCTTCATGACAGTGTTCCAATTTCTGTTGTATTTACAGTGCATGACAGTACTATAGATCTTCTAATGCTAACTAGCTAAAACATTTGAGCTCTTGAAACATCAGTCTTGATTCTAATCTCATTTACACCAATGTAGTTTCTTTACTTCAGTGAATTTCTCCTGATTTAAACTTAGCTGATAAGAGAGTCAGGCCCCTTGGATGTGTATTTTTGGTCTTTCCACTCTCCGTATACCTGACAAAGATAGTGAATAGACTGATTTCAGTTTGTTGTTTCATTCTCTGTCAATTAAAGAATCTTTAATAACAACAACAACAACAATAATAATTAATTAAAAACCAAATATCTCTAAAATAAATACCCATTCAAGGAAAGAATTTCCCTTATATCAAATAGTAAAAGGTCTTTTTTAATATCTTTTCAATACCTAAGAATCAATAACACATTTATATCAAACTGGGTTCATATAGAACTGTACCTGAAACAGTGTGAAATGATGTTGCTGTATTCAGATGATTTAGGCAAATTAACAGAGTAGTTAAATGAGATGAAGGTACTTGATGGATCAGAAGATTTCTCATGGTATACAAAGATTTTCACCATTTATATCACTGGTTCAGATGTAGCCCAAGACAATATTGACTACAAATTATTATTATCTGATAGCAATTGGGTGGCCTGTGTGAAATGAGTTGGTGGCCCCAGTTTTATACCAAGCTGACACATGTCTTGATAAGAGTTAATATGCAATACTTGCTGCATCTGTGTTGAATGAGCATAGAAGTAACCTCACCACCACTACAGAGGAGCTCTCTAAAACATTGTTTGGGACATGTTGGCAGGAGAACATGGGGAAGCTTACCGTGTCAGAATCTGTGCTGTAGTTTTTTTGTAGATGAAAGACTTCACTTTCTAGAATTGTTAATCCAGAACTTTTAATGAATATTATATTCTCTGTAGAAAAAATAAATTAATAGAAGCAGCCTAAAATATGTGCTACAATGGTGAAACATTATTACATGATTTGATCTTTACAGAATAAATCTAGTAAGGGAATAAACTGCTAGCAGAAGGTGGTTAAGCACTTCCTATTGTTAAGTTTAAAGAGGTCTTAATATATTAAAAACCCCATAACGGAAACATCCAGGTTTTATCTGAATTGTTAAAATTGCTTTAAGCCACTTTATTCAAAACAAAAATGGAGAAATGCTACATCAGAGTAAGTGCAGCAAATGGAACAAGAAATGTAGTTTTAAAGGCATATTGAAAATAGAATGCACATTCTGCTGGTTTATTCATGATTTGGTGGGCCACTGAGAGGGACAGTAGTGGGTGTCAAATTCCACCACTAGAGGGCTTTGGTTGGCATATTGTACTGGGAAGGGCTTTGAAGACCACTAGTCAGACTGGTTTGCACTTCCCTGAGGTGGTGGACTAGCTGGGAGTGGGAACATTTCTGTTTCAAGCTGGTCAAAGCATCAACTCACCCCAGTCTGTTAACAATTTGCTTTTGGAGCGTTGTTCAGGTTACATCTTTTCATGAGCATCATTTATTTGATTATGTACAGTGGTGGTTGCAGGCTTTATGGGAAGAAGCTGTTGTAGATGGCCATTTCTGAACTGGTGGAAGAAACATTTTAACCTACTATTAAGTAGTGCTGTGGGTATGTGAAATTACTGGGAGTTACCACTTGGTAAAATTACAGATAGTGCTATTCAGTAAATTATGTTTATCTTAGTGCATAGATTCTAGATATTGGAAAATGCTTTTTGTCAGAAATTATGGTGTTCTATCACCAGTCAAGTCTACTCTCTACTCTAGATTTTCTGTGAACCAGAAATTAAAAAAAAAAAAAAGTTTCAGAAACACTAATATCCAGGTTCCCAGCTCCTCTGAAGGAGACATGGAAGACTTAAGACCCCAGCTGAACTAGCATTCTCAGGGTTTTCCAGGCTCCCTGCTGTGGAGCTGTCTCTGAGTGGGTTTCCAGGCTCAAAACTCCCTGGAGCCAGAAACCTGGAAGTACTGGGGTCCCTGGATCCTAGTCATTCTTCATGGTGGACCTGCCACAAAGCCACAGACCTTAAAGCTCTGAGGTCCCTGGTATGTAGGACTGCACTGTAGTCATGGAATGTGGAAACCCGGGCTTTCCAGCAGCCGACCAGGCTAGCTGTCAGAAAAACACTAAGGTTTCCAGTGAAAGCCCTGCTTATGGTCGTCAAAAGTGTGTCTAATCCTGTTTCACTGGAAAATTCCTGACCACCTCTAGTTGTGTGCTGTCAGGTCTTCGTTTGTTACCCACCAAAATTAGGGATTTCCCCCCCCCTCCACACACAATTTAGGAGTAGATGGAGCCTTAAGCAATAAAACACTTATACCTTATCTCGAGCTCAAATATGGGGCAGGTAGTTGAGAGTGATACATGAGATTTACGATATGGTCTGGGATTTACCACTGAGCACAGTCTGAAGGCACTTCTCTGGATCTATGTCCTCACAGTAAGATAGTGCTTGTTGAGGGATTTGAGTTTGAAAATGGAATCATGATTGTTTCTGAGTGGTTCCATTAGTTTGCAGCTTGACTACATCACAGAATGTAATACTGGACTGCTATACTGAGGAATATGAGAAAGACTTCTGTCCATAATAGCTAAACTGTTTCAATAAAAAATTGAAGCCAATATTAATTTAAACTAAATGCAGAAGAAGGTTTTTTTATTTACCAATTCCGAGTGGCAGAATTAAACAAATTCAACAGCTACGAGGCATTTTAGATCTGAACATAAAGGAAAAGACATTTCGTAACAATGAATGTCAGTGTAAATGGGGTAGCATCTGAGGCTAAAAATAAGAAAATAACAAGTTAAGAATTACTTAGACAAGTTAGATGACTTCAAATTGGCAGGGAAGGACGAAATACATCTAGAATATTTAAGGAACTAGCTGAAGAAATCTCTGAGACATTAGCTATTATCTCTGAAAACTTGTGGAAGACAGGAGAGATCCCAGAGTACTGGAAAAGGGCAAATACAGTACCTTTCTATGAAAAGGGGAATATGGACAACCCAGGGAATTATAGAGCAGTCATCTTAAATGATGATTTTGGTACCTGGTAAGATAATGGAGCAAATTATCAAGGAATCAATTTGAAAGCACCTCCTAGAAGAAAATAAAGTGATAAGTAACAATCAGCATAGATTTGTCAAGAACAATTCATATCAAATCAACCTAATATCTTCCTTTGGCAGGGTAACAATCCTTGTGGATGGGGGGAAACAGTAGATGTGATAGATCTCTACACTAGCAAGGATTTTGTTATGATAGTATCTCACGTGAATTTCTCATAAGCAAACTAGGGAAGTATAGCCTTGGCAAACCTACTATAAGAAGGGTACGCAACTGATTAGAAAACCATACCCAAAGAGTAGTCAATAGTTTATAGTCCAACTGGAAGGATATATTGAGTGGGGTCCAGCAGATGTTCTATTCAACATCTTCATAAATTATTTGGATAGTGGCTGAGAGGGTACACTTGTAAAGTTTGTGGATGATACCAAGCTGAGAGGGGTTGCAAGCATTTTGGAGGACAGGATTAGAATGCAAAATTATCTTGACAAACCAGAGAATTGGTCTGAAATAAATAGAATGAAATTCAATAAGCAGAGTACTATACTTAGGAAGGAATAATCAATTGCACAAATACAAAATAGGAAATGACTGCCTAGGAAGGAGCACTGTAAAAAAGGATTTGTGGGTTATAGTGGATCACAAACTAAATATGAGTCAGCAGTATAATACAGTTGCAAAAAAAATGAACGTTATTCTGGGGTGTGTTAGCAGGAATGTTATAAGCAAGACATGAGAACTACTTCCTCCACTGTACTCAACGCTGATAAGGTCTCAACTCTAGTACTGTCCAGTCCAGTTTGGGAAAGATTTGGACAAAATGGAGAATGATCCGAGAAGAACAACAAAAATGATTAAAGGTTGGAAAACATGACCCATGATGAAAGACTGAAAAAACTGGATCGAAAAAAAGATCGATACAGCACATGATAATCATCTTCAAGTAAGTAAAAGAAGAGGGTATTATAAAGAAGAGGGTGATAAATTGTTCTCCTTGTCCACTGAAGACAGAACAAAAAGTAATGTGCTTACATTGCAGCCAGGGATATTTAGGTTAGATGTTAGGGAAAACTTCCCTAACTGTTAGCTGTCCGCAACCCTCTCCAAAAACTTCTTGGATTGTCCATGCATTGCTGTATTGCTCTCCCAGCAGAGGTCAGGGTGATTGAAGTCCCCTAGGAGAACCAGGGCTCTTATTGCCAAGAAGGCTAGTGGCATATGGGGCTGCATTAATAGGAGCATTGCCAGCAGATTGAGGAAAGTGATTATCCCCCCCTATCCGGCACGGGTGAGGCCTCATTTGGAGTATTGTGTCCAGTTTTGGGCCCCCCACTACAGAAAGGATGTGGACAAATTGAAAAGAGTCCAGTGGAGGGCAACAAAAATGATTAGGGGACTGGACCATATGACTTATGAGGAGAGGCTAAGAGAATGAGGCTTGTTTAGCCTGCAGAAGAGAAGAATGAGGGGGAATTTGATAGCAGCCTTTAACTACCTGAAAGGGGTTTCCAGAGAAGCTGGGAACTAGGCTGTTTTCAGTGGTAGTAGATGGCAGAACTAGGAGCAATGATCTCAAGTTGCAGTGGGGGAGGTCTAGATTGGATATTAGGAAAAAACTTTTTCACTAGGCAGGTGGTGAAGAACTGGAATGGGTTACCTAGGGAGGTGGAGGAATCTCCATCCTTGGAAGTTTATAAGGCTTGGCTTGCCAAAGCCCTGGCTGGGATGATTTAGTTGAGGTTGGTTCTATTTTGAGCAGGGGGTGACCTCCCAAGATCCCTTTGAACCCTAATCTTCTATGATTCTATGAATCGGAGAACTCAGCAGCTAAGAGCATGAGTTCTATATAGCAGGAGCTAAACAGACAGGTTCTCCAGCTGATAGCTGTAACAGACTCACATATTTTTGGACTGGGCACAGAGGAGAGCATGTAGCACACTGTCCAATTACTTATATTTTCCAAAAGAAATTAGGCAAATAATACACATTTAGCAGTCTACCTACTGTAAGTTACAGAATGCTCACCCTATTTTCTATTCTGAAACATGCTGTGACTGCCTGAAATAGGGTCCCTCAAATAAACAAAGATGAATTATTTACAGTAAGAAAAACAAATTAAGAGCTTGTTCCAGTTAAGGGCATATTCAGAGAGAGTGCCAAGGCTGTTATCCACAGTTATGGTCATGTATGAGGAACTCCTACCATGATCTGACTGGCAGCAAGTTACCCTCCAGCCCCTTCTAGAAAGTACTCTCCAGTCATGAACAACATTAAAATTACATGGTGTAGTGTTTGCCTTTGTGTAATAGTTTCCGGAAGTAGAGGATTGTGCATTAATGAAGACTGGGATATATAAGTTCATTTGGCTTTCTGAGGAATTTTATTTCTCCAAAACAGCAGTAGCCGTTTCAAAAGATAGAACTTGAAATTTTGGATACATTAGGTAACCAGAGAAGATAAGCAGCTATCATCTGTTGACAAATAAGTCTTTAAAAAAAATAAAATAAAAAAGAGTAGTATGTCATCATCTAAAGTCTGCTGCTATCTTAGCTTGCAGGACTGTCAATTCACTTGTATTTTGAGGAAGACAGTCTCTGCTGATTGGGAGAAAAGAATGTTTTTGGTATGCATGTGCATGAGGCCTGCAAGGGGTCTTAATCAAACACTTCAAAATCTATTTTTTAAAAAAAGTTCAGATTGAGGGATGGGTAAACAATAAGGGTCCCAATTTTTTCCTGAATAAGTTTTCTCATTAAAAGCTAAACTGGGGGAGAAAATGCTGGTTTTCAATATGTAAGTGTGGAAGGAATGTTAGTTTTTATTTGGGGAGGGTGGTTAATTAGAGAGAGGGCAGAATTTAGCCTTGAATATGCGAGATTTTTTAACAGAATAACCCTCTGCTCTTTTGTTTGTCCTTTTAAAGTTTCCTTTCATAAAGACAGTGTGTAAGCCTCAGTACTGCTTGCCACTCACCTACCTTTAAACATGGGGATTTCCCCATATCTAGTTTCTTTAAGCACTTTTAACCAGAGTTAACAAAAATGCAATTTTATTCAATTAACTATACAAGGTAACCTCATACATTATAATTTTATATGTTGGGGTCTGAAGTTTTTGGTGGCGGGGCAGAATGTTTTTCCTCACAGTTGCATATGACAATTGATGATCTTTATGTCATTTGAATTTTGTAAGGAAGTGCTTTAAATTGCTCAAGAAATTAAATTTTTATAAACCTCCTGAAAAATAGCTAACCAAGAACTTTTTAAGGGTGGCCTTCAACAGAGGTTTTTTCACTTCTTATCTACTGGAAGAACCTGATCTCAGGTATTGAACTGTCTGCACATCTCTAAATGTACTTTGATGCAGGCTGGCAAAGGAAAAGGCACTGCAGAACTAATCTTTCCAATAGCATATGTCTCCTAGAAAGAGACAACTCTGTGTATCAAAGATAGCCTGACTGAAGAAAAAAAATATTGACTAGGATTTCTCAGTTTCTGATATTTACTTTTATGTACTGCATGCTTTCCTATCTTTTTTAATCTAGTCCCATGAGGAATAAAAAAAGAGGCCTGTGGCCCTAGAAGATCTGTTTCTGTATTTATTTTTTTATTAATAGCACTGGTAATATCTTCACCAAACGGGGGGAGGGGAGAGTCTTTCTTCTTGCTTCTCTCTTTCAGTATATCAGATCATAAAGTGGGCTAAAGCTGCTTCTTCAACAATCAAATCTTTCCTATTGCATTTTCAACTACTATAGTATATTTGTCAATTCTCAGAAATAATATAATGAACACCAGTTCAAGGCAATTATTTGAGTTACATTGAACAGGCTTTTTCAATAACATCATGTGAAGTAATACAAAATGAGCTATAGTTTAAAAAAAAAAAACCCCACATCATTGATCTGTTTACTGAGTGATTAGCATGAAGATGTAAGATAGCATAATCTTTTTTGATATTATATTTGATAAGCAGTATCTTCTGTTTAAGGGAATGGAGAGTAAAACCTCTGAAAAAGGATTTGTATTTTGAAAACTACAATTTATTTTTCCCAAAAAATTATTTCCAGTGTTAGAAAAAAAATTAAAGAAAGAAAGAAAAATTAGAAAGAAACTAAAGAGAAAAGCTGTTGAAATTCAGTTATTTGGATTTGTAGGCTGTTTAAATAAAAGGGCTTGTGTAGGAATCAGAGGTTCAGTATTCTGTTGTAGTGTAGTTATCAGAGTAGTTACTGTTGTAGAAAAGCATGGGATGTGGAAAACTATGATAGGACTGGGTCACATCGACATCTATGGAACTGTTTGTGTGCTTGTATTTAAACATGTGCATAAGTGTTTGCATGAGAAGGGCCTAACCCTGTAGTTATTAAATCATCTGTGGTTCTGTAGGAAAGCAATTTGTACCCTTTCTTACTCTTTTTTACTTTTTGTTAGGGTTGTTCTCTCGGTTACACATTTAAAATCTCAAGTTCTCTCCAGGCTGGAAGAGTAGAGAGTAAAGTTGGCTGGACATTTACCTTTTTAAAAAAAATTGTGGAATTTGTTTTATTTCTCTAGTGAAGAAGCAAAGGACACTGTAGCTGATGTCTTTGGTCCAAAAGGAAAGAACAGTGTTAAGTAATAATAGGCCACTTCAGTTCATTGATCTCAGAGCACTTTACCAATAATCCATTAATCTAGCTTCAGAAAAAAACCTGTGAAGTAGCAAAATATTATTCCTGTTTTACTGACAAGGAAACTGATATGGAGAAATTTTAAGTGATTTCTCTCTGCCACAGACATGTATGTCTTTAAATAAGAAAGGCCCCAGCTCTCCTGACTCCATTTTGTGCCTTCGTCTCAATATGACCATTCTACCAAAATAAATGTTTGTATTTTAGAGCAGAGAATCCTCCCCAGCCCTGACTTTTGCTAAGGAAAGTGCTTTCTAAGAATGTGGCCAAATGTGTAAAGAAGACTGTTTCTGCAGAACACAAACAAAATTGTATTTCTCTGAAGGTCTCTTGTCTCATCACATTTTGTTTTAAAGTTTGATTTTTAGTGAATTATTTAAAAAATAAGGAGGATGGGGAAGAAAAATTGAAATATATGAAAGCCTGATTCATGTCCGATGAATTAGTCTAGTTTAAACGTGGAAATAAAAGCAATTTCCACATCCAGGTTATTTATGTCTACTCTAACATTTTTCTTAAAATTTCTCACCCTACAAATATCTCTAATGCAGCTCTGCCAGTGATAGCAACAGTGTGAGTTCCCATGTAGACCAAATACTAGTATTAACCACAGTCTGATATAATCCTGATCAAAGCATGTTTTGATGACATGGTTACAATAATGGCATTTAATAGGGGTCTGTCAAGACTAGTGCTTCCATTGTTTGGTACCATTGATGCACTTGCACCAGTAGTTGTGCAACACGGAGAATTTTTTTAAAAATTGTTAATGTAGGGAAAACCTTACACTCTTGCCTATCACATAGTCTCTGAAATGGCTTTAATGTACCGTGATAACATTGAAAACATTCCTTCCAGTTTGAGAGTGATCACTCTTAACTTACGGATGAAGCATGCTTTGGTGGTTAGAACACCAGACTGGGACTCAGAGAGCGGAGTTCTTTCCCCAGGCATGATGCTGACTTTCTGTGTGAACTGGAGCAAGTCACTTAAACTCCCCATGATTTGTATTCTGTCAATTGGAGGTATCAGTGCTTGCCTATCTCGCAGAAGTGTTATGAAGTTTTATTATAAAATGCCTTGAGATCCTTGGGTGCAAAGTACTTTAAAAAAGTTAATATTATTATTGGGCTTGGAAGGATTAGACTTTTATTGGTAAATATTGGTAAATGTTTATTTCACCGTACACACTAACCAAGAAAAAAATATTTCCATTGATGATTGAAATTTAATAAGCAAAGTAAGAAAAATGCTGTTTGAGAATTTATTAGAGATTAAGGATATCTGCTTTGTATATTTTGATATGTGATGTTGACAATTTGTGTCTTAGTGGTTATAAAGGTACAACTTTTTAAATCTCAGTGTCTACTGTCATTAAATTACTGTCTGACTCCCCCTATTGTCTGACCCCCCCAATTTTCTGTAACTGAAAATTTAATTTGGTAGAAATTGAAAAAGAGCTTAAAATCCATAATTTTGCACAACAGTAAAAATGTAAATTTATAAAATTAAAAAATGATTAAAATAAACATTGGTGTTATTCTTAAAAAATATACCCCCCCAAAATCAAATTGGGCCTAGCCTAATTACCATCAGTTTAATTAAATAATTAAATATTCAAATATTCAAGAAAATCAAGTATAAAATTTTACAGGAGGAACATCAAAGTATTATTATTTGATGTTGGCTTTTCAAAGAAAACAAGAATCTATGCAATCACCAACTTGAAAGATGTGAAAATCTATTTTGATAAATAGCAAAACACTGATTATAGATACAGTATATTAAAAATAGTCTTTTATATCAATACAGTCAGTAATCCATCAATTTGGCAATCTTGTGCAGTCTTATTGTAACCCTCCACAACAACCTGCTCCCTGTGTAATGCTAATGGCAGAACTGAATAACAAGAAAATATTGAGATATGTATATAAATCCACACAAATTGATGAGGTTAAAACCTGACATTCAAGTGACCAATTTATCAAGGCAATGTGGCTTTGAAACACCTTCTGCATGTCTTTTATTATGGTAAATTAGTTTGTGGCATTGAATGTGTGAACAGTTTGTGAATGGTGTCCTCAGAAAATAAGCTTTGGTGTTTGGCATAAAGCCCCACTGACCTCATTAGTTATGCAATATGTCAGATTGTAGTTCTCCTGATTTTTTCCCTTTTTCAGGAGTTTCTAGAGCAGCGGTTCCCAACCTGTGGTCCGCGGGGCTACTACAAGGTGTCCACGGAAAAGAAAAATAATAATATCCTCACCAAGGAAATGTACAATTTAAAATAAAAAATAATTTCATATAATTCTAAAAACCTACTACTGTAATTTATTTTACAACTAGTAGCACGTGATGGTCCACAAAAATGTTTGGAGGTTGAAAAGGGGTCCGCACACTCAAAAAGGTTGAGAACCACTACTCTAGAGCATATAAAAGGGAGACTGTGGTCGGTATTTCTTGCTTCAGTTGATGCAGCCATATATTGTTAACTTACTGTAACTCTCTCAAAATTTTATGAGGCTTCACAGAGTGGCTGAAGTGAACACAGGTTTTTATGTGCCATACCTAACAGATCGTGGAAGTTTCTGTCATTATGAATCAGGATGTGCTTGATCAAGTTCAGACATTGATGGAATGTATTTTCTTCACTGTGGTGTACCTCAATGCTAGAAGGCAAATTATTAGAGGTTGGTTTACTGGTTTAAAATTTTGAGAACTGTTTTTTTTCCCAAACTAGGTCTGGTTAAGTATTGCAAAAACAGTGTTTGCATTAGTTCATTCAAATCTGAGTGGTTGTTTGGTGTAATATATTCCCCGTTCATCTCTATTCACTATGGACCAAAATCTTCTCTCATTTACAGCAATGTGAAAAGCAATGTGAGATCCCCTGGATTTACATCAATGTCAATGAGATTAGAATCTGACCTGACTAGCAGGTATTTCTTTAAACAGATTTTTGTTCATACAAAAGTTTGGGGAATGACTGTTCATCATATGTGTATGAATATCTGTACTATATTTGCATATGAACAAAGGCATTTTGTTCATACAGGAATATTTACTGCTCAGTACTCTGTTCTTCTATTTAAAATGTCTAAACATGAATAAATGCCATTGTTTCTGAGGTTTATTCCACTGAGTGAGGTGCCAGCAAGATGGAATAAAAGTTTCAAAACATAAATATGTAATCATTGTCATTTAAATACTTTAGCTGGTATAATAATTATTCCTTTGGGAATTATAGCACTAGGCTATTGTGTCCATTACAGTGCAGCATTCTCATTGTTGTCAGACAGCATTTTTAAAATGGGACATTTTGTCTATTCCAAATTTAATCACTACTTAGCAAACACAAAACGATAGTCCCAGTCCTGAAAGGAATGCCATCCCTATGGCCTATGAAGTATGGAAAGGAGCACTGTGACTATTTGAAGAAGAAAGAAACAAGGTTTTAAAGAAAATTCAAATTTTCAGGAATAATTAAAGAACAGTTCTCTGAATAAAATAACCTCTATTTTTTCATAATATATGGGTTATGTTTTGGCTTGTGGTTTTGGTTTGTTTTTTTGCTCAGGGCACAGGCTTACTCTTTTAAGGAAGAGCAAATCATAAAGCAAATAGCAATTTGTGGTCCTATTTTGAGACAGCAAGTGTTTTTCAGAAAATTTCACAGAATTACTGAAATCCAAAAACAGTCAAAGGTATATAGATCCTTAGACACCAATTCTTAATATCCAGGGGCAAAATAAGAACATGTATAGCTATAATTCTTTTTCTTCCAGCATCCTTTTACCCAGATGCTGAAACATTGTAGTTTGTCATTCATCAGCAGAGATAGAGAACATTCAAGTTGCCGTCTTCTTGATACTGATTTTTTTTTATTTTCCTTTCCAAATGCATTATGTACATGTACACCTGCTTCCCTGGAAGATTGGAAATCATTTAAAATGAATCTATTTCACTCCTTGCATATTCACATTCTGACAGCATGAGTGCTACTCATTGCAGGAGTATAACAGTGAACACATGCAGCTATTATAGAGCAAGCACATAGTTTTTTTCCAACCTTTCAATATTGCATGTTGTTTTCAGCCATCATATCTTAGTTTTTCAATTGAAAGACACGGTAGGATCCCAGGATGACTTTGAAGCACTGGCAGTTAGGAAAAAAACACCTCATGTAAACTGAACACATTTGATACGGAGTCACTAGAATTTATAGCTACATTGGTCATTTCCCCTTAAAATTTCTCATTGTCATTACTACTGGTTCAGCAGTCGATATCTCAAACTCATTTTGGAATCTGAAAGTTGAGTTGTGTTTATTTTCTTCTTTCTCGGTCATCAGCAATAATAACCAACAGTTTGGCTGATGATATGACAAAAGGATATGAGCTCTTTGCACGGCTAACATAAATAAAAAATAATAAACTCATCTTAGCCTGTAAAGTAAGCAGGAATGACTGAATGCACACAGGGAGCAGAACAGTTGAATAAAAAGGTGCAATATGTAAATACTCACTTCTATTATTATAACTGCACTTCAAAGACATAATAAACATTAAGAAGAAAAATGGAAATATACACATCCGCTGAGATCATTTATGAAAATTCTTGAAGAAGAGTACTATGGTGTCATGGATTCAGAAAGCAACCTGCAATTTTGAAAAGTTGGAGGGTAAGCTATAAGCATCTCCTATAATAGCTGTGTACTCTCACTATTTTACTTCTGTAACAAGCAGGACAGCAGAGTCAGAATCGGAGTTTCATGACTGTTAATTCCAGCTCCTTCAACTCCCCTTCCCCTTTAATAGGTAAGATGTCCCTTTATTTAATTAATGTCCTCAATGGGGTGCCTATCACCCTAGTCCCCATGCCCATTCTTTCCTTGCTAGGTCTTCAGCAGGATCACCAGCTGTATGGGTTGTACTTCCCATACGGATCTGTATTCTGCCTTCCGCATTTGTGGAATGGGTGGTGGGCTTGAAACACCTGGCTTAGTTTGGTTGTCCTTGAAATTCAATGTGACTATTTCACACAACTCTAATACTAGTTCAATTAAAGATGCTCGTTGTCCTTTCTTTTGCTTTCTTTCACCTCAGAAAAGGGCCATCATCAAAAAGGGCAAAGTGTGGCATCAGTAGAGAATAGAAATAGCAACATCTACTATAGCAAAGTGGATTTAAAATTGGGAGTTTTCAAGAGATGGAGTTGTCCAAATATAATATGCATTGTGATAATTATATTGTGGTTATGATACCTGAAGTATTCAGCTTCATATTCCTACTGCATACTTCCCATGAGTGTCATGTGATTCTTTAGGGCTTTAATTTTTGTTGTTTTCTTTTTGTGCAAGGTAGCCTGGGGACTAAATTCATTTATCTGAAGAACAGATACAGCGCAGGCAGTGGTAATAGCTTCACCATGCTGCCCTGCCAGTGTGCTTCAGCCTCGCCTGAGAGACCATCTCTAGGGATGAGAGAGTAGTTCAGTCTCAGTACCTATTCTGTACTTGGCCTCCTCTGAGACTGCTTCCAAAGGAGTGCTTACCTATAACCTGCAAGGTTTTTTGAGGAAATTGTCACAGTTCTAAATAAAGTGCTTTGCAGAATCTAGCAAAGTTCAATTTATTGTATTTGTATGTGACAAATGCACTCTAACGTAAAAGAATACTAATAGTGTGATTTAGACATTGTCAATCAAATGTAAACATTTAAGTTTAATTTTGTCAGGTTGTCTGTGATTCATTCATGATGTTATTAGTGAATGTTATCAGGAAAAGTAGTGGCACAGCTGCATTTAAAACTATTATTTGCATTTTTAAAAGATCCTTCTGTTGCAGTTCATTTTTTTGTTTTAAATTGTTTATAAAAGACCTGGATGTCTCATGTACAAGAGACTATCAGACAATTTCTCTTTAAAGCTAAAAATAGTAAATGTAGTTTAAAATTACCTTTGGTATTTTCAAAGCCAGCAGATAACTTTATTTTGCATGCAGTACATCTCTGTTGTTTATAAAGTTTCAAAGGCTCTTACAGAAAGTATTCAGTCCTTAGCAGCTGCTCTATTTCTGATATGGTCAGAAAGTTACATGAGAAAAATTCTAAGGTTACTTTGTATGGTAGAAATTAACTTTCCTTGTTTTCTTATATGAAGCCAGAAAATGAGAATGGTATTCTTCCACCCTACATTTCCTAATTAATAATAATAATAAAAATATGTGGACAACCTGAAACCTTAGTGTGATTTACAACACAAGTTAAGATAGCCAGTACTCCCAGTGTAATGTAGGGAGTCAGTCTGGTTTTCACTGTACAGCCAAGAACAAAAAAGCAACACAGATATTAAATTGTTTGTGCTTACGGAATGCTAACACAGAGTAGCTCTATGTTCCCTTCTAATGACTAGACTCTACATAGAGATTTAAGAGTCTGAGGCTACTTCCAAGTAGGGCTGGTCAAAAAAAATTTGTCAAAATGATTTTTGTTAGAAAATTGGGTTTTTAATTAAACCAATGTTTTCACACACACAAAAAAGATTGCTTTCCATGCAAACCAAAATATTTTGCCTGAAAACTAAAATATTTTTATTTGAAAATGCTGCTGTAGTGCCTTAGTGTTTTAGTTCAGTTTCCTCAGGTGGTCATTCTCTTATTCTCCAAGAGGGGGGACTGTGGTGCATCATGGGAGATGTAGTCTTACCAGGGAGCCCCGCCTATAGAGTAGAATGGGAGCATGAAACACCCAAACTGCATAATAGAAACTTATAGTAAAGGTAAAGAGCCTACTACGGTTATATCAGTGTATGCACAATGTGCCCAGGCATTTAATGGTGTCATCATTAGGCAGATGGAGAGCCGGAAGCCCGTTGTCGAAATAAGTCAGTGGGCACTAGACAATAGTATGCGAAATAGTTTGGAGTTGACTGCAGCTGCATTATGGGTCATTAGAAAAAACCCATTTAAAGAGATTGGCTGCACAGTTGCTCCATTCGAAAACAATTCAGAGATGACCAGAGGTGCTTAGGCAGATCAAAACCCGATGGACAAATAGTTGGGTCAGTGACGAGAGAATGATTAAAGACTATCATCATTGACCACTCGTTACACCAAGCTGATTCCACCATCATGTCCTGGGGTGGCATAAATAACCATAATGGGTGTCTAAAAGACAGGCAAGCTGGTGGGTGGTTGAAGAGGACTGCGTACAATGGCAGGTCACTATTCTCGCGGATCTTAGCCAACAACATGAGAGGCCTTCTCATAGCGAATGTCGGGTGGTGGTATGTTGCTAAGTATCAGTAGCCATGACAATGTGGTTGCCCATAAAGTCCCAGTAACAATACGCATAGCTTTGTTAAGCTCTACGTCAACCAGTCTTGTGTGAGACAAATGACACCAGATCAGAGCACAGTACTCTGTTGTTAAATAGCAGAAGGGAAGGGCAAATGTTCCAAGCATCTGGGTGCTCGCACTCCAGGTTGAACCAGCCAATTTTCTGAGCAGGTTGTTCCGAGTGCTGACTTTGACTGTTGTGTTCCTCAAGTGGTTGTGGTACATTAATGACCTATCCACTGACACATGGAGGTAAACCGGGTTTGGATTATGCTGCAGGCATTGGCTCTTCAGGAAAACATTTAAGTCATGGCTTCCACCTGCATTATGCAGATGGAATACACTAGAATCTGTCCTAGAAAAGCTAAACTGCGGGTGCCATTGACTACAATAGTCTGCCATGATCTTCATATTTTCATTCAAGACCTTGTCAATTTTTGAGAAAGACTGAGCTTGGTAGCTTCAGCAGATGTCATAGGCATAGATAAACTTGTGTGAGAGTCTTTCTAGCAAGTTGTTGATGTACATATTAAACAGTATTGGTGAAAGAACTGAGCCTTGAGAGAGACCATTGATATGACTCTTCCAAGAGCTACAGCAGTTGCCCATGTGTACTGTAATCTGCCTTTTTTAGAGAAAGAGCTCTACTACTTCAGCCACCCAATGTGGGGCAATTCGAGATAGTTTAAACAAAAGGCCTGTGTCCTACTACTGTTGGGGAAGTGAGATGATTTGTATCTTGTTATCCAATATGAACTGCACCTGCGATAATGAAATGTTGAATTTATCTATTTCTGTTAACTTTAATTTCCCAAACTCTATTCAGCCAGAAAACATACCTAATCCCTAGGATAAAGTGTTTGTTAAAATTACCAAAAAGACTAAATCAAAACAGAAAGCTTTCTCACAAATACAGAGTTGAAGGAGGGGAACCTTTGAAAGGTTCCAAGATGTTAAAGTGAAATCTTACTGGGTATTTAATTATTATTCATCCACAAAGTCTGTGTATCCATTTTAAAGGATTCATCCACGAGACAGATTCAGGTATTGTTTCGAAATGGTTGAAAAAAACCTGGAAATGCACCCCCTAATGTAAATTAGGAAGAAATTAAAGGATTGCATATCTGATTAAATGGAATGATAAGCCTAATCAAGAATGCTACTAGTCAAAAACAAAAAACAACAACAACAAAAGCCTTAAACTTGTGGACTGATATCTGGACAAAAGGATAGTGTAATATACAACATAATAATGAAGACTTTCTATACTTTGTAATACAAAATTCAGCCACTGGGAAGCACTGAGTGTAACATACCTTATTTAAGCGCTGGCAGAACTTTAAAGGATGAATGCATCTGCTGTGTATCTCCCTGAGAAGGACTCTCTGTAACCAGTCCATATCTGGTACAGAAGCCTGACCTGCTAGTAGCTATCATGAAATGTACTGTGTACAAGTAGTACATTATATCATTGGTGTAATAGAGTTACTGACCCTTCCCTTGAGTTCAGATTATTAACTCCTTTAAGAACAGATAGGAAAACAAACACCTCCCCACAATACCTGCACACCTCTTTGGAGCTTCAGATTTTGTAGGAGCAGTTAGTCCCACACAGTTCCATTTTTCATCAGGGTGACTTAACTGAAAGAAAGTCTCATCAGTATGGTTAAATGGTCCCAGTCCTCCCTAATGGATAAAAGTGGGAGCCCTGGCTGTTTCCCCAGGCTCTAATCTTCTCCTCTTTGTTTACTCTGAAGCTCCTCCCCCTTCCTTCATAGGAACAATATGCGCTCTCAATGAAAGACTTCTGGCTTCCTCTTCAAGAGGTCGAATGGTCCACTGCTGTCAGCCATTCCCTACCAGTTACACCTTTCTTCAAAACTCAGTGAGTATGCCTAGATGCCCAAACTGAATTCGGGACTTAAATTTGTGAGGCACTGTGCAAATACATAGTAAGAGGGAGTCTCTGGCCCAGTGAGCTTACAACCTAAATAGATAAGAAAGACAAAGAGTTGGATGGGAAATGAAAGCAGAGAGGAGTGAAGTGATTTACCCAAAGTTACATAATAAGTTAGCGATAGAGCCAGGAATAGAACCCACACCCCTTTAGTCCTAGTTCACTCCCCCACCTACTAGACCACACTACTATTCTAATAAAATATGCTATATGTAGTCTTCACATTTGGATTCTCAAAGCCACACAGCTCTATAAGAGAAAAGGACAGACTGGGTATTAAAAAACTGACAGTGACACACAGAAAGCCTGGTAAAAGCTAGATAAGAAAGAACTTTCTGAGACATAAGGTTTTTATCTCGCTTACCCATTATTTGTTACAAGTAAGCTTAAAACCTGGCTAACTATGCTTTTCATGGTATTTTAATCTAGGTATGGGTTTTTGTTTGCTTAACACTTATTTATATTTTCTCTTCATTTTTACATTTTGTCAAAAAAGCAGTTTATTTTCAAAATATGTAGTATTGCATATATGTATATTGGTAGCATCTGATTCAGCTTCCATTGGAAGCAGTAACTTCAAGAGCAGTTAGATTGAGCTCTTAGTGCATACGATCACTCTCGGACCCTCTGGTTAGAACGAAACCCAACCTCTGACCTCATGGAAGGCAGAAGTAAGTGTGAGGTAATGGGCTTGAACACATCCAAAGGCAACACAGTCTCTTCTATCAAGAGAGAGGCAAGTAACTGGCGTGGGTTAAAATGGAGACAGGAGACTTCCTAAAAGACCTAAAGGATGCAAGGTTTCGGTTATAGGAAGAGTTTAAAGCTGATAATGCCCTATATTCTAAAACACATGCCACTTACGATACACTAAGTTAAAATTGTTGTTGTAGGAGTCTTGTTTTCCAATAGTGACTGGCTCTGAAATGGTTTCAGATAGTGCTTAATCTGTGCCAGGGCTTGCCAACGCTGAGCTTTGGCATCTCTGGGCTTGGCAGTTCATAGCCTCAGAATCACTGGGCTTGCCATGTCAGTTATGAAAGAAAAAAATTGCTTGAGCCTCAGTATCTAATTGCTTGAGCCCTGGCACCTCTTTCATTACAAATTAAGCAATAGTTTCAGATGTATAGAAAAAGTTCTTCCCATCTGATCTAGAATGTACTATCCTCATTAGTGGTAGAAGTAGCATTATTAACATTAACATTATTAATGTTGCCTACAAGTATTAGGTCTATAGTAAAATTATTTATTTTTGTTAGAGTCAGTCTAGAGAACCTGAACAATACCGTGACACATTAGGAAATCATAAACTATCATTTACATAACAGAACAGTCTTCTTTATAAATATAATGCAACTTTTGAATAATAATACTTTTCATTAAGTGCTATACAAGCAGTGTGATTATTTTTTCAATTACCTATTCATAAACCTATTAGCAAAATTTGGGATAAATAGCCATATTAATGTCTTTAATTTAGTATCCAAGAATGGTATACTTTGCCTTCACTTGCATATAATGTGATTTTTCAAGTGTACCATATATATGCACAATATATTATAACAATAAGAATCAAGTATACATAAAATTATGTTTTGATTAGAAAGAGCACAATTATTTCTACCTTACGATAATTGGATTTAAAACATGATAAACTCAACTCTATATGTTTAATATGTGAGGGTTGGTATTGAAGAGCCGAATATAAAAGGATGGGACCACTGGGCAGATCCTTGTTAAAACTACCTAAAGCAGTTTTGCTGTGCACAGATAGCTGTGTTGCCTTTCAATCCAGGTACCCTCTATCAACCTCTGATTGTTTACAGTGAAGTCAAAGATCCCATACAGCTTACAAAAACACAAAGGAAACAATCTTGGTGTCATGACCAGCATATCTTTTCTTAGTAATATAAGTCCAAAGCTGTGAAAACCATCAATTGGTGCATAATTACCAGTTTTGATTGCCTACATGATGATTGCACAATCTATATTTAACTTTGTAAGGTACTTGGCATTGATTCACTGAGTATGAAAAGTACTGTATGAAAACAATTTTTTTGCATTTACATCATATGATACATAATATATTCAATTAGTTGTTTGTTTTTTTAAGAAAAATTATATGATACTTCTTGAGCATTATAAATCCAGGTTGTGCATGTAGACATGGACACAATCTTACAAGTTCACTTGTCAGTTTGGCTTTTCTTTGATGTACAGATGGTTCAGCAAATACAAAATATTTTCTCATGATAATGAATGATCTATTTATAAAGATTATATATACAGATTTATATATAAATAACTCATTTCCAGATAAGCACTTAAATAGATAATTCTTATTAATAATGCGGCGATACAGCCAAATGATGGGCAACTTCTATTATCTTAATAAACAAGTAAATATACAGATGTGAAAGAAGCACTGATGTGGAAAATGTTAAAATAACAAATCTTATTAGAAGAAAGAATTTGGAAATAACTAGCCAGGAGGGTAATGACCTCAATTAAATTTTCTGTGAAATTATAATTGACATTTTTAATAAAGGAATGCTATTGCAAATTGCATATTTGATATTATACTATTATGGCACATTTTATTTCTCTTGGCTTGTATTTATATTAAGTAAAAATCTTTTAGATAATCAGGAAAGATTGATAATTCAAAGTGTTTTTTTAACCTGCCCAAACAGATTTTAAAGAGGTTTAAATAAAAAAGAGGGGAAAGTGGGAAAGTTATCTTAAGTTTGTCTAGGAAAAGCTACTGGGATTTAACATCACATGGTACATTCAGAATGTTCACAGATATAAGGATGGAAAAATTAAACACCACATTCTGAAGATATTTCATTTAAGTCAAACAATTTGCCATGTGCAAACTGTCTATGAAAGTCTTAAGGAAATACAATTGAAGAAATGTATTTCACAGATTTTTTTGCACAAATGTAATGAAATACAATGTTTATGTCATTATGATTACAGTCATGTGCTAATGTATGATCCAAAGCTACCATAACAATAGTTTCTTTGAGTACTTAAATGCCTGACATAGAAGAGTATGCATGATGGGTGGGTAGCACCGCTCGCTTGAGTTAAAGTTTAATAAAAAATGTGGCCTGCCGCTTAATTCCATGCATGTGTCTGTCCTCATTTTGCCACTGTTGTCCACATCAATGGTGCAGCCTCTCAATATGTGCCACACACTACATATATTTTAACTGTAATGTTAAATACCCCTTTCCTTAACTTAATGTTCAGTGTTTCTTACTCTCCTTTACGTATAACAGTAGTGAAGATGACATGGTAATGATGATGTAATAGAATGCAATGACAAAAATCAATAGAGAATGTGTTTTTTGGTTTTTTGATGTTTCTAAAAATAAACTGCAGTATTTAGTATGAAGATGCTCAACCCTAAACAAAAAGAAAAGGTTCTGTACCATTAGCAAATAACAGTTGTTAATATTCTCTATCTATCCCAGTTGCCTTCTGCTACTCTGGTGCATCTTTGAAATGAAATACTGTACATTATTTTTCATGGCTGAGGTACTGCAGACTTTACTTCAGATTTACCGAGATAAGCCACTATCACAAGTGATCTGTGTAATTGAATGTGAGTTATTTTAGAAACAGATTTCCACAGGGAAACAAAGTGTTGCCATGGGGAATCCCCCATTTTTTAAAAACTAAGATGCAACTGGATAGAGAAGTAATTTCCTTCAAAATTGTTTTAAAAAGTGGATTTGTTTTTATGTGGAAAGTGTATAACTGATGCAGAAGAACAATACTTACACTTGCATAGCAATTAAGGACCTGATTCTGTTACTTTTATGTGGAAGAAGCTACTAGCCTGGTAAACGGTCATTAAATCAGACTTTGAGATACCAAAATCGCTACTCTGATAAAGTAAATGTGAACAGTGTTGAGCAAATGAACTGAGTTGTTTACAAGAAAAAGAGGAAAAACAGACATTAAGAAAGTCATATTAAATTGCAGAATTCGTGCTATAAAATTTCCGTTGTGCTTCTCTGTGATTCACTGTTTAGACTTGAGCCAGTTTAGTATGAATATAGTTCTGTGTCAATGGAAATGTACGCTTAAAAAGGACATTATTAAGATAAAAGTTACGGGCTAGATTCTCTGCTGGTGTAAATCACTATACTTCATTGAAGTTAGTGGAGCTATGTGATAGGGTATACAAACCCCATACTGGACAACAAGAGATTAAGGTTATGCTTTGGGCTCAGGCAGCTTCCCCCCCCCCCCCCCTTCTTATCCCCAACCTCCCCACATACACCTGCAAGGCTGGAGTAGGTGCTTACAAGGGTAGCAGAGCAGCTCATGTGTTGGCAAACTAAGGAAGACAACAGACCTTCAGCCCCAGCATCTAAGGAAAGGGGTAACTGAAGATAGGAGCTTCCCAGATAACTGATCGCACCTCCAAAGAAAGGGAAATCCAGATTCTGATGCACCTTGAGCAGAAATTATTCCCCATTTAATTCCTCTGAACTCAGTTTAAGTTTATTTCCCATTGCTTTTTGTTCATGGTCTACCCGGGAAGGAGAGAGACTTAAGTAACCTGGTCGGAGAGCGAAGTCACAGAAAGAGGCAGACCACTGCAGAGGCAAAGCAGCCATTGGCAGAAGATAGATAGTGAGAAGAGAGCTGCTATGCCACATCTGGCAACAAAGTAGCACTAGCACTGAGTCAACCCTTTCACAAGTTAGGATGATTTACACCAGCTGAGGTTAGGCCCCATAGTATCTATTTAATTTTTTACTTACCAATTTTATGCTTTTCACTTACTCTGCATGAAATTCATCCTTCCAAAAGGATGAATTAATTGGGTTTTGTGTTGGGAACTGTGTTAGGGAAAGATGAGGGGTGAAATGCATGACCCCAATCAATGGATAAAGCCACCTTATGTCCTGATTTTACTGGAACACTTCTATTTTGTCAGATGTCTTATCCCCGGAACGTATTCTTAGAACCTTAAATGACCTGGCTTTTCATTTCATAAATCAAAATGTTTAGGGTTTTCTACTTTTCTTGTTTTTTTTCTTAAACTACAGGATGTTTGTTCAAGAAGTCATTCTATATCAAGGAAAAAATTTTCTGTATTTGTCTAGAACAAATAGTTCATAGGAACAAGTGTTCATGGTGATGAATAGTGCTTGGCATAAAGAGAAAATTCAAATATAGACAGCTATAAAAGCTGTTCTTTTGTTCAATGTGAATAATGACGCTTGTTCAGTACTTCGTGATAAATTCATTCAGAACGACTACGTTACTGCAAAATAGCCTTCAAATAAATATGTATTTGTTGCTGTTGAGTGAGAAGCTGTCAGAAAAAATATATTTTTGTCATTTGTTTAAGTATTTTACAACTCTAAACCATGTTGCCGCAGAGGATCTGACTACAATGAAATTACACATCACCGGCTGGCCCATGCCAGCTCACTCATGCTCTGAGGGCTGGGGCTAAGAGGCTGTTTAATTGCTGAGTAGGCAATAGGGCTCGGGCTGAAGCCTGGGCTCTAGGACCCTGCAAGGTGGGAGGGTCACAGAGCGTGGGCTGCAGCCGAACATCTACACTGGAAATTAAACAGCCCCTTAGCCTGAGCCCAAGTCAGCTAGTATGGGCCAGCTGTGGGTGTCTAATTGCAGTGCAGACATACCCAAAGTGTCTTGCATTTCAATTCTGAAAATATAATCAACTTCCACACAGGTAGGCTGCTGAGGTGCACCACAATCAGTCCTTCCAAGGCCTAATTTACAGCCACAGTCTTCACTAATAGATCATGTATTTCTATCAGGAGCTCATGTCGGCTCTGCCTATAGTCCCCAAATGACCACAGTGGTGCTTTTGGGGGACATAGGTGAATGTCACCTTTTTGAATGTCAGTTGGTCAGTTTAACTTCTTAATGTCCTCATTAACTATTGCAAATCTAGCTTTCTTGCCTTATCACTTAGTTACCACAATAATTTGGTGCTCTGTAGGTACATGGACGGCATAATGCGTTTGTATTTGGAGAACATTTAAATTGTCTTTTGGGAAAGATTAAAAAAACCCTATTTTCATTGACTTTTTAAAAAAACTCATTAAAATATGAATTTTGTTACAAAATCTAGCTTTGAGAGCTAGAAACTCAGTTGATTGTAAGTGAAGTTTCCTCATTTGAGTAAAGGTGTATCAAATCTTTTGGAAGGGATTTTTGCAAAGGAACCAGAAACAGCCGCAAATGGCCAGGGCAGAATTCCTCTAGAGCAGGTGGTTGGTAGAGTCAATGACAGTTGCTGTATATTGTCCCCAGGCCACTGTCCCTTGTAGGGAACCCATCAGAGGGAGAGCTAAAAGCGGGACCATACCGCACACTGCTACAGCCATTCCAGCTGCACCACAAGCCTTAAGCAATATAAGGAGGCTGCTGTATCTTAGAACCCCTGGGTTGCCTAAATTATGCTGGAGGCCATTTTGGGCCCCAGAACTGATCAGAATCAAGAAGCTACAAAGGTGGTTTCCAGCTCCTTCTTGCTTGTCTCTGAAGTCCCACCCTGGATGGTGCATTCTGTGGAGAACTTCCAGAAGGCGCAGCACAGAATCAGTTTTAACTTTTAAACATTCTGACACTGTTCTGTCATTCACAGAAGCAGTAATATAACGGCCCTCTCTACTACAAAGAAATAATCCAACTCCCAAGTGACTAAACTAAAAGAGCAAAGGCTAAGTGTGAAAGAAGCTGATTATTCTTGGGAACAACTGTGGGACAATGATATTATTGCTGTTATAAAACAATTTCAATTATTTCGAATTAAATAAGCTATGCTTTTATTTCCAGACACAAAAATGCACACTATTGGCCTTTCCTCTGTAGCTGCAGTGGAACTGAAGTCACTAGAAAACTTTAGTAAATGAGTGTCATGGGATGGAATTTAGACCTTTTATTACAGATTGAACTGAAACAAATTATCTTAGTTGCCAGAGTGCAGGATGCTGCACAGTTATTGACCTATCATTTTGCTTATTTGTGAATTAAACATATTCTTGTACTCTAATTGGCACAGAGAGTGTGATTTGCATATTGTCTGTTGGTATTTCTCAACTATGCAATGTGCAAATCCTTATACTCTCATTTGCCACTGGCCATTAGCCAATGTGAATGCAAGAATTTGCAAAAGGATTACTTGGTTGTTTTTCGATAATTATATTGTGCAGTTTCTTTCCCTCTAATTGGCTATTGTTGTCAAATTTCATGTCTATATACACACACAAGAATGTGTTTCTCACCTCATCACTCCTTAGGAAGGTTAAGCCCTACTACACATGAGCATTTTCTGTAATGATATTATTACTGGAAAACTGCTCTTACTCTTCCTTTAGTTTCAGTAACAACTGTGCCAGTGAAATGAGAAGCCTGTATGCCCTGCTTTCCTCCTTCCTCCCTCCCCCCAGATATACCACAATCATCTCTTCAATACACATCAGGAAAATGATCTTTTTTGTGGTGAAGGGGAAACACAGGGGAAAATGATAAGAGAAGTGAGGAGAGGAATATTTAATAAACATAATGTAAAGTAATTGCTCATTGTGGGCGTGGCAGCTAGTTCTCATTAATGTTTGCAAAGGAATTTATAAATCCTCAGATGGAAGGTGGCATAGAAGAGTAAGGCATTTTTATTGGCAACAAGAGAGATGAGATGTGCAGGAATGAGAAGAAAAGCCTATTTCAGTACACTAATAATAATTTGATTTGCTTCTTGTTATTTGATGATGGTATGTGCTGGGCTAATAAACTCTTCAGGCTTTGCCCTGTGAATGCATTAGCCCAGAATACTACTATTACTTTTTTTAAAGAGGGAACATCCTCAGAATGACAGGTCTCCTATATACTGAGTAGAAAAGAGGGTTCACTTGTAATGAAAGTCATAATCCTGAGTGGAGAGGAAGTATAAATGGATATGGAGTTCATTTCTCAATTAGCACCAAAGCAATTTGGAGGGAGTGGGAGTTGTTTGCAGAGGGAACTTTCCAGTGAATGCTGTGAAAATAAGTGAGGGGATGAGCTTCTGTTTAAAAAAAAAAAAAAAAAAGACACGGAGACTGTTTCCAAAAATGGTGTGAAAATTCATTAATCAGTGATCCCTGGATGGGTCAAGACAGAGCATTTAAAGAGGAATGTACTATGAAAGAGTCATAGAAATTTAAACTGACATCAATGTTGCTAAGAATTCTGAATTTCTGAGTGTACGATTTGTCTAGTGGTTCCCACCCTCTTAATAGTACTGAAGCCTTATTTGAAAAGAATATTGTATCTGAGATTAAGTGCAAACCTAACTGGCCCTTCCAAGTTTATAATCCAGCAAATGCACACATTTGAAGCACTTAATACTATGCAGATTTGATCACTCTATTAGAAAAAAGGCGTGTAATGTTTAGTGTAGACAGTACCTCCACCAGTAGATGATGCCATATCCTTATCTTAATGTTAAATTGTTATCTTGTGTGTTGTTACGTTATTGATCTGACGGTGTGGGGGTAATAGAGTTAGTACTTCCAATATCCCAATAAATCTCTGTGATTCTATAAGCAAGTAATACAACTGCTAGAAGTGGCTTCAAGATAGAAACAACACTTTTGTCTCAGAAGAAGTGTACTGGTCCTGTGGATGAAAATATTTTTGGATAGTGAAACTAAAACAAACTTCCCAATGTGAATCACAGATTTTATAGACAGTTACACAGACACTTATATAACTACTGTAACAGAGATTGGCCCTTTTGAAATACTGGAAGGAATGGCAAACCAAAAGAAGACAGGAAGGTATAATTATTTTTGTACAGTTAAGGAAACTGTTTGATAGGGCTTTCCTTGCACCACACAGATCAGGAGACAGCTCAAGTGAAGCAGAACCAGCTGAGCTGGAAGTGGCAATGCAAAAAGAGGCATATAGCCAGTGACAAGCCATGAGTGAATCTTATGTGAAAAGTCAATTTATGAATGGTTTTGTAGGAGAACTTCAGAACCTGCTGGTGAAGAAGGGTAACATATCGGGTAAACCTATGGATGATTTTATATGCAGAGTTACAAATATGGAAGCAGAAACTGAAGTTTCCTTAAAGGTATGAACTGTTAATTACCAGCTTCAGAGTGACTCCTTAATGTCAGATGCAACACTTCAAAAATGATTGCTAGTGAAGTGGCTAAAAAATTAGAGAAGGCCGAAGTGCACGCTATTCACAGGCGACCACTAGGTCAAGATCGAGAGAAACTGTTTCCCAGGCCAGATGACATTTGCCAAGGATGAGGAGGCAAAGGCCATTGGAAATGGAATTGCTCAAGCAAAGGGAAGCCACGACAGGGAAACTAGAAGTTGTTGATACAGTAGGACCACCATCAGCAACTATTAGAATGGCTGCCCAGATACAAGTTATTGTGTGTCCATCGACACCTGGAAAACCACAATGCTGTTTGACTCAGGATCTGAAATAAGTCTGATCTCTGCGGAACACCCAGTGTCAAAAAGGAAGAAAATTTGTACTGTATGAGTTAAACTGGTGACTGTTATTCATCAGTCACTGCAGACAACAGGAGAAATCCAATTCCCTCTGAACCTGGGGTCTCTGCATATTAAATAAACTTTTGTTGGGGTGAGCAGTATTTCTAGTGCTGTTGTATTGGGAGTGGATTTTATCCGAGGGCATCACAAGAACTCCTGGGGTGATGATAGAATATATTTGTCCCTGGACAATATTCAGATACCTCTACTGGATCTGAGTAGGGAGAAAATGTGAAGCTTGGGAAACAACTCTTGCCTTAGAGGTGCCTCTACATTGCCTTCAAGTTGTCAGAGAGGAATGGCTACTTGTGGTAGCTCAGAATAAAGTGGTAAAGCCAGGTCATCATGCAGCAATACCTCAGAGTTGCTGTATAGCTTTGTTTCAAGCTAGACCAAAGGGTAGTTCTGGGTAAGAGCAATTAAGATGACTGACCAGGAAGTGCAGCTAGTGAAAAAGTAGGCCTTGGGGACAGTATCTAATATAGCTGGTGTCCCAAAGTTTCTCATAGGAGCAGAGATCAAACACAATGAAGCATCTCGATCAGTAAAAGAGCTAGGGTTGACTTGACAGAAGCAGCCATAAAAGTTAATGAAAGGAAGCAATTAAAATAACTGGTCTTGTGATATCCTAGTGTGTTCTCCAGGAATATTGAAGAATTTGGGAGCTATGATCAGAAGCAACATCAGATTGTGCTTAAACCAGAGACTGTTCATGTGAGGCAGCCCCCATATTGGATTCCCTTGGCATATTAGGTCATAGTGAAAGAGAAGCTAAATTGCATACTGGAGGATGGCCTGAGCAATCCACATCAGCTTGGACATCCTCAATTATAATTGTCAAAAATCCCAACAGAGACTTGAGGATATATGTTGATTACAGGAAACTTAATTCACAGATGGTTCAAGATAGATACCAACTTCTCCACATAGCAGACAATAGATAAAATGTCAGGAGCAAAATATTTTAGTAGTTGTGATTTGGTATCTGGATATCATCAGATTAGAGTGATACCTAAGGATCACTGAGTGATACCTGTGTGACACCCTCGGGGCTGATTCCACAGAATGCCTTTTGGACTCATGAATGCACTCGGGACATTTCAGAGGGTACTAAATGATCCAACCCAAGTTTTGAGAATTGAAGATATCTTCATGTATTTAGATTACTTCATTTGTTCATAAAACATGGGAGGGATATTCGGTAGGAATGAAAAGGATTCTAAAGTTTTTTTAAGGAGTCAGGGTTTAAACTTGCAATAAACAAATTTCAGATTGTGATAAGTTGTATCATCTTCCTATGACATACAGTAAACAAGAATGGGTTGGAGCCCCAAACCCAGAAACTTAAAGTTATAAAGAACTGGAAGGTTCCTACAAACTTGGAGGAAGTATAGCAGTTTGTAGGCCTCTTCAGATTCTACAGGAGGTTTATACCCGACAGATAGGTCTGACCTGGAGGACATGAAACCTGCACTCACTGACAATCTAGACCAACTATGAGTGAAGTGTCCATGACTGAAGATAGGACTTGAATGGTCAGAAAAGCACAGAAACCTGTGTGGATGGCAGATTATCTAGATTCCTAGGAGTTACTGTTTAAATTCTTATTTAACTAGAAGGGAATAAATTGAAATGTTAAAGTGTAGATAGCACTTCCCCTAGTAGATCATGCTATATCCTAATCTGAGTGTTAAATTGTTGTCTTGTAAGTTGTTATGTTGTTGATCTGATCTGGGGAGGTTAGAAGGAAGTTCAGTCCTGCCTGTGTATACTGGAGTTGGTACTTGCTGTGTCAGTAGACTATGATTCTGTAGGAGAGTATTTCTGTAGACTGGTGCCTAAACAAAAATATATTTGCAGATTTGGGGAAAATTAGTCTGAACTATACAGCTATAATCCATCTCTAGAAAATAAAATTACTGAAATGCAAAAGGTATACCCGATAGCAATCAGACTGATAAAGGTACTGAAAGGTTTAGTTATTCCAAAGAATATAAATAAGGTTTCCAGGTGAGCTGCACTTTAGATCCCTTTTAGTCCCTTTTAGTGAAACCTATCCCTACCTTCAACCCTCTCTGGGGGAAACCAAGGAGTCCTACCTCTCTTAGACTGCATCACTGGGCTGTAGCTCCCCCTGCTCACCCAGCACATTAACCTGTGTTTGGC
Source organism: Emydura macquarii macquarii (assembly GCF_026122565.2). Classification (NCBI taxonomy): domain Eukaryota; kingdom Metazoa; phylum Chordata; order Testudines; family Chelidae; genus Emydura; species Emydura macquarii. Next base: position 4,306,674 of record NW_027131500.1, on the reverse strand, counting down.
ACCTGTAAACCATCTTTTTCTGGGAGCCTATGACACTGGCTGATTAATGTGACTCTAAAACAGCTTAAAAACTAGGCTTTATTTATTCATTCATCCAAAGGTACATTGCACTCAAAGACAGGGGTTAAAACATTAAAGTGCTATAAGTACATCTCCTCTTATCTAACTCTTAATCAAGTTTTGTAAAATTCCATTCAACATACATATTTGTATTGGGAGAAGCAGACTCCCTTGCTACAACATGCTCTTTGTGTGTCTTGCATTCTTGTCAGCTATCACTGACACTTGTAGGGCAGCCTCCAGCAATTCACTCAACTCCCACTTCCTTTTCTAGGCCCTTTTTAAACCTTTTAATGATTTAGTATTTCCTTTGATCCTAGGCCCAGGCCTGGGAAAATTAATCCTTGCTAGCCTGGTTAGAGTCAGACAGGGGCATTCCCCAATTAATAGCTCCCTCATTGTTCACTCAATGAGTCTTATATCTCTCACTGTTTCTTTCCTGTTGGCCCCCTACCCCCCTCTTTCACTTCCTCCCCTTCCCCCCAGTCTCCTTTGATTTAAGGCTGTGCAGTCAGGCAGGAAAATATCACACAGGTAAATTGAGGTCCATATGATATTTATAACAAATAATACACATAACACTCTCCTTTTCTATAGTAAATTCATCTAGATATGCTATTCTTTTGATAAGATGCACACAGAACCACAGTACACGCCCTTGTAGAGAAGAAAGTTCTGGAAGGAGGAGGGGACTGGAGAGAAGGACATGGGATTGCTCCTAAAGGAAAAAGTTGGTATATGTTTTGCTTTGTGAGATTTATTTATTTTTTTTACAAAGAGAGTAGTTCTATGAAATAACAAGTGGACTCAACAGACAATGAAATTATTTAACAAAAGAGTTGGGTATTACTTAGATGAATATTGAATATATGGGCTAATTTCAAAGCAAAGCCAGACCTATATGGGCTGTTTTCTTTTCCTTCTTCCTAAAACTTCATGAACTCTCTTTTGTTCCTCTACCATACCTGCCAATGTATACACAAGCTTTGTAGAACTACATGTATTTTCAGTGCTATATAAAATGAAAAATACAAGTTTACAAAGAAAATCTTCAGGATGTCAGCAATGTTGGCCATGGGAGCACTGTGATTTACAAGGAAATTAAGGTTAATAACCTCTTGGCAAGTCAAAGTTTTAAATCTTTCCCTATCTTTAATCACAATAGAGAAAAGTTGCAAGATATTGCTGCTTGAGGAGCAAAGGCACAACCTATTGTCTCATACTCATTCTCAGACATGCACACTAGAATTCAGTTCTTGCAGCTGGGCTTTGACTTTCTATTAATTTAAACCTTTAGACAAAACTCACACATGTCTACATCACCTGGCTTCTCATAATAGCAGTGATCTGATGTTTAAGTCGCTCATCTATCATAGTACACAGCTATCTTCATGAATCACCTTTTGATGATTTGGTGATGATGATCGCTTATTTTATGGAAGAGACAAATCAAGGAACTAGCTTCTTTTTGCAAGGTAGAATTTCATTAACAACTTATCTTCTGCCTGTCCAGGCTGTTTTCAGTGTCTAAGAAATAATAAGTGAGAATGAAGCAGATATTCTGTTTCAAAATGTGTAACATTTTCTTTATCCAAATATGTGATGGCTTTCATTGTTTCACTGTTCCTTACTGCATTAAAGAGAAGTTTACATTATAGATATTTCTTGTCTGTGAAACAGCTAGCTGCTTTGTTTAAAAATTCCAAACCTCTACGGATCAACCTACAATAATTGTGGACAGCTGTTTTTGTTTCAAGTATTATGATTTCATTTGGCTTATATGTCCCAAATTTGGAGACAAAAGTCATGAAGAATATAATGCTTTTGTGGGGAGTGGATAGTGCAAAGATGAGTGGAGCTATGATGCATTGCATTGCATTGTAATTCAAGGATATAGAAGTTTCATTAGTAGTGGTATTCCAACAGCACCCACAAGAGCCAAATCAGTATTAGGGTCCCACTGTACTAGGCACTGTTCAAACATAGTGCCTGACCTGTGACACTGGCAGACCAGCCAACCTGTGTATGACTCATAATAACTTAACAAGAGGCATTGCAATTGTATGGGCACAAATCACTTATATGTGAATTTCAAAGAGATGTACTAGACCAGCAATCATTGACCCATTTATTTGTAGTGATAAGAATCAAATAGTCGTTAAGTGTATTTGTCTGAGTTTACTGTTCCTATATCTTTTTAGAAGTTTACCTATGTAACAAAATTAGCTTTTAAATGGGAAAGCCTTTTCATGTCTTAATTGCCTTACATTATATATGTGACTGTGATCAGTTAACCATAAGATCAAAAATGTGAGATACTGCAGGAAACTAATAATATTATCTACTTTGTCTTCTTCTTATCTATCTCTGTTATAATGAAGGACAGACTAATTGCCTTATGGGAATGAGTGTAACTAGATTGTATATGCATAGGAAATTGAATGTTAACTTCAAAGGGTTACTGTGTGCTCAACAAAGAAGAGTCCTCAGTCATGTGCTGTGCTGAAAACACTTAACATCCCACTTCAGCTAGAAGAGTGAAACCTCCTGCCTGATCATTTCATCTCTAGTCTGCTGAACTTTTACAGGGAAAGTTTAAGCCGTTTGACTGAGATCTTCCAAGTAATTATTTGGAATGCCCTGGGAAATGCATGGAAAGACTCTAAGGTCTTGTCTACACTAGACTTATGCCAGCAAAACCTTTGCCACTCAGGGGTGTGTTTTTACACCAGTGAATAATGTAAGTTTTGCCAGCATAAGCACTTGTATGGACAGTGCTATGTTGGTGGAAGATGCTCTCCCGGCAACATAGCTATCGCCACTCGTTTAGGTGGTTTTATTATGTTGGCAGGAGAGCTCTCTCCAGTCGACATAACATGGCTACACAAGTGCTCTTACAGCTATACAGCTTTGCTGCTGTAAGTTTTAAGTGTAGACTATCTGTAACAGACTTTACATCTAAGCTGCACTGGGATTCTAACTTGTTGGTATGATCCCAGAGAGACTTTTGCAAGCTAGCAGACTCATCCATCACTGCTACAAATCTGGTATAAGAATCTTGCAAGCATTTATAATTTATATAATATTTTAACCATTCAATAACTCCTTTCTTTTCTTTTATTAATAAATCTTTTTTTAGTTTATTAAGGATTGGCTGACAGTGTGATATTTCAGTAAGATCTGAGACATATATATTGACCTGAAGGTAAGTGTCTGGTCCTTTGGGATTGGAAGAACTTTAAATATGGTGAATAGGATTTTCAATAACCTCTCACTACATTAGACATGTTTCCCTGGATAGGAAGCCAAGTGCTGGAATGCCTAAAGGAGACTGTGTTTGGCTTCTTGTTAACCAGTGTGGTACTACAGAAGCTCTTTTGTTACTGGTGTGTTGAATCTAAGTATACAATTAACCACCAGTTTTAGGGATTGTCTGCCCTTGCATGTGGCATTCTCAATGTGGCCTGTCCAGGCACCCGGTCACATTCCCCAAAGAGCTTACACTCTAAATAGACGGGAAGACATTGTGGAGGGAAGGAGAGTAAACACACAAATTGAGGGATCAGGAGGAGGATAGCTTTTAATGTGAGGTTTGTTCCTCAGTTCACTCAATTTGTTTTGTTTTGCTTTTTTAAATATATGGATGTGTGTGTTTGGGTGTGTGCACAGTGGGAAATGGTGTGATCCAGGGAAAAGGCAAGAACATGATTTAACAGGAGCATTGGACTGGGAAAAGAAAGGTCAAAATGGAGAGAGGAGGATGGGAGGAAAGAATAGAGGGGATGACAGAAAGTGATGTTGCAGCAATAAAACAGTGTAAGAAGGTGTTGGAGAAAACAACCAATCAGCAAGAGGAAAAAATGTCCACAATCAAAATTCAGGGGGCAAAAGATAGTTTGTCATAATGTTCAGAAGGTGTCACCACTGCTGCTAATGCGTTCTCAGGTCTCATCTCAGGCTCTGTTAGTTAAAGGAACAAAGTGCCAACATTTTCCAAATCAGATTGTTTACAGGTAGTGTGTTTTTCTCCTTATTAAGGCACAGTTTTCATTTAACATTAAATATTTTTATTTAAATATTATTCTAACTGAGGTGCCAAATTCAGCCTGCTGCTCCCTGCAGTCTAGAAAAATCTTCCAAAAAGAATCATAACCTTTGGTCTCTGTAGCCACAACTTACATAAAAATCACAGCTACAGGTTTCACAAAAAGGAATTGCATTGGGGAATCATTCTCCAATGGGATTATTTTTAGTAGGATCCTGCAGGTTTCTGTTCTCAGCTCAATAATATTCAATACATTTATCAATGATATGGAAGAATATATAAAATCATTGCTGGTGTAATTTATAAATGACACAAGTTGGTGGAGTGGTAAATAAAGATGGGGATAGATCAGTTATACAGAGTAATCTGGATCTCTTAGTAAGGTGGGTTCATTTGAACAATGTGTTTTAATGCAAGGTCAAGTATCTAGGAACAAAGAACATAGGTCACTCATTCAAGATAAGCAACTGTATCCTATAATTCAGTAACACTGAAAAGGACTTAGGAGTCCTGGTAGATAAACAGGTGAACATGAGGTTACAATGCAGTGTTATAACTAAGATGCCAAATGCAATCCTTGGATGTATAAGCAAGAAAATAATAAGAAGTAGGAGAATGGTATGATCTCTGTGTATGAAATTAGTATGACACTTGAATACTGTGTCAACTTCTGGAGTCTGCACATCAAAAAGAAAAAAAGCCTGAAAAATTGGAAAAAGTTCACAACAAAGTTACATGAATGCTTTGAGGTCTGGAAAATATGCCTCATAAGTGTCAGTAACTGTGATGGGAATGGTCATGCATAACGGTCAGAGCCATGGCAGTTGGTCCTAGTGGTCACAGCCAGGGGGTCCGAGCCAGAATCAGGAATCCAGAGCAGGATTGGAGCAAGGCTGGAGTGAAAGCAAGGCTGGAGCAGGACTAGGAAAAGGGCTGGAGCAAGAACAAGACTGGAGCAGAACTAGGAACAGGGCTGGAGCAGGCTAAGACTTGGGGAGTCTGTTGCCACTGTCATGCAGGAGAGAGTTCCAAGCCATGGAATGATGTTGAGCAAACTAAGCTGCTGTTCCTCCTGTGAGGCTTAGATATCTCCCCTAAGAGTCACCAGACCATGTCCTAGATTGAAGATTGGCTTGTGTCTAGCACAGGAGTGACACATTGCTTGATATTAAGTAGGTTTGGAAGGATTAGATTTTTACCAATAAATGTTAATTAACGTTAATTCCACTGTACACACACACAAACAGATGGAAAAATACTTCCATCAATAATTATTGAAATTTACAGATAGGCAAAGTAGGAACAATTCTGCTTGAGACATTATTAGAGTTTGATTTAAGGCCATTTACTCTGTATATTTTTACATGTGATATTGACAATTTGTGTTTTAACAGTAATAAAGCTTTAACTTTTTGAATCTCAAAATCTACTGTCATTAAATTTTTATTGTCTGACTCCCCATAATATCCTGCAACTATTAAAATTGAAATTGATAAAAATAAAAAATATGCCAAAAATAATCAATATTATCTGTTGAAATTATTAAAAAATTAATCAGTCAAACCTACTTATACTGAGATGTTTAAGAAGCTCATTCAATTTAGTTTATTGAAGATATGACTGAGAGGTCACTTGATTGTCATCTAAAAATACCTACATGGAGAAGAGATTTCTGATTGTAGACAGATCCTTAATTTAACAGTAAGAGACAAAAAAGATCCAGTGGCTGGAAACTCAAGCTACACAAATTCAGATGAGAAATAAGGCCCAAATTTTAAACTGTGTGGGTAATTAACCATTGGAACATCTTACCAAGGGCTGTGGTGGAGTCTTCATTACCTGGAGCCTTTAAATCAAGATTTGGATATATTTCTAAAGAGATATTATAGCCAAGTGGAAGTTACGGGCTTTATGCAGAAATTACTGAGTGATGCTCTGTGTCCAGCATTAGGCAGGAAGTCCAGCTGGGTGATGATAGTAGGCTTTTCTGCCATTAATCTATTAATTGTGTATGCGGTTGACTTCATTAGGAGCTGGATCATGCCCTATAAGATGTAGCAGCAATGTTCCTACACTGTTCTTGTTATGCAGTGACCATCTTACAGGGTTTAAAAACAAAATACAAACTTTAGTGTTTCAAATGGTCAGCACCTTAGATATTAAAATCATAACTTCCTTAAAATGCTTAAGAAAGATAGATAAATAAGTAGTACAGCATCAACACTATAATTTTCCTTGGAAGATCTGAGTTGAAATCCTTATCTACTCATATTACAAAATTAGTTTATTGGTCATTTCCAAATGAAGTTGCTCTGAAGTTGATTCATTGAGCCTCAAGGGACTGTGGTGCATTTATTGACCACATAGCACTGGCTACCCTAGCAAAACCATGTGTGTTTTGAATTCAAAATATTAGCTGAGCTATGTATAAAAAGTTTGTATAGGTTCAGCTCTGGAAGATAGTGAGTATTCTGACCCAGTTCATTGACATGTTCAAGCACATGCTTAACTTTCCGCATGTGAGAACACCCATTGATTTTGATGAGACTACTTGCATGCTTAAAATTAAGCATGCTTGAATGCTTTGCTGACTTGGGCCCCATACTACCCGTTCACGCTGTTTGACTCTAGCCTATTATTTTTATTTCTTCACTGTTATCAGCAGAAAGGTTAACTCAAATTTTTTTTTAAAAATTAATAAATTTGAGTGTGCAAAAAGGGGAGAAACCTGCCTTGTGTCTGTGATATAAACTGCAAAAATTAAAGCAAACCATTTATTTTTCCAGTATAATATGTGTGTGAATTTTCTTGAGATGTCCAAAACAACTTCATTTATTGATTGAATGCATTTGACTGCTGAAGTATTGGATGTCATTTATTGCAACTGAAGCAAAGCAAATATTTAAAGAGAAGTAATGTTAGGGTACATGGCACCCAAATGCTATACTGGAATATATTAGGAAGCTCAGGTGTGTTTCTCTCAAACATAGTTATCTCATTTCACTGTAGCATCTGCAAGAGTGTCCAGGCATAATATTAACCATGTCCTGAGTGCTAGCAAAAGGCTTCCAAGCTTGTAATCCACTCATTATTTTCCATCTGCGTTTTCTCTTAGTCGAACCATTAAAGGTTTTTAACAGATTGTGTCACTGGATGCGGTTTGTTAGTTTTTGATTTCTGCAGTGTGATCTGCAAGGTGATTTGTGGGCCCATTATATTTTGATTTGGCTTTTGTAGAGTTTCTAGCATTAATTCCTGGACACTTTTTACAAATTGCTGGCTAAATTCTCACAACTTCTCTGTCTTCACCATAATATTCAATACAATAGAAGTGTCATTCTATTATACAGCTTGTAGCAGGTAACTTTATATTTGTAGCAGGTAACTGTATATTTTGAAATTTTAGAAGATCTTGAGCTTTTGAATATAAAGCATACAATAGTGGAAACTGTAGATGCATATGGATTCATGAGTTGCTGCTTGCATGATTTTCCAGTCCTGTGTTCTGTGACATTAGCTAGTTATATTGGTATATGTTTCACCATAAAAACCTCTGGAATGTAAGACAGTCAAAATATAACTTTAAAATTTACAAGAATAATATGATTTCAGACATAGCTGGTCTTAGGCACACAGACCAGTTCATAATTTACAGGGCAATAAAATTCCATCTGTATACACTTAACTCTGAGTAAAGCCATCCCAAATACCCTCCTTTCTTCTCTTCTAAATGTTTTGTCATATAAAGGTGAATTACCATAGAAATTTCTTAGACTCAGTATTGGATACATACATTTCTTGTATTAATTACAAATGTTCTGTGAGCAGACTGGAAAGAAAATTATCTAGTAAATTAAGGATACATCAGTGGAGGCTTCATTGAAGTACATATGAATAGAAATAGAAAATAATACAATGGACATAAATCATTTAAATATTTCTCCAGATCTGGACTACTTGTAATGAACATTTTATTTGAATTTAGCCTCATTTTCTGTTCACAAAATGTCTAGAAACTTTGGTCAAAATTCTCAGAGCTGACTAGGGATTTGGGATACCTCAATTTTTGGGTGTCCAATTTTAGACTTCTCAAAGGAACCTAAATCTTAAGACGTGCCCCTTCAGAGTATCAAGTTGGGAAGCCAAAATCATTAGTCACTTTTTTAGATATATAGAGGCCTTTGTTTTTCACTAATTTGTTATTGATTTGAAATAGTTAAAATACTTTATGAATGGCTCACAAGCTAGTAATTTTGATTCTGTCTTCCATTATTTGTTGATATCAATGTATGATTGGTAACCTAAATAGCATGGTGTTGTTTTACTCTATGACTGAAAAACTAAAATTTTCTTTAAACAAGTAGAAAGAAATCATAGAGCTTTTATTTTCAAACTCTCACTTGACCACATTTGTGAAAGTATTCACAAGTTTTGCACTTTCCTCCAGCATTCTCAAGAAGACAGCAAATTTTCCTTTTTACAGAAAGCAAATTAAAAGGGGTTGCTAATGCCATCAAAGTGAATTCATGTAGTGGCTTTGACACTGCAGTAAATAAGACACCACACACATTTATATGGCTAAAATTTGCAACTTATTAACTACAACATAAAACAGAGCGAAGGAGCTACTGCAAAGTAGTTCTGCCCACAACAGCTACCTGGCACTACAAGTCCAATGTTTTTCATCATCAGATTGCTAGAGAGGATAAACCTCAAACGTCACAGGAGACAAACCTTAGCTCTTCTTACCAAATCTAGCCAAAATCTGGACCAAAGGAGCCCCTAAATTTGCCTTATCCTTTGTTTGTGCCAGGCATTAGGATCTGGACAAAGGTGCTACCTTCTGCACCAGACACTGAAGTCCTTTCGTCATCCTGCAATGCAAAGCAGGGTGCACAGTCAATACTGAGGACAGCAATGACAGTCTGGTCCCAGGCTGCTTCATTTAATCCACACTGGACACATGCAAATCGTTGTGACTATTAACAAAGTAAAGAAAAGGATTGTTCCCTAAGCCAGATCTCTCATGTGCAACAGTGCAATACTGTGATGAAGGAAAAGTGCTACCTAGCCCTGAAAAGAGCACTGGTAGAACCCAGACGTTAACAGGAAGTCCAGTAGCAAACAACAAACTGCAGCAACTTGACCCAGAAAAAAATCTAAGAAGGAGAATGTGCAACAAAAGCAGTAACATCTGAGTGAATCTGCATCCTATAGGAATGTTTTAAGGCTTCCTCACCCATTGATGAAAGAGGAAATCTGCCAACAGAAGTCCTTATTGCTTTTTTAAATATGCATTTAAGAAACAGGAGTGGCTTAAACCTACATGAAATCCACTCTCCCTCAAGGACACCAGGGGAAATGAAGGAGATGGGGTGTCTCTCCTGTTGACCAGAACTCCTGTAGATGTCTCTACCCTGTTAGTCCAGCCAACACCAATTGATGATTAAGGGGGTTGTATTTTTCATTCTCACAACTGATTTCATATTAATTTCTATATTTGAATTCCCTCTGCCCCAGCACAAATATTTGATTGTAAATTGTATGTGATACAATTTAGTTTGTCGTAATTCTGACCTTCCTTTGGTTGTATGTGTATGCAGTAACTGTACACTTTTAAGAATCAAATAGATTGTTCCTTTAATGAGGATTGGAAATCATGCCAATTTGGGGTAAGCATTCTTAATAAAATTCCTTTGCTCTTGATTTGAAAATAAACAGTCAGCATAAGATATGTACTAAACCGGTAAAAAAAAAAAAGCCAAACAAAAAACTTTACATATCTTTGTTCAACTGGTAGTTAAAATTCTTCCCAAAATGAATAATTTTGTGCACATTTTGAGCCTAAGCATTCTAAAACATTTCCTCTAAGGCGTCACTGTGAGTTTATTTGCTAAAAGCTAGACTTGCTTTACTAATTTAATATACATCTGGAAGAAACTGGTTTAAAAATAAATGTATATGAATTTAATGCTGAAAATGTTCAGAAATGTACTTCGTAGAAGCTTCTTACTCTGTATGGTGACTATGGTCTTTGTCAATTGCTTAACACAATTTACATTCTTTATCTTATGAAATAATTTTGTAACTGTTATTCTTTTTCCATCCCTCCTACCAAACAGAAGTGATTTGAAGCTCTTGTTATTATGCAATAAACATAGATGACAAATTTTGGCTGAATTCTGCTCCTATTTAATGTAACAGTTGCAGGATCATGCTTTAGACTATATCTCTTGGGGTGAAATTCACTCCTCAACACGGGGCTTGCACAGAGCCTATGTGCTTCTTAAATCCTACCTAAACTTTCAGAATAGGACTTAAATGAGATTCAAGGGGTCCTTGTGCAGACCTTTTCAATGTGGATGAATTTCACTCATGGTGATTTATTTGCATAGATTTTACTCAAAGTATTGTTATATGCTAACTTCCATTTCATCTTCCTGTTGAGTAGATGCAGCATTCTTTAAAGATTAATCACTGTCTTTCTGCTTTCCCCAGCTCCAGTAGAGCACTCATGCAAGGGCCTCCATGTTACTTAAGAACCATGTCAAGGGCTTTTGCATAAGTCCTCTGCAATAGGATGAATTTCATGATAAAACAGAAGTTTAAAATATCTGAGGTCAGTTTACTAATAAACTGTTCTTTAAAAACCCTGTAATGGGATGTGTCAGTGGTCCACAATCCTGCCATGAACAAGGCAAAACATAAACTGGTTCTAAAAGGAATACAATCTTAAGAATTATATCGGATTATACTAGAATGGTGCATTCAGAAGAATGATTATTCTGCCAAGCAGCTTTCCTTGTAAGAGAATTAAACTAAAATTAAAGATGAGGAAACTTTTGAGCATTTATGTCACTCTGAGTTAAGATCTTTAGCATTAAAGGGCCACTAGTAACATTCTGCTTGTCTACTGTTAATTGTTATTGGTGAAAAAGTTACAAAATGTGTAATCAGGGGGAAAATTTTGGGCTACAACAATTTAAATGCATACTGACTTGATTTACCAAGGAAAAATATGAACTAGACTGTACTGATCCTATCTATATGGCAGAACTACTTATGAAGTCTAGAGCCATAACATTAATGCAATACATTCGTACATCAACATTCAGATCTTGACATTACAGATACCTTGGCTGTTCCTAAAAAGTGATTGGTCCCTGGTGTGAGGGTGAAGTGTAGGAAGGAAGCTACAGAAGGAAACTTTGAAGTAATTACTTGGTACACACATAATAAAAATGAATTGTGAAATAAATAAATACAGCTCAGTCCTTGGTTATGACAAGCAAAAGAGAGATGAATAAAACATCACTTTTGTTAGGGGTGTTTGTTGGGGGTGTTATGTTTTATGTTATGTTATCTTTTAATTCTGATAGAAGAATTCCTATCAATTTGGAGAATAAAGTTAACCTATGTGGATATGGCAGAAGAATGTGAAGAATCCAGAGGAAATCTAGTAATTTAACCAATTGGCTGAATTTTTTTTTAAAGTTAAAAAACATTGCACCCTGCCTTTGTCAAGCATAGAGAGACAAGCTGGGTGAAGTAATATTTTTTATTGGACCAACTTCTGCTGGGAAAGAAGGAAGCTTTCGAGCTTACACAGAGCTCTTCTTAGTTTTTCTTTCTAGATCACGAAGTGTTTTTGGTGGTGTTTAGTAGTTCTGGATAAATCTCTTAATGATTGTGACTTAGTTTAAGTGATGATCCTTAGGCAAACATTCAGACAACCCAAAGATGTGGTTTGAGTCCCTGGCCTGGTCTATACTAGAGGGTTGGTTTTTTTTCCAAACTGGGTTAACTTGAATTGGTAAAAATAACTTTACATTGGTGCAGCATGTCTACACTAGTGGCTTGCACTGGTGCAAAAACCTTGGTGTAACTACACTGGTGCAAAAAACCCCAGTATAGATAGGTCCTAGTCATAAAAAAGTGTACATATGAAATTATCCGATGTTACCAGTATTTTTCTGGTGAATATTTGTGTGTATTTGGAGCAAACGTGAGATGGGGGAAGGTGGGTAAATGTGGGGAAGGAGGGGGTAAGATCAGGCAACCGCCAAGGTGGAGGTAAAGAGGAATGTCCAATGATAGGTGTCAGGGTACTAAGATGGGTGGGACAATGCAAAGGTAATTGTGTATTGTTAATAGGATAGTGTGGACGTGTCCCTGGAATCGGGGAGCAGCGTCCGGGTCAGGCTCCCTCTCTGGGTCCTCCTCAGAGGGGGACCACCCCTCCCGGCTACCTTTCAACGGGAGCAGTCTTGTGCCTTTCGCAGGGCAATCAGCCTAGCACCGGGCTCCTAGGCCAGGCCCTCGGGCAGGGCTGGCCAGGCAAGCAGTTTATGCACCAGGCCCTCGGGCAGGGCTGGCCAGGCAAGCAGTTTATGCACCAGGCCCTCGGGCAGGGCTGGCCAGGCAAGCAGTTTATGCACCAGGCCCTCGGGCAGGGCTGGCCAGGCAAGCAGTTTATGCACCAGGCCCTCGGGCAGGGCTGGCCAGGCAAGCAGTTTATGCACCAGGCCCTCGGGCAGGGCTGGCCAGGCAAGCAGTTTATGCACCAGGCCCTCGGGCAGGGCTGGCCAGGCAAGCAGTTTATGCACCAGGCCCTCGGGCAGGGCTGGCCAGGTGTGCAAGCCGCTCTTTGGAATGGCACGGTGGGGAAGGCTTCCTCACGGAGGATAGGGAAGGGGGATGCAGGCCCGCCCGTCTTCACTGCGTCCCAGCCTAGGGCCCTGGCAGTGGCAACAGCGTTTGCCACTGGGTCGGCGGGGCTCCGGCCGCAACATGCCGCCCAGGTTGCCCCTGACTCAGCCACTAACATGTGGCGCTCCCTGGGCTTCTTCCTCCCCGAAACCCCCGGTACCTGCCTCCTCTGGGTCGCTGAGGTTCGGTAGACCTGCTAGGCCCTCCTCGTCCACGGGCGGCAGCTCAGGTAGCTCCATGGGCTCATCCTCACAGGGTAGCTCCTCCAGGTCCTGCGGTCCCCAGGCCTCGGGCAGGGCCGGTAGGTCCTCGGGGTCCCAGGCTCGGCATTGCTCTGGCAGATCCGCCTCCAGCTCCCAGGCCCCGGGTGTTTCCGGGGGGTTCTCCTCAGCCTCGTAGTCCTCGGGGAGCCCCGACAGGCCTTCTTCCGGCTCCCAGGCCGTGGGGGTCTCTGGTGGTCCCTCTAACTCCCAGGCCGTAGGGTACCTGGGGGAGGCCTCGGTTGATCCCCAGGCTGGGTTTAAGGCCGGCCACTCCCTCTCAGCCCGGCTCCCCAGCCCAGCCTTGGCTAGGAGCTCAGGAGGAGACATGTCCTTCCCCCTCAGCCACCTCCCTCCAACTGAGCTCACCGGCCTGGCTCTTAAAGGCCTAGCTCCGCCCCCCTGCTTCCGGTCAGGTGGGGCCACTGGGGCCTTTAAAGGCCTAGACCCGCCCCCTTGCTTCCCGTCAGGGCTCTCCCTGGGGCAGGCCTCTGTCAGCCAGGGTGGGTCTGGCTCCCTCTCTGGGTCCTCCTCAGAGGGGGACCACCCCTCCCGGCTACAGATAGTCATTCCTATTTCCATTGTTAAATCTCTGAGCATGCCCGTTGTGAACTAGATGTGTCCAGAAGACTGAATAGAGACACGTTGAGTTGAATGCTTATTGAATTAACATAAATACTGTGATTTTGATCTCCACCCAACCTAATTTCTGAATGATTACTAAACAATTAAGAGGGGCAGCCACCAATGGACACTGTAATTCACAAGGAGGAAGGAAAACCACTAGGGCTGGGGAAGAGAAAGTGTTAATATGGATACTTTAATTGGGCAAGACGAAAGGAGCAGAGGAAAGAAGCCACTTCTAAATTGTTGTGTGGGACCTGTTCATTTGATTTTTTTTTTGTTTGAGGAACAATTCATACAGCTGAATGCCCTTGTGTCTCTGCCTGCATAAAACACAATTTTCCTCTGCATCGATCCTTCCAGTTAGTTGTTTGACCAACTATTGAATACGTCACCCGTGAGGTACATCCCCTACACTTCCACTGCATGATTGCACTTATATTGCTAAGTGTTTGTTCTCATATCTTGTAGTGTCCCATTGTTTTTCCTCCCCACTTATTGCAGTAATCCTTTTCACGCAGTTTTAAAATTCTATACTGTTACCATCTTTGATTTCTTACGATCCAGCTTGGGAACCACTTCCCCTTCCTCTCTTTTCTAGTCTTGGGAAATAAACATAAGGCCAGATAAAATATATTTGAAAATACAATGCAATTAAGTTGCAGAAATTTTGCGAGGAGAACATACATCTCACCTGCTTCCTGCATGCTATTTGTGAATTGAATGGAGAGTATGAGTTTGCACATCTGTACATTTTGTTTGGGCAGCTGGCCAGATATAAGTGTGACTATAGCTTTTTTATTAAATATTAATGGAATAAATTGATCAAATAGTGTCAAGAAAACTATTTCTTAACGTTTGCCTGGGGATGCAACCCCAGCTATTTAAAACATGGCCAGTGGAGTAAGTTGGTGTTTATGAATTTTGTCTGCAGATGGATCGTAAGGGGCGGGGGAGCACAGAAATTCCATTTGCCAAAGATGAATAAATGTGGCAAATGAATTATGCCGAGTTCATTAGGACAGTCTAGAAAAGCCTTTGTTATCTAATACTCTTCCCCAGTGATAGTCATTTACATTCTGTCTGGATTTTAGCACTCCCAAAATGGATTCTAATAACTCACATCAGACACACACACGCACTTACTTTACTGTATTTAGAAAAAAAATAATAGTGGCTGCTGTTTGGTGAGTTAATGAAATGAACTTTCTCTCTCATTTACCTTGGTGGGGCTGGAGAGCAAATTAAATTCTGACTCACAAATTTCCTTTCCTCATAATGTATCTGAACTACTGAAATTTTGAAATAGCAGCATGTGTCCCTATTTGGAAGGGGAAAAGGGAAAAGACACAAGGCTCAGCTAGCGTTATTATTTATTCAGACTCATTTACATTTGCCATAGCACCTACAATGTGCTAAGAGTTATACAAAAATATAGGAAGAGATGGTCCCTGCCCCAAGGAGCTTAGAGTCTAAAAAAACCCTGCAACCACCTAACAAAAACAAAACATAAACACAAAGAGTGACGGGAAAAGGGATACCTCTTACACCCCAAAGTGGTAGGGCAATAACAACATCTTTCTTGTTAGTTCAATTTGCTTTGTTTATACATTTGTTTTATCTATATTATAGAGAGAACTCTGTCCACACCTGCTAGTGATGACCAATGAAATTAATAGGATGTGCTTAATAAACAAGATATATTATAAGCAGTAAAGTTCCAGTCCATGAAAATATTTTTTTTAAAACCCCACCCCCCCACGACATACTTTGGTTGGTAAGATTTCCATTTTTTCCCAGTCCAATTGTACTTTATACATTTATGCATGTCATTTAACTACATATGAGAGAACCTGAAAGTGTTCAGGTTCAGGGTTTAACCCAGCCTGAGAAGGTGAAGGATCACATCATGATATTTGCCCAGCCGAGCCAATCTTTAGGGATGGGCTAGTGGCTGCTTTGAGAAGATCACCACAAGGGAAGCAGCTGTAGTATGGACTCTTCTATTAGTGACACAGTGTTATGATCTTGGATATGATTCCCAAATTCAAACCTGTGATATTTTGCTTTACTGAAGTTGGTCTGGTATGAACCCATCTTTTGCCCATCTTGAATAATGCTTTTACTTTACTTTATTTCTCCGTCTGCATGTTCTAAAGAAGCCACATTTTCTCATCTATTAGCATAACAGTAGATAAGAGAATGGTATCTGCCCCTACCTATTCTTTTGTCAGTCATAATTAACTGAGATCTTCTGCAGCTTAATCATCAGTACAGACAGGGAGACAAAGAAACTGTTATACCTTTAATACCAAGATACTATACTTTATATCACTTCTATTAAGAATGAATCTTTGTCCCTGCTTCCATAAATGAGGAGTGCAGATGTCTAATATGGAAGACTTTTAACAAAGTTCACTTTCAGGAAGGTAGGGCACTCTGCACTCATTGCCATAAGCACAACTCTTCCATCTGTCACTATCCTTATACATACTTATAAGTTCAGCAGCAGGAGGCAATAGAAGTACTTCTAGATGAAAGGAATTTTTACCACTGCTGGCCTTATTTAGCTTCTCATTAAAGAGTCTTCCATCATGCAGACTTCCTTTACGAGTCACAAGGCAGACTGTGTATGTCTTTGCTCTTTTACTGTGTGCTGATGACTATATACCCTTTATTTGATACAATATTTCACAGTTTCTCTGAGACTGTCACACTTAGCCTGGCTGCTGCAGTCTTTCAAGCTGTTGATGCTCTTTTTCTGTCCCTTTTGCTTTCTAAGCATTCTTTCAAAGGAACTTGTACGGTTTCTGATGCATCAGACAGACTTCATGACCTGGTCATGGTGGCCAGACATAGCAGTCAGAGTCAGAGACCACACTAACAGGACATGTGTTGAGAGTCAGTTAGGTCAGGATACTGGGAGATCAGAAGCAGGAGACTAATTTGGGATCAGAACCGCAAGTTGGCAACCAGCGTTAGGCTGGGCCAAGATGTCAGAGGCAGGAGACAAACTGGAGATCAGAACAATGAATCATATCCCAGGAGTCATGCTGGGTCAGGATGCCAGGAAATCAAGCTCGGGCAGCAGGAGCTGCCAAGGATCAGGGGGAAATGCAGGGAATGGATCACACAAAACTGTATTATTTCTCTGTCTCTCTGAATAATGGCCTCCAGGGGTACAGTGTCCTCCACAACTGGACCCAAAGACAGCGGGGAGCAGTCAATAGTTGCAATCATGTCTGATGTGGACATGTGTCACAGACCATCTGCAGGGCCTGAGCTGTAGCTGCATTCATAAAATTGCCCCCTCCTTCCAAATCAATGAAGGCTTGTTGGAGAGGAACCTGTCCCCCAGGATGCACAGCTGGACAAGTACCTGCAAATGGGAATCCTCTGGATGGGGCTCAAGGGTATGTCTGAGTGAGGACTAGAGTACAGGGAAATTTTCTTTTATCAGGGACCAGGCCAGTTCTCCTCACCCTACTTGGACTAGCTTGTTTCCCCAAGCCCCTTTGTGTTTGTACTGGGCAAGATGAGATGACATGGCCAGGTTCACCACAGTAGAAGCACAGGTAGTACTGACAGCGCTGTTCTTTTTCTTCAGGAGCGAAGAAATGGGTTCAGCCAGTGATGCAGACGATGAGGTCATGGTACATATACTGAGGTACTGCAGGAACCCCTTTTCTTCTCTCTTTGTTCTCACGGCTGATCATCTAATCAGATGGCAAGATCCACAAGGGCACGCAAGCCCATAGGCATCACTACATGGGCCAATTTGTCTTTGATTTCTTCCTGTAAGCCCCACTGGACTGGTCAAGCTACCCAGCTTCAGTCTACTCTGTATCCACTATGAGGCAGTGGAAGTGTGCCACATAGGAGGCCACTGTGCTTTGCCCCTGCCAGAGTCTCCTCAGGTTGGCCTTGGCTGTTTGAACTTAGTTCAGGTAATCAAAGATGACTAATATTGACTGGAGAAAGACATCTCAGTTTGATAGTACCAGGCTATGGTTTTCCAGCAGGTGGGAGGCCCAGTCTAATGCATCTCCTGTCAGCAAGCTGATCACCAAAGCCACCTTGGACTGTTCAGAACATAGATTTTGGGATGCATCAGAAACAGAGGGCAGCATTGGTTCATGAAGCCCAAGAACTGCAGATGGTTCTTTGTTGAATTATTTGGGCAAGAGTATTGCAAGCCCTTGTTCAGGGCAAGTGTGCAAACTGTGTTTGCAGCACAGTATTCTCAGTGCTGAGCTGCTTCAGTTGCTCCAGTAGCCACTGGTTTTCCCCGTTCAGCTGAGCAACCTGTGCATGCAGTGCTTGATTATCTGCCTCGAGGCAAGTCCAATGCTTCCTGTGGATGTGGTGGTGCTGCTGCATCTGGCCTTCTTTCAGTGGGCTCAGAACTATAGGGTTAATGTGGTCTGAACAAGCTGTCACAGCTGGGTCATGGAAGCCAGACCTAGTGATGAGAGCCAAAATCCACACTCATAAAACAAAAGTTGAGAGTCAACGGGGTCAGGATACTGGGAGATCAGAAGCAGGAGACAAACTAGAGATCAGAACCAAGAATCAGATGCTAGGAATCACGCCAGGTCAGGATGCCAGGAAATCAAGCTGGGGTAGTGCAGAGCAGGTAGCACAAGACACACAGACCAGAACAGAGAGGAATTCCTGTTCCTGCTGCTGTCTTAAGTAGGGCCAACAGGCAACTTTGCTGCTAGGACTTCTTGGGTGGAAGAACTGGGGCTGGGCTTCATGGGTCCTAGGTAAGTAGCTATCAGCAAGCTACCAGATGGAGAGTTGTGTTCTGGTTGTTCCTGTGAACCCTGCAGATCTGGGTTCAAAACTCATGGGTTATGATAAAGACTTGATGTGGTCATGAACAGAGATGCAGAGAGCGAAATTTGGCCTCCAACATTTATTTTTCTTTGTCTCATTGCCACCATGGGGTGCTGCCTGACTCACTGCCGAGGCAAATTAAAATGGCTTCTCAGAAGATAAAGAAAATAGTTTTCAAATAACTGAATACTTATATCTGAGCAGCAATCTCTTTCCTTGTCAGGTTTCCATTTCTTTATTTGCAAGTTCAGGCTAGTTTTGTATTAAATGTTGGTGGCATAGCTACCACTTGGATTATACAAGGAAGGAAAGGCACTTGGGCAGCTAACTGTTACATCCTCTGGTGTATAGGTACATACTCAAAATGTTTAGAAACTCTACCACAAACTTGTAGTTAAGGAAGCATTTAGAAGTCACATACAGAAGGCATTGAATAGTGTAAGCTAATGACATAACATTTGATAACTAAAATAAAAGTTACAAAATTAGAATAGTAGGGCATGTGTAGGCTTCAGTAAATGGATCAGCCATGCTTTCTTGGTTCTGTGGGGATGTTTATCCTTCCTTCAAATGGCAGAGTACATTGGATTGCTGAGATTAACTTTGCACATTGTTTTATCCAGTTTTGTATTTGTAAGGAGATTTATCTGCATTCCCTTCTTCTTTAAGTCTAAGTTAATGTTTTATATTTCTCTTTAAACTACAGGTTTGATTAGCTGCATTTCAACAACAGGTATTTTGGTACATATATGAAGGATCCAAAGTATTGATATTTATAAGTTATATGCAGAAGCTCCTGAAGAGGAGGAAGAGTTTTTCTGTTGTTTAGAGAATTCTGTCAGTTGGAACAGAGTGTTTGTTATCCTTCGTCAGGCCAGCCCTTTTGGAGATGAGAGGACTATTCATCACCAAGTTTATGCTGATTTCTGTCAGTGTATAGCCCATTGTCAGAGCAGGCGGTTGCAGCAGTATAGTGTGGCTTCAACCTACTTTGTACTGGAACTTGCCAGGGCAAGTACTGTTCAGAAATGGATAATGATGTCTCGGAACAGAGTTTGGCTATGGCAGTTCCATATGAAGTTTCTAAGGGAAGTTCAAGTTTGCTTACAATGATAAGAAACTAATACTGAGGAGGGGTAGGGCTCTAGTAAAACTATATGCTCTCTTTTGAGTTGAATTCCCTCAGCAGGGAGTTCATGTAGTTGAATTCCAGAGGGAATAGAATACCCTATCAGATATTTTTTTTAACAAAGGTGCCCATTTCTCTGAATAGACTATTGTGTATCAAACACTTCATTATTTTTAAGAGCTGTACTGATGTTTAGTACTTGCTGTATTTTAGAAAGGCTTTATATATGAAAGGGCCTTTTCTACAAGATATGACATAGTGGCTAATATTTTAGCCACATTACAACAATATTGAATTCTGAAAGAAACATATTAATATTAAAGTTCAAATGAATTACACCAAACTTTAAGGCCTAGAAAATATATGAAGTGAAAAAAATTCTAAATATAGTTGTGACTTTTTATTGCTGTTATCAGCTTGGAAAGCACAAAGACGTAACATTAATAATAAAACATCCATAATTTCTAGAAAGCACAATAAAAATTTCAAAGCAGAAAATGTAGTGAGAGGAGAATTACACTTGAATATTTGATAGTGCTTTAGTTTCAGGAATACAAACCAGATTTAAAGCTTATTCCCTTTGTTGAGTATTCTGAAAATGTAAGATAAATGTGTTACTTTTTATATTATTGCTATGCCTACTATGATGTGTGTTCTTCAAACAACTCATTTCTGAAGACAGCCTCTTAGTCTGAGTGACATTGCCAGCTTTGGGGATCAGATAAAATCTTCATCTATCTACCTTGGCTTCCACAAGGTATAAATTAGTGTAAGGTATCTTTAGCCCCACTTCATCTAATTTATTTTTCTGGTCTGATGGAACCTTGCACAGTTTTCTTGGCATAGAAGAAAGACTGAGTTTAATTAACTGACTTCATAGCTTTTCCAGATGTGTTTAAGACAAGCATTGTGTTCCATTTTTCAGGGCATGGGCTACTGTAGTTTCCACTTTCTCTTTATTTATCTCTGAATAATACATGCATTTGGGGCCTGATCAACTTCAATGGGCATTGGAACAGGGCCTTAAAGCCCCATCCTATCCTACCTGGGCTACACCCCTTTAGGAGTTAGGAATCCCAACCATTCTCCCATTATGTGGTGCTACTTGCCTATTTGACCCACAGAAACATCCCAAAACCAGACAGTCTTGCATGAGTTGCACTGGTTCATAGTCCTTAGTGTTTCTTCCCAGGCCCCTGTTAGTGTAGCTCCAGACAAGGGTTCACCACTGGTTGCTGGCCCTAGAACTCCACTTAAAGGGAGGATTTTATATTAAGATAGGGAAGATAGGTAAATTAATTTTGGTTGGTTCAGTGATCCTCAGGGTTGATGAGATTGAGGCTATACAATGCCACAACTGCAGTCATATCCTCCCAACCCCTTCCCTCACATGGAACCTAAAGGGTATGTCTGCACCACATTATAAATTTGGATCTGTGTGGCCTGGGCTTGTGAACTTGGTGTTTCAAACCCTGTGCTTGAATTACCACACTGCATTGTTAAATTGGAGCTCACAGTTGCTGGATCCAGGTCTCACATCTGTGCTCATACAGCCATACTACACTACACAGACCTAATTCAGGTCCATGGCTTGAGCTGTGTCCACACTGCAAAATGACAGGGCTAGGACCCAAGTCACAGGAGGATTATGGCTCTGACACCCTCCCCTACCCCCAATAGGATGCTAGGATGCAGGTCCTGCCTGCTTGCTGACCTGAGTCATACTGATTTAGGTGTGGATGGAAGTGGGGATTGGGCTCAAACCTGAGTCAGAGCCTGGGCTTAGTGTACAGTTTAGGTATTCCCAAACCCTACAGAATGGTTCTCATAGGCCTGGAAAAGGGAAGGGAAGCTCTATTGAGCTTACTAGACAACAGTTCCATTTCACAGCAACTCTTGAGATTTCAAAATTTATTTTTGTTTAGCATTGGAATGAAAACAAAACCTTTAAATATTTTTGTGAAAACAAGAGTGCGTGTATAGCCTGATGATTAGGGTATTGGCCAGGGAGACCCAGGTTAAAATCCCTACTCTGTCTGATTTAGAGTAGAGTTTTTCATCCCAGATCACTGTGAATCAGGCAGAGCAGGTTTGAAGACTCTGGGTCTCCCACATCCCAGGCAAGTGCACTAACCAGGAGGCTGTAGAGTACAAAAGTCTCTCGCCCCAGACCAAAGATTTGTCGAAATTGTTTATATTGGCAACATTTCATTTAGTAGAAAATGTTCTGACTGGCTCTGAGCAAGATGCTGTGAAGATGGCACTCCTTCCTTCACACTCAGAGCTGAGTCCCTATGCCTTCTGCTCAAGAAGTAGAGGTTGCTATCTAGCCTCTGCTGATCAGAATTAATACTCAGCTATAAATGTTGGTAGTTGTACCAGTGTGTGATAAATAGGTTCCATTATTACTCTGTGATCTTATGTATTCAAAAACTGAAGCTCATATAAGCTTAACTGATTTTACAAATATCTCTTGTTCCGTGCTCTGAAACATATACTCTTGTTACTAAGATTTCCATGTTTGTTAAGTAGCTATTTGGTATTTAATATGCCTTAGAACAAAACTGGCTGAAAAGATTTTACAGAGAGAGTGGATTTTAGCACTATTGAAATGTTAAAAAATACAGATGAGTTTGCCGCCCACCCACTCTCATTAGCCTTTTTCATACTCTATATCTAAATCTAGAAGCTTCCTTGTTTCTTTGAATGCTGCAAAGTAACTATGTCAGATGAGCTTGCCACTGAGAAATTACCTAAGGGCATTTTTATTTCGTACTTAAGTTTTATTTTGTCATTTATTCCTATTAGCAATCATTAAGCAATTTAATACTTATAAGCCTCATTAGTATTTTAATGAGACTATTGGCCATTGCTAAGTGTAATTAAATTAGTCTTATTGTATGATATTTTGAAGCTGTGATTAAGTTTTACTGTGCTTTGAAGAATAAACCTATAGAGATCACTGTTCAAAAACGGTCTTGTTAATGTATGAGGAATCTGTGAAATAGATAGAAAAAAGAGCAAAAATTCCCAACTGAGGTAAATCACAAAAAAAGAAAAATCAAATGTTTCTGCTGTCATCATTTCCAGGGTTAGCGATACATTCTTGGTACTAGCAGTATGTCTGTTTAACACTCATTCATTGTGAGTAGCTCTGCATAATCTGTTTTTAATGTTTAGAAATGGCCCCTAGATGTTGTGGTGATCAGCGCTTTATAAATCCAGGACAGAATCCAGTAGCGCTTAATCAGACAAAACTCCCTTTGAGTTCAAATGGAGTTTCACCACAATAAGAATTGCAGGGTATGGGCCTATATAAGAGCTAAGTATTTATTAGTAATTATATTATATTATATTATATTATATTATATTATATTATATTATAGTGATAAATTGGGCTAATGGAGAGAGAGAGGGAATGAAATATCATTAGGCCAAATTCTGCCCTCTTGATCTACCAGGATGGAGGAGCTCCATGGTCTGAAGATCTCTATGAAGTGGGGAAAGTAGTGGGTGATCCACTGGCTATGCCTGATACTGTTTTATATACCTCTGTCCCATTCTATGCTTCCTTTTTAAGATGGAAAATTTCTGGGAAATCCACAGCAGGGTAGTCCTTGGCACCGGCCCACCATTAACTTCTCTCCTTGGGCATCTACTTGATTTACAACTGATTCTTCCCAGTGGTAATCCCTTGGTGGTTTCCCTGGGTACTAATATCCAGAAGGACACCTCAATGCATTGCCACTCAGCCATGGTTTTTGTTTCTTTTGTTTTGCTCAGCCATTCTAAAGGAAAGGCATGTATCTGAGTGTAAGTGAAAATGTTTTCTGCCTAGCCAGAAAAATTCCTAGAGCTGGTCCTGATGCTCTCTAGAGCTTTCTTAGTTTGTCTGTCCCTCACAGCTCCTACATACCAATCAGACTGCATGCACCATCCCCACAGATCAACTGAGTATACTCCAAGGACTACATGGATTTAGTAGGACTTTCCTGCAATTGTTTCTTTCAGTTACCAGTGGCGCTGCGGTGCCAGACACAGAAGCTGAAAGGAGGGACATTGTCTTTCTGTCAGTACTCTCCCTGATCATGGCCTGGGCAGCATGAAAAAGGAGAAACCATCCTAACTGCAATAGAGGGGCTAGAGGGAAGAAATGTGTGAGAAAGGTGAGAGAGAAGCTCAGAGTGGGTAGGAACAGAGAAGAGGACTGGGGGCAGGAGCTGAGGTTGAGGAGTAAGGATAAGAGCAGAGGGGAAGGACAGGGCAGTGCCCAGGAGAGCAGTTGAATTAAAGATGCAGAGAAGGACAAGGCCAGGAATGGAGAAAGGGGATGAGCATGATCCGGGAGAAGGGGTAGACATGAGTAGAGAAATAAGGATGGGGGTAGAGCCCAAGAGGGAGGAGGGGGGCAGGATAAGAGGAAGAAGGGCAGGAGCCAGGATTCCTCAATATCATCATTCCTTTGTTGTCTACCAAAAAGCTGTAAAACTACTGGCAAAGGGTTTGTCTCATCTCCCACTATTGGCTTGTCCACCTTGTAGATAATGGCTTTCTACTTCTTCCAGTTACCCTATTAGCTCAAGTGGCAGATATGTGCGATGTTTATCTAAAGGTCCCAACCCTATTGATGATCCATGTGGGAGTCAATAAAGTTCCATATGATGGAATTTGTTTTTTCTTAATTTTCTTTTTTTAAAAAGTAGGAAAGAATATTAACATTGCAAAGGCAAGCACTCATAATTTAGCAGATGCCAGTATTAAGGTTGTCAGTGCAATGCGTATCATAAAGCAACACATAAGGGGGAAAAATTTAGGTTTCACATGCAACTTTAATTCTAGAATTTTCTGGAATTTTCTAACAGTTGGATGCTTGACTTTGCAACCTTAACTGGTTTAAAGTAGCTTTTGTGTACATAATAATTATTGGACTGCTCTGAAAGACATTATAGACACTGTCCTGTAGGATATGGTTTAATTTTAATTTTCCTGTGTTTTACAGAAAGACAATTTAGTGTCTGAAATATTAAATTATACCATAATGTCTGACAAAATTTAGTTATAATTACAGCAAATGGGATCTGTGCCAGTCAAGCAAATTGATGGATCGTTCATAAACAATAGTAAGCATTTAAACATTTAAACTGGAAAAAGTCCCTCCATTTATCTACCGGGGCCCTGGTCCAGCAAACATACACACGCTTAACTGTAAGCATTTGATTAGTCCCACTGACTTCAATGGAACTACACTTATCCTAGTCTGGAAAAAAATCTGCAATAGGCATGAACCAGAATAATTAACAACTTTATTTTAAAGCACAATTAGAATTCATTTCATGGATCTTTTTTCTTAGCGGGTCCTGAATCTACTCACCCCTCAGTTTTGAGATGCTTACTGGGAGCTCTGCTCACAAATTAGAGGTTAATGAAAGCATTACATTTTTACCTTTTGGTGTATTGGAAGTTTGTTTACTAATGGCAAGTACTTGTTTTAAAAAGACTTCAAATACACTTTATATATTATATTTTGCTTATCCAAAATCTAAAGCACACAAATCCTAGTTAAAATTTTCTTCAAAACACTCTTGCTGTGTACAAGTGTTTGTTGTCCTAGAAGAAGCCATAAATCTGTAGCATAAATACAATTAAGGATGTCTTCAGAGTCTGTGAACAGAGTGTCACAAAAGCAAAGAATTTAGAGCTGGGGGTGAGGGAAGTTAATCTATTATATATCCTTGCCAACGTAGGATTGTTCACAATAGTATGTTTCTAAAGCTTTAACAGATCGAGTTTAAATGACTAAAGCAATGGAACTATCTCTGCTTTACTTGGGAGACTTCTCCACAAGCTATTAACCTGAAATTTTATCTAGTATTTAGCCAAAATGTTCCCCTTTCTTAAATTCATCCCATTACTGTTGCTTATATTCTGGGACCACATTTAGCAATTCCTTTTTCTCTTTTGAAGTTTGTTTATATCATTCAAATACGTATTGATAGTTATTACAGCTTCTCTTAGCTGTTGTTTGTTTTGGAACTTATTTTAAACTTTGGTACTGCTAATATTGTAGAATGAATTTTGAAATGCCCTCAAGAGTATAACAAGATAGTTGTGTTTCCTGATGAATTGCTTTACAGAGAATATAATTATGTATTTTACAGGATAGCAACTTGTATACCAAATAAAGCACATGTTTACTTGTGAGAATTATGTGGTTTTGCTGTAATTATTAGAGCCTATTGATTGTATTCCATTATGTCAATGTTTCCAAATTAAGCAATATGAAGCAATTTTCTGCCAGGCTGTAGCTCAGAAGCCTTAGGGATATTATCTGCAATTTTCACTGGAGGCCTTTGTGCATAAAACTTATAATTCACTTCATGTGAGCTTTTCTTCTGATTTTAATCAGTCAATCTTATACTGTAGATGAGATATGAGGTGACAAAGGAGGAAATAATCCTTTTGGAGTAGATAAAAGGCACTATGAACATTCAATTGGATTCTTAAACAAAAATACTTTTGCCCTTTCTTTTTAGGTCTGGATACTTTAAGATAATCATAAACTGCGTGTAGCTATGACCACTTTACAAAAGAAGGATAATTTTAATGATGAGTCATTATAGTAATTACTGCAGCATTTCCTGATCTCTTTTCAAGATAGCTTATTTTTAGCCATATAGTACTTTTATTGGCCATTGAAATACTGTATCATCTGTTCAATCTGTGAGAAACTAACAAAATAGAATAACTGAATGTTAGGGGTGGAAGAACCAAAAGGCTTCTGGCAATTATTTCTAGTACTGAGTCCCAGTCAAGCTGTCCTTATTTTATTTCATAAGAATAGTCCTACTTTTAAAACAGAAATATTCTTTCTTGCATCTATCATCTTCCAAACTTATCCATGAACACCTCCTCCATCTCTTTCATTGTTTTCATTTTTCTATGTACTGTGTGTTACTACTTTATTTTTTACGTTCTCTAATCTTAATGTATATTATCTGTTATTTCTTCTTTCTTTTGTTTCTCATTCTCTTAACTTGACTTTTGTTCAGCTCAATTTTCTATGTATATTTTTGCATCTCTGCTTTTATTTCTGTTTCCCCTCTTACCTTTGTAGATTTTTTTCTCTTGGTTACCTTCCTTGGATCTCTGATTATCCTTTTTCTCTCACTGTTCTTTTCCTTCTCTTTGCTCCATCATTTTTTGATCTCTCACACTTCTGTATGGTATATCCTGTAGATAGGAAGAAATGGGTGACTGGTCACCCATTGCATGCATGAATAAATGGGGTGGCCAATCATTCTTCACTTACGTATGTGCCAGAGTGAGTTGATATATATATATATATATATACATATGTTTCCCTTTTAAAGAAATGAAGCTGACAACTCCTTAAAGCAGTCAGACATTTTGAATTTATAACTAAGAGGGAAAGGTACATTTATGGTCATGTGGTGGGCATATAGTGGTAACCATTTAATCATTCTTTGCCAACAGTTATTTCCAAGTGTAGAGAGGTACTATGTTATTGATTCCACTGTATGGTTGATTTTTCCAAAATCTTCCCCATTATAGCAATAATTGGCAGATTTAAGGGTGAAATTTTACTCCTAGGAGAGAAGAATAGTGAATAGCTTTCTCCAAGATAGCCTCAGGTAGGGAGCCTACAGTGTATATGTCCCTATATTGTATTTAGAATCCAGCAAAGAATATCCTGCTGCCCTGCCTATCAAATGCAACACAGTATTTAATTATCCGTTAGTCACAATGTTACTTTCATTCATTTTATATCTTGGTTTATATTTTGTTAATAAAACTAAGACACCATCCTTTAGTTGATGGACCTATTTGAACTGAGTTGGTGGTCTCACTCCGGTTCCAAGCTGGCATGTGTTCACTCCTCATTTGGTTTTAATTGACTGCCCTGCTGGCAAACTGAGAGGCCAAGGATTGAATGAGCATAGAGACTAAATTGTATTTTCGTCCTCAGCAATTGTTGCTACCATTTGTTGTTAGGTTATATGACTTGAATATGCCACCTGTCTGCATGTTGAGGTGGACTGATGGGGCGGGGGCAGAAAGCTGTCAGTTCTGACTGAGCAGATGAGGGTTCATAAGTAGGGCCAAGAAACATCTGGTATTAGGGCTGGGTCATGGGTGGGCTATGGTCATGGAGTGAACTGCTCAGTATCAGGGCTGAAGGTCAGAGATCAATCTGGGGCCAGGCCCGATCAAAGCCACAAAGTCAGAGTCTGTTACCCAGTTGACTATGTGAGGTAAGAATTAGGGTCTGGATGGGTGAGGGTCTTTCACCAGGGTCAACAATGGTCATAATCCAGAGATACTAAACCAGGGTCAGTGTCAAGAACTGGGAGTCTAGTATCAAGGCGAGTCACAGTGAAAAATGGCAATTGGGGTCTACGGCAGAAACACACCAGACAACTCCCAGAAATGGCTTCCTGGTTGATATGGGGAGTGTCAGCTAATCAGGAAATCACAGAGGGCTGATGCTCATACCACTTAGGGTGGGACTTCCTGCAAGACTTAGTCTCTCAGTTCCTGTTGGTGGTCCCCGCCAAGGTGACGAGGAAGCAGCCCTGTTTCAAAGCCCCCAGACCATGGTTCTAGTTTCAGGGTTCTTACAGGTGGAGCATGTTAGCCTTCCTGGAGTATACTAAAGGAGGGAAGCCAGCTCAATGGGGTTACTGGGCATGGAGAAGTTTGACCCAAGAACATCTTCATGCCAGGTGACAAGCAGGTAGAGGGGTTATAGGCCTCACGTACATTCTAGTTTAGCAAAGTGTCATGGGAGGTCTTAGATGAAAGCCTGTTTCACTCTGGTCATACATTTTGAAATATATGTGCAAATACTATGTAAAGGAGTTATGTATATATACTGAAAATATGTTCTTAAAGTCTGTAGCTATTGGTCACCTATTGTTTATTCATCTGTCTGTTCACATGTAAATTGAGTATATTCTCATTCTCAATGGGCTTCATATCACCGCTGAATGCAAATGAACTATTGTAAGAACTTCAGACAGAGGAACTAACCACAGAGAGACACAGAAACAGGAGGGAAATCCTTATCTGGTATGTGTCTATCTAAGATTTGCTGGATTGTATTCAGGGTGAGGGGGAGGAAGAGGAGATGTTCAGGCATCCTTCACTGAGGAAGGAAAAAGACAGCAGTTTGCTTCATGAAAAAGGTGTCGCAAGCCTTGGCTGAAAAATGCTGGAGAGAATTTTGGGTAAGATAAACAGGAGGTTTACCTGTTTGATAAGTTTAGTCTCTAGATATTGTGTTATGATTTTGTTTTACGTGTAACCATTTGTTTCCTATATTCTTATTCACTGTTACTTGAATCTTGAATCTTTGATAATAAATGTATTCTTGTTTTCACTATGAATATATCTAAGAGCTGTGGTGTTAAGCAAGGTGGTGTTAAGCAAGGAGCTGAATCTTACAAGCTGGAGTGTTCTCTTCCTTTAGGAATAGTGGGCTTGATAATTCTGTGAGTGTTCAGTGGATAAGGGGCTGGACACTGCCAGGAATGCTCTGAGAATTCAAAAGCTGGTGTGTGTCTATCACTATCTATACTGAGAGATTGAGACCTAGAATGTCTTGTGTTGCCAGCGGCAGGGGGAATTTGGGGAGCTAATCTACAGCAGGCACAGGCATGGCTGCCTCATGCTAAGGGCAGTGAGGTCAACCCTGAGTACCCCAGAGGACTGTCACAGGAGGCAGTCCAGGGTGCCTGGACTGTGAGCAGGTTTTGTTTTACCCCACTAAACAAGACACTGAAGACTAGGATAGCTTTCTGTTTTCTCTGTTTTGTTTTACTTTTGAAGAGGTGAAGGAACTCTGTAAGTCTGGTTTTCTGTAAGATTGCTCATAAAGGCTTTCATCCTACCTTGAAACAGGAAGGGTTGAGAACTATGCTTTCTTGGTTTCAGTATGCAAAAAAAAGGCTAATGTTTGTTTTGGAGGAGCAAAAGAGACCCAGTGATTGATTCATCACCCCCACTCTTGGTTGCACTCATAGAGGGACCCCAAGAGTTTAAGTAGAGGAAGTGGTCTTGGGAGGACAAGAGGGGGGATTTTGGGAAGATGCATTCTGAACTGCTGCCTTTGTTAAGAGAGCTCCCAGGTTGAGTGTAGTCGAGCTCCCGTCAATCCGCAGCACTGAGGTTTCATCATGGAGTGACTTTTTGACACTCACACTGATGGGATGTCATGCAGAGGTTTGCACCACCAATATTCTTCATATAAATAGATTTCTTCACACTTACAGAACTGTCAGTCTGTCATCTTGCTTAATTACCTAATTCACGTCTATAAAGAGAGTACTGACTGAATCCTTTGACTGGTTGAGTTTCCCTGAAAACACTGCAGATGTTTTCTGAGACCCAATAAAGAAAATAAATAGTTGGGTTTGTTTTTAAGATGATATTGCTCGGCAGAAAGGCTTTGTACAAACTGGGATTCCTGTCAAATGCTTTCTATTCTTTACTTAAAAACTAGTTTCTTATACCTTGTGAATAGGATTAAAACTTTGGGCATAAATTATGAACTAGGGTATTCAAGTTTCAAAGGTCAGATAGTTAAAGTACAGCAGTGCCAGATGGTTTAGGGGAGTGATCGATGAAACAGATTGTGCTGAATGTCCTACCTCTTGCCTTCAACTACAGAAAAATTTTAAACCATGTGCGGGATTCTTTTACAAGAGTTTACTCTAAGCAAAATACATTGAACAGGCTTTTTACGATTAATGACAGTTCTGTTATTCATTAAATCTTTCCTTCCAATAAGGATTGAAAACAGTTCTGTAGATTGTACAAGGACAAACAGGTAAAATTTAAACACACTAAGTATTCCCAGTTGAACATAAAGTTTGTACTTTTATTTTTAAATAAAATAAAAGGGAACATTTTTTCCAAAAGATTGCATATGACTTTGCCAAAGGCAGTTTTAATTTGCACAGCTATTTATACAAGTTAAAGAACACTATTTACTCTTCCACTGAATAAATGCAAGTAAAGCACTTACTAAAATAACCATTGGATTACTTGCTGCATTCATTACCTGTAAGATATAGCATCGTTTCAAATCATACTCATTATTATATAAAGGCAAATTTTGCCTCCCAGAGGGCCTTATACAGTTACTGTTACTGTTCCACTAATGTGGGGGAGGGGACCTAGGAAGGGATCATGTGTGGAGCCTGTCCATATGCCCTGTGTATCAAAGAACAAAGATCTGAAGAGAGAGGCTTTGGCAAGAGGAATAGTGCTGGTGGGTCTGTAGACCATCCCCTGACAGAAAGGCTCAGTAGCTAAAGATTCAGGAGTGGCCATGGAGGCTGCAAGCCAGGACTGACCTCTACAGTGTACAGTTTATTTACCCAGGCTATGCACTGCATCTAGAATGTGTGCTGTATGCATTTTGCAGTATTAGAGGAAATACATGCTTACTTAAATAGTTTTCTATTTTCTCTGCCTTTTCTGCTGGCTTTATTTTCAGAAACTAAGTAAATATTTTTTTTTTTTTAAATGATTACTGTCTGTGGTGGAAGGGGCGGGATTTGATCCGAATGAGGTCAGTGTTTGTCTCCACTTGATAATCTGAAGCAAAATTATGCAACTTGAATTGATCTCTCCATTTGTTCTATAAACTGAACCCTCAAATTATATTATTTCATTAAAGATCAGAGTGTGATTTGGGCATTAATGACTATTGGTAGATAATTATGCCATTTTAAAAGCCTCTTTTAAACCTCAAAAATGTCAACAACAGCACAGTTCTGATGATTCAGACCACCACTTTGATAGCTCAGTGGTAATGTGTATTTTTGGTCTGAAAACTTCCATTCCTTGCCACAATCGCTCACTGGAAAAAGAGATTTTCTTGTTAGACGTAGAAAATGATATTAGTGCAGATGCAATCACTAACCTTACCAAGAACATTAGAAAATAAACTTCAGTCTCCTGTCTCCAAAACTGTGTTATTTAAGCACATAGCTTCGTGAAACACTAGACAGATATCATATATATTTTTTAAATTATGTTCATGTTATTTGTGTGGCTGCATAACTCTCCAGATTTTTTAAAAAGTAGTTTCTATAAAGACAGTAAATGGGAACTGAATTTGTCATCCTGGAAAATGCTAAAGATCAGCAAAAGCAGAATTACTGTAGATTTGACCTTCCTTCTTCATTACCGACTGCCAGAACGATAAGTGGATAAAAGATTGAGCACTCTACAACAATAGCAAGAACTTACTGAAATGGATACTGACTACAGACAATACTTACAAACTATTTTAGGCAGCATTTATGTAGCAATTTTTCATGCAACTTACTTGGAAGAGCAACATAATCAGAAGGTAATACAGTATTCTACATTAAGAGTTATTTGATAACTAACAAATTATGCACTCATTATGCACTGATGGTAGTGGTGGAAGATGAATGAAAAGTGAAGAAAAATTAAAATGGAGGAAAAACTAGCATAATTGAGCCCTTTTCCTATTAATATGCAAAATCAAGTGTGCAACTCATATAGCCTCTGCACAGGCTCAAATCATAAAATAAGCAGATGCTCTAACTTTTAAATACACTGTCCTTCCTATCATACAAGTAACAGTTACAGTGAACTACTTTTGAACAGTAGTTAAAAGAAATTGGTCAGAAAGAGGTAAAAAAAATTGAATCAGATTTTCAGTCATTTTTGTAAAAAAAATGAGTTAAAAAAATTCAAAATTAAAACTTTTTGGAAATTTGTTTTTTGAAATTGTGGGGAAACATAGTCATTCTTTCTTCTTTTTATTACTATTTATATTTTACTTCCTCTCCTGGAATAAAGTGTGAATTTAAAAAAATTATAAAAAGGGTGAGAGTATATTGGTCTTATTTTTCATGGTTACTTTTCATTTTTAAAAGTAAAAGGGGAAATGCTACTTTTACTATGAAAATGATATTTTCCGCTCTTTGTTACTGTTTTCCAAACAGCAAAAGCTGGAAAACAGTTTTTTTTAAAAAAAAGGGTTTTCCACAACTCCTTAATTTATTATGAATTCTCAGTGGGAAAACTTAAATTGGGAATTTTTCCTTTGAAGATCCCCATGAGAAAAATTCCCTTTTTCCAGCCAGTTCTACTTTTGGCTCTAGTCCACTAGGGGAATCCCCAATTGGGGAGCTATAAGCAATCTACTCTCTTGCACTGCAAAAAAGTGCTTTTGCTGGAATAGCTCAGTTGGAATATTTTCTCTGGTTCCTTGAGCGAAGGAAGCTATACTAGCAAAAGTATTTTTATGTCAGTATAATCACATCTACACTAGGACTTTTGCCATTTCAGAAATGTCATTCCCCCAAAAAATCACACTCCTATATTTGCTATATTACCAGCAAAGTTTCTAGTAGTCACATTGCTTTAATGATTTTCTGTACCAGGCCTTACATCACTGGGTACATCCTGGAGTCTTGATACTCTGCCTGCACTCCATGAATTCTAGAGAAAAACTTTGAGTTCCTGTAAAAATGGCATTTCCATCCTGCAGAGTAGATGGAAAGTTAAAACTGTAGGAATGTAACTGAAAAATAGGAATTTTCTTTCTATAACCAAGATTTTCAAAATTAGGGCCCGAATGTCTGGTTCTAAATCCCTATTTAGGCACTTGCCTTATTATCAAAAGTGCTAAACACACAGTTATTACTATTAGCCTTACGTTAGATCCTGGGGAGCTTTTGGGTATCAGTTTATAGAAATCAGGAAAATGCTTATGGGTGTAGAGGGGAGTTTTTCAGAAGTGCCCTAAAGGTTTTAGGAGCATAAGTCCCAACATTCCTAAAACCCTAAAGTGTATTTGAAAATGACCCCCAGGAGTTTAACATTAGGTTCTCATTTTGTACATTTTGGCCCATATGAAAATTATTCCATGTTCCTGTTGATCAATTGACTGCAAGTGTACAGTGAGATCAACAGTAGTGAGCATCTGTTGAAACAGTCATTTTTAGAACATAAGTGGGAACATCAGAAGACACTTTTCAGATAGTTCTTTCATATCTGTCATTAAAACATGCTGTTCTTGGCAGTTCATGGTGAGAGGACCAGAGTCTTGAGTCCAAAGACATAGTGCAATCCTGAGGTGTCATGTACTCATTTTATTATCAAAAGGTTTTTCTTTTTTCCTAATTAAAAATAAATTGTCACCCACAGTAGCCTACACGCTGAAATAGAGATGTCTACTTTTGAAAAAAATAGACATGAGGCCCATTATCTGAATACAATACCTTCTACACCAACCATAGCTATATATAGCTAGATGCCAAGATCTAACTGTCTGCATAATCACCAGTGTTATACTATATATTGGGAGAGGAGGAAAAATTAAATGGATATTAATAGTAAAACAGCAGCAAGGGGGAAATTAATTACATAGATGTCCGTCCCAGCCATTGTTTGACAATGTTTAGTGACAAGCAGGTCACTAAATATTGTCAGTTGAATCATGGCTTACCATGGTGGTAAGGCATGTTTTGCCTTACTTTATTCCTGCATTCTTTCTTTCTGCTGTAAATGAGTATTTCTGTCAAGGCAGAGTTGGTTAATTCTATCAACTGCTCAGAATTGGATGGAGATACCTCTAGCTTTCATAGCCTCAGAATTATTTTTTTCATCCTGGCTGGGGCAACAATAAACCTTATTTGGTAAGGTTAGCACAATGAGAGGATGTCTCCAGACAGGCTAGCAGCAGAATAAATTTGTACCTTCTAACATCTCTAACTCTCAGCATAAACTAGACATGAATGTTTTTAATGTTACATTGTTTTGAATATGTTTTAAAATTAAGGGCCTTATTCACATGTAGTCACTACAGATTCCATAGTACATTCTGTTAAATTAAGGGTTTAATCTCAGTGTCTGACCAAATTTCAAACTGGGCATTAGATTTAAATTCTCCATTCATTTTAATTGGTTTATTCACCTTTATAGTCTTCACATTTAGTCACAAGCTTCAATGTAGTATTGCTATGACCATTTCTGTGAACCTTATGTTGTATTACTTGTGAGTAATGTATTTTGTAATTGTTATATAACAAAGCATACTGGACTTTTAAGGGCAGATGCAGGGATAGATAGCTTATTACAGGGCCTTGGCCCCTTTCTGGTCAAGAATTCTGGGACTTGTAGTTTCTTGAGATCATGTAATGATAAACTGAGACTAAAAGCTGCTGAAAAATGCAGCAGGGACATGAAAGCTAGAACACTAGGGAAGTGAGACTGAGGGGGAAGGGAGTTCTTCCATGGGGAGCCTTGAAGAGGCACAGCTGTGGATGTTAGGCAAGAGTCTATTGAAGAAACCTGAGTGGGATTTAGTCAGAAGCTACTTAGGAGGCTAGAATAGCCTGGAACTAGGGTGGAGCTCTGCAGTCAGAGGGGTTAAAGGACTTTCTACAAATTCTAGTGAGAAGGCTGTGGTGGATTTTCTTATGGAAGTACTGGAATATAACTTGTCTGTTAATAACCCAGACCCCAAGAGGAGAGATTGCATTTGGGAACCCTATTGGGTAATATGTGAATACTCCAGAGACATAGAAGGATGGAAACTGAGGCTTGCCTATACCCTTGACAATGAAGTGGTAAACAAAACCCCCTTATTTACATGTTGCAAACACTGTTTTAGTATAACTCCATTTAAATTACTCACATCTCTCTAAAATATGTGTGTGAAACTTTCTAGGTTTGGTTTTGGTTTGTTTGTTTGTTTTGGAAAACTTGAGGCGAGACCATTCAATGACTTTGACTTGTTAGAGAATTAGACTACATAGTCATTTTCTGCTTTTGAGGCACTTTATGTACATGAATATCTCAAGAAAAATCAAAACTTTTGGATGAGGTTAATTATTTAGTAACAATCTAGTCTACTACACACACGTTAGTGTCTAACCATAATAAGCCAAGTTGCCCAGGCCCCTGGATAAATCACACCTGCAGCATTTGCTTTAAGCAACAGGGTTCCCACATCTTCATAGACAAGCAGGTCCGTGCAATATATTTCACTCTATAAACTTTAATTTTCCCTGCTACTTTTAGGTTCAGAATTCATAATAATTTCTCATTGTTTAGGAGTAATCTCTACTTCTAATTTTTTCTATTTACTATTCAATTTTTGAAAAGGTGTAACTAATAATGTATATGCTAGCCTGGATTTTTGCTTTTTAAAAAAACTATGTGAACTTAATCTTGAAATAGTTGTATGTGGCTATTCATAATTTTTTCTATAGTTCCTAGAGGGCCCAGTCAAGATTAGCTCTTATTGTTCAAATAAATAAATAAAAAAATTACAAATAGAGAAGTCAGTTGTAGGTTCTCTCTCTTTCCTGCATAAACAGTGGTGGTTTGCAATCATCATGTTAGTTGGGGTTTTGATCTATTTGTTTCTGGTTCTCTTTAATAACTTGGCATGGTTTTTGTTGTTTACATTATATGATATATGTTAAGAGTATTCTAGGAAAAGGCATGGGCAAAGGAGGGAAGAAAAAGGCTCCGAAGCTTGTCTTACATGGACTCAAGCAAACCATGAAAGGGAGAGAGTGACAAAAGCAGGACCCCCAGTTGAGAGAGCTTTGCTGTTGAGTGTGGAGTATTCCACCTAGAGGTCTCCTCCCTTTTTAGAATAGGTGATCTGTCGATAATGTACCCATTTCTTTGCTTCCCTTACTCCTTTCTCACCTCTTACAATGCCCTGATATGCCTGTTATACTTACTGGCTAAAGTCCATTGCATGCCCCTCTTCCATATTTTTATTTGTGAGGTTTGCTTTCCATAATTTTCTTCCCACCACTACTCTGCCACTTCTTTCCTTTACTTCTGCCCTATTCTCTTTTTGACCAGCTTTCTTTATCAGCCTTTAAGTTTCCTCCCCCCTCTCTCCTTTATTGCCAGTCCCTGCCCTTCCATTTTTCCCAGTTTCCTCCCATCCTTCTCTTCCCCTCCCATCTCACACTTTCCAACCTACACTTCCCACCCTCTCCTGTTTCCATTCCTTCCCCATTTTTCTTAACTTGTCTATGCCTGAAAAAATGACATTTTTTTCTGCTTATTGACCATATCCTGTAACAGTCTCTTGCCTCAAAACAGCTCACCTCTTCTATCAGATTGTCAGTGATTAGCAAAACTGTTCCACCATCTAAAAAAATTAACAAAGCCCTGTTTCCCTTGTAATTTAAACCTGTGGTTCCCTCATACACCTGCAATTCTTCTTAAATGTATACACAGAATGTTCTTCTAATTATGTTCAAACCTGTCTTTAGCAACACCACACGGAGCTGGAAAAAAGAAGACCCTTGGTCAGTTCTTCCCTATGTTGCCCCAGAAAACTAAAGTTTGCCTAATTATCCCTTAACCTTTTACCGGCCTAAGGTTGTAAAATATTTTTAAGATCCTTTGGTGGATCCTAAATTAAACTAGCTTAAATGTAAGTTGTTCATTCCTGACCATTCTGATTAAAGATCTAAAGAGCCACCAGCAGCCTTAACTTCTGCTTTTCTGCTTTGAGTACTGCTCACATTTGTCTTGCTATGTGTGGGTGATTGCAGGACACTGGGAATCAGTCTGAAGTGACTCGTATATAGAGTTAATTTGCAGAATGATCTAATGCCTCAGTCTGGTAAGAGCCTCCTGACAGAGAAATACTTCTGTCTAGTACAGTGGGAAGAGGAAGTTGGGTAGGGGAAACAATTTAGAGGAAAGTGTGAATTAAAAAGCTAACTGTA
This sequence comes from Emydura macquarii macquarii, assembly GCF_026122565.2. NCBI lineage: Eukaryota > Metazoa > Chordata > Testudines > Chelidae > Emydura > Emydura macquarii. Next base: position 4,269,231 of record NW_027131500.1, on the reverse strand, counting down.
GATATAATTTTAAGAAGAGGTCAATTGAATTGACAAAGCATACTCTCATAATACGTTTGTTTTTTTTCCTATGAATAGCTTTTTAAAATCACCAAGAAGCACACAGAGTTAAGCTGCTTCAATCCTTTCCCACCTCCTCTCCCCTTTTACAAGGAAGCTTGCTTCAGACTCCATATTGTTAGCAACCAAAAGCTACTTTACCAAAGGAATTGCTCTGAGATTCCAGTATCACTTTTCAAATAGCTGGTATCTTTTTTTCTGTATCCCTCTTTGATTTGTTTCAAAGATTAATTATTGCTTTTTTTCGCTCCCAGTTCCTGATGATTATCGTAACCATAGCTTCTGTTGTAACAACTGGAAATCCGATGTTATCTTGAGTGACACTTTGGAGCTTTGAAATACATGAGAGAATTTCAAAAACTTATTTAACCATCTAACCTTTAAAAGCTTGTCTGGAACAGTTTTAGGAATGTCCCCATTTTTTTAAATAATATGTGAATTATTAGTCTTTCATTCTAATTACAGAGACTTTGGCCCCCATGAGGTCCCTTTCCCTCGCCATCTCCCCAGAAGTCCTGCCCTCTCCTGAGAACATTACTGTCTCATAAGAAAGAAAGGTGTGGCCAGCAACAACAGGAGGAGGCTGGGGAAAAAAAGCAAACAGAAAAAAGAGGAACAGCTTTGGGGTAAGGGTAGAAATAATGACCCCATGGCCAGCATTTAGTAGCAGATAAGCACTAAAAAGAGGAAAGAAGATGGAAAGGGACATGCAGAGAAATGGGATCAAATGAAGGTGTGCTGAATATTGCTGCTGTTTTGGTTTAACAAAACAGATGGGACCAGGACCCTGTTGTGTCAACTGCTGTAGCAACATATAATAAAAGACAGTCCCTGGCCCAAGGTTTTTACAGGCTAAACTGAGACACTCAAGCGGTGAGTGATTATATATGAAACAGTATAGTCCGAATTTTTACAGATGAGGATGTAAGATTTGTATGACCTTGCCCAAGGTCACAGAGGGTGTCGAGAAGAGCCAGGAATTAGACAAATCTTCTGAGTCTCAGTGACTTAATCACACAGCCATCATTGCTCCCAAAATTTAAACTTGTGTCTGTGACTGCAGAGATAGATAATGTAAAACCAACAATCAAGTGTGGAGACTAGTAGTTGTACAGGGACCAGAGTTAAGGTTGTTTAAGTGATCTTAGATAAACATTTCCTTAATTTTCAGCATTCGTGGTAGCTTTATTTTTTTTTTTGAAGGAAATTGTAACTTCGCAGTTCCCAGGCATCCAGAGTTTTAGTCTTGTTACAGTACAGTATTCTTTTAAGGCGTTTCCCCAAAAATGTTAGCGTTATTTCTGTTCAAGCTAACATCTAGATGAACAAACGTTTTTTGTATGGAAACTTCCTTACTATTGCTCAGCAACAAGCATCTGAGTCACACAAGGACTCCAATGAATATTGGAGGCTGAACACGAACTGATCCATTGCTTTCTTGACAGCCTGCTGCTTCAGATGTAGCTTGTTTCCATTCCCCTAGTAGACCTCTCATTGCATGGTCCTCCATGCAGTAAAATTTGCAGAATCTATAAGCAAATAAAAAAGGGTTTTATCCAGTGGAAACCTTTATACTTTCTTAACTGGAGCCAACACTTATTCTTTGTATAAAGCCAGTGGTAGGGACTTTACAAGAAGGTATACAAATCAATGGCTTGCCCTTGAAGAACTTAGAATTCTAAATAGACAACACAGACAATTAAGGTAATGGACATTTAGATTTGTTCTTATTTATCTGTCTTATGTATTTCCCCTTTTGGCCTTAATACCCAGTATTTGGGGTCTTGTGGGTTGTTTCTGTAAGATGAAGACATTAATGATAGTGTGGTATCTTTATCCAAATCATTTATGAAAAGGGCATATAGAGTACACTTGTAAGGTTTGTGGATGATACCAAGTTGGGAGGGGTTGCACATTCCTTACAGGATTATAATTCAAAATGATCTTGACAAACTGGAAAAATCATCTGGTTTAAACAGGATGAAGATTGGTAAGGACAACTGTAAAGTGCTACACCTAGCAAGGAATAATCAATTGAACAAATACAAAAAGACTCCCTAGGAAGGAATACTGCAGAAAAGGATTTGGGGGTTTAAGCTGATCACAAACTCAATGACTTTGTCAGTGTAAGACAGAAAAAAGTGAACATAATTCTGGGATGTAACTATCAATAGGAGTGTTGTAAGCAAGTCAAGGGAAGTTATTCTTCCACTCTACACAATAAGGCCTCAACTGGAATACTGTGTCCAGTTCTGGACACTGCATTTTGGGAAAGATGTGGACAAATTGAAGAATGACCAGAGGAGAGTAACACAAATGATTAAAGGTCTAGAACACATGACCTATGAGGGAAGATTGAAAAAAGAAAAAAAGGGGTTGTATAGGCTGGAGAAGAGGGGGCCGGGAAGGGCTGCGGGCATGGCAGTCTTCAAGTAAGTATAAAGCGAAGGGTAATAAATTGTTCTCCTTACCCTCTGAAGCAATGGGCAAGAAGCAATGGGCTTAAATTGCACCAAGGAAGATTTAGGTTAAGCATTAGGAAAAACTTTGTAACTGTGAGGGTAGTTAAGCACAGGAACAAATGACCTAGGGAGGTTAGTGGAATCTCAATCGTTGAAAGTTTTTAAAAACAGATTTATGCCAAAAACCTGTTGGGGATTGTTAGACAAGATTTAGTCCTGCCTTGAGTGCAGGAGCCTGGACTGGGTGACTTATAGAAGTCCCTTCCAGTCCTACCCTTCTGTGACTTTTCTGATGGTGTCCTGTTTACTAAGTATGTGCACAAAGTTCCCTGAACTTGGAAGGAATAAAAAAACCAAGAGTTCCTTTGCCCACAATTCTAAGCTTCTTTCCAACCAGTGCACTGTGCACTTTGCCTTCTTTTCCTGTCTCTAGGGCTGCTGTCTCCAAGTCTCAGAAAAACTGGCCTCTGCCTATGCCCTGCCCTAATGCTCCTCTTCCCTTCTTATGCTGTGCACACACCAGCAGCCTGACCCTGCCCTCCCCTCCCGACCAATGATCCATTACTCTACCCTTCGCAGGAGGCTCAGCTCTGGGAGGAGCCCTCCCATACTACTACTACACAGAAGCCCCTGCCCTTATTCCTCCCTGTGAGCAAGTTTTGGGCCTGTTGGGGCCATAGCTCTTTTCAGAGCCCTCAAGGTTTGGGTCCATTTGGTAGGGGGGCTCTTTTGAGGACTCCAGGAAGCAGACAGACCCAGGCTTCTCTAGTAGGGAGGGGAGGGAAAGGCAAAAGGCCTCCTGGTCTTCCCCACCCTGTTCCTTACCATACCCTCACTGCTGACAAGTTTGTCCTGTCTCCTGGCCAATCTCCAGCACTGAGATGAACCACCATGATTTTGGCAGCCAGCAGGTGAGTGCCTAGTATGCTGCCTGCATTCAAAGCAGGAGCCAAGTGCTGGCTGGGCCACGACACATTCCCAGTCATGATGTGTGCAGTTGGTAGTTAAAATCACTGTGCGTGCAGTGGCAGACGTACAGCCCCCTATTCCCCTCCCACCCCCCTAAAAAATGGCTGGTTACATCTTTTGATCAGCAACCAATGGGGCAGTAGAAAAACCGGCCCGATGGCATCTCTAGCTGTCTGGCATTGGGGGGTGCTTTTTCCCCCTCTGTTTCTGGGGCAGCTTTTCCCTGCCTGTTCTCTGGCTGCTTCTGCTCACCCACACACACACCTCCATCAAACATTACCCAGTGAAATGCTTCTGAACACACAACTTTTGTTTTGAGTGGCCTTGTATGTGGCTGGTGTTTTGAGTGGTGATTTCCTATTGTTTAAGCTATCTTACTCCAAAAAGCTTAACTGTTTTTTTTTTTTAAATATAAATATTTATCCTGAATGAAAAGGCATCTCTCTCACCCACCATCAGTGATTTTTTGCCATACTCCGTCACACAATTGTGTCTTTTCAGTACTTTGTACTTACATCGCACCATTTCATTATTCAAGAATATCAAAGTTGTCTACAAATATAAATTAAATCTTACAATACCCCGGTGAAGTAGATATTGATGATAATCATTTCATACATGGGAAAAAATGAATTGAAGCACCTGGAGTTTGCCTGACTTCATCGGAAGAGTCATTAATGGAACCCAGGAGCCTTGCTCCCCATACTCTGCCTTAACCACTGGCCTATATTTCCTCAATGTGTAGTGTGATATAGGGAGGGCAGTGGGAGAGTGCTCCTATTTGTAAACTAGGACGGGTGGGTGGGTGGGAGCCTCAGAATGCTCAGGGCTCTGTTCCCTGCTGACTAACTCAGAGCTGTTAGGGGGCAATTAGGAGCAGCTGAGGCCAATTAAGGACCAGCCAGGTGCTTCATAAAAGCCCTCTGCTCCAAACAGTCAGTGCGTGAGCTGGAGTGGGAGTGTTGATGTTGATAGGAGTGCTGAGCTGTGCAGAGGAACGGATTGGAAAGCAAAGTTCTCTGGAGGAGCAGCCAGGAAGAAGGTACTAGGCTCAAGAAGGGGAAGAGTGTGCAGTTTGAAAAACAGTGCCAGCAGCCCACAGCTGCTTCTCATAGGGCCCCTAGGCTGGGACCCGGAGGAGTGGGTGGGCGGGTGGGCCCAGGTTCCTCCCCCCTCCTTGGGGAAGACAGGGTGACTAGAGACACCCTGGCCCACTATAAATGGTGCAAGCGTGAGACCCACTAGAGGGGAGCTGGCTGCTTGCCACAGTAGATATGAACATATAACAACTTTCATTGTGGGCACATGAAAAAGATTTGTGTTACTACATTGATTGTTATGTTAAAAGTGATTTCTATACAATTGTCACTAATGGTGGCATAGGACATAGTTTCTCAAACTGTGGTACATGTACCCCTGGGGGTATGTGAGACACAGGCAGGGGGTACGCAGGGAAAAATAGAGTGAAGGGGAGCTGGGTGGCAGCTGCCAACTTCTGGGAAAGCCAGGAGGCAGAAGCCTGCTTCCCACCTGGTCCTAGCTTCCAGCTGGGAGGCATGTGGCAGTCCCCTGCTTCTCGCCCAGTCACAACTCCCAGCTGGGAGATGGACGGCAGCTGCTACAGTCCCAGGAAGTCAGGCTATAGCCCCTTGCTTCCCACCCAGTCCCAGCTGAGAGGCAGGTGGCAACCGCCCACTTTTGGGGAAGGCGCTCGGCAGCCACACTCTTCCTGCCCAGTTGCAGCTCCCAGCTTGGAAGCTCTTTTTCTCTCTCTCTCTCTCATCCTCCTTCCCTGTCTCTCTCTCTCACCCCTTCCTCCTCTCAAATCTATGGCAAAAAATTTGGCAGGGTGCTTTTATATTCCCCAGCATTGGCATGCCGCTCAGAGCCTCCTAGCTTTGGCCAACATACTTGAGTTGTGCACCCCTGATGTAAAGGTGGTAACCCTACCTACATTAGATCTGACATCTGTCATATCACAACCTTATATACTCAGCCCTTCTTCCAACACATGGCTCACATTAGTCTGTAAATATAAAATCCCATGGGAAATTGAGTGTTCGGGTGCTAAAAAGGTTGAGAAACACTGGCATAGGAGAGACTGATGAAGTAATATAACTTTCACTGCACGGTTTTTATAATTTCCAAATGCAGTCTATGTTTTTGCCTTATGGTTGTCTTGGGATCTCTCAGTATCAAATAATTCTCTTTATTATGTGATTTAATAAAACTATTGATTAATAACTTTTATTGATTTTTGTCAAGGGTATGAATTTACTCATGCTTATTCTGCATGATCTTGTTTGTATATTGTGTATACATGCTAATGAAAGAGCCAATAAACAAATATCATTTGATATTATGACTAGTAGCCTAACAAGCCACCTACTGTAATCTTATATTGGCAGCAAACAGGAGTAAGTATATTGATATGTTGGTTTACAATATTTTCATTGCTTTGTTTAAAAAACACACAGCATTTTCCTCAGAACAACATGCCTTGCATTCCATTCCCCATTTATTATTCTACTGTATAGTGCAGAAAGATTCAGATGTGCTGCTCATACGCAATTCCCGTTAAAATAAATGGGAGATCTACACAAGCATGGTCCATGAAGGAGAGAATAAACTCTGACAATTTAACAGTCTAATGTGCTCATTTCTGACAAAACTGTGCAGGCATAAATCTGTCCACATTGATCCTTTTGCAGGATTAGGGCCTAAAACAAACAGTTTAGTCTCTGGGAATTTCCACCATTGTGCAAATACTACCATAGCAGATATCTTCAAGTGGTCAAATAATAAAATTGATGTCTATGTAAAAATTTTAAAAAATGGTATGAAGATTATTCCTGAGCATGGAAAAAATAAAGTTGATTGTAACCCAACATTTTGGAAGCATTTGGTTTTGTCTCCTGATAGCTAGACCACATCTTGATTTTTGTCAGAGGCTTAATAACTTTAAGATTCTTCTGCTGCTCTTTTATCTTACCTTTCATATACAGTGAGCAGAATGTTTCCCTGAAAAAAAAACTATGAATAAAAAGTGTATTGAACTGACAATATCAACTTGATATTTATATTTTTTTTTATTTAAACAAAATGGACAACTGTTTTTTTTGTTTGTTTTGAAAATCATAAACTCAATTGATGAAGTAAATAAAATATCTCTACTTTCACTGATTTTGATTACTGCTATTCTTAGCCCTGACAAAAAAGATTTAAAGAAGTTTACCATTTTGCTTTGTTTCTAAAAAGCAAGGGGAAAAATGAAGTCCTGTGAAAATATTGCAATGTTTAAAGTACTAGCAGTTATTGGGAGGAAAAACTGACTTGCTTCCGGCTACATTAAAAGAAAAAGAATATTTCTTCTGTACTATAAAGAAATCACTTTGATTTTTCTTCTCATATATCACTGAGGTTTTTTTTAATAAGCAATGGATATAAAATAGACTAGTAGCTTATCTAATTGCCTAAACAATGTTATTGATATGTGTCTCATACATTGTTGGTGGGTGCTCAGATAAGAGTCTGGCTAGATGTTGGATCCATTTTATTGTAGCTAAACTTAGGTATGTTCCTCCAGTTTCTAATGGCTAGTTTACCCATCTGTGTAATGAGTGCAACAATGTTTTTGTGTCAAAAGTGTTGTGAGCTTTATTAATGTTTGTAAATTGTTCAAGATCCTCAACTGAAATTTCATAAATGTCGAAACTTTGTTGCTCCTCTAACAAGCAGGCAGCAACCTTGTCAGGTCTTTGTAGGACAGCTTCCCATTGGAGGAGAAATCTGTGAATGTGTTCTTAGTGCAAATGGTTGTTTACTCTATATACTGTATACCATGAGCATTCAGAATTCCCATTGATTTCTGTGGAAAAAGCTATGGTTTATTGATTGATTTTTTTTAATGGGCATTCTGGGTGCTTAAGGAATTAGAACAGAGTTAAAGTGACTTAGATGCTAATATTTCCTTTGCCAAAGTCTCTGTCATGATGTGCATGTGCACACACATGGTTTCAGAATATCTGAAATATTTTATAAGAAGCAGGCTGTTCATTTGTATAGTAGTGTATGAGTTTCCCAATCTTAACTAGCCTTACTGGCCTGAAATAGTTACTCTTCAGATTTAGAAAATGTTCAGGAAGAGGTTAGTCTCTTGGTGCTTCAATAGCTCATGCTTTTCGATACTGTTCAGTACTGGCAATGGGTTGGAGTCAGGTATGTTACCGTCAGATGTAATGTTTCATATTCTGGATTTCTAATTCAGTATATGATACACTGAGTACATTTACATGGAAATGAAAATACACGGCCTGTTCCATATGTTTAATGCACAAACGAGAAGAAAAATTTGCATCCCTTCTGCTCTACATTTTAGAGAACTAGCATCCATCTTTACTTAATTCTGTCAGTTAAAAACTTTGGAAGGCTTTCTAAAATTTCCCTTAAAAATATAATAAAACACATAACCTTTCCTTTTAATTTTCTTTATTTTATATTTTAAAACCTTTTTTGGAGCTGACTGATTTCCCTCCATTTGTATCTTCCACACACCACAAAGTCGAAGTTAGAAATATCTGGTTCAGTGATGAGAAAAATGGATCAGTGCAGTTTTGCCAAGGAATATCCTTTGAATATAAATTTCTTGGTTCTTCTACAAAATGCATAGTTATTTTATATCAGATACAAAATACATTTTTAACTTCTTGTATCAATGTTTTATGGCTTTGATGGGAATTACTTATGATGAAAGTTGGATGCAACCCTCTTGAATGTAAATAACCTTCTGTAAATACATGTTGATTCATATACATTAAAAGCAATAATAGATCCTTAAAACTTTCTTTTCTGGTAAAATGCAATTTTTTAAAATAACAAATGTTAAGAATTCACAACTTTCTGTTAAAATTTGTGACAGATATTCATAGTTTTAGGGAAGAGTAAATATTGAAGTATTGTACATATGAATTTTTAAGCTAAAATCCTTGTTAGTTTCAATGTTTTAATAGTTTCACAGGCTAGGATGTTGACTACTTTGATACTTAACATGGTAATTTATTATGAAGTTGATATTGAATTAGGAGTTCTCTAAATCATAATTCTGTTTTTCTTACACTACAATGCTTTTTCTGAATTTTAAGTTAATAGCTTTTATCAGAGAAATAATGGAAAGTGGGTTTTTTTTGGGGGGGAGGAAGGGGTTGGCAATATAATGTGGTGTTTAAGAATGGCATGTACAATTCAGAGGTTTTGAGATGCTATATTTTCAGGAATGATGACATTCCTAGTGCAGTGCTTCAGCACCTGCACTGCATTATGCAGGCTCAAGTACAACTATCCATATCCTAGACTTCCTAGCACTTCCCAAAATGTGACCACTCTATCCCTTTGTTCATGGTGCAGTAAAGGAAAACTTCACTTTCACCAAACTTGACTGTTTACAGGACAAAGAAAGTCAGCCTCTTGGATTGTGGGATACTTCTGTTGGACTCCCAAAACATGAGTCCAGTGGGGCTGCATCTCTATTGCGTTTGAACATGCACCCCTGCTTGATTCTGTCTTGGACCCTCTACCGGGGACCTTGGGTCAGCACCATTTGTGTGTAGATGGAAGGGAAGTTAGGTGTGAGTCTGAGTTCAGACCCTGGGCTCATACTGTGGTTTGGACATATTCTGAGTCTCACAGTCACAGGCATCCCTGAATGGGGAAGTTAATGTCAGTTTTCTTTAAAACATTTTCTTGCCTTGTTCCTGCTCCCTTCACAGTATAAACCAATATAAACACATCACTAAGGTTTAAAGATGTTTCCTAAAGCTCAAAAGTTATTCAGTGCCCCTCGCAGCAAGGCAGGACTGACGTTTGAACTTGTGAAACCTATGAGCCCACAGCTTTGATTCCTTTTGAGACATCAGAGGAACCCAGACCTATGCGAGTCTAAGGAAGAAGCATTAGGGCTATGGCAAATATTTGCCTTCTATCCAACAGCCAGCTTCTTTTAGCTGTGCTGGCTACTTTTGCTGAGGGGATAGTTTGTTTATATCTTGAGAAATACATATAAAAAGAGCCCATTCCATGTTCTGAGTGCCCTGCCTATTTTTTTAATTACAGCACTTAAAGAACTCAGACTCTGGTTGCAAGGAGTTGCACTTTCATAATATGCAAAGAAGTGTAGTTTGGTAACCTAGACATTGGATAAGAGGAAGGGCACCAGCTCATCCTGAGTTTATCCTGGCTCTGATGATGACTTTTGCAGCCTTGGACAGATTAGTTAATGATTTCTCTCATTTTCAAAAAGGGGATAATATTTCTTTAACTCCCTGGCAAGTTCTATGATGCTAAAATTCACTATAACGTGCACACAGCCTTGTAGGAGCTGGAAGTCTTGTGGTCCCAGATGTGCCATCACCCTCAGCTTATTTGGAGAAGTGTGACTTCAAACATATATTTAAATATAGGCAACAATGCATGATCCCCACACAAGGAGGGTTGTATAATGATGCACCCACCAGGAGGTTGCTAGTTATCTGAATATTCCCCTTGACCCAAATATAAAATATTCTTCAAAAAACATCTTTGTAACCTTCCCTCAAATTCTCATATCGACCCAGTGCCTAGTAATGTGATCATGGCAGAAAGATTCTAGTTACAGTCCGAGAGCAAGACAGACCGTGGTGGTGGTAAACCATCAACTCTTTACTATACACTGTAAGCCTGGAATTCTATTAATGATTTCCAGGCTATGTTGTGTTTTGCACCTTACACTCTCCTCTTTCCTAGAGTTCCTAATCTATCTCTGCCGCGATCTTGTAGTTCACTGGAGTCATTACACTACAAAACACAGTGACTATTGAAGTTAATCAAACTAGAGTTGAAAGATAATAAGTTTCAATAACTGCATATATTATGATTAAGCTTTAAAACTAGACCTATTCTGTAAAATTCCATTATTTTTGGTCCCTGTTTCTAGGTCAAATTATAATGGCTTATTTTCTGTGAATAAGCCACATATCTTCATTCTGAAATAAAAAATGTGCTAAAATAAGTAAAAGATACAGATGTTTACAAGACAAGCAAATAAAGACAATTATAGCCATCCAGAAGTATAAGCTGTGTGAATAAAGTAGTCATCCATACATTCTTGATCCCAGACAAACGCTAAATTTAACTGGAATGGGCACAGTATGTACGAAAGCTACATTTTTAATCGGTCAGACTGCAACTTTATATTTCATTACCTTGTGTGGGCACATCTAAGCTATTAATTTCCTTAAGATGTAGTCTTTATTTCTACTGATGAAATCCATTAACTTGCTTTGATTAGAGTAATATTTTTTTCACAGTTGCTAATTGCAGTTGCAGGTATTTAATTTTCCTTGTCCTGACCCCTGCACTTTAATACACACACCAAATATAGAAATCTATCAGCTTTCTTCTGTAGTACAATTTAAAAAAAATCCTGAAGTATGGAAACAATGCATTGTATAGAATTTTATTTGCAATGAATCATTACAGGCATTTCAAAATATAACATTTAACTTCTTACATTTACTAGAGCACATGAAGTTACCAATTAATCTGCAAACTTTAATGGACCTAAAATCCCAATGAGATCCAACATGAATTAGCTTTTCCATAAGCCATTGTCAGATGAAGGGTATGTGTCAATTTTACTTAGTTGGGGGTTAGTCAAAAGCAAGCTGTAGATCTGGGAAGAAAAAAATCATATAAATATGCTGACTGGTTATTTAGTCGAAGCAGATAAGCTGCATGTGACTTTTATTGCCTCTTTTCCCATAACATTCCATGCTAATACATACAAACAATTTTCATTTAAGTATTTTTTCCTTAATAACTAGATCAGATGGGAAGAAAGGTGATAGAGGATAGGTTGCTTAAAAAGTGCCTCGTACTTCCTTCCCAAATCTTTTCTCTTGTCTATACAGGCCCTGATCATGGAAACCTTTGTGTATGTGAGTATTCAAGTGGAATTACATACATATTGTGTGCAGGACAAGGACCTTTATCACCTGAGCTTACCAATACAGGCAGATACTTTCATAGAACACTAGTGAGTTCAATGTGGCACTACATGGGTCGTCCCATGGAGAGTAATTTCCAGTATTGGGGCCTCCGGCTACAAACCCTTCAAGGCAATTACAGGTGTCTTTATGTCCTGTCAGGCAGGAAGAGTGCTTTTGGGCACTAAATAAACAATAAACCTATATTTTATTTACTCAAACAGTCAATATGCAAGTAATCTGTCCTGTGGGCTTGAATATCATACAGCGTATAAAGTGTGGCTTAATGGGACAAAAAAGATCATATTTCCCTTTTTTGTTGAGAATATATTTAATTAAACTGTGCTATTTAACGTCACTTGAAATGTCAGGAGTAGTTAACCAAATCCATTGTTGGGATAGAATACTATTTAAAAAATGTTGACAAACTGTATGGAGGTGAACAGTGCTGTGCACCAAACTCTAGGAAAACAAGAGTAGAGTACACTTTTTGTTTGAGCCTTCTGCCTCTGCTTATGGAGATGTTGGTGAAGGCTGAATTTAATTGTGTACTTAAAGCAAGGATTTTACCCTTTTTGTTATGCCTGAAGAATAGTGTCCTTCCCAACTCTGGTTTACACTAGAAATTTGTCAGTATAACTACAAGGTGGAAAATCCACACCCTGAGTGATGGTAGTTATATCAATCCAATCCTAGTGTAGACAATGCGATGTTGATGGGAGGGATTCTTCCGTTGACATAGTTACTGCCTCTTGAAAAGATGGAGTATCTATTCTGATGGGAGAAGCTCCCTCATCAGCACAGGTAGTGTCTTCACACAGGTGCAGCTGTGCTGATGCAGCACTGTAAGTGTAGATAAACCCCCAAACTTCTTTAGCACTGAAAGATATTCTGACTTCATAAGTTAAAATTAAATAGGTCCTTCACAAAATTTAGTAAAATTTACTTTTTTTGGTCAAATGATTTTAATAACAGAACAATAGACTCTGCAAACTAGCCATAGCCATTGAAATTGTGTGTAGACTACTCTAGATATTAGGTTGTAATTAACATAAACTATTAATGACAGTTTTCTCTAATTGTTATGACTTTATAGACCGGGTAAGAACAATAACTTAGGTCACTCTTAACTGGAGCCATTATAACATCAAAAGTAATTCAGCCAACCATTACCCTTCTATAGTTAGTTTTGCATGCTACAATTCTATTGGTAGCAATGAGTCAGTGGTACAGAATAGCCTGAACTGGTGTATCCAAATCTCTCATTGGTAAATGACTTGGTTCCAACTGCCACTGCGCCTTACATATGTTCTGTGGCTGCATGATAGCTTGGGCATCAGTGTTCAAGAGGCTTCATGTGACATTGCTGCCTTGGCTTCACAGAACACTCAGCTCAGCTGGGGTACCCATTAAAGCACAGATACTTCGGGATTCAGTTACTGGGCTACCTCCCAAATGCACCTGATTGCCCTTCCCATGTATTCCACTCTCTATCTTTGACCTTGTCACATCACAGTTAAGGTGCAAAGCAGCCCAACAGTCTGTTTTCTTCATACCTGCATAGGGAGATCATTAGGGAGTGTAGAATCACGCCTTGTGGGAGTGGCTGATGGAAAGAGAGTATGGCTGTGGTGTCCCTGTGCTGTTGTGATGCCTGATTGCCATAAGAGATGCTGGCAACTGTTCATGCTGGGAAACAGCCTGGCATGCACACAGATTATGTTGCATGAATGGGATGTTATTCATAATGAATAGTGGGATGGTGCTTGTTCTTTGTTGAATTTCTTCAGTTTTGTATTGGCCAGAACTGCTGTAAGGTTTTATAATATCATTTTGAAAAAAAAATTACATAAAACTCAAACTCGGAAGTACATTGCTATGAATTTTGACCTGTATGTGTCTGTGTGTGCACATAAGACACCTTTAACCTCCTTTTAAACATTTTTGGCTGGACCTGAGATCAGAGTCTATATGTTTTGGGATGTATTTTTAATTAATTTCCCCTTTTCAGTATGTGGAGGAAGTACAGACACTATTGAGTTTGACATAATTGTATCACAAGGTATTAATGCATATAGTATTTCTGCAAGCTGTAATGCAAAAGCCCCAAATATAATGTATATAAATACACAAACTGAAAGGATGAAAGAGAGCACGCTGTTTGTATTACTGCTTTTTCTGTACGATATGGTCTATACAATTAAATGTCTGAACCATGGAAGGATGAAGATGTACTACGCTACTTAGCTTCTACTTCTCTATAATGTTTAATGTAAAAGTAGCATATACTTATATATTTTTTAACACATTACTAATTTGTTTCTTTGGAAACCCTTAAAGGAATAGAGTTCAACCCTCCATTAATTTACAGTAGAAATCACAAATCAGAAAGTTTTGGTTACTAGTTTAGTATCCCAGATTTAATCATTCAAAGTACGTTGAAGGACAAAAAGTACAATTCACTAAATAAGTGGTCAAGATCAAAATGATTAAAATGTAAATATTGTTGAAGTGAGCATGATTTCTTTAAATCTGCATATATTGAAATTACTGTAATACTTATTTTCTGTTGGAGGACTTGCATAGCTGTCCAGTGGCATTATGGGTAGAGCTGGTTCATATCATTCATTGTATTTGTTGTATTGATTATATTTCCACTCCTTTGGGGATGTTTGTTGTTGGAATTGTTGATATTTAATGTATTTGAAGCATGGGTCAAACTAACTAAATAATAGCTTTGGGATATAGGCATGATAGAAACAAAACTTTCTGTTGAATGGGATGATGTTCATAATGAATAGTGGGATGGTGCTTGTTCTTTGTTGAATTTCTTCCATTTTGTTTTGGCCAGAACTGCTATAAAGTAAGACTTTATAATATCATTTTTGGGGAAAAAAATTACATAAAACAAACTTTGACATACATTGTTATGAATTTTGAACTGTGTTACTTTGTAGCAGACTTGTTGATTTGAAGCACAGTGCAAGAAATGTTTGCAAGAATAAAATGGAAAATTTTGTACACCGCTGTCATAGTGCTATTACTATCACAGTATTTTGATGAATAAAGTTCTGTATGTGTTTTTTTAACAGTTAAAGGTTGCAAAACATTCATTCTAACCTTCTGTTTTTACACCAGCATGAATGTATAGCACTTGCTACTGTAGTAGTTTCTGAAACCTTCATCTTTTGAGAGAACTTTTTTTAATACTTCGTACTGCTGGCTGCCCAATGCTGTGTATAGTTTATGTAGAGTTAGATTAAAATGTCTGTTATTTTGCAGTTAAACAGATTTTAATGCCCCACCTCGTCTCAGGGAAGGGAAGAGGTAGAATTTAGCCCAACCAGTGGGGCCAAGCGTCTCCTTGTCTCTCAAAGTGCAGTTGGGGGGGAGGGGGGGGTTCTAACTCAGCAATAGGGAAGGAGCTTCTTGAGCTCCCATTGGCCAGCCAGAGAGGGGATTAAGGAGTTGATAGGCCCTCAATTTACAGGCTCCTCAAGCATTCGATGGTCATGTTTCCGGGATGTGGTGGGACTGACCAATTGCCTGTTTTGGGAATCAGGAAGGATTTTTTCCAGTTGGCCAGATTAGCAAGGTTCTGGAGATTTCTTCACTTTCCCAGAATCATGGGGTTGAAGTTTAGATTTAAAGGACTATGAAAGGGGATTTAATGCCAGGAGGAGTATAGGGATATTGGTCTCAGTTTGCAGCCTGTGTTCAGTGTGGATAAAGGCTAAAAGGGCCAGCTCCTACAAGTAAATGAGACCTGAGATATGGTTGGTTGGGGGAGAAGGAGGAGGGAAGACTTGAAATCCTCACGGACTGAGGTATTCCTGAGTATTCATGAGTGGTTGGGAGAGAGGATTCAGAAGTGAGATGAGCCCTAGGGGTTAGTGTGACATGGGTCTTCCCCTAGTTATTGGTGACCTGGTGTGAGCCCTGCACTGTACCCAGTTAAATACCTGGCATGTGATGTGGGGTAGATTTGTTGAATTAAGGAAGTTGCAGCCTGCTGCTTAATTCTATCTCTATTTCCATTTTTCATTGACCTGAATGTTCTGGTCAATGTACACTTTTGCCATTGTATAATTCTGACTATAAATGTTTATATGCTTTATAAATAAATAGAAAGTGAACATTTTATTTTATCTGAGTCTATTTTTATCAGGTCACACATCACTAAATTGTTTTCAACAACAAAGTGGGGAATATTTGAAAATTAAGCCCTGAACAGGCTCACTAGAAAATATTAGATCAATTGCAGTTATAGATGTATGTCTATATTGGAAGGTAGAAGCAAATGCCTTTAGTTTATAGGTTTTTAAAAGATCAGCAGATGAAACAGAAGGATATGCTAAATTCAAGAAGCTTAATGTAATCACAACAAAAGATGATAGAGTTTGTAAGAGCAGCAAGCTACTTACCAATATCTCTGTGCTTAGAAACTTAGCACAGCTCCACAAACTTTTGCAGAATGTGAATTCACTGCAAAACAAAAAATCTCCTGATATATCTCTGATTCCCTAAAAACCTGAAAGAAACAATTTGTAAAAATGTTAATTCAATATTAACTTACAATTGTGAGATCAAGAGCTCTAAGATTTCTTCTGTAACCTTTTCAAACACCTTGTGTAGAATTTTCTATTTACTTTGATGTAAACATTCATGTTATTTTTGTTAGTGTGACTACATTAATATTGTTGGAAAAATCTTCCCATTGGAATTTACTGACTTTGAATGCTTGATAGTTCAATATTAAAGTTGTTAGAGGGTTTATCTAGGGCGTATTATATACATGTTTCAAAACAGAAGACCGCCTAATCATTAGACATACATGGCTTGAAATGACATGATGATCTAATGCAAAACATTAAGATTTTGTCCTGACCCCTTATTTTGAACATTATGATGATAATGGTATAATTTTAACCATAAAAGTCTGCTGGAGAACTCTGATTACTTTGTGGCAAATATTGCTTTGTTTTTCCATACTGACATTTTTTTATATCATTCGTCCCCTTCTGAATTTGTTTAGTATGTGCAATCGATTTTAATTCTTCCTCTGATTTTTCTTCCAACTCTAGAAGAGTCACAACATGCTCAGGAGAAGAATAAATCTACTAAAATTATTTTATTTTTACAGTTAAAATAAACTAGTTCCTGGATATCTCCTTTTTCTAATGTAAAATTTCACTAGTTTCAATAAAATCTTTCCAAGAAAGACTAGGAAATAATTTGTTTACCTTTGGTAGGTATTGCATGTGAGCAGATTTGGCATATGTTAGGTTCTGAGTACCTAGTCATACCCATCATTGGGATGCACAAGCTGAGCAAGCACAATTTAGACTGTTGACCCGTAACTCTGGGCATATATAGTGTGATTATTGGCAATGTAAATGGGGAATTCTGTTACTTTGACACTAAATACTAAAGTATATTGGCAAATTTAAATGACATATAAACAAGAATAGAAGTGAGGACTTCTTGCTAATGTTTTAAGAAATGATTCCCCCAAAAGCTTTCCTCCTCATTTATGGCTCCACTCCTCCACTTTCCCCATCTTAACTATTTAATGTGCAGGATGTCCCATTGAAATCAGTGGGACAGTTTGCAGAATACAGTATTATTTAGTGTGAATAATGGTAGCAGAATCAATTCAATTCACAAAGAGTTTATTGGCATGACAAGCTATACAGTTGTTGCTGAAGTGAAAGGAGATATGTCAGTGGCAGGTTGTGTTTGGGGATTTGATCCCCAATATCTATTCGTCATCCCTGTCATTCCTGATCCAATAGCAGATTGCTGTAGAATATGATGCCATCTTTACTGTCTCTCCTTTCTCCCAGAAGCAGGCACAATTTTCTTCATTTTTTTGCCACTTGATAGCTCATAAATGTTGCTGGCCCTAAGTGTGACATTCCCTTGGCAAAATAACCAGCTGCCCCCTTAAAATGATGGAAAAAATTAATCTGTTCCATCGTTCATTTCCCTTCCTTTCTTCCAAATCAATCAGTCTTCCACCCTAACCGGAACTTCAGTCTCTCTGCCATGATCAGCTCTTCAAAATCAGAGCTGGGAAGAGATCCAGGCTGAAGCCTCCCACAAGCCCTCTGCAGCTCATCAGTTACACTGCCCAGCAGACTGTCCTTTCCAAAGCAGAGATGCCAAGTTTTGTGAAGCTCCACGTGTGACATTTCATGCAAACAATATAATTAATTAGTTTGCATAATTGCAAAAAATGTGCATATAACCAGAAACTTCAACTTTATGATCATCATGCCCTGTCTCAAGAACTGGCAGAAGTGGGACATTCAGCTGCACAAAATTTCCTCCTCTTGTGTGGTTGGCTTGCTGGCTGGGTGCTGGAAGGCATGTTGGGACTTTGGCTAGAGAGGTGGGCGCTAAAGCGAATGGGATGGGTGTATGCTGAAGGGTGTTGGGTGAGGGAAACAGTGCTGGTGTTTGTGGTAGGGAGATAATGGGGAGGGGAGGGATGTCTGAATGGGAAGTGATCTAGATGAATTGGTGCTGGGTTACCTGAGGTGGTAGGGAAGGTGGAGTGGGGTGCTGATGTAGATTTCAGTGTGCCTGGAATTGCTATGATAGCTGGGAGGCTGATGTTTGGCCGTTTGCAGGTGCTGGATTTTATGAGGGTGGGATGGGGTGCTATCATTGCTGGAGGGATGTAATTACAAAAGTGCTGAGTGGCTGTAAAATGGGTATATATGGAGGTGTATGGGCCTCCCCTTGCTGAGGTCTCCACCACCACCTCTTCTTCCTGGAGAAGATCCAGCAAGGGGATCCAGCAAAGAGAGGAGATGCATGGCTGCTTGTTCAACAGGTACCCAAGTAGCCCCAAATAGCCACAAAGTGAAACTGCATGCAAATACCTGTGGCTGGCCTGCCTGCCCGCCCATTAGCTGGATGAATCCTGTGAGAATCCTGCTGAGCAGTGGGAATGAAAATCTGCTAAATGGATTACACTTGGCAGCCCTGCCAAAATCAAGATTATTTAAACAGGGAAGTCATTCCAGTTAGTCAGATTCACAGCTGTTGCTGGCCTGACTCATCAGAAGTGCCTTGGAAGTTACAACATCCTCTTTTTTTATTTATTTCTTATTTATAAAATCAATGACCTTCCCTGGAAGGCCACCTAAAATCAGGAATAAATAAAGTGCAGCCTTGGGGGAAAATTCTTGAACCATCAAAACTTAAACTACCAGCTAGCTTGCCTGGCTTTGCACTTTGTCCTATGCTATCTCTTATACACATGAGAATTTGTGTGTTTAAAAAAAAAATCTGTAAAGCTATTATGTTTTCTTCCTTCAAATCCCTTAAAAATCACTTCTGCTGTGATTCCTACAATGGCAATGTGCTGTGTCTCCTGAGACTGCTGCAGATAATACTAACTATTGTTACCCTCACACAGCTGCCATCTGCCCTCTCCCATGTTTGTGTTCTTCACCTTTTGTATCTCTGTATACTAGCTCTGGGGTATGGTCTGTCTTTTGTTGCATGTATGTACAGTGCATAGCACAACTGGGCCTTTTTCTCTGACTAGAGCCTCTTGGTGCTTTTGTTATACAACCAATTAAATTCTAATGACTACTGACTAGCTCAACTAGACCTACAACTGAAATCCTGAATTATTATGTTGATTGCAACAGGGTAGCTGGCTTATTAAATGGAATTGGGCTCAGCTCTCCAATTCAGTCCAGGTGTTCAGTTTGGCTAGTTAAGAGGGCAGGGCAGCACCTGGAGGCTACAAAGAGTCAATCAGGAGTCACAAAAGAGAGGCAGGAGATGAGAGCTGCCTGAGACAGAAGCTGGTTCCTGGCAGACAGTTAAGGTGTTTCCTGGCAGACCGTGAAGGTAGGAGAGCAGCAAGAAGGGTGGGATGACTGGAATCTCTGAGCCAGGGCCAGAGGGCTGAGGGTAGAAGGAGTAGCAGAGGGAGAAGCCTGTTGGCTCTGAGCCACAGCTAAGGCCCAGAGAGCCCTGAAGCAAGGGGGAGCAGTGAGGGCTTTGCCCCCTGGTGTTTCCTTGATGGAACGTTGGACCCCAAGGAACACAGAGTCAAAGGTGTGAGGGACTCTTCCCCTGGCAAGTATCCCAGATGAAAAACTGGGAAGGAGGGGCTTTCCCCACTGGGAAGAGCGGATTGCATTCTAGCTGGATGGGCGGAGACAGCTGCCCTGGCAAAGGGATGGAGTTGTCAGAAGACACTGGAATATCATGAGAATGAAGCTGGATTTTTTTTTTAAGGATTATATGCCTTGGGGGTGATATGGATTACATTTGGTGGTTTTTGTTATGGCCCATTTAAACTATTTTATTAATAAACCGTGCTGATGGACTAGAGAATAAGCATGTATGGAGTTCCTGGGGACTCAGAAAGGAAACAGAGGTGGGGGGCTATTTGCAGGGCTGACAAAAGAGGGTGCCAGGGAGGCTACCCATTTACACTGATGATGAGCCAAATTATTCTTGGTTATACCAGTGCAACCCTAGAGCCATTTCCTACAATGGGATCCACTTGTCAAAAGGATTCTGCATGAGCATGATTCTCACATCAGTTGGATTGCGCTGGTGCAGCTAAGTCCCGTATCCTTCAAAGATTTATGCATGTATTTAACTTTAGACATTTGAGTAGTGCCACTGAAATCATTGGGACTTCACCTGCATAAAATTAAGCATGTGTCTAAGTGTTTGCGGCGTCAAGGACTAAGAATAGAATTTGGCCTATTTTCTTATGGATCTCTAGTTATTAGATGCTGTTAATCTGAAATATCAATGCTATAAAAACACATACTAACCCAAGATAGAATTAAAATCAGTGTTACTGTGTATAGTAGGAATTGTTTCCAAAAGCAACAATTAAAATGATGTACTATCTTTGAAACCTTACTCGGAGGTTACAAAAACTTGCTTTTTAAAAAAAAAAAAAAAAAAAAAAAAAGCTACGTAGGCTTCAGTTATTCCTCTGGCAAATAATAAAGGGAATTTATTACCAAAACCCCTTTATTATTAACTACTCTGTTTCTGTACTAACCGCTAATTTTTGTGGTGTATGAATCATGAAACACTGGCAACGTGTAGTGTTCAAAATTTAGTGGCATTAAATAGGTTAATAGAAACTTCTATACAGAGAAGCAGAGAACAGTACTTATAATGGAAAAGTGTCAAAGATCTAAACAGATAATATCAATATTTACAAATTAGATTATATTAGCCCATTGAAACACAATTTATTTTTGAATAACATTTTGATTAAATCCCCAATCCATCAAAGCATTTAGGCTTGGATTTAGCATGCTACATCACATACATAAGCGTGGGAGAAGTCCCATATGTTTTCAACAAGCCTTGTGCTTAACTTCTTTGTGGAACTGGGGCCTAAGGGCCGGATTTTGAAAATATTGAATATTAAGAGTATTGCTTAGTACTGTTATCCTAGTCAATGAAGCAGTTGGTAGCAAGGATGTATAATCTGGGGCCTAAGGACAGATAAAAACCCTCCCCATTCCCAACCTAAAGTCTTGTCCATTTTTAAGACCCTAAATAAATAAAAATATTTTTATTAAGATAGGAAATAATTTTTTTTTCAACACTTTCATGCCAAAAATGGAACAGCTAAAGTAGTGAGAGAGAGAATTTCTTCTCATGTTGACTTGCTGGGCTTGGTAACGTGAACACTAAAATCTATGCTTTTGAAAGCTTTTTGTCCCATTTTTGTGGAATAAAAAGATTGAGATGAGCAGCTCCCCAGCTGTCCACGTCAAGAAATCAGTGTCCCTATCCCCATTTATATCTGCTGGGGATCTGGCCCTAGACTGAGTTTTTCTCAGAAGTACTGTTAATAAGAAGATATGTGTTTGTCAACCGCATAAGAGGCAATGTTTTCTATCTGATGCTGTTTGACAGGGCTAAGGTTTGTTTTTCATTTTATTAAGTTTTTATTTGGGCAATAACTGAAAATTTTTTCACTATCCCTAAGTGGCACATCTTAGCTCTGTCTAAAACAGTGTCTGTATTAAGACATAATTTTCATTAGCTCTGCACTTGTGGTTCTTAATTCATGAAAAGAAACTAAAATGGGGATGTTATGTTGATATATTTCTTATTTATGGGCATGAGAAGATTCTTATTAGCTGTAGCAATTCAAAGTTTATTGTATTTTAAATTAACATATTTATGTTTTTGTGACTTTTTAACAGGCAGTAACTTCAAGATGTCATTGTGAATGTAGTTTCCGCTGCAAGGAAATAACAGTAAGTGTTTGTGTGTGTTATAACTTTTTTTTTTTTTTTTTTTTTTTTTTTTTTTTTAAAAGATGCTCTCATAATGTTTGTGATTCCATTATTCTATAAATGGGTTGTGCATTTGAATGTAATAGCTATTATAGATTGCCAAATAACAGGCTCAAATGGCATTATTTAATCAAAGATTAGTATAGCGAAATACAGATTACCAAAAAAATTGATACATAAACCACTCTTTGTATAAGGTGAGGAGCTGGCCTCTGTCTGTCTCCTCTCTGGTGGGATGCCAGCAGTTTGCAGTTCCTGACTTAACTTTCAAGCCCTATGTCTTCTATAGGTTGAGAGACAGAGACCTCTTTTTGAAGTGGCTTTCCCATAGTTACATTTTCCATGTGTTCTGTTTTCCTAACTACTGATGGAATTTCTTTTATGATCCCCAGTTTACCTTATTAAATAAAAAGGAATGTCCAATCTGATTATTATTACTAATGGCTGTGAAGGCCAACAGTTTTTAATGAGTTAAAAACCTCTTTCATTGTGTCATTATTTCATGCATTACAGAACCCATCTATAATAACAATTTCTTGTTGATCACCCGTCCATTACAGAAAATATCTGCCATAACGGATAACCCTTATCAAACACTGTTTTGTTTATAACATGCTTCTGTAGAAACTTTTAGTAGTTAGGTGCGGTCTTTTCCCTGGACACCTGGATTCCCACAGACCTGCTAAGGATAATTAGAATCCAACACCCAATCACATACCAGTTCACTTGCATGTTAAAAATCAATGCTCTGATCCTTGGAATTCAAACATACTTTTTGCTAATGTCATAAGGTTTCTGTGGGAATATTTAAGATGTAAATGAATTTTTTTCCACAAAAAGTTCTAAAAATGTTAATATTTACTAACAAATACATTCTAGAAGACTAAGGAATACTTTGTTATTGCCAATATTATAACTCTGCAGAAAGAGGGGTTTTTTTTTGTTTTTTTGTTTTTTTGTTTGTTTAACGTTTTAGTGAATCAACTGGTCACTTAGTGATGAGGATAAAATAAGTCAGAAGTAGACTGTCATTTGCATTCACTGTTTTGATTGAAAATGCACCGAGTAAATGTCACATTTGCACTCATGAAAGAATTGAATTTTGTGTTATACAATTATTTAGAAGTGAACAGGAAAATGTTAATATGCTTACAAATAAAATACTTGTTCTACCTATACTTCAGTTGGTGATGACATGAGCCTTGGGGTGAAATGGACCCCTATCTTAGATGTATAGCAAAGATTAGAGTTCTGATGAACTGAAGGTTTCCTAAAATAAGATAGAATAAATGAGTTTCCAGTTGATGATTTATTTTCCTTTGAAATTTAGTTGTATAAACATAGTGTGTGTGCCATTGATTTGCAAGCAAGGGTGTTCATTGGTCTTAATGAAGAGTTCTGCTTAAAAATCAATAGCATAATAATCTAGTGCTCTTGCCCACAGTGTTCTAGAATTGTTTGTGAAAGAGACCCATTCATTTCATATGACGATCTTGTCTGAATTTGTTTTTGTATTCTAGATACTTCAAACTTAATAGGCTTGTATTTGCATTTAACAAAAATAATTTTTAGCTTGTGTTAATATTGCATCTAGTGTCAAATTTGACTGGATATTGAATAAGGATTTTGGAGATGAGAGGGAATAGGTCTCTGGCACATTAGGAGTTCAGCAAGAGGGTACCCTGTATGAAAGGAGTGTGTCCCCGACAGTAGGGTGCTACAGGCGGAGAAAAAAATCTTTGGTTAGCATGCAATAGGTGAACACTTTTTATACAGGATTATGGTAGTGCAAATGGCAGCCATATTAAATATCCACAATCTGGCCTCTTCTCCCGGTGTGATTCATAAAGATTACTTTTGGTAATTTTTGTTTTCAAATTGACTCCTGGGGTCACACTTCTTATGTCTCTGCCTGTGATACTAGGAATAGTCTGACTACATACAAAATGTCAAACTAAATTTTTGGACCAGTGAACACAGATTAATTCCGTGTGTGTGTGTGTGTGTGTGTGTGTGTGTGTGTGTGTGTGTGTTTAAAGCCTAGTCCAGCAAGTTTCTGAGCATGCTCAAATCACTGTGACTTCAACTGATTGAGAGTGCTCAGCATGCCACATCTGTTGCTCAGTTCTTTACAGGTTTTAGTCCTAAATAAAATGATGGAAAGTAATATTTTTCCAGTTTTAGATCTGGACTTGGCAAGATTAAAAACTCAGGTTACCATTCCTGACCCATTGTGTTTTCAAAACTCTGTTCCCTCCTGCTTGGACTGAAAATGATGTCAATCAGCCTCTGCATCTTCCCTGCTTCTCCTCTAAACCTTTTCTGGTCTTTCATCTCCATTGGAGCTGTCTATTATTAAAACCAGTAGGTCTTTTATTTTAGGTTTTTTAAAGTTTAAATAATGCATTCTTTTGTACAAATCGGAAGCATGGAATTTAAATTTGGTTTTTTTGGGGCACTATCTTCCGTGTGACAGAATTTCTGTATGTCCCTATTTGATTTTGTTTTCATTTTTTAATAACTCACATTGTCTGAATGACTGGGAGAATGCCCCCTTTATGTAAATGTTGGCCTAGTCCCAAGCCACTGTATCTTTAGCCATGACAGACCTTCTGGCAATCGGGGACCATGAGGTAGTTAGTGGAAAGAAATCTACTTCAATTTTGTGACTTTGTGATCGACTGCATTTTTATCCTGGCCTCAACTTTTACAGAGGTGTCTGTTTCTTTGTCTCCCACTTGCTGCAGTGTTCTTGTGCCAAAGTTTGCTGCTACTTTGCTCCCACTAATCACTGAAGCAACCATTCCCTTTCTATGTAAATGAGAAATCCTTTTTGCTTATACATAAAGCTAAGTGAAGGGCAAGGTCCAGATTTTGCCCCCACAGAGGTTGCAACTAAAAATTTCATTCAATTTTTAAAGATTTTATCAGTTGAAGAGATGTTCCCTATACTTAAAATAGGGAATACTGCTGGAGCCAAGAAGATCTTTAAAACCATGAACTTAATATTTGAAAAGTGTGATATCTGAAAGTGCATAGCTCTTGTTGAAGATCAAGGAAATTGTACATAGGCAGCATTTGGTCCTGAAATAAAGATTAAACTCCAATATCTCTTGCTGCCTGGTGTGTTTACCAGCAAGCCACTAAATTGGCTTAAGAAAGGAATTTTAATGTAAAAGTATGTTCAACTTCCTATTTCCTCATGTGACACAGATGAGGACCCAAACAGCTGTCACTCCTGCCAAGCAGGAAAGAAAAATTCTGGTCAAATATGACATGAGAAATTGATTAACTGTCACCCCAAAAAAGGAAAAATATGGAAGGAAGAGGCATTTAGACCTTAAAGGGAAGGGCCCCCATGCTTCCCAGATGTATTACTTATGTGAAAAAATGGCTAAATGGGATGAAAATATAACCCGTATGTCAGGGGAATAAACAAATGGTAAAATTAATCTGACTTTACAGTACCCTCTTCAAAAATGTGGTGAAAGCCTCAATGAATGAGATATTTATACCTAACATGAAGACAGCACTACAAGTGGAGAACAATCCTGCAGATGACAAGGCACTGGTCCAAATGCTCTAATCTACCTCTTCCACCCTTAATTTCTATGATTTTTAAGATTCAGTTGTAAAAATGTCTCCTGATTTTTATCCTTCTCAATGTCCTAAACTCATGGCTACTCAGATGTAGTACCTTGAGATTTATTGCTACCTACTTTGTGCTCAGGGAGTGGATAGTGTAGGCAAGCCATGTACTGTGGGTAGCAAAGGTTTCACTGGAGAAATGATTTAAATGTGAAGTATATGATGAATGGCATCAACGTCAACATCAGAATGTGGGCAGGAGGTCAACCAGAGTCATTCACAGTCAACAAGCTAGATACCGCCCTTAACTCCATCAAACCAGACACACTGGTGGGGTATGATAACATCTTTCCAGAATTCCTTAAGCACCTTGGACCAAAGGTGTCACAGTGGCTCACTAATATCCATATACTAGTCATTAATGAAAAGAAGATACCATTCATTTGGTATGAAGCTAAGATAATTGCAGTTCTCAAGCAGGGCAATTTACCACCCAATATCCTGCTGTCAGCGTGTTTTAAGGTGTTTGAGCACTTGATCCTCAACGAAACACTCCAGAGTTGGATGGTGATTTGTAGGTTGAGCAGGTAGGGTTCAGGAAAGGATCTAGCAGTTGTGATCAAGTCTTGATCTTGACCACCTTTATCAAAAACTATTTTCAACAAAATCTGAAGACAGGAGCTGTCTTCCTGGGTTTGGCCTCTGCCTATGACACAGTTTGGCACAGAGGCCTTCTGGGTAAACTCTCTCGAGTTACCCCACTTTGGGTGGTTGAACTAGTAGATCTCTTCCTCCAAAATAGGCGATTCACGGTACACGTGGGCACTGTTGAAGTTCTTGGAAGTGTCAGATTAACAGTCTTCCTCAAAGTTTGGTTCTTTCAGCAATACTATTCAATGTGTACATCGACTTGCCAGCAACTCTCTCGTGCAAGTTTATGTTGATGACATCTGCTGCAGCTATCAAGCTCAGTCCTTCTCAGACATTGACAAGGTCCTAAATGATGATATGAAGCTCATGGCAGTCTACTGTAATAATTTCTAGTATATTTCATCTGAATAATGCAAGAGCAAGCCATAAGTTAAATATTTTCTTAAATGACCAACTCCAGCAGCATGATTTAAATCCAGTTTACCTCAGCATGACATTTGATAGGTCATTGGCTGTTGTCTTCAAGTGGTTGAGATACATCAAAGTTAGCACTCAGAACAATTTGCTCAGAAAACTGGCTGGCTCAACCTGGAGTGAGAGCACCTGGACTCTTAGATCATCAGTCCTTACCCTCTGCTATTCAATATCAGAGTACTGTGCTTTTATCTGGTGTTGCTTGTCTCACACAAGGCTGGTTGATGTAATGCTTAACAAAGCTATACATGTTGTTACCAGGACTTTACGTGCAACTTCATTATCATGGCTGCTGATATTTAGTAACATAGCACCACCTCATATTCACCGTGTGTGGGCCTCCATCATGCTCTTGTCAAAGATTTGACTCTGCTCTCAGATCTCTTCAACCACCTGCCATTTTGCCTGTCTTCTAGCTGCCCTTTATAGTCACTTATGCCAACAGAGGACTTTGATGGCAGGCTACCGGCTCTTCACCTGGCTGCTGATCATGCTATCAAACAGTTGGGCACAACGCACATACACTAAGAGAGAGGTAGCATAGGGGATTCAGATAAATTATTTTATTGGGTTCTCCACTTACTTGCTGAGTGCGTGGGGGGTGTGTGGAATTTGTTTCCTCATCTGTAAACTGGCAAAAATATCCATATCACAGATGTGGATATAATTCCTTCATGTTTAATACCTTTTGAAATCTGTAGATTAAAGGTGAATAAGTAGAAAGGAATTGGCATTTCTGCAGATCTAGAAATTAACATGATCATGCTTGCTCATGGTTGGCTCTGGGATGGATACCTGTTTGGCTGTGGGCTTCTGTAGCAGGTGCTTTTTCCCATATGAGGAGTTAATCTTCCAGAGAGCTAGGATCTACTATTTATGGCATTTGTACAGTTCAGAAGGCTTCTGGTGTTTTTTGTCTAGGTCCAGAACCCCAGAATCCAGAGTACTAAAGAGAAGCTGAGTATATTTAAGAAAAGACATAAAACTGTGGTAACCTACAATAAAATAACATTTTGACTTGATCACCAAACTATAATCCAGGGGTATCAAACTCATTTGCTATGGCGTGCCAAATTTCAATTAAATGCACTTCAAGTGGGCCATACATACCATAAATCGAAATACTAGGCACTTTTGGAGCGCTGTCTTGTGCGCACAGCACTCCATGCGCTGCTGCCAGAGTACACAGATCCCGTGGCAGCGAACGATGCCGTGACATCTCGCGGCGGCATACTCTCTGGCAGTGCATGCTGCCACCACGGGCCGGACCAAAAAGGTTGGTGAGCTGTATCCAGCCCACGGGCCGAATGTTTGACACCCCTGCTATAATCTCTCATTTGCTTCCTCAATGTTCACCTCTGACTGGCCCATGATTCCAGCTTCTAGTGCTCACTTATTACATTTTCTAACAAGCACCTTTGTGCTTTCTCCCATTCTGCCCTATGCACTTGAAAGGTGCTTCTGATAAACATTTGCAAAGCATCCTCATTATACACTTTCAAAACTCGCTTTTGCCAACAGAAAACTTGACAATGGGTAAGGCTGCTGGTGAGAGAGACCACTCACTGCCCATTATGCTGATCAGTAGTCTGTCTATTTTTACTTGTATGCCCCATCTGTCTGTCATCTCTTGTCTAGACTGTAAGCACTTTGGGGCAGAACCTATATGTTTTCCTGTTTGTACAGTACTTAGTATAATGGGATCCTGGTCCAGGATTAGGACTCCTATGAGCTAAGGTAATTCAAATAATAATAAATTTGTATAGTCACATTCATATAGGTAAGAGAAATTTATGTACAGTAGTAACTGAAATAAAGACACTGAGGAATCAACTGAGTGAGTACAAAGACTTTTTCTAAGTTGTGTAATAATTGATTCATTTCTTTGCTAAAAAGTAGTGTTGTTAACGTGGACTGAAAGTGGTTATAATGGTCAGTGATCCATAATTTCAAGGGTAATTTGCACAAATGAGGGTCATAACTAAAATCTCTCCAGCTTGCAGAGCACCCATTAAACTGCAAGAACAGACAAAAAGCCTGTGGGGACAGATAAAGTAGGAAACGAAGTAGGAAAGGATCCTCTTATAGTATCACTTGTCCTAAATATCTGAATTTTATTAGTGTCTTGTTTTTTGTATCATTACCTTCCTGTATAACTTGATTATTGTAACCAGTGATGTCAGTTTTCTCTAAAACGTTGTTGATTTTGCTATATTCAGTATCTAATGGGATACAATGATTGTGCTTTATAAAAAGAGATAATTCTGTTCACTGTTTCAGAATAAGATGTTTTCACCTTAAGTGGTTTAACTGGAATTTAGGTTGTAATAGGGGTAAAATTCTTGGCTAGTTCCCCTCTCTTATTCAATGCAAATATCTGGTTTTTAGATGCAGATAAGCCAAACAGCAGGGACTGTATTTAGTCATTCATGGAGTACTGACTTTGAAATATGATAGCTCCAGGGATAACTTAATAGGATCAAAAAATCTGTATTGTCCAAATGCTGGTGTTCTGATAAAGTACTATCCCGGAGGTGACATTCAAACTAAAGTGAGAGGCAAGCAGGGAAGTGGTTTGCAGTCACCTCTAGACAATCACATCTTCTAATTATCAGAAGTTAAACAAATCCAAGAGTGGCAAGATGGACTAAACACAGAAATGTTCCATGGAAAGTAATTATCCTGTGACGCTGTTTCTGGCTCTGACCAAGAAATATGGAATTGAACTTAATTCACCTTCATTATCAAGGTGTTCAGTCCCAGTCCGTTAATATAGATTTAGTGGGATGTTGCAGAAGAGAAAGTAGCTGTTTCCTTTGAACTGGGTAGGCAGATAAATAGTAGACTTTAAGTTTTGTGAATTTTGCCATTCCCTAATTTATTATGTTAAACATGTTTCTCCTGTATAAATGAACACATTATGATGTAATGCAAAGTACTGACTAATTGGGTAGCAGTTGATGTTGAAGCATTGCTGTGGGATAACTATCTATTGTACCATCAAAATCCATTGCTGGCTACGTCACATGTATATATCAAACTCTTTGTATTTTGTATGAAATATGAATGTGGGAATGTATTCATTTCACATCTCTTGCTTTCTTATGTTGATTATCACAAATTAAACTTTACACTAATAAGCCTGAGGTGAGGAATGTCATCGCAAAGCAGAAATCCAGGGTTTCTGATGTGATGTTGTTCTCATTATTACTCCCCTCCTGAAAGACGGCCATTCATGAGTAGAAGGTATGGGAATGATGCTACAGCATGCGCTCGTAACTATTTTTTGATGCACTACCATCAGTTCCAGATTTCTCTCCTTCCTGTCCCAATGTTGGGCAAGAGTGTGAGTTCACAATCTGGCCTGAGTATGGGCCAGAGCTGCTTCTGGAGCAGCCCAAGAGGAAGACTGACTTCTCAAGTCAGTCTCCATGCAGAAAGGAAGTACACTGTGTGTGACGGGTCTGTATCTGATGCAACGTATACTCCCCAGTGTATTGTGCTACGCTGCTAAACTAGGGGTCATGTGGAAGAAAACAATGCTCCACCATTCCTCTCCCCACCTTCTCCTCCTGCCCACTTGCACAAGGAATGGATGTAGCACATCTACAGAACCTGCTTCACATCCCTGCTACCTCTGCCAGTACAATACAGACTTCTCAGGACAGCTACCTCAAAAAAGGTACAATCTTGGGGAAACCTAGGCAGGTGGCAAACCTATTAAGATGTTACATGCATCACTAAGAATAGCTACTTAGACCAGGGGTCAGCAAAATGCTGCTAACTTTGATCTTAATGACTGCACTGAGATCCACTAACATAAATAGGACTGCATGAAGGCATAGGAGTCCATAAGTAAGTCCCAGAGATGCATCGGGCTTAAGTTTGAAGAAAAGCAAATCTAACAAAAAAACCCACAAACTTAAGCGCTCTGCAGTTTTACGTAGGCAGCAATGTATAATGCTGCTTCTTGAGCACTGTTCAAATATGTGAAATCACGTTGCACCCAGTATAGTAAAACAATTTTAAACTCAACCTCTGCAGCTATCCAACTTACAGTGCCTGCAATAACAGTACTCTAGGTAGCATATTTCAAAATAAATCAATATAGTGCTACATAAGCATTTCTAAGAGTCCTTTTATGATTACTAGGGCACTGACTGGGAGAGGAAAAAGTGGGGAAGGTAATTAAATTGACCTTATATTATTGAGCTGCTGAATGGTGCTGGATCATTGTCCAGCACTGACAGTTTTTCTATAGGACAGTGCATATTATCACAGTATTCATAGTGATATCAATAAAAGTTAATGTGAACACCAGTGGCAAGAATCTAAATAGCAGACCAGTCCTGCCCTTTGAGTCCAGTGGGGTTCTGATGCAATGTTCGGCTCTAAGAGTCGTAGGAGAAATTGATATGAGTTGAACACAAAGCAGCATATTTTCCTTGCTATTTTTCTTTGATATCACTATAAGTTTCTAAAACTCTAAATTTGTATTAGAGCATGCTAGTTCATCAATATAATGATACTCATGATGTCTTATTATGTAGGGTTAGCATGCTGCCTACCATAACAGTATGCATCTAGGCTGTCTGTCTCGTGTGGTGTTCCAAGTAACATTTGTCTCACTACTTCTTTTTAAAATAGTTCATGTTTGATCTCTCTCTCTCAAGACTATGGAACTTCATATTGTTGAACAATTGGAATAAAATAATTTGCAGGTGTAGCACAAGCTGCTTAATCACATTTTTTTTTTAAAAAACATTAATTAACCTGCACATATTTTAAACATATTTGGTCTTTGCTCTTATGAGAATGACTGTTGTAAAAATGCTTCTCTGAGTTCGGGGAGTTGAGTGAAATGATGCATCATATCTGTATGAAATGGAAATAAGCATAGTACTGAAACCTGGATGCCCTCTATGACTGAGAGTTGTTTTCTGTTTCTAATTCTGCCACTGACTTACTATGTGACCTTGGGTGGGTGTCAGACTCTTTTCAAAAGTGCCTCACTTTTGGGTACCTCAAGTTCTAGATGGACAAGTTGGAGACACTTAAGTCTTTCAAAGTTGGGTACTCAAAATTGTAACAGCAAAATTTGTGGACACTTCTGAATATTTTGTCCTTAACCTCCCAGAATGTCAGATTGTAATCAGGGTGGTGAGTCACACAACCCACAAAGAAGAAAGTAATTAATTTTCCAGTAGTGATAAAGTGCTTTGAGATGCTTGGGTGGAAGGTGTTTGCTGCTGATGGATAAAATGGTACATGAAACCTGCATGCTATAGTTTCAATCGAACACATTGGTAGGTGTGCAACTGAACCTCATTGGAGATCAGTACGATATTATGAAGTAAGTTCCCAGAAGAAAATATGCTATTAGTCGGCTGTAACCAGGTAAATTTTCCAGTACAACGTGGCTTCTGAAGCTGGATGCCTATTCTAGCGGTCTGGAGGAGACTGCTAAATGTGTTGTAGGCTTATTTTACATTTGAATTTATTTATTTAAAAATGTGTTTTAGAGTGTACATTCAGAAACAACATGTAATATGTCACCAAGATAGTCATCATTAGATAGTCAAATTTTAATAATGGCAGAATTATTCCCATACTAATGCTCATCCAAATAAGAATTAAGCTTACATGAAAATTAATGGTGCTATCCTATTGTATACCATAGTATTTACAATATGTACTAACATTTTTGTCATTTATACATTCAATATTTTTATTAATAAGATAATTTAATCAGGAATATAAAATAAATTAGACAGTTTTTTTTACCAGTTACATTGCTATTGTGGCATGTACATTTGTAAATTTTAGCTTCACTAAAAGTTTGCTAGTAGTAACTATTTAATTTTGCCACACAATAGAGGAAAATAGAATTTCACCAATTTATGTAAAAGTGAAAAATAATGAAATTCCATATGCAGAAAAATAAGTCATAAGCTTCTAGGAGACATGGATATTTTAACTCTCCTTTAAATATAGAGAAGAAATCTAGAGTCTTTAGATCTTGTTCCTTGGACAAAGTATTGGGTGTAAAAGGTAAGTCTTGAGGCAAAATTCAGACCTTTGAAACTAAGTCCCACTCTGTGTGTTTGGTGTATTGCATCTTTTATATCTTTAGGTTTATGTATCACACTCATCACCATGCTATCTGAGTTGTACCTCCTTGCACTGAATCTGAATTTGGGTGCTTTTCTCTCTCAATATGATAATTTCAGGGAAATCTAGATAATGGCACTCAAGTAGTCAAGATATGGCATATGCAGAAATTAACGTTCACTGAATTACTGGAACTATGAATATTCAGATATTTTATGTTAAAAGTACAACTTTAAATTGTTAGTCTAACCCCTGTTAAGCAATAGTCACTAGGATTATCATAAAACCTGGTAAGGGGATGACATGATTGAGTCCCATTAAATGTGTTTGAGTTAAATTATAGGAGATTTGAGCTTTTAGAACTAATGAATAAACAAGAACCCTAACTTTAAATTGTAGAATAGCAGTATTACACCACTTAGCTCTAATGTTGCTGAGGCGGTGATGGACCCAGATTAAATTATGGTTTAGGGTTTTGATTCAAGACAATCAGGACTTGGATTTGGTTATATATTCAGAATTGCTTGCAATATGATCTCATGATATTTCCACCATCTTGAGCTGAAATGTCATGAAAACTTCTGTTCAGTCCTGAACCAGAAATGGAAATCATGTCCTCCTGCTTTTGGTCTTAATACAGAAGCAAAACTGTAAGGGTAGATTAGGATCTCAAAATCATCCCCTTAATTCAAAATGGTTCTTATTTAGACCTGTCTCCATCAGTGTCAAAGCACGCATGAGGTAGGTAAGTATTTTACAGACATAGAAATAGAGGAAAACAAGTGAAATAATGCAACCTGCCCAACATCACATACTGAGTCATTGACAGCAAAGGATTATAACTGAGTTCCTAATTCCCAAACCCATGCAGTACATGTCTGTCTCTCCAAAAAGAGGGGGAAATAAATGGATCTTGTTAAATTTTCAAGTAGTTTTTCAAGAAGCTGCAAATGTGCACATCAAATGAAAGATAAGTAATATATCCAATACACATTTCCATGCAGTATACCATTTTTATATCTTCAGGAACACTACAAAACATTATAGATTGCACAGTGTTTTGTCATACTTCCAAGAGCAAATCAAAACGACCTCTTTCAGTAAACATTGGGAGAAAGTTGTAATCTGTCTGTGATTTTTGTATCAACCCAATAAGATGACAAACTGCATTAGTGGGTTTTTTTATACCAGGTTACGAGACAAATGTGTTTATATGTCTCCTGAATGATAATGAAATCTTCCAGGACTTCAGGTAACTTTCAGCTTTAATTTTGAAGGAAGTCTACAAAACTGCAACTGAATATATAAGGGGTTAAATCTGCACCATTTCTGTTAGTCTCTGTTCAGAAGAATAGATTCATGTTGCGCCATTTTCTGTTCATGTTATAATCTCTTTACGAGAATGAGGTATCGTTGCAATGCTTCATATATTCTGTGAAATATAGTAGTCTGCTTTACTGCCTTGACCTTTCAGTTTTTCGTATGTTGGCTGGTAGGCAACTTCGTCTCTTTCCCATGGTTTAGTAAGGCTATAAAGAGAGGGCAAAAAAACAGAATGGCTACCCAGTCAAACACAGAATGCGAATAAAGGTCATAGGTGCAGAGCATACAATTCTAATTCACAATATATATCAGATAATAAAATTTTGACATCTCATTCTTGTGAGGGAAAAATTGTAATAAGAACAGAATAAAGTACACTGTATAAATTATTTTCTTTACAAGATTGAAACATATGATAGTATTTGCCCCTTCTCATTAATCTTGAAATTATACTTCTGTCTGAGCCTCATAAAAGGAAACACCATAAATGCAAAAGAGAAATACTAACAAATAGATCTATGTACATTCCATACATTTGCACTATTTTACAATTGTACCTGAGTGAGAATCTATAGTATATATATAAAAAA
Organism: Emydura macquarii macquarii; assembly: GCF_026122565.2. Classification (NCBI taxonomy): domain Eukaryota; kingdom Metazoa; phylum Chordata; order Testudines; family Chelidae; genus Emydura; species Emydura macquarii. The sequence goes on along the minus strand of NW_027131500.1, from coordinate 4,234,675 downwards.
AGTGTTTGAACACAGAAATAACCAAGATAAAGTAGCTAAATTAACACATTTTGGTCACCAGATGGAAGACCTGGTTAGTTGTTTCAGTCAGAGACAAATTTTTCTCTCTGGTAATACACATTTCTTCTGAATTTATCTGAGCAAAATTTGCCCCTACAGTGCTGAGAATTCTACTGTCATTTCATCGGAGTATTAATACAATGCCCTATTTTAACTGAAATTGCAATATTAACTATTTCAGTGCTGATCAAAGAACGAAAATTAGGAGAGAGAAATGACTGTATTATGAAGATCTGCACCACCTACTGTGAGTGACATCTAATTTTGGTATCACAAATTAAGAGTACCACTGCCATTTTCCCCACACCACCCTACACACATGTATTAACAAGCAAAGGAGAAGAATGGAGTCCAGAGGAGGATTCCAAGACCCATAATGGGAGAACCAAGTTCAAAGAATCTAACAGTGTCAAGTGGGATATTTGAGGTCCATCATTGGTGACCCAAGTCAAGGGACCCAGCAGAGCCCGTGAGTGTATGCAAACCCCACTGAGGAGGATCCATGTCTGAAGTGCTTATTGCATCATACATAATCACATTCTGAACATCTGCACAATCTATTGTGAATCGTGTCTCATTTTGGTGATTTAAATAGACAGTATTTTGTGCAGAGGCGGTCCTTGAAACAGTACCATATCTTCTCTTCCCTTGTCTATACCAAGAACTTTGTAAGATTCAAAGTGTGTGTGGATAAAAACCAAACATCTCCAAATCTATAATAGTTAATGCAAACAAAGGGTAACTGTTTTTAGAAGGGATAAAAACCCAATGCTTCGTGGGTTTTTTTTTTTAAGTTCTAACTAGGAAGGGTTAAATTGAGACCTTGATGGGGACATATTACCCCTTTATCTACCTACTGTTGAACCTTTGTTCAAAGCAGTAATTGCTTCACAGTCAGATTGATGATGGGTGACAGCACATCACAGCTGGGTATGAAAGTTTTCATCAGTCAAGCATGCACGATATCAGGACTTAATCCAGCACATGGATGAGAAGGTATGTTCACAAACATAAGCTGATCAAACACAGACTGTATTTTGGCATTCAAAAGACACAATTTTTTTCCAGCAACACATTTCCCTAATTCCTTAACAGACTTTGCATGCTGAGTTGCATAAATTGCTCTCTGGCCCTGCAAATCTGACAGCTCTTCTTCCAGTTCCTCCCTGGGAACATTAAAATGTTGCAGTATGATCTTTAAGCTATGGAAGGTGTAAGTATCCCATAGAAAAGCAACAGCAGACTCTACTGTCACGAAATGGCCAAAACATGATGAAAACTTCTTATGTAGCTGCTATACCAAAGCAACAAATGTTTCGCTTTTGTCATTTTTCCAGAGCAGTTTCATGCTTTCTTTAATCTCAGGAAATGCATGAGGTCTCCTTCTTTAAGTAGTGTATGTTACGTGAGTGGAGTAAATTTCAAGCTTGATTTTAAAACTGGCAACTTTGCACATTAACTCTTCAATTACTTTTTCCTTCACTCTGTAGTTGTACATTCAGCTTGATGCCTAGTAAGATAGACTTGGCATTCCTTGCCGTTCTTCCAGTTGTGATCTTTTAATTCAGGATATTTCCTCCTCTTCGATTTCAGAAAGAAAAGCACAATTTCTGGAAGTAATGCAACATATCTTTTAAGAACGCTTATTCCTGTATATCACCATATGAAGATTCAATTTCTTGCAGCAAGGAAAGCAAGTGGTGGTGTAGTAAATGTTCAGCACAAATGAAGTTTATTACTTTAACAATTGTGTACATTATTCCCTTCATGCAGTTGTCTCCTAGCTTGCTGCACAGAGCTTGTTGATGCATAATACAATGAAATGCCGACAAGTTTGTTTGATCCTTTGTTATTTCAGAAACTAGTCCCTAATGTTTACCTGTCGTACTTGGAGCTACATCTGTTATAACAGAAACAACTGAATTTAGTGGGACATTCATTTCATTGCAGCCTTGGCAAACAGCAATGTACATATCTTCCACATGAGTATGATTGTGTAGTGACTGGAGCGAAAACAAGTTTCTGGTAATTTCAAAGTTGACTATCAATGCATCGAATCCATATGTAAAGTTGTGCTATGTATCCTATGTCTGTATATTCATCAACTGCTTTACTAAATATGCAGCAGAGGTGATCTTTAAGCTGGGTAGCCAAATTTTCCAAGAGATCTACTGACTTAGTGTGTCATTACTTAACTGCATATTTTTTATCCTCCTTTATGACTTTGTTTTTTCTCAAATTATTAAAGACAGTCTGCAGATTCTCAAAAGCATTCTTTTACAAGTTTCCGTCACTAACTGGTTTCCCGTGTTTGGCAAGCATCCAAGAAATTTTGTAAGATGCAAGTGTCAGAGTCTGCTCCAGTAAACATGGCATGCAATGCTTTCTGTTCATTGCTCAGTGATTTTTCTCAAGATGCCTAACTTTCTGTCTTCAGATTTTTAGTTTTGAAGATCTTAATGTTCTTTCTCAGTGTCTTTTTACGTTGTACGTTTTGCACACACTGAGGGCTGTACAACATAATAAACAAAATGGCTTCCCATCTGTTTCTATAACTGCAAACATTTATTTCCAGTCATCTTGTATCTTTCTGCCTTCTACTGCCAAACTGCAAAGCTTCTTTCCTTCATGTTCTTTTCTTTGGTTTCTGAAGATACCAATGGTTTCTTTCCACGAACAACTGATCTACTTTCTCTCGTGTGCCCTATTCAGTATAGTTTAGTGTCATGTCAGTGTTGTGTCAACAACTGAACTGTTCAAATGCATCACTCAACAAATTTATGACAAGCTTTACATTTTTAGCAGGATGTGTCACATGGGCTGCAGCTATGTGCTGAATGGGCCACAGGAAACCTATGAGTTGAGAACCACTGGACTAGACAGACTATGGGTCTTGATCCAATAGGGCAGTTTGACCTTCGTTTGAATGAATCCCATATGAGAAGATCCAGCTGCTTCCTAGGCCTTTAGACTATTGAACTGGTGCAAAGGGACTGGAGTGGGGTTCAGAAGTGAGCCCTAAGATTCTGATAAAAACTTAGTGGGTCAGATATGGGATAGATGATGAGTGCAGCTCCACTGATTTTAATTAGGTTTATACTTGCATAGCCCCAGGTGATGTAGCTCAGCAGTGAATAATTCCCTTCAATACAGTAAATTTTTAATATGTATGTTTTAAACATTCAAAAACTAAGAAAAATCATGAAAAATAATCACTTCCTAATATTAAATTGTAGATAAGTTACTGTCTTAGGACAAAATACCCCCCCCCCCTCCCTCCCCTCCCCCCCCGCCCCCCCAAAAAAAAGTGCTTAACGTTTGTCTACTAAATATGTAGAGGTACTCCATGTGGCCTGACTTCCAAAATTGCTGAGCACATAGAAAATAAAGGTGCAATTGAATGGAAGTTAATGGGACAACTTGAGCAAGTATAATTTGCAGAATCAGGCTTCTTGTGAGGACAACTTCCTATAATAGGAGAAAGGTGGAGTCTTTCACTCAAATGAACAAATAGTTTAGGTAAGTATGATAAAGTTAGGAGACGCATCCAGTATAGATCTTTCCTAGTTATATCAGAAAATATACATTAATTTATCATTTTGTTCTTTAAATAGAATGGGTTTAATTGAAGATCAAAGCCCTATTATTTCTCTACAAATGGAAAGTAGTACTTTCTATTATCTGAGATTTGCAGCTACTAAATTGTACTTGTCCTCCTCTGAGAGCTTGTGGTAACATTTTTATAAGGTCCTGTCAGCAGGCTGCAGAAAATACTGTAGAGCTGTCACATCCCCTCCTGGCAGATGCAGCTGCCCCTGCACCATTCTTAGACACCATACTTAAACACTTTGCCCGTGTTTGTTGTACAGGATTCTACAATCTTTTATGAGTCTGATTTGAGGCTTTCAGGAGGTCCAGCTGTTAAAGGATGTTCACACTATTCCTCCTAGAAGCAGATTTTGAAATGTACTACGTAATTAATTTGGCAAAAATGGAGACAGCATCCTGGGTCTTGCTTATCTGTTTTTGACATAAAGTAGGACAACAATCTAGCTGAGTTCTTATTCTCCCAGGCAGAAGACTTTTTCCTTTATATAGTGTTCGTGGGTTTTCAGGAGAAGCAGGCAAAACAAGGAACAGCTAAGGGGCACATAATCTATTCTGCTAAATCCCTGACACTGTGGAATGAGTTGTTAGTCAAGGCTAAATGATTTAGCAAAACATTAATGCTTACAAAAGAATCATATAGGCTTCAATTGTTTGATTATATACAAAACACTCTGGTTCTATTTGCAGTAGGGAAAACAGAAACCAGGATAGAGGGGTAGGTTTTGACAGTGGCATTGGATTTAACTTCTGGCACTTAGTTGGTGAAACAGACTAGAATTAGTGATTGTTAGCTCCTGAAAGGGAATTTTTAATTTAGTGGGCTTAGTTATGTACACAACTGAAGATTCTATAAATTCCATTGTATTATTTATTGGTTTCATTTTTTCCAGCTCAAGAGCAGGAATTTTGAAGTTTTTTTTCTTGATGTTTTACATTTTGGAAGGATTCTCTGACAGCAATCATGGAATTGTAAAGGAATCCTTTGCTACTGATATGTCTGCTCTGTTCTTCCCTGCATTTATACTCAATTTCTTCTGGGCAATAACGAAGTCTGTAGAAACATGATCTGGATGATCAGTGGGATGGGATCAAAAGACATACGTCTAGAATCCCTCCATCTCTTTGACAAAACTATCTGGAGAACAGAAATTAGGAGCACACCGGATGAAATGAGACTGCATCTTCCTCAGACCATTTCTGCACAGGAACGTTGTAGAAAAATTAGAGTTTGAGGTTGAGGCCTACCAAACAGCTCCAGAGTTTTCTATAGGTGAGACAATTTGAAGAATGTCTCTTGTCTGAGGGAAGCTTCTTTTCCTTAGAGAAGACAACTACTATATTTCTCTCTCTAGGAATCTGCTGATGAGGTACAATCTAGTATGAGAGAGAGGATTAGTTTTTATGACCTAAAGCAAATCACTGGAAGTCAGTAGGCCTACTGCTATTTCTGTCACCTATCAGAGGGTTTCTGCTTGACATTGGCATGCAACTTAATCTCTCTTTGCTTCACCTCTGAAATTCTTGCGTGGAAAGGGATGCTACATACTGATGAGGGGAAAGCATTTTTTTTACACTACCTTCTCAGACATCCACCTTTTTATGGGTAAATCATTTACATATTCTGACTGGAATCTCCCAAGTTTCATAAGGTCAAACCTAATAGTGCTATTGTCTGACAGTAATTTTCCATAAGCTCGTAGAATTTAAGGTCAAAAGGGACTATTTGAATGATCTAATTGCCTGCATAATTGCATATGCATTCCTGCATAATGGCTCAATGAATCGACCCAAAATTGTGTGTGTGTGTGTGTGTGTGTGTGTGTGTGTGTCTAGATCATTTTGAATTTTAATCTTAACCATCCAAAGCACTTGCAACCCCTCCCACTATCGTCTGCAAACTTTATAAGTATTCTCTGTGCCATTATCTAAACCATGAAGATATTGAACAGAAGTGGACACAGAACTGATTCCCTGTGGGACCGCTCTCAATATGCCCTTCCAGCTTGACTGTGAATCACTGATAACTACTCTCTGGGAATGGTTTTCCAACCACTTACGCACCCACTTAATAATAGCTTTATCTAGGTTTTATTTCCCTCATTTTGTTTATGACAAGGTCATGCGTGACAGTATCAAAAGCCTTACTAAAGTCAAGATATACCAAATCTATCACTTACCCCCTTTTTCCAATCTTCTGGAATCTCTCCCATCTTCCATGACTTTTCTAGATAATCGCTAATGGCTCAGATATCTACTCAGTCAGCTCCTTGAGTATTCCAGAAGGTATTTTATCAGGCTCTTCTGACTTGAAGACATCTAATTTGTCTAATTTTTAACTGGTCTTTCCCTATGTTAGCCTCTGATCTTGCATCATTTTCACTGGCATTCATTCAGTTAGATGTCCAGTGGCTAATAAACTTTTTGGCGAAAACTGAAACAAAAAAGTCACTTGACACTTCTGCCATATCCACGTTTTCTGTTATTGGTTTTCTCACATCACTGAGTAACACGCCTACCCTATCCTTGGACTTCCTCTTGCTTCTAATGTATTTGTCGGATGCTTTCTTGTTACGATTTGTGTCTAGCTAGTTTAATCTCATTTTGTGTCTTGGCCTTTTTAATTTTGTCCCTATATGCTGTTTGCTTTTTCTTTCTTTTTTTTTTTTTTTTTAACATTCTTTTGTAATTTAATGCAGCTCTAGATTATGTTTACAGGGATTCCTGAGAAACCATATAATCTGCGCACATTTCAAATGACTGGCTCTGCCTGTCTGTGCGGACACCAGTCTCAAGGGGTTAATATTCATTAGGAGAAAGAGTGTGTTCTTTCCTCATGTTAGCTAACATGACTAAGATCCTAGCAAAGAGAAGGTAGTTATAGTTTTAACAGTGAATAGCAGGCATTTGTAGCCAAACAAACAAGAGGGCAATCCAGGGAGCCTGCAAGTGCTAGTTTCCAATCCTTATCTTGCATAGGTCTCCTGCCATAATTCAGAAATTGTGTGGTGTGCTTGAAAGGAGGATCAAGTGGGCATGAATGTGGCAACACAAACATCACTGGACCCAGACAGCAAAAGTTAGGAAGGGTCATTGGAATATCCATACTGCTTGTTTTAATTTTTCTAAAATATCTGCCAAAGGCCATTATTATAATTTATGTCAATAAAATTAAATATACAATGTGAAATGTAAAATCAACATCGTATAGTCATCTGGAAGGATTGTCACAGAATTCACAAATTTGGAGACAAATACAGAATCTCAAAGATGTCCTGGAAATGAACGACATGTTAAGATGGAAAGGATTTAATATTTGATCTTGCTCTGGATAGATACAAAATTAAGTTTCTTGAATTTTTCACTGTTGCTACTCTATTTTATTAGCAAGGGTTAGACTAGAGGGAAAAGCTGGGCCTATAGAATAAGCTCTGCTCCTATGAGCTGACAATACCACTCCTCGCAGCTTGTGCAGATATTCAAAATATGTCCTCTGAAATCAGCTGGGGTCTTTGAGCTGAGTTTTTATTCAGTGAGGCCTGAATGTGCCAAGGGGCCCGACATAGCTCATTGTTGATTGGGAGAAAAAACAAGGGGTGGTGCCTCACAACATCGTCCACTTGTGACTATGAACTGAGACATCACAATATGTTGTGCAGATCTGTAATCCTTCCCTCATACACAAACAGTGACATAGTTAACAATCTTGACATTTAGGCATGCATATTTTGACTGGATTACTGGTCTACTGTGTGGGGGAGGGAAGCAGTAGATGTGATATATTGATTTTTTAATAAGGCTTTTGACACAGTCCCATCTGACATTCTCATATGCAAAGTAGGGAAATGTGATCTAAATGAAATTACTGTTCATAATTGGTTAAAAGACCATACTCAGAGTAGCTAGCAATGGTTTGTTGTCAGACTGGGAGGATAAACTTAGTGGATCCTGTAGGGGTCTGTCCTGGGCCTGGTATTAGTCAATATTTTCATTAATGACCTGAATAATGGAGTGGAGAGTGTTTATAAAATCTACAGATGACACCAAGCTAGGAGGGGTTGCAAGCACTTTGGAGGACAGAATTATAATTGAAAATGACCTTAACACATTGGAGAATTGGTCTGAAAACAAGATGAAATTCAATTAAGACAAGTACAAAACACTAAACTTCGGAAGGAAAAATCTCAAGCAATTACAAAATGGCAAATAAGTGACTAGGCAATAGTGCTTCTGAAAATGATCTCGGGTTTATAGTAGAACATAAATTGAATGAATTCCAACACCCTCTTGCAGTTGTAAAAACCCTAATATCATTCTAGCGTGTATCATTGTATGTGAGACATGAGGTAATGGTCACACTCTGCACTGCACTAATGTGCCCTCAACTGGAGTATTGTGTCCAGTTTTCTGCATCCCATTCTAGGAAAGATGTGGACAAATTGAAGAGAGTCCAGAGGACAGTAACAAAAATGAGAGGTTTAGAAAACTTGACCTATTAAGCTTTATTTAAAAAAAAACAAAAAACCTGGGCATGTTTAGTCTTGCCCAAAGAAAATAGGTGACCTGATCAATCTTCAACATGGACAGTAATTGGTTGTTCATGTCCTATGGAGGTAGGGGAAGTAGTAATTGGTTTAATCTGCAGCAAGAGAGATTTAGGTTAAATATTAGGAAAAATTTTCTAACTAAGGTTCACTATGATCTAGAACAGGCTTCTAAAGGCAGTTGTGGAATCCCCATCATTGGAGGTTTTTAAAAACAGGTTAGACAAATACCTTTTTGATCTAGTCTAAATATGTTTGGTCCAGCCTTGGGAAGGGGGTAGGATGGGGCTGGATTAGACTAGATGGTGACCTTCCTGCTCTACAGTTCTATGATTAGATATAAGTTAATGCTTTGGTCACTATAATATGGTATTTTGTAATTTTCAGTGCTATTGCTGCAGGATCTCTGCAAAGTAATTTCTACATCAGTTATACTCCACATTTCTAATGTTTTCCCAACTCTAAAAGCAAAAGACTTTCAAAGAAATCTTGATTCTGGAGGATGAGTATTTTCAAAAACAAGGTGCTTTTTAAAAATATGGGACTATTCCATGAGTGTAATACTAAACAGCATAATGGATGTGTTCCAATATCTACTAAAGTTAATGACTCTGTGGGCTTTGGATCAGATCCAATAAGAGTTCCTATGAAGACCTAAAATTAATCTTTATTAAATATTCTTGGAGGACTTTCTAAGCCTCAAATATTGTTTGATTCACCAGTTGCAAACTTTGCAATACTTTAATACATTCCTTTTCCTTACCATGAAGTCTCATTTTCTGAAAGATGTTTTTTTTTTTTTGCTAATTTGCCTACTTTTGATATGTTCTAAAAACTGAAATATAAATTGATTTTAAAAATAAAAATTCATAAGGACAAGCCTTCATCCATGCTATGTGAAAAATGTGTAAGATGGATGGAGCTGGTGGGCTTCATCATTGAAGATGCCTAAGTGCTGGGGAGAATCCTCCGAACAACTGTGCAATCTATTAAGTTAAAATCATATCCATTACTAAATAAGGGTAAGTAATATGAGGTCCAGATCCTCAATTGATGTAAATTGAAGTCAATTGAGCAAAGCCAATATATACTCATTGAGGATCTTTCACTAAGAAATTATCCTGCAACCTCACCTAAAGTCACCTAAAAAAATGCAGCTGAGTATCCATTTGGAGGGTAGAAGTGTTAGGGGAGTAGTCTGAATTTCTTTGTCCTTCTCTCAAAACTCAGCAGGGAAAGGTTCCTTAGGTAACCTAATTGCAACAAGCCCCCCAAATCAAAGAAAACAAACAATCTCTTCTCCCCGTTTTATCTTGGTCATCTTATTTGATTTCAGATTTCAGATGCAGGGCTACCTCAATCCATGTATTGCCTAACCCTGCAGAAGTGGCATACGGTGGTTCTCCAGCACACGGGGGCCAATACTTACATTTGTGACTCTCCCCCCATGGGTGGCAGTGGAGGCAGCACCCCTGGGGGGGGGTCTTTGGGCCAGTTTCCTGCTCTTCTTCGTGCCCCCCCTGTGGGTGTAGTGAGGAGCAGGAATGGGGGAGAGCAGGAAATGGGCTCGCAGACCACCTCTCCCCCCTGTGCGTGCGTGAGACACTAACGTGGGGGGGGGGCACAAATGTAGGTATGAGGGGGCTGCCCAGCAGTCAGGGGGTGGGGTGTGACAGGGTCTGTCCCAGAGCCCCACCTATGGCTGCCTGGCCCTTTCACAGCTGGGATCCCCACGACTCCCTCCTTGCGCCCAGCGCAGGGACAGAGGGGCCAGGTTGGCATGGCCACTATGGATGTCAGCGGAAGGCGGTTCTGAGGAGGAGGGCCTGGCCGGCATCCCCCCTGGGCTTAGGCCTGGGAGTATGTCCCCGCAACACCCCCTCGTACACCATTTCCCTGCAGGATCTGGTTTCCATTCCATAGAGAAGAAACAATATTGCATGCTGTGGGAGGGAAATATTACTTTGGCTGTGAAGTATATAATCTTGTGCTAATCATTGCAAAGATTGTATGCCCTATAACAAAAAATTATTTTGTGGTGGTGTGCTGTTTTCTGCATACATACTAAGTAATAGTTTTTACACAATTTAAGTTGAATTATTTGGTGGTTTGGTTCTCTAGATCTGCTCAGTGAAGTTAACTAAAAATAGCAGAAATAAAATTATAAAAAGTAGTAACTCCCATCTAATTATTATGTGTTAGCATACTTTACTTTGAAAAAAGAAATAATGCCAGAATAATGCATTAGATCTATCTTAATATGTGACAACTTATTTAATTGGCTAAATATACAGGATACAATATTATGAAAAGAAATCCTTCTATTTTGTTTATTTTCTGCTTTACACAGAATTGATTAAACTGATCATGAAACTTATTTCAACATTAATTTCTTCAGACAAAACAATTAGAAGTGCATTAGTGTTTGTCCCACAGATATTGTTCTGCACAATACCGTTCTAAAAATAAAATAATTAAATGTAAGCAAGAACAATTTTAGAAGAACAAATATATGAAGTGTCTCCAAGAAGGATTACCCAGACCTGCTCCCACTGAAGTCAAGAGGTGTTTCTACACAATTCAAGAAAGTATTATTTTATGCTTCCTGAATACAAATAGATGAAAATGCCTCTGCATGCTCCAAAAATTGCTAAGGAGTCTTCATGCAAATATAAGTATATATGAATGCTAATAGCAAACATTTGTAGTTTTTGGGAGGCGGTTTTTTGAGCAGTTTTAGATAATGTATAGAAACATAGACAAGGTTTTTTTTAAAAAAGGAAAAAAGAATGGGTTATTAAACCATTAATAGCCATAGCCCCTCCCTGACTATATGAGGCCCAACCACCCCAATCCCTCATTTCCTTAATAATGCCGGTGGCATGGGTGGAGTTGGAGCTCTGCGCGTCTTTTAACATCACAATTCCTGAAAAATCTTTTAACTTTGTTGTTCTAGCAGTATATAGTTAGTGTTAGAACCATTAGTATTAGGGTGCATTAGCTTACATGGGGGGCCTGTTTCCCAGCAATGACCTCCATGCAAGGTGCTTGCTCTGCTTAGGCGAAGCCCATGTCAAAGAGCATTGTTCGATTTGTAAATTGTTCACAAAATGCACCCAGCTGGCACAGACCTTTTGCCTGAAGCAGAATCTGCTCAAACAGGACATGAGGCCTGCTTTGGTACCAATGCCTACTTTGGATCCAAAATCACCTTTGACCTCGGTGAGTGGTGGCAGCTCGTGTTCCGCAGCTGCCATCTCTCCAAAGAGTTGTAAAAGCTACTCTCCTGTGAAAGCACCAGAGAAAAGCTATCAAGACCAATCCAGACCAGGAAGAGTACGACCACTGCCAGCACAAAGGGTGGAGCAGGTTCTTCCAACTGCTTCCCCATACTGCACAGGGATGTGAGAAGTCTGCACGTCAACTCTGGTTTTGGCCCCAGGGTGTCCAGCGAGTTTGGTACTGATGAGGGTGATGTTGACATTGGATGTGTCAACAATATAACAGGTGGTGGTAGACCTCTGCTTTTCCATCCTGAGTGGGCCTTTTGTCTAGGACTTTTCCAGGACTGCAACCTCCCTGACAGGATTAGCTGCTGAACATGTGGGTCAGCACCACCTCCCAATGTTCCCTTGCCAGACTGTGGAAGTGAGTCTGATTCTGGGCTTGGCACAATGGACCCACTGTTCAACAGGTAACTCCTCAGCCTTGCTGCATTCAGCAACACTGCTGTTATCATGGTGATTGTCCCGCGCACTCCACCTTAGCACAGTCAGTGGCTTGAATACTGCTGCTGACTTCGGTACTGACGCCACTCCCAGCGCTGGAGACAATTGGGGGGTACTTGGTGCCAGCTATACTGTTTCCACAGTCTGCACTGGTCCCTCCCTCACTTTGTATGATGGATGAGTTGGACTGGTTGCTCATAAACTCTGTGTTGGCTCCACCTGTAGCTCCAGAATCCTGTGACTCCTCGTCATCCAGGTCAGGATCATCCTCCCATTCTCCATCATCTAGCCTGTACCGGCGTACCAAAATTGGCATTCTTCCTGCAGCCATGACAGGGGCCCCTGATCTGGTGCCTACTAGCCACCAATGCCTCTTCTTTATGCCTAATGACCCCCATGGAATTTATAAGTCACTGAGGTCATACTCCTCATCTCACTCTCTGAAGCAAGATCACCAGACACATCAGTGGCTGGGGCTGTCAACCCACTCCATGTTCAGACAGCAGTTGTTCTCCCTCTTGCAGAGCCTCTAAATTGACAGGGCAGAGTTAAGTTAACGCCTAAGGACAAGGACTTGAAAAGGATGGACTTAGTGGATAGACAGATCTACATCTCCTCCTCTGCACAAATGTGGATTGTGAACCAGCAGTCGATGTTCAAATACGATTATGTAAATTAGATAACTCTCAAAATGTATAGACCAGCTGCCTGAAGCCTCCAGGGAGGAATTCCAGGTTTTCATTTCCAAAGACTGCTTGGTGGCTAAAATGTTGTTGCAGTCCACGCTAGTTGTGGCAGACCCTGTCAGTGTGATGGCCTTGGCGGTGACCCATGAAAAGGGCATCCTAGCTACAAATTTTGGACATTGCTCCAGTTGTGCAGCAGGCTATAGAGGATTTGCCTTTCTACGTTTGGGTTCTCTTTTCAGACAAAACTGATGAAAATTTGTACTCCTTCAAGGATAGTAGGGCCACCCTATGTTCCTTGGGTTGTACACACAGGCAGTGCAAAGATGCCAGTATGGCAGTCAGCAACAGCAGCAATAGTACCTTTTAGGTAATCTTTTTTCTCTCCCCTGAGACACCAGGACTACTGCAGAAAGAGGCATAGGTCCCAAAGCTGGAAGTATTAGAATTCTGGATTCAACTAGTCTACACACCTTTCCCAAGCACCCATTTTGACTTGTTTTGTTCATAGCAGCAATCCAGTTGTGATTTTCTTTACCCCATCCCTTCCCTTCAGGCACAGACTAGTTGTCTTTCACAATGTTTGGATTTACCACTGACAGCTGGGTCCTAAGCATCGTCATATCCGGCTATGCCATCCAGTTCATCTACACTCCTCCCCATCCCTCTTCAAGGACCCCTGTCATGAGATCCTGCTTCAGGAGTATGTACACTCCTTACAGGCTATGAGAGCAGTAGAAGAGCTTCCTCTAGTCAAAGTTTTTATTCATGGTTCATTCTGGTTCCCAAATCCCAGGGATGGGTAAGACCTATTCCTGACCTCAACAAAAATATCGGATACACGAGGCCTGAATGGTCACCCTATCAGCTACCCTTGCTGTGTTGACTGAGAATGACTGGTTTGCTGCTTTGGACCTTCAGGGTGCCTTTTTTTAAAGAGATTCTCTTGAGATATCATAGAAGATATCTCTTGCTTTTCTTGGCAAACCATCATTTTCAGCACACTGTCCTTCCTTTTGGTCTGTCTTCTTCCCCCTGAGTCTTTACCAGGACTGTTGTAACAGAAACTTCCCTGATAGTCTGTGGTTGAAGCAGGAAGCTTTACTGCATATCAGCGTGCTGGAGCTTCAGGCCATCTACAATGCCTGTCATGCTTTTTTCTAGACTGCATCAAGGGTTCAGTGGTTCACATATTTACTGACAATATCACCATGATGGATTACATGATCAGGCAAGGGGAAGCACACTCCAGAGTGCTATACCAAAAGGTAACAGTGTGTGGCAGTTCTGTAACAGAGTATTACGATATCCAGTCACTTGTCTGGGTTCCAGAATCATCTTGTGGAGCATCTCAGGAGGAATCTTTCCCTGAATCAAGAGTGGATCTTGAAGCCCAGGTTCTGCAAGTCATCTTCATGGCTAGAGGCATCCTGACAATCGACCCACTGACTACATTTCTTGTTGTCCTTTGTAGCTTATTCTTATCTTGAGGGGGCTTCAGTCTGGGCTTCCTGACAGACCTCTTCCAAGTCACCTGGCAATTGACTCTCCTATATGTTTTTCCTCGTATTCCGATGATTGCATAGGTCATCCTCAAGCTGAAAGCAGATTGGATTAAGTTCATTCTCATTTTCCCTTATGGGCAAGGCACTGTTGGCTTTCCAACTTCCTTGCATTGTAGAATCAGCTTCCCAAATCCCTCCCTCTCCATCCTGACCTGCTCATGCAATCATGGTCACACGCTGCATCCCATGCTCTGCTCCCTGCATCTCATGGCATGGCTGCCTCCTGGTTGAATGAGGAGGATGTGGTATGATACCACCCTCCCCCCCTTGTCTCGCCTATTAGCAACAGTCTCCTCTATCAGTGGGGCCTGCGGTATCTCCGCCCCCAGATTGAACAAGTCTTTTGTCCCTTCCCCTCGGCATGTCCCCAGGGCCCGGGAAGGTACCTTACTGTGGCTCCCTCCTGCCATCTGGGGCCAAGGGTTTTCTCCTTCTCTGCTCCTCTGCACCATCTCCTAGTCTGGGGGAAGTTTCTCCTCTAGCTGCCACAAACCTTCTGGCAGCCTCCTCCTCCTTTGCTCCCCCCTCCCTTTAGGGAAGGCAGTGTTTAAGTACACCTGGAGTAGCCCTTCATTGGGTCCAGGTGTCTCAATCGGCAGTAATCTCTCCTCTGCCTTTGGCATTTTTGGGCTCACATACCGGCCCTGGTATTCCCTTTTGTGGCCATCTGGCCTGACTTTACCACATATCTCCCCGCTCCCTCCCACTCAACACCATGGGGTTGGGCTACTTGGGTCGGATAACTGTGCCCGTCTGCTCGCCTCTCCCGCCGTGTCTTCCGCAGTTTCTCTGTGGCAGGGACCAGGACTTGGGCGGACTCAGCGAACCGATGGAGTCCTCGCTACTGATCTCAGGGTCGCTAACCATCAGGGAGTCTCCCACGGGCAGTAGGGACCCAAACCCTGGGAAGTTCCAGCCTATGAGGACTGGGTAGGGAAGTTTCGGGATAACACCGACCGTTACCCTCGTGGTCTGCCGCTGAATCCCAATCTGGACCAGGTGGTCGGGTACAAATTGACTGCACCGTGCCCACAGGTTATTCCAGTGCGTTTGGCCCGGGACAGCTGGTCCTGGCCCACCAGTTTCCCCGAGACCAGAGTGACAGCACTCCCCGAGTCCACTAGAGCAGTGGTCACTATGCCGTTCAGTTTGACTGGCCGGGTGTATCTATGGGCAGTCTCCGCCACCCCCACCGGGTAGACCAGGCCGCAGGGACCAGCAAACTCACCCATCCCACATTGCATGGGTTCCCCAGCATTTGGGCATTGGGCAGCTAGGTGCCCTAGCTCCCCACAGGCATAGCACCTGTACCCTGGTCGAGATGGCCCCCTATCCGCTGGGCTGCCAGGCTTCAGGCCAGCACCCCTCCCCACCTGGGCCCAAGCCACTCTCCAGTCCCCCTTCTCCCCTGCATGGGCTTGCCCGCTGCTTCGGGAGTCCGAGCTCTTGGGGCGGGGAAATACCTCTTGTTCCGACACCCTTCTTCCCCGGCAGTCCGTGAGAGCTCCCTGGCTGCCAACTGTCTCTTGACAAGGGCGACCAAGTCATCATATGAGGTGGGGTCAGTTTGGCTAATCCCCACCCCCCGCAACTCTGGTGGCAGCCCCCTCATGAACCTGTCCAGGACAAGGGTCTCAGTAATCCAATTCGCGCTGTGAACTTCTGGGCCCAGCCATTTCTGTGCCAGGTGAATCAGGTTGAAGAGCTGGCATCTAGGCGTTTGGCCCTCCCGATACCGCCAATCGTGGAACCTCTGGGCCCGGGTGGCGGTTGTCATTCCGAGCCTTGCGAGGATCTCTGCCTTCAGCTGAGGGTAATCGGAGGCAGCCTCCTCTGCCAGGTCGTAGTAGGCCTTCTGGGCCTACCCTCACAGGAATGGGATGAGAATGCTGGCCCATTGATCTTCGGGCCAGGCGTCCCACAACGCTGTTCTCTCAAAGTCAAGCAGATACGCCTCCGTCGTCTTCCATCATCTTCTGTAGACCGCTGCTGGCCCTTAGGGGGTGCGACCCCTTGTGGCCATGGGTCATGGTTTTCAGCTAGCTCACTATCTCTTGTAGGGTGGTTCAGTCCTGTGCTGCCTGGCTAATCAACAGCTGGTTTGTCTCCTGCTGTAGTCACACTGACTCTTGCTGGGCAGCCATCTGGACCCTTATAGCCTCCTGCTGGGCCACTGTGGCTTGCACCAGGGCTCTCACAACCTCATCCATTTTTGGGGCTGGGTTACCTTGCCCTGGGTGGTTCTCCACACTTGTGGCCAATCCCCCTCCTGACACCACTGTCGTATGGTACCCCTCCATTTGTCTTACCTATTGGCAGCAGTCTCCTCTGTCAGTGGGGCCTGCAGTAACTCCGCCCCCAGACTGAACAAGTCTTTTGTCCCTTCTCGGCATGCCCACGGGGCCTGGGAAGGTACCTTGCTGTGGCTCCCTCCTGCTGGCTGGGGCTAAGGGTTTTCTCCTTCTCTGTCTGTAGAGAAGCACTGTCTTCTAGCCCAGGGGAAGTTTCTCCTCCAGCTGCCACAAATCTTCTGGCAGCTTCCTCCTCCTTTGCTCTCCCCCTTTAGGAAAGGCAGGATTTAAGTACACCTGGAGTAGCCCTTCATTGGGTCCAGGTGTCTCTAATTGCCGTGCAGTAATCTCTCCTCTGCCTGCAGGGAAAAGGGCCTTTGGCATTCTTGGGCTCACATACCGGCCCTGGTATACCTTTTTGTGGCCATCTGGCCTGACTTTACACAAGGAGCAATGTTTGGTTGTTCAACAGGTCCTACCCAATAGTAGAAAACCCTCTACCAGAATGGCCCGTTAGGCAAAATGGAAGCAGTTTTTGATGTCATGTTTGACCCGCAGAGTTCAATTGATATTGGCTTGCATCCAGGACATCTTGTAGTTTTTGCTGCATCTTCATTCAGGCCTTCTGCTTAGCTCATTGAGGTCACATTTAGCAATGACCTTAGCCTTTTATCTTCCCATTCATGGAAGATGATTGTTTATTCAATGCCATGGTAGCAAGACTTCTTAAAAGGAGTTCTTCATCTTAATCTGCCGGTGTAAGAGCTGGTTACTCGGGGCTTTAATGCCGTCTTGGCGGATCCATTTGAGTTTAGGATTTGACCTCTATTTGAGCCTTTGGCATCCTGTCCATTTCCTTTCTTGTGTCAAAAACTGCATTCTTGTGGCATTAACATCTGCAAGGAGCTTGTGAGTGCTTTGGCAGAGCTTCCCTATATGCAATTTTCCAAAAACAAAGTGATGTTGCTGCACCCAAAATCTGTGTCTGTCTGAAGTGGTATCTCAGTTTAAACTGAGCCTGATGGTATATTTTCATGTTTGTTTTGCTCCTAAGCTGCAGTCATCCCTGGAGGAGCAGCACCTTCATACGTTAAACATCGGATAAAGTTTATCCTTCTACCTAGATAGGACTAAACCCTTTCAGACTTAGCTTCATTTGTTTGTGTTGTATATAGACCATATGAAGGGACAGGTAGTCTCCTCACAGATGACAGCTAAGTGGATAACTTTCTGCATCAAGACTGAGTACAAAACAGCTTTGGCTACACCCCCTCTATGGATGATAGTCCATTCTACAAGAATGGACTATGTCAATGGTACTTTTAAGTGATCTTTTAGTCTTGGACACTTACAGAGCTGCCACATGGTTGTCAATGCATACATTTATGAACCATTATTCTATTAATGCAGCATCCAGGGCAGATGCCAACTATGGGAACACTGTCTTGCAGTCCTTGTTTAAATAGACTTCAAGTCCCATCTCCTGTGGCTACTGCCTATGAGTCACCTAAGTGGAATACACAGCTGCATCTAGTTGAAGAAACTATTTCTTACTGTAACTGTAGTTTTTGAGGTATGATGCAGATGTGTATTTCACAGTTCACCCACTGTCCCCTCCTAAATGGAATATTTCTGCATCTCACTACAGTAAGTAACCATTTCTTATTTGTATCTATTAAAATTAATCAATACAGAGAAATAGAATATCATTCAAGCCCAGAAAAAGGTAGAAAAGACCAATATTGACTATGATGTATTATAATCTATTTTTTCAATCCAAGTTTAATTGTTTTCAGATGCCTTATTTATTTTAACTTTAAAAATAAGCAGCATAATTTTATATATATATATATATATATATATATAAAATAAATAAAATTAGTGGTAATCTGGCAGTTGGGACCTGGTATTAGCTTTAATTTCTTTCATTGGCTTTTAATAAAAGGTATAAACGGAATATAAAAAGATGGAGTACAGATGAAATTCCTCAAGAGGCTGCTATGGTCCTTTATGCTGGGAAAAGTGTTGGACCTTTACAGTAAAGTGCTATAATCTGATGGTGGTTACAACACAATGGACATAATAGGCATATGCGTAAACAAGATAAAAACATGATTAAAATCCTGGACCAGGGGCAGCTTTATCTATACATGAAGCTGTAACATTTTAAAGATGGATAACCCAGGGCCTTGCAGGACTGGAATTAGGATCACATACCAGTGGAAAGGGGGAGGAGTCTGAGTTTCCTAATGGGATCCAGCCCAAACTTTTAGTTTTAGAAGAATCTGAGATGCATATGAGAGAGACGGGGGGCTGAGGTAATATATTTCATTGGAACAACTTCTTTTGGTGAAAGGGACAAGCTTTCAAACCTCACAGAGTTTTTCTGGTTTGCAGAAGGAAGCTAGCGTCTAAGCTAAATTCAAGGTGAGACAGATTAAGCAAAAGAGGTTAACACGTTGTAGGAGACATCTTTTTTTTTTTAAAAAAAGGGGTGTTGGCAATTACTATCAGAGTCCTAAGACAATAGAGGGTTAGTTGGCAACTGAGTGTATTGGAAATTGTTGTTGCAATGGGACATAAAACTAGTGTTGCTGTTGAATCCATGACTTTTAGTGTCTAGGAGAATTATGAATTTAAGATCCCAGACTTGTCTTTTGAAGGTATTGTAGAGGTATTGAAGGTATCCTTTGAGAATGAGGGCGAGAGGTCAGATATGGAGTGATTGCTTTGAGAAAAGTGTTCACCCAAGTTATAGGGTGTTTTTGTCTTTTTTATCATTTTTCTGTGAGATTTCATTCAAAAGCATAGTGATGGTCTAGTGTCACCTACATAGTTGTTGGAGCATTTAATGCACTGAACGAGGACACCATTTGTTGAAAGAGCCATGTGTAAGACCCATGGATCTTGAAAGGTCTGTTACGGGGAGTGCTGATTATCACAGCAGTGGAGATAAAACCACAAATTTGGCATCTCTTCTCACAGGATCTGGTGCTACCTTGTGTTGGTGTGCTAGGTTGTGGGGAGCTTGCTTCTAATGATGCTCATGAAGGTTGTATGAAGGCCAGAACAGAGGGGGTTGGAAAGATTACTTTCAGGATATGGTCTCCACCACATATAGGTTGTAACTGTTTGATACCCCTATCTGTTCCAGTGTGGGTGGTATGTGATAAGTAGGCTTGTATGGTTGGGGGGTGGGGGATGCAAAGGCATGGGTTCTGTAGTGAAGCAGGTTCTTTCAGGGTATTTGGGTGGCCTGTTTCCTGATGTAATTCACTTCTGTGTTGGTGTGTCCTTGTTTAGTGAAGGTAGTTTTAAGTGGGTTAATGGGTTAATGTGTGTATCCTGGATTTTCTACTTGGAATATATTCTGTGATATCTGAAAGCTAACAGACTTCTTGGTGTATCTAGGGTGACTGCTCGACCTGTGGAGATGTGATGATTTGTGGGTTTCTTGTATATGGTTGTTTTTAGGGATCTATTATTGAAGCTGATCATAGGGTCTAGGAAGTTAATGCTGGTGTGAGTGTTCTAGAGAGAGTTTTATGGATGGAGGATTGTTGAAGTTGTGGTGAAAATGAGTAAGTTTAAGTCATCTGTCCAGAGAATGAAAATATCATTGATATATCTCGTGTTTATATATATCTCAATGTATATCTCAATTTGTTTTGGGATACATTCTTCCAGAAATTCTTCCTTGAGGTGGCCCATAATGAGATTGTCCAAACCATGGGACCAGCCTGCCAAAGTGTCATGTAAAATTGTTATAGGTGAGGATTAAATGGATGAATTTTGTGATGTTTGGAGTGGATATATGAATGTTGTCCAGTGTCTTGTAGATATGAGGTAGGCAACAATACTGTCGTGGTGAGGGAAGCTGGTGTATAAAGATGTGACATCCATGGTGGCTAGGATGGTGTTCTGGGGGTGGAGGGTGTTAATGTTGGAGTTTCTGGAGGAAGTAGGTAATGTCTTGGTGGAAGTTGGACCTTTTGAATGCTGAGTGGTTAGTGCATGGTTTTCTATGAGTCCTGATGTTCCTTAAGTGAGTGTTTCACTGCCAAATATTATTGGTCTGCCTGAGTTGTCTTGTTTGTGTATCATAGGATACATGTAGAAGGCCCCTGGAGAGGCTTCATGGAAGATGAGCATTGTAGAGATTTTTTTCTCTTGAAATTGTTTGGGGAAGGATTTGATGATATCCTACATTCTTGTGAATTGTGGCATGCGGTCTTTGAATTCTCTATAGTAGATAGTGTCTGAGAGTAGTTGTTTGGCCTCATTGATATAGACATCAAGTTTGAGGACTGCAGTGGTGTTCCCTTATCACTATCACGGGGTTGAATTTCAGGGACTGTATAGCTATCATCTCTGAAATGTTCAGAGCATTTATTTTATTTTAATTTTTTGTACAGAGGCTATTATAGGTCATTTTTGGAAGTGATAGTTATTGGTTTTAATTCTCCTCTCCTCATGAGTCCTGTACAGTTGAACTCCTGGGAGCTATGGAGTGGTGGATAGATCCAAGACAGACAAACTAATTTGTTAAGCTCTAATGCAAAATAGGTTTAGTGTTGTAAAATACGTGCCATATACAGAATAGGTGAAGTGTGGTACAATGATTTTGTCAGTACTTGTTTGGTTTGACTTGCATAACTAACTGGTGGTTTTGCAACCATACTGATAAACCCTGCATACCATCCCAGACCATCAGATATTCATAATAAATATGTATATAAATATTTATTATAACATATGTGCATAGTCACACACACACAGCTTTTTTTGTTGCTTTACAAGTTTGCATAGCTTTTAATCTCATTCATCCACCATACTTGGTCCTTTTTAATAGAAATTAATAGAGAACTAAAAATGTTTAGAATACTGTATTATTAATGAAGCAATGGGAAATGGTAGTTTTCAAATGACAGCCGTACTTTGTCTGATGTGACTGGTATTTTGCTGCCACTTGGATGATGTTTTGGGAATTTAACATATGGAAGAATAGAAAATGACTAACAATTCCAGCTGTGAGCATGTGGGTAGCCCTCAAGAGGATAACATTTTCCCTTCTCATATTCAGTTTCTGTATGGAAATACATTTATCTGCATCCCAACCCCTTAACAGCTGCATAATGCGGACATTTTTCTTTCTGAATTGGTGGATCAGTATACAATATATCCATCTGACTCCTGTTTAAACTACTTGCAGCAAAAATTGCTGAACATTCACATAATGAATCAAACTATAAGAGTCTAGTTACCTTTCCTCTACAGTAATGATAGGATTTAGAGTCCAGTTTTAGTTACTTGATGAGAGAACCAGTTTTATTTTTATTTGAAAATTTGTATGTGAAGAAACTAATAATTATGCTTCTCGTGATTAAAGTGAAAATGATTGAGTAAAATGTTTTATATTAAACCAAAATCTTAAGATGGCTTTTTTTAATAAGGGCATGATTTCCTTGAGATAAGTATTTAAAAGTAACATTTGTAATTGCGATTTCTTCTCCTATGAGAAAATTTATCAATATGTAACAAATGTTTCTATAAACAAAAAAACGTGTTGATGATTAATGGCACAGATCTCTCACATCTAACTTTTAGGAGTCAGACAGCAGATGGTCATCGGTCGCCTGTGATTGATTTCTTTTTTTTTTTTTTTTTTTTTTTTTTAAACACTTTTATATGTGAAGTTTTGAGAGTTTGATTCTCCCTCCTTAAAATAAAATTGAAGAAAATTTAGAAACATTTGATTGTTTTGGAATTTGGGGGTGTTTCTTTGCAACACAAACAATTCTGCAAACCACCACTAATTCATGAAATGTTTCGGTGTTATCAAATCTGTATTTTTTGTACAAACAGGTCTGGCTGAAAAATTCCTCCCCACTGTAGCTGTGATCGGGATTATCTTTATTGACCACTCCAAGCGCCTTTAACCCGTCCGCTTTCATCCTTTCCCTTCCTTAGTTTTCCTGTCTTTGATACAGGAATAATGAAAGGTAACTGATTATGTAATGTTTGTAACATACACTACAAGTATGCAAAACTCCACACACAAAAATTCATCAGATCCACATCAGAAGGATGCCACTTCTACAACATGAAATTGGGAGGAGTCTAATGATTTCCATCCTCTCCCTTACCCCATTTTTTAAGTATATCTTTTTATGTATATCTGTTACATTTAGGCATATCCCAAGGCATCGTCTCATGAAACATTTGCAACAATGTAATTGGCAGGTCCTGTATGTAGCGGTGTCCTCACAATGCACAGAATTTGGTAATGTTGTGTGAGAAAAGAAAGAATATGTTTTTTAATAAGCTAAACTGAAAACATTAATACCAGCTCATGAATTTGAGAAAAAACATAAAGCTGCTCAAGAAAAACTAACTAGAGAGAGAAAGGGTAAACAAAGTGCTAGTGTATAATGGTTTACTTTTTCATCTAGGTTAATAGAATCTGATTACATTTTAATTCGGAAGTGAAAGGCTAACATTTTTACATAATGTTATTTCCCCTGTGTATTTATTTTGCAAAGCAAGAACTCTGAGGATTCCATATCCTTTCCATAATTAGGATTGCATGACCTAACCTTGGAGCATAAATGCATCCAAATTCCATGGTATATGGTTTATCATGAAGCATAAAACAGAAGCCTTTTATAGGTTTTGTTAAAACCTGATTAGATTTTTCTCTTGGCTTGATTAATTATATACGGTTCATTTATCAAATGTGAGACTGAAAAAGACTGTCTTAAAAAGAGATACACATCTTGCACCATGTGAAATTAGACTTCATTTTTTCCTTTGTTTGATATCTCTACAAGTTGGGTGCTTTTTTCTTTTTCCTAGGGTTTCTTGTAGAAAATGAAGCAAATGTAGCTTTTGAAAGTTATAAATTTCAAAATGTGATTAGAAGTTAGCATATCAATTTTGCTGCTATTCTTGCCCATAGTATTTTCCACATTGGAGACACAATTATTTCAATTGTGACATTAGTTTTTTGTAAGTAAAATTCCCCATGAAATCATCTGCTTGCTTATTTTAGTCTTGCAGTTTAAGTGGAAAGCCCACTGTATTAACAGGTTTGTGTGTGTGTGTGTGTGTGTGTGTGTGTGTGTGTGTGTGTGTGTGTGCGTGCGCGCGCGCGTCATTAGTTAGAACCATTATTGAAGTGTTTTTCTTTTACAGCTAGGGAAAGAGGAAAATGCTGTCATCTATTGTGGTTTTGCTATAGGTGTTGCAAAGATCTTTGAGATTTACTGTGGAACACTTAAGGAAAGTGTATCTTTTTTTTGGACACAACAGAGAAGATGATTAGACATGAGGGAGCTGATACCACCACAGCAGACAGCTGTGTTTCTAGCTTTGTCCTGACAGCAAAAATGAAACAAACAGGGAAGTGAGGTTGAAGTGGAGAGGGAGAAGTGCTCAAACATTTAAAGGGACAGGACATCACAGCATACTCTACTAAGTTATGTAGAGATTGTGACCTAAACTTTCAAAAGTGAATTATGGTTTTTTGATGCCTCTGTTGTAGAAGGCTTCAGAGGGCAGGTGCTCAGAGTTCCCTAAAAATGAGACCCCTTTAATGTCTCAGTTTGGACAAACAAATACCAAGGCATGAAAAATCACTAGTTATTTTAAAAAAGGTAGACCTAGGGTCTATCTTGACTCTAAACAACTTTGCAAACGATTCATCAAACATTTGCAAAGTTCTTATTTATAGACAGGTTAATGTAACTTTATATCAGGAAAAACACATATAGGAATTCATTTCAGTGAATACATTATAAAATGGCAGTCACTGGCTCCCACTCTTTTTTTTTAAATTTCTCTATAAAACATCATGAATTAGAGGCAGTTGAAAACTTAAATTACCCAAAACAGAGTAACATTGAGTGGTGGATCTTTCAAAATCCTAAGAATCAAGATGATTATGATGGGAAATGGTTGTTTTTATTAAACAAACAGAAACCCCATACTTGTAATATGAACACTTTTTATTTCTAGAAAAACAAGAAAAACCACACACACACAAAAAACCAAACAAACAAACAACTAATGTAAAGTTTGTGGCTCTGCAAGAATAATCCATTTGAATTGAAACTACTTTCCAAAGTGGAGGCCCATCCAGCAGTTAATAGGCATGAAAGTGCCCTAGAAATGTAAAGGTTCAGTACAACAAAAAGTTATTATGGTTTCTTCGCTAAATACAACAGTTATGGTTTAATATGTTACAGAAACACGTTAGAAGTATGTTTTCTACAGTGATTGTGACCTAACCATTTTTCTAAGGAATTATTTATACTTCTGTTTGCCCTTATTTAATTATTACTGTTGTTTTTTGTAGCAGTAACTGCCATAAGAGAGATCTTAGGAAACTAGATGAATAAGCATTTTAGTAATGGAACATACAAGACTTTAAACTGTGTATGGCAAATGATTCACATAAATAACATTGGTAGAACTCATTCAGCATGTTCATGAAGTCCCCTGACATTCTTCAAGTCATGGTGGGAGGAGGAAAGATAGGGTGACCATATTCCTTAAACTGAAAAGTAGCAGAGAGGACTAAGAGGAATTGTTATGGGAATGGGATCTTGACAGCAAAGCACAAGGTGTGAGTACTTTTGATCTCAGAGCGAAGCAGGGAGGCTACTAGACTATTGGCAAACCAGCCCAGGGTCCCACTGCAGTAATACCAGAATTCCTGACACCGCCAGCCAGGCGGTGGAGAATCAGCGGGGGTATTAGCCTTGCCACCCACTGCTCTCACTGAGGGCTTTTACCTCAAGTCAGGGCCTCAAAAGAGGAGAAATCCCTTCCCTAATTCACTTTTATTTCACAATCTCTGTAACTGTTTGTTGCCAGGAAGGGGGCAGGTAACAGACCCCAGATCTGAATCATCAGGGACTCTGGAAGAAGGACTCCCCCCCCCACCTGACAGCATTTGAGAGCTATACAGAGCTCTCAGAAATCACAAGAACCATCCCTAATCCAGCTTCCTTGCCCCTCACTAACAATATGCTGCACAGCCTCAGCAGGGCAGCCCCAGGCTGAAGTGATGCTGGAGGCTGAACTCCCCTCTCCCCCAAGAGCTCTTAGCTCCTTTCCACCAGGAATAATTGTTGTTATGGTGGGAGGCACCAGGTGGCCTTGCTTGCTACACAGGCTGACAGGTTCTTTTTCTTAGCATGTGAGCAAATGTTCAATCGTGGGAGGACCAGCGTATCGCTGTGAGTTGTGTGATGCAGTTAGTTGTCCTGGGAGGGAAGCTGTGTCAGACAGCAGAGTTTGCACTGTTTTATTCTCTGTATACAGAGGCAATTCTTGACACAGAGTAGCTTCCTGGGAACCAGGCATTGGTTTGTACTGAGATTTCTGGAAGATGGGATTGCCCATGTGCTATTTGCCTCTGTTCCAGGGCTGTCATATTTGTGTGTATAAAGAAAATAACATTAAGATTTAAACTAGACTCTGTTCACTGATTTCTCCTTCACTGGGAAGCAAAGCTAGAAGACCCAGGCCAGCTCTTCCTCAGCAGCAGGGCAACACTGACATCAGGAGGATAATATAATAATCATGGCAATGGTAGTTATTATTTTAATAGTGCACATGAGTGTGAGGTTCCCTCTTCCCCACGCAGATAAATGATGCACTCCTTGCCCCCTAGAGAAGAGAAAATAATCATAGAAGTGTCCCTTTGAAGGAAGCGGGGGGGGAGGAGCACCAATGAATTTATGCAATTATTCAATGAGACAGGTGCCTGGCATAAAGGAAATCCCTGTGCAAGCCCCCTGGGCAGAGAGGGGGATCTGTGATGTGCTTAGCACTAGAAATCCATGCTCACAGCACTGGAGGAATCTGCCCAGGTCTGATGCAGTCACTGGAGCTGGGCAGATTTGGGAACTGGGAACCTCTGCAGACCTTTTTCAGTGTCTGTCTTTCCGCTTTCCCAGTCTAAACCCTTCTCCCCTTGCTTAGAGACTTGATCTGTGTCCCATTCCCAGGGAGGCATTTTTTCTGTAGTTATATCACTCAAAATGGGAGCAAGAGCCTGTGTGTGCAGTGAGGGCAGCAGCTCTGGAAGTGTCAGAAGCAGGGGGAACAGTGATGGACTGAGGAGGGTTCGTTTGTGTAGTCACTTTTCTGCCCATCCCCAGCACTTTCCTTGAGCATTACCTGGCTCAGCAGATGTTGTCTGCAGAGCCCGGGGCTGCCTTAGCAGAGCTGACCCCCTCGGGTACCAGCTGCCACTGTCTGCTCTGCCTTGCAACCAGAGAGCAGGGACTGCTGCCCAGGGGGACAGCTCTCAAAGCAGCGCTGCCCGCCAGCAGCAATGGAGATTACTTCCCTACTGCTGCTGGCAAGCAGTGCTTCCTGCACAAGTCAAGGGCAAATTCCCAAAAGTAGGTATGACCGGGACAGAGCTGAAAAAGGGGACTGTCCTGGCGAAAACGGTATGTATGGTCACCCTAAGGAAAGAGGAGTCAGGAGGAAAGAGAGATCATTTTGTGAACTGTAAAGGTTCTGCAGCCGGAATCAGGCTGTCACAGCTCAGCTGTGAAATGTAACCATCTGTATGCCAGATCAAGAATGTACATGTGACAAGATAATCATCAACCCCATCCCTATACAAGGGCACATATAAAATAAAAAATGAGTGGCCAGGATATAAAATAGTGACTGTGGAAGGTGGAAGCTCTCCTTCCTTCATTGCAGAACAGCTTCTCCAAGCAGCATAATTCCATTATGATGGCAAAAGATTCTTCTTCCCTGTTCATCCAGAAATTGGGAGGGAGTTGGTTAACTCCACTGGAATGGTAAAGTGAACTAAGACAGACATCTGGGGAATTTATCCCAGCCCTAAAATTGTAGGCATTCTCTGAATATATAGCTTCTGCAGAGGCAAGAGGCCAACACCCAGCATTAAGTGGCAGTGTGAGAGAAGGATTCTGTATTGTTCAGGAATTTGGGTGGTTTTAAGCAAGCTGTCTTTGTGGCTGACTGATCTGTTCAGGAAAAAGTCATCCATGGCCTTTTAGGAATTTCATGCCCTAAAAGGCTATAGGCACAATGTGAATGGGTTCCAAAACATAGTACCTACTGTGATATAGCTGTGCATATAATGGATAATATTTGTCAAGTGCAAAAAATGTGTTCAAATACATCCTCCCCCCCCCCCCCTTCATTATGTAACAGATCTAAACGATAGAATTAAAGCATAGGATTTTGATCAAATTCTGTTCTGGCTGGAAGCAATGAGAACACTTTCATTGACTTGAGGGGGATCAGTATATGACCCTTAAAGGATAAGTGTTAATAGTTTTTAAAGCACAAACTCATACAGCCATCTTTCACAGGCTGGCTGCCCTTTTAAGGAGAATTGGGCTCAGCTTTGCCTGTGACTTAGCAACTCTCCTTCAGCTGGACCTGATCTAGAAATGTAAAGACCCCAGCTGTGAAAGGATAAGGAAAGACTACAGAAAGAGAGAAGTGACCCAAAAGGGAAGAGCAAAGGGAGTTCCCTTCCTCCCCAAGAAGAGCCTAGGGAAGGCAGGCTGGAGAAAACTGAAGGAAGCCAGTTAGGCTCCTGTGAGAGGCTTTGAGAGAGGACCTGTAAGAAGGAGAGATGTCTCTGGGGAGGGGATGCAGTAAGGAAACCTGCTGGGAAGAACCAACAGGAAAGGCCTTTGCAGGATCGGGGACTAGGGGCAAAGAATTTCATTGTAGCCCAAGAAGGGAAACGAATTATTGCTTTGGATATTTATTTGGATTTATGGTTGGACTTTTGTTACCCCAGAAGAGGACTAAACTTAAGAAGGTGACCTGGATGGAGGGCAGGGACACAAGAGGACAGAGACAGGCCATTGCAGGCCCAGACTAGTGGTCAACAGGGGATGCTAGAGACGAGGACTCCCTGAAACACCATGACCTGATGCCAGGGAAATCAACAGCAGCAACTGGAATGGTTTCTTCCATTCCATTTGTGGATCTATAATATATATATAGCAGTTGATAATGCCTAATGGTGCTAAATAGACTTATCATTCTAACTCCTACAGAAATGCTTTAAAAACAACATAGCACAGTCACTCTCTGAATCAAAGCCTAATGTATTTTAGGTATGAAGTTCCTGGCAATTTCTTGCTGTGCAGTATTCACATAAAAATGTTCAGCCTTAGCTTTATTTTGCTTATTTTTCTAGCAGTTTGAACACACGTAACAATTTATCTGTATTAAATTCTCTGTTACCCTGCAGTTCACTGTTTTGTGCTAAAAGAGACAGATGTTTTATAAATCCATTTCTGCATACCTGGCTTACTTAAACTGTAGTTAAACTGAGTAGAGGGTTTCTGAATCTGTAAACAGATAACATTATACCATCTAAATATTTTGTGTGCATTTGAGACTGCAAAATAAATAAGCTCTGGTCTTATACAATAATGGTTTGAGATTTTGCATGTTACTGAGTTGTAGCACTACTCAATACAATCAAGCTGTTAAAAATATAATGCACATTCTTTTATAGCATCATTAATAATGGTAAAATTGTGACTTAAATAGTTCTATGATCTTGAAAACATGACTGCACCCATTTACTAATGAGTTTATTTTACAGCCTACCCACAACATACCTTCACACCTAGGTTTGTCTGCTTTCTTAGTTCAGGCCCCCTGCTTCACAAACACTTGAGATAATTATTGTACATCTTATTTTTAGTTATTGACACAATGACTATTTGATGTAATTGTACTATCTAGACATTTATTTGCACTGTAAATGTAAGTGTTTCTTTATTACATTGGGCTTTAAAGAATTAAGGACTTTTACATTCGGTATCTCACAGTTCATTATTCTTTGTCTGCCATAGCAAACATGCATCTACTGTAGGTCAAAGGACTGATCCTTCCCAAGTAGCATAAAACTTCTTGGTAGTGCTTTCTGAGTATGTGGATTATTGCTGTTGAGATGAAATTAATGGTTAGGTACAACATTGGTAAGAGCGCCAACTCCACTATCTGTTGTTTCTCTTGAGTTCTGCTTAAACAGCTGTAATAAACAAGCTTTTTAGACTCTGGTCAAATGCCCTTCCTGAAGGGATTGCCATGATGGTCTAAGTTGTTTCAGTTTCTATCTAGTTTGAATGTCTTTTAGAGAGACCTTAGAAATCAAGACTGTCTGATCTGTGTGGATATTTAAGATCCCATAGTACTTTTGTAAGAATAGGAGTTTTCTCTGTTATCCTGTTGCACTGTTATGTATGCTCTGCCTTGTGCAAGACAGTTGTCATCCCTGATTTCAGAGAAGGCTATGTTACTCTGCATTCAGGCTCTGATCCTGTGATCAGATCCACATAGGTGGATTCTTGTGCCCAAGCAGTGTCTCACTGAAGTCAGTGGAGTTCCACATGAGTTAAAGAGTCTGCCCATATGGTTTGCATGCATGATGAAGGTTTTAATATGTAAAGCAATTTGGGATTCTTTATGATGAAAGGTTCTTTGTCATTCTTATTGTTATTTATTCTATGTTAGTAATCAATGCAAAGATAGCCCACAAATGCTCTTTTCTAGTGTCAGCACTGGGCAGGAGCCCAGCTTTTAAAAGTTCCAAAGTAGGGCTGCTATCAACTGAACCATTTTGACAACTCTAATCTATTTCTAATAAATAATTATAATGCATTTGTCATTAACAACCTGGGAGAAAGTGCACGTAAGGTAAATTATAAAATTCAGTTGCATTTATTGGTTTACTAAGTTTTCTTTAAAATAATCTACCAGAGTTGATCTCTTTGGAAATAGGAATAATTGCAAAGAGTTGGATACTTTGCTGCTATGCAAATTAATGCAGTCATTCTTTTACATTTTAGTGCCCTTAATTAGCCTTGTTTCCACCAGTAATAAACGATGATCTCTGCTGTTATAACCAATTTAACATAAAACATTTAATCTAATTGAAAACAGTTTCAGCTAATATAAGTTATAGCCATTTGCATTTTATTGCATTCTTGTCGTGCAATGTAAAACTGTTTAACCTAATTTTTACAACTGAATCTTAAGCATATTCCCTGCATTAAGTGAATCAATAACTTTTAAACTGGTGCTGTAGAAAATTATTAATGGGTATGGTAGTGATAATTGCAGTTATGAAATCTGACTGTAGTATTTGAAGGTATCTGCTACTCCGCATATGTTCATACCCTGTTCAAATGTTTCCATAACCCATACTCTCTAGATTTTTTTAAATGTGGTGTTTGTCTGAATGAATTTTAATAATAAAAAATGTCATATAATTGCTCTGCAAATTGCCCACTACTAAGGTTAAATTGTGTTTCTGACCTCACATAAGGCCAATGCTTTTTTTGTAATGAAAGAAGTGCAAGGGCTCAAACAATTAGGTGCTGGGGCTCAAGCAGTTTTGTGGGTTTTAACTTTCATAACTGCTGTGGCAAATCTAGAGGTGCCGGGGCTATGAACTGCCAAGCCCAG
Organism: Emydura macquarii macquarii; assembly: GCF_026122565.2. Taxonomy (NCBI): domain Eukaryota; kingdom Metazoa; phylum Chordata; order Testudines; family Chelidae; genus Emydura; species Emydura macquarii. Next base: position 4,203,699 of record NW_027131500.1, on the reverse strand, counting down.
AGGTTCCGTGGCTCAGCCCTGGTATAAATTAAGCACTGCTTAAGACCCACTAGTATCTGCAAATATATCAAACTGTCCGATAATCTATCAGATTGTTTCCAAACTTTGACATCCACTGAAAATGTCTCCCGGAAACCATTTTATCTATAATGTCATGTTATATTTACCATACTCGTCTGAGTTACGTTATTCATAGAGTTTAAGGCCAGAAGGGATTATTATTAGTCTGACCTCCTGTATATCATAGGATGTTTCCAATATGAACCTTTGGCTTTCATCTTCCAACAATCAGTTCTTATGCCTTTCTCCACTAGATTAAAGAATGCAGTACTTTCACCCTGTGTAGGTACTTACACACTCTAATCAACTCACCGCTGAATATTCTTTTTAATAAACTAAATAGATTGAGCTCTTTAAGTCTCTCACTGTAAAGCATTTTCTCCAGTCCTGGTATAACTTTTGTGGCTCTTTTCTGCACCCTCTTCAATTTTCATCATCTTTAAAAATATGGACTACAGAACTGTATAAAACATAGCACATTAATTAATATTTGTTGTCTGAAAAGGATATTCAGAATGCATAATATTTTTTTTAAAAGGGGGGGGGAAATAGATGGTCAGAACTAATGTTGAAAAGGAAAGGTAGTGTTTGGGGCTAGCTTTTACTTCTGTTTTTGTTTTTTATAGAACTAACTTTCTAAAGGCAACTTTTGTAAGAACCAATATTGATACTCTCCACTTCTTACACAAGGCATTCAGAAAGGCTAGCTAAAGCCTTGCTCTGGATAATACTGCATAACATTGAAGCCTACAGAAACTTGCAAGAGAAAACAACTGTTTGTTGGAGATGGATCAGGCCAACTTCAGGTGCTTGTTCTGTAGGATCTTTCCAAATTAAAGTTTTAATAACAACTCTCTTCATCCCATCTGTTAATATGCCCCAAGTAAAAAAGCAGAAAACTTCTCCTTTGTGAATAATGTGAATGCTTAGCTCTTCCTCCACTATCTATAATCACTGCACCAAAGGTTGTGTGGAATTTTTCTGCTCTCAGGATTCCTCGTTTCTCTCTTGCTAGTTTATAATTATTGGCCCTGTTTGCAATGTTGTTAGCAATTAATAGCAATTTTAATAGATATCTTCGTTTGCAAACAAGAGCTCCCCTAAGCCTATCCCCTGAAACTGGAGCAATTTTTGCAGAAAGAACCTTCAGAGATTAATGTAATTGGTTTACTAGTTTCTAAATAATCAGGATAGTACAGCAGGTACCATTCTTACTTTTTTCTTCCCATTGTAACCTTTCACTTGCAACCCACTGTAGAAAACCATGTTAAAGTAACTACCCCATTAAAATGGGCTATTAATTACTTATCTAGCCAAACAAATTAAGGACTACCTAGCATAGACGGTACTCAAATATCATGGCGATGTGTGCAGTATGGGAATCTCAGTAGAATACAATGTAGTTTAACTCTTTGCTCGAGCTCTCTTTTCAAGTCTTTCCAGAAAGCACTACACAAAGGTAAAACTTTCAAAAACACATAGTGACTTTAGAAGCCAAAGTCAGTTTTCAGTTTCTAGGTCACTTGGCATTTTTGAAAAGTCATGTCATACACTCTATCCTGGTCAGTGTGTTAAAGACAGGGCTATTGTATACAAAAGTTTAACTGCTTCCCATTTGAAGAGAGAATTCCACTCAATTGCTTAGTTAATAGATTTTTTTTTTAACTTGAAGACTAACAACAAAAATATTTTAAACGATATTTGAGAATAACTTTAAAACTAAAAGTTATTGCATAGGAAGGACATACTGGAATACGTACTGTACAAACTTTGACAAACACTTCCTGCTGCTATTAAAAATAGAGGATTTTAGCATAACATCTATAGTCTACTTTAGCAAATGTGTGTCTGCATTATCCCTCCGTATGAACTGTGTGTGTGTGTGTGTATTCATTAGCTAATGCACCTGCACATTGTTATTGCACTTGTAAAATAGGAAGCCTTTTAAAAAAATATTGAAAATTGATCCAAAATATTAATACTATTCAGGAAATTACCAACATTTCATTTTTTTAAAGAAAAGGGGAAGCGGGGGCTGTGACAAGTTTCATAACTTAGTTTCCATTTTCTAGCTACCTCTAGTCCCACAAGGTTTTATGCATGGACTATTCACAGAAGCATAAAGTTAAGCACAACAGTTTACACACACCTTTTTAAAACAAAATAGCATAATGGTATTCTAGTTGTGTAAAACTAGGGTTTGCAGTATTGGGGCTGTAATTAGTTCTATTGAAGTCAAATTACACATCTAAACATATACTGAAGTAGTTTCCTGAGTTTGGGCCAATGTTACTATTTTAGTTTCTGCTTTTGGAAACTATATGAGGCCAAATTCTGAAAGGTGCCTAAAGGAGTTAGGTACCAGGCCTCACTGGAATTCAACAGTGGTTTGGCATTTATCTTAGAATCTCAGCCTCAAATACAAAAGCCATAATTAAATGAAAATGGTAAATAATAGAGATGAAGTGTGTGTGGGTTCCAACTGTGCTTAGGGCTAGAAAGTTCCTGGTACCTGACAAAACCGCTCACATTCTCTGCATGCACACCTACATGTGAGCCAATCAGCGTGGCATTACAGACACTTAAGTTTTACAAGGAATGCACAAAGCTAGCACTGCTGTCAGTGATGCCTTGTGCAGTGGAAGTTAAGGCCTTCAGCTTAATCAACAGTGGCCTACAGAGCTGGCTGGGGATGGACAGGAGCTCTTTGAACATCATGCAGCTTTAGCTTGTATTGTATCCCACTTCTTAAATCACCTTGTCTTTTCTACATTATCCCTCTTTCTTCGTCTATATCCCTGCTCCCCAGAGACAGAAAGTGAAGTGTACTGAGCAGTCAGTTACAGCTCAGTGGAAGGCAGTGTGATGAATCTAAGAGTGAATCTGATGTTCTTTCCATCTGCAGTGGAGGATGATAGTTCAGCCGGGAGGGGAAAGTTCAGGAGTAGTCAGGAGAATGGGTAGTGAGGAGTGGGTCACAGAGACTGGGTGCTAGGGCCCTGGGAGAAGTGCATATTAGAATCCACCAGTTGGTAGCACCTGGAGGCCCATCAGTTGAAGCACTTCAAAAGCTTCCCTGAATACTTGTACATTTGGTGCACTACCAAAGGTTGGTCAGCACAGCACACTAGCGATGCCACAAGTAGGGGGGATGATTGCAAAGGAATAAAGGTGAGATAGAAGAGTAGAGAGAGAGGATTTGTAAATGTATAGTAAGGCATTCTAGGCTTTCACTTAATGTTGGGTCCTATTGAATTGTTGCTTTTATCTATGTATTTGTATTCTGGGAGATGTTACAAGAATGCTTTGTAAAAGACACATCTGTATATATGTAAATAGCTAATGTACAGATATATGCCAATAGATGGGGCTCAGAAAGATGAAGCATTTATCCTGGGTTTTGTGGGACCAATACTTATTGCTGTTCAGTGCTTCAGACAAGCTTGAGGATGAGTTTTGCTCCAATCACAGGCCCCATTGCTGCATATTATACAAGAGGCATTGGCAAGTTATTGGTCTCTGCCTCTGTGTTGCTCAAAAGTCTATGATGAATTATTCTAAATGCAGTAAGCCTAGTGGCCTCTTCCTGGTTACTAAATTTTGTGGTGATCTTATTTTCTTTCTCTGACATGGACTATCACTCTCCAAAAAAAACCCGAACAAAAAAACCAAAACCCACACAGCTAATTTTTGCTTCATGGCAAAATGAATTGAAGGGAGAAATGATTAAACTTCTTCATTTGATCCTGAATTTATTCTTTCTCTGATGGAAAAGACTTATTTTTAAAAGCAAACTTGAAATTTTCACTCTCCTTTTTTATTGTAGCAGCTGATAATTGTAAACTGTTTTGAAATAAATATTAAAAAACTGCAGTGAGACTGGGACCCACTGTGGTACTTGGCATCTAGATGCTGCTATAATAGTGTCATTAGAAATGCTTGTTTAACAGACTGTTAAATGTGGTAGTACCACATTACCATATTCTCTCCTGGTTCATGGTCTCTTTGGCTTCTCTGCCAGTGCATAAAAGGTTGGAATACAGTTATGTCTGTCCGGCTGAGTATTATCTGGCATGAATGAGTTCTCACTGGGTATAAAACCAGGGTAAGCAGCTACTACTACCCAGTGTAAAGAGCTTGCTGGGAATTGGAAAGGATGTGGTGAGAGTGCTACTGTAGTCAACATGTCCCTTTGGAATTGTTGCCTGGCCATCCTCATGTAGCTTCTGTTTGGATAACTGCCCTGGCTTACACATTTCTCCAGGAGAAGCCAACCTGATCAGGCACTACTATCTAGGGCATTGTGGACTATTGAAGGATAAGGGATTCCAGTGGAAAATCTGCAATTTCAAGATAAAATTTCAAAATCTGTTTAGCCAAAATACTTTGGGGATATCTGAAGCTGTCTAAATTATGAGATTCATGACATGCAGTGCAGGGGAGTGCATTACTGTCCTTCTAATTAAGCAGAGTTTAGTATCCCTTGGCCTGTAATGATTTCTTATAAGCTGCTTGCCTCCTTTGGTTTCATACTGAAAATACTTTTCTTTTGGTCAGCAAAGCTGGACAGATCTACTTTTTAAAGTTGATCAATTCAGCTTCTAGATAAGCTGGCAGGAGATGCTGTTGAAGGCTCTTGCTCTCACACCAGTTGACAGAATGGAAGATGAGTCCAAGATTAGAATTTGAGTTTCCTGCTTGGTGCTGCACTAATGGCCACTGAGTGAGCTAAATTTCTTGTCTTTGTTTAATTAAAAAGTGTTCCCAGGAGCTCTCCTTTAGTTGCTTACTCCCTCCTTTTAAGAAAATATAATATGATGTTTAAGTTTATCCTGTAATTCGAATATATTTAAATATAAAAAAGAAAACATTTGTTTTCTGTGCTATGTCAAGAAAAATACTTGGTTATAAGAAATTGTGACTGTAATTAGACTGCAGGCAAATTTCTGAATGGCTTAAGATCATGAAGTTTTCCAGCATTTTCTTCAATTCTCTGTAGTTCAGCAAGCATCATTCACACTTCTGCGTTGTGTGTGTGTGTGTGTGTGTGTGTGTGTGGTCTGCTTTTGGTTCTCCCCTCCCCGCAGAAAGAGTTTTGGAATAGTTCCTAGAATCAGAGTGAAGCAGATATAATGCATCCTCTGAAGCATTAAGACGGATGTACACTCTGCAAATGAATTAGCTTCTGAATACCAAGATACCTTAATTGCTTATTAACAGCATTTTAAACTCTGTCTAATGAATGCTCATTATATTCTCCACAATCATTTTTCATAGTACAAAAAATGAAGTAATTGTCCACAGCAGACCATTAAGAAACCATTTAGATATAAGTTTTAAATAGACATCTCCTGCTGGAAAATTATTCAATTATCATTCTTTATGCAATACTTTTAAAAAATGTAAGTTCTTAGAAAGACTAGAGTTTGGCCTTACTGAAGCTTTGTCTTTTATTTACTAAAGGCCTAGGCTAGTGCATTCAATGAGGAAAATGGAAAAGCCTTTACCTGACAGTGAGCATAATGACATTCCCTGTGCTGCACTGAGGGCAGGACTTTTCTCTCCTAATACTCATAGCAATGCAATTCTGGCTCCAAGATTCTCCAATTCTCCCACATCAGCTTTCAGACTTACCTGGATCAAAAAAGGGAACATACAGAGTCCTCCTTAGAAGGGTGCAGCATATACACTTCCTCTGCTGTGATGTAGTTCCCTGCTCCTTCCAGTGCAAGGTACTGCCTTAAAGGCACATTCTGGCACATGTTTAAAAACAAAACAAAATAACTAGTAACAGTCCCATGCATTTTAGTACCTGAATTGGAAGATAACCCTCTTAAGGCAATAAAAGAAATAATAGGAACATATGAGAATTGCCAGGCTAGATTAGTCCCTGTGTCTGTATCCTACCTCTAGCAGTGGCCAGCAGTTGATGCTTCAGAGGAGGATACAAGAAACCTGCAGTAGGTTGAAATCAACTGGAGTTGGGTGCCTGTTGCGTCTGAAAATCCTCTAAGTGCCCCTCTGCATCTTTAAGTGCCAAGTAACTTCTAAAATCTGGCCTTAAGTGTCTTAGTCACTTGGGTGCTTTTGAAAAGTTTACTCATAGTAATTGATTACACAATCACACATCAGTTTCCAGAGGACCCCTGCCTTATCCAGTGCACAGGATGGACAGTGCTTTGTAATGAATCAGGGCTGTGTAGTGAACGAAGTGGTTGTCTATAAGATATCATCCTCATTTGTTTCAGAACTTGGAAGCTGTGTAGAGAATGAGACAGGCAATAACTAAGAAAATTTGAGAGTGAAAGTTAATCCTTCAGTGATGGAGTGTACAGACCTCATGCAGACATTGGCAAAGAGAGATCTACTATGTTCTTTTCACTAAAATGAAGAGTTAAATGCAAATGTGTCAAGTAATTGGCTACCCTTACTAAAATCAAGTAATTCTCAGAAGGCTGTCAGAGTCGTTTTCTTGGGGACTGGTTTTGACACTAGCAACCAAACTTAGGGCAGGTCTACACTTAAAACACTGCAGTGGCGCTGCTGAAGAACTTCAGTAAAGATGCTACTATGCCAACGGGAGAACTTTTCCCATTAGTGGAGCTAATGCACCTCAGTGACGGGGGGTACCCATGTTGATGAGAGTCTTCCCGTTGACATAACCCCAGATGTAGAAAGCACTAGGTAGGTATAACTGCATTGCTCAGGGATGGTGTTTTTTCACACCCCCGAGCAACATAGTTATACAGATGTAAGTTTATAGAGTAGATTTGGCCCTAGTAATTAGCTATTAAAGTCTTCTTTTGGCCAGACTGAAATTATGGCATCATGAAGTTGTTGGAGCAATTTGATGAACCGGGCTAAAAGGAAGCCACTTAACTGTTAAGGATTTTCTCTTCTGTTCACTGGTTTTTCTCTGCGCTGTGGAAAGGCTGAATATGTTAGCCATTCTTCTAGACCAATGAAATGCTAGTCCATTACCCAAATGTAACCCTGTTAAGCGTCATATCCTCAAACTCATTTGTAATTTACACTTACTATGATAACCTGTGATCCTGCAGGTTAAGGCCAAAACTAATTGAGATTTTGGCTACATCCATCAGATTTACAAACTCATATTATGTTTTGGGATCCCTTGTCACAAACACAGAAGACCCTGAGACCTTATAGACATAGATAAGTTTGGAGAACAGCAGAAATACAATCTGACTGTAAATTAAGCATTGATCCTTTGTCTCCCTCCAGTGCTTATCTTTCCTCTCATTTCAGAGATGTACAGTATGGATTTTAGGTAGGCTTGGACAGATTAGATTGTTACTGGTATATGTTAATAAACATTGACTTCACCCTACACACACACACTGACAAAATATTTCCGCTGGAGATCAAAATGTATAGGTAGGCAAAGTTTGCTGCTTATTATTTAGTATCTCTGTGGGTCACACCTGTAAGTTGCTCACATCTTTCTGAGACTACAGTAGTTTCTGCAGTTATCTGAGACAAAAGAAACTTTTTGTTTTATTTCTATATAATATATTTCTTAAAATATACTAGAGAATTTTATTGAAGTGGACATTTACTAGTACTTGTAAAACTGTTTTAAAAAGCAAGCTGTTTTACATTTTTGTGCGGGTGGGCAAGATGGGAAAGTAGCAATATAGGCCTCAATCCTGCAATGAGCTGTGTGCTGTTGGACTCCAGTATCTGCCCAGAGCCTCCTTCAGGTCTTCAATGAGGCCCGAATAGGGGTAAGATTGGGGCTATAGAATGCAGCACCAGGTGAAAGACTATATGGACCACTATTTGTATGGCTAAGTGCAAAGTGTTTGGTATATTTCTAAAGCATGGAACTAGGAGCTTGAAAAACATTTGTTTCCAAAATTGTTGGTATAGTCTTATTTTTCCATCCAGATTTTGCTACTTTTCTAATTTAACTAAGATTGCCTAAATCAGAGGAGTATCCAGATTATGTATTTTTATACCAGTAGCAAAAATTCCATCAGACATAGTACTCTGATTCCATGTTTATAAGTGATATTTTTAATATTTTAACTTATTGTAGTATTTCTTTTTCCATAAGTAATCTAATGAATGAGTTTACTGTCTGAAATTTTAGCAAAACAGCAAATTAAGTTAAGATTGAAAAATAGTCAATGAAAACAAATTTTAAATGTACTTTCCTCAAGAATTCACATTGGAATCCTGATTGTAAGTCAGATTCATCCAATCAGAGAAAGTAAACATGTCATGTAACTTAGTGAGCACTCTTAAAGCTTTAAATTTTGAATACTTAGTATTTACAATGAACTGCTCATAAATAAGCTACAGGCCAAGAACTATTTGCAGAAATTATTCAGTAAATAAGCTTGTTTGGTTGGTTTTGGAAATTAAGAAAGTGGTTATCTGCTCACAGGCAGTTTGTAAACAAGAAACTTGGTAAGCAACCTAATTTTACTTTTATCTCAATTATTTAAAACAAAATTAAAATAAAATCAGATAAGTTATTTTTGTCTGTGTTTTTTGGTTGCAAATAAATTGTTGCTTTACATGTAAGAATATTTGAAGAATCTTTATGCAATTATAGTTCTACAATACCCCTGATTAGTCCCGACTAGTTGCAGCTGAACACTTTAGCTTTGCCTTTTCTGTAATGTTTTATCTACAGTGATGAACTGTACCGATTGGAGACTTTCTCTATGATCTGTGAATCTTTTTTGTCTTCATGCCACACACACCTGTGTGCACTGTATTCCATTTATGCACAAGGAAGACTAAAGATTCAGATACCCAGAAGTAATTATTTTACCTTCAGTTAGTCCATTCCACTAGTGTAGATAAAAGTCAGAAAAAGGAGAAGTTCAGTTGAAGCTACTTGGGAGGTAACTGGACTGTACCTCTATGATATATTGCAGTGACCCCCAGGAAGTAAGTAGGCATATACAGTGTCATATAAATGTCAAATCATTATAATTCATCACTAAACGATTTAAAATTTGTTATATCAAGAAATTTAGGAGTTGACAGACCTAATTTGTCTAAGCATTTATCCAGCATTTATCATTGTAGTATCAGAGAACCTAATTTGTCTCTCTTAATTGAAAGATTAGCTAATTCTTTTTAAAAAATGCTGCATTTGTTATGACAGTTTTCAACTATGTAATAAGAGTTCTTCCATGTCCATACTTTATCTTCATGTGACTCAATTGTCCCTTTACAAAACTTCAGCCTTGTCATAAATACGTTTTCTTGAATGAGAAGCTTTCAGCATAGTCCAATTTATGTAAGTACAACTTTGAGAGAATTCATGGAAACTATACATAACTCACTTTTGGATTAAATATTTTAACTCATTTAATATCCCATACTGAAATGTTCACATCCACATATTTTTTTATCATTAGACATTACAAATACAGACTGACCAAATTAAATGCACATTTTTGATTAACATAATCTGGGCTTTCCATACACACGATATCAAATCACTTTTAGTTCAGTGTTTGTGCTTGACAGATTACCCAAATTTTGCAGTTAAACTACCCAGATAATTGTGCGCTAAATACAAGTTTTTCTTACCTCCATGCATGGTTCTCTATCTCTCTACATGACATCCTTTCTAAACTGAACTCAAATCAACATCAAATGAACACAAAAATGTACAAGTAATAAAATGAAGAGGTGGAAAAGAATATAATAAACTATATAAAAATAGAAAGAAGATAAACTATTCATCCTCCTTTACCTCTCAAATTCCCTCCTCAAGGTTATCTACTTTATTTTTGGATTGTCTTTATTTTAAGTCCAATAATCTTTTTAAATGGGGTTTCAGAATCCAACATTACTTCATATAGAAGTCAGTGATACTTTTAGATAGTGACCTTTAAGTATATTCTGAAAAGTATGTGGATGGTTTAAAAAAATGCAGTGAAGGTGGAATATGTTTACTTGTCAGTTGAGTATATTAGATATGGAGCCAATGAGAGACAATAAAGTGAGAGTTTTACTCTTTCTAACTTCTAACACTGCAAATGGAAAACTATATCTGTTTTTTCTGGCTGTTACGTCAGCACCAGAAACATAGATCCAAGTGCTGAAACTTAGTTCACAATAGACTGTGACTGGTTATATGGATCTATCTTGATTAGAGATACTAATGTAACACTGGGTCAGTTTTTAGAGGAGATTGTAGCTCTCTTCAGGAGAGCAAGTGCCAGAATCACTAAAACAAGTGGTTGTTAGGCCCATACAAAACTAACTAATTATGAACGTTGACAGTCTTGCCACTGACTGTAATACTCTGCGGGATGAGGTTGCTCTGGCTGCCCAGTTGATTATGACCATGGAACCCAAAACAAAACCCTTAATTCATGTGGAATATAAACTGGCAAAGTAACTCCTCACCTCATTTGAATATACCAAATATTTAATTAGTCATATTCTCTAATATAATAGCTCACAAACATGTAAGTCAGGCACAAATTGTCATCTGGGTACTAAACAAAATTTACCAGAATGCTATAGACCCAGAGTAAAATTTTGCACTTCTTGCATCAACTGCTCACTGGAGCTGGTCACAACAATTTTGGCAAAATGAAATTTCACCCAGATATGACATTTTGTTAAAGGCAAAGCATTTTATAGAAACATACTGGTTTTGATGAAGTTTTCATCAAGGTTTTGAGGGAGTTTGCTTCTCCCTCCCAGGATATCGGCCTGGGATTTGGGAGACCCAGGTCCCTGCTGCTTTGCATGATCCGAGTGATCTGGAATGAAAAACTCTGCTCTGAATGAGGTAGAAGAAAAGGATTTGAACTTCGGTCTCCCATCTACCAGGCCAGTGTCCTATGTGGACAGCTGGACACATCCACCTATATTCCTGAATCATGCAGCTCAGGATTTAATTACAAAATGGACATTTTGACACAATTCCATTTTTCACAAAAGTTTTTGAAATGTTTTTATTCCAATGCAGAATGAAAACAAATATTGAAAGAAATTGTTGTCCTCCCAACCGTTCTACTGCTGGATACACCTCTGTTACAAGGAACTACTGCTGTGAATAAGATATGCATGGCAGGCAGTGGCTCTCCATCCCTATGGTACAATCAAACACATAACCAGTACCTCCTGGACAATCCATAGTTTTTCACTCATGAAAAATCTAATTTGCCTTCTGAAATACTTATTTTCCCAGTATTAACCACTTAAATATCTCTCGATACTCAACATCCATTGAAGGCTGGTCTTTTATACAATCCTCATTCCCCACTATACCTCCTGTCTCTGAGACTTAAATGTTTCAGAATTACCCTGGAACACACCAAAATAAAAAGTCTTTCTTGCCAATAAAAGAAAAAAAACTGTCATACAACACACACATTAATTTCCACCACACAATCCAGTAATTTATAGAACATAATTTTAGTATTCTTTTAAATCCCAGTTAATACTACAAATTGCCTACTTAGCATGAAGTCTCTGCATATTTATATTTTTGGGATAGGTTACTGAAGGTAATGGCAAGGCAGCTTTAGCAGTTTTAGGTGTCCTCAGGTTTTTTTTTTCTTTTAACCTCATTCAGAGCGTGCACAGGCCTTGTTAGCTGAAAATTGTTAGCATCTGGCCCTTTGTACAATCACCACTCTTTTGTAAGCAGACCTAATTCCTGGTTCCCACATGCTTCTAAACCAGTTGGTCTTTCCTTGGTATGTGTGGCTTCACGGACTTGGATACCAGTGGTCACTCTGAGCTTCCATATTAACCCCTTTTGGAACAACAGGTGGAATTTTTTAACTACAGACTACTTGCTTTTAAAGTGCTTGAGAATTAGAGGTTTATGAAAAAGCTCAAATTCTGAGATGCACTCCCCCCATCTCTGAACCCTTCTGAGAGTCTGAGTTTCATCAGGTTTCAGGCTTAGCAGAGTCACCCCTGCCTTTTCTTTCTCTTCAATTAGTCCTGCTTCCATGTGGTGGTGATCGGCCCACCTTCTCAAGCAGCACCCCTTTGTCAATGCAAATCTTTCTCCTATTGCTATGTGCACAGCTGGAAAACTTGACACTTCCTACCTTGTGGCACTCATGTAGGAAAAAAACATGATTGCAGAAGGGTAGGTTAGCACTTGAGACATTCACAGCAGATGGCTCCATATAGCTGTCTGGATTGCTCCTCCCTGAAGGTTCTTCAGATGTCAAACATCTTTTCTGGGCAAGGGCTGTAGCCTGATGATTTTTAATGGTTAATAATAATTGTATTGATTTCCAATTGATAGGTTTCTTGTCTCAGAATCAGGCTCCACAGAATTAAAACTGACAAGTTAAATATCTTGTTGGGAACCTCAGGGTATATGGCAAAGACACTCACACAGAGGACAAAGCAAAGCATTGGCTATTTTTATTAAAATAATCAGTAGAAATAGAAAAACTCCAGACCACAGTATCCCTAATGCTGAACTTGGTGCTATCTTTGGTATCATTCCCTGCATGTGCTGATATAATTATATACTCACACCCTTCCTTGGAGACCTAGCAGTGAGAGACAAAGGACCAGCTCTGTTTCTGGCATACCAAATGAGTCTGATGGTCCAGGTTCCCTAGTGCCCAAAGATTGGTGGTAGATAAAAATGAAGAGCTGAAGGGTCGAGGATGGTGGCTTGGCCTAATATAGGGTCGAGGCACAATCATGAATATTCATTCTGATGCCCAGCCTTCCAAGTCCAAATATAAATTCTGAATCCTCATAGTATTGGGGTCCACCCATAGGTTATATAAGTCAATACATTAATGTCATGTAATGCATTATCTTATACATCACCTATTGCTCAAGCAAGTTTGTGTTTAGACCTCTGCCAACTATTCTATCCTAAAATATCCAAGCCCCAGCATCAGTTCAATGTTCCTGTAGTTGCCTAGTACCATTATGTACAAATTCTCTCTATTGAGCAAGCTATTCCCAGTTCTCCAAAATCTAGGGTAACAGGTGGGCCATTTTATCTATGCTAAGGGTCATAGGCCAACTGTACTTATGCTGACTTGCTTAAGCCAATGTCTTACAGGATACAGGCCTGAAAGTTCTTTGCCTTACTATGGAATAAAATAAAAGGCTAAGCCAACTCTGTGGGCTATAAGGCACATGTTTGGAATCCAATATAATAACCTACGGTGGGCAAGTTTAGACGTGTTGAGGACATAATGTAAAATGGAAGTCCAAAAACAAAATGGAGTTTACAGTTTTTAGTAAGCAACATAGTTAAAACCCTCATGACATTCAGGTTCCAATGGAATTGCCAGTCTGACAGAATTGTGTATGAAACTATAGGTGAAGGGAGCCACCTGACTTTTGTTCTGGTTTTTTTTGTTTCAAAATGTTAGCTGATACGTATTTTTGAAGCATTTTGAATCTAAATCTAACCAAAAAGCACTTAAGTTTACATCATTTTAAAAACCCTGGCACTGATTTCAGAGACAGCAGATTTTAAGTGTTTTGTGTTTGTTGCCTATCATTCACAACTTAATATCCGTTATTCTGTCTAGCATTAACCCAAATTGCTTTTATTCTTCTGGATGTTTAAAAGATATCCTTAATTTGTTCATTTACACACAAATATGCTCATCTTTCTCAGTAGGCCATAGAGCACTGAAAAAATTGTTTTAGAAAAATCACACACACCTTAATGACTCTGTTGTTTTGTTTAATGGCTTTCTAAAACAGGGAAAGATAAATAATTTGAAAATTCTGCTTTTCCCAGTGACATTATTACATGCGTCAAATTCCAGGTGAAGAACATTTCCTTTCTGTTGAAACTGTTCAAAGAGAAGATAGATCTTGATGACACTAATCAGTTTTTAATTCCCATTGGGTATTGGCTACTTCTGCAGGAAAAAAAAATTAACTCTTAAACAAAACTTATATATAATCAATAGTTTTCACAATACACTTCTGAAACAAAGAGAGCTATTGAAATAAATGTATTTTTGTTTTTAAATGGGTTTGGAATCTGGCTGACGGGTTTGTGAGTTGTCTCATTTCCTGTTGCTGGCTACCACGATATTGAATTCCTGAGTTAAAATTCAGTCCCCACTATGCTATGGTATTACCTTTTTTGGTAGAATCAGTAGTTCTTTTCTATGCTCGTAGGTACCTCTTGTGGTGTATGTACACTTAACTGTGTGGGATTTTTATTTTTTTGTTTCTCCTGAGGGCAGAGGTTTTTTTGTCTTATTCACTCAACTTATTTCCCAGCACTAGCAATCAAATCCAAATTAATACATCTACACAAAATACTGAGAGAAGCTTGAACAAAAAATAAAACACTTTAAACATAATCTTGTCTGATCACTTGGTGTGGCTTTTCACAATGGGGAAGAGATTTAAATATTAAAGTTAAAGATGATAGTCTTAAGTATCCATTGTACATGGCTTTCATATCCATATTCCAGCTTTCTTAGCACAGAGCTCCCAAAGTTTGCCCATCTCATCCTTAGGCCTAACAGCCTATCAGAGTAACTTAGTTTTAGAATGCCAGTTAATTTTGCTAAGCATGAGTAGGAGCCTGTCTTTCCACTTTCCCTCAGTTTCAATCTGTTGATATAACCTTTGGATAGAAATCTCAAAATTCTTTGTTATGGTCCCTGTTCAGCAAGGTACTTAAGCACATGTTTAATTGAAAGCACATGAATAGTCCTGTTGAAGACATTGAGATTAAAGTTAAACATGTACTTTAGTACCTTGCTTAATTGGAGCTTAAGAGATCACCTCATCTCTGAAATCAATATACCCAGAACCCACTTTTACAGATGTATCTGTCTTACAACATATTTAATTGAGTTAAGACTTTTAGCAGAACTGTGTTTTGCTTAGAGTTATTTGGCCATTTCAAAGGTATTTTGTAATCTGAAGTTATGTAATTTATGAGGCAGGTTGAGAGGGTGGATAAATATCTTTCAAGTTAGCCAGTTCTCTTAGTTTCCTATTGGGCTCTCGCCCAGCTCATGTTCTTTTAACAGAAAATGCTGTAATTTCTCTGCCAGATGACAAAGATAAAATTATACTTCAAATTTAACTTATTGAAATAGAGGCATTTGTCTCAAATCTTAGTGTTGACTTAATGCTGAGCTTTTGAAAATTTTATTTTATTTTATTTTATTTTATTTTTTTTGGCATGGAAATTATAATGGTGGTCCTCAGTATCTATAATATGTTGAGCATGTTGGAATTCAATTTTTCAATGAACCCTGTCAGAGTTCAGGGCAGCCACACTTGTTTTTCTGCTTGGTGGTCAGTCAGGGCACCCAATCTCAGGCTTCTAGCTCCCAGCCATTTCTTCTTTGGGTGGAGACCTGCATCTCATTCCCTGTTGACTGGGATATGTCCAGGATGAGCAGTTTCCTGCCTTCACTGTGTAACTCCCAGCCAAGTTCTTCTGCCTAACCAAACCTGCTTGCTTTCTTTTTAGAGACTGGTAACAGAGTGATTGCTACAGATGTTACCACACAGTTCCTTCTAAGCAAGCCTACTTTATTCTTAAAATAAAAAGCATTACAGAGAAAACATATAAAAGAACCTACATGCATGCTAATAAGCTAACTGAAGTTCATCCTGACTCTAACATGGTCTCTGGCAAGAGCAGTTTTTCTGCACCCCACCCTAGGGGTTCCTTGTGCTTACAAATTCATCATGGCTTCAGCTCAGAACAAGTACACCCATGACAAATTTAGTCTACCTTTTTATGCAGATCAGGGGGTCTTTGATCTGGAGTTTCCAGAAGCAGATAATTAGTATACAATGGGTCTCTCTCCCCCAGGGCTTAT
The DNA here is from genome assembly GCF_026122565.2 of Emydura macquarii macquarii. Classification (NCBI taxonomy): domain Eukaryota; kingdom Metazoa; phylum Chordata; order Testudines; family Chelidae; genus Emydura; species Emydura macquarii. Next base: position 4,187,830 of record NW_027131500.1, on the reverse strand, counting down.
CTTCAAAAGGTTGGCTTCACAGAAAAGAATTTGCAAGGTACTGCCTAGGAAATCCTAGGAAATCCACTTCACACACATTGTTCCAAAAAGACCTTTGAACTTCATATCTTCCAAAGACAGCATTAATGTCTTCCTGCTAAAGAAGTTCTATGAAATCTCACAATAGTACATAAACATTTGCATTTATAATAAAATGTATCGCAAAGGTATTAATCCTAATTCTCTAAGGTGTAATTTAATCAGTAAAAATCATTGACAATATCCTGAATATGGCATAAACCCTAGTATTTAGAGGTTTGCACAACTCCTTAATAAAAGCATCTTCTGGATTGAAACTTAGCATTTTAGTTCTGACATGAGTTATTTGTGGTTTTTTGTTTTGTTTTCATGAAGTGTAGTTATAGTCATGTAGTCATGTTTTCATGAAATGTAGTTATATCTAAGAGAACTTCAAGCTGGTATGACACAATGCCCACCAACTTTCAACTTTACCTAGTGGAAACCATTTGAAATACCAGCATATCATTAAATGCTGGTATTTCAAACACAGCTCCTGCTTGCTTCTGGAGCTGCAGCAAAGAAGCTAAACAAAAATATTCATCTTTGGAGGGAGTGAGGATTCCTGTGTTCATTTTATTCCTAGTTGTGGTGTGTGTGGTTTGGTTTCTTCATGTAAAAAAAGGATATGCTACTTGTTGCACAGCAGTTTTGTGTGGCTTTGCTCATGTTTGTAAAGAGCTGTAACATTTTCTTCTAAAAGTCACTATATAAATGCTAATTATGGGATGGGAAGGCACCATGAGTCTTTCAAGAGTAAGCCTTCCAAAAGGGCCAAGTACAGCTGCAGTATCTGTGCTGGTGAGTAAGGGGGAGGGGAGGAGCAGAGGCTGCTTCCTCCTGGTAACCTGTGGATGCAAATCACCATGGTTCTGCAATCTTCCTACCACACATTGGCCTGTGGAGCAGCTTGCCATGAAATGGAGAGCCACAAATAAACTCACTTTGAATGCTGGGGTAACTATGGGCGGGAATGTGCCTCTTGAGATATAATCCCTGTAGTGTGCCCCATGAGGCCATGCTCCTCAACACTGCCTCTTAATCAAGATTACATCTTAATTGCACAATTTAAACTTGAGTTTAAAGGGCTAATTGGGTAAAGGCTGTTTGCCCCTGCTATGCACCAAATTACAACTTAAAACTTCTATAAATAATAAGGTTAAGGGGTAGTATGCAATGTTTGTTGAGGATAGCTTTGGTAAAGGTAAAGGGGAGAGATTATACACTGTTAGGCAGCTAAACTTTTTCTTTCCTTCTTTTTGTAGTTTTGTATCTGGTATGCTATGTGTGTAGCAACCTTAACTGTCTCTCAATTGAGCTTTCTATATATTATATACAAAAACTGATGTTATAGGAACAGTAAGCATGCAAAGTCAAGCACTCAACTAATTACTGTAGTTACAACTGTCTTATGCATATGCATGAGAGAGCCAAATAAATTCGGTATAGGCAACCTTGATTCTGGCGTTTCCTAACTTCCGAGTGCTTGACTTTGTGTGCTAACTATTGACTTTGTAACCTTAATATTCTTTTAAACCATTTTTAATATAATTTCCTAATTTAAAAAAAACCTGAAGAAAACCCAGATATGCTGCAGGTGGAACTACATTAACTCCCAGATGTGGTTGTGACTTATGTGGTACACAAACAATTGTTTGGGAATCCCTACGCTAGAGGTTACAAATCACTTGACTTCTGTCACCGCTCAATCTTTGCCCAACCTGACTCCCTCCCCAGCCTGTTCCCTTCTGTCCATATTATCCCTCTGTTCCACATCTATCTGTGTCTTCTCTAATCCTATCCTTCCCTTTTTGTTTTTCCTTTGGGGTCTTCTTGCCTCTGTGTTAGTCACATGGCTTCCTCCTTCCTTCATGTTGGCTGCTGTAAGTTCTAGTGCCATGAAATCCCCAGCAGATAGGAATAGTAATTGCAGAGAAATTCCTGCTCGGCTCTTATGATCTTGGGTTGCAGAATGCTTAATGTGGATAGAACTTTTGGAGAATTTGTCGTTAGCCTCTATCAACCCTTTGCTGGGTATATGCAGTTGTTGGTTTTCAGAAGCTAAATTTGAGTACGTACAGACATGTCTCAGCCTTCAGAAAACCCCCGTGAAATTCCATATCCCTACTCAAAAATGTTCAGGCACTAGAGCTTTACAACAAAATGGTTGTAAATGTAAAAGTATATTTTAATATGGTAAAACAACTTTTTTTCCCCTTAACATTTCCTTGAAAATGGTTGAAATGTTTTTACTCAGACTTTCCAAAAATTTTGACCTGAGGCAGATAGCTGGGATGGAAAACTTTAGCCTAAATGGTTCAAATGATAAGTAGGGCTTTGGATTTTAGGCTGTAATCAATAAACAGTGATAAGACCCTCCCAATATCCTCTTCTCCAACCCACCTCCACAAAAAAAGGGGGGAGAGAGAAAATGATGTTTATTCAATAAACACCAAAAAACCACTGGGAATGGTTGCCTGTATCTAAGGGCTTGTCTACATGGAGCAGTAATGTGGACTAAGAGGGTGTGGTTTCTAAAGCATACAGGAATGTTGCATGTTAATTTGTCTGTGTAGACCCTGCTGGTGTGCACTAAAGGTTCTATTATACTTTAACATAGTGCTGTTTGAAAAAGGCTCTCTCTTTGTATACACTGTAATGAGTACCAATGGAAAACAACAGCTGTTGGACATGTGCATAAAACTTAAAACCTGCTTTAAAAAAATACCCCCCAATGAATTTAACAAATCTTGAAAAATACAAGCACTAGTTATGTGCAATTGAAAACAGGATTTTTAAATGCAAAGGTGTAGGCAAACTTAACTCTAGGTGTCATACACCCAGCTCTGCTTTTAACATGTATACAGTATATGTAATACATGGTATATGCATTGATACCAGAATCTGTGTGCATTTCAGTACGCATGAAATTAAGGCTTTGTCTACACTGGTGGCATTATGTAGGGTATGTATAGCTACCTTGTTCCCTGCTGTCGGAACTTTTCACTGGGGTGAGGAAAGGCTTCAGTAAGGGGGGAGGCAGTAGGAATGGCTACGGCAGCAGGACTTTATGTTGCTAAAAGTAGCAGCGTGGATATGGGAAGCATTGTTTGGGCATGTAGAGAGCCCCGTAGTATATACACCCTAGGGTTCTGATGTGTCTGCTTACCTAAGCAGTCCCTCATCATCTTCTCTGCTATTTATATTCATGGTAACTAGGTGTGCAGAGTCTGTACTCTACATGCTGCCATAAGTGTAGACATTCATATAGACATAAGCAAAACTAAAACACCCTCTAAATGGATCGGAAATTAAAAAAAAACCTACCATGATGTAATGGAGTTTCTGTTTGTCTTTTTCTTAAGTTCTTCATCAGATAACATTGTTATAACTTTCTTCTTATTAAATAAACAGGATCATTCATTTTTTGAAAAGTAAACGGATGGAATAAAATTATTTAAATGGACAATGTTTTTAAGGCTAGTTCAGTTACTAGTATGCCCTAAAAATAGTCCGTTTCCTGTTTGATATGACATTCACCATTCTTCACAGCTATGTGATATGTACACTACACCTATTTTATTTGATATTATTTTTTCTACACTTGTGTGGAATTGAGCAGAGATTAAAAAAACCCAACCTGCAGAAAATATAAGGTAACCATAAAATATACATTTTTTGTTCTAGAAATGATTTTGGGGGGGGGGACATAAATTCTAATTACTGTGTAAAAGGCTGTGAAACTATTTTATGAACAGCATAAGGTTTTAAATGTATGATATAGCTATTGACTGCACTGGTTTGATAGCAATATATATTTTTTTTCCTGTAACATAAGTAATAAAAATAACCTTAAAATCCCTGATGTTGAGACTTCCTACATTTACAGTAGCTGATATGCTTCATTAAGGCATATTTGGTGTTTAACACCCCTGTTTTACGTTACTGACTCAGACTAGTGCTTTAAAATGTTTTGAGTTTGTAGACCTCTCTTTCTCTTTTCTGGCTGTTCACTGAAGACAAGTGGAGTGATATTGCCCCCAGCAGGGAAATCATAGAACACAATTCCACTCTGTGCATTCAACTAAAAACCAATGCATAGTGCTGATTTCAGACAATGTACATTGGTAGAAAGTAATCTTTCATGAGTCTATGGAAGAAATGTATCAACAATTAAACTACATTCAGCCATTACAATATATCAAACTTATGAACTAAATCTTGCTAAAATTTATCATTTTGTTTAAAAATAGGTGCATGTAGCTCACTTCAGTTGGAATACTTTAGTCCAAAACGTGCTTTTTTAATATCAGCTGAATAGATTTTTTTTTTTTAAAGACCTAGTTCGTTTGTTTATTTTTCCATAAATAAACATCCTACCACATATCCTGGAAACTAGGATCTTTTTAAAGGGGAATTAAAAACTCTAAAATGAGTTGTTGTTGTTGTTTTTTAAATCCCTGTTTTCATTTAAAAGAAAATGAGATTGAAATGACTGTTCATGGAATAGAATTTAGTAAAGGAATTTAGTAAAGGATAATTATCTCTTAATTATTTTTCTACTTTATAATTGCTTAACATACAGTCATTTGTCTGTACAAATTTTGATCTGTTTATTATATTGCATAATAAATAGTGGTATTTATTTTATGTTGCCTATACTACTGTACTACTGCTACTAGCCTGCATATTGCTCAGAAGTATTATACCATCACAAGTGACAATTTTGAAATGTATGATGGCATTACATGGTTATCACTCTTTTTTGTTACATTTTGCAACAGAAATGCTATTTTACAGCACTTCCACTTTAGAGGCTTTATTCTTCCTTTTAAAAAAAATAAAGTTCTTCATGCCTACATAGAGAATTTTGAGCAGCTCAATGGTTGCAGTGGGGCAGAATTTATGTATGGTTGACATTTAATATAAACTACTATTACAGAAAATGTCAGTGTCTGTTAAGTTATCTATGAGAAAAAAGTTAGATCCTCTTCATAAACTTGTAATTTTTACAAGAGTTTGTATTTCCTCTAATGTGAGGCAATATAGGAAATAGGAAAATGGTATTACAATGTATACAATTTAAAAGTTGTGGCTAGATTCATTTAAGCTTTGTGTTTTTGTATGCCTTCTGTGTACTCGAAAAACATGGAATTTATATGATAAATGTAATTTATATTCACAGATTTCCTCCACACGGCTTAAAATAAACCTCTGACTTTATCAATGCCTTTTGTTATGAGTAGAAGGAAACCACAGTGTGTATGTATATGGTGTCTATATTTCTGATACATGCAACATTATTATTCTTTGTGTCAATTCATTTTTCATCAAACCACGATGAAAAATTCAAAAAGTGCTGGAAGTTTACATTCTATGTTTTGGATTTTGCCATTTCAGTGAGATTTCTACAAAATAAAGGTTTAAAACTCTCGTTAAGCAGAGCATTTTCTGGCTTGCTGGGGGAGGGGGAATAGTGCTTTACACATGGGTGTCCAAAAAGGAGGAGAGTGGGTCAGCGTGGTGACACTGACTCATTCCCAGGGACTGAGAGAGCTAGGGAGTTCAAAAGGGGCAAGCCTGGCACGGGGAAGCCCCTTTTCCCCAGACCAGGTGAAGCAGCACCCTCACTCTCTCCCCTTGAGGTGACAAAATACCAGGTTTGGTCAGGACCTGCTGTGGGCATCACGCTAGTAGTTTTCTTTCTGGGGATGGGCCTGGCCTAGGCGGGGTAAGGGGAGGGGGGAGTTCAGGTAGGCTTTGTGATAGTGAGTAGGGAAGGGAGTTAGGCTATGATGTCCCAACTCATTATGTAAGTGTGGGGCAGATGTCCAGTGCAGATACTCCATGGGGGAGGTATATAGTGACAGGATAAATGATTTGGTAAAGGATTTAAAGGAATGGAAAGGGTGTTGAGGGAGGGAGGGGGAGGGCTCCTATGACTGGTGCAGCCAACCCAACTTAACCCTCGTTCGGGGAAGAGGGGGATGATATGGTCCTAGAAATGGTTTGGCTAGGGGACCTGGATTGGAAAAAGTGGGGGGAGGCTGGCAGAAGCCCTGGTAGATATTGAATGATGATGGAGTTACCTGCACTGTACGCTTTCATCTGCTGGGTAGTCCCAGACATCTAGTAATAAACTTACTGCCTGATTAAAACCATATCAAGTATCTCCTTTCCTTCTTTGGGTAAAGCCGGACAATACTGCTGCACCGTAAAAAATAGTTCCCCACTTAACATTTTGCACTCAATATTCCTTTGGTGGTGATAAATGTCAAACTATCCAACCTTTACTCCCATTAGGTAGTAATTACTCACCTAAGCAGGCCCACTGAATTTAATGGCAGTACTTGGATAATGAAATACTACTTAGAATGAGTAAATATCATAGAATTGGGATCTCTATCAAGAAGAGGTCACATGACCCTTTTTAATGGAGATATTTTTGTTGATGTATTGTTTTCTTGATAACCCACTCAGTTACTGTTACTGTTCACTTGCAATGTCTTAAATGTTTATAAAATATGCAGTATACCATGGTAAATCAGTAAGGCCCTTATTCAAAGCCCAATAAAATCAATGGGAATCTTTCCATTGACTTCAATAAGCTTTGGAACAAGCTCTAAATCAACTATCTCACCACTGGATTACCGTGTTTTTTTTATACCTAATGTCTTGTAGTATTTATGATATTCTTCTGTCAAGCACTTGATTTTAGATTGACTGTTAATAGGTGATGCTCAACATTATCACACGCTGTTTTCAGTTGCTTATAACTTTGTCAAAGTTCAGTGGTTTGGGCTGAAATTCTCCATGCTGGATGTCTGCTCCTGACTGAATGTTTTTAGAATATTTTATCCAGACTAATTCAGTCATTTCTGAGAGCAAGGCTAATGAAAAATGAACTTTTGCCCATGTTAAAACAAACTGACAACTAGCATCTCCATGCTTTGGAACAGGTGCCTTGACATTTGACAGGGGTTGGCATTTGTGTTATAAATGTATCTTTTTCCATCCTTGTGAAGATCAATCCAAATTTGTCCATTATAAACCTTTGGAAAAAATGCAGCTTACACATGCTCTTTAGAGACTTGTTACAACTTAGCAGATAAAATTGCTGAAGAGTCCATCCACACTGAATATGCTTGAGCCTCTCTCAGGTCCTAGTGGTGACTAAACTGCAGGTGCTCCATCCCCTCAGAGACACTATGTTCCATCCCCTCAGAATTTTGGACTGGGACTACATATGTCATCCCCACATAGCCACTGAGGGTGCCAGCCATAGTACAGGGGTGAAGTCAGATTTTCTCTGTGATTGCTGCTCTGGTCTGTGATGCAGCTGGGCACTGAACATAAGAACAGTTATACTGCATCAGACCATGGTCCATCTAGCCCAGTATCCTGTCTTCCAACAATGGCCAATGCCAGATGCTTCAGAGGGAATGAATAGAACAGGCAATCATCAAGTGATTCATCTTGTCAGCCATTCCCAGCCTCTAGCAAACAACAATCCTTGCTTATCCTGGCAAATAGCCATTGATGGACCTGTCCTCAATGAATTTATCTAGTTCTTTTTTTAATCCTATTAGTCTTGGCCTTCATGATGTTCTCTGGCAAGGAGTTCCACAGGTTGACTGTGCTGTGTGTGAAGAAATACTTCCTTTTGTTCGTTTTAAGCCTGCTGCCTATTAATTTTATTTGGCGACCCCTAGTTTTTTGTGTTATGAGAAATAAACAAACACTTCCTTATTTATTTTCTCCACACCAGTCATGATTTTATAGACCTCCATCATGTCCCAGCATAGTTGTCTATTTTCCAAGCTGAAAAGTCCCGGTCTTATTAATCTCACCTCATGTGGAAGCTTTTCCGTAATAATCATTTTAGTTGCCCTTTTCTGTACATTTTCCAATTCCAATGCATCTTTTTTGAGGGGGGTGGTGACCAGATTTGCACGCAGTATACAAGATGTGGGCATCTCATGGATTTATAAAGAGGCAATACAACATTTTCTGTCTTATCTATCCCTTTCCTAATTATTCCCAACATCCTGATAGCTTATTTGACTGCCTTTGCACATTGAGTGGATGTTTTCAGAGAGCTATCCACAATGATTCCAAGATCTTTCTTGAGTGGGGACAGCTAATTTAGGCCCCATTATTTTATATGTGTAGCTGGGATTATGTTTTCCAATGTATTTATTCCAATGCATTTATCAGCATTGAATATCATCTGCCATTTTGTTGCCCAGTTCATCCAGTTTTGTGCGATCCTTTTTGTAATTCTTCGCAGTCTGCTTTGATTGAACTATTTTAAGTAGTTTCGTGTCATCTGCAAAATTTGCAATCTGCAAAACCTCACTGTTTACCCATTTTTCATGTTAAACAATACTAGTTCCACTTCAGACCCCTGGGGACACCACAGTTTACCTCTCTGCATTCTGAAAACCGACCATTTATTCCTACCTATTGTTTCCTATCTTTTAACCAGTAACTGATCCAGGAGAGGACCTTCCCTCTTATCCCATGACCATTTACTTTGCTTAAGAGCCTTTGGTGAGGGACCTTGTCAAAGGCTTTCTGAAAATCTAAGAATACTATATCCAGTGGATCACCCTTGTCCACATGCTTTGTTGACCCTCTCAAAGAACTCTAGTAGAGTCGTGAGACATGATTTCTCGTTACAAAAACGACATTGATGCTTCCCCAACATATCATATTTATCTATTTGTCTGATAATTCTTTACTATAATTTCAACCAATTTGCCTGGTACGGAAGTTACATTTACCAGCCTGTAAATGTTGGGATTGCATCTGGAGCCTTTTTTAAAAATTGGCGTCATATTAGTTATCCTCCGGTCATCTGGTACAGAAGCTGATTTAAATGATAGGTTACATACCACATTTAGTAGTTCTGCAGTTTCACATTTGAGTTCCTTCAGAACTCTTGGGTGGATGCCATGTGGTCCTGGTGACTTATTACTGTTTAATTAATCAATTTGTTCTAACATCTCCTCTAATGACACCGCAATCTGGGACAGTTAGTCAGATTTGTCACCTGAAAAGAATGGCTCAGGTTTAGGAATCTCCCTCACATTTTCAGCCGTGAAGACCAATGAAAAGAATTAATTTAGTTTCTCCACAATAACCTTATCTTCCTTGAGTGCTCCTTTAGCATCTTGATCATCCAGTGGCCCCCGCTGGTTGTTTAGCCAGGTTCCTGCTTCTGATATACTTAAAAGAAAAATTTTTGCTGTTACTTTTGAGTCTTTGACTAGCTGTTTTTCAAATTCTTTTTTGGCCTTCCTAATTATATATTTACACTTCATTTGCCAAAGTTTTTGTTACTTTCTATTTTACTCAATAGACTATAACTTTCCCTTTCTAAAGGATGCCTTTTGCCATTAACTGCTTCTTTTGCTTTGTTTTGCCATGGTGGCACTTTTGATCTTCTCCCTAGGTTTTTTAATTTGGGGTATACATTTAAATTGAAATTCTCTTACAATGTCTTTAAAAAAGTTTCCATGCAGCTTGTAGGGATTTCACTTTTGGCACAGTATCTTTTTAATTTCTGTTTAACTTCCTCATTTTTGTGTATTTCCCCTTTCTGAAATTAAATGCTACCATGCTGCTTTGGTGGTTTTTTCCCCCACCACAGGGATGTTTAAATTTTATTATAGTCACTATTACCAAGTGGTTCAGCTATATTCACCTCTGGGACCAGATCCTGTACACCATTTAGGACTAAATCAAGCATTGTCTCTCCTCTTGTGAATTCCAGGACTAGCTGCTACAAGAAGCAATCATTTAAGGTGTCAAGAAACTTTTATCTCTGCATCCTATCCTGGGGTGACATGTACTCAATAATAATGAGGGATTTCAGCTATCCCCGTATTGACTGAGTTTTTTATTTTTAAAGCCTTTCTAATCTCCCTGAGCATTTTAGTCATTATCACTATCCTGGTCAGATGGTCGGTAGTATATCCCTACTGCTATATACTTATTATTCAAGCATGGAATTACTATCCATAGAGATTCTATGGCACAGATTGGTTCATTTAAGATTTTTATTTCATTTGACTCTATGCTTTTTCATATATAGTGCCACTCCCACACTAGTACGACCTATTTTGTCCTTCCGATATATTTTGTACCCTGTATTTGTGTTACTGTATCCCATTATCCACCTCATTCCACCAAGTGATGTCTGTTATATCAATATCCTCATCTAATATGAGAAACTCAAGTTTATCCTTTTTAGTATATAGACTTCTAGCATTTGTATATAAGCACTTAAAAATTGTCACTTTTTAGTTGTTTGCCATGATGTGATGTAATTGAATAGGACTTTTTTTCATTTGACTGTTTCTCATCAGATCATACCCATATTTAATTCTCTTCCATCCTCTCCTCCTTACTAGGATATAGGGAATCTCCATTAATAGAATCCTCCCTTAAGGGATTTCTCTGTCCAAACCACGTGTTCTTCTGCACCTGTCAGCTTTCTCCCAGCCCTTAATTTAAAAACTACTCTACCACCTTTTTAATTTTAATTGCCAGCATTCCAGTTCCATTTTGGTTAAGGTGGAGCCCATCCTTCCTGTCTAGGCTCCCCCTTTCCAAACGGTTCTCCAGTTCCTAATAAATCTAAACTCCTCCTCTCTACACCACCGTCTCATCCACACATTGAGACTCTGCAATTCTGCCTGTCTAATTGGCCCTGAGAGTGGAACTGGAAGCATTTCAGAGAATGCTCTTACCTAGCAGCCTAAATTTGGCCTCCAGGATCTCTCTCTTATCCTTTCCTATGTCATTGCTACCTACATATACCACGACCACCAGCTCCTCCCTAGCACTACACATAAGTCTGGATGTCTCAAGAGATCCGCAACCGTCGCACCTGGCAGGCAAATCACCATGTGGTTCTTTCGGTCATCACAAACCTAGCTATCTATATTTTTAATGATTGAGTTTCATATGTGGTCTCTGAAGGCCAGGAGCTCCTTGCATCGAATGCACACATACGCCCATGAGGCAGGTGGTAATACATGTTGCACTCAGTGCAATAAACTGGATAGCCTCTGTTGCTGGACTACTGCCTGCATTCTTTTTACTCCTGCAGCTCTTTCTTTTATTGATTGTTTGTTATCTGGGGGGTGGGGTATTGTCTTTAGTTTACAGAATATTAATGAAGTGTATCTCTCCCTTCCTCCCCCCAACTCTCTCGCAAAACTCCTCTGCTAGCTGCCCTCATCGCTAGCTCCTCTGGTTGCTTAGGACTGATCTTTTTAAACCCTGGTTGTCTCTGAGAAGCTCTGCCCCCTGGTAAAGGTCAATGGGTGCTAAAAGGTTTGGGGATCAGTCTTGTTAAGAAACTCTCAGCCTTGCCTAACAGGCTAGGATCAGCACACAGTCCTCCAAATAAACAGACCACATGATATACTTCAGTCAAACACTAAGCACACCACAAAGGCACACACTACAGACAACGGAACTGAGAGCAGGGAACCAAGACTTAGAGCCCACTGCCCTTTTACTTCCAAAACCACCAATCTCTGCCACACAAGCTAATTGAAAATCAATGTCATTGTTCAAAAGGATCACTGTTTTCTCTGTGTCTGTAACCAGCCACAGGAGAGTAAACTACTCAGACACGCACTATAATTATTACAGTATAGACAAGCCGTTAATAACTTTGCTTAATTAAAATATGTTCTGTACAAATCATTGCCCATGCACAAATTTTCAAGGTGATGTAACAATGGAAAGTCTTGAAGGGGAAAGTAAAAGCTGTTTGAGCTAATGTGACACAGAAACATTAAGCACAAGTGAAAATTTCAAATGTGGATATTTTTGCTCAACTTGTTGTTTGGCATATATATTTACTAATAAAAAACATTTGAGAAAAAGTGTTGAGCACCATTAACATACAAGGCTATATGGAGGGCACAATGGGTGGGCCTGTATATACATGCAAACAAAATGTGGCAAGAATGCCTATCAGTATAAAAGTTACATGGCTTGCATGCCTAAAAGTTCAAAATTTAGCTTACTTCCAATTTTTAAATAGAAACATTTCCCATGTTCCTGAATGGGAGAGACCAACTCCAACTGTAAGAAATATTTGAGAGAGTTCTTATCAGCATTTCAGTGAAATATTATTCATCATTATTAAAGCTCCTACCAATAAACTTTTCCCACACCAAGACTATAACTTATTTGAAGTAAGAGAATAGTGGTAGAGAATGACAAATCTGGAAACATTTAGAAGGATAGGAAGATTCTTCTTCAAGTAGTGTCCCTCTGGGTGCTCCACTGTAGGTGCAGCAGCACCCCCTTTGCCTAAGATCAGAGATCTTCGATAACTGTGCCGGTGGACTGCCTATGTGCTCCTCATCTATATATAGCGCTGTGCTGTCCAACCACCTTCAGTTCCTTCTAAAATGCCATTTGATCTGGGACGGAATACGGAGCAGAGCCCTTCTATCTTCTTAGCCCTTAGAATGAGATCCTTGGCAGCGGGCAAGCCCTCTGCATCGAGTAAGCCTTTTACATTATCTTCTGGCTGTTCCAGAGCATGCATCCTCCCTTGGCACCAACACAGCCGCTGGTGCCGATGATGCTTCTCCTTCCTCCACAGGAGTTCAGATACCAAAAATCTGATGTTATCTGACATGCCTAAGTCACCAATACTTAGATACGAGCTCCCTCCACTTCATGTCTCTGCTCCCAAGTCAAAGCTCTACTCCCTTTCCCTTCCAATGACTGCACCACCCTTCCCCAGTGAGGAAGAGGAATACTCCATCCCACCCTTATGATTTGGACATACACAAAAAGCGTCCTCTGCAGGCCCTCGCTACTTAGAAACTGGAACCAAACCATGGCCCTGGATGCAATTACACATCCCAGTCCCTCCCCATTGGCCATACTGGGATCCATGGGCTACGTACAGAGCAAAGTTTCTAAAGATGCCTATAGAACAGAGCCGGAGACAGCCACAGTTGCCATTCTCATCCATCTCTTGACCACCAGAGGTTGATCCACTACTGTTAGAGGAACAGTAAGAAGAACTGGGAGAGGAGATTACACTTACACTCCACTTTTCCTCCTCTTCCCCCCGAAATCAGCAGTGATGATTTCAAATATTTCCAAGACTTATTCTACAGGAATATTCTCTGGAAGAAGTGAAAGAGCAACCGCACTAGCTGCTAGATATCCTGCACATCTCCAATTGGCAAAGATAACCCTTGGACCTGGCCAACGTGCTCTTGCAGATCCCTGCATCCATCCTGCCAACCTGCAAGCTTGGATGTGGAATTTCTTTTGCCCACCCTACTCTAAACTCCCTGGTTGTCAATGCAATACATCAGAAGGGGAGCCAATACCACCTAGGTAAACCCTTTTTGATGGGGACTGGAAGTGACTAGACCAGTTTGGTCAAAAGGCTTTTTCCTCTGCCATGCTCCAATTGCATATCTCCAATTTTGAAGCTCTCTTGCTCAAATTCAATCACGTGAACTATTCTAAGACACAGGAATTCTGCCAGGATCTTCCCGAAAGTAAGGGACAACTCCAAGCACTCATGTCTGAAGGACACTTGTTGGCCTAGACTCTGCTGATACAGCTGCCCGTTCCATCTCAACAGTCAGAGTGAAAGATGAGCATCTCAACACTTCTCCGGATTCCCTAAGGAAGTGCAAACCAATGTTGAGGACCTACCCTTTGAGGGCTCCAAGCTATTTGCTGAATGTACAGATGAGTCCCTCCATTCTCTAAAGGACTCTCAAGCAACTCTCCGTTCTCTCAATACACATACGCAAGCACCAAAGCACCTGGGGAAATACCAACCTGCCCCGATGTTCCAACTTCCACCTTTCACTCCTCATCATCTGTACAACACAATGGAGAAAACACTTTACTACTCATTCTGTACTATATTTTAGATCTTAAAAGATCGGGGTTATCCACAAGTTTCATTCATGGCTGCCATCACATCATTCAATCCTAATATAGATGGCCATTTTGTCTTCACCCACCCATTCATGAAGAGATTCTTGAAAGGCCTCCAAACCTTTACTCTGACATATGAGATCCCACCCCAGCTTGGGACTCTGGCCTTATCTTGTGCCGTCTCACCAGACCACTGTTTGAGTCAATGGCAATGTGCTCTTATATTTATCTATCCATGAAAACAACATTTCTTGTCACCATCACATCTGCTCAGTGGGTAGGAGAAATTGGCATACACCCCATACACAATTTTTCATAAAGACAAGGTCACATTATATCCACATCCAAAATTCTTACCCAAGGTACCATCCGCTTTCCATTTGAATCAACCTACCCACCACTCTTTTGTTTTTTTTTCCAAAACCAGATATCAACCAGCAGGAGATGATGTTATACACCGTGGACATCAGGTGAGTATTAGCATTTTTCCTGGATAGAACTAAATCTTTCAGACAATTGCCACACTTTTATTCCTCTCAACATTTGAAAGGCATGCCATATCCAAATACCTCTCCAAGTGGATCTCTCAGTGTATACACCTTTCCTACCAACCGCACAATCAGTAACCTCCTTCTGGAGTTTGAGCACATTTTACTCACTCTCTCTCCACCTCAATTGCTTTTCTCAGCAATATCCTGATCACTGACATTTACAAAGCATGCACTTGGTCCTCCACAGACACTTTTAGCTATTACTATGCAAATACCCATGACACAGCATCAGCTACCCTATTAGGATGTGCTGTCCTATCATCCATGCTAAAAACTGCTCCGAAGCCCCAGCCTAGGGGCACTGTTTTACAGTCACCTACAGTGGAGCATCCACAGGGATATTATTCGAGGAAGAAAAAATGGTTACTTAACCCTGTGCAGGAACTTAAGTTTTTCAAGATGTGTCCCCTATGGGTGCTCCATTACCTGCCTTCCTCCCTTCTGCTTTGGAGATGAAAGATACTCTCAGGTAGAGAAGGAACTGAGGGCAGTTGGACCACATAGCACTATATAAAGATGTTGCACGTGGCACGAAATGGGGAGGAGCGCATGTATGGTCCAATGGGCACCGCTACCAAAAATCTCCAATCCCAGGCTCGGGGCGCTGCCGCACCTACAGTGGTGCACCCAAAGGAGGACACATCTCGAAGATTGTAAGTTATTGCATAGGGTGAGTAACTCTCTCTCTCCTTTTTACTACATGTATAATTAGAGAAGGGTTTTCTCTTAGATTCTCATCAGAGATTTCATATGTCCAAATTTTGCTAATAGAAGTGAAGTTCTTTTTGATTTCCCAGGGAAGACGACTTTTCTGGGTAAAGTGCATGTGTGTGAAGGAAAAATTGAACTATATACTAAAGTAAATGTGAACCTTAAAGAAAATGTAGATTATGTATGGTTGTTATATAAATTTACCCCCACAGGAGAAAGATAGAAATACACAACAGATACCCTATCTAAGAGATGAGCAGATAAATAGTTAACGAAGGCTATATTAATGCTAAAATAAGTTTAGTTTTTAATTCTGCTGTGGAGCATTTGCCTGAGGCTGCAAAATTAGAGAGGGAAGAGTTCACACTCTTTTGCCCAGCCAGCCTGGGCACAAGTTAATGCTTTTCCCATAGAAACCACGACAGTTGTTGGAATAATTGCAAAAACTCAGGGAGTGTCAGTGGAGGTCTTCCTCCGCTTCATATAAGTCAATTATAGGAAGCTGGGGGAGAGAAGGGAGATGGTAGTAGGAAGGACCCTACCTGTAAGATTCTCCAGAGGGCTCAGCTAGGCCCATAGGAGAGTCATAGAACTATTTACTTGTTTATATTTTCTGACTGGACATTTGTTTGCCCTGGAAGGGGACAGACTTTTGTTTTGTCCGGAGAGAACTTTTACTGTTCCCGGGGGTACCCAAGGCTGTGAGGTACCTCACTGCCACATGCTGCTAGCGAGAAAAAGCCTACTCTGTGCCTGCTTGGGGTCAGCTCCCCAGTTCCAGTGCCCATGCAGGCTCTGGTGTCTCTCCACAGGGTAGTGAGCACTCCCCCAAGCACTCCAGCACCCAAATACTCCATGCATCTCTCAGAACTGTTTAGCTACTGCTCCACTGGACACTCTCTATGTATTCACAGATTTGCTGCTCCCAAATATACAGGTCATCTCACGTTACACAGTTACAGCTCAGATCACCACTACATTTAATGCAAAGCACTTCTTACCCATTTTCACAATAAACATATATGTTTAACAAAGGATAGATAGTCTAGTAATAGGAAGTAGAAGTGTTGGAAACATATGGTTGCTATGAAATAAAATCATATAACACATTCTAGAACCTAGATTTAATTAACTATATACTTTTTTTGTCTTTTAGAACAATGTTCATCCAAAGTTCAATGATTTACAGTCAGGTTGTCTGTGATCTTACACCCATGAAACAAGTCACTCTGTGAGCTTGCCCCCTCTTTGAAAGAGTTTGGAAGTGTGTTTTCTTGCATTACCTGTTATACCAGGCTATTCCTTTGATGTTTTTCATTAACAGGATGCCCCCCTGATGATTTTCCGGTAGATTTTATAGTCTTACACCTGGTATCTGATTGGGTATGTAAATTGGCATCCATTGTAAGACATACAATGCATGGTATGCACATGACCAGGCAGATAAGCATCTGCTAACTCTTATCTGAAAAGAAACCATCTGAAGTATGTCACCTACTAGTGACCTGCCTTAACTCCCATGCTTTAAGAACATAATTTTCAGTAGAGATACATAACTCCTTTAGATATTATTCATGCATAAATTTCACAGGGACTACGATGGCCATTGGGCTACTGGCTCTTGAGAGAGACCTCACATGCCACCCTTCAGTCAATTACTATGCATATATGAAACTCGGGATCCCTTAAAACTCTGTGACCCCTGTGCCCTCTGCAAGTTGGCAGCAAGGTCCCTGAGTCACACCTACCCAATCTGTACCACAGACTGAGGGGAAAACTGAGGTGTGGACATCCAGATGCTGGGTAAGGTAATCCTGGTATAAATAGGAAGAAATGCAAAATGTATTCTAAGAACTAGAGCGGGTACATTGTACTGAAATTTTAACAAATTGAGAAACTGTACTAATTAAACCTGGTTGGAAAATGCCAATTTGTCAAATGGGAAATGCTTTGCAAAAACACTTTAGGTTTGAGAATTTTCATTGAGTCTAATGCAAGGTTCAGCTGGAAACCTGCTTGGTTCCCTGCCAGCTCACATGCTGTACTGCTGGAGAGCTTGGATTTCCAGGGTCTTCAGCTCTAGGGCTTCCAGACTTCCTGCCATGGAGCTGGGGACTGAAATCCCTAGCTCCTAACTTAACTGTGGCTTCCACCAAGCTTCTCCAGAACTGTGAGCTTGTTGGCCCTGACTCGACCTCAGGCTTCCAGGGCTACATGCTTCCAACTCCAGCTGCAGTGAGCTAGAAGTTGGGGCTCACAGCTGGCTTCCCATCTATCAGGGCAGCTGGTTCCCCAGGCTGCAGGTGTTGGACAGTTTGGAAGCCATGGGGTATCTAGGTCAGTCTACTGGAGCGACCAGGCTGCCCCAGGGCGGGTGAACACCAGGAATGCCAGCAACTGCTGACCTGATTTGTGCAGTATTGTTGTAGTTGTGTTGGTTCCAGGATATTAGAGAGACAAGGTGGTTGACATAATATCTGTAATTGGACCAACTTTTGTAAATGAGAGGAGACAAGCTTTCCAGGTTACAAAGAGCTCTTCTTCAGATCACGATTCTTGTCAGTTTCAGTGCTGTCTGAGGCTGACTAGCAGTCGTGAAACTGACTAGTAGGGTTCACTGAGCAGCTGCCAGGGATCTGTGGAGCATATTGTGTTTGGGACCACCATGTTTTGTTGTTTCTGGTTCATGAGAAATTAAAAAAAAAAAAAAAAAAGGAGGGGGGGTAGTAAAATTGGTCTTTTATCAACTTATAATTCCAAGAATACACTAGAGTTTATGTAAGCAGTTAGCTCATTCAATCTTGGAAAGGCTATTTTTTCAGACTTTGGTGTCTCAAAAATCGACCTACAGTTGAATTTCCAGAAATCCCTCAGTGACTTACAAGCAAAAGTAATGGAACCTGTGCTTCTACCACACTTGGTTTGTTCTTGAAAATTCCATCTCTATGGGCATGTCTACACTGCTGCTTAAGTCGATCTGAGGTTGCTCAGGATTGTGAAAAAAGACACCACCTGAGCGAAGCAAGCTCTGTCCACACCAGTGCTATGTTGGCGGGAGACGCTCTCCTGTTGACATACAGGTACTTTACCAGATGCGCTATTGCAGCTCAGCTGCATCAGTGCAGCTACACCGATGAAGCATTTCTAGTGTAGACCTGCCCTGAGGATGATTTTAGTAGTGTAGCAAAGTTAGTTCTTTTTACTTTCACTGTGATTCTTGTAAACACTTTTGCTCAGATTAAAATGGCCTAAGCAGAGGTGTAACAAACTTGTAGTAGGGGTCCTGGAATCCTTTCACAGAGAAATCTAACAAACTTTTTAGTTGCCAAGAGTGAAGCTTGATTATAATTCATAGATATTGTGGTGGCGGGGGGAGGGGGGAAGGTACTTGTTTATTATTTTTTTCCTCAGAAGGTGTGTAATTATAATCCCTGTTTATGCATTTCCCTTATTTTACAGGGGGATACATTTTTCTTTTGTCTCTCTTTTTCTGCTTTCTGTCTTTTGAGTCATATGGCTCACTATCTGTTCCCAGTGTGCTCCCTGCTGGGGAGGTGGTTTAGAATGATAAAGCTGTAGAAGTTCCTGCTTAGACCAGGAGTAGGGATCTGTGCTAATTACTCACCTTCAGAAAAGAAGAATCATAGTTAATTTTAATTTCTTTCCTAACTTTAATTGGTAACATGCTGATTAGTAAGGCTTTCATGCCTTTCTATATTTTTCACCAAATAGTAGCTATTCCTAGCAGTTCGTTACAGCTGAAGAGGAAGAGTTGTTTTTCCCTCCCAAAATGTAAATATATATAATTATTAAATTCTGGCATAAATAACTAACCCCTATAAAGCCTTGCAAGCCTAATGGAAATGTATGAAAAATTCTGGATGGTTACTTGAATGGAACTTATACACATAATTTGTATGGAAATTTGTCTACATTTATTTTTGAACATGTACTATTCTGGGAAATATTAAGCATTATTTTATGTAAATAAAAGCCATTCCTGCTCTCAGTACCTTTCAGATGTACAGAAAAAAATCCCTATAAGTATTTTATTTTCATTACTAATATCTCTAATGGCTTCCAGAAAAGTGGAAACATAATTCTTATAGACAGACAAATGTTAGATTCCTTCTTACTATACATTTATTTCCATAAACAATGGAGCTGAAACTTTCCACATACCTGAACACTTTAGATGTGGGCTTTTAATTGCCTTTGGTTTTCTGGTAGTTTGAAGCCTATGTATAGTAGATGGTTTCCATCATTTTTAGCCCAAAATTGACTTCTCTCCCACCACAATCGTCCTATTGTACTTTTATCATTGTGTGTTGTTGTGGCAAAAATGCTGCATTGTGGAACTGCTCTTACAGAAAATATTGCTTATGATGTTGTCCATGTTTGAATTATCATTATAGTTGGAAATTCTGTTGTTCAGGTATTTGGGGGTGGGAGAATATAATGAAAATAATAGGAATAAAATCAGAATTCTGAATAGCAGGCATGTGAGGGCAACAATGGGATTGGGCATCAGCACAAAGAATGTAGTCTGGTAGCAATTTATAGTTTCTTACTACATCTTGTGGTGACCTTCCACAGACTGCTGCAGTGGCTGGGGCCTATGAGATGCCATGCAACAAATAGTATTAACTGCATATCACTGCCTAGTAATGTTCACCTATTAAAAATTAAATATGTCTACAGTTTTCCATTGATGGAATACAGAACACAGTAGCACATAACAGGAGAGAAGATGGCACAAGACAATGGGCAGTCTAAAAGATCTAGTAGGAAGGAGAGAAGGATAAAATAATATAGTATGAACATATCAGTAAAGACAGTGTTTCTAGCCGAATACAGACAGCTGTACTGGAGTAAGCAGATGGGAACAATTGACGCTGCCTGCATGTCTTTTGAAGGCCTTATTATGAACTTTTCCCCCCAAAGTGTGCACAGAACTTGCTCTCCAATACCTTCTCCCTGCTTTTTGAAAAGAGATGCATACGGAAGGAATAACTTAAACAACATGGTAACATTTGTATCCAGTGGTCATACTGAGCGCATATATGCTCCAGTATGCCATATAGTCACTCCCCTGGTACTCCAGTTTCAGCTGAATTTAAGCTTTCGTTTGAAATAAGTGAGACCAGGTACATTTGTTGCCTTACTGAGGCTGCACACAAGCTGAAATATCAGATGGGTAGAGTTGTGATCTCTCCTGCAGTTCATCTCCATGTGATGGTAATACCAAAATCTGACTATTTAAATGACAGAGCTATCCGCATATACTGGCACTGTGAGTAAAGTTTACATATAGCACCACTACTGTTCCTCCTGCAGTCTGCCTTCTGTTGTTTCCAGTTTTTGTTTTTGCCGAAGCTACAAAAAACCTCCCCTAGGTGTCAGAGTGCATTTAGAGGACCCAACCAAGTTTTTGTTTTGTTTTGTTTTTAATTTGAGAATGAACTTTTCTGTATCTAAAGCAAGTAATAAAAGTAGAAAGTGACTTGTGGTACTAAAGAGGCAGAGCATTTAAACAGAAATCATAGGACTCCAGTACTTCCACCACATGGAACTTGAAACTCCACTAAATGTTTGGGTTCTGTGCAGGACAGTCTTCAAGCTCAAACCTCCCTAGTTCATAACTCATTATATGGTTACTCTACTGATATCATTATTCACTTTCATAACTCATAGACTTTAAGGTTAGAAGCGACCATTATGATCATCTAGCTAGTCTAACCTCCTGCACAATGCAGGCCACAGACCTTACCCACTCACTCCTGTAATAGACTCCTAACCTATGACTGAGTTATCGAAGTCCTCAAATCATGGTTTAAAGACTTCAGGGTACAGAGAACCCACCAGCAAGTGACCTGTGCCCTATGCTACAAAGGAAGGCAAAAAAACCCCAGGGCCTCTGCCAATCTGCCCTGGTGGAAAATTCCTTCCTGACCCCCAATAGGGCGATCAGTTAAACCCTGAGCATGTGGACAAGACTCATCAGCCAGACACCCAAGAAAGAATTCTCTGTAGTACTCAGAACCCACCCCATCAAATGTCCCATCACAGGCATATTTACCATTAGTAGTCAAAAATCAGTTAATTGCCAAATTAGGCTGTCCCATCATACCATGCTCAGTTTTGAAGCCAGCTAGGTTTTTTGCCCCCACTGCTCCCCTTTTAAGGCCACTCCAGAACTTCACTCCTCTAATGGTTAGAAATCTACATCTAATTTCAAGTCTGAACATCCTGATACCCAGTTTATATACATTTGTTCGTGTGTCCACATTGGTGCTGAACTTAAATAACTCCTCCTCTTCCCTGGTATTTATGCCTCTGATGTATTTATAGAGAGCAATCATATCTCCGCTCAACTTTCTTTTGGTTAGGCTAAACAAGCCAAGCTCTTTGAGTCTGCTCTCAAAAGGCAGGTTTTCCATTCCGTGCATCATCCTAGTTGCCCTTTTCTGTACCTGTTCCATTTTATTTAAACCCTCTATTTTTAAATTATAGCCAAAACTAAATATTGAGAATTTTCACCTGAGTGCTGCAGAATTAAGTCCAGCGTGCATCAAATTTATCTCAGTCTTTTTGAGCACTTATAAAACTTGCAGATGACACCAAGGTGAGAGAGTTGTAAGCACTTTGAAAGACAGAATTCTAAATGATTTTGGTAAATTGAAGAATTGGTTTGAAATTAATAAGATTAAATTCAGGAAAGACAAGTGCAGTGTGCTATGCTTAGAAAGGAAAAATCACATGTACAAATACAGGATGGGAAATAACTGTCTAGGCAATAATGCTACAACAAAAGTTTGTAGTGGATCAGACATTAAATATGGAAAGTGATACTGTTCAAAAAAGGCAAATGTCATTTTTAAATGTATTTACAGGACTGTCTTTTGTAAGATACAGAGTTTATTGTTCAGTTCTACCCAGCACTGATGAGGCCTCTGCTGGAGTATTGTGTCCAGTTGTGGGCACCATATTTTAAGAAAAATGTGGACAATTAGAAAGAAATACAAATAAGGAAAACCTGTCCTATGAAGAAAGACTGAAAGGTTTTGGGCATGTTTAATCTAGAGAAGAGAAGATTGAGGGGGCATGTGATAAGTCTTCAAATGGTTATTATAAAGAGGATTGTGATGAGTTGTTCTCTATATCCACTGAGGGTAGAATAAGCAGTAATGGGCTTGCAGCAAGGGAGATTTAGGTTAGTTATTAGGAAATGCTTTCTATCCATAAGAATAGTTAAACAGTTAAGTTTAAAGAATAGTTAAATAGTTTTGCCTTCCTTTGTAGCATGTGGCCTGGGTCACTTGCTGGTTTAAACTAAGGTAAATAGTGGATTCTCTGTAACTTGAATGTCTTTAAATCATGAGTTGAGAACTTCAGTAATTCAGCTAGAGCTTATGGTTTATTATAGGAGTGTGTGAGTGAGGTTCTGTGGTGTGCAGGAGATCAGACTAGATGATCACGATGATTCTTCTGGCCTTAAAGTCTAAGTCTGAGGTTATCTTGGGAAGTTGTGAGATCCCCATCATTGGTGGTTTTTAAGCACAGGTTATACAAACATCTGTCAGGAATGGTTTTCATATATTGAATCCTGCCACAGTGCAGGGAGATGGACTTGATGGCCGCTTGAGGTCCCTTCCACTGCTACGTTTCTATGATTCCATGAAAAATCATTTTGTTGTATATATCTGGGGCACATCTAGCTTGATTTTAGTTATGCTGGTACATATTTTCTAACAGCCAAGCCTGAGTCACATTCATATACTCTTCCACAGAAGATGAACCCAGGACTTTGCAATTTTAAAGGGCTTTTGTTCCACTTACAACTTTCATGTGACTGAATCTCCTTTCCCACATGAAGCCAAAATCTGCTCCCACTGAAGTCAATGTGAGTTCTGCCATCGATTTTTAATGGGAGAGTATGATCTGGCCTACAGTTTGCCTCTCTGTCCCTAGTATGCAAGGCTGATCAAAAACCTATTAAGGTTGTTTGAAAGAATTTGGATGAGGCCTTAAATACTCCCCTGGCCAGAAATAATTTTGCTTAAAATATATATCGGAAATGTAAGGGGTGATTTGTAAACACACATTTTCAGTAACCCAAGTTTACCTGGAGTTTAAAGTATTTTTATTTTTGGCTTGACACATTTAATCACATTAGTAATAGATCACAGATTGTTGAATAGTGCCGTGTGTGTATGTGTAAACTTAGCTTCTGTACCAACGTGTTGAAAATTCAGCACAAGATGTGAGAAAATTTTCAATGTTAGCTTACATTTGCAGAGAAATTATTGAGGGGGAAGTGGATCTATCCAATCCATAATTAGTGTCTAATGGAAAAGCAGGAGCTGATTTAGAATGCTCCTGTAATGTTCTATAGTAAGTTATAATCAAATTACTGAAAATGTTCAAAAAGTCCCTACTATTATAACTTGACTTGCTTTGGCTCATTCATCAAAGGGTTTCTGCAACCTTTCTTGCTGCGAAAATGTCTTTCACTGCCTTCTTTTCTGTGTGAGTTTGAATACTTTAGCCAGTTGTGACTGATCACCCAGCAGGTGCAATTAAGGCTCAGTGCTTTAGTTCTTCCACAGATAATAGGAGCTCTTAAATAGCTTTCTATAGTGTCTGCATGGGACTGTTCTTTATTTCTATATTTTCCTATGATTTTTATATTTTTAAATGATCTTAACAACCTGTATAAGCTTGACTAACATAAAATATCGGAAAATCAAATAAGTCTTGGGAGAGCATAACTGTACTTCTTTATTAAGACCACCCTGAAAGTGTGTTTAGTGCTGTACAATACACAGAAATAAAGACAGTCTTTGCCATTAAAAGTCTGAGTCGAACTAAGGTGACCAGAAGTCCCTATTTTATAGGGACAGTCCCGATATAGGGGGCTTTTTCTTATACAGGCGCCCATTGCCCATCCCTGTCATGATTTTTCACACTTGCTATCTGGTCACCCTAGAGTAGACACACAAAACAAAGCATTGGAAAAATCCAGTTAGGAAATACCTTTTTTTTCCAGACTTCACTTTACCCTTAAATATATGTGCTGACTCTGTTTAAATGTGGCAGGATACAAAAGCACACACATGTAGTGAACATGTAACCACGGTGAAGTAAGAATATGGAATTAATCTTAATCAGAAAAGGCTGTCTTCATTAGATATAAGTAGCATAAAGCTGAGCAGAGCGGACGTTAACAAAACAAAAAAAAAAAAAACAGAAACCAAAAACCTACTGAAATTTTTTGCTAATAAAATGAAGTGCTCTTTGCTATTATTCATGGGGTCACATTAATCATTAACCACAAGATGTGAAGAAGCACTGGGTATTTGTGAAAATGTTTTTTAAATCTGAATGTTCCATGGATTTAAGAATGAATGCATTTGTCAAAAAATTGGTTCCAGAAATCACCTTATTTGTTGTTCACTGTTCAGCATTTCCTATTTTTCATTTGTTATTTCCTATTTTTAAATGTTGTCATACAACATGGGGTCAGAAACAGTACCTTATAATTGTGATCCATAGTACCGAAATAAACAATAAGTGAATAGCAGACAACTGAAATAAGCAGTTTGGGGATGGGGGGGTCCCATAGGCTGAAAGTTGTTCTTCCAAATTATTCAGCAAATGCTTAAGAATAACAAATATAATAACAATAATCAGGATTATCTTGCATATGATTCATGAACACAAAAAGGGTTAAATGTACAACAAATATTACTTGCAACGATTGTCCTCATCCTGAGGATCTTCAGTATTTATACAGCTCCCTATATCCTTTGATTTTTTTGAACTCATCCACTCTTTAGCTTGCTGCTACCTTTTATCTATGCCATAGTGTGCTGTGCTTATCTGGCTCATGCACATTTTTCTGGAGTTACCTACATAGCTATAATGAGTTATATAGTTTGCTTTGAAACCCTGGGTGTTTTGTACTGGCTAAAGTTTTTAAACAAGAGGAAAAATCCTAGTTCTGATGTAGTCAATGGTGAAATTTCCATTGATTTCATTGGTGCCAGGATTTCACCCAAAGTCTTTACATACATAGAACTTTGCCCATGCAATCACTTGTGAGTGATTTTTTTTGAGCACCATCACTTGCATGAAGAAAGGAGAGACTTAATACATTCTATTTAAAAAAAAAAATGGAACGCCGGGTTGACTTCGGAGACTATTCTCACCCACGTTTTAGGGCTGGTACACACTATAACATTTTAGGCTACCCTATTGCCCATGCAATTCCCTGATACTAGTTTTGGAAACCTATATTGGCTACCAGTGCCCTATCCCTTGCTTTTAGGACAGGCAACTGGGAAAATGACAGCCCTATAAGGCTCCCTAGTCCCCATTCTTGGGAAGTCACTAAATGTTTGCATTTCCTGATGTATCAAGGGAGTGGGAAGGAGGGGTATTTTTAACTGTTTAAAAATATTTTAAAAGACCAAATAGAGCATCTTTGGATCTTGTCACCATGATGTTGCAGTGTAATCCTTACTCCTTATGGCAAATATGCACATTCTTGTTTCTGTATGTCAAGATTAGTCTGAATCTTCTGTGGATCTAGGTATGGAGGATGGTGAAGCAGTGGAATGGTTTACCTAGGGAGCTGGTGAAATCTCCATCCTTAGAGGTTTTTAAGGCCTGGCTTGACAAAGCCCTGGCTGGGATGCTTAGTTGGGGTTGGTCCAGCTTTGAGCAAGGAGTTGGACTAGATGACCTCCTGAGGTCCCTTCCAACCCTAATCTTCTATGATTCTATGTCAGTATTATGCAATATATTGAAAGAAACAAAGATATCTGTTTGTTTTTGTTTGTTTGTTTTGTTTGTTTTTTAAGTCGCCACAACTTGACACCAGAAGTTGTTTGCTAATGGTCATTACACTCTCAGATGTATAAGCAGATTCTACTACATATGATCAATATAAATTAAATAGTCATTGATCTTAAATAGTTCATAGGAGTGCAGATTGTTGAATGCAGAGGTAATTAACACAATAAAATGGCTTTAAACCCTATTTTGTTTATAAATAGGTAGCTCAATCCCTTTGCCTTGCTCTTGATCAATTTTATTTATGATATTCCAACACTCTTTAATGAATGGCAGGAATTTTAATTGATTTTGCCATAGACAGACCACATTTATAGTAAACTTGGATCTATTTATAGAGAAATAGAATGAAAGTCCTGAATCTCCTCAGTGCATTACAATGCACCAATTTGCAGTTACAGTGCAGTGCTGCATCTAGTGAAATTGTTAGTAACTTTGCTGTAAGCAGGTTCATGTGTGTATTTGTAGATATAGAAAGAGAAATATACATCGAGGAAATGTACTCCTCTGTAGAGTTAATCAAGAAGAAGCTTTTAAAAACTAATTTGGAAATGTATAGGCTAGAGAAATTTTAAGAAGAAGGCTCATGATATTTGTATGGAATTTTGAAAGAAAATGAAAGGATAACATACATGGTGCATACATTTACATGTATTAGATTAGTTAAAAATAGTACTAAAAGAACCCCATCTTACTAAATACTCCATCCACTCTGTGCCCATGGGTAGCAATATTTATTGGAAAGCAACATGATTTTCTTCAGTTGTTCAGTTAATTGCTCTGTATTTAAACTGAATCATGGAATCTAAATCCTACCTTTAAAATATGCCCATCTATTAGAGTCTCTGGGAAATGGGGGCAGGACCTCCATTTGAATGGAGAAAGATTTGAAAGTTTGACAGATTACAAAACATTATTCACAGGTAAGATTTCATACTTGGTCCAATGTATCTTCTAACCACAATTCTATAAAGGAAGTTGACTGAAGGATAAAATGGTGCACAAACACAAAAGATCAATTTTAAATAGCCATAGGACATGAACGCAAAGCGTTGACTTTAAAATCTAATGGACTTAATTCACCTTTCAGGCTGGTTTAAATCAGTAATAATTTCAATAAAACCATAATGTCTAACTTTAACTGCATGTGGTCCTGTGTGTCCTTGTTTCCTCTTCTCTGCCCCCTAAAACACACAAGCATTGTTTGCTCCTTTAACTTTTTGTCGTCTTTTATATTTAGATTACGGCAAAGAATATGTGCTTGTTTTTTTGAGTCATGTAGTTTTTGGGTGGTCAAACAACAGTAATGAGTATTGCAAATGGCTGCATATCATATGGAAAGAAGAAATAGCTTAAGGGCTTGATGTAATTTTTTTAAAATCCATTTGTTTAAAAGAATTGGACTCCATCATTCTAAGGCATGAGTGACTGGTGGCTTTGTCAGCCTTATGGAGATGGGGGAAATTAAATCCTTTTTCCTTGATCTGGACACAGTGGCAATTGAGGCCAGGCCCAGGGATGCAACAGATGGTCATTTTATTAAACTTGAGATATAGGAGGGGCTCTACCAGCCCTGTGATCCACACTGTCACCTACCAGATGTTTTAAGTGGTTCCAATGCAGGGAATGCAAGGCTACCACCATATAACCCATAACTCATGGTAGACTCTTGTTAGTCCCCCCCATGTCACTTTCCTAAATTCTTTTGCGATGGTGACAGAAGGTAGCAAAAAGGGGAGGACCTCGGCCCACTAAGACCATAGGCACGAGGTCCAGCTGCAAAATCCCAGGTTTTTTACTTCTAGACACTATCTGCAACTTGCAATGAATTATGATGCCTACCAAGTACTACTGCTAATTAGTAAGTTCAACTCCTATTTAATTTAACTTTGCCTCCAAGATGCTGTGAGGAAGATGGAAAAAAACCACCAAGCCTGTGCCAGTTTGGCCCTATTGGGAAGAAAAAATCATTCCTGAATGCACATCCCCAAAAACAGATCACTGATCAGATCCAGAGCATCTGCAATACAGCATAGGAAAAGTATCATATCATCTTTAAGGACTTAATACTACAAGTTGCTGAGCCTCTCCTGCAAACATGGAAGTGCTCACTCACTAGCAGCATAGGGCCCTAAGCCACAATTATTGTTTCACATGGTTTGATATTTTTATTTTTTTGGTAAATACTGCCTTGCCCTTATATCTTTTCTACCCTCATAGCTCTAAACAGCAGTTCAGCTTGTCTCTGCTTTTCCTCCATCCTTGAAAGATTCTTTAAGGATAGAGCTAAATCTAAGCTATTTTCTTACAGATCTTTCCTCATGGCTTTCATACATTTTGCGAAGTATTTTAAATCATTCATGTAGAATATCAATAAAAATACATAAGTTATGTTAACTTCTCCTCCACTAGACATATTTCACAGCAGTGGTGATTTGACTGATTAAGAGATTAGTTTGTGAGAAGATTATATTTGAATGTGAATGAACTCCAAATGCTCGGTGGTATCAAGTGGGTTATTTTCCACATGATGGAGGTGGCTCTAATTATTTGCACTTATTTTGATTGCTGTATTGTGTTTTACTTCTTGGATTACCATCTTATTACCATAAAATGTGCTGCTGTGGTAGCAAAAATAAATTTTATATTATTCAGTAGAGAACATTTGGAGGAACTCTTCTTTGTATGCATCTATTTTTGTTGATATTATACAACATTTGAAAAAGAAATGGAGAAGCATCATAGGGATTTAGAAGGATCATATGAATATAGAGTCCTACTAGTTCTTGAAATGAGAGAATATACAAATTTAACATTGATACTGCAACTCATCTGTTGTGAATTATAAACCAAAATTGAACAGAGAATTGCCAATGAGGGTGTCTGACTTATAAATGGTATTGTTTTCAGCATTATTTTCCATCCCATTTCCTCTCCTAAATTGTTAGCTTTTTTTTTATCACTATTATGCAGATGTTTTCAGTCAGCTGTCTCTGATGACACTCAAGCCTTTTTTCTTGAAAGGTTACAGTCACTTTAGCCAACTACTTCTGGGCAAATGTCTAGTCATTGTTCCTAGCTCTGGGTTACAATCCCTGGCTCAAACCTCTTACCTGAGTCCTTCCTTAGGAAGTGAGATTCCATAGTCCAGCTGCCTAAGCACATAGTCATTCTCGAGCCTCTGTGTTCTGCCAAGCCTGTGGATGCTCTGGACTTCGAGTTTAACACCTGCTTGGACTTTCTTCTGCAGGAAAGCAGTGAAGACCTATCTGGTTGCACTTACCTTCTTCCAATAACAGTCACAGAATATCCCTGACATGTTTCTTCTGCAAACAGGCAAGAGAAAACACTTACACAGTAAAAGTGGTGGTGGAATGGAAGAGTGTCTGGTTCTTAGACAGGAAGTGTTACATATATTAATAGTGTCTATTAGTGGGCCTATTAGAGATGGGTGTGCCTTTAAAAGAAACAATGAATTATCTTTTTTTTCTGATTTTTTTTTCAAATGTGCATTTATTAAAAGCCCAGGGGTGGGAATGACCTATTTTAGGAGCCATAATATACACTTGCTTTAGAAGTGGATCTCTGAGAATTGAATGTTCCCTTAGAATAGTGCAGCATGCTTCCCTGTGCAATAGTACATGAGAGGCCATGTCTCTTTTACCCTCCTCAATTCATTTGAGGTGGCTTCCATCTCTGAAGATGCTAGATGTGAACATTCTCTTTGCTCATTGAAGCATAAGTATTTCGATCATGCTTGCTCATGCATAGGGCTCTCCAGAAAGATTGATATATAGCATCCCCCACCCCTCTTGTGCACTCAGCAGTCAGAAAAAGCTTGGCTCCTGTATATAATGATATGGTGAAGTGTATATGAGCAGAGATTACATGAAATGATTTACATTAAAAAATACCAGCTCACCCAGCTATGGGGAAGTATAAATATTGATCATGGGCAATAATCATACTGACTTCCTTAGTAAAGTGCTTCAAGACCTACAAATGAAAAGCACAACATAAAGAGCAAGGTATTCTTATCATTGCCCAATCTAGCATCCTCAGATTCAGAAGTACAATCTCTAATGCACACAAAACATGTATGAAATTGAGAAGCATGGATCTTGAACTTATGATATGAGATAGTGTTGAGTAATCAACTAAAAAGAATTTGATAGGGTAAGCGATGGCATTTTCTGTGTAATCGAAAAAGATGATCATCTGGTGCTATTCTACAGCTAACCAGTCATAGGTCATAGAAGAGTAAAACATCATCTGTCTTAATGAATATATCTCCTCCGAACTGAAATATACCTGTCAGTTGTCCCTTCAGCTGAAAAATACCATCACTTTTCATTTAATGATACCATCTCCAAGAATCTATGCTGTATAGCAATGTACAAATTAGTTAGTAGTAGAAATATTTCATTCATCTATGTAACCTATATTTGAGACTATTGTAGCTTCTCATTAGGTTTGTCTGATCTTGTACTCCTTACACAGGCAAGAACTGCTATTGATTGTGATGAGAATTTCCTTGTTTGAACTGTTTTGTTTGTTAGGACCCATTATGAATGGTTAATATATAAACATTCATGTTCGAGCACTTGCCTGTCTCTCCGTCTCATTGGTTTCTTAATTCTTCACACTGTAATAAGGGTGTACGTAATTATGCAAAGTAACTAACTGGTGAATGTATTCTCTATAATTTTGCTCATTATTCTATCCAAAACAATAGTGTTTTCAGGCTGATATGTTTAAAATTAATGAGGCATTAGTTCTTATCTAAGAAGCTAGATGAGAAGACACACTTACTTCTAGAAAAGCAATGTTGATGAATTCATATAATTGAAAAGTGTTTTTGTTGCTGCTGTTAAATTAGTTGGATTTTTTATGGAGAAATATTTAGGTACTACTAAAAGTTTATTTTGCTCAGAGCCCAAAGTAAGTCTGTCATTGCTGGGTGGGTGGGTGGGTGGGTGTGTAAAACACGAGTGGAGATTTACTCACATATAATGAGAAGAAAAAATCCTAATACACTGAATGTAATCCAGAGTATAATGCAGTGTACAATTTACTATGACAGGAATGATTCTATTTACTGAATAATTAATAGTAACAGAGGGCTAAATGATCAACATTGTGCATGTAGTGGTGGGGTAACCATGTTGTTCCCATGATATTGGAGAGACATGATGGGTAAGGTAATATCTTTTAGTGGACTAACTTACATTGGTGAGAGAGAGAGAAGCTTTCAAGCTCACAACAGAAGTTGGTCCACTAAAAGATACTACCTCAGCCACCTTGTGTCTCCAACATTGTGCATGCAGGTTACACAAATGGCAGTCAGCATATAGGCATACAAATCTGTCTTTGAGCTCCATAAAATGTTTTTTGTTTTTTTTTTTTAAATGCCAGTCCAGAGAGAGAAGTCTAAATGCACAGCTAAAGTATTTAAGAAAAAGATGCTCAGCTTTGCTCAGGGAACTGAAAACCATTGCTAAATTGCTGACTAGAAGTAAATGAAATTAGAGTAATAAAAACATGGTTGATTTATATTGTCAAAATGTATCCATGTAGTTGGATGAGTAAAAGGAATACAGCAATGGCCCCAGAGAAATAAAATCCTCATCTGCAAACTGAGACACAGAAATATAACTAGTCCTTTTCCTTGTCTTTCTGAGTCTAGTTTGTAGAGAAAACTATGTAGAGACTAACATTGTGTAAAACAATGTTGTATCTCAGAAAAAAGAGGTCTCTTTTGCTGAGATAATTTATAGTTCATTTACGCACACATTATTGATCTGTAGTGCAGCTTAATCTCTTTGTTGCTCTTTCCATTTCAATATATATTTTAAGGATTTTCTTTCCATCTCCTATCTTTACTTACACAACTCCTTCATAGTAGATGACATCTACACTATCCCACTATGTTCTAATTTTTACATTTGTGAATGGGTGTCAGAAAATGTATTCCTCACTCTGCACTGGACTTATGTGACCTTGAGAAAGTAACTTAATTCCTGACCTATGTACATATGGCTATTTCTGAGGCCCTGATCTTGCAATACAGATTATTTGAATTGACACCTTTGTCTCCATGGAGCTAGGGTGAACAGATAGCAAGTTCGAAAAATTGGGATGGGGTAGGGGGGCAATAGGCGCCTATATAGGACAAAGCCCCACAATATCGAGACTGTCCCTATAAAATCCGGACATCTGGTCACCCTGCATGTAGCCCACAGACTTCAATGCAACTTGGAGGATCAGAGTTTTAAATTATTAATCTTCAAAGTTAAGCACATGATAATGATTAACAAGATCTAGAGTTAAGTGCTTAACTTGTGGAAATAAAACCTAGGGCTGGCTGTCTCTCAGCTACTGCTCTTCTTTTCAAAGCTCCTAAGAATGGACTTTTAACAAAATGGCTACCCCTTTTACTTTTCCGTAAAATTCCCAGCTTCTAATCCCTTAGCTGTTAGTGGCTGGACTGCTGCACATATGGAGCTTCCCATTGAAGTACAAGTTCAGAAGTTAGCAGGGTTCTGTTCAGGCACAGCTGTTTGCTTACAATATCAGTTTAAGGATTGGGGTCCAAATTCCTTCAATCATGCAATTTCAAGGTAGAAGTAGATCTTATTTACTACTATGGGAAAAATTGGCAATATTTCAAGTCCTCGAGTGTTCATGAGAGAAAATATTCGTCTCACAATCATGGGAAATAAATTAGGGAAAATGCTCTTTAAAAAATTTACAAACAATTTTTCTCTAATTTTGTTGAGTTAAAAACCCATCTTCATTAAATGCTTAAGGCACTGCAAAGGTGCAAAGTGCTTATTGTAATATTTATACAACTGGATTTAAATCACTTGATATAAATGCTTTTGATTGACTTGCTAAGGATGAATTTCAAGTTACAGGGATTAAGTTTAAAAAACAATGAGTAAGTAAGTCTCCGAAGCAATACCTATGCTCATTCATTAGGATATAATTTGATGTTACATCTCTTGCAACAAGAATTCAAGATCAAGCACCCAGTACATTTGCTATGCCTACATTTTTGCTTCTCCTCACATGCCACTTTGAAGTTTAAGAAACAGAATTAATCAGATGTTTCACTTTCCTTGATAGAACACAAATGCATCATAGGCAAGTACACTGGCATTCCTCTTATTTATTACTGTAACTAGCTTTGAAATTGCCTTTCACTTCCACACATTCTTCAAGATATTCATTCTTCAAGCAACCGTCTCATTTGTGTTATGGTTCTCTAAAGGCACTGCCACTGCTGTCTTTCTGATGGTTCAAAGAAATAGTATGGATATTCTTTCCTCTCATTTGGAGGATATCATATACAATCTAATGAGTAACTTTAACATCTACTGCATCGGTCTTAAACTTTTAAAATGTTGTTTATAAATTATTTTTGAAATATTAATTTGATAAAGACTTATCAGTTACATGTTAAAAATATGTTTCAAAATAATAATTCAGGGCTATATGAATTGAGGCACACTGTAATATGATAGCTAAATCTCTCAGGAATTACCTACATTTTCTTACCTATTCTGCAATGCATGTACTTTAATTTCAATTTAAATAAAAGTTTCATTGATACGTTTTCACAGAAAAGATAAAGAATGAGCCATCTGATCAAGACAAATTGTTTCAAGTATTAAGCCATGTTCTATTACTGTTAATTAGTTACATATATTTTTGTTCCTAGATCTTACATAAAAGCTTCCAATTTGATGAACCCTCAGGCATAAGAACATTAGACATTAAATGAAGAGAAAACGTAATTGTCATTTCCATCTTTTTAGTAGCTAAAAAAAATTTGGAATTTATGTACACTGCACATATTGGTATTTCTAAAAGCCCCCATTGGTTTTAAACTACTGTATGTAGCCAAGCTTATGGTGTAGAAGAATGAATAGCTGCAGAAAAGGTTGAAAAACACTGCATTGTAAAATGAAATGATTTGGGCTTTTTTTTGCAAATCACTAAGGTGAACAGTACTTATGTGTGTGATGTTTGAGTGAAGAAATTAAGTTTTAGACATGTATTTATGTAGGGTTCACCTTTTTTGCAGAGGTAAGATTTGTGGAAGAAGGAACTAACTTAGATGAATATACTCTGTTAGCCCTTAGGGGCATAGTCTTTTCTTGATGTTTGGAAGTATCATCCAGCTAAGATTAATACAAAACTCCCAGAATCTTGGACGATGAGAAAGTTTTGGATTTTATTTATTTTCCTCATTTTATAATATGTTTTACAGATAAATACTGGAGTAAGGGAAACATGACTATAAGGTGTCAAGGAGAGACAAAACCCCACAAAATTAGAAGATCTTTGAAAGGCAGCTGTTCATAAAACAAATGCTGTTTTGCAGGGTACACATTTTTGATACTGGTTAATTCATAAGAACTTCACTGAATCGGAGCATACATTCTCAATGATTTCTTATCCCATTTTTAATATAGTTCTCCACTCCAAAAGAAGATGGTTACTGCTTCAGTAATCCTGTGTACTTGCAGATAGATTCCTCCAAGACTATACCACTACTCAGCATCCACTGACATGTGATTCCAATGCAGTATATGTACCTCCTCTATTACTTTCTTTCAGGGCGAGAGGAAGTTACTGCTTTGATTACAAACCTAATAATGTATTTCTTTATTTTTATACTTTTTTTTTAATTTAGATTCAATATATGTAAGTATCCATGGTAGGATTCTAAGTTCCAGCTGCTACATGCAGGATACAGAAATTTGTCTAATTATTAAGGCCTCATCAAGAAAAAGTATAAGGCATGCATCAAATCAAAATGAGTTAATTCAGCCAAGGATGTGAAATCAACTTGATCTGTTGCTATTTTGCTATGTGTCAGCAGGTGGTGCTGGAATGCAGTTTTATAGTTGAGAGACTGGCATATATATGTATAAACAAAGAAACTCTGAGCAGTAGAAATCTGCTTTTGGTGCTTTTTGGAATTTTCTTTTGTTCATCAGAGCACCTTTAAGTAGACTTCAAAGACTAAATCCATTAGTAATTATACCTCTCTCTTGAGTGGTGGTGAATGTCAAAATTTGTGGGTCAGCTTCCTGTTAAAAAAGACATCAGTGATGTGGAGTAGAAGTGTGTTCTAAAAATATATGGTTTTCTTTACCCATATACAATTAGTCCTAGAACAGAGAGGGCCACAAACAGTATGGAGTCAACCTCTCTTTCAGGTGTCTTAGCCCAAACACCAACGCCTGGTTCCCAGTGAGTAACTCTACAAGAATTGACTGGTTAGGAAGATAAAGGTAGTGAGTGAACTCCCTTCTGCTTGCCATAGTTAACACAAAGAAAGTGCATCCGAAAACCAACCCAGCATTTTGTTCCCAGACTAAAAGCTTGTTCACACAGGAACTTTTAAAACTATTTGTAACAGCACCATCTGGTGACCTGCCATCATCATAACTTATTTTACTTAATGCCTTCCCTTGCTGTCCATTCTGTTTCTATGTGCAACAACACACGTGCTATTCTTTTCCAGGCATTTTGACTAAGAAACTGCACTCTTTCATTAATTACATGTAATTCATTGATTTGTACAGAAAAATAAAATAAGGAAGAAACTTCATTGCCATTCCTTCTCATTTTTCCTACCTGTTTGGGCCAGCAGCATCTAGCAAGAGCACCAAAGCAGATGTGACAGAACTTGAGACTCTATAGGCAAAAATGGTACATTCGTGGTGATACGGTATTTAATTACATGATCACATCCTATTTTTTCCATAGGATCCCTGCTTCATTATATGTACAACCCCTACGTTGTAGTGTGTGGTTGATGGTATATGGTGTTCGTGGTAATGTTAATGTTTCTGCTTGTGGATAGAGGAGGAGGGGGTATATTCTGAAAGGTATCTTTGTGTCAAGGAGGGGATGGAGGGTTGCTGTGGATGCAAAGTTAAGCTTGCTAAGGTGTCTCTTTGTTTGTTTGCTGCTTGGTTTGTTTTTTTATTTTGTTTTGTTTTGTTTTTAATATTACTCTTAAAAGTTATGCACCTAAATATTCTTATTAGAGGCATGAAGACTGTTAAATCATGTTTTTAATTGTAATAAACTTTTAAGAGTCAGGTTAATTAATCATTGGAACAATTTACCAAGGATTGTGGTGTATTCTCCATCACTGGCAACTTGGAACATTGAGATTGGATTTTTTTTTTTTTAAATATAGACACTCTTGTTCAAAGAGGAATTAATTCAGGGAAGTCCTATGGCCTGTACTATGCAGAAGGTCAGACTAGATGATCACCTTGTCCTTCTTGGTCTTTGTGTTACCTTGGGTTATTTGAACCCAAAGCTGATAACTAATCTCCTTTTTCCAGGTGGTGGTAGGAAATAAAACAGTGGGGGACACAGCACCTCTGTCTGATAAATGATTGGCACACACAAGATTCTTCCATTCAAAATCCTTGGTTTTATTAAACCTAAACGCACATCAAAACTAACAATAGTCTAGAAATACCCTAGATATAGTTACCCAAAGACTGAGGTGGTATCAAGTGGCGGCAGCAGCAGCAGAGTTCTGGTGGCCAGCCTTCCTCCTAGCCATTGGGGAGGTAGCTGTCAGACTTCAAGCTCATATCCTCTCAAAAGAACTTCTTCCAGGCTTCTCCAGAGTACACTCTCTTAACTAATCTTTTTATAAGTAACTCAAAACAAAGCATAACTCAGAATAACTTCTAATAGGCTAACAATTTCCTTAGCAACAGCAAGGAACTCATAATCTTTACTTATCAGTGAAGCAGCTCTAGAAAGAAACTTACAGACACAGGCATCCAGACCAAGGTCAGCTATCCTTGCTAGTAACACTGCAGCTGTGCACAAAATGGCAAGTCCAGATTATGTTAAGTACAGTTCTCTCATAACATTAGAATCTATAAATCTAACCCTATTATCTGTCACATCTGTATTAAAATAGCCCAATGTGGCCTTCTTAACCCTGTGTGTTCTGTGAACAAGTTGAGAGAAGTTTGATAAAATATAGTTCTTCAGCAAAATTAATCACAGCATTGCTGCTTTCATACTTTTTTCTTCTAATACCACAAAGATTTCCTCACTAAAACATCCAGTTCAACAGCTTACATCTTTCTTGAGCTACCCTTTATATTAAGATTGCCCTAGAGGTATGTTAAAGTATATTTCAAACCCTCCTAATCACTGGGATTGTTACTACACGTCTTTAATTTTTTTCATTCTTTTAAAAATATAATTTATTCATAACCTAGCTGTGCATTAACCACCCCATCTTATTTTTCTCCTTTTGGCCTTACCATATAGGACACTTTCTAGCTTTTTAAAGGTGTAATTTTTGACACTTTCACAGGTACTCCCAATTTACTTTTAAGGTGCTTTCAATTATATTAAACTATTTTACTTGCAATCCTTTTACTGTGTATTTCATATGGAGATTGCATGCTGAGCGGTTACCTGAATGAACAATAAAGATAAAAAAGCTTTAAATGTCATCTGCATCGAGTTTTAAAATCAGATTATTTCATGATGCTATGATAAGCTTCCTTATTACTCCATACACTGTGGAACCATTTTTGAAGTTTAGAAAAGGTTTTAAAGGATTTTCTGTACATTGAAATGGCTCTGATGGGACTGACGTAATGGAAAACTGTCATTCGGTTTTCCTGATTTGTTTGTGTTTTTATATATATATATATATATATATATATATATATATATATATATATATATATATAAAAAATAGATTTAAAATAGTGGTGTTGATTTCCTGGATTTTAGGTATGATATATCAGGTCTCTCCATCATCATTATTCTACTTTTTACAGCACTTAAAAAAATGCAATCTCTGTATCCTCAAAGGCGAAGGAGGGGAGAGGTTTTTTTTTGTCTGATCAAGCATAAAGAAAGGGGTTGTGGCTCCTTTAAAGACTCCCCTCCACTTCAGTTTCAGAAGGGGGATAAGAAGGAGGCAAAGAAGGAGGCAATACCTGAGCTGGGGGCTGGCTGGAGGGGCTCATATAAGCCATTCATCCTCTGTGCACCGGGAGGGCACGTGTGCATGCCCAATCCTGCCCAACAGAGCTCTATCTCATTCTCAGATAAGCAGCAAAGTAGTGGACCATAAGAACCATTGTTTGGTTCAGCCCACATGTGGCTAGCCAGTTCTCTTGGAGGTTCACTGGTGGGCCTTGGTGGCATGGCAAATCTCAGTTGGCATGGCAAGAGATTCAGTCAGGAAACAGCCACTTGAGATGATAGTTTTTACCCAGGTATACTGTAACAATTTTGTTAGTGGGCTCACTTAATCATCAGGATACAGAGATCACAGGTCCTGAATTCCCTTAAAAGGGGTCTGAAATTCTACAACAGTAGGTATGGTGGGGAACCACCACACCTTCATGGGTTGGCAAGGCCAAAAAGAATGTGAATCATTACTAATGGGGAGGACTAGTAATTACCCACCAAAAATATCATGTTTTGTGTTGTAGTTGTTGGGGGATGATGGGGCCCACTTCTCCAACCAGGAAGCAGGTATATTTTTCACCAGTGTTAGGAAGAGAATTGTTAACTTGGCTGGGAGCTGTGGCTTTGGCTTTGGAGGCAGCCAAACTAATTGCTGGTGCCTCCTGGTGGCAGAGATCCACTGCTGGTGTTCATTCAAATGGGGTCTGGTTCCCTGATAAAGTAGAACTGGAAGTGGAACTAGAACTGTAAGGGAAGGCATTCCATTAAAAAAAATCCTGGGGAATGGAGTTGAAACTTCTCATGTCAGATATAGTGAGAGGAGACAACCGCTTAACACTCACATAAGAGGAGAGTGATGAGGTCTTAGCAGTGGGTTGGGAGCAGGTTTGAAGGGAGGGAGGACTGACAGCTGCTTTCCCTGAATAGATGAAAACAATTAAGGAAAGAATGATGACCTGAACTTTGAGTTATTGATGGATAGCTCTCAGATGAGTTAAGAAAATTTTAGTCCACTCCAACTATACCCACCCCTCGCATCTGGTCTTTCTTCCTGAATATCAAGGTGAATGGGTTCTTTTTAAGGAGTTTAAAAAAAAAATTCAGATCTGATAAATAGTCTGGATTTTACCCAACTCAAAGTTCATATTAATACTTGATTTCTTGAAACTGGTCTATACTAAACTTAAGGTTT
Source organism: Emydura macquarii macquarii (assembly GCF_026122565.2). NCBI lineage: Eukaryota > Metazoa > Chordata > Testudines > Chelidae > Emydura > Emydura macquarii. The sequence goes on along the minus strand of NW_027131500.1, from coordinate 4,148,527 downwards.
AATCCTGCCCTCCAAACTCGAGTAGAATTTACAATGAGTCCAACCAGACCCAATTGAATCCAATTAAATTTTTTTATGACTGAGGACAAAACTAGGACCTTACCTCACAGATCCTCCCAAACTTCAGATGTCCCAGACATTATCTACCTACTAGAGAGCACATTTTTATAACCACTAGAAACCAGTATGATCATCTGATCTGATGTCAAGCCCATAAATTCTGGCTGAGGTAGACTGTGTCTTTCCAAATCTCGATTTAAAGTTTAAGTGACAGAGAATCCACCAAATCCCTAGGTAAATTGTTCCAAAGGCTAATCCCTCTCACCACAAAAAATTTCTAGTCTAGACTTATTTCTAGTCTGAATTTATCTAGCTTCACCTGCCAGCTACTGGATCTTTTTATACCTTTACTAATTAAAGAGCCCTTTACTTTCTTGATTCTTAGTCCGTCTAGGTCTCCAGCAACTGTCAAGATAGATCTTTCAGAACTAACCTAAAAATGGCTATATTCAGAATAACTCTTGTAACCCCCATCAATCTATTCACCGTTACAGATCAAACATAAACAAGACAGGGTATTTGGCAACAGTTTAAGTAATATAAGCTGTGGATGTGACTGATAAAAAACCAGGAGGGATTGTTTGAAGAGGCTCATTTAAAGGAGGAATTTTACTGATGCTTAGTGACTGAAAAGAGTGAAGTTTTTCCATATGTATATGATGTGGGACACTACTGAACCTTTCCCTTCTCAGGCAGTAGTGCTCCTTTGTGGTTCCTCCTGCTACTTGCCTGAGCTGGAGTCTTTGGTAAGTATTTAAACAACAAGTTTTATAATAGCATCATAGAGATAGACGGGACTGCAAGAGTCCTCCCATCTAAGCCTCTACCAAAATTCAGGATTATAGAAATGAAATTATAGACACTGGAGCTCCGTTGGTTAGGCAGTCCCAGTGAGGCACCCTAGCCAGTAGATAACTCCAAAGAACTAGTAAGAGTATTCGGTATATGTATCAACATTTGAACAATCAAGACAGAACATGAGGGAGTTATTGGTCAGTAACCAGATTAACAAATTGGTAAACTGGTAACTGTTGCTGGGCAGAGTAAGACTAGTACCCTTCACATGAATCATAACCATAACAAGACTTTGAGACTCAGGCTACTCAGACCAGGAGTCGCTTCTTCACATGTGCAGATTCACAAAGGTCACACAGCAGACACCTTAAGGAAGTGGTCCTTATACTGTTGGTATAGTCTACAGAGGGCATATTAGGAGATGGAAAATGAATAGTTCAAGAGAGCAGAAAGGGTGCAGGGAGGAAAGTGAGAGCAGAGATACTGGAGGGAGCAAAATATTAGGACTTTTTGAGGCTGAGAATCTTAAATTTGATATGGTAACAGGCAGAAGGCCAATGAAAGTATTCATGGAAAGGAGTGATATGATAATCTTTCAATGTGCAGAGAGAAAGAAGATTGAAGCACAGCAATGCTTTGGACAGAGTGGTAGGGGAAAGAAGTAAGAGGCAGGAATATCAGACAGGACAAGTTTACAATAATCAAGATGAAAGGACACCCATACAAAGCCAAAGATTTTGACAGGAGGTACAATGAAAATATGGATTTGGGTAATATTTTTAAAATGGCATAACAGTGGTAGACTGGGTAGAGAGAAGGAAATAAATGTAATCTTTGATTTTTTTTGATTTTTTTTTTACTGAGTTCCACGCCTAGAATATAGGAAAGACAGGGGAGCTGTGAATGGAAATAGACAGAAGAAAGAGAGAGATTAGGCAGAAAGATGAGAAATTCAGACTATGAAAAATTAATCTTGAAATAGTGGCAGCACAATAAAGAAATCATGTCATAGGAGCAGCCTGAGAAGTGAGACTGGACAGAGAAGAAAGGTTGGAAAGTAGACTTGGGTATTGTTGGCATAGAGGTCATGGCTAAGACCTGAGACCAAATGAAGTTGCCAAGAAGACATATTGTGGGAAGAGGAAGCCAGGGCACAGCAACAGGAAAGGGTTAATGAGAAGATGAATAGCCATTCGGTGTACTAAAGAAGAACCCCAAATCAAGAGAGCACATAGCCCTGGAAATCCAGTTATGAGATAAAGTAGAAAAGAGAGGGCTCAGCAATGTGGAAGGCATTGGACATCTCGAACACAGGACAGGTAGATAAATGATACATCATATGCAGGCTTAATTGGCAAAAAAAATTTCCATTTTTCTGCAACTACTAGATCCAATGTTCTTCATAAGGGTAACTAACTAAAGTTCAAAAAAGCTCAAAAAATAACCTTATCAAATAGCAGCAGACCAAGTTGTTTGTAACTTAAAAGCTACCCAGAGTGCATACCTTTCTTGATGATAAGATACTCATGAAATTGATAAAAAATGCTCTCAAGTTACTGCATAAAGTCAGCTAAGGAAAGAAAGAATTTTGTGATTGTGAAAGTACTTAAATATTCTGCTGTATGTTATAAATATTAGGGACATAATTAATTTGATTAAAGCAATTGAATCATAGTGTGTAGTCTGTTGTGCAGCTACTACGTCTTATTAAACATAACAGCTCGGTGAACAGGTAGTGGGTCCCTAGTGAACTGCAGACATCAAAGTTTGAAAACTTCTTCATTTTAATGAGCTGCATTTTCAGAGACCAGACCTCTCCCTTTTGGAATGGCTGCAGGAGGCAAAAATGAAAGTAGTTTTTTTTCCTTTGAGACATTGGCTGCTAAATGCTGTGAATTTCAAAATTACAATAGTAGCACAGAATTACTTGAAGGCTCCTCTGTCTGTACTTGCCCTTGGGCAGAAAATTATTGTTGAAAAAAATAGTCCAACATCTAAGTAAATCTGATTTCAGATAGGAAATAGATTTTCCTGTTCTGCATCTACAATCCAATCTATTCATAAAGCAAGTCCAGAAACATGCTTTCAAAATATGTGTAATGCATAGTCTAAATGTATCATTCCATTTACAAGAAACAGTGGTTGAATTTTCAAGCATTTAGCCAAGTATAATGGAGGTTTTAATCCATTCCTTTGGATTCAGTGAGATCTGGACTAGTGATATCCCTCATGACTTAATAATTCTATCAAAAGGGATCAATAATTCTACTGATTTCACCAAATGCAAATGATGTATGCAATTTGTATTCATTTAAAGTAATTAAAAAAGGAATACATGAGGTGAGGCTTATAAAATACTTCCTAATACAGTGAGGCACAATGTATTACACTTTTTGGTTTAAAAAAAAGTATGATATATCTCAGACATGACACACCTCAATTGGGCTGCATTTGTGCCTTACATGTCCTTGAACCCCTCACCTGAGGACATAAATGGCAGAGCAGGCCCAACCTCCTTCAGTTTTTTCTTGTCCATGGCAGCAAGGCTGAACCCTTGTAAAATCCGCTTCCCTGCACACTGGGTGACTTTGATATTCTGGTATATTTTTAGCCAGGTAATATTTATGTCTACTAACTATATACTAATCCCCTCCACCCCAAAGAAAAACCTCATTAGTTTTAGAGACTTTTCCGATACTGGTATTTAGTTGATGTGGCTGAAACTAAGTCCTTGGGGTCCAAAATGTTCCCTTTCTGTGATGTGCCTGTCATTAAACAGAATTGCCACTCCAGGTACCCTTTGATAGTTGTTTAATCTTTTGCCCTTTCTCCAAGAGGACATGGAAGATGAGAATGGCCTATCTTCAATTCTTTCTCCTGGAGCACTTGATGACAGCCTGCTCCCAACTAAATTAAAAAAAAGGCTTACGGGCCCGAATAGTCTTCCTAAGTCAGTGCTCCTGTAAGCTATGGCTTAGATCCGAGCTCTTGGGCTCACTCTTTGAAGAGACCAAACCTTCATCTAGCAAGAGCAGCTAAGTCTCACTCAAGTCATCTGAAGGGAATAGGAAGGAACATCACTCCCACAGCAAGCACAGTCCTAGATTCCCTTTCTGGGACATAGTAGAAAAGGTCATAAATCTCTTCAGACTACTCAGCCAAAAGGCATTTCACAACCCAAACTGAGTTCCTCTGACACTTCTGCAAAATCCAGTAAGAATACATACAGTATCATCTGAGACAGCAGCCTGCACTTGATCCAGTACTCGGTGCTGACTTTGGCGCACACAGTGCCAATGACCCTAGTGGCCACAACTCTGATAACAAGCCCTGCTGTCCAGATGCTCCCAGTACAGCCTTTTGTAGCCGCAAAGTTTTGTTTTCAATACAGAGTGATCTTGCATTTACCACACAATCTGAGTCAGCAATCGTCAGCTGCTAGACTGTACCAAGGCACAAGGCATTCTTTCAATATTGATATGGACCCAGCCAGCTCTTCAGTTGTGATAGTGGTCAAGACTCAAGTCTTACTTCCCTCGTTCCCTTTCAAGTGACCCCTACTGATCTGACAGAGAATCCAGGAGATACACCTGCAAGCATAGCCCCATGGGATCTCATGGACAATGGTCACCATGATATCCAACTCCATGGCCCTCAGCCCCTATATCTACAGTATGCAATCTTGGCCTATTGGGCTGCTTCAGGTATGCATCCGGATAGAAAGCCAACCTCTTCTGCCCCCTCTCCAGTGCAAGTTAGATATTTCTCCTCTATGAAATGTTGTAGAGTTGCTAAAGAGAGGCCACTTCATCGTCCAAGATGCTGGTGACACATGCCTTTATGACTTTGTGGGAAGCTCATCTGGACTACCTTCAGACGCAGAGCCTCTGGACTCCTGAGGAGACTCACCCTCCCACAAACATTCTGGAATTCAGAACCATTCATCTGTGTGTAAAAACATTTATATTTATGCCACAGGTACTAACCATCCAAGCAATGACAGACAACACACATGAATTATACAACAGATAGGAAGAAACTATCCTCCTCTCTTTGCCAAGACGCTCTTTTCAATGGAAGTGATGCATTCATCACCAAAACTTATCAGTAACTCTTTATCTACCAGATTTACAGAATGTCCTAGCAGACCAGCTCAGCAGGCAATTCAGAGATAACCATGAATGGCCTGTCAAGGACTTGATTTTGTAGAGCAATCTTCCACAGCTAGGGATACCCCTATAGTAGTGTTTGCTACAAATTGATACAAGAAATGCCAAACATTCTACTTAAGGAGGTGGGGAAGGAGGATGTGAGCCCAGGTTCCCCCTCAGAAGCTTTTGTCATCTCATGCACTCTAGCAATAATGTATGCCTATCTAATTCTAATAATGTATACTGTTTCTGTTAATGCCAAGGGTCCTAAGAAAACTTAGTCAGGATTCAGCAGTTGTAATGCTAGCCCCAGCGTGACCTGAGGCAGTTTTGGTATTCTGATCTGATAATATCACCTGCCTTATCCCATGTGATTGTCCAAAACAAAGGTCATATCCTATATCTAGACCCAACGTATTTGTATCTGTATGCTGGCTGGCTGGCTATCTGCTATCGAAAGAAGCTGTTGAGCTGAAGTCCACAATTTATTTGTGCCTAGAGGAAAGGACTCTACTAAATTTGACCTATGTTGCTAAAAAGAAATTATCTATTTGGGCAGCATCACTTCTTTCCTTTGGAAGCCCCAGTTCCTACTTTTCTGGGCTATCAGCTATCCCAAAAGCATTCATAGCTATCTCTAAAGCATTCAGAAATAGCCATCAGCTCCGTAAGGGTATGTTTAGCAGCACATCACCATCCTATCCAGGGCTGCAATGTATTTCCCGACCGTTGCTAGATTTCTCAAGGACCTCATTTATGTGTTTCCCAAGTCCAGGAGCTGTCACCTTCCTGGAATCTCCAATTAATGGGACCCTTCCAACAACTTGTTTTCTATACCAACTGTCTATCAAAATGGACTTTTTAGTTGCTATAATTTCAGTTTGAAGGGTAGGGGAAATTCAAGCTCTCATGGCTGGCACATCTTACTGTGTTTCATAAAGACAAAAGTGACTTAAGTTTTTACCAATATTGATAAGTAGCTGTTGTTTTCTGAATTAAGTGTAGATGTTCAAACATTTTTTACAAATCTTTTTTTTCTGCTTACCTGAAATCTTAAAGATACAGTGTCTCAGGGTAATTCCCCCAAGGCTACCTCTGATTTGAGCCCCTGACTTGTAGGCAGAAAGCAGCTGCTCTTTTTCATGAAGATTTCAGCATAATTGAGTGATGTCCGCTTAGCTTCCAGAACTTAATTATAAAAGTTACTTACATAAGGCTATAATTTCTCATTGCTTGGTAACTCATTTTGGAAACAAAACCTTCCTCATGCTAGTAACTTTCTACTCAAGTAAAGCTACCTACCTGGTCCATGAGATTCTCATTATGACCCAGTGATATAATCTAGCTGATGATCAAAATACCCCTGTACAGTGGCTCAGTTGGGTCAAAACACTTCAATTCTGAGCAGTCATATTTGTAAACTAAATACAGTGTCTTCAAAAGTGAGGAGGTGGGAGAGAGCTATTAATGGCCTAGCAAAATACTTTTGTCAACTACAATTTGCACAGGTGCTACTGTGGTTTTAAAGAACCCGTTTTCTATTGATCAAAAGAGATACACTAATATACTCTTAATTGCACTCAGCACTGAAATATTTTCTAAAATATATTACGCATTCTGACATTTATGTCACAAGATAAGAGGAAAAATCTTGTAATGTCTTACACCTATGTCTTTCATACTTCTCTTTCTTTTGTATTGATTCCTAATGCTCTCTCTTTCTAATCATACTTATGTTTCCCATATTCTCTTTTTTTAATTCCTTGTTCTCCATTTCCTGTTGTCCTTTATCTATATCATTCTCCTTTTTGTCTTATTTTATTGGTATGCAGAATATAATTAATGTCTCACTATGCTTGGAACCTGAACAACAGATGGAAGAGCCTGAGGCTACACAGTATTGTCTGAATATTTTGTATACTATTAACATATTACTTTGAGTTGCTGTTGTATGAAACCAAGATTGTGAGTAGATATCATGTAGGTGTCCAAGAAGGGACCATATAAAGAGCCATTTCCCTGCCCTCTCCCTTCGTGTGGCCAGCACAAGACAGTAATAGTCTCTGAGTACGGGAGCTGCTCCCCACCTTTCTCCATGCAACAAAGCCAGATTTGGCAGCTGTGCAGAGCTCTGCATCCATATAAATGATGTTGTGGCAACTTATCTTGAAAATAAAATGGAATGTAGAACTGAAACAAGATACCAGATATAGGAATAGAAGAGACCAAAATTTCACCCTTTGTTAAGGATTGGAGATTATTCTTGAGGTTAGGAGCTATCTGTACCAATGAGCAAATCACATTTTATTTAAAAGTTTTGGCCAGAAATTAGTTGTGCACACAACTTCCAGCCCAAGTGTTTATCTTCTAACATCTTAAAACTTTCAGGCTCCAGATGACACCTGGTGTTGCATAATTAAAGAGATGGTGCCAGGTGCCCCTTTATAAAGAATTATAAGTTTATCTTCAGACATAAAGGAAGTTAGCAGAGAGTTATTCTTTGGGAATTACTAGTAGTAAATCTTTATTTCTCATTCTCCCCTTTGATATTTCTGCAAACTTGCAGTATTTTCTTAACATACTGTGCATAAGATGCCATTTTAATTAACCAGTATATACTGTAGTAGTATAATTAGATAGAAAGGTATGGGTCAGATCCTCAGATAATGTAAATTTATGTAGCTCTGTTAAGGTCATAATATATAATATGTAGGGCTGATTTACTCTAGCTGAGGATCTGGTCCTATATTTTTATTTTTTACTTAAATTGATTAGGTTTATTTTTTAGTGAATTCACTGATTTATACCAAACTCATTCAGGTGGGATGTCTTTTTATTAATTTGTTGTACTGTACAACAAGTAGTGAAGGATTTGCCTCCTAATGTAGAGAAGCAAAGTGAACATATTTTTGGTGGATAACTGTATCCGTGGTATATAATACAGTATATTTATAGACATTGATGAAAGCATTTGTGTGGATTGTAATGCTTTGTATGTTCACTGATTCAGAAACTTTCTTATGTAATGGTTTCGTGTCTCTCCAACACTTTGACCAGTGAAATACTGGTCTGAACATTATCAGTTACCCAGGTTTTACTGATGCCTGAAGTAAGGTACATAATACTTTTGTGTCATCACTGACCCAAAAAGTCACATTTTAGTAGTTGAGTATCTCTTGAATATTTTTACAAATGTAATAATATTTACAATGGTATCTATTACTGCAGGCATCATTGAAAACAGGAATGATTTGTATGATGCCTACAAAAAGGTATTCTGCATAATGCAAGCCATTTATTCTGTCTTTTAATACCATAATTCTCCAAACCTTGCTGTTGCATATTCATTAAAGAAATGTGGGATGTAGACCACAACTTGCTACTTCACAGACAATATCAAATGTTGTAAATTTGAATAATCCCTCAAAGTTCAGGATCTTTTATGTTTGCCTATTAAAAAAAAGGGTGGTTGGACATTAAAACATATTAGACAGGGTAGTACCTCTATGCTGAAGATCTGATTTCTAATTTTTTGTATAAAGCAGGAATTAAACTTACACTATTTTTCATACCAAAAAAAAAAGGATCTCTTCCATGTTTACAGTATAAAATATGTGGGTAAAGTTTGGATTTTCAACAGTGCCTGCTACTTAGTTTATAAACTAAAATCAATTTAAAATGGGAAGCTTTATGAAATTTCAGTATGTGAATCTTTTTAAACCTCTTTTATTTTAAACCTGCCTCTTCTTTTTTAATCATTCACTCCTTCCACATAGTTAAAACATATTGCCAGTTGTTGCAAATATAAGCAAATTTATTAATGATTGTGTTTTCCTATTTGTTCCATTATAGGCAGTTTTCCCTTACTCAAAAACGATTACCCTTTCTAAAACTTACTATGTGACTGAAGCTACACAGTGAGATTGAAAGCTACTTGTGCACTAAATATGACCGTTATTTCACTATTTGTGTGGTGGGAGCAAAGATGGCCACCATTTCCTATTGTTTGCAATGGGACTGAAAACACAGGCTGTTCTCAGAGAAGATGGCCCCGTTTCACTAAAACCTTCATTATCACACTTTTCAAACTTCAAACCTCCTAATATGTGATGAAAGACACCAAGTTTTTTAGAAAATGAACAAAATTTGAAGCCACTTGTTGTTTCATGACCCACTATAGTTGACATTGTAATAGTTTTTCACTATTAAATCCGTTTTACAGTTTATTTTCCTCAATATGTGAATTCCTTTTTAAAAAGCAAAACTAGAAATACAGGAATGCTATCACGCGCAACAATGAAAACCCATCTCACATGGATGATTGTAGGGTTTAAACCCTAGACTTTCTGATTCCCAGTTCGCAGCTCCATCACTTTATCCAAGAATAGCTATTCTTCCTGTGGAGCAGCAATTAGAGTAGGAAATGACGTACACATTTTGTCAATGGGCTGCACACCTGTTAGTTACACAGTAGAAGAAAGCTGGCATTCAGGATTCATGGGTTCTATTCTCAGCTGGGAGGAGAGGAGGAGGGAATGTATAGTTCAGTGGTATGAATGGAAAAGAAGGGAAGTGGGGGTCAGGATTCCTGGATTCTTTTCTTGGCTTTGGGAAGGAAGTGTTGTTGAGAGGTTAGAGCAGTGGTTACAGACTGCATAAGCAACCATGAATATCTGCCAGATAGAATTATGAGAGGCAACATGAATAAGATTGGATTTTGTTTCTAGCTGTGCTAGAAATTACCTTGTGTAACTTGGCTGTTACTTCATTTGTAAAATGAGGTGGTTGATATTTGGCTGCTTCCTAAGAAAGGGATACAAGGCATTGCTCAAAAATGCAAACAGTAGTAAGAGGAATAGGAACTCATGTCCTTCATGTTCACAGTTCGGTGCACTTTCCATAGACTAAGACTATTTTGATGTGCATCTCTCTCTTTCCTTCCTGAATTGAGGATCTGAGTAAGCTAAAATGTGGCAGCACACTTGAAAACTCTGCTTGACTATGTGTCTGTGAGGCTTCTCCTTTTACTTTTTCTCTTGTGTGATCGAAGCCACCTACTGGCCTCAGAAAAGGGGGCTCCTCCCTGGGGTCTATAAGCTGTGAGGAGGTAATCTGTCACATACCTCTGCTCAGTAGAGGAACAGTAGCCCATGGTTCCCAGAGTAGAGAAGCTATGACTACAGCTAGTAAAATAAATAAATAAATAACCCCTAAATATTTAATTAATTTTTTAAAAATCCATGTCATGCAACATTTTTCATCTTCTTGACAAAACATTTAGAAACAAAAAATTTCAACACACTTGTTCATTTGAAGGGGGGAAAATATGCTCCCAAGGGGAAAAATGTGAGAGCAAGTGAGATCCCCACCACCACCCAGAGGGAAATGAGGAATTGTACAGAAATTTTTCATTCCAAATGACACTGGTTAAAACATGTGATTATACTGTGAGGGAAAGTAAAGTGCTGCATGTTGTTTGTTCTTTATCTTTTCAAGTAGAATAAAGATTTCTTTTTTATGATCTACAGTTTCACAGTTCGTGCTATATGGGCGTTAGGGAATGATAGAGGTACCATTTTCTTGCTTTTGTTTAAATTTGTGTTGGGGGTATCACCCTTAACTAACCTTAATCCCTTTCAAAACAGCTATTGTTTATGGAATAAATATCAGTCCAGATCCATCCACGAGGGACATAGTTGGTGTGTGAATTGCACTCCTCTATATCCATAGTGACAGCTGTGCCATACGGTAGATTGACCTCAGGGGAGGGCTGGTGGTATCACAGATGCTCTTCAATGGTAATACAGCTGGGGGAGAACACCTTTATGTCCTAATGCAGGCTTTGTAGGAATTCTGCCAGCTGAGGCTTCTCAGGAGATCCCCTGAATTGGCACATTTCTCAAAAAGCCTGCCCCTGCCCCTCTGTCTTGCTAGTCCTGGCCACTCTGTACTTATAATCTCTTGCCATAATTAGAAATATGGTAAACATTGTTAATTGTTAACATATAATAACCTGTCATACAGTTGGTGCCATTAAGAACTCAATATCCAACACCACAAGTAATTGTAATAAGTCTGTGGTATCAGTATAGTCATCATGGAATGTCAGATGCTAAGTTTTTAATGCTGTGCTGTGCTGTGCTTCACTTTGCTTCTATGCATAGTTCATGAACTATTTTATTCCTAGAGTGAATTTTTCCCTCTGCTTCAGGATGCCCAATTTTACATTTGTAATTTATGCAAGGTACAAGATTCAGTTTGCATTCAATTGGATGTGGAATATCCAATGCCTTTTATGCATGCAGTTGCACACCTGAGCTTCTGGAAACCAGATTCTTTCTATATAGGCAACTAAAGGGTTCAGGTTGGTGGGGAAAGAACTGAATACTTGTATTCATGGTGTTCTAAGGATTATTCTATTTGAAACTAAAGGAAAACATTTGTTTATATCCAAATTTGTTAATGTGTTTGATGAATTCTGTGAGTAGTTTGTAGGGACACTTCAATCATCAGTATTGTCAGAGGAATTCTATTTCTACACTGGACCCTGCTTCAAAGAATTAGAGCTGGTGAAAAAACTGTCTGTTGAAAGGATTTTTTTCAATGGAAACAATGGAGGGAACAAATCAAACATTTTCAGTGAAAATGAAAAAAATTGTAGGAGAAAAAATCATTTATTGATCAGCTTTATCAATAAGCTTATAAATCCAGCTGAACTATTATGCCTCTGGGCTGATACTTCACCACTGAAGTACTTGGTACTTCACTTGGTACTGTGCAATTATGGTCCAGCACTAATCATGAGTCCTTGCCAGCTATTCATTCTAAAGAATGGCATAACAGCATAAAGAGACTCTTTCAAGAAAGAAAAGGGAAAATAACTGTGTTAAATTTGCTAATTTACAGACCCTTTAAATAATGTTGCCATTTTTCTTTCAATCTGTCACAGAATGTAATTGTTTTGCTATCTAACTGTGGCAAATTCTAACTGCAAGAAACTCATTACTTAAAAGGCTTTTAAATTTCACATTTTATCTCATTTGACAGTAGTCTTTTGGAGAACCTTCCTTTATTCTGTTAATGTCACTTACCTAGATGACTGATTTAATAATATATGATTTGTCATTTGAATTGGCATTAGACATTTAAGAAAGCTGTAGTCCAGTTTGCTCTCTAATTTGTTTTCCAAGTATTCCTCGCGTCATGTTTTTGAAGACACTTACTGCAAATTACTTTCAAAGAATCAATGGGAGATTAAGTTGCTTTGCACCTCTGAAAAATCAGTCTACCCATTTAGGTACCTAATTATGGATTTTGACATGTAACTTTTAGCACTCAAGTTTGATTATCACCTACATATGTTATACTACATTCCCTAAGTGGAAAGGAAATGAGTTACATTTAGAATGATTTTTAAAAAAAATCTATGATACATATGCGTGTGGTTCATGGTTTAGGAAATGAGCCTGTATGGGATACGCACCCCTTCACTGGCATAGAGAGTTTAATGGAGCCAGAGAAACATTCATGTACCTGATTGCACCAATTGGTGGGGCCAATTTAGGATTAGGCCCAACTCACGCGCTGGGTGATTGAATTAAATATGAATCCCTGTTGAAAGGAATGGGGTGATAAATAAAGGACTTTGGGACAGCAGAAGGAAGCTTGTAGGCCTTTCTCAAGAAAGGAGCTCTGCCAAAAGGCTAGAGAGAAACACTGGGGAAAGGATAGAAGTGAAGTAAGGTCCTGCATTATTTCTTGACAAAAGGGCTGGACTATAGGGAGGCAGCCCTGGGGTTGAGATCCCACGGGTAAGGAGGGGAGAGAGCAAGCCTGGAGAAAGGCAGATAGGAAGTCGGTCTCCAGGAAGAAAGCCCTGGGAGGCATTGCTCAGTACAAGAGCTAAAAGAAAACTATGTAATACCCTAGAAAGTGTGAAGAATCCCCAGAAGGGAAAGCTCAGAAAGGGTGGGGAAAAGGGCCTAAAGACAGGCTGGAATAGGAAGTGGTTCAGGGAGGCAGCAAGGAGTTTGAGGATATGGATCTTAACTGCTTGTTATGGGGTCATTGGGCTGGAACTCAGAGTAGAGGGATGGCTTGGGTTCCCCTACAGACCTCTGAGATGGCACAAAAGCCCCTTCATATAAAGAGTGTAAGTACCATTGAGCTCAGGGTTGCACCAAAGGTCACTGGACTGTTTGTGGTATTTTGTTACTCTGGAAGAGATGAGACTGAATGTGACCTGGCCAAAGGACTGAATCATGGGAAGAAGCAGACCATCATAGAGCCAGGGAAGTGTGATATGCCATGCCTAGCCATGAGGGGCTGTACTGTCTGGGGAGTTACTTTTCATCAGAACCATTATTATATGAATTCATAAATAGGGCCCTCCCAAATTCACAGGCATGAAAAATGTGTCAAGGACCATGAAATCTGGTCTCTTATGTACTTTTACCCTATACTATAGGCAGGGTTTCTCAAACTGGGGGTCCCAACGCAAAAGGGGGTCACAAGGCTATTGTAGGGGGTTGTGGAATGCCACCCTTACTTCTCCACTGCATTCAGAGCTGGGCAGCCAGAGAGCGGTGGCTACTGGCCAGCCACCCAGCTCTGAAGGCAGTGCCACTGCCAGCAACAGTGCAGAAGTAAGGGTGGCAATATTGCAACCCTCCTACAATAGCCTTGAGACCCTCCCCCTTTTGAGTTGGGACCCCCAGTTTAAGAAACACTGACTTAGTGGTTTTACATGGTTGTTTTGCCATTTTTAAATACATATTCATGCTTTGTTACAGCACCATGACATTTAAGATTTAAGTATCTGAAACAATGAATTTCAAGATTTTTAAAATGCTATGACCATGAAATTTACAAATATGGACTGCGAATTTGCTAGGGCCATGTTCATGAGTCACTTGTATGATATTAGACCGGGGTCACCATTAAACAATAGCAATTTTTACACTTAAGTCCAGCAAGTAAAATATCTACTTCTTAAGCATTCACATAAAAGTTATATGTTCCAAAACATACATTTAAAAAAAAATCATCTAAATGTTTTAATGCTTCTATTTTCACTCACAGGATTATTTGACTCCTTTTGTAAGTAGCACTAATAACTGCCAGTCTCAAATCTTGGATACATATGTTTGAACATATGTATGAACGCATCGCTCATCCACCCCCATCTGTATCTTATATGTTGATTTGGGGGGTTATTATATAATCACTTTATTTAAGAAATTTGCGACTTCTAACTATAGACTGAATAATTTCTAGTTACATTGAATTAATTAAATTATTTATAATGTCCAATAATGATTCTCAATAGCTGCTATAGTCTCTGCTGAGGGAAGGTAACTTCCTAGTTCTCAGAATTAATTGTTTTGGTGATACAGTTCTAACTTTCCTCCATGTATATCTCACTAAGCAGTTATATAACTTCATAAAATCATAACCTGTAGCTCCAGTGGAACTATTTACAGGAGTATAAAGAAAGCAAAGTTTTGCCCAAAGTCTCAGTTGGTTACCTATTCATATATGCCAGAATACCCCTTACTCTTTAATTTTAACAGAGTGGCCTTTAAATTCTTCCACCTCAAGAAGAGAGTGGCCCACCAAGGAGCTCACTGTTTTTCAAAGAAATTCTCCCAGCATTTGAGGTGGAATTTTCAGGATTAAGAACATTATAGAGTTCTCATCCTCTAATATTTAGTTGAATATTCATCTTATTTTTGCAACTCAAAGCTTAAAGAACATTTGTTCACTGAAACCTTTTTTCCACACTCAGTAATTTTGTTGCAAGTGTATTCATGAGAGAAATGACAAAAGAGAAAATAAATCACCAGAAAAAGGACTCCTAGCTTGAAAGGCATAATCATTCATAAAAAATTATTAAAAGACATTTTGAAAAACTGTTGGTGTGTGCAATTTAACACTGTTCAGAAACAGATCACAGAATTTTGTGCAAAATTTCACTTTTATTGTCCATTAAACTGATAGAGTACTAAAGAGTACTAAGAGCTGGGCTTTCTTGAAAGGTATCCCTAAAATCATTGGTCATCCTAGGTCATGACAAAATATGTTTATTTTCTGGATATGTTTTGAATGTATTTCAGTTTTAGGTGATCTTGAGTTTACAAGGATAGTCTGCAAGATGTAAGTACAGGAGTCTTTGTCTATCATCCACACACAATCACTGGCAAAAATGTAAGAACTATCAATGAGAGTTACAATTCTTCATGTATTCCTTGCCTGTTTCAGAAAGGAAATAACTTATTTCACCCCTTTTCAGGGTATAGATGGATTCCCAATTTGCACCTGTCTAGTTCATTTAGCCCACTCCCTGCCCACTTGCTTCCCTCAGTTGAGTATTGAGTGCAGAACTCTTGCTTTCCTTTCCACACCCTGAGTCACAATACAAGTATCCCTAAAAGAGCATGTGAGGAGCCTTAGTCCCAGTTACACTGTGCATGTTTGTTGGAGCAGTCAAAATCTAGCCCTTTACATCAACATCTGCAGCGTTGTAAGTTGAACTGACAATTCAAATGTATTTTAAATTCTGAATTTTTTTGTGAAAAGAATGGACAAATTTATCTCAGTTCTTTTTGTGAAAAATTTCCGCTCAGCCCCCCCAGATCTATATTGAGGTCAAAACACAAAGGCGTTTCAGTTGGCAGTGGTGGCGGGTTTCAATTTGTAGACAGACATGTAAAACTAACTTTAGATAAACAGTGTACATATTCTGTAGTTGGTAAAGTAATAGCTACACACCCATTAAAATAGGTATGTGGTTAAAACTTGGCAAACTTAAACTTTTCTACATCTTGGGGGCTCATGTAAACCTTTCCCTTTATTTCAATCCATATGGGTTTATACCTGTCTAATTCATTTTAACAGCTAATGCTACCATAATTCAGTGTAAACAGCCTTCTTCCAATGTAAAATGATTAGCTGGCCAAGAGGCCCTTGAAACATTTACTCAACGATAGCACATTGTGTACACTTTAGAGAAAATACAGTTCAGTATTTAGGTGGTAACAGTTTTCTATAATTAATGAAATTCAGTAATTATCCCCAAAATATGCCTTAATTAGTTATTGAAATTAACAAATAATAAAAACAATACTATTTGTTCATTTAAAAAGTGGGGGGGGGGAAATCCCACAAATTTACTTGTTCTCCCTTTGTGTGAGTCAGCCTAGTGATTTTTTCCTTTCATGTTAAATATAATGAAGGTATTTAAAAAAAAAAAAAATCTTTGAAATAGTAGCTTGAAACCAGTAAAAGAACGCTTCCTTTGTGCTCTTAGTACTTCACAGGCAAATTACTGGAGATTTTATTCATTCCATTCTTTTTCGTATAAAAAATTAAAGTAAATGGTTTGTTATCCTGAGATGCTGCCTCCAGCCCTCACTCATTTGGCAAATGGATCCAGAGACTAGGCTGACATTTCCTAATGCACTGAAATAATGGGATGCATAACTAGTGAAGTCCATCAGAATGACACAGGATCTGCCAGGGCCTAGCTGTTTGAACAGTTGATAGATGACCATGTTAAACTTTGCTTCAGTGATTGTCCCTCTGTACCTAATGCACTTGAGGAATACAGTCTGCTGAGAAATTCCATAATATTCTTCTGCCAGATGAGGGGAAAAAATGGCTGTTTTAATTCTTGCAAAGTAAAGAATTATGCACCTGGTTTTCTGAGCTGCTGAGTACCCATAATGCTCAGTGAATTCAATGAGAACCATATGTACTCAATGCCACTGAAAAATGAAGACCAATAGTTACATGCAACAGAATAACAAACTTGTTTGTCAAGATATCATTAAAATTGTAGTAAGTATTTAAACATGCAAACACTAAGATCTCTATCTTTCTGTTACTGCAGAAATATTTACCATATTTTCCAGTCTGTTTGATTAGTAGATAAAGGTGCTTTTATACAAAGCAGCAGATTCCAGGCTATTTTATTATGAATATTCAGTGCTCATGCATATTTATAATCTTCTTCTGCTTTATTACCCCATAACATTCAACAATCTTTCTCTACTTTACGAAAAAACTAAAATGACTTAAGCGTAGGTTTCATTGTGTTGATTCAGTAAATCCAGTTTCCCTTTTCTACAAATACTTAAGTCTACTAAAAACAAAATGTCAGTGAGAAATAAGTAGTTTTCCTATTTTTGGATGTGAAATAATTATTATTATTTACATTCCATGCTTTTAGGGAACATTCTTGCGGTGTAGTTTTTGGCGGGGAGTGGTGGTGGTGTGTTGAGTTTTTTTTAAAAATGCATCATAAGTCTGTTGTTGGGCTCAGTAACAACTGCGATAATAAGGAAACATATACTACATTTAAAAGATTTCTGATACAATGTTTATTTCCCAAAACACCTATATATATATTTGAACTTTAATCTTGTTTCCTCGAGACGCTCCATTGTCCCCAGTTATCTTGAACATTGTTTGATTTCTGCATTAGAGGTCTGATTGTAATTCTTGTTAAGCAGCATGCCCAGTCCTTTATCCAAGCTGATCTCTTATTCACCAGCCTCATGAACCAAAGTGCTTCTGTTCTGGCAGAGAAAATGAGTGCTTTAGATTTTGAATTCTCCTTAATAGTACATGTGCATTCTAAAGAGTAAAATATATTTTCCTACAAGACCTTTTTTCCCCCCCCATTTCTTGCTTTTGCACCTTCTAGAATGTAGAATCACCTGTGCTTCTTGGCGCATAAGAAGTTAGTTTAAAAAAAAAAAAAAAAAAAAGTTATGGTGTAAAGCTTTATCTCTCCACCTAAGAGAGTGAAGATTTCTTAGAGCATCTGCTGAACCAGAAAGAATGAATCCCATATCACTACTGCATCCTGGTCTCCTGCAGGATGATTCAATGTCCTCTTGACTTGACTTGTTTTTATCCTGAGGCCTTAGCTTATAACATGGCACTTACACATTTTTATTCAGAAATTATTCACTTTTTCCTTTGATAGTCCCTTTTAAATTGCCATGGAATTCACAGACACCTGATAGTAGTCTGGGTTCTGTGGCAGAAGAAGACTGAAATGGTTAATGGAAACACAACTAGATTACTTGTTTTCTCTTCTGCTTTTTCTGTGTTGGACATGTGAACTCTTTCTAGTGTGCCTGTAGAATCAAATCAATCAGTTTGTCAGTGGTTTTTGACTGTACTAAAAACCCTTAGCGGGCTTCAGAGTTGGTGAAGAAAGGTCTTTCTTCCATGTAAACCAAGCCTTTTCATTTACAAATACACACCAATATTGTTGTGTGCTATGATAGCAATTAGTAGGCTTCTAAAAGCTTGTTCCTATATCAGTTTTTAAAATAAGCTATTGCATAATTATGCCTATTTTCTCAGTAGGAGGAAAAAACACTTTTGTACTCCTCATGCTCCTTCTGCTTCATATGGGCAAGCTCCAGAAATTCCCTGCCTCAGTTTGTTAATCCAGGTGCTCTTATTAACTGATATGAATTGAGAATGAGATGCCTAGCATTAACGTAACCACTATTTTACTAACTGTTCTAAAATGATTGTGATTACTTTCTTTGGTGCAAATTAGCTTGACAGAGAACTTAAATTGCTCCAAAACCCTAGGAATGCTTTCCTCTGTGCTAAGAATAAACAATCTGCTCTGTGCTAGAGAAAAACATTAGTTTAAGTAGCACCAAGAGGTGTGCACAGGTGGTGCTGGGGGACAAGCAGGAGCACAATCATTGGGGGCACAGAACTCCTGCAGCGTCAGGGGACAGGGCTGGGGTAGGGAGGAGTGCAAGCTCCTCCCAGGGAGAGGGAGGCAGGGGGAGAGTGAGCTCCTCCCAGCCTGAGGCCACAGCAGGGGCACAGAATGTGCTCCTCCAAAAGGGGTTAAATTTAAATTCTTGCGCACGCCCCAGCAGCACCTTATTATTGATCCCATAATGGGGTGGGTGCAAAACATTCTCAAAACGTATAAAGAGGTGTCCATTTAAAAAGGTTAGGATTTGCCAACAGTTTACAAAACTTCTCTGCTTTACCTAATGGTTATAATGGTAATTGCTCTTGACTGTTTTGATCCATCCACAATGAAATGTTAGCCAGAATTCTTCTTGAATTTTCTCTTACTTCTCACTAAGGAGGAAAAAAAATAAATAAGAAAAAGACTTGCAGTGCTTGAGAATCTTTTGATTGTGCAATTTTGATTTCTAAGCAATCTGTTTATGCGGGTAAGAGTCTTGTTTTTCTTAGATGTCATCATATAAAGACTTCCTTCCTTCACCTAAGACAATCTTTTACCCTTTTCCGTATGTTGCTAATGGATGATGTTAAATATCTCCTGGACCAGGTTCACCTTCTCTGGAATCCTCAATTCAGAGTGCATGAAAAGTAGCTAAAGAGTTCCTGGGTGGAATTCTGGCCCCAGTGATGTCTTTGGCAAAACTAAATGGGGCCAGGATTTCATTCTGTGTATTTATTTATATTACAGTGAATCGCCAAAAGCTCCAGTCAGATGTTGGGAATTATATGCTAGGTGGTGTACAAAAGTCCTTTTCCTGAAGAGTTGAAATCTAATTAAGATACTGTAAGACTCAACAAGTCAGTATTACAAACAATCATAAGGAATAAAGGAGCTGAAGGGACAATAGAAACAGTTATAAGAACATAGTCTGGATATGTGCACAGCAAGATGGTTGGGAATAATTTATTTTTATTTTCTAAAGTGTAAGATGTAGATAAATATCAGAAGGCCCCAACTGGCTATCTGCCTGGTTATCAGTTGAAAGTTTTGCATAGGCAACACAATAATACAAGGAAATATAATATCATTTGAGAGACTGTCATGATAGTGTTTTTCCCTTTGAAATTGAGAAGGGAGGGAAAAGGAATATGGAAGATCATTAAAACAAACAAATTGATACATTTTAATTTTGTTTTTCTTTTTTTAATTTTAATGTGTTTTTAATTAATGTTACAAATAATATTTTGTTTGAAGTCAAATCTCTGGAAACAAAACACTGAACCAAAATTACGTTAATATCGTAGTGAACAGGATAACTAAAAATGCTACCATATAGACAGTCCTGATCCTGTAGTTCACCGATGCACTGTTAGGGGGGCATCCGATCCAATCTGTATGACAGGCCTCCATAAAGAATATTTTACATATATATGTAAAATATACATACACATATTACATATACATTTTACATATATTATGCAGGAAGTAGAAATCTATGGAATACGTAACATGTTCTTTATGCATATTATGCAGGAAGTAGAAATCTATGGAATATGTAAAATGTTCTTTATGGAGGCCTATCATGCAGATTGGATCGGGTGCCCCCCCTAACAGTGCATCAGTGAACTACAGGATGTAGTTATGTCACCACATAACCACAGTTATGTCACCACAGTAGAGAGAGCTATATTATCATAATGTTCATAAAAGGAGAGTTGCTTACCCTGTTCCAAATGGAACAAAAACAACAAATTTCAAAATTTCTCACGTAAGAAAATTCTGTGGGGGGAAATGTTGACATAAAGGTTTTATTTCAGCAACACCAAAATGTTTCATCCTGATTTTGATTTTTTACATTATAAAATTATATTTGAAGTCATTTCAAAATGGAATATCAAAACCTGCCATTTTGACCTCATCCAAATGCTTTGTTCCATTTAAAAAAAAAATTGTCAAAATTGATACCTCTGCAAAATGTTTAGCTTTCGACAAATTGGCAATTTCTCATGATTGGGGAAGTATGAGTTGAAAACCTTATAATGAGCTGTACTAAGAACCTCAATCATTTCTTCCAGTAAGATAGAGCCTGTGGATAAGTTTCCATAGCAAAGGAAACCCTGAATTATTATTCTCCCTCCCCCAGCTTTCTCATCCAGTAACTGGAGAAAAGAGAATATCCCCAGAATTTGTGATGTACTAGTTTTATGTATGCAATATTAACTTGTAGAGAATGGCCTACAGAGCAGATAAGGGACATGCCACTGTGAGCTACGGTAGCCCTCCTTTATCTGAAATGGTAGAAGGTTGAGTTTGAAACTGAAGAACAAGGATTCTAGATCCAGCTCTGAAGGGGTATGCTTGGGATTTACAGAACACTGTTTGACTGCTAGTGATCCAGATTCTAAGCTCCACAACATAACTGACTATTACTGTTGCCTATGTGCATCTGGAACTGTATTGTTGCCAATGAAACTTCCCCATTGAGGCGCCTATCTCTACATCACGTTATACTCACATGTAGTGTCAAACTAAATTCTTCCTTTTTGGGGTCCAGTTAGCAACAAACACTAACACCTGTTGAACCCATCATTATTTTATCAAGGCTCCCGAAATTCTCTTGGCTCTTTTGCCAGGGTTCCCCAGTCACCACTTGTATCAGGATTTATCCCTTTTGACTGTTTAACTTGGCATCACAGTCCTTTCACCCTTTCCAGGTGTCACATGGTTCTCCTATTGGTTGCAGGTCTTCCACTGGTCCTACTCCACACCTTTGTCCACTATTATTCTCCAACAGGCCACTGTCCTCTTGCCATTTTATGTACAGAGATGGACATGAGAACTTCCCCAATCTGACTTGGAGCAGCTTCATGTGGTTGCCCATAGTCACGAGATCCTTCCTGTTTATCTGATCCTTTCAGTCTGGTGTTTCACCCAGGGACACTCAGCCCACATGTAGGAACTAAAATATCCAGAATTGCAACTTCAATTGCAATCGAATGGGCTGAGGGCCATAATAGTTATACTGGGACTTTATACCTTGTGACAGGCCCAAAAAGAAATAATCTGATTTTCCTACTAATTAATGTCTAAAGACTTCTCTAAAATAACAACTGCAATCAGTACAATAATTAGTACATTAGACAATGTTTTAAATATGTTAAAACCTTGCATGTTTTCTGTTACATAAAGCAGCTAGTTCCAATCTAAAGATATGACCTGAGTGTCTTTAACTGGTAAATTGTGTGAATAGGCTAATCCTGTACTATCCTGCTATCCTTAATATATTGATTTCATACACTGAACAGAATGGTTAGTAATTTAATCATCTCATTATGTAATATATCGAGTGATTTCAGAAAAGGATTTATATAAATCTAATGCTGTATAGTGATCACTTTGGCCTAACCCCATATATAGTGTATTGACTTATTCTGTATTTTAGATAGTTGTATAACTTGTCTTAACAGACTGACTTTCCCAAACAGATTTAATCAGTGGGATCTGAAAGCTTTATTTCTTTGCTTGTTTTCTCTTTCTTTTTTTCTTTGTTTAGCACTGAGGTGGCACAACAATAAAGAAGGAACAAGAATTGCTTCATGATCCGTTTTCTACATTTTATTTGAAATCATGTTTGGAAAATGTATTTGAATATAGTACTTTGTCAGTGCGCTCGTAAGAGACCGTGGCTGTGGGAAAAGCAATTCATTCTCTGTGCCTATACCATCGCTGGTCTTGAATTAATCAGATGTGGATATGAATTAGTGCTAGTTGTTATGGTAGTTTTTGTGTTATGGACATTTATCTGTTATGAACTTGATTGTCAATCATTTCATATAGATCATTAAACAGCTATTTTTTTGTCAACCGTTCTCAGCCACTACTAACTAGGAGAGGGCAATCTTGAGGTTCTGCTCCCATAACCATTTAGTTCCCCCGGCATTACAACTTTAACTTCTTCTGTGCTCTAAGATGTGTGCAAATGTAAATTTTTGCTGCTTGGTCAAGCAGAAAATCAGCAAAATTTGATGGGCTCTGAAAAGGAAGGGGAATGCAGTGTTGTGGCCACCATCCTCCTCTACTTCCTCTTCACTAGGGTCCCTTTAAAAATTCTTAACGTTTCGAGTCACCTTTGCAAAGGAAGAGCCACATTCACTTGTATGGTATCAGAAGACTGTTTTCCTTCTGTCTAGCTCCACACAGTCTCCTCTCCTGTACTTTCCTAGCTTACTGCCAGGCATCTTGTCTCTGGCAGTTTCAGCTACTTCTCTTAAAAACAAACCCCTGCAGCTTCCTGCTGCCTTTTTATGTTTTAATTTCCTGATTCAACTCAGGTGGGTCTCACCTTGTATTCAGGGCAAGCTTAGACCTAGGCCCTCCAGCCCATGGGCAAGCCACCCTGTTCGAGTAACCTAACAGGAATTCTGCATAGAAAAGAAGGCATTAATACAGCCCCAAAGCACTGGGATAAACCGACTTCATGTATAGTTTAAGCCATGAATGTATTCTGTTTTTACATTCCTTGTTGCTGGCTCATAAAGGGTGCTTCAGATGGATATAAACTATCTATGGCAATGGGCACAAGACACGTCTTATCTTTTTGTGAGACATCCACTTTTTCCAGAGTTATCTGGCCTGTCTGCAGGAGTTCATTTTATAAGTGAATTGAAGAAAAAATAATTATGAACAAGCATAATTTACTTGGACTCTAAATGTTCAAAGATACATTCCTGGTCATCTTGGGTTCACCTCATAGATGATGACTCGCATACATTAAGGTCAGTTAACATATGCCTGAAGCATTCATGTGTAACAAAGCCAAGAGCCCACTAGCAAAATAAGCTCCAGTATTAGCCCTTCAAGGTGACTTTCTTTCACACTTTGGTGACTCTTGTATTTCCACTCCTCTGTATGCCATATCTCATTTCATATCCAGCAAGATTACATAAAATTTTTTCATGATTATTTAAGATAGGCCCAGGCTTCCCAGGATATCTCCTTTATGCAAATCTCTAGAGTAGTGACTAGATGCTTAGAATATAGGAAAAAGTGGATAATTACCTGAACAGTGGTAAATATGTCTAAAACAAAAGACAAATATAAGAACTGCATGTAGTTTGGCTTTGTTTTCTTTGTCTTTGATATGATTTAATATTCTTGGCATAATGCTTTATAAGTTTAGAAAGAGAATTTTATTTAAAGACCAAAGAAGAATATAATCTAGTTATGTTCCATTGCTCTACTTCATGTGTTTTTGCAAATGTTTGCATTTAAGCGAGACTGATTTGGTAACTTGTAATATATACTGTATTTCCCACAAGAGATTTCAGTGTTGGTTAACATTTAAAAACAAAATAAAACATGTATAACTCAAACCTATGGCACTGCAAGATTCGACAGGCCTTCTTAGCAAGAACTCATCTTTTTATTTAAAACCTTCCACAAAACATCTCTCCCAGTTTCTGATCTTAAGGGAGACTTTATTTAAAATAAATGGATAAATAAGCATACACACACAAAATATTTATACACATTGTATTTTTAGCTGACTGTATTTTTCAGTCATAAAATGAGAATCAAAATATTTATTTTGTATCTACTATTATTCATAAAATATATACATAATACTTAGTTATTCAGAGGCACAATGTATAAATTGAAGCTCTTAGGATACTTAAGTATATGCCTAACCACAATGGGACTATTTATGTGCTTAAAGTTGGTATATGGTTATGTACCTTCCTGAATCAGACCCACTATTTATACACTTATGAATAACTAAGAATAATGCATATATTTTGAATGAATAATAATGCAAGATATGAAAAGGAAAGGTATGATCAGTTTGACATTGGGTGCATTAATGGTTGAACTATTTGCAGTGAAAATTTGTTGAACTAATTTAGTCCCTGATCCCAAAAAGTTCTATGCATATGCTTGATGTTAGGTGCATAACAAGTTTCTATTAACTTCAGGGGAATCTATTCATGTGTTTAATGTTAAATATAATTGTCCACAGGATCAGAACCCTAAAACTCTTATTTTTGCAGGGCATTGTCTGTGAGTAGACTCTGATTTTGATGTAAGTATTTATTAGTAAAAAAAAAATACACTTCAGTCATATAGATTTTTTTTGTTCGTTTGTTAAACAATTCACTGAGACTGTAATGTTTCTTATCCCCTATTTACATTTCATTTGTGTGGTGATTGGTCACCTACTTCCGGTAATATTGCTGGTCCTTAATTGCTTTACTTCAAAACTCACAAAACGGTTCCAATCGCTACACAAAATGCAAGTGTGAAAACCCAGGCAAATATATATGTTTGCAAGATTTTTTTAAGTAAAAGTCTCCTTTTCTTTGAACATATTGGGGGTGAGGAGGGAAGATCACTTGCAGAAATATTTGCAGAAAGAGAAGTCACAATTGTCGTTCGAGCAAGTTTGTTATTTGAATAGAGACTTTAAAATAGCTTTCTGAAATATTTGTCCATTTATATTTAGAATAGATGTACATCTGGGTCCTTTAGTTCTTTATGCAGGTAAAATTCCCATTCAGAGTTTGCATAATCCAGACCTATAATGCATGAAGTAGTAACATTCCCCTAAATTTCTGGTAATATCTCAGGATCATGTGGATTCTACTCTAAAGGGAAAAAAGAGGTGTCATTCTTATGTTATAAAATCACACATTATTACTGATGGGTTTCACAGTGTATTTCTCCTTTCCCTAGCTGATCTCATTCTTAGATAAACCAAAGAGTTGACTATAGCAATAATAATAGTTGTCATTCCAAGCTTAATGGATAAATAGATGTTAGTTTTGTAATTCTCTTTTTTCCCAAAGACAGTTGAAGGGGGTTTTTGTCAATTTTTATTCACTGACTCGTCACTCAAAACCTGTAAATAAGTTGAATAATCAATTACAACTATACAATTGTCCATTTGTGCCTGAGGTACTAAGGCACCTTTATGTTTGCATTTTTACCCATGGTGGAGTGCAGTAGTTGACTTTTTAATTCTTGACCAAATAACACACTAAATATTTATTATATAAAATGGCTTTCAAATAGCTGAAGGATGTTGAGGGAGGAGATGAAAATGGTAGTCAGTGTTTAACATGATAATCAGAAATTGTATTTATTAACACATTTTCCTGTTCATTAGAAAGTCCACACGAAGAAAGTTTAATTAACCACATTAAATGTTGAAGATGCTCCTCACCATCAGGAATCCTGTACCACTTTTTTTCTTGTCAAAAATTACAAAGGGCCAAATTAGGTATTCTTTTCTCATGTTGGTGAGCAATTACCTACATAAATAATTCCCCTGGAGTAAGCTGTTACTCGGTATGTGTAAACATATCATAAGTGGGCCCCAAACCACAGGATCAACATATGAAGAATATAACATATGGCCATACTGGGTCAGACCAATGGTCCATCGAGCCCAATATCATATCTTCTGACAGTGGCCAATGACAGATGCTTCAGAGGAAATGAACAGACCAGGACAATTAGTGATGCGTGCCATCATCCAGTCCCAGCATCTGGAAGTCAGAGGCACAGGGACACCCAGAACAGTGGGTGCATTGATGACATTCTTGGTTAAAACCCACTGATGGACCTATTCTTTATGAACTTATCTAGTTCTTTCTTTTAACCCAGTTATACTTTTGGCCTTCACTGCATTTCCTGGTAATGAGTCCCACAGATTGGTTCTGCATTGTGTGAAGAAGTACTTGGTTTTGTTCATTTTAAACCTGATGCCTGTTAATTTCATTGGGAGCCCCTTGATCCCTGTGTTATGTGAAGGGGTAAATAACACTTATTTTCTACACATATTTCATTATTTTATATACTTCTATTATACCCCCCTTAGACATCTCTTTCCAAGATGAACAGTTCCAGTCTTTTTAATCTTTCCTCAGATGGAAGCCTTCTCTATACCTCTTCCAATTCTAAACTCTTTTTTAAATGGGGGTAACCACAACTGCACTCAGTATTCAAGGTGGGGCATGCCATAGATTTATATAGTGGGATAATGATATCTTCTGTTTTATTAATATAGTCTTTTCCTAATGGTCCCTAGCATTCTGTGTAGCTTTTTTTTGACTACTAGTGCACATTGAACAGACGTTTTCAGAGAACTGTCCACAGTGACCCCAAAATCTTTCCTGAGTGGTAACAGCTAATTTAGACCCTATCATATTGTAAGTATAGTTGGGATTATGATTTCCAGTGTGCATTACTTTGCATTTATCAACATAAAATTTCATTTCTTGCCCAGTCACTCAGTTTTGTAAGATCCCTTTGTAACTCTTCGCAGTCAACTTCATGCTTAACTATCTTGAGTAAATATAGATCTTCAACAAACTTTGCCAGCTTGTTGTGTACCCCCTTTTGTAGGTCATTTATGAATATATTAAACAGCACTGGTTCCAGTATAGATCCTAGTGGGACCCTACTCATTGCTCACCACTGTGAAAACTGACCTTTTGTTCCTACTCTTTGTTTCCTGACTTTTAAACAGTCACAGATCCATGAAAGGACCTTCCCTCTTATCCCTTATTTTCCCTCTTAACTCTTATTTGGTTAATTTGCTTAAGAGCCTTTTGTGACGGACCTTGATGAATGCTTTCTGAGAGTCTAAGAACACTATATCCACTGAATCATCCTTGTCCACATGTTTGACAACCCCCTCAAAGAATTTTAATAGATTGTTGGGGCATGATTTCCCTTTACAAAGCTGTGTTGAATCTTCCCAAACATATTGTGTTCATCTATGTGTCTGATAATTTTGTTTTTCACTATAGTTTCAACCAGTTTGGCTGGTACTGAAGTTAGGCTTGCTGGCCTGTAATTCCCAGGATCAACTCTGGACCTGCTTTTTAAAAATTTACATTACACTGGCTATCCTCCAGTCATCTGGTACAGAGGCTGATTTAATTGATAGATTATATATCACAGTTAGTTGTTCTGCAATTTCATATATGAGTTTCTTCAGAACTTTGAGCGACTACAGTCTGGTTCTGGTTGATGTATTACTGCTTAATTTATCATTTTGTTCAAAAACCACCTTTATTGCTACCTCAATCTGGGACAGGTCCTCAGATTTGTTTCCTAAATGGAATGGCTAAGGTGTGGGAATCTCTGTCATATCTCTTGCAGTGAGGGACTGATAGAAAGAATTCATTTAGCTTCTCTGCAACAGTCTTGTCTTCCATGTTCCTTTAGCACCTTGATTGTCCAGTGGCCCTACTGATTTTTTTGGCAGGCTTTCTGCTTCTGCTGCACTTGAAAAAAATTTTGCTGTTAGTTTTTATCTCTTCCTAGTTGTTCAAATTCTTTCTTGGCCTGCCTAATTATACTTTCACACATCCCTGGCCAGAGTTTATTATCCTTTCTATTTTCCTCAGTAGGATTTGACTTCCAATTTTTAAAGGTTGCCTTTTTGCCTCTCACCACCTCTTTTATTCTGTTGTCTAGTCATGGTGGCATTTTTTGGTCCTTTTACTGTTTTTTTTTTTTTTTTTAATTTGGGGTATACATTTAATTTGAGACTCTGTTAGTGTTTTTTTTAAAGTTTCCATGCAGTTGTAGGCATTTCAACCCTGTAGCTGTTCCTTTTAATTTCCATTTAACTAGCTTCCTCATTTTTTGTAGTTCCCCATTTTGAAGTTAAATGTTACTGTGGTAGACTTCTCTGGTATTCCCCTCCACAAGGATGTTCAATTTAATCACATTTTGGTCACTGTTAATCAACAGTTCAGCTCCATTCAACTCTTGGACTAGTTTCTGTGTGCCACTTATGATTAAATCAGGGATTGCCTTTCCCCTTATGGATTCAAGGACTAGCTGCTTCAAGCAATCATTAATGATGTCTAGAAATTTTATCTCTGCACCTGTCCTGAGGTGGCGTGTACATCATCAACATGGGCTTAGTTGAAATCCCCCCTTTATTGTTGAGTTTTCTATTTTATAGCGTCTTTTTTTTTTTAATCTCTGTCAGCATGTCATAATTATGATCACCATCCTGGTCTGATAGTCAGTTGTATATTCCTATTGCTTTACTCCTATTATTCAAGCATGGAATTTCTATCTATAGAGATTCTATGGTAAGTTTGTTTCATTTAAGATTACTGTATTTGACTATATACTTTTTTCACATATTCAAATGCTTTTCCACAGTTCTGAATATAAAGATACACCCTTCTCCAAAAATGATAATACTAGATTTGGTAGCGCTAGGAAAAGGATACTGATATCTCTATTAGTGTAGACATGTAATACTCATATAATAAAAGTCTAACATATATCCAGCTGATTTAAAATGGTTGAAAGAAAACACAAAAATGGTTATAATAGAGAAAATTTTGTCGCTGACAAAATGGAAAAAAAACATTCAAATTTGTCACATAGACACTTTAATGTGGTTGTGATAGTGTTTCACATGCAGTTAATGATGTCATTACTAAAACTATTTAATAGACTACATTTGTAGTTAATAAGCACTGAAAATTCAAGAAAAAAAATTATGTATCCGTACATAAAAGAATGGTTTCATTACAGCTGCAAAATACATCCAAAGATCCTCCCACTCTGACCTGTTCGTATGTCCACATACACCTCTTAAAAATGCCTACTGGGCATCTCCACAGAACCCTGTGTAGATCTTAATAGTCTAACTATGTTGCCTTTCCCTCCAAAATTTGGGTGCAAGAACCATAGTGGTTGCTGAAAGTGAAGGAAAGGCAGATTCCCCTTCATGGATCTCCATCACACGATCTCAAAGTATGCAGCCTTGATTTCTGTGCCTACCATGTGGGGTTCTTTTTCACAATATTTATCATTTCTGCTCCTATGAGGAAGAAAAGATGTGGTAAGATAACTTGAAACTTCATTTCTTAACTTTTTAATCCTCATACATGAGATTTCTTTAAAAGTGTGTGCTTGCTCTAATCTCAAAAAATGTTCCAATATAATGTTCCAGTAAGTAAATATTTTAGTAACTATACTGTTTGTATAGATTAAAAAATGACTATTTTACATAGAATAATATACATAAAAACATGTTATTCAAACCTTCCCCCTCTAAAGAGACAAAACTGTTAGTTATCAACATTAAATGGATCACTTATGTTGGATGGTCTTCATCAGAATTTTTGTACTGAAACTTAATCCTTAAATTTTGTATTTCATGAGTTATTACAGAGACTAGTATAATTTTTCTACCACTGAAAGGGCACCTGTTAGTTAATCAGCTATCCTGTTAAGAACATTATTAAGCTTATCTTGCATTTTTAAATAATTTGTCTTAGAAGGAGAATTCACTAAATAGGTTATCTCTAAATTGTATATTCTATTCAAAATACACAGGTTATCAGGGAGAACAGTTAGGACTCCAGGGATCAAAAATTATGTATCCATGTTCTTAGCTTCAAACAGCAGAAGGCTAGATCCAAGAATCAAACTACTATATGGCAGTAAAGTAAAACCTCATTCATTATAGAAAATGCCAGTGTTTCTGAAGCATCGTACAAGCAATGGCAGAATCAAAACACATGTAGGAGTAAAGGATAAAAGATTTTTTTTTTTTTTTTTTTAAAACAACCCAACACAGGTGGGTGAAGAAACTTCTTCACAGCTGGAGTCAAGCTCTGCTCTAATCAGCAGGACACTGCTGAATGTGATGATTTAGGAATATTTCCCTTCCAGAAAGCAACCATTAATGTCATTTTTTTTAAAGTCTGTCACTTAACACTTTATGCAGCAAAACCCAGGCTTCTGGCACATTGTTCCTGCCAGTTAAAAGCCATGTTATACCAATTTGTATATGCAATATTTCGAAGCATAAATGAATTATTTAAAGGAATTGTATGAGTGTGATAGTTTTCAACCATGATTTGTTTAATTTCTTTTGTTTCCTGGAAAGAGAGACCAAGCACATTCTACTCAGTTGAAATATGAGTATTAAATATGAGGCGTCCATTCTTTTGAGCTGATTTTTCTCCCTGTATTGTATAAGCCATACCTGAGATTATTAATAATGTTAGGAATGTTGAATTCTCTTGTCCTAACAACTAACTTCCTAGTTTTTCTCGTAAGTCAATTTTAGATGTTTATCTCAAAGCCATAAGAGTGTGATCCTATCAAGTATTATTTATAGGTATTTATATGTTTGTTAGTGCTTCATTTAGACTGAATCTGCTGTAACCACATTGCAGTTCTGTGCCTTCTCATTAGTTTGTATTTTATCTTACCCCCGAGTATAGGGTTTTTAAATTATTTCTCAATTTATATGTAGATATTGAACCATGAACACAGTGGACCATCTCTACCCTGAAAAATAAATACTTTTTCTTTAGCGTTATCTTATGAAAAATGTTAACATTATTTTTTGATTCTGTTAGCTCAATATGAGGACTGGACCCCACCTTTCCTTCATCAGACACGAAGATTACAGCATTTGTATTTTCTGTCAGAGGGTGAAAACTGGTTAACTTAAAAATTAAGGGCTAATCAGAGAAAAATGTCATACTGTAGTGTAGGAAAGAGCACATAAAGGAACTTACAGTTACAATGGAAATAAACATTTTATAAGCAATTTCCTAGCAGTGACCAAGGTAGCCAAGACTACTTCCCAGTATTAACCACAGTTAAATCCCTTCCAGCACATCTTCCCACTTAACTCCAATATTCCCAAATTATGTTTAAGTATTTATACTTTTTATAATCCCAGTTTCCAATGTATTTTAATATTGAGAGGTTCAAAGTCATCCAACTGGAGGGCTGGATAGACTGCCTCAACATCTGAGCATGCTGAGATGATTATTTTTCTTATTCTGCTAGTCATCTATACATGTTTGAAATCTGCATCCGTCCACATACTATGTGAAGTTTTTCTTTCTTCCCCTGTGCCATGACCTTTTTGGTGTGAAGGGAAGATGATGATCAGGGACCATAGAAAATTTGGCTGCAATTTGCGATCAGCCTACATAAACTAGAAAAATGGTAGTTGTTTCTTCTTTGGCTTTCCAGTTTTTTCTCCATTTTTTTCTCCATTTTTTCATTGACTTTAGGCTTGGTCTCTTCTTTCACTTTTACTTTAGCCTGACCCTTTTCCTTGTTCTTCTTTTTGGATTTGTTTGACCTTTGCCCTCATCTTCTTGTGACTGTAGCTTTGATCTTTTTTCTTCTCCTTGACTTTAATCTGTTTATCTTTGTCATGTTTTTTTAAAAAAAATTTTCCTCCAAATCTCTTAGCTCAGGACTTCTTCTGGCAGACTGATGCACAATTTAGAGGGTTTTTTAAAACCAAAGCATCTCCTTGCCATTACATCTTCTATCATCAGATGTGTCAAATGGCTTCTCCAAAGATCTGCGTAGAGCCTGGTCTATGTTCCTTGTGTTCCCTGAGTCTGTGGAAAGAAAGCTGATTTCAGCAAAACTGCATAGCAAATTCTTCAGTGAGCTGAATTTCTTTAAACCTCATGGAGGACAAGCACGTTTGAAAAATACCACTTTGTATTTGACCATTGAGCTAATTTTCCTTTCATCTGCCAAAAATTCTGTACTTCTCGCATTCGTTAAATTTGCTGCTGAATCCATTACAGAGCTTTGATTATATTCTTCAGGAAGTTGTTCCTCATTGGTTATCATTGCAAAGGAGATGAAATCCGATTCTAACCATGTCTATTATGACTTTTCTTTATTCTCCAGTGTTTTTCACTGTTTATCACCTTTACCTGCTTTGAGGATTTATGCAAAGACGCAAAGTTTTTATTTTTCTGACATTTATGGTATTCAGCTTTTTTGGGGCTGGGTGTTTTCTAGGAATGTTGAAGTAATGCACCATATTTTCCACGCTATATTCTCTTTTCTTTGTTACAGTGCATTGTTCATCATAGTTGAGCCATCTTTGCAGAGTGGAGAGGGATGGATGCAAAGCCCTTTGTATAGCATGCAGAGCATGGTGAGGAGAGGGGCCTCACCCTTACAGTGTGGGGTCTGGGGGCCTTTACTGGCTAATTATTGTCACTTTTAACTGGCTCTGCAATTGGCTCATCCAAGGCTCATATCATCCATAAATGGATTTCATGCATCAGAAGCAGATTTTTTTTCCTCTTTCACCTTGCATATTCTTGCTGTCCCAGCCCCTATTTCATGTTGTGGCTTTAGTGACAGTTGAATAGTTTTGATTGGCAGAAGGCTTGGTGCGGCTCGGTGGGACTCTAGACTTTTTTGGGTTTAGTGGGATTTTGGATTCTTTTGATTAGCTGGAGATTGGATTCTTTTAGTGTGTGTTTGTGGGATTGTGGTGTTGTTAGTTGATTGCATGGGTGTGTTTGGTCACCTGTCTTCACAATCATATATTGGAATGTTGTATGTTTATGTATAGATTAGATCATTCTATGGGAAAGTTGTGGGTGCAGGGACATGGGCATTGTTCTACATTTATTGTTTCATACGATCGGAACTTTGATGGCAGGTCCTGGTACCTGGGATTTAAACATCCCCCTCCTTTAAACATGGTTAATGGTGGATAGTGTGGGACAAAGAGTAAGCCTCAAGCATGCTTCATGTGAATTAGGTATCACGCTCTCTCACCGATCAAAAGGCAGAACTGGATTGACAGGGCTTTCCAAACACTTTTATGAAGGTTATGATATTTCTCGGGTAATAGCATGCCCAGATTTTTTTTTGACTAGAAAGGTCCCTGGAGTAAGTGGGCTTATGTGACTTTTGTTTTAGGTGGCCAGCAATGCCCTGGAGAATGTTAAAGGTTCTGCATTGTAGAGGCTGTGCTGCCAGTCTGAGTTACTACCTTTTTGGAGTTATCCCATCTTGGTTACCCTGTTTAAATGTGTTGTTTAATAAAGTTGTGGCTGCTTGACAATAATTCCAAATATCTCTGCCCATTTTCATTAGTCCTTTGTTAATTACAACTGTCTCCAGTTTTCTGTCACAGTTGTTCAGGTTTTCTGCATGAAAAAAACGAAGTAATCATTCAGCAGCTTTTGAAAACAAATTATTTTTATTTGAATTCTTTATTTTCTTTATCAAATGTTTCTATTTTAAAAACTTTCACTTTCAACATTCCCCCCCCCAACCCTCTTTCTCCCATGTTCCTTTACCTCTTTATACTTGTTCTCCCCCTCTTTTCCATTTTGCTAATGAAAAAAAATGAAAAGGAAAAAAAAGTCAAAGGCAGGAGAGAGGAGGAAAAGGGTAAAACAGTAATTTGAAACACACAAAACAGAGTAATTTTTTCCTTTCCATTTCATGAAAAAACCCAACATCTAATTTTTCTCATAGAAATTTTTGATGTCTAAAAAATGACCAGTTTTCAACAAAAACGACAAAAACACACACACACCTTTGGGCAAATATTTTTGATCATCTTTTGCTTTTGGTGTCTTTTTTGAGCTCTTTGTTTGAACCTCATTGCATCAAAATTTGCATCCTCTGGTTCCCCAGTGGCATTATGTGGGAATTTCTTATGTTTCCCTATATACAGGGGGCTAGTGGTGTGATCAACTCCTCACTTCAAAGGTGTGTTGGGAGCAAATATGTGAAGGAAATAGCACATATTTGAATGCAGACTTGGGGGTGGCTTTCATTTCACTATTAGCTAATGGTAAAAGTCAAGTGTTGCATGTAAGCCAACTCTCATCCACAGACAAAAAATCTAGAGTTTGAGTATAATGGTGCTTTGATCTTGAGCTTGCTGGTTCTTTGGGGTGTGGGTCAATGCTTGAGTAGTGCTGCTGATGCTTGAGCTAATAATGCAGTGCGAATTCCGCTAAAGGCTACTGCTCAGGTTAGCGCAGTTATTCAGCTGCTAATGCAGTTATTTTGTGTAGTTCGTGTTGTTTCTCAGTGTGGCTGCCCTCACTCAAGCTAGGCTAACTCAAGTGCAGTAATTCTTAAGCTAAATATTGCAGCAAAGATAAGCCCTTAATGTAAACTTCAGTGGTTCCTGTTTAAATGGAATGTATATTAAGCTTTTCAAGAAGCTTTCTGCTTTGAGAAGGGACAAGCAACCATAACTTTTAAAAAGAAAAGGCTGTGAACCTTCCATTTAGTTAATTGAAGGAACTTGTATTACAGCTGTCATGTGATATATTTTAAATGTATTTATCTCACGTATCCTTTCTGGGTCTCGAAGTGGGCGAGTGAATGATTTTGTTGGGCAGTTAATTATTTTTACAGATTTGTTGAAGTCTACACTGGATGATGACATTGTGTGGGATAAATGACCAGATTATACCAGATGTGTAGGCTGGGGCCACTTCCCAAGATTTGGCTCATGTTTTTTCCTCTTTTTGAGACCCACCTTTTCTGTGATTGCAGCAATAGACATGTAAAAGATCCAGATAGATCGATCTGACGGCGGCGAATTTGCCACCATCAGTCTGTACATACTCTAAATGAACTCTTTGAACTTCCTCTTTTAGAATGAAGGACTGATTATTTGCTGTATAAAGATGATGATTTGACTAAGCTGATGATTTAACTTGTATAATTGACCTTAATTTGAGCTTAATTGCTTAATTGTAGCTAATTTGGTAGGATGTATAGTTAACACTAGTGATATGTTCATTTTTATTTTATTTGTTTCTTATTTTAATGACATTTATAAAAAGGATATTAAATCTTTTTTTTCTTTCAAAAAGCAATTGGAGCTTGAAGCACTGAGAATCTGAATGGCTCAGTTTATCCACCTAAGAACTCATTAAAGCACGCCACCTCAATTCTCCCTTTGGTTTTCACAGAGGGGAATGGTAGAGGTGGTGCCAGAGGAGCCTGTGTTGAATTGATACTACAATTTCCTGCCATTCAGTTTCCCTGGGAGGAAGTAGCTAATGCCTCAGAACTACAATAGTTTCCATGGAGAGGGTATACATTTGGGTGATGGAAGGAAACACATGGGACAGGGTGAGTTTTCTCTCAGTGTGTCTTTCCCAAGTGTCCTACCTTGCTACTTGACCTAGATTCTGGGATAAGGACTTCCCAATTAATCCCTAAACATACTTCAGCTGAAGTTAGGGAAAAGACTTGGGTGTCTTCTAACACTGTCAAGACCAGAAAAAAGACCCTGCTCCCCATGACAACTGATCCAACCCCCTGCATTTGAAGGCATAGGCAAGGGAAGTTCAGTTGCCCTCTTTTTTGCTACTCCTGAGTCAAAAGAAGGTTTGCCCTACTTGAGGTAGAGCAGAAAGGAGCTGTCAGGTAGGCTGTCAGGTACCCAACTTACAGGAGGAAGCAGGCAGAAGAAAGAGCAGGGGCCACACATGCTGTTGGCCTGCAGCAAGTGGATGGATAGCCAAACACTGCTCTTTCTTCTTCCACTGTATCTTGTTTGAGGCAGGCAGAATCAGGGCTAACATTTTTATGATTAATCATTATCATGTGGTGAGGAATAGTTAACAGGAAAGTAGAACACATGCTGGGCATACTAGCTTATTAATGATCCTCCTTCTAATGACAAGCTCAAAAGTGACAATTTTCTGGATGCACTTGGATGTTAGAGAACAAACAGAATTCCTGTCTGCTTAATCCTGGCAGTAAGCAGATTTTGTCTTTCACACATGAATGTTTTTAAACACCAGCTGTTTTTTATCTTGAAATTAATTTAGAATTTCTTGTAAATTCAAGTCTAATTTTATTTTTCTCTGTGCCTAAAGCAAACATTCCTGGCAGTTGCTCAGGTCCAGCAGTCTAGAGGTATGGATATTGTTGATGAGAGGTGACAGTGTTTCCTAACAGTAGTTTTTTAAACCTACAAACAAGGAATCCTTTGAGTAAGAACAAAAACAGAAAATTCTTTTCGAATGAAGTTGCATTATTAAGCATCCATTATAATAATTATACACCTTTTCTACTTAGAAAAGAGAAATATATTATAAATAAAATATCATCTTGATGAAATTAATGGAAATGATGTGATACACACACACACACGTTGTTGCCTAGGTGCAGTTTGTAAAGACGTGTGTTTTTAAAAAAAGAAAAGCCAAAAATGGCTGAGAATTTAAAAATTGTATGGCAACAAACCATGAATCCCAGTGATGACTGAACCTGGTGATATTCTAAACAAAAAGAGTTCTCATCCATACTTGTAGCCATTTCCATTGCTTAGCACTGGTTCAACAGACATTCTAGGCTTCAAAGTGACAATTCTTGAATCTTCTTTTATGGATAATGTGAAGGAAAAAAGGTATTTGGTTGCCTGGGGAACCTAAAGATGAGTACAGATTTGAACATTATCTTGATTTTACAATATTTCTAAATACTAGAAAATTCTAGGTGGTCCATGATACTGAGCAAGCTGAGCCTAATATCTGTTTGATTAGGGTACAATTGCTATGCAAATACTATGCAGTCCCACAGAAACTTTATATGTATTATCTTTCTTTGCTCTTTCCTTAAATTAGGACAAGTAATCCAGGTTGAAAGTACATGATGTAACACTCGTGCAGTCAGAAGGTTTTGTCACCACAGCTAGGACTGTCATAGTTTAAAAGGTGGAAGAAAGTTCTTTATTTTGGTAATTGACTGAAATGCTTCCTGATCAGAGGCTGCATCTGAAGATATGGAATGCAGGTTGGCATAACATTCTTTTGAGCGTGTTACACAGTTTTGGTACTTTTGGCATCTTAAAATTCTAATTTTATTTTTAAGCCTTTGTATTTGTTAAGGTTTTCCCTGTATTAGAAGTTGTTTCCATTTAAAAGTTGAACTTGTTATCATTATACCTATTGGGCCAAAATTGGTGCCACTGAAGTCAATAGGAGATTTTCCATTGACTGCAATGGGATCAGGTTTTGGCCTCTAGGAATTATTCCCAATAATGACTTAAAAGTACTGTAATAAGGAAGGAGACCACAGGTTGAGATAAACCGCAAAATACGAAACTCAGATAGGGTGAAGATTGTAAAGAGATATATTTGAAAAGTGTGTGGGTGGGTGTGTTCACTTGATATATTTATTGTCTTTTCCCAGGACTCATGACGGGAAACAAATTTTATTGTTCAATCTTCAGGTTTCCAAGACCATTATATAGCAAGTAAAGGATAATGTTTCTGGAAACTTGACAATGTAATGCTTTCTATTTTATGAGAGCACAAAGACTTGCTGTCAACTATCTCAACTGCAATCTCCTTGTAATTCCTAAATTTTTGTCAGTAAAGAAAC
The DNA here is from genome assembly GCF_026122565.2 of Emydura macquarii macquarii. Lineage (NCBI taxonomy): Eukaryota > Metazoa > Chordata > Testudines > Chelidae > Emydura > Emydura macquarii. The sequence continues at coordinate 4,110,589 of NW_027131500.1, read as the reverse complement.
TACTACACCAGTGTAGGACCCTTCTTTAAGTGGGGAGGGGAAGGAACCTGGCTTTTGAAACAAGAATTTCTTTATATATAGATATGGTTAATACACTTGCTGTCTTAGGGGACTATTTCACTTACAGTATGAACATAACCAATATGTGTATTAAATTGCTTTCACCTTTATGGTAGTTAATAAGACCCCCTAAGACCATAATAGCACTTAACACACAAACAGTTTGGAATAAGAAAATGAAATTGTATTTTTTCCCAACTGGGGAAGACTTGGTTAGACTTGAAAATTCATCTAGCAGATGAGGGTGGTTTTCTGTTGATCGGTGCACATATTCACTGATATGCAGAATACTGTGCTATTCTGGACATTCTGTGAGACAAACTCACCACTTGCATAAATATGCAGAAAGCCATTGCGAGCAGTGAATTTAGCCTCTGAATTCTGATGGTTCTTCACTACAGGATTCTTTGTTTACATCTAAGGCTATGTCTACACTGCCGCGGGAATTCGACTTTATTTAATTTGACTTTCACCAGCTGATTTTTAGAAATCGCAGCAGAGCGTACACACTATGCTGTTTGTGCTGGTCTCTTGAGTTCACACTGGCCAGCCTTAATTCAAATTAGAAAGCAGTACAATGTGGGTAGCTATCCCACAGTGCAACTAGCCACGGTGATTGTTGGGACAAGTGTCTTTGTCCAGAGGATGCAACGCTGCTTCTCCCACCCTTCCCTGCCCCAAACACACAGGAAAAGGGTTTTCATGCCATTTTTTTTACTCCCCGCAATTGCCATTGCTGCAGAGACATGGAGCCAGCTCAACTCTGCACTATAATTGTGAGCGTGACAAATACATCACAGCTTATCATGGAGTACTTTAGAAATAGAGCAAGAAGGCGAAGCAGATACTACACCTATGCCACGGAGGCTGCCCTGCTACAAGACATCGAGTAGAACAATTCCTGATTGCTGCAGGCTGTAACACATCATTTGCAGTTCGTGGAGCACAGGTTCTGGTGGAGGGAAACAAGCACAGACTGGTGGGACTGCATCATTATGCAGCTGTGAGATGATGATCAGTGGCTGCAAAAACTTTCGTATGCGAAAGGAAACTTTCCTTGAACTGTGCTCGGAGCTGGCATTGTCCCTGAAGTGCGTGAATACTCGCTTGAGACAAGCTATGACGGTGGAGAAGAGTCGCCATCACTCTCTGGAAGCTGGCAACCCCCGACTGTTACCGCTCGATTGGGAATCAATTTGGAGTTGGTAAATCTACAGTGGGCATAGCCATGAATCAAGTGTGCAGTGCCTTCTGCTATGAAGGGTAGTGACTTTGGGAAATGTGCAGGACATAGTGGAGGGGTTTGTCACGATGGGCTTTCCAAACTGCGGGGGGGCCATTAATGGGACGCACATCCCCATCTTCGTGCCTGCACACCTGCACACACTGAGTACATAAACCACAAGGGGTATTTTTCCATGGTCCTGCAGGGGTTTGTGGATCACAGGGGTTGTTTCACAGACATCTATGCAGGGTGGTCTGGGAAGGTGCATAACGCTCGTGTATTTCGTAACTTGGGGCTGTTCTCTAAGATGCAGGTGGGCACTTTCTTCCCTGATGAAAAAAATCACATCGGGAGTGTGGAAATGCCCATAGTGATCTTGGGGGATCTTGCTTACCCCTTGGCTAATGAAGCTGTACACCGGTCACCTTGGCAGTGACAAGGAGTGTTTTAATAAGAGGTTAAGCAGTTGCAGAATGGTTGTAGAATGTGCCTTTGGGCGTTTAAAGGGTAGATGGAGGAGTCTCCTCTCTAGGCTGGACATGAGTGAGAAGAACATCCCTTCTGTTATATCTGTTTGCTGTGTTCTTCATAATGTGTGTGCAGCGAAGGGGGAAAGGTTCTCCCAGGGTTGGGCTGTGGAGGCAGAAAAATTGGCCGCTAATTATGAGCAGCCAGATGCCAACACTACGCTGAGAGCTAACCATGGAGCGCTTTGCATTAGGGAAGCTTTGAAAACCAGGTTCCGCAATGAGATGCAGGAGTGATTTCTGTTCCTGTATGTTGTTTGCCTTTGATGATCCCCCCACTCCCCTGTATGTTGTTTGCCTTTGATGCAGGAATGATTTCCATTCCTGTATGTTGTTTGCCTTTAATGATTCCCCCCCACCCTCCTTTGATATCTGTGCCCGACAAATCCCTCCTGAACAAGATATGATTTAATAAATCATACATCTCCTGCGTGGTGCTGTGATCATGGTCCTGCATTTGTCCCATGTTCTGGGACGGGGTCAGCCACCTCGCTCTTTGCTCTGTCTCTGTGGCTGCTGAGGTGTTCATGAGCTCCGCAAACATGTCATCTCTGCTTTTTTTTTTTTTTTTTTTTTTTCTTCTTCCTCCTAATCTGAGACAGTCTGTCCGCAGCACTTCTTAAGGGTCAGTCCACTGCCCAGGTGTCTACAGAATGAAAGAAAAATAACAAGGTAGCCACAGTTAGCATAGTGAAGAACATGATACAACTGTAACAATTTAGATACTGATCCCATGATACGATGTAGCAAATGATTTCCTCTCTTTGCTTGTATTGCAAACCCTTATAGAGAGGAACTGCAGACGGCATGGTGCGGGGGGGAAGACTATGCTTAAAACAGATGAAGCCATGATGCTAGCTACCTTGATTGCAGAGAAGATTCCTGTCGTGGAGGGAGGAACAAGGCAGCCCTCCCCTGAAAAGTTTTTCAAGGGATAACAAATTACATACAATAAATTTTCCATGTGATATCAACTGATGATAAATGTAGCATTTCTCATCACACAAAAAAAACCTGATCACCGGGTAACCACCCAGTACAGTCAACGAAACTCCTGAGATCCCCTTCGTGCCCCCCCCCACACCCAATGTACAAGGACAGAAATGCTAATAAGCAAGAAAACTCACCAGATGTGCCTTCCCCAGGATCATTTGTGCTGTCCTGTGTTCTGGTGGACTGCTCGGGGGTCAGGAATAAGTCCTGACTTCCTGGGAGAACGGACTCCCCACTCTCCTGCACCCTGCTCTCCACAGCTTCCTCCTCCTCGTCCATGGAGTTCCCCTCATTGATCATGGACTGTGAACTAGTGGAGGTGTCAATGCTATGGGGAGGCACCGTGGTGGGATCGCCACCGAGAATTGCATGCAGCGCCTCATAGAACCTGCATGTTTTGGGAGAGGAGCCAGAGCGGCTGTTAGCTTCCCTGGCTTTCTGATAGGACCGGCGCAGCTCTTTGATCTTCACTCGGCACTGCTGAGCATCCCTCTGGTGTCCCTTCTAAATCATGCCCTGGGATATCTTCCCATTAATGTCCAGATTCCTTTTGCTGGCTCTGAACTGAGCCAGAACGGATCCCTCACCCCACAGCCCAATGAGGTCTAAAATCTTTAGTCTACTCCATGCTGGAGTGCGTTTGGGCTTTGCAGTAGCCATGCGGAGAACAGTGGCAAAGCTCTCTGTACTCTGGCAGCAAGCACAGGAAATAAAAATTCAAATCTTCCCGGGGCTTGACGGGAGGGGACTTTTCCTGCTAGCGTGACCACAGAGCAGCACAGCCTGACTGTCCAGAGCGGTCAAAATGGGGCATTGTGGGATACATTCTGGAGGTCAATTAATCGATTTAAGTCCTGTTGCGTCTACACTGACGCTAAATCAATTTAACAAATTTGAATTAAGCACTACGCCACTTGCAGAGGTGGTCTTATTAACTCGATTTTACAGGCACCTTAATTTGAATTAACAGTGGTGCCAGTGTAGACATGGGTGTAATTAAATTGAATTAAGGGAGTTTAAGTCACCAGTGTAGACCAGGCCTAAGTGTATCTGTTTTATCCAGTATTGTTGTTTAGTTATATTTATGGTAGACGTTCTAAATTGATTTGCAGGATATTCTTCACTTAAAGGCCTGATCCAGAGACTTTTTAAAGGAAGTCTTCTATTGATTTCCAGGGGCTTTGGATCAGGACCCATGAACTTGCAAAAATTTGATGCTTCTGTAACACTTCCTACTGCTAGCTGCGTTTAACTATTTTACCCTTAGATATTTTTGTTCTGTGTCTCACAGAACAAGGTGAGTTTGTTGTGTTTGAAGTATGTCCTTTGTAAAGGCCTTTTGTAGATCTATTGTGAAGAAGCTTTTGGTTTTATTGCTTTTTTCTTTAAGCCCTGATTTATAGTGGGATCCTATGTATAGTTAGTATTAACATTTATTTAGAATAAATTAGTTAGGACATATTGCAATTAATCACAATATTGTTTTTGTTCTGGATTCAAGCTATTTCACAATACTTTAATAGTATACAATGAATAAATATTGATTTCTATAAACTAAGCTATTTACAGAATTTTCCAGGTGGTATAAAAGGTTGTTTCATCATTTTCCGCATCTGCTCTTGGGTAAAACACTATATTTCAATCTGAGTATGAATTATTTAATTAATACATTCAAAATCTATTAATTAAGATTAGAAAAGTATGATATGTACTTTGCAAACAAGTATGGGAACTAAGTCCCTGCCTAGAAGAGCTTAGAATCTTAACAAAAAAGAATTATGTTTCATACTCACTCCCATACCCATACAGATCTGGAATAAGTAGTGGTGACCATGTGAGAATTTGTTGTAATATTTTTGAGTGCCTCAGTTTCCCCCTATAATTTGCATTGCTACCAGTGGGGGGGAAATAATTGCTGATTCTCAGGACAGATGAAGAGACCCTGGGAGCAGGGGGAGATGTTTCCTACCTGTCTGAGCTGCCTGAGTGGGTCATTAAAAAGATTAGCTGAGGCTGACCTATATTGATGGAAAATCTGAGAAGACAATAGAAAGCCCAGTCATCAGTACATGGACACCTAGCAATCAATGACCCAGAGGGAGGAGGATTTTCCTGCCTCTCATCAGGGAAGCTGAGCAGAGACATCCCCTTTCCCCCAGCTGAGCAGGCACCCTCCCTCATTTGACCAGAATGGACTAAGTTTTAAACTTTTTATTTCTCTATGCTAACCTAAAAACTTCCAATGCTATGTTCTACTTCTAAATCCTACTTTTTTTTTAAAAAATGCTGCTTGGATTGTCATTGCAAATACTGGCTGGGCTGCATTAGTCTGTTAAAAGTGTACAAGTCCCTAAGTGGGACATACTGAGCAGAGCTGATAGTGTGAAGCAGGAGTGCTGGAGCCCAGCAACTCAGTCTAGGAGGCAGTGAGGATGTCCTACACTGAAGGAAGAGTGAGAGCCATTGGGATCTGGCAAGCAGAAGGGGTTCCTCCAAGAGAAAGTTGAAAAGCTGGGGCATAACACAGGGAATGGTTTTTTAGACTTAGTGAACTCTACCCTGACCTATTTTTAGTGGAATACCTGAAATGGACATGTATCATAATTACCTTCTAGGTAAATTTTTTCAGGTAGTCGAAATGTATTCTTAATAAGCCATCTTTCTTTCCTTTTTTTGAAAATTAGCTCACTATACCTAGTTTACAAGTGATATCTAAGATGTATGGTTACTTAAGTGGTCCCATACTGCAGATAATGTGAATGGGGCTTTCTCTGGAAGATCTAGTTTTGAGTTCAAATTTGCCATGCTTAGGATGGACAGTTTGCTGGACTAATGTAGATAACTGTCACTGAGCCTCAGTGGATCACAGCTGAGGATGCCAAATTCAAGACAAATGTCTGAGAAATAGGGCAGACTCAACCCAAACTGGTGGTTATTCTATCCTCGGATTATACCAAGCCAGTAACAAAATCTCACTGTCTCGCCACCCTGGTTAACAAGAAGAATGCAGTCCCCTTAGGCATTCCAGCCTTTGCTTCACCACCCAGATACTGGAGAGAGTTCTTCCAATCACCAGTGTTGACTCTTGGTTTTGCTGGTAGATGCTGATAGATGCTGGGAGGGAGGGGATTTGGGGGAAGAGGCAGGAGCGTGGGTGGGACCATGGTCAGGGCTGGCTCTGATTAGATGATCCCGATTGCCACCCTTGAGCTGATAGCTGCTGCTGAAGAGCTAATCCACATGCCACTGCTGAAGCACGCTGCCTCTGAACAGCTGATCCATAGCGCTGGATCTCTGGCCAGCCCTAATGGGTGTTGAGCACCCCCTATTTTTTTCTGTGGGTGCTCCAGCCCCAGAGCACCCATAGAATTGGTGCCTCTGTTTCTAATCTCAAGAGTTCAGCCACTTTGCCAGGTCAATATATAATTCAGATTTTACCCAATAATCACACTGGTGACAATTCTTTAGTAACTGAAATCTAAAGGTTTATTAATATAAGAAAAGAAGAATGTTAATAGTGGTTAGTGGATCATATACATACAAGTAATCTTTAGTGTTCAGAAATCAGGTTTGTAGCAGTGATGTTAGAGTACTAGCTTGTAAAGTCTCTGATAACTTCACAAAGATTGAAGGTCCTCAGTCCATGGTTGAAATGCTCCCTTTAACTGTGAATCCACAGTCCAAAGAATCAGAGCAGGAAAGAGGCTAAATGGAGGTTTTCAAGGGTCTTTTATACCCTTTACTCTGAGAATGGAGATTTCCTGTTTCAAACAAAGCTCACATCCTCAGTTTTGTGAAAAGTTACAGGCACAAGATGGAGTCCACTCCAGTGTCACATGAACATATCACATCTCCTTACATGCTTTGATGATGCCCAGGAGAAGCCATTGCCTATATTCTTTTTAAAGTGTCCACAGGAAATGGCTTGCTGGGCAGGATGAGTTTCTTTGATGGCCCATTGATAGAGTGAAGTGTCCATAATGACCCATCAGCACATGTCTGGCTCACATTTGTAAATCTTATCTGGTGGATATCACCCAGGAACAAACACATTTGGGATACCAATACATAACCAATATTATAACTTTAGATATAAAAATGATACATGCATATAAACAAGATAATCATGTTTGATGGATTGTAACTTTTCCGTAGATACCTTACATGACATACTTTGGATAACATTTGTTACAATTGTATAACATTGGTAGCAACAATGATATACATTGTGATGCTGTATGATGGAAATATGACAGAAACCTTAATTGAAAGTTTCTTTACTCTTTTATGCTTACATTTTTAAGTTTAATGTGGGTGAGGTAATATCTTTTATTAGACTGCCTTCTGTTGGTGAGAGAGACAAGCTTTTGAGCTACACATGGTCCAATAAAAGATATTATCTTACCCACTTTGTCTTTCTAATATCTTGGGACCAACATAGCTACAAAAACACTGCATACATAAGTTTCACTTAACATTTAAAAGGTTTTCCAATGGGTAATTCAAATTATTATCTTTGCACTAATGATATTTTTCTGAATTAAATAACTGTTTGTTTTTATCCACTAGTCCCAATCACTAGTCCCAATATTCAGGAAGAAATTTTTGTCACATTTTGTTTTGTTATACTATAGTGTTTTCCATTTATCAAATACATCTGGTGTAATAAATCCTAACTAATTCAGTACTTGGTATATCTTTCATGTCAACCATTTATTATTGCTACCCTTAATGCCATAATTATTTCTTCTGTGCTGCCTAATTTTATTACAGATACTTTTGTTCATTTACTGTCAAATTAATTGGAATGAGTATTTATATGGATGTTTTCTGATCACTTATATATCTCAAAGTGGATAATATTCAAGTACCCATCCAAAATGTGTTCACTACATACATTTCATTTCCTAAATTTATGTATTTTTGGGCGATATGACAGCAATTTTAGTAACAGCCTGTATGTGTGATGTTGCAGATCAAAGTGCCTAAAAGTGGGATGGAAGCATAATTAAAAGGCCAATAAAACGAGTTCAGTAATAGACTGAATTATAAATTGAAGTCAACTACAGGCTTAGGAAGGAAAATATTGACAGCATCGGAGAGCTAAAGTTGGCCTTAAATTAGATATTTCTCTAGGGAAGTCCATTTTATGTCCCTATCCACATAAGCTTTACTTCTGATACCACTAAGAATCACCTTGCTCCCTGCAACCAGCCACTCATTTGCTATTAGTTTTTCTGTCCAGTTTCATTCATTTATCCATGACCGCCTTTGCTCTGCTTCAAGGCTGCCCTGAGGCATCCTACTTCCAATCTGTGTCAAGATGTCTTGACACAGCCTCGAAGCGTGAAGGCATCCTGGAAGCACAGCAAAGGCAGCTGTAGGTGATGGACTAAAACAGACAGAAACACGGTGACAGTAAGTGCTCAAATATCTTCCCCCCCCTTCCCCAAACTTTGGTGCCCTGGGCAAGCACTCTGTTGTCTGTCCTATTCCCTCCCACCCCTGAGTCAACTTTGAAGGAAGGCATTATTGTGATATGCTTTTGGTTGGTGATGGCAATGATGTTCCTGTAGTCAACAGGATTCAGAATTCGTATTAGTGGTTAGGAATTTGATCTTATTTTCCAATTTGAATAGCATTAGAAGCCTGTAATTCAGAATGAAGTTTTGTGGCCTGATTTTCAGAGGTTCTAAGCACTTGCGGAGCCAATGAAAGGTGCATGTAATGAACACCTCTGTATATGAGACCATAATGAAAAGTTTGTGAGGGTATGTGTGTTAACACCAAATAAAAGGAAATATATGCACAGTAAACACTGCATAAAAAAGCAACTTTTCACACTTATGAACAAAACATGTAGTTTGCTCTTTGGAGTCCATATTGAAGAATTCTACACAATTCAAAATACAAAAATGAAACTATTCTAGTGGAAACATAACTTCATTTAAATGAATTTTCTTTAATGAATATCACTTTGCACTCACTGTTGTTCTGCACATCAATTGCAAGCCCTTTTTCCTTTCAGAATTCAAATGATGTAGCTCCCCATTAATAGGTGATATAAAAGTCTGGATACAGACATCAGAGCTATGTGTTTCTTTCATTCTGAGAAGCTTTTTAAAAAGTTCCTCAAAGGAAACAGCACCAAGATGAAAAGTAGATTTTTTTTTATGTAGTGTTTGCTAATGGAGCAGCACGTGAGTTTGTCCAGTCTGTAGCAGATGAGCTGGAACAGTGATAATACCAGCTCAAATAATTATGCTAGTTATAATTTTAATATCTACAGTACAGTTATGCCAATAAGCTATTGAGAAATTGCTTAGTCTCTGTATGCCCATAGAGTGTTTGTGATGCGGGAAAAAGTCTGAAAATAACTATCAAAAGCTGTAATGCTAATCACAGATCTAAAATGTTGCCTTCAAAATAATGACAAAGATGGTTAAATAAGAAATAGATTATTTTACCACGGATAAATGGGGTGTGAAATATCAGAAGTTAATTTATGGTTCTAGAAAAAAAGTTTGATGATGATGCTGCTAAAATAAGTATTTGTAGAATATTTTTCTTACAGCTATTTGTGTGTTTCAGATTATTTTATAATCTTTACTAGGCAGGTGGGAGCAATAGTATTTGAACATCATAATGGAATTAAAATGAAGATTTTCCAGCATAACAGGCAATGTCAACATAAAAATCACATTCAACAAAAACAAATTGCCTGCAATACCTGTTTTACAAGCAACACCTTAAATTATTCAAGCTGAGAGCTTTTAAAATAAATACTACTAACTTTTAACCTTTTATTATTTTGACATTATTTGCATTCCATTCAGGTTCTTGGACTGTGAAACTAGACTGATCATTTTCACTTTCTGGATATTGTACATGAGCCAAGCCCAAAAATCTGCTGACATCAAAAGTTTAAAACAGTCAAGAAACCATTTGTATCTGTGAGATTTTGTAATATTTTCCACATCACTTTAAAAAAAAAATAAAATAAAACCTACTTTTGGGTCTAAAATGACTTTTTATCTTTTCGTAAAAAGTCAGCATGCTGCTTTATATCCACAGCTTGAATTATCAGTGCTACAGCCTCTCTATGAACACAATTCTTATTAGAGACAATCACATTCATCTGAAGAAGTATTTCAGGGTTGGATTAATCTCTTATTCAAGACTTTTTTAAAAGCTGACTTTCTTCATAAGGCTCTCAAGAAGTGATTTAAAAAGCACACCCAAAAATCTCACTAAAACATCCCTACCTCTGGATTATTTTCCAGTCTGGTACCTCCACTGTTTATGTCTTCAGCACAGGATCTTCAGCTAAACTCTTCAGCAGACTGTCTTTGTCTTTATTTTTTTGTATTATGCTCTGCCAATCTGGGCACTATACCAATAGTAACACTTAGCGTTTCTATAGTCTCATCTGAGGATCTTAAAGTACTTTATAAGCATTAATTCATGAAGCCTCAAAATTATTCCTCTACAGTAAGTAAGAGGTATCCCCATTCTACAGATGATGTTGATAGAGAGAAATGAAGGGAGTTGCCCATACATGGTCATATAGAGTGCCAAGGATAGAATTGGTTATAAATCCTGCTTGTCAAACTGTTTGCATTCCTTTCATAAAGTCAGGAACCATCCCTCAGCAGAGAATCAGAATGTCCTGCAGTGTCCCTATAGTCCTTAGGATACTTTATTAGATAGTACTATGTTTTCTGTTTCTAGAGTGGAAAATCAAGTCAAACTTAGTCAACAAGTCAAACTTAGTTCTGCCTTAATCTACTGAGTTCATAGGAACTGTCTTGGACTAACTAAGGCAAGGGCCTTCCTCATTCCCTCAGGAGAGATTTTAAACCTTTTCTCAACTGATACCAGAACTGCAGACCTATTCTTGGTCATTAGCAGGTGTGCCTCAGACTACTTTGTGCTCCTTTGTATGTGCACCTTTGTAACACCATTAGCCAGGCTGTGTCTCAGACCACTCCAGTTATGGCTAAACTCAGTGTATCTATTGAATATTCACTACATGAACCTATGCATAAGAATACTGAAATGGATTCTGTCATCCCTTCAGTAGTGGATGGATCTAACCACTGTCAGTCAGAGATGGCAAATGGAACCACTAAGGCACTAGTCACCACTACCTCCAGAAAATGGTTGGGGGGCACACCTAGGTCAGTTTCATAGGCGTGGGATTTGAATGCAATTAGACAGCAGACACCACATAAATGTTCTAGAAATCACAATACAACTAGATTAGAAGTCATTGCTGCTACTTCTGAAGGGTATAACAGTGCAGACCCTAACAGACAGTTCAATAGCACTGAATTGTGAAAACAGATAGTGAGTTACAAGATCAAGCCCCTGTGCCACAACGCCATTCAGTTATGGGAGTGGTGAGTTGTAAATCATTGCATAATCCAGGAGAAGATCAACAAGTTGGCCTATTATCTGAGCAGGAAGACTAATTCTCACATGAGTGGATGACAAAAGACTCCATCCTGAATCATGATTCTTCTGGAGTGTGAAGTTCCACAAGTGGACTTTTCTGCAATCAGATACGTATTTTTAAAAGTCCAGTTCTTTTGTTCTAAAGTAGGAAAGAGTCCCAGTCCCATGGGAGACCCTTTCTTATTCCATGGTGATGCAGCCTGATGCATGCCTTCCTCCTCCACCCTTTGTTAGTTCCCGTAGTCTTGAGGAAAATATGGCAATGTAGCTTTATCTTAATATTCAATAAAGGTGCAAACAAGTTTGCAATAACTTATTCATATGTTATAATTTTAATATAATTTTTGCATCAATATATAGATTTCTCCACTGCAGTGTCAAAATCCACCTACCATCCACCAGTTCAGGTGATTTTTTCCTATCAAACAGTCACTAGATTTTTTTAAAAGATGATCTCATTTTCCCACCAGTAAGGAGGATACTTCATGGGATTTAAAATAGGTTCTTTGATTTTTTATGGATCCTCCATTTGAGCCATTGTCATCTTGTATGTTCCATCATTTATCGAAGAAAATTGCATTTTTGTGGCAGAGACATTCTCATCTAGAGTAATTGAGATATGAGCCTTTATCAAATCCTCTATATGTTGTCTTTATTTCAGATAGAGTATTGATGAAACCTAACCCCATATTTATTCCAAAACTGGTTTCAGTCTTCCATGTCAATCAATACATCCACTTACCTGTATTTTTCCTGAGGCCACATTCATCTGCTGGAGACTCAAAACTTCATTCTATGAATGTGAAAAGAGCACTGTTGTTCACAGAACAAGATCTTTTCACAGATCTCGGAGACTGTTTGTGTCAGTTGGTGGCACTGCCAAAGGCAAATCAGTTTAAACTCAAAGGCTGTCAAAGTAGATAGCGGATTGCATCAGAACAGCAATTAATGTCAATAAATTGGATTCCCTGGCCTACTCGATCAGGGCACAAGCTTCCTGAGCAGCATATTTTACTACAGTCCCGAAAGTACAGATCTGCAGCATGGCTACATGGTGCTCGGTTCACACATTTACTAACCATCATTCACTGGTGACAGCATCTAGATCAATGTCCAAGTGCCATGTGCAATTCTGCAGTCATTACTCAGATTAACTCCCACTGCCTGAAGTACTGAACAACTAGCTAAACACCATAAGTGGTATCCACATATTCAGAGTCTCAAAGAGAGAATGGTTATTTATCTGACAGTTACTTTGGTTCTTCAAGAGACTTTTGTTCATGACTCCACAATCGCACCCTCTTTCTCTGCATCTTGGAGTCTCGTAATCTGGATTTTGGCAACAAAGGAATTGAGTGGCAGCTGGGGTCACTCCACCCTTTATGCCCTTGGGAGTCAGAGCACGAAAGGGCACGGGTGCAACCTACAATAGACACTGTTCATGAAAACGTTCCAAACTCACATGAATGGGATTCATATGTACAGAATATCTCAGAGAATCACAGTTACTGTAAGGTAAGGGACAATTTGAGTAGATGCAGCCATGTGTTTCAAGCATGGATGCTCACACCCAGTGCACTGAAGCCGGAGAACTTTGCCTAGCAGTATGCATGGGGTGGGACTTGAGCCCCATGTCCCTAGGCCCTCCCCTGACTGTATAAGGATGGTGCTGCCCCAACCCCCCTCAGTTCCTTCTCACTGCCCCTGGGTAGAGTCGGTGCTCAGTGTGGTGTTTTTACTTCATGTTTTCAATCACCATTTTTTTCTTCTTTTCCTCTAGGTAATAATGTTGATGATGATAATAATCAGAAGTACCTTAGACTTATTTTAGTGTTAGAGTAGCTGGCTGTGCTATGTGATGCCCTCAGCAGGGTTCAAGCATTGTCCATTGTTTGGCAGGCCCATCCCCAGTAGCAATCCTCACATAAGCTGCTAGTTGCCTCTCAGTGAGGAACTCATTAAGGAACAGTTCTCCATCTGTAAGTGCTCAAGAAGTGGACTCGGGTGGCGAGAGACAGCTGAAGCAGCATGCAGAATTCAGGCATTGTGCCCACTGTCCAGCAGACCATTGAGGACTTACCTTTTGATGGTCAGGTTTTGTTTTTGGAAAAGACAGACAAGACTTTGCACTCTTTTAAGGATTCCTGAGCTACTTTGCATTCTTTGGGAGTTTCTATTCAGCTGTACAGAAACACCGCTACAGCAGTCAGCAGCAACAGCAGCAATACCATTTGCAGAGTTTATCTGGACAGTCCTCCTTTCCTGTAGGGCAGTGGGACTATCGCAGAAAAGAACATAGGTACCAGAGATGAAGGCCCTTTGGTTCTGGATTTAGCTAGCTGGTTTCTCCTCCCCTGGCATCATTTTGACTTCTGAATCCAGGGCAACGATGCAGTGATCTCCCCATCTCTGTTCCCCACATTTGGGCATAGGTTGGCTAATTTTTAGTGTGTTTGAGATGCAGTTACCCCAGATAGCTGTGTCCTAAGCACCCCACTCATGACATACTGCAGATAAGCAGGTTCTCTCTTCTGGCTTTGGGGGCTGCTGAGGAGGTTCCCCAGCAGCATTAGGGACAGGGATCTATTTCCAATATTGCCTGGTTCCCAAACCCAAGGGAAGGATGAGATCTAGCCTTGATCTCCATAACCGCAACAAATACATCAGATACATGAGGACCCAAATGATCATCCTATCAACTATCCTCCCCACCTCAGATCACAATGACAGGTTTGCTGCCCTGGAGCTTCAGGATGCTTATTTCCATATAATAATTCTCCCAAACCACAGGGAGGCTTCTCCAGTTTGTTATGGAGGATGAGCACTATCAGTACATCATGCTCTCTTTTGGTCTGTATTCTGCTACCTGGATTTTTACCGAATATATGATTGTAGGGACAGTGTACATCAGGAAGAGGGGAATTCATATCTTCCCATAGCTGGATGATCGGTTACTGAGGGGTAACTCCAAAGTAGTAGTACTCTCTCCTGTTCAGTTCACAATATGCTTACTCGACTGTCTAGGTCTTATCCTAAACAGCAGAAAATCAACATTGCTCCCAATTCAAAGAATCAAGTTCATTGGTGTCCTGATAGTTTCTGTCAATTAATCAATTCCATGTGATTCACTATGTCTGACATTGCAGTCTCAATACTCAACCACAGCCCAAATATGCATGAGGTTGCTAGGCCATATGGCTGCATGCACACAGGTAGACCTATTTGCCAGGTTGTGCCTTCATCCTCTTCAGATATGGCTGAATCACTATATCACTATATCATCTGAATTGACATCCCTTGTATAGACTGGTCTGACTTTCCCCACTGATCCTGGACTTTGTAAGGGGGTGGGTGGTTCAGGGCAATGTGTGCTAGGGTATTCTCTATGCACTGTTGTTACTGATGCCTCCTTAATAGTCTAGGGTACATTTGGGGTCACTGAAAGTTCAAGGACAGGAACAGGAAGAGAAGCTTCTCTGATATCTGGAGCTTTGTGCCATGTACATTACCTATCTGGACCCCCAAGATCCTATCAGAGACTTGGGCATGCATATGCTTACCCAACCATGTCACTACAATTTATCATGTGAACAGACAGGAGGAACACACTCCAACATGCTGTGTCAGGAGGTGGTCAGGCTCTGGCTGTTTTGCATCAGGGAAAACATTCTCCCCATGACCTGTCACTTACCTGGGATCCAGAATGCTCAGGCATATATCACTCCAGCAGAAATTTCTTAAGTGGTTTACTATGAAGCCTGGTTTCTTGCAGTGGTATTTAGTGTAGACGTAGTCTTAGTATGAAGTCTTCCTTCCTTCACCACTTCTCCTGCAACACTCTCTCAAAACAAAAACAACAACAACAAAACAACTTTGTCATATTTCACAAGTGAATTGCATCTTAAATTGATGGTATTCTGGGTCAAGATTTAGAGTGATTAACGTAGAATAGCCTCCAAAAGCATAATATTGCTGAGATACTAAACGGTGTATCAATGACATTCCCAGCAAGAAGTTGCTATTTCTTGTACAAATTATGAAACCTATAGGCAAATGATGGTTTCATTCAGAGTAAATGGGCCATGTGGTTGTGATAGTGTAAACATTAGCCCTGAGTGCAGTTGGATACCTCAGCAAACGATTTTTTCAGTCTACAAGAGATCTTGAAATGTCTCATGTACTTTGTTAATATCCGATTCTCTGCTAAGGCTGAGTAAACAGAAAATAATGTGAAAACAGCTGTAGACATTATACCAATATGAAATATTGCTATAATATTTCATTGCGATCAGAATCACTGTTTACTTTCAATATTAACACTCCCACTAGGAAAGACCATGGACTTAAAATTAAAAGCTAATTTATGGAAAACTGTGGCTATAGGACATGAGTTCTTTATTTGAACACATTAGTTAAACAGGGAACAAAAGAGAGAAAGAAGTAGAGGCATTTCAGTTATCCTTGTGTTTAATTTACATCCTATTTCCTTGACCGAAACACATTCTTGGAAAATTGCTGTTCAAGGCTCTAGGCAAACTGGTGCTGGACATCAGGCATGATTTTTCAGAGGTGCTGAGCATCTGCAGTTCCAATTGACTGTGACTGGAGTTGTGGTTGCTCAGCACTTCTGAAAAATCAGGTCAATAATGGCTGCTTCACTTTTCTATATAGATATGGACCAGGGTGTCTACATCCATTCTCATACAGATGGAGAGATTTTCAATCTGAGACATGTGCAGGCCCACACTAAGGTGGTGGAACTATTGATTAGAGACTTGTTGTTTGCAGATGATTGTGCATGGGTAGCTCATTCACTAGAGGACTTCCAACTTATCACCTACCAGTTTGCACAAGCAGCCAGGCATATTGGACTTTCATCATCTTGAAAAAAAAACAGAGCTCACGTACTAGCCATCCCCAACCAAGGATTATGTCAAGCCTGTTGTTGCTGTTGAAGGCACCAAACTTAAATCAGTCGATCAATTCTGCTATCTCGGAAGTCTCCTCTCCAGCACTGCCAGCGTTGATGCTGAGATCATTCAGCGCATTGCTAAGGCAGGCTCCTCCTTTGGGAGACTTTGTCATCATCTGTGGAATGAGAAAGGGGTCACGTAGGAAGGAAAAATCTACTGTTCAACCATTTTGTATTTGTGCATTTGTACTGTGAAGACCCACTCAGTCGATCCAGAAGTCGATGCTGGTAAACCACCCTCTCAAGTGGCATAGCGCTGCGTCGACGGGAACGCGGTTCCTGTCAGCGCAGTGGAGTGAAGACACCGCGCAGAAGGGAAGCACAGCAGTCGACAGGAGTCGACAAAGATCAAGGTGTACCAGGCAATGATGCTGTCCACATCGCTGTGTGGATGCAAATCATGGACGCTTTATGACAGACACCTCAAACAACTTGAGCAGTTCCAGCAACACTCCCTGAGATCTATCTGTAACATTCAAAGGCATGACAGAATCCAGGGCCTTGAAAAGTGACAGATCACAAGTACGGAAGGCATAGTGCTGAGAGCCCAGTATTGGTGGGATAGAGGACCCCAGAATTTCTAAAGCTGTGTTTTATAGTCAATTGAAAAATGGACAAAGATCACAGGGAAGGCTACGTTTGAAATACAAGGACACCCTGAAAAAACCTTAAAGCCTGAGACATTGATACCAAAATCTGGGAGGACTTGGCCTTTGACAGGGCTAGTTGGAGGCTGTACTGTCACTTAGCCATCAAAAACTTTTAAAACAAACAAGCGAACATAAGGGAGGAAAAGAGAGAAAGGAGAAAAGCCATTGCAGTAATTCCATCAACTGCAGGTTTTAGCTGCAGTACCTGAGACCAGGAATTCCAGAAGTTCCTCTAAGAGCAGAAGAGGAAATACAGTATCTCCTGTCTATTTTTTTTCTTTTAAAGGGTAACACATCCGCATGTTGAATATTTTCTGTGGTTAGCTGAGTGTGTATGACTTCTAGACATCTTTATCGTCCAAATGTGTTTAGTGTTTGTCTGGAAGGTGTTTAGTTATGGCAAGAATTTTTTGCTTTCTGTCTTTTAGGACATGGTATTTCCCTCACATATGTGTATGCCCACCACCTCCCTCACCTGTGGTGCTGAGTCACTTTCTCATTATCCCATTTTCTCTTTCCTGTACCATCTTACAGGACCGTATTTAGGGGCAGGCAACTGAGGCAACTGCTTGGGTTGCTGGGCTTGGTGGGTGCTGGGTTCGGATTGCTGTTTTTGTTGTTGGTGACAAAAGGGAAAATAGAATGTTTGAAGTAAAATGTTTCAGGTATTCCGTATATGCATTCTTTTTTCACTAACCACCTAGAAGATTCTGAATTATAGAATCTCATGGAACCTTCCAGACTTTGAGAACTACATTTTCCTTGAACCTCCTAGAATGTTGTCAGCCATGTCCTCGTGGGTATATAGTCATTGAAATATAAGAACAAAATGAAGTGTGAGAGAGCCCAGCTATGATATTGTGAACCTTGTTTTATTGTGTAATTGTGAAAATGTATATGTGGAGAGGTGCCAAAATGGAGGGACGGTGCTGAAGACACGCCTTTCCTGGGGTGCCATTGGTCTAGAGCCAGCCCTGCCATCTTATACAATATTTTTTCTGGTCAAGAAGAGTTAGATGAGACATCTTTAATTGTCAGTGTCACTCATAAAATAAGAAGAGGGTTCTAAGTGAGGAAATAACTATTTAGAGCATGTGGCATGAACTGCAGAATTAAAATAATTATTTTATTTAAGGCACTCATTGCATAACACAGAAATGACATATGGTCCTGGTCCTAGCAAGTTTATGGTCCAAGTAGTTAAATAATGCACTGGGAAATTCAGAAGGAAGTTCTGTATTAGTGCATGTTTAGTGGCAGGGGCAAGGGGTTGACACAAGTCTTACTGTCATGGATTAGTATTCATGAGCTTTGAGCAGATGTTTGGAAATTTTTATGTGCTTGTCACAATTAGCATAAAGAGAAAAAGTTGCAAATATTGGAGACCTCATAGAAGAAGGTGAGATGAGAGAAGGAGACCTAAAAAAAATGAGGTGGGATTCACTGTTAGGATGAGGAATTTCTTACAAAATCGCCCCCTGCGAGGCAAAGGGCAAGGGGCGATTGTAAGAAATTAGAATCAACATGTTGAGATGCTGATTTGTCCAGAGCCTTGAAAGGAAGGACAGAAAGCTTCACTGTATAGTTAAGGCATTAGATTGGGATTCAGGAAATAAGAGCTAAATTCCTAGCTCTGCCAGAGACTTCCTATCTGATCCTTAGCAAAGTCACTTAATTTCTCTTTGCCTCCATTCCCCAGCTGTACAATGGGGATAATATTTTTTTACTCAATTTACGGATTGGAGGATATAAAGCCACTGATATTTATGAGGTACTCAGATACTATGACAATGAATATCACAGAGTGACTATAAATAAACAGTTTTATTTTAATTCCAAGTTTGTCATTGATGCAGAAAGGGAAATAGAATAATCTGAGGATGGGAGTGATGTGGTCTGAGTAGCACTCAAGGAACATGATTTCAGACACACTGTACTCAAAGGACCAATAGCTCGCAACCAGGGAAATGAGGAGACTAAGGAGGTGTGGCAGTAATAGAGTCTGAGATATAGATCATATCAAGCATATTTCTGAAATAAGTAAACTGTCTGAAGGTTTTCACCACCTGATGGCAATACTACAGTGCTATACATGTGCATAATGCTGTTTTGTTGTAGCATGAAAGGGCATCATATCTTTAGAAACTGTTGATGAAAACAAATGTTTTCTGTGAAGGAGGACTGTCTGTATTTGGGCTTTTTGTTTTTGGAATTATACAACAGCTTGTCTTCATACTGTCATTGATTTTTAGTTTATATATGAGAGCGTTGTTGCTAAAGAAGTAACAATTAATGCTATTGTAGGTAGGCAAGCAGACAAACTGAGAAACGTTTAGGTGCAGATTCATTTGGCATTTACCATTTTGCATAGCACTAGGGGTATAAATACAGTTATTACAAACTGGTGAATAAACATATGTGCAGCTTGAATATTATACTGAATGTATGTATCACAGTGGGCTGTTGGACCCTGGCCACACTCCATTCACAAAGGAGTCTGTGATCTAAACACATACATTTTCTCTACAGGATCTGGAAGTGGCCAATTCCCTTGCAGATAAATTTGGATATTGCTGTTTGAATATGAATCTCCAAGGGGAAAACCCTGCATGCAATGACCAATCTCTGCCCTGTTCCAGTGATTTACCTTCTTTAAGTCCTGGGTCTCACTGAAGACGTTTTTTGAAGGAGTTTTTCTGGGGCTGTTGGGGGAAGTGAGGAAAGATGGCTTGGTTTGTGGGCTGCCCATTTGTTAAACCAACTCAGCCCATGTTCACCAATGTTCCTCGAATGCGAAGTTATGTTTGTAAAATCACTGAAATTGGAACTTGACTTGTAAATGGGACTGAGGTTTGATGCAAATATTTCATGTATTCGTAAAAGCAACTAAGTGAAGATTAAATCACAAAGAAAATCATGCATGATGCCCACTGCAAGATACAGTGGCAAGTAACAGAACTACTATTGTAATATAGGGTAAAACTATCATATAACATGCTCAGGACAGTAACTTGCTGCAAAAATGTCCCCTGAAACCACAATCTAAATGAAGGTTTTGTATAAAATCTTCCAGTGGATCTGATTCATCCCTTTGCGTGAGCTCAAATACCATGGCGATGTGTAGTAGACATTAGATGAATATAAATAATGTATGAGAAATGAGGATCTGTTTAATAATTTACTAATGGCAATTTTTATATATCTCTATATTTGCACTTCTATAAACATTTAAGGAAAGATTCTGTCCGCTTTGGTATTGGCACATAAAGGACTGATGCAGAGATCTTCCCTCGCTATTTCTGCATGCGCGCATACACATGGACACACACCCTACTTTAATTTTGTTGCCTGTAATAAAGTGCAAGATGTCCTACCACCTGAAGCGCTAGACATCCCAGAGGGAAAAGTAGAAGGGTGGAGCCCCAATAGCTGGCAGTCCAAGGCTGTCACAGCACAAGGAGCAGAGCTGGAAGATACACACGGCATCTCCAAACACATGTGTGGTATTTTTCCATGTGTTCTCCCACCACCTGAGGAGATGTTCTGTGGAATAGTGAGGCAGACGGGCTTCTGGAAACTTCCTCTGATGCATTTCCCCTCCACTTTCCTCTCATCCTCATAGAGCTGTGGCTTCTAAAGCTACCTTAAAATTCTAGCTGTGTTATTCCCTCACCCACCCTTCATCAGTTCTCTTTTAGTTTCTCAGATGTTGTCACAGTTTCAACAGTCTGGGACTAATCTTCAGCTGGTGAAAATTAGCATACTTCCTTTTTTCAGTGGCACTTTGCTGATTGTTAGTTGAGGATTTGGCCCAAATCTAGTGATATATTTTTTTCAGAAATTGATGATACATAATGCTGCTGCTTTATGACACAATGGCATATTGCAATCATTCTTTAGATAAAGACATTAGGCATTTCCCTATGACCAATTCTCTAATTTGAATGTCCTTTGCTGTTTTTTGGACTAGTTACTGATTGCTCTGTTGATATTAGTCGCTTTCTTTCCATGTAGAAATGAAGTAGAAGCAGTTAGAGTATCCACTTTCTCAGAAATTATTTTTTTCCAAATTACAATTTAAGGATGGTCTTACTAAAACTGGATTAAGGCAATCCAGGGCCTTAAATACACCACAACATGGGGCATTCTCTACTTCATCTTCACAACCCACTTCCCATTTGGAGAGTCAATGGCAGGGGTCTCCCTTTCACTTGCAGAGGCAGTGTCATGGATTCCCCTTCTGATCCCCACTAGCAGAAGCAAAGACTCCCTCTCTTATAGAGGGGTAGTAGCAGGAGTCCCCAGGGTGTATCAGTCTAGGAGGGGGGCACCCAGAACAATGGATCTAGGAGTTGGTATTCCACTGAGATTATTAGGACAGTTCACATGTCTTGGAGCTATTGTTCTAGGCTGTCTGCAGACTCAGGAAGACACCCTTGAATTGGTAATAGTCTATTGATGTTTCCAAGTTTTTGCTTCACATTCATGAAGAGTAGAAAAATTTGTTTTCTTTTAACTAAAAACTGAGATTTGGATGTAATCTCAGTTTCAAGAACTGGGGCCTGTCCTATACTGGCTGTGCCTTAAACTGGTCGTCCTGCATCTTGATTATCTCATGTCCATAAATCACCTTTTCAAATATAAAAGTTTTGATTATCTTTCACTGAACTTTTAACATATTTATGCCCCTTGTCATATAATACCAAAACTGCGCACCATGGATCAGATTCACAAAGGGTGATAGGATAGGATTGATAGGATTTATTATTGGATTAACTCAAGTTACCGTAAAAATCTTAAGTAGATAAATGATCATTTAGTGCTGATTACTTGGAGACACTGTTTTTTATGGAAATATCAAAATTCCTTAATTAGAACTAGATTTTTTGTTTTTATCTTTTCTCATTGACAGGGAAATTACATTAATGGATCAAAATTTAAAAACTTAATGTCTACCGTATTCTTTGGGTTCATTGAACTCAGTGCATAGTCCAAATGATGGTAGATTTGACTCTTCTGTGATGGAAAGTTTGAATATCCCTACTCGTGGTAAATGATTAAATAAAGCTATAACATTGGCCATTGCTTGAAGCAACTTGTTCTTCTCCACCTTTTTCATACTTTGTGCTAATATCTTTTATCATGTGTTCACATTTAAATAAAATTGAGTGTGTCTGGCCTCTTATATCAGATTTACTGTGTCGGTGTGCATGCGTGCACACAACAGATTCTCCAAGAAGAAACAATTAGATTTTAGAAAGTCTCCCCAAATGTAACTCTCCTGCATAGGGAGGAAAGGGACATGGGCATAAACCTAGAACTCTTGAACAATTTAAAAACATTTGAATTTTAGTTGAAACAATCTTGCAAGTATGATCTGGGTTTTCAAAAGTAACCTTTAATGCTGCTGTTTTGTTCACTCGTCCTTTAAAGCAAACTAGGGGCTGATTCCTCCTTTCATAGACACCCCTGTTGATTGAAAGCATGACTTGTGTGAAACCAATAACTAAATAGAAATACAACAAAAAGTGGTCATTAACATATAAAGTAATACTGTAATAAAAATATTACATATAAGGACTAGTCACAGAATTGAATAAGTGATCTGAAGAAATTAATCAAGAATTCTTGATCATACTTAATTTTTATATTTTAACAGGCAAATTAGAAAAAGCAAAAACAAAACAAAATTAACAAACCATAAATTGCAGTGTTGTGTTGGAATGAAGCACGTTTGGTGGCAGGATTATTTCATAGTTAAATAGTCTTTTAAATGTAGCTTTTTGATTCACCTAATGATCTTTTATTAATACTCTAATTTTTAAATGAGGTCCTTGGTGTGCTTGTACCATATATGAATTGCCCTATATGTTGTACTACTTAGCCTCTGAAGATAACTGGTTAAAAATTTAAACTACAAAACAACAGAGTGTGATGGAAAAGCAATTACGTACTCTCCAACCTGTATTATGTTATGGATAGCTGGTTGCACCTTTTGGCTCCTGCATCGGTCTACCCGCTTGTCTGGAAAATATTCAAAAGAAATCTAGATGAGCATTGGTGTTTAATTTTCCCCATGCTAAGTTTCAGACTTGTTCACACTGAGGTTCAGCTGCTGGGAGCTAGAAGAGAATATTGGATTTTTGATTGTCTGTGCTAGAGAACAGAGGCCAGAGGATTCTGTTTAGTGACCCTTTTGAACCTTCATCACAGTAAAGGTGCACAAGCCCTCCCTTCTGGTTGAAATGCACTTCTTATTGTGCATAAAGTTTATTTGCAGGGTTTTAATAAAACAAGTGCCAGACATAAGGTTGTTTTCCAGTTATATTTTATTTCAAATTCATTAATCTTTTTTGGAGAAAGTCCAGTGTTAGTTGAATATCTCTTCCTTCATACAAATTTTATTAGCCTGAGGAAGTAGCAACTACTACACAACATCAACAGTTTGATGATTTGCAATATGAATGAACACATCCTAGGCACCAATCCTGCAAGCTTTTACATTTTGGCAGATGCAGACTTCAGTGCAGCTCCCCACTTGCCAACACAGAACATCTTGCAGGATTGGGGCTTTAGTATGTTCCCCCCACCCCCGTGACATCTTTCATCTCTTTGTTTTCCATATTGAGTGTAATTAATTCTTATAACCCTAATCTTATGGGGTTATTTTAATTCCCCTCACACTGTGTAGTATTATGAAATTGACCATCCTCAGTCTTAGTAACAACTACAACAACATTGGTTTAATACTTATGTGTAAAAGGATATAACACTGTTTTTTGTCCAACCTCATTTTCTAATCTCTTTAAAGTAAATAAATTATTGTTTGAGTTACCTTTTTAAAACTTGTTCTAAACTGGATTATAAATGAAGCTCTTAAGACTTAGCCTGTTATCTAACCACTGTATTGCAATGTCAAACGTAGGTTTAAACCTCCAAAAAAAAAATCCAGTCATGAAACTGTCTCCATTCTGTCTGGACCGTTTGCTGATGATATTGCATTTTTAGCTAAACGGAAGGACAGGCACTACATCTTTTTTTTTATAGTTAGCTCTTTGGAAAGTTAAAAGTGCAAGGCTATTGAGCATTGTGCACCAGAATCAAAATACTGGACGCTGGCAATCTCCTGTGCCACTGTGGGAGCCTTCCCCATAACAAGCTAGATTCTGCCTGAGCCACAAGAGGCCCTATCATCCATGTTGCATGTAAATGTTGTTTTAAAAATAGTGTTGAATGTTGACCTTTAACAAAGTGATATGATGGAACATATGTTGAAGATTGCAATTTAGAGAAATGTACAGTGTTTTAAGAATTTTAATCTCTTTGGACAATGTACTAAGTGATATCTAAAATTAATGATTATATTATATTAAAAAATCCCATATATTTAATTTTTAAAATAAAATAAATGTTTAAACCAAGCATCCTTGAAATTGCTATTGCATTATTTCATCAATATTTTAAAAAATTGAACAGAACAAAAAGTAGCTCTCCAAATCAGATGCCCAGTTTATAAGGCTATATAGTCTATTCAAAGGTATAGCCAAATGTTGTAAGTAGAATTCTGTTCTGACTTTATTAGATAATTGCTATTAAGCAGCTGTCTTGTCAGTCACTTTAAGACAGTGTTCATTGTATAATTAAAATATTTAGAATAACCTTTCAAATATTGTCTACATTATATTTTTATCACTAAGGAGTAGCACAGATTGTTTCGAGAGCAGCAGTAGCCTCTGAAGTGGTACATATCCCCCACACTATTATTTAGAATATAATCATAAAACAAACTTACATGTTTTCCCTACAGGAATACCATTCTGATTCACACTGTTCTTTTATTATTGTCAGTAGGCACTATTAATATTTTAGTACATAATAATCCTGCACTTCTTTTCCTATATCTTAACATATTTAAGGTACTTTAAACTTGAATAAACTGTTCTTCAAATTCTATTTTTTATGTTGTCGTCACTGTTTCAAATCACTGTTACAATGCTGGCTTTCTCATACTGATAGTCTGTCCATTGCATTAGATATTAAGGAATGCTGCTTTGTAGGCCAGGGGTAAATGTACATAAAAAGAAGAAGTCAAACTGCTTAAGTGCAGCATTCTGGTGTGCTATTATGAATTGTTATTGTAAGTCTGTTCATTTACTTTAATTAAAAATTTACAAAGCCTTTGTGAGCAATCTAGGCTGCCAATAATAGGCATACAGGAGTGCTTTTGTGAGTGGAGCATGTTTGGTATATAAGAGTCTTAAAACCAATATTCAGCATGAATTGGGACACATTATTATTGTCATTTATAGGTAACCGAGTTTTGTGTTGAGATATTAAGAGGAAGGGGATTTCTGGCTTCAATCCAGGATCTAGGAGGCTTTGGTGAAGCTGTTCTGAAAAAATCGCAAATGCGGTTCCATGTTCTGCCAATTCAGAAATGGCAAGTAGTTAACTATGAAGCTGGAGTAAACAGTACTCCTCTTTTTTTCCCCCTATGAGATGCTACAAGACAACAGAACATATTTGCAACAGTGAATCCTCTATGGTTAAGATATTATTTTTGCAATCTGTTCATACATAAGACAACTCTATTCAATATACTTCAAGCTGGAAGGATTTGTCATGCAGAAAATAGTATAGAGAAAAATATCATCTTGCTTGCGATGAAATATCCTGAATTTGTTCTGAATGCTTTGTTACATTTTACTTAAATAATTAGGACCATCTGTTATGTTATTACAATGTTCCAAACACAGTACCAGACAACAATATGATTGCAAATCACTAAGCATCATTCTGTGAAAATAAATATATATTTCCAGAACTAACATTAGAAAAACCTGTATTCTAGTTTAAACATTTAAACTATCTTTGGCATGGTAAAGATTCTGTATCTAACTCTGATCAAGTACCAAATGAGTGTTAAGGTTAGAAGTTAAGTGACTTACTTTGTTGATAGTTCGATGCTTCTCTAATTACTACTCAATTTTACCTTGTTAAAAACAGTAACGTTGCCAATTTCCTTTTTGCCTATCTTAATCCACTTTAAATTCCACACTAAGGTCCTGTGTAGATGGGCCCTTAGACTAGACAACTTTTAAATAGCACCACCAACTCATCAAGCACCTTTTTCAAAATACACCGCAGTAAATTAAAACAAAAATGGCTTTTCAGTTTTTCTCAGGCATTGATATAAGATTTTCAATTAGTGCTGAAATAACAGAACTATTTCCCAAACTTTGCAAAAGCTTTGCAAACTAGAAAACAGGCCAATTTCTACACAAATAGTTTTCAAATATTTTCTCACTGCAGTTAACTGGTTGATTGGAAATAACATGTGCCTAAATGAACTGTTGGTAAACCTTATATGGACAGGTTTTAAAAATCACAGAATTTTACATGTAGAAATTCAAAGGTGTTACATTGCTGCATCTGTCTTCTGCTGTGACAAGAAATCTTCCAATAAAATATAGCTAGGTTCAGAGCTGTGAAGAAGTGGGGTGTCTGTGTGTGTGTTGGGGGGGTCTCAATCCTACAATAGTAAAGGCATGCGTTTTGTTCTGTCAGTGAAGAGTTGAACTGAGTTCAATGTAACTGCTCACATCCGTGAAGTTATGCACATGCATAAGATCTAGCATCTTGCATTCTAAGATCTTCAGGGCGCAGGTACTGTGTTTTGGTAAGTATATATTTGTCTCTAGCACAATGGGGTCTCTTGGTGCAACAATCATATAAGTGCAATGTTCGTATACTAAGGTAGTCAACTCTTCTGAAATATGTATGAAAAGATAACTGAGTCTGAATAGCACGGATAGTGTCAGTAGCTATTGAGATAGTAGAGAATAAGTGCTGTATAACTATTCACTTTGCTAAGCTAAAGCAACATTCCAACTAATTTGATTTAAAGTTTAATTGTTATTGAAGTAGAAATGTAATTGCTCCATCTATGTTTTCCTGCTTTCACAGTTCTGCTCCCTGTGTCACGGAAGTAAGACATGAACTCTTCTGAGAACATAAGGGGGGGAAGTTGAGAGTGATGAATTTTTGAAAATACATGAGAAAAAGTGTATTCCAGATTTCTTGTATCTTATCCCTTTGAAAGTCCAGTGAGGATTATATTTTTGCATGAACAAGTTCCTAGTTTTGACTGATCACAATGGGGAGCTACCTAGTATAACAAATGGAATTTTGCAGTTTCAGCTGCACAGCCTCCACAGAGCTTTCCCAAACTGTTTTCCAGAGGACAAATGCTGATTCTGCAGCTAAAGGCTGCCTATTCTTCTCACTGTGCACATAGGACTTGTGTGAAGCCAGCTGGTAGCTTTTTTTTTTTATTATTATTTTTTTATTTAAAGGAAGATAACATGTCCTGATAAAATCATGTGATTCTACTAACAATAGGCAGATTCACTGAATGGGTCTCTAGGACTCTCAGCAGACCATTAACTTTAATGATGCACATTTTTTATTGTATAAAAGTTTAAAACAAAGACAAATGTCTGGGAATTTGCTGGGAGGCCCCTCTAGGTCATGTTACTAAATATCTTTTACAATTGTGGAAAAGAAAGGTTTAAGCAGAAAAAAGCTCTGGTCCTATTTGGGTTCCAGGAAGTGTGCCTGCCCTCTGCTAAAGGTCCCTCCCACAGCCTAAGGAGAGGGTCACTGGTCCTGGGACTCAACTAATTACAGGGGGCAACAAATGAGAAAACAGGAATGGGTGTGGGGGGTCAAACCTAGGGAACCTGAAGGGGCTAGTGAACAGAGAACCCCGGACAGCGCCTACTGCCCCTCAAAGATGTTAGAGAGCTAGCGGATGCTGCCCAGATGAACTCTGCCTGGATGCATGAACAGATGGAGGAATGGAAATAGGCCTCACAGTCACAGAGCAACCCCTCAGCCAACCTCCTCTCCATGGTGCTGTGGATGGCCACTTTGGCCAGCACTAGGTCTTGCAACTTTGTGGGGCCACGGATGGGGTGTGCATAGATCAGAAGGTGTGGGGGGAAGTGCAGCCAGAATCTCAGCAGGAGATTCTGGAAGAGCCAGAACAGGGGCTGCAGCCTCGTGCACTCTAGGTAAACATGTGCCAGAATCTCCCTTATGCCACAAAAGAGGCAGATGTCAGGGAGAGGGGTGAATTGCGCTCGGTACACACTTATGCTCATAGCTCCATGAAGGAACCGCCAACTGATGTCCCCAGACCATGGGGTCGGGGTGGAATAAAGGCTGGCCCACCAAGATTCCTCACCCTCGACAGATGGCAAAAAGTCCGCCACTTGGTGTTAGGGTGGGACACGAGGTGGAGGAAATGGAGAGTGTGGAGCTCCAGAGTGGAGCTCTCGCAGCCAGTTTGTTTCTGAACCCGCACCAAGTCTGGCTGCTGGCTCAGTGCATGCGGAGGGAGTGTCCAGGGAACTCATGGGACCCAGGCCTGGTGAAAAGATCTGGAGGGGTATGAGTGAGGGGCAGGTGGGGAGTGTCCTCCTGCAGGACCCATTTGAAGTAAACCTGAACAGCAGGTGGTAAGGCTGCCCCCACCTCCTAGAGTAACTGCCGAAGGGGGTCGAAGTATGGAGAGCCCCATGCACTGAACTAGCACCTCAGGCATCCAAGAGGTCTCTGATCTCTGAGGTCTCTGGTGACTCCTTCCAGGACCAATCTCCTTCTCGCTGAGGAGTTCTCCGCCACATGCACACAGAGGTGGGGATTGTGTAGCAGGGGCTGCACGAGGAGATCCACCCCTTTGTCAGCCACCATGGACCTGTTGGCTGAGACCAGCCTCCAGGACTGGAGGAGGCCCTGGTAGAAAACCAGCAGCTCAGAGAGGTCTCATGGAAGACCTTTCAGTTGTAGATAAGAGCTGCCAGTCGGAGCCCTTGAAGGCAGTGGAGGAAGGTTTGTGCCAACTTGCTCCATGCAGGGCTACCTGCACTATAAAGGAGTCTCTTCAGGGCCTGTAGACATGGACCTGGCAGTGGAGGCAGCACAGGCCTTGCCCTCCTTCCTCCAGGGTGAGATTCAGGACCCCTGGAGAGACCCAGTGCGGTCCTTGCCAGAAGAACTCCAGAATGAGCTTCTGGAGGTAGGCCAGGAAAATTGTTGTCAGGACCAGGCTGTTGAGCCAGTGCCAGAGCATGGACAGGACTAGCTGGCTGAACACCAGTGCCCTCCCTCTAAGGGAGAGGCACTGCAGCAGTCCTGTTCATCTCAGACACCCTGCCTTTCAAATCCTGCCAGTTCTCCAGTGGGGAGGGAAGGGTGGTGGAAAGGTAAATGCCCAGATAAAGCAGCAGACCCGTGATCCACTAGATGGCCTCAAGCCTGAGTGGGAGGGAGCTCGCCTGATACCCGACCCCTACCATCAGGCTAGAGCTCTTGACCAAGTTGACCAGGGAAGAGGAGGTTGCCGAGTAGATGGCCTGGCAGACCTCCATCTGCACCAGATCACTCAGGCCCTGAGGAGTACATCATCGGCATACACTGACAGGACCAGCCTCAACTCTGGCTTGTGGGGCACCAACTCCATCAACTTCCTGCAGAGGAGACAGAGGGAAGGGGTTGATGGTCAGAGTGTACAGCTGGCCTGACAGCGGACAGCCTTGATGCTCCACTCGCCCAAAGCTGACCAGTTCTATCAGGGTCCAGTTGAGCTTGACCAGGCACTCTGCAGAGGCGTACAACACCTGGAGAAAACCCACAAAACAGGGCCCAAAACCGAATGCCTGCAGGGTGCCCAGTAGATACCCATGGTCCGTCCTGTGGAATGCCTTCTCCTGATCCAGGGACAGGAGGGCAAATGGCAGACCGTCCCTACATCCAAACCCTGGTGTGTGAATATGTATATATATATATATATATTTGTGGTGACATTCTTGTACATCGGTTTTCTACCCTGGTTTGGATTACTGGGGATCAGACTTGAAAATTATAATGGGAAAAATTCTTAGTGACCCTGTTCACCTCAGGGCAGGTAGATTCATTGTAGAAGCCATATTTGTGGACTTCTAAATAGCAAAAGGATCTCTTCTTCAATGTTGAATCATGTCACAATGAGTTGTGATTTAACACAGTGTGTCAAGCTCATCGCTGAAGTGCCTGGAAATGCAGCGAGTGACACTTTGTGGTAAGGGAGAATGGCTTGCCCTTCATGCCTTGTTTGGGCATAAGCAAATGTAGGATAGACCTGCACTGGATACCAGCAAGGCAGGGGGAGGAACCGCCGCTGCAATGCCACTACTATTCCCCCTATACTGGGCTAGAATCGTGTGTGTAGAGATGAGGAATGGGTGATGCCTTGTCCCAGCCCCAGCTGTGGCCAGCATCACTGAATTGGAACAGATGGAAGTGATCTTCAGTATACCTGGTGAACAGCTGGGACAGATTAACACTTCTTGTGGCACAAGAGGAAAACGAGGGGCTGTATAATTAACTAAATCACAATTTTGGTCCTTGGTCCGTGCCTGTCTGCAGCTAGCTGCTGTCCCTTGTTTAAGCAGATTGCATTCTTACAGTCCAACCTTAAATTAGTACATATTGTCAAATGTCCACATGGGTGGAATTTACTCGGAAATAATGTATGGTATGCCACAATAACATTAAAACATGATACTACTGGTTTTGATCCTTATCAGCAGGAGACACCAGTAGTCAATAAAGGCAATAGCAGTGCCTTTTAGGAAAACCCTTCTGTGACAGATTGACAATATCTTGGACAAACCGTGTGGAATTAAGATAAACTTTATTGAATTAAGTTAAACCTTATTGAATTAGGTTTAATACCTTTGCAGCTCATTGCATTAAACATCCAGTTGTGTATGTGTTATGGAATGATATGTAACGCCGCTAGGAGGAGAGGGATGCTACTGTTATTCCTCTGGTTATCAACCTCTTTGAATCCACCTCTGGAGAGGTGTCATACACTACTCAAACAGAATTCTCCAGTGACCAAAAATGAACGGATTTTTGGTTAAGGAGCTTGGTTTTACACAGGTGCAGGGTCGTCTTCCTGATCCAGCTAATTGATAGGACCCCTGATCCACAAAGGGGCCCAATTCTTAGGGAAGGGTTGAAAGGACTGGGCCTATTGGTGTTCCATAAGACTGTTTATTCTCATAGGAGCTGTGATGAACTTGAAACCACAAGGAAACCCTTGGTTGAGGTGTTGAAGGACTGCCCTTCCCAGGGCCTATGTTAGGGTTGAGGTGACTTCTGATCAGCTTATTGGCATGCATGTAGGTTCTTTTATTGTTTTTAATAAGTTTTCTCTGTAATGTTTTTACCTTAAGAATAGCATAGGTTTGCATAAATAAGAGCTGTGTAGTATTTATAACTGTGGGCAGTCACAGTAATGATCTTTGAAGAGAAAGCAAGCAGGTGTGTTTGGGTAGCCTGTCTGTGCTGGGGATAACAAAGTGAAGGCAGGGAACTGTGCAGCCTGGATAGACTGCTGTCAGAAGTGAGTGAGATGCCACCGAAGAAAGGCAAAGGCTGGGGAGCTTAAGCCAGAGAGTGGGTGCCCTTGCTGGACCCCTGAAGGGAAATACAAGTGCAGTTGCCCTGAGCTGTGACATGTCCTTGAGATATTTATTCTAGTATGGTAAAACACACAAAGAATAGAAAAGATAGCTGATGTGACTAAGGTCTGCTGTAAACCTTCATAAAAAATAAAAGCTCTTAAACTGAGATGCACTATTCGGCAGGCCCATTGTATAAAAACATGAGTTGGTGGTAATAACATGTCTCTCTATGGAGCTGAGTCTGTATCATTTACTCAAACGCAGTGATACTATAGAGAGGAGATGGGAAAAACAGCTGAGGGGAGACTTAAGAAGTTGGTTGTATTGTGCATCAGAGCTAATAAAAATTAACTGTTTACCCTTTTTTAAAATGTGGAAAACATTTCCATATCTGGACTCCTATGGTACCGGGAAGCAGCAAAAAAGATTGAATAAAAGTGACATGTGGTAATTTCAGGAAAACCTGATGTAAATTGTCTGGCTGAGTCTTGATCCTAATTTTGTTAAAACTTGTATTTTTTTAAAATCAGTTTATATGCCTTTGTCTCTTTACTGTATCCATTAGGAAACATTTCTATGATGGATGAGGTAACAATTGCATTTGGTCAAAAAGATGAACATTTGCAATTGTGTACAGGATTAATTATCTTTTCAAACTGATGGTTACATATTTATTTTAAGTAATCACTTGTAGAGTTGTGAGAGCTAGCTTGCCCTAACTCTCAGTAACTCTCAGGACTTATGCATACGGAAGAGATGCAGGGAGAGATGATAATTTCTTATAGTGTATTTAACACAATTTTAGCCGTGTCATTTATGAAAATAAGGAGGTTTGTACAAGTGACAGCTTGACCTTTGACTTCAGGGTAAGTGAATCACCCTGATCTTGAAATGCAGTTCTATCAGATAATTTGGACTACTCTGACTACATGTACATTTTGTCTTTTCACTTTCTCTCCTTTTGTTAAACTATAGCATAGATATCAATTATGCTATGTGCTTTCAATGTGTAGGTCATGTATCAGGTGTGTTCCCAAGAACTCCCCAGTCATTTTTAGCTCTCTCTAGTCAAAACTAATTAACGTCTGAGAGGACTACTAGCAGTAGTTGATGGTGGCTCTGGCATTACTGCCTAATAAACTAACATAAAGAAACCAATGGAGAGAAAATAGAACTTAACATGGCTCATTCATGTCATTGTATTACACTCTGTTGATGAGTGATAACTGAAGAGAAAAAGCATGAAGAAAGTACTTTACAAGTGAATGGCTATTTACTTGAGCTGCAAGTTCCAGCTCAGCTTTGCTTCATCTGCAGCTCTTTCTAAAATTTCTGAACTGTCTATACCCTTTATCTATTGTTAAATAACCACAGTCCTTAGAATGAAAAACAGAGTTGCAAATTGTTTTTTTCATATTTAGCAATAACTCAGGAAATTATTGTTTTCAGCAATATTACCTCTTCTTGGAAGCCCCCAGGAGTCCAAGTAAAAGTATCTCTGAGGGGACAGTTTTGGTCCCATTATTGTTTTTCCATCTTTATCAAAAGTCTACTTCTTGCAAGCTGAAGTAGCTCTCAATCCTCAAATAGTGATTATTTTCTTATTTTATCCCTCTATTTTTATATTATCAGTCTTTTCATTTGACTGAAGATCATCATGCAGGCTTGGTTTGACTAATTTTAAAAAATGCTGGTGTTAATGTTAACAGAAGTGTGACTTTACCTCTAAAGCTAAGTTTCAACAATCTTCTTATACTTAATGAAACATTAAGAGCATTGAGTTTGTTCAGGTTAATCATATAAGTCTTTGAGTTATTTCCAGGCTGCATTTATCTTTTTAAAATACTTCTCTAATTTGGGAAACTAGTTTATATTTTGGCCCATTCTAAAAGTCTTAGGCTCATAGAAAATAAAAAGTAGTGCTAAAAATACAAAGTAATACAATTGTTAATCAGCAGTTGCCATGCCCAAAAGCTACATACAGCAAGTCAATATATAGTTACTGTAGAGTTGCTTTATATGTATTAATGGTTAGGTGATGATTTCGGTGATCAAGACTGCACTACTAGCCCGCAGTCCTGGAAAGACTTACGCACTTGCAGGATTTTTACTTAGTGTGAGTAGTCTCATTGGACATAGTGCATTACTTTAAAATTCAAGGGAACTGAATATGATTTTTGGTATTGAATACTGACATGAGTAGCATTTATTACTGTATAGTTGAAAAATAGCAGGTACTGGTTATACAATTTTTCCCCTCAAAGATACTGTATCCTGGAAATTCTATCTCCTGGGCTGTTTACGTTCCTGTCATATTAATTACTTTTGATGGCTTGTTAATTATCACTTCTGAGGTTTCAGGGTAGTCACTGGCTAGACTACACTATGTATCTTTTGTTAGAGTGCCTTCATTTCCCATTTATATTTGGTATCATAGAATCATAGAATCATAGAATATTAGAGTTGGAAGGGACCTCAGGAGGTCATCTAGTCCAACCCCCTGCTCAAAGCAGGACTAACCTCTGCTATATCATCCCAACCAGGGCTTTGTCAAGCCGCAGCTTAAAAACCTCTAAGGATGGAGATTCCACCACCTCCCTAGGTAACCCATTCCAGTGCTTCACCACCCTCCTAGTAAAAAACTTTTTCCTAATGTCCAACCTAGACCTCCCTCCCTGCAACTTGAGACCGTTGCTCCTTGTTCTGTCATCTGCCACCACCGAGAACAGCCTAGCCCCATCCTCCCTAGAACCCCCTTTCAGGTAGTTAAAGGCCGCTATCAAATCCCCCCTCACTCTTCTCTTTTGCAGACTAAACAAGCCCAGTTCCCTCAGCCTCTCCTCATAAGTCCTGTGCTCCAGCCCCCTAATCATTTTTGTTGCCCTCCGCTGGACTCTCTCCAACTTGTCCACATCCTTTTTGTATTGGGGGGCCCAAAACTGGACACAATATTCTAAATGCGGCCTCACCAATGCCGAATAGAGGGGAATAATCACTTCCCGTGACCTGCTAGCAATGCCCCTCCTAATGCAGCCCAATATGCCATTGGCCTTCTTGCCAACCAGGGCACACTGCTGACTCATATCCAGCTTTTTATCCACTGTTACCCCCAGGTCCTTTTCTGCAGAGCTGCTGCCCAGCTCGTCGGTCCCCAGTCTATAGCTGTGCATGGGATTCTTTCTTCCTAAGTGGAGGACTCTGCACTTTTCTTTGTTGAACCTCATTAGATTTCTTTTGGCCCAATCCTCCAGTTTGTTTAGGTCACTCTGTATCCTATCCTTTGCTGAAGGATGATTTGGAAGTGCATAACACATTGTAGGTCATGCATAAGCAGTGGGTTAATAGCTTTTTATTATTTATTGCTCTACAAAAAATATTTTAAAACAGAGAGAGCTAGTAGTGGACATACAATAGTAAGTTACAGCAACTTTATCTGGAAGACAAAACTAGTATTCATAGCAATGTCCGTTTGATCAAAATCATCCCCACAAATGTACAGTCAATATCCGTCACCTCTGGTTAGGAAAACATACATACTCAACTAATGCAACAGTGCTTGCTCTCACAAAATGCTGAGTGACCTCAACTATTATTGAAACCAGCCTTACAGAATTATTCCCGCAATGAACAGATATGTATGATTATGCTCACTTGGATCTGTGTTTAGTTCAAGGCTGATGGTGAGGAAATCCTTTTATTTAAAGTTATAGATTTTGGCTCCAGGAAGGGCATCACATGAAGTGAATTAATTCCTTTTTTTCTATCAACAATAAAGACAGCTGATTGTAGAAAAGGTGCTTTCTGGCAGTTATTGCACTGCTCTGTACTCTTCTCTATAACACCAGTTTGACCCAAAGTTACTCAATGAACTTTTGAAAGAAGAGTGAAAAGTTTTTTCCTTATACTTTATCTAGTGCCTTTGAAAATGATATACACACATACATCTATACAGACAAAGAGGGACATTTGCAGCAATCTGCTCTCACCAGCTGATAACTTTCCATGTCCTTCTTGAGCTAGAATCTTTCAATGTTGTAAACCTTCTTTATGAGCTGTTGCATATGGGAGATGGGAGGGGAAACCAACTTAAAATTTGTCCTTTTCTTTCCATGCATGTTAGAGGTAACAATTTGCAGAAAGTATGTTCAACCTGACACCTCTGGATAGAGCTGACTGAAATCCCAAAATGTTTTTAGTGAACCTTTTTCACTGACAAAGCGGGGAGAGGGAGGGTTGCATCGAAAAATCTGCAGAAATGGAGATCAACTGAGATTACAAAATCTAAATAGTGGTTAATTTCTGTAGATGTTTATCAGATGGATTATGATAAAATTTACTTCAGTTTTAGTATTACAGTGCATACTACCATCTAATTCCCTGATTCAGCAAAGCACTTAAATACTTGCTTAGGTGTATCCATATTCAGCTACCGTGATAAGCATTGACCTGAATGGGACTTAAATACATACTTAAGTACGCTGCTGAATAGGGTCCTAAAAGTGTATGGGCTTCATTGTGACTTCACTTACACCAGAAGGATCAGGACTAACTCCACAGAAATGGAAAACCACTATAAATAAGATCATAATTGGACCTAATATATTTGCTCATGAATAGTTGTATTTTTATTTTATTTCCATGTGTTTATACATATGTATGTATCTAAAATACATGTATCTCAAGCTCTGGAACCAATTACAAAAATTATATAATCATCAATTTTTAAAAGAAAAAACCAGCAGCTTCTCCTCACACGCAAACTAGACTACAGAGGTAGTCAGGAATTTTTTTGACTAAACTGTTTTTCATCAGACAACGATGATTTTTTTGAAACTGAAACTTTTTGTGGAGACAGCAGATTCAATTAAACTTTTGTTGGGAAAGGTTTCTCAGATCCAGGACGGAATTTCTGGTCAGAGAGACACCACCACCCCAGAATAGCCATTGGTCAGGGCATTCACCTGGAATGTGGGGGAGACAGGTTCATGTCTATGCTTTGCCTGATTCAGAGCAGGGATTTGAATCTGGTTATCCTATATCCTAGGTAAATGCTCTAACCCCTGGATTACTGACTATTTTAGAGAGAGTGTCCCTCAATCTCTTCTGTTGGATCGGTTCCATTCCGCATAAATAATTAAATGTTCATTTGTCCAGAGAGAGACTGACTCCATAGCCTAGTGGCTATGGTTCCCGTCCCTTCTCCATAAAGCACCTGCATCCTATGTGAGTGTCCTGATCACTTGGCTATTCTCAGGAGTAGGGATCTCTCTCTCTCTCTCTCTCTCTCTCTCTCTCTCTCTCTGATTTTCCATGGAAAACTTCAAAAGGCCTTGTGTTCATCTTCATGCAGAATGGGAAAATTTTTCAACCAACAGAATTTCACAGAATGAGAAGACAGTTTCCTGTCCTGCTGTCCTAGAGCATGACTGTCTAGAAAAAAAATTAAACCCAAACAATATTCCCCCGCTCTCACAAGCACCAGCCCTTATTGTGTCCCTCCCTCCCCCCAAACTGGGGTATAGATACTAGCTTTGCAGTGTGCCCCGAATGTTTCCAGATGTGGGCTACTTCAGGCCAAGAGTTGCATAAGTTTGTGAACATTGACAAGACCTCATAGAGAAAAGTCCAGTTTGCACTTCACACTTTTTTAGAAAAGCAGATATAAAAGATTAACTTTTAAAATATCAAAGTACCGTAAAAACATTAATTCTCACAACATCTCTGTTAAATGAGTAAGGAAATATTGTAATATCCATTTTACAGATAGGGAATATAGATGAGAGAGGATAAATGATTTGCCAAAGGCCCTATAGTGAATCAGTAGTACAGCCAGTTAGAATGGAGAAGTAAGTATCATGACTCCAAACATTTATTTTGTTCATTAAACATTGTCTCTCTCAGTTTGGTTTGGACTGAACAGATCAGTTAATTTTTAAGTGTAATGTATCTTGCTCACACGTTCTTAGAAACATAGGGACGGAATGTACCCCTACCTAAAGGATGTACAGGGGTGTGGAGAAAGTATAAGGTCTCAGCCTGTCTGCTCTCAATCACATTTGCACCCCATTTGCAGGGATCAGGTGCTTCTTAATTTAACAAATCTGAAGGTGGGAAATTGGAAAGGGTTATAAAATATATGAAATTGGAACTTCAAGATGTCTGATTTGCCCATGCTAGTTAATTTGATAGTCTGGCATTGCTATCATTTTCTAGTCTAACAAAAACAGAAGAGCAATATTCAGGTTTCCTTCCTATATAGATTTAGAAGTAAAAATGTGTGTGTGTTTAAAGCACGTCTGCTACAAGGAAATAATGGCCATTCCCATTGACTGTGAAACAATGAATCTTTGCTTAAAGCAGTGCAGTAAGGGGCTTTTCATAACTTTTCGTATGCATAGTAAAGACTAAATTTGTTGCAGCATCCACAGAGATTTAAATTAATTTCAGAAAGAAAATTATTACATTAATTTGTTTTCTTCAAATATAATTTGGAATTAGTATTCAGGAAGAGTTTTCCCATTTGCCTTTAATAAAATGATAGCGATGGGCTTGTGAGGAGAATCTTAATTGTTCAGCATTCCATTTCTATTTGACTCATTTTGGAAGTTGGTTATTAGTATGAATAGCTGAAGTAAACTGCTGTTTGTAAGCTGCAGCACCTGACTCCAAACTCTGGCTTGGGTGTTTTCAGAAGGGTGGTAAATATTTAAAAGGCCTAGAAGATTCCAGTTATTGTCAGAAGTGTGGTCATCCATAAAACTCAAGGGGAAATGTAATTTCATTAAGCACAGTGTCATGTATTCACTGTTTAAGGTGATATTTATAATGCTTCTGACCCTAAGTGATCTCTGTTAATATAAAACAGTATGTTGCAGCGCCATGTTCTTATGATTGAGTTATTAGTAATGGCTATTAATATTTTTTGCAAAGTATTTCATGATTATGTTGTTTAAAACATGCTGGACTGATGGTACAGATCACAGAGGAATGATCAACTGACTGACACGAAGCAAGGCTTACCTTGGGATCGTTATAAAGGATGATTTTTCATTAGTGAATTGCTACTGCAGTATCTGGCTATCTAGGGTGGCATGTTTCAATTCTTCAGTGATTAAAATGTTGTTGGAATGTCAATCTCTATTGTGTGTCTTCAAAATGGAACATATTCTTTGTGTGATTAGAAAAAGGGGGTAAATCAAAGCTGTAAATGCTGAACATAACACCAGTCAGCAGAATATATTTTTTAAAACAAAAAGACCTCAGCAACTGCTGAGATGTCTGTGGATTCAATTTAGCTTTAATTACTGAAACAACTTAATTCTGGCATTTATCATTCACTCCATTATTCTTTCTAGTAAGTATATTTAATTTTTTTAATAGAAGCTGCTTACCCACAATTGTGGATCAAGAAAACTTACTAATTATTTTGTCTAGCAGAAGTCTTGATGAAATTCATTTATTTTATACCTTTCTATTGTTTACATTGTCAATTCCTGACGAGATTGCACAGAAGGGGCAACGTTCGTTAATATTCCTTATTGGGCTGAAGTTGAATAATCCATTCTGGCCTACATACTTGCTAATCTGCCACCTTTCCCCACAACTTCCTTTGGGCTCTGCCCTTATGTGCTGTGCCTCCAGGAGGTTCACCAGAGACTCTCAGCTTCAGTATTTATCTGTTTTGTAAAGCACCATGTATAACTAATGTAAATAATAGAAGATTCTATTTGCCATAACATGGGTGCCCTTAAAAAAGTTTCCTTCCTTTAGCTTTTTGGCACCGTGTTACCAACTTAAGTAGATACTCCTTACAATTACATACAGCTGCCAATATAGCTATTTTAGTAGAAAGCTTTCACCTTTTGGTTGCATTCTGGTGCAACGCATAGTCACAGCACCAGGTTATATCAGTAAAAGACATGAGGGGGGAATTCCAATATTCCTAGTGCCACCCTCCAGTATGCCACACTGTGGGATACTAATTCTCAGCTCGGAATTGTGGGAGTTGGGAGGTCAAGTTCTGTCAATTCCCTATTTTCTATCCCGTAATATTCTTTTCACAATGTTTATTTAAAAAATTGCCACAGTTCTCTCTGTTCCACCCCCCACCCCCAATTGGTTTTGTGCCATTTTCAGTCGCCCTGCAATGATGTAGTCAGAAAATAGATGAGGAACCAATCAGGGGAGCGGTCTTGTTTATTTTAGAGAAAGGACAACTGATTAGTTTGTGGAACTACATCTTACCATATCAGCAGACAGCCGTACCATACTGAAAATGGGAAAACCGAGGAGGAGAAATGATGTGGACAGTGAATGTAATTGGATAGTTATTTCAGGCATTCACTGACCCACTGAATATGGTGGAATGATGGTTCTGGCCCATGAAAACAAGTACAGGAGTAGTGGGATCAGATCATAATGCAAACCTGGGATTCAGAACTTTCACCTGCAGAGGACCAGTTCCTTCAGTTGTGTTCCAAACTCACCTGACCCCTCCAGCTCTGAGGGTCATGCTCAGTATGCCATATACCTGTGCATAATAGCACCAGCTCTGGGGGACACTATCAAATCTTTTGTTGCCATCCTTCGCATTTTACTGCCTCAGTTCCTTCCGCATTCCTGGCACTGGAACTCGTCTCTATTGTACTCCAGCATCTGCCTCCTCTTTGAATGTCTGATTAAACATCTTTATTTCTGTTAATATTCTGCAGCTGCGCATGCAGTGATCCTTTTTCCACAGGCCAAGAAAAGCCAGGATTTCTTTCTGGGTTGGGCCCAGGCAGCAGCACAAAGTTCAGCTGAAGTTTTACTTTCAGCTTTACTTGGTGCCATACCTGTGTGGTAGTGGGAAGACAGGCATTTCCAAAACACCCAGAAGATTTTAAAAGAGAAGTAGGAGCACACACGGGCTTCTGGTCACTGACCCCTTGGCAGCAGAGGTAAAAAATTTGAGCAGGGCAGTCACTGCCACAATGGCATTGTGGGATTGTTGCAGGAGGACTCTTTGCACTGATAATTTATCATCCATGCAGGCATTAGGTCAGTAGAAGAATGATGGTAAATGGTTTATGCCACTCAAAGATCTAGTTTAACTTGACTGGTAGAAGTTCAGGGTTGTGTTGGCATGACTTAGAACTGAGTGTGGACACATGCAAGGTTGTACCAACAAAAGGCAAGTTCTGCTGGAAAAGCTTTGTAATGTAGACCTGGCCTAAGTCTTTTGGCATAGGCAGAGTGAGGGATTCTTCTTTGGAGAAAAGACTGCCTGAAATGCCTCAAAAGGTGTTCTAGAGATAGAACACATGGAAGTTAATTCCCAAAAGAATTGTGATGAGCCTTTTCAGTGGCACAACATAGGAGGTCTGCAGAGCTTCTAGCTTCAGAGGCCACTTTCAGCTAGTATTGGTCCTTCAGTTGTACAGTATGTATATCCTGCGAAAAGTCATTTTGATATCAGTGAAATGTGCTTTCCCCCCATCAGTCTATTGTTATTGCCTCAAAAAGTATAAATATAGGTTTGGGTATGGACCAGAATGTATTGTGTAACAGAAAGGATTAATTCTTTTGCAATCTTTATCTTTATAGACTATTCTACAATATATCAAGTCTAAAAAACTTCTCAAATGCAAAAAAAAAAAAAAAAAAACCCACTATTGTTCCTTTTCTTCATACTGTTTCAAGAATAAACTAAAACTCTTAAATTACTGCTATTGAATTTATATCTACAGTTTATTTAGACCACTTAAAGAATTATGTTGCCAGTTAAAAAAAAATTCAGTTTGTTATCCTTATTGAAATTTTAAATTAATATCTATATTATCTATACAATCCTTCTGAAGGAATCTGGTCAAAAGTTCCACCTTATAAATAATGGATGTTTAATTTTGAAATCTAGTTTAAAAATCTGTTTAATAATTTTGCTGGTATGAAAATTTATGCCACCAGGATTTAAAAAAAACAGATTACAAAAGTAGCTAATTAATGGTACATGAATTCAGATAATGTTTTTTTTTTTTAAAGATTGTTGGATTGCTCAGGGTATTGTGGAGGGCACTGGTCATGACTCCATGGTTCCATTTTGCACTTAA
This sequence comes from Emydura macquarii macquarii, assembly GCF_026122565.2. Classification (NCBI taxonomy): domain Eukaryota; kingdom Metazoa; phylum Chordata; order Testudines; family Chelidae; genus Emydura; species Emydura macquarii. Next base: position 4,069,101 of record NW_027131500.1, on the reverse strand, counting down.
AGAAGTTGAAACCCTAATTTATATGACAAATGCAGCATATTCTCCCCAAAATTACAGCACTCATTCTTTGACTCTCTCTCTCTGTCTCTCATGCCTTTCTATTCCATGTGGAATATTGGGCCTACACTGCTGCCTTCTGGTTTTGTTTGTCTCCTGCTTCAATCTTATCTTCTTCCTATGTCATTTTGATAGCTTTCAATTCTGCTTCAGTTAGTGTGTTTCCATGTTATCTGTGGCCTATCTTGTGACTTTTTACCCTAGGAGTTTCAGTTCAATGCTGTATGTTGTATTTTATTCAGGGCTTTCTTCCTTGTATGTCTTGGCCATCTCCATTTTCATTCCATAATTTTTGGTCCAATTGGTTTCTGTTTTGTCCTCCTTCAGGGTTCTTCATTTGAGGGTTGGTAGCATTTCTGGACCTCTGATAATGAGGATTTGTCTAAGGCATCTGGTTATGAAAACTTGGATTTTAGATGATAGGGTCTTTTGACTACAAAAGGAACTTCCTGGCAATTTGCAAATAAATCCAGTAATTAGTTTAGGAGTTAAAATTAATTAAAATCTGGGCCCTTTAAGAAATGTTGCATCTGTATCTCATTTCTTTGTCCTCAGTGATTTTAACAATGGAATAATGCACACACTGGAAACTTTCCATATAGTTAAACTAATTGAAATCATGTGCAGATAAATTACACTGTAATAAAGATAAGTTATTAATGATGCATCTAATTGTTCTGATTATATATGGTACAGACAAGTTCAATCCAACAGTACAGGTGAGTCTTAAGTGGAAGCATTGTGATTTCAGAAGTAACTCACTCATGACCCCCTCTCCACATCTAATTTGCATGCAATAGTTTTATTGCTTTAATGATGCAGTGGTATAAAGAAGACTGGACACGCACAAAGAGTATCATTGGGAGATTAACTGACTCAACTGTCACTGCTCTTTAAAGATTCTGTGCCTGCATGCTCGCTTGGTCATACATACTTGAAAAATCAGCATGACACAGCTGCCTCGGTTCCACTGGGTATTTAGATGGCACTTCCAGAGAAATTCAGGTAGAAATGTGGAGAAGCCCTTAGAGCACAGACACATTGAGAATAAGGGACTGAGTTCACTCTACCACTATTCAACTTACTCCAGACTAATAAATTAGAAGCAAGATTCACCAGTGCACGTCACCTACGTTGTGCTGCTCTGACCATGCAAAGCAGCTGTGACCTGGCTGCTTGGCGCTGCTCAGTATAGCAGTGAATCTGCCTTTAACAGAAAAATGATTTAAGGCTGAAACTATGTATCTTCAGGCCATTAGAACTGTCCCAGAGCAGTGTTCTTTTTGGGTAGCTTCTTGGGTTTGTGCATAACATTCTTAAAAACTAATGGTTACTATTGAGTATGTATCAGATACTTAAGGGTAAAAAAACATTATCAGGATATTGTAGTTATCCCAAAACTAAGCATTATGAACCCAGAAAATTCAGAGTTCAGGTTACACTTAAAAGAAATCCAAATATATTAAAATGAGAAATATACAATGAATTCACCCAAACAAACTTAACTCTGCCCTGTAGTGATGCCACGAGGTGTGGGAAATATGAAAAAAAAAATCCAGTGCGTCTTTTTTTAATGATCTGTTTAATCTAATCTGGAACCACCATTACTAAAATGTCTTACTAATCATATGGTCATTGTATGGTGTCACTGTAGGACTATGTGATAATGAACACAAAGGCTTCCAATTTTCAATCACTAGTAAAAATAAGGATCAATCCCTAACAGTCCTTTCCATGGTGCCCTATGTGAAATGAGTTGGTGGGGGTCATCTTACTCTAGTTTCTAACAGAAAGATACCCACTTCATAAACTACCATAACAGTTCTCAATAATTGATACCCGTCTTGACAATCTAGAGAGATCACAATCAGAGTTAGGTGCCTGACTTTCTTAGGTAATTTTGAAAATCACAGTAGGCACCTAAGTCTCTTTGAAAATATGGCCCTAAATGTCTATAAAGGCTGAGCCAACCATATAACCCCTAGAAATGCAGCTGAGACACTTTACCTGGGCACCCTAGTGAATCTTCTTTCTGTAACTATCTATCATGGCTCTCATCACCATAATTATGTGAGCATTGCTGCTGTCTGTGCTGTTTCGGTTCTGTGGATAAACATAGAAAATAATTTTCTAAAGCTTTCAACCTGTCACTTTTTCGGAGCTAAATTGATTTAAGAAAATTAAGTGCTTTCTTAATAACAAAAAATTAGCTATTAAAAAAATCTAATTCTGAGAGGTAACTTAGTACTTCTCAGGCTGAAAAATGTGAGTTACTTTCTCTTACTTCCCTTAACATCCAAAATATGAGTTGTGATGTTATGCTGCCCAGAGCAGCTCATGTGCAGGACATGCAAGTGATTACCAATCTATTACTTCTCTTAGGCAGTCATCAGCTTTATGTAGCAGATTAATTTACCAGTCCAGTCATTTATTAGCAGATGCCTTTCAAATTTGTCTTTTAAGTCTGCTTATCACACTGAAAGAAAAATAAATGGGAAACATAGGGAAACAACATTTGGAGTGGGATAAACTGGCTTCTCTTCTCTAAACTCATTGGGGATTGTATGGTGAAATAAGATTGTGCCACACTCCTGAAAATCCTGATACTGTGAGGTTGAGAGCTGCCTCCATACCCAGTGAATTCACTAGCATCTAGGAGTCTCAGCAGTTTCCAGGAGGTACACAGAACCTCACAGAATCACGTCATAGATCTTAGTGGAGATTAAAGCTATTGGAAACAATACCTTTTGATTTTTAGTAGCAGACATCATTAGAAATGTTTTCTCTCAACCTGCATTTGATGAAACCAGTATCTTATGCTTGGTGCTTGGGACATTATTCTGAAAAATTAAGATCTGCTATATTTTTTGCATGTTCATAGCTCAGTCACGCTCTTGTATTGAATTGTCTTTAGATTATATAAAAGTGTGATTTCTACAGAAAAAGCTGCTAGAACAGTTTTACAAGCTCTTCTCTCTGTTAACTGACTAGCCCCATTACCTTTCATGGGGTGATTTTTCACTTGTGTGTTTAGATGTGTCTGGTGGAGTAACTTAGTCTATAAAGACTTGTCTTCCTGAACACATTCAGTGAGCAAGAGGATGTTTCTTGCTCCCCCTAATAAAAGTAACAAAATACAGTGCCTCAATTTAAAGAGGCTATATCCAAACTTTTTGGAAAGTTGACAACGCTTTTTTCCTTGTTTCTTTTGCTTTGTGAAATTGAGAATTAGAACAATGGTAATAATTCTGATGATCATGATCATGTTTTGTATAAAAATAAAATATTTCTGTAAATCAATAAATGGTGAAACTCTAAATTAAGGAAAGCTTTAAGCATCATTACTAGCTTCTTGAATTAGTTCACTTCAGGCAGATCGGTGTCCAGGACATTGATATCAGGCACTATAATAGTTTAGGTATCTGCAAAATAGATATAAAAAGAAGGCCTGATGCTTTAGCAGAAAATTAGAATATATAACAAAAAATTGTGATGTGATTATTATGTAAGGTATTTCTATCTGGATTACTTGGGGAGGTGTGAGGGTATACGGGTCATAGGTGGATTTCATTACCTTGGAGAGAGTGGACTATGCACCTTAATCCTAAATGCAGTAGTAGTGTAGTGAGGTGTGCATGTAAATCAAAAATGCTTAGCATTTATCTGTTGTTTTTCCATCTTCTTTTACTGTATATACACCCTGTTATACAGATCCCTGCTCCATTTGCTACATTTGAATGTAAGTTAGATATACCCAACATAAAAGGAATATTCAAGTAAGATTGTTCACATAAATGTACAGTCATAGAGGGACAGTACATGCACATGCATACAACTGAAGGTTATAATCCAGAAAGTCTTGTATTACTGACATGTGGTCCATGTCATACTTTTGATGGCACTTAAATTATACGTTTGATTATCCAAGAGGATAAAAAGCTTCAAATGAAAATATACAACTACTGTATAGTTGCACTTTATATTATAGGAATTCTAAATACATTTTAGTGAAATATCTGAGTGGCTTTCATTTCTTTGCAGTCAGTTCTCTGTGCATCCATTGCAACTGATGTTAAATAGATGAGCATAGCAATCAGTCACAAGCTTTAAATGTGGTGCTTTGAAAACTAGGTCATCTCTTATTATCAAGATATTACTAAGTTGTGTAGAAGGTCAACCACCCTTGTATTGCTGAGTATGTGGCATAATAACAGGAAGTTATATTTGTCTTCTTAAGGGTTTTATTTAAACAGTTAGTCCCAGATTCTTTATGGTTAAGACTGACAGCCCTTAATTTTCTTGTTACCTTTTATAGCAGTTTTTTAGTAGGCAGGTATTGGTCTTTACACTGAATTGGAAACTAAGAGTCCACAAGGAAAATGAATAAAACTGTTATCATAGTTAAGGTTGCCTGTCACTCTAATTATAATTCACATCCAATAATGAGCACCTTTTCCAATAATATTTAATTCAAATCATGATGCTGAGTATAAAATTACATATCAAGAGAATTCATTAGAAGTTTTAAAAGTAAGCTGAGTAAATGTGCCTCAGAGAATATATATGATGAATTTGTAAAAGTATTAAATTAGCTCTATAAAGTATAATGAAAAAAATCCCCAAGGGATGCACAATTAGGTGAATAAGCTGTTCAAGGCCAGAAGCTATTGGGCATTTATTGTAGAGTGCTTTCTGATCTATTGCTTATGCAAACCAGTGGAGGGAGGGGGGAAGGAAGTAACAGTACAAAGTTTACAATAAATAAATAAGCAGAGGTGAGAAAATGAGTAATTAAATAAAAAGTAAGTAATTCCCTCATAATTAGTTCTCTAGCCCTTGCCTACTCATTATTCATATGCCAGTGAAATATTTTAATATGACACACAATGGTTATTTAATTTATGCATGTTTTATGAAGTGTATAATTTATTAGCTTTTTATTTAATCCATTCATAATTTGGTCCTCTTTTAGTAAGGATGTGTAGACTGGTCATTGCTGAATAGACAAGAAGTATGTGATTGTAAATGTTTTAAGCTGCTTTATCTACAGCATATATATGTGCAAACATACCATTTTTAAGTAGATTGTCAGTTTTTATATACTATACACACCATTGTGTATGAAACAGTAATGGTGTTGGTACCATTAAATCTGATATTTTCTGCCCGTCATTCTCATTTTAGGATTTTTAGGGTCCTGCACAGTTTTCCCGCAGCCTATATCCCAGAACTTGATTCTTATTATATATTCTCCCCTCCTTTCACTGCTGATACCAAGATCATGGTCTTCTTTCTTGTCTTCACCTGCTCCAATCTTTCTGCCTTTTTTTCCATCCTGCCCCAGACATGGAACAACCATCCAATCCCAGAACACCATTCCGAGACCTCTATCCTCATTCAAATCCCTTTTAAGACTCACTCTTAAAATACTCGCTCTTTAAATACTAACTCATGCCACTTAAAATTGCATCTCCATTCAAGGATTATGAGATGTGGAAAATAGGGCAAGATTGTTTTAAAAAATAGCACTTTAACTTAAGTCCTCCCTTTGCTAACAATATTGTATCCTCTCTTTAGCAGTTTTTAATTTGGATGCTTCTTGCGGCAGAGTCTGCCTTTTTTCATTTTACAGTTCTTAACATATCAGCACTAAACAAACGATAAATAATTATCACAGTATTTACTATATTGGTTGTATTTAGAATGGGGAATACTGGAAAATAGCCCGTACATCTTAACAGTAGATCTTAATGGCTCTCATTGTTAGCAAGTCCTATTTAATCCATGGGCAATTGAGGAGTGGATAAGATTGGAGATTAAGTGAAATTTACATACTGAGCAGCTAGAGTTGGTATGAACAGGTGTCTTACTGAACCAACTCTAAAACAAAACCCCACACTGTAGTGAAAAACTAACCTTGTTCCTGAGGGTTAGGTTTTATTAACAAAGAAATGAACAGTAACATAGTGAATCAGCTCAAGACTTCTCTCCAGGCCAGGCTGCTCCTACGCTTCACACCTAGACAGGCTTATCCTTATTCTATCCTTAAGAATCTAAAAATTCTTCTTTTCTCTAGAACTACTCCTATCTCTCTTGTATCCAAGGGCAGTAAAAATCCTACTGCCTCAGTGAGCAGAACCCACTTAACCTCTTCCCAGCAGAATCAATACCTGCTAACAGCATGGAGTATTGCAGGCAACAATTGCCAGCTTGTTACAGTATGCCTTAATGTTGACTAATTTTTGATGTTACTATTTCAATAAGTAGGAGAAATTTTCTGCCATTGAAAATCTGCCTTGATTCCAGCTGCTGTTCCTATAGTGATCACTCTCACTTAGGAGATTGTTACCCAACTATTTCTGACTACAAGAGAATAAAAAGTGTCCTTCTCAGCACTGTACAGGACTGTTTTTTCAGTGAACAAAAATGTAGCTTATATCCTAAATCTTTTAAACGAGAAATAGTTACCCAAAACAGTTGGGTTTTTGTGTGACTTTCTTTGTGACGTGCAGTACAGAGTGTTAAAGCATATACTCTTGCACATGCCCATTGTTGCAGCAAATTTTCTGAAGTTCAGTCCTTTATTTCTCTCTCAATTCTGCACAGATGGAGATTTCATGTTTATTCATTCTAGCTCCAGGAATAACAATGAAATGAAGTCAGGAGAAAGCATTACTATGACAAGTGTTATACTTTATTTTATTTATTTCCAACATGCCTGAATTATAGTTGTATGTTATTTCCTTTAGCGTTGTGTTTTATACAAACACATTGAGTAGTTGAACATATTGTGATCATATTTTAAATATTGACATATAGTATGGACTACTTGTGATGTGCCCTGGTATTGACAAAGTATGTGTTTATTTTGACTGAATGGGCTTGATATCTAACTATATGTTGTTAAAAGTGAAAATGAGGAAGATATGGTGGAAAAAAGAACTTGAGGAAGATAGCAATTTAATATTTGAAGGAAGGGTAGTTTACTCTTTTACATTAAAGGTTGAGAGCACAAATACTACACTTGCACCAATATGATTAAAGGTTGTACAATCAGGTCTCAGCCACAGCAGGCCCAATGTGCAGTGTATCTTTTAAAAACTTAAAACAATTTTTGAATGGCCATTACAAACAAGGCGCAGTCATGTTGTTGTACACTCTTCCAGAAACCATGATCTAGGATAACACATAGTTTCTATCTGAGTTACAAAACAGTTTGATCCTATTCACACTTGCCTGTCAATCCATGTTTAAAACTGGGTTTAAATAGGATTCCATCTAAATAAATTGAAGTGATTTTGCTAATTTGGTAATGACCTGGTAAATTTGGTAAAAGTCGTATTTCACACCAAAAATTAAATATTGCTTATAGTTTATGAAAGACAAATAGAGAAAAAAAGTTACTGATTTTTCACCGACCAATGTGGGATCTTTCTCTCTCCAAAAAAAAAAAAAAAAAAAGAGCCATAGTCCTTTTCTATAGTTTTTAAACATGTGTAGGAGGAGCATTCATGTCCTTTTATCAGTTACCTTTTTATTTTCCACTCCCTTTTTCTACTTCTGTTCTCCCACCCCATTGTCTCTTCCATTGTAGTGTTACCAATTTCCATCTCACTCTCTATGCCTTCCCCACAGTACTGTTTCTTCTAATCCCTCCATATGCTTTCTTGGGCTTTATAAAAAACACAATTTTTCTAATCATTGCAACCCTGCACGGAATGGGTCTAATTGACTCTTATACTAGAAAATTAATTAAATCTGTTTAACTAGACTGATTTTTAAGCTGATACACAATCCTAATATGAACACACTTAAACCTGTTTAACCCTTGTTTATTATAGAGGAAGGTACTTGGATCTCTATATTCAGGCTACCTAGTGCTATTATAAATTATTTTGCAACTTTTTTTGGAGATGCTCTATCACCTGTTCTTTTTTTTTTTAGAGATCTTCTGAAATTTGATAAGGAGAAAGCCCTTGGGCTTGAGAAGTCTTTTTTTTCTTTTCCCATGAATTTCCATTGATGATTTGCTTAGTCATGCAATATCATGAGATTGGCTTACAAATCTTGAGATTTCATTTTAAAACTACATTTGGGGTTCTTCATATTTACTTTTCGTTTCTTGAAATTTTAGGGTACATCCAGATCATATTTTCAAGCTTTTCTCCGCAACCATGAAGCCAAGAAACTTACATTTTAAAAAATGAAAGCTGAGATTCTCATATATTCATATGACTTCAAGAGATGAGGCTTTAAGAAAAGCACCAAATATTACAAGACTTATGATAAAATCATGAGAGCTGCAATATTGTATCATCATTTGACTTCAGAAGCCAGTGCCAATAAAAGGCATGTCTATAATGCCTAGGGACCTGAATATAACCTAGATTGTGTTTATTGTAGGCCACAGCTGGGATTTTTGAAAAGTTCCTAAGGACATTGGGGACCCAATCCCATTTGAAATTCAATTACTTTTCTGAAAATTCCAGCCCGAATTTGCAAACATGTTTGTTTTGTGCATAAACTTCCTTTTTCATATGCAGTTCCCATTTTGTATGCGCAAAACAGGTATGCTGAAAAATTTGGTTGGTTCAGCTAAGAAAAACTACTGAAAATGTTGCCCTCTGTCCCCTCTAATTACAAACATTTGGAAATTCTGGACAACTGCTAAATGTTAATTTAAAAAGAAGAAAATCTCAAAGATGGAGTGAAGGTTACTTATACATGTGGAAGAATGCAGTACACACAGCTTTTCTTGCAATAACATGAACCAGAGAATAGAAAGAAGTTGAGTTCATGCAGAAAAACATTTGCTAATAATCTGACTAGAAACAGCAAGTGTATGTGTCTTAAATTAGTAACATTAATATATTATGAAGGAAGCTTTATAACTGGACATACTGACTGGATGACAGAATGGACTTTCAGTACCATTGTTATATAGCGCAGTGATTCATGTGCTCTTGTACAGCTTGATAGGTGATTTACAGACAAAAAAGGTGTAATCTGGCTAGAAGTTTAGCCAACCATCCATGAAAAAACACTATTTTTGATACTTTATGAATAATTAAATATGTATTGTAAACAACAAAGTGCCCAGTTGTGACTTAGCTTGAAAGTGACTTGTCTTTGACCTTCTTCGCTTAAAAGCATTTGCTATAAATGGTACTTCGCAGTTGAACTTTTGCTCAAAACTGTAATCCTTTTTTTTATATATGTCAAAAAAAAAAGCTTTATATCTAAAATGGAATACAAAAAAATACATTAAAAGAAGACACTCTCTCTCTGCAGCCTGCTGCTATAGTTACTGTGCAGCTCCTCTGTGTTTCAGTACAGTGTGCGTGGATGTGTGGTGGTGGCAGTTTCATAGTCTTGGCCTTAGAATGGTCACATTGAATCATTGTTTTGGCATGCTGCTAACGTTTTCCTGAGAAATACAAGAGGAAGAAGGGAAATGCAATTTTTAACAGTGTATAACTCAGCCAAACCTGAGCAGAATTTAATGGGACCAGGGGCATGTGCAGGAATAAAAATGTGACCGCTTTTGGAGAGGCATGTTCTGTGCGCCAGCCCCCTGAAGCTGAAGGAGCTGGCTCAAGCTCCTGTCCCCGGGGCAAGAGGTGCTGGCTTGCACTCCCTCTTTTCCCTCCCCCCTGGGCTGGAGGAACTGTCAGGTCCTGCCTTGACCCGGAGGCCGGAGGAATTCTGTGCCTCTGCTCATCATGGGGGGTGCCCCTGTTTGCCCCCCCTTGTGCATGCCCCTACATGGGACAGGCTAAAGGTGCTTCTTTAGCCTCAGGATTTTGTCCATGCCAAATGTCAAAGTCCTTCTGTAAACAATGGAGGAACAGGAGCTCCTCAAAGAGGCGATAGAAACTTGGAAAGTGTTAGGCAATCCTGGGCTTGCTACCAGCTTCCCCTTCAACATGTGTGTCTATCTCAATTATGTCTATTAGCTAGCTATACTATAAAATATACAATTGATTTCTCTTATACTGCATTTGTAAAATAATTTAGTATTAAATTAATATGTATGCCTGTGAAAACTTAATTGACCCCTTTGTGCGTGTACATTCTGATACAGCCTTTAATTACATTATCATCAAGCATTGTTTCCATGGAACCCTGGACTTTTTCAGTGCACAAAGTTGATGATGCTCAGTGAATGAAGGAGTGTTATAATATTTGGTTTTGTCTGCCTAATTTGGTATTTGGTCCCAAGCCTTATTCAGTGTAAGGATGTAGTACATTTGGATGTAGTACAGTGAATAAAGAATTATTAGTTTTGTCACTGGCTTTTCTATGGCACTCATCACAGTGCCTCCTACACTACATCAATTGTATTTCCTGAAAATATAGTAATTAATTTTGGATGCCTCAGTGGTGATCATATTGAGACATGTAGGTCTAGAAGGTTCAGTGCTAAGCACTTCTGAAAATCAAGCACCGAGTGTCTGAATTTTGGCATCCAGAACATAAGAAACAGTTAGTGGCTAGCTATGAAAATCCAGGTTTTAGTGATCTGCCAATATCACATAGGATATTTTCACTGCCTTATCCACAAGAACACCCTTTTTCTTCAAGTCCCTACCTCATCCTACACATCTTCCAACTTTTGCAGTGAGTCTACAGAAAAATATCTTCATTTTGTTAATTCCTTGAGCACTGTATATCTTCTGCACTGAACTAGACATGGGTCTAAGGAGGTAAAAATGTGACTGATGATCTGTAGCAATGCAAATGTACAAGGAGGCAGAATTATGGTACTAGTTTCTTGGGCACCTTTCCTGAACAGAAACTTGGGACAATATAATGCTACATCAAAAGTCTTCCCATATCAATCTTTAAGGGCCAGTACCATCTGTACATTCAGTAAACGAGACACCATAGTCAGCTTTTTAAGTGCCATATTTTTCCAAGAAGAGGAATGTAAATGAAGTGTACAGTGCATGCGCAACATATTTAATGCATGGAGGTGGCTGTCATTAAAATATTTCCTTTGCTAATAGGCAACATTATTAGAACATTGTCAGTTCTTAGTGGGTGAATCTCGGTGCTGAAGCTTGGTAGGAGTTCTGTCCCACAGTAGCTGATTTCAGCTCTAACAGAGCCCACACTTGCAGGCAGGAATACCTGTCCCTTTTGCTCATACAATAATGAGAATGTTTCATTACCCCTGCATTTAACACTAGAATGATTTGTTACCCAACACCAGCCAAAGGGATCATTTGGGCAAAGCAGTTCCATCATGCTGAGCACCTAAGCAGGGTGGGTGTGCTCATGCAAATACAATCTGGTCCTGATGCCAGTTTCCCTCCCCTCAGCCAGCTTGGCAGGGAAGAGCTCCTTCAGACCTTGCTTACAAACAGCTTTATAGAGTGTAAGATCAGAAAGAACCATTAGATCATCTAGTCTGACTTCCTGTATATCACAGGACTTTACCTTTCACTTAGTTACCCCTATATTGAACTGAATGGCTTCCTGAAGCATTTCAGTCCCCAGGAGACTTAAGTAGAGAACAGGAGAGACAGAGTTTAGTTTTGATTAGTTCAACCTATACTCATCTAATCATGGTAGATAATTATAAGGCAGGTTTTCAAAAAGTAGATGCAAAGATCATTGTGTAAATGTAGATATGCAAAAAGGCACCCTCATTTTCAGTAGTTACACATGTCAAATGGGTACCGTATTTCCCCATGTATAAGACACTCCCATGTATAAGACGCACCTTAATTTTGGGGCCCGAAATTTGAAAAAAAATGTATTACGGTACATCAGTGGTTCTCAACCTTCTTTCCCCCGAGTACCACTCGGGCCAGGTACAGTCGGGTCAAGTACCACTTGACCCGACTGTACCCGACCCGAGTACCACTCGGGGAAAAAAAGGGAGGGGACTTGCGGCGGGGTTTCGTGGCGGCGGCGGGAGAGATTTCCGGCGCGGCTTCCCGGCAGCAGGGAGAGACGGGCGGCGGGGTTTCGCGGCGGAAACAATACCCGCTGCCGAAACCCTTCCGCCCATTCCCCTTCTTCACCGGCAAAGCTTTGCAGGGGTGGGAGGGAAGGCCCATTCGGCGGCAGCGCACGTACCACCTGGCCCTGGGGTAAAAAAATCTACAACCACTGTATAAGACGCACCCAGTTTTTAGACCCCAAATTTTTTGAAAAAAGGTGCATCTTATACATGGGGAAATACGGTATATTAATTTAATATGCAGATTAATTTAGTAATGGGAGGAAGCTGCTTGCATGTACATTGTCCCAATCTGTGTACAATCTTGTTTCTCTCAAGCAAGGGGGAAAAATAGAACATTTGAACTCAAAATTATATTCTTACCCTATTGTATTGCTTTGGCTCTTTTTTCTACTAATGATGCTGAAAACTATAATTGAAAAACCATAAGAGTTCTGTGGCACTTAAAGTCTAGTAAATTTATTTGGGCATAAGCTTTTGTGGGCAGAAACCCACTTCTGATTCATTGTTTTACTGAAAACAGACTAACATGGCTGCTATAATTGAAAAGTGAGTCTTGTTGAAAACACTATCATATTCTTAAAAAATACCAACAGGTGCTTTCACGTGGATCAGAAAAATGTTACTTTGCAGCTCCTGTTACCTTCAGTTGAAGAAGTCCATCAAAGGATGATGTTAATCAACATCTTTTCTATCAGTTGTAGAGAACTAGCATCTCTATTAGAAGGAAACTTACATTGTTCTAACTTTCCATATATTTATTTTTCCCCAGGATTTGAGGACAGATTTTAGTAAAGATCCAGGTATCCAGTAGTAGTAGTAGTATCCAGGTTAAAGGCTAAAGATGAACCAAGTATGAAGATTTCCAAAAAGCTCAAATGTAGCAAGCTGCTCATTGGGTGTGGGGCGGAGAAAATATATTCAGGAGAAATGGCTCAAAGCGGGGAAAATAAGAGGAAAGCAGCAAGCTGAGCCAAATTTACAGGACACGATGCCTTAAGTATGCAAGTAAAGATATGCCTACACTTGCAAACACCATCACCATGACCGTGATAACAAATCAGGTGCCTGCGCATGAAGATTGCTAAATAGCCACTTTATGCCATAACCCAATTTACATACACAGTATGATACCAGTACGTTTATTTTTTGAGTATGGCCCTGTTTGTAAATGTGGCCCAGAATACACCACAGACAATAAAGCTCTTGAAGGGTTTTAGAATAAAGGTGGGTAACTTTTGCAGGAACACAATGGATTTAATTGTTCCCATTATTGTAATCCCCTAGCTATTTTTGATTCATTGTGATTAGCTATGGCTGATGCTGCTAGATCTCAGCTACAGTGTAAAATGAATCTTATAGTACATATGCATTGCCTAGCAAAAGTGTCTCATCTTTAAATAAAGAGCAGGTTGTCAACCAAGTAAGGCTGATAGTAAAATCTTCTGCTCATTCATATTAGATGAGTACAAAAGTATTTGCATGCAAAACCAGACCTATGATTTTTTTTCTCACTTTCACATAAGCACTTGTAACCTGTTTCTTTTATTTATTTTTTCTGAGCTACTTTTGAAAAATGTTTTTAAAAATGGAAGGGGAGGATTAATTTGTCTTAGTATTTTCCCACTGCATAATTTTCAGCTGAGCTTCATAATTTTATAAATATTTACAAAAATGTCTAACGTCCAGGAATTGAAACATGGTACTGTATGAACCCTGGCATCTTTTCATTAGATACCTGATCATTCTGTCTGTACCAATAAGTTTGAATCTTGACCTCCAGGCACTCTTGTTTGATAGACTGTGAGTAGAGTCGTAACGGTTACACTCATTGCAATACAGTCATTGAGATGTTGCAATGATAATGTCACAAGGCAATAATAGTACAGTGATGTTTGTTTAGTCAGTTCAAAATAATTTGGGTGGGAATTGTAACAGATTTGCAAGTACTGCCTATGGACCATCCTTATTGAAAATGAGATGATCCCACACAATTCGGGATGGGTGGCAACTGTAATTGATAAGGGTTTTAGGAATATAGAGTCTGATGCGGTCTTTTAGTTCTTAATTAACAATATTAAAGTTTTGAAATTATGCATGCGTGTCCAGGTCAATTTGAAAGTGTAAGGCTTCAGGGCTGTATATGAGCTACACACTGACACTGCTGCAAAAGAACTCCTTGCATCATCTAACTATGCAAAATAATTGACCAAATTGGCTTGTCACATCAATAAAAGGTCTGGTCCAGTTTTACAGATGAAAAGAGATGAAGTAGGTTTTTTGGTCTGTTTGAACATGATGGATTAGAATTAAATTAAATTAAAATTGGAAAAATTACTTCTTAACTCTCATTTTGGTAGAAATTGGCGGAGCACGATATTAGAACAAAATTGTAAACGTTAAAAAGTGCATAGTAAATAAAATGAAGTGTACCAGTCTCAGTTTGTACAACCAGAAAGCAGAAACAAAGACAACAAAAAGAAAAAAAATCAATGAGCATGTGGGAGTGTAGCAATCCACTGGGAGGCCAGAGGTTTGAAGAAAATAAATGTGGCTGATACTGTAGTGCCAGCAGCCTCTTAGTGAGGGAATTAAATGAGCATTGAGGAGGAAGAGACAGTCAGTTCTCTTCAAATTTGAGATGACTGTTTATTGTTTTATGAAAATACTTTTAACACTCTTTTCCAGGATTATTTTCCAGACAGCTATGGTTTAAAAATATAAAGTTAAATTAAATTGAGTTTATTTTATACCATATTGTGAGTGAATTCGGGGCTTGTGAAAAGTGGAAAATTCAAGTCCTTTATGTGCAGGTCAGGTACCTGTAATGGGCAGTTCAGACAGCGTGTACTGTCCAAACAATTTGCCTCATCAGTATGCAGGAGAAAGAGGTGAAGGGGTAGTTCAGTTTTCTAAAATATTTAGTCCTTAGCATCTCTGAGTTACCAACAAACACACCACTTCATAGCAATTGTGCTGATGGTTTCCATGCTGTTGACACATACCCACTGAACTGAGACCACAAATTTGTTTGGCTTAGGCCACTGGACAATCATTGAATGGTATAGAATTTAGGTCACTTTTGATCTGGCCAAAAGAAAGTGAGTTTGGGTAGAACCATGATTCCACACCCCGGCCAGATCCACCTTGTCTGAATTTTTAAAAAAAGAGGTATCTTAATATTATTTATTCTTCTGCTTCAGGAACTAAATAGAAAAGCAGAAAGGAATGCAACTGCATTTTAGATAGTAGTAGGTAGATAGGTGTCCTGGTTTGGTAATGACATATGGGGAGCCTGATACAATGCAACATATGTGCAGGGGTCATGCTGCCCAGTATGTAACTTTTTTATTGTATTTATCCTTCTTTGTCACTGTGAATATTTAAGTTTTGGTGACTTTCTAAAAACTTTTGTTATATTGAAAAAATTATCTGCAGTTTTGAGTCCAGGGCTTGCCAGGTGCATATGTCCTTAACAGGAGCTATGGCCCATGGAAGAGTTGTCAAAGTGGATTTACAAACAAGGCTAACTGTGGTGGTGGGTTAAGGAGGCATACTGATTTTGTTGCCATGACAAAGGCATGGGGAGAGGGGACTTGCATTGTCATATGAAGTTTCATCTACTTGTTTCACAACAATAGCAGCACTCATGCTAGACCACAAAACTATTTTTCTCCCTAGTAGAGTGCAGAAACTAGCACAGAGGCCCTGTGGGATATGGGTAGAAGAACTAATTACACTGTAGCAGCTATTACAGTTGTGCTTCCTCTCTGTCCTTCTCATATTCTTGTGGAGATTGATAGCATGGTGGTTAGCTTTGCTTAGAGCAAGTAAAATTCATATGGTGATGTGACTGCCTGTACGCTATTGGTAGCAAATTTGTAAGAGGTGTGATAGGGCCCACATGTCAAATATTTCTAGATAAACTTTAGTGAGGTGGATAGTGGACTTTCCCTTCCATCAAAAGATGACAAGACAGGATTTATTAGTGAGTTTGTAACAAAAAGGAGTGTCAGGCCTAAAAAATTTGGATAATTTAGATGATGCAGTGCCTTTGTCCAAAAGGTTCAGGGAGAATGTGGGGATATTCTCTTCCTTGCACAGACCAGAAGAGCTGGCAAGCTGCAGAAGAGTGTGTATGTTACACCCTGTTAATGAGGATTCCGGTGACTTCTTGAGTGTGTCAGTTAGTTAACTGAAATACAATGAATGATTCCTGGGTGCTCCACACTCCCGCTAGTGCCATCAAGTATCTTTTAATGGGACACTATGTTTCTTCGAGAGCATCAGCATTCCTACATGTAAATGAGAAAATGACAGAAGCTAAAATGATCTGGATTTTTTTTAAAGATAGTATAAAAGGGCTGGATGCCGCAAAACCATTGTCAGAAATGATACCCTGTAGTGGGAAGGGGTAGGGAGGGAGCTGTTTTTAACAAAGTCTTTATTCCAAATATATTTTATGCTTCAAAAGTATTTGAAGCAAACTTCAACAAAGAAGCTGATCAGTAGTTTTGTGACTTGATTTGTTTTAAAGCCCTAAGTGGCTTAGGGAAATGTTTTAGAGACGATATATACTCTATCCGCGTGGAATAAAGCCTGGAAAATTAGATGGAATAAACCTAAAATATAAAATACATTCTGATGACTTTGCACTTGAGCTGTTGTTTACTGAACCAATTTAACAGTTGCTATGTATTGTTTATTGCCTGTAACTACACTTTCTGGAAGTTGAAAGACATTTAAAAAGTGCCTTATTCAAAAACCTTATTAATAATGTCTTTGATTTGCTTGTTAGAATGTCTGTCTGACATGACTTTGATCTGTCTGTAGAACGGTTACTAAGCTAGTAACAGTGCTACTGTATTTCCTTTTGTAATGCCCTTGCAAACAGTGCTGTAAAAAGATCTGTCTTGTTGATAGCCTATTTATAAAATGATTGCCAAATGACTTCAACAATGTGTGTGCCTTTTTGCACACAAACATGTGCTCTGCAAAGACATTATGGTTTGGAGCCAAGTTATTCAAAAATTGTCCTCTAATTTTGTATGTATTCACATTTCTGAGGGGAAGTCAGTTGCCCAAACAACCTTTGTGTGCACAAATTTGCTAATTCTGTACACAAATATAGTAACTGCACATGCACAAAATTAGAATTTAGGTTTATGCCAGTTAAAAATATCACCCTTGGGATTTTGCGTATATGCACATTATATATATGGTTTTCCACCATTCTCTCTATTTTTATATTGAAATCTCTAGTATTGCAGGTGACAAATTAATTCCCTGAAGGAGTGGTGATCACAAGATTTAAAGCAATGTAACTACTCTGGCAGTACCCAGCCCTACATTTTAGGGGAGACCAATTTTAGATCTAAGACTCCCAAACAACTTTGTCAAGTCTCAGAAATTCAGGGTGGTATCTCTTGCAGCTGTAATTCCATCATTAAAATCAGGGTATTAGTTTTTGACCCTTGACCTTCAGGATGCCTATTTGCACATCACAATTCACCCATCTCACAAAGGGTTCTTGTGCTTTTCAGTAGGCCATGATAACTTTCAGTATCAAATGCTACCATCTGGCCTCTTGTGTGCTCCAAGAGTTCTCAGAGGTGCTGGCCATGGTCGCAGTTTACCTCCAGTGATGGTGAATAATAATTTTTTCCATATCTTGAGGACTGGCTACTCTAGGCCATGTCTTACAATGAGGTCTTTGCCCCCATAAAGACAAGATCCCTATTCTGTGAGCTAAGATTGCAGCTCAATATTGAGAAATCCATTTTGAGCCCAATACAAAATATAGAGTTCACAGGAGCTTGCTTGAACACCATATCAGCCAGCACTTTTCTTCCCCTCAATGGCTTCTTGATGTTAGCTAATTTCATCTCAAAGATTTGAAATAGCAAAGATATCCTTACCTGATTCACCTAGCTGTCTGTCAGGCTATGAGCCTCCCATCCTTTCCACATCTTCTTTCCCAGGATGCCAACCATACCCTTCATCCAAACCTAAAGATCCTTTACCTCAAAGCTTTGCTCCTCAATCGTTTACAAGCCTAGCATTGACTTGCTCTAAGGAATTACAACAGGTATGGTTGAACAGTAGGAAAGAGTCTGAGATACTTATCTCCTCTAGTGGAAAAGATTCAGCCTGTTGTGTGTCCAGAGAGGTGCTCATCCTGTTCAGTCTTCCCATTCAATGGTCCTTGATTGCCTCCTAAAGCTACAAAATACAAGATTATCTATTGGCTATTTCAGTGTCCCCTTGGCGACTATTGTTCCTATAGCCTTTTATTCAGCAGTTGAGGGATTCTCAGTCTTCACCCATCCTACAATTGTAAAGTTTCTGAGAGGATTGGGGAGCCTTTTTATCCAAATTAAGGAACCCACTCCTGTCTGGGATTTTGAATTTAGTACTTTATGTGCTCTCTTTGAACCAATGTCTATATCTTCATTCATTGATTTATCTCAGAGGACAGCCTTTTTGGTGGCTATCATCTCTGCTCATATTTTAGAAGAAATAGAGGCCCTTATGGCAGATCCTCCATTTACAATATTTTTCAAGGAAAAAGTTTCATTACATCCACACCCTGAACTTTTACCCAAGGTGTTGTCTGAGTTTCATATCAGCCAGGTTATTCTGCTTCTGTTTTCCACCTCCCCAACTCTCATCAGTCCAGAGACGAGGCTGTTTTCCAGACGTGGGATGTTAGGAGGGTGTTAATCTTTTTATTTAGACAGAACTAAATCGTTTAGGAAATCATCCATACTGTTCATGGCTATTGCAGATAGATCCAAACGTTTGCTGATTTCCACCCAGAGACTCTGAGATCTGTGACTTATCATATTGAGCTATAAATCTTTGGGTATACAGACTCCTTCTAGGTAGTTGGCCCATTCCACAAGATCTCTATCTACTATGTCCTTGTTCTGGAAACTTGTAAGGTCTTCTATACAAACCATCTTTGAGCTTTATGCAATGGTCTATTTTTTTAGATCAGATGCTGTCATTGGAAATGCTGTGTTATCTTCAGTCTTGGACTTGGCTCTGAAGTCACTCTCCAGCTGGGGCTACTGAGGACTGGAGAGAAATAGCATTATTTCTTATGGACACTGATGCTTAATTTTCAGTGGCAATTAGTTCCAAAGGTAATGGACATCTTAGAAATACCCGAGGGCTTGTCTACATGGCACCACAGACCAGTTTGAGTTTATGGGTATGAATTGCACAACCCTCTAACATGTTGCACTCTAACTTCCCTGTGTAGACCCACCTGGCATGAACTAAAAGGTATCTAGTGCACAGACTACATCAGTATGAAATTGGTACCTTTTAGTTCATGCCAGCAGGATCTACATGGGATGGTTAGAGTGCTCTGAAATTCACATCCTCTGTGGATCACTCAGTGGTGCAATATAGATGAGCCCTAAAATGCTAAGTGCCAGTGTAATGCCACTGTTCAAGAAAACATCTTGTAATGCTGATAGTTATGTTTCCTTTGGATCTTTGTTTTAGGAAAGCCTGTTGGAAAGGCCTCTACCCCAGCGATTTTGAGCTCTGTAAATGTGTTAGAGATAGTTGGAGCATATGGTCTCCTAGCAGAAGAGGAAGAGTACAAGTACAAAGTGTAAATGCTGACTCTCTTAGATCTATTGTCTGCCTTTGGTCCCAAACAGAGGTGGGGGTGTAGTCTATCATTTTATAGTTTTCTTGAACACCATAACCATAGTATATTCTTCACAGGTCAGTTTAATCTGGATTGCCAGGTTCCTAGAATAATTCATGAATTTCTTTTCCTTTAATCTCCTTGATTAAAAGAGACTCTGTCTGGGGCATAAACTGTTTATTTTTTTTTTATCACCATTCCAGTTACAGTGAAAAATATTCTGCTTAGAGAAAGTATTTGTAGCATGTCCTGAAGGTGATTGTACTCAGAATTAGTTTGATTTCTTTCAGAAAGTCAGGCCACAATCTTACCTCATTGATCTAGAATGCTTTATTTCTGGCTTTCACGCACTTTGTCCTGGGCTTTGTAAGCTGCATTGCCTCAGAAGGTGTGCAACTGACTTGGCATGTCATCAATGGAGAAGCAGTCATTGAGGTAGCCAGGTTCTGACCTATTGATTGCTTGGAAGATTGGGACCAAAGCCTGCACTTAACAATGGAAATGAACTTGGAGCCAGTGGTGGGCTCAGAGCACAAGAGTAATGTGGTCAGAGCAGGCTTTTTCTGTTGATGAGGCAGACAGACAAAGTCTGCACAGGCTGATTTCTACATTGCACATGGGTGGCAGGTAAAATAAGCTGGAGAAGCTAAGCCTCCCCAAACAGCTTCAGCCAAAAGATCCTGCTCTGTCTCCCCGTCCTGCCCGTGCTCCACCCTGCTCTGCCCCAAGCTACACTCCCACTTGGCTTCCCCTCCCCTGAAGTCCTCTCCCAATGCCCAGGGAGAGTACTGCCCATGCCAGGACTGGAGCAGGAGGAAACTGCAAATGCACAGTGGCTGAACTGGTCCTTTGGGGCCACAGGCTGCAAAGTGGCAGGGGAGCAAAGTTGGCACTCAGCCAGCTGGCTGCACTTTGCATGCCTGCAGGGGAAGAGCGGGCAGGCAGCCAGATCCGTCCTGCTGGAGGAGTGGGGATGGCCAGTCTGGTCCTGGAGGCAGCAGCTCCCTCCATTGCCCTGGGAGCATCCTGCAGCAAAAAGTATCCGGCGAGCCCAGGCAACAGCAGTGGCCCCAGCAAGAAGAAGGAGCCGGTGGTGCTGAGCAGCACCCAGATATCAGCTCATCGGGGAGAGTGGGGTAGCAATGAGTATGCTTGAGGACTGGTGAAGGAGGGAGAAGTGTGCATGTGCAGGGAGAGTAGATGAAGGGGGCCTCAGGGGTGGGGGCTGAGCGGGACCTGGGGTGGAGGATGAGATGAAGTGTGGGCGGGGGGGAAGAGAGCAGAGGCAGGGCCATGGTCTGAACACTGGTGCCCCCCGGCCCTGCCTTCCCAAAGCAGGAATCATGTGCCACCTGTGGCATTACATCTTCATCCCCTAATACAGTGAATTACAGTACTCTATTCTGGAGATGGCAAACACATAGCTCACTGAGGCCTGATCCTCAAAACTTCCTAACTAATTGTGAGGTAGAAGAAGGCTTTAGCTTGTCACTAAGCTTTGAAGCTCAGGTCACATCAGTGGTGAATAAACATGATCCTGAGACTTTGCACCACTTTTGATGAACAGAAGCTGTAGATGAAAAATGAAGAGCATTTTCCCCTTCCAACCAGCATTGTTTCAGTCCTGCTTGGGTCTGCTTTGACCCAGTTGCTCTTCATCCAGGAACTTTTGTTATACACAGTCTTTTAGTGCTATTAGGGCTCTCTGTGCCTGGTCTGAAACCAGATTGTGAAGAATTGGAGATGTTGGCAAATGTTGCATGTTGTTAAGTTGCTGCTATTTCCTTGAATTTGCTGTTTGCTTGACATGTTGTGCTTTTCTAGGAATGGGAGATTCAAGATGGACGGTAGTTGGAGAATTTTTCTGTTTTGAGTGTTTTGCTTTTTGAGGATTACCCTGACTATAGCACTTTTAAATTGTCATGTTTGCAGTTCTGGTAGCAGTGAGCATAATTGCTTTTTTGTAGCTTTCAGCAGGTATAGCTCTTTTAACAGATCTGGGGTTCAGATGTTTCCAAGTGGTTTGTGAGCTTCAGTTTCGGGGGCAGGATGCAATGTCTAATGCTGCTCTTGAGTGGCCATGTTACTTTCTATGTGAGTAGTCTCAGAGAATTATCCTAGGCAATTGCTTATCAGCTCTTTGAGAGTTCTGAGGTTTCTCTCTTGTCATCTGACCTGTTCAACAGATATATAATTCTGCTGGGATGGACCCTAAGGAGAAAAGAACTGCAGTCTGGTGATTATTGTACAAGTAAGGAGAGCAATGGAAGGCTGCTTGGCTATAAATTGAAATAGATAAAACAGTGAAAGAAATGCATAGAAATGAGCAAAATCTGAAGAACTACAGTCTTCCTATCCATCTCCTCCCATCTGCACTCTGGCTTCACCTAGAACTTCATGCAAGTTAGATGCAGGGCCTGGTGAATTCATCCTAGGAAACTTAAGGAAGTAGCTGAAGCAATCTTAGAACTGTTAGTAATTGTCTTTGAGAACTCATGGAGGAAAGGTGAGGTCCAAAGGACTGGAGAAGGGCAAACAAGCTACCTATCTTTAAAAAAGGAACAAAGAGGACTTGAAGAATTATACACCAGTCAGCCTAACTTCGATTCCTGGAATTACTGGAACAAATTATTAAACGATCAATTTATAAGCACCAAGAGAATTATAGGGTTATAAGGAATAGCCAGCATGGATCTATCAAGAACAAATCATGCCAAATCAACCTAATTTCTTCCTTTGACAGGGCTACTGACCTAGTAGATAAGTGGTAGCAATAGATGTGCTATATTTTGAACTTTTGTAAGGCGTTTGGCACGGTCACTCAAGACATTCTCATAAGCAAACTAGGGAAGTGTGGTCTACATGAAATTACTATAAACCGGGTGCACAACTGGTTGAAAAACATACACCATATAACTATGTTGATTTTGGTGTTTCAAGTAGTGGTGGTGGTTTTGGTTTTGCTGCTGACATGCTGAATTTAAAAAAACAAACGAACTATTGATTGCAAAGCCACTTCACTTCTGCAAGCCAAGGAAACTTACATAAGGTTTGGTCTATAACAAGGCAAAATCAAGGGTTAAAAACTAAAAGTGCCAGCAAAAAATTTATTGCGCTGTGTCAGTCAAAAGCCTTAAGCCAATGCTGGGCCTCACTAGTAACCCCCTAAACTCATTGTGTGTGCATGTGTACAGATCTTAATATTAAAGATATATGATCTGCAAAAAAAGAGAAAAGTACTTCAGTGAGCAATTTTCTGTATTTAGCCACTGCCAGCTAAAAACCAAACATCATATAGCTATAAAAAAACTCTTAAACCTTCATGAAGCAAAATCAAACAGCTGCATACTTGCAATTTGCTAATAAAATTCTTTTTAAAATAATAAATATAAAAATAAATAACTAAATAGAAACCTTGGTTTTAAATTCCCCTAACATATTATAACTAAAAATATTTTAATGATAAAAAATAAATGTTACTAAAATCTAAAAATAAAACAATTAACTCACTAAAAATCACTATAAATTATGTGATTTTTTAAAATTTAGCTATTAAAAATTAAGCAAAAAATATGCTTTAAAACAGTTCTCAAAAATTAACCTAAAATACTTTCCCCCTAACATTGTACTTTCTGGCATAAGAGCATCTGAAGATCATTAACCTGCTGCTAATTACTCAATACCATCTCAAATTTTAGGTAATTATTTAAAATGTCCTAAGCCCTATTG
Organism: Emydura macquarii macquarii; assembly: GCF_026122565.2. Classification (NCBI taxonomy): domain Eukaryota; kingdom Metazoa; phylum Chordata; order Testudines; family Chelidae; genus Emydura; species Emydura macquarii. Next base: position 4,045,678 of record NW_027131500.1, on the reverse strand, counting down.
CTTATATCTGTATGTGCTTAAATATAATAAAGAGTAGTTTTAAATAAAAGCACGTTTATTTATATCAATCTTTTATAAGCCAAAAATGCTGTGTTCCCATTAATTTATTTCTATTGCCACCTGTCCTAAAGTAAAACAGTTAAATTACCACTGCTTTGGTTTTTAAAACCCCGGGTAACAAATTTGGCAAGCCAGCCAGTAGTTATCAATGACTTGTTGTCAAACTGAAAGGGTGGATCTCCTGGGTTCCTGCAGGGGTCAGTCCTGGGTCCAGTACTATTCAGTATTTTCATTAATGACTTGAATAACAAAATGGAGGTTACGCTTACAAAATTTGCAAATGACACCAAGATGGGGAGGGGTTGCAACCACTTTGGATGTCAGAATTAGAAATCAAAATGACCTTGACAAATTGGAGAATTGATCTGAATTCAGCTAAATGAAATTCAATAAATACAAGTGCAAAGTGCTTTAGTTAGGAAGGAAAAATAAAAAGGACAGCTACAAAATGGGGAATAACTAATGAGGTGATAGAACTACTGAAAAAGATTTAGGGGTTATAGTGGATCACACATTGGATATGAATCAGCAATGTGCTGCAGATGTAAAAAAGGCTAATATTTATTCTGGGTTGTATTAGCAGGAGTGTCGTGTGTAAGACAGATGAGGTAATTATTTGACGCTGTTGTGGCCTGAGCTAGAGTACTATATCTAGTTCTGGACACCACACTTAGATATGCATAACTTGGAGAGAAACCAGAGGACAGCCATAAAATGATAAAAGGGTTAGAAAATCTGATTTATGAAGATTTAAAGAAAACTAGCCATGTTTAGTCTGGAAAAAAAGATTGACCTGGGGACCTGATAAGTCTTCAAATATGTTAAAGGCAGTTAAAAAGAGGACAGTGATCAACTGTTCTTCATATCCACTAAAAGTAGAAACTGAAATCATGGGCTAAATCTGCAGCAAGGGAGATTTAGGTTAGCTGTTAGGAAAACATTTCTAGCTATAAGGGTAGTTAAGCTTTGGGATAGGCTTCCAATGGCGGTTGTGGAATCCCCAGCATTGGAGGTTTTAAGAACAGGCAGATAAACATGTCATGGATGCTATTGGTTTACTTGGTCATGCACAGGAGGCTGGACTTGATGGCCTCTTGAGGTCCCTTGTATTCCTACATTTCTATGATTCTATGAAAACAGTCTGTGATTCTGGTGGAGCTGCTCCATAACTCTGGCAATTCCATTGGCCCTTGAATCCAGAATGTGAAAACAGTATCTCCTCATAGCATTAGGAGAACCATGCTATCAGTATGTAATATACAGCATAGCCTTTTGCTATCCATATGAAATGAGAATGTAGTAGGAAGAATATGGGAATCTAAAGCAATCTTTCTCCTTATAAAATTTCTTAACTGTACTGTTATGTATTCTGAACTTTTGTGTTCATAAAAATATAACCACTCGTTCTTATAAGTTTAAATTAACAGTGATAGTATCACACTGTTTTCAAATATGTTAGCAGGTATTTGTTTACATATTTCAGTTGCCTTATTCTAATGCACACGCTTTTGACTCTTCCAAGTGAATTTTAATGTACAAATGACTATTTACAGTGCTGTACAACTATACTTAGCAATTATATTAATGTCCACAAGGTGGTAGTCATGCAGTAACTTTCAAGCTGATAATGTAGCAACTGTGAATGTTAACAAGCTGAATTTGAAAATACTGCTGTCAAATAGCTATTCCTGTGTTTGATGCTGTATCTATGTTAAGGTGGGAATGATGAGGTCAGGAAGGCTAATAAATTTATTATGTGGTGGAAAAGTTATTTCTCCTTGCCCAAGAGACAGAAAAGCCATTATTATTATTTATTTATTTATTTATTTTACAGCATAACACTGGCTTTTCTTTGTCCATTTTGACATGGACTTCTCCTAATCCTTTTCATAGTTTTGTTATTCTTCGTATGCTGTCCATTTTTTGGTTATGAGTCAAGGAACCAGCATTCATAAAGAGATTATGGAACTTGCTGTAAGCTGGATGTTAAAGAGTTCAATACATTTAAATAAATCTGTCACAGAAAATGCCTTGGACACTGATTCACTGATCATCCAACAGTGAATAAAAAATGTAGACAATACAATAATGCAAACAGGCAGATGATGTGAGAGAATGGTGATGACTGTAAACAAAGCAGACAGTTTGGCATAAGTGTTTTTCCCACTTTGATCAAACAGAGCATCCTTTGCTGTTCCGCTTGCCAAAGTGCTGCATCTATTTTTTTCCATCCCTACAAAACCTTTATTCATCTCCTCCCTCAAATGATATAGACCATTTATAATCTAAAGTTCACAGTCACTGTCCCTGAAGATGAGGCAATAATTACCCTTGTAGGCTTTGTAGTTGTTTAACGGTTAAGAATGACTATAATAGCAAGAACCAGCTTTACAGTGAAATAATGTTCCCTACCATCTCTTTTTTTTGTTTTTTTTTTTTTTTTAAGAACGCCTTTTCTCTTCCTCTAACTCGCAAGGTCAATACCTCATCACACATTATTTCTACCAGAGCCACCAATGACCATATTGACATTTTGGAACCTTAGTATTATTGCAAGTGCCACTCTTGATGCAGCTGGTGCATTCTAGCCACCGAGTTTGCTGATTCACTGTTCCAGCTACAATTGTTCCTTTTGGCAGCTCTTGCTCGATTTTTAGATCATGACAGTGGTCTAAAATTAAAAGCATGTTGTGCCATCTTCTTTAAACATTAGTCATTGACATGAGTCTTAGAGCTGTGAAACTCAATTACTCATTTTAATCAATTCTTTGGGAATAGAATACCCTTCTGGGAGCACTACTGCGTGTTCAAAAACCAAGCAGGTCTTCTGCTAGTTATTTCACTCTTCATGACAGCTGATAGAGCAGCAATCATCCTATTGGAATAAACTTGAGGGTCTGTGAATGAGGATGTCGCATATAATTCATTAGGCAGCAGGTTGGGAGGAGTGTGGTGACAGCTCTTTGAAGAGAGGGCTCAACCCTCCCTTGCTATTTCTACCGAGATTTTTGAACACCAAATCCATAGAGATTGTTTTTGATTGGTTTGGTTCAGCCATTTATAAAGAGTGCAAAGTTGGCATCCAGCTTAGATTTCAAACACTTACATAGTTAGGGTCTGTCACAGTTTTGGGGTTACTACATCTTTTATCCCCTCTGTGGACTGTTCAAGGAAAATCCTCTCCAGTCTCAGGCCTTTAGCTTTCTCTGGGCAAGGATCCATAGCTGCCTTTCTCTCTTCTGACCAGTGGTTTAAGTTTACAACCCTCTTTCATTTACTGTATTTATTCCTGCCAGTCTGACTCAAGTCCAGCCCCCTGTGTTTTGCTCCCTCTCCAAAGGCTCTGACCAGTGTATACCAGTGATTACAAGTAAACAAATAGCTCTTCAAAGGAAGATGATGTTAATTTAAGGACAGAGAAAATATATAAAACAATAAATGGATGCAAACTCTTATTTAAGCTACACCGGCTACACTCTACATTCCACGTGGGAATCCCTGATAAATTACATTCTTTAAGGTTTTGCCTCTCTTTGTTGTTAGGCCATATCAATTTTGTAGTCCAGGAAACCCACTCTCAGGGCTGGTCTACACTTACCTGGAGATTCGGCAGCAGTCGACTGGAGTTACGCAAACTACATAGAGTAGCTTGCGTAACTCACGGCAACGGCTCTGCTTCACTTCTGCGCGCTGTCTACACTGTGCTGTGCCGATGGGAACAGCGTTCCCATCGACGCAGCGCTACGCTACTTGAGGGAGTGGTTTACCAGCATCGACTTCCTGATCGATTGAGCAGGTCTACACTGACCACTCAGTTGCTCCAGAAAGATCGATCTGGCGGCAGCAAATTTGCCGCCATCAGTATAGACATGACCTCCGTTAAAACTCAGCATTTTTACTCCCAAAACTCTGTCGGTCTTCCCCAGTCTCCTGAAAACAGATAAAACATTTCCTCAAGGGGGTGAGCCTTCTAAGGCTGGAGATCTGCATAACCACCCTTGGGATTTTGCATGAATCACCCCCTGGTTATTCCAGATTCCACAGATAACCCACCCAGCAAGCCAGGAACACACAACTACACAAATCACTTATTGATACAAATGTCTATGAGTATTATAGTGGTCCATATTGTCTGGCTCACCTCAATATAATTGTTATTGAAGATTTTTATGCTTTCAATGGCTGACTCAAATGTACAGATAACATTAAAATATGTCTCAAGATATGCCTGTGCTTGCATTATGTGTCTTAGGGCCAATTTAGCCCCAGTGAATAGGTTTTGGCTCTTCTGTAGTGCCAAATTCCACTCAAGATGCCCTTATACAGTTATTGTTTGTGTAGATACTTTATTAGTATTAAAGAGATCAGGAGCTGGATTAAGATAGCTCAAGCAGGCTACGTTAGCTGGCATTTTTCTCTGTTGACATGATCTAGGGCTTGTCTACACTCGCGCTTATGCCAGCAAAACTTAAGTTGCTTTGTGGGGTGTTTTTTTCACAAAAGTTTTGCCAGCATAAGAGCGAGTGTAGGCAAGCCCTTAGTGCTCCAGAATCTAAGATTGCTTTCTTCTCTTTTCTTTTAAATAGTTTCTAGCTATTATGGTTAACTCCTAAGCCCAATGATAGTAATTTAAAAATCAAAACTTGTTAACTATTTAACTACTAAACAAGATAGACAAGAAAGAGAAGAGACAATCATACTATGGGAGATCTACACAATCTATTTTGAGTAGCATCTTATATTTCCCTTACATTGAATAGTGGTTGTGGGCAGAGTTTAGGAGATAGTCGCTGCTTGCTGTTTTCAAGTTTGATCTCCATTAGATATGCTGGCCTGCATTTTTCAAACTAAAAGCTCCCTGATTATTCACTCTTATTGCTTCAGTTGCTGCTGCAGTTGAGCCAATTTTGTTTCAAAGGCATCTTAGGAGTTGCAGTAGAAGAATCTGACAGTTTGTCCCTTGTTTGAAGAGAGAGATTTTAATATTTTGTGCATCAAATTCAGTCCTGGCATAAGCAATTCTTTTGACTGCTGTTGAACTGAACCTCCCAAAAGCAGGGCTAAGGTTGTCCTTATGTGTATCATGTCATATCTATGACAGTAGACTGGATTCTTTTAATTCAAGGGTTTGGCATTCCTGTGATTTCTCGCATTTAAAAAATACATTTAGTAGTGCATTTGACACAACAATTCATGTATCATAATTAAAATGCTTTAAGAGTTCATTCTACACTTGTCAGCATATAGAAATATTTTTCCCCCTGCTTCTCTGTTGGAGGCTTACCACTAAATTTATCTAAAACAGCCATATTTCAAATTGAGATTTTCAAAAAGGGTGGCTAGATTTTCTGGTCCTTCTGCTTGGTGTGAAGGGTTTAATATACACTTGAATTACATTAAATATGGGGGATTTTTGTACCAGTAAATCTTTCCTCAAGTGTTATGAACCTTTTTGGTAACCTTGGACCAGGTCTTGCAGGTCTGGACTCTCAGCTATGAGACAGAGCAGTCTGGATTGTCTTTCCATTTTGTGTGTAAATTAATTACATCAGACCACTTTTGTTGCATCGTGCCCTGTCTTTCAATTTTGCAGCTACTGTACCAGAGGAAGAGAATGCGTTTCTCCCACTAGCATTGTCAGAATGCTTCACAATGGGCTCCTTCAGATCTTTCCGAACTCACAGCCCAACAAATGGTTTCCTTTCTCTTTTTTATCCCCAGCTCTGCATAAAATGTCAGCACATCTGATTTTGAGTTGGTGTATTTGTATTTTCTTTCATCTTTTTCCAGTTCTTGTGGGCAGCTGTCTTCTTCCATCCATGCCAATTTAAAGCTGATTACAACACCTAGGTAGATGCCTTGTTCATAATGTTTTCTTGGTTTCTGCATCTCTTGGGGTTTGATTCAAGCTAGAATGTATGTACAGTCTTTGAAGTGCTACCCAATAGGAGCTTGAGACTGTTTCTCAAAAGCTCAACCACCTGTGGTGTAAAGAAAAGTTGCTCTGAACTGAGGTTCATTTTTTGATTATGATGGTGAGTAGGTCAAAAATCTCATCAAAATTAGGGAAATTTATGGCCTTTAATGAATCTAAGAAAAGTTGGAGTGACTGGTCAGGATTAGAATGGCTATCCCCTGGGATGAGTTAAAAAATCCCAAGAATAATAAGTGAAGTAATTTTGTTATAGGTCAAATTGTGGTTTTAGTTAGCTTGTGACCCTAGCCTTGCTTCTCTAGTAACAAGAGGGGATCATGAAAGTGGATAGAATAGAGAACATAGACACTGGTATTTGCCCTGTGCAGTTTCTCATTCTGTGACTATTTTCTCCAAAACTAGTTTAATAGCTGCTTATCTACAAAACTGCTCTAATTATTTGTGTTCAAAGTAATGAAACAGAGTGTTCATTTTCATTCCATTGCAATTATTGCCAAAATAAAACACATGCTCTCAGAGCATAATTCAGATGCTGGTGACGCGCTAACAGGCATCCCCGGTAAAAAGGTCTGAACAGTAACCTGGAATTCTGTAAAATTAATTTCCACTGATATGGGTTTCCAGACTCCTATCAGTGGTTTGAGTGTGTAGTACCTTTCAAAAAGGTTAGCCATCCTCAGCCCCCAAAGAACTTACATAGAGTTGACAATCTCCAATAGGACAACAGACGTTCATTGGTGACTTATAAGGCTACAAAGGCTCATAGGAAAATGCGGTGCTACTCAGCAGACTGTGGGTATGTCTACACTGACAGCGGCGTGAAGACCCGCCTAGTCGATCCAGAAGTCGACGCAGTTAAACCACCCCCTCAAGTGGTGTAGCGCTGTGTTGATGGGAACACGGTTCCTGTCGGCGCAGTGCAGTGAAGACTCCGCGCAGAAGGAAAGCACAGCAGTCGACGGGAGTTATGTAAACAACTCTGTGTAGCTTGCATAACTCCCGTTGCCTGCTGCTGAATCGCCTGGTAAGTGTAGACCAGGGCTGAGACTAAATTTGCTGGGATTTTTTCCTTTTTTGTTGACCTTAATAGATTGCTAGGAAGGAGCGGGGAATGCCCTCTTTGATCTTTCCCTCTCTAAACTCACAGTACCTTTCCCCTCCCTCTGCCCCACAGATCTCCTAAGATCAGTAGAAGCCTGTTTCCCTTCCTATGAACCTCTTGAGAGAGATGGGGATTAGGTAACAAAGCAGAATTCGGGAGAACTGAGTAGAAGATTATGGGGGAATCCTTCCCCCATCTTTTCTGTGGGCCCCTTCTCTTCGCCTCTAACAATCCTCTCTAGTGATTACTTTAAATTGTGAGTCCTATCTGGGTATGAAAAGGAGCTAACCATTTTCTTAACGTAAGTTTAGCCCTTCATCAGTCTTTTGACATTCCATACTGTGCTTGCTGGAGCTGGCATTCCCTAGTGGTTTCACTAAAGAAAACATTAAGAACTTTGCTAATTTGAGTGCAACCAATTAAATGTTCGTCTTGGATATTATATCTCTGCTAGGCAAATCCTGTGTTTGTAGCAAAAAAAAAGGGGGGGGGGACTCTTGCAACTTTGACAAATCTAATTTTACGTTGTCATAATTAACAAACCCTTTGTCTAATTACTTGAAATTTTCTCATCTCCAGCTCTAAGCTATCAATTTCTAGACTGACGTATTTTTACCTACTCTTGCTTAAACTAAAACTAAAACAACCGCACACATGGACTTGTAATGGAAACTCAGTTGCTATCTTAATTGTGAAGTGACAGCTGTGACTCCATAATACTTGAAGGGCATGCATCGTTGAGTGTGGGCCAAACACTCTATTAATAAACTCTCTCTCACTCATGCATACATATCTTAAAGGTTAAAGTAACTATAGAAGTTAGATGGTTTACCATACACTAGTGACCTGTATTTGAACTTGGATCTCAGTACTCTTGGCCCAGATATGTCTTAGTAAGAAATATCGCACACAAAGAAGTTGCAAATACAATCATTAACCTTTGTGTAACTTTTCCTTTTAACAATTTAAGCCATCTAAACTTTAGTATGAAGAAGAAACCAGCTGAAACTGCTGGTTGTCATACTGGCAGATTGATCTTTACAATATCATCTTTAATTTGTAGATTAACTATTTTCTCAGACAAATATTGGCTCTTGTTTTAAATTTAACTCACTCCCCTTTCTCATCTATGTACTAAATCTTTTAAAGATTACATAAAATTATAGGCTTCCTAACACTATTATTTACGCTTCCTCCTAGCAGAGCCTTTCAGAACTAACTTGCATTCAGAGTTTTAGTGCAAAGTCATGCAGCCTTTTTACCTTCCATCCATCTCGGTCACGTATTACTTTATTTTAGCTACAGGAAACCTAATCAAGAATCTGCTTGCTGGAGCTATCATAAGCATCAGGATTCCCTGCTCCCAATCCAGCCCTCCTTAATATTGAAATTCTTTTCACAGGACTGGTAATTCCATAATATAAACCATGGTTCTTGATTAAAAGACCTAGTGGAATATTATAGAAATTTGGTCTCGTGGTTAAGATGCCAGACTGGTATTCAGCAAATCTGAGTTCAGTTATTGGCTGTACCACAAACTGCTTGTGTGACTTGGACAATTCACTTAAACTCTCTGTGTGTCAGTTCTCCTTGTATAAAATTGGTATCTTAATACTCTCTACTACCATTTATCTGTATTTGTCCTTCTAGAATACAAGAGAGATAAAGTGGGTGAAGTAATATATTTTATTGGACCAGCTTTTGTTGGTGGAAGGGGAAAGCTTTCAAGCTTCACCGAGCTCTTCAGATTGGGAGAAGGAAACTAGAATGTCCAAGCTAAATATGAGGTGAGACTGATTAAGCATAAGGGGTTCACATGTTATAGGAGACCACTTTAAATGAAATAGGTAATTAGCACCTTTGCACTCATAGAACAATGGAGGGTTAGTAGGCAGCAGGTGTGTTTATAAGTTGGCATAATGGGCCATAAAACCAGTATCTCTGTTAAGTCTGTGTTTTTTTACTATCCAACAGGCTTATGAATTTAAGTTCCCAGGCTTGTCTTTTGAAGGTGTTATACAGGTTTCCTTTGTGGATGAGGACTGAGAAATCAGACATGGAGAGATCATTTTGTGAAAAGCCTTCACCCAGGGGGTGACACGGTGTTTTTTTCCGTCTTTTATCATTTTTCAATGGGAGTGAATTTGAGATCATAGTAATTGTCCATCTGGTTTCACCCACACAGTTGTTGGTGGTGCATTTGATAAACTGGATGAGGTACAAGTTGAGATGGGCATTTGTTGGACCCAGGGGTCTTGAAAGCTCTTTGAGGCAGATACCGTATTTCACTGTGTGACTGTTCAGTGCCTAGTATAATGGTGCCCTGATCTCAGTTGGAGCCTTTATGTGCTACTGTAATATCAATAACTAAACAAGGCATTACTGGCAATAGGAGAAATGAAGGGCATTTACTATGTAAGTCCAGGGTGTAGAAAAATATAAAGACATATTTAGAATTACTTTCAGCCTTTATTTTATTTTAAAATTGCAAGAATAGAATGAGCATTATTAGTTTTGTTTTGATATTAAAAAAACCTGAAAAACAGTAAGAAACCATGGCATCGTTATGCACACTTTACAACTCTGCTATTCATCTCTGAGGTGCACAGGCCAAATTGCAGGCCGAATCAGCAGAAAAAGATACATTCCCTTTTGAAGCAATCACTTTGACTACTGACAAAGGGAAAACTTTGATTGCTTTCTCTCCAGATAGACACAGCTATTTTCTTTCTAGTGGCGAGATTAAAAATAAAAGTAACTCTATAATAAGTAGCCAGTCATTATTTTATCACTTGATATTAACTATAATCATGTCAGTCATGATATGGTATTAATGTGGATTTCATATGTACTCATATCCACATTCAATTGTAATTTACCATTTTATTAATGTTCAATTATTTTAAAGTGTTGCTGAATTAACAAGATCCACTTATCCTTAATCACTACTCACCTCACTTTGCAGCAGTGGCATCTTTTGCTTATGAAGACCCTCCGCAATAGAATGATGTAGGTAATGAGAGATAACATACATTTAAGCAAAATCACTCAATTCATCCAAAAAGTTTTAAAAATGTGGACAAGTCCTCTGGCTGGAGGGACACTGATAATAGCTTTGTTGAGAGCACCTGGAATTGCAATTGTGACTAATCAATGAGGGATTCTTGGAGGTTCTTTGCATTCAGATGCTCATTAGAATTCATCAAGAGAGACTGAGGTGAGGGATTAAGTAGCATCAAAGCAGAATGAAGCTATTTTTTTCATTCCTCTTGCTCCTTTTCACTCCAGAGAAGGGTTTGGATTCAGGATCCTGTGTGTTTAACTGTTTTTTTTTATTAGGCTACTGCATTGGGTTTACAAGGGGTACGTAAGTGGAATGAGGGTTTTCTCTTCTCACATTGTGCTGAAGTTTGTTGCTGTCTAAGCTCCCCTTCCCCCCAACCCATCCACCCACATGCACACTTTTTTTAATAACTCAGAAAAATTCTGCACGTAATGAGAGAGGATGATCTTCTGGGGAAGACACTGTCTTGGTATTCAGGAGAACCGCATTCAGTTTCTGACTCTTCAACAAATTTCTGAATAACATGGGAAAAGCCACTTAATCTCTGTACCTTAAATGTCCTCATCTAAAAAATGAAGATAATACTTTCTTTCCTGATAGGAATGTTGTGAGGATTAATCTATGTGCTGTTTGAGATGTTCAGATCCTGTAGTGATGGAAGATTAAATAAGTACCTAGATAGATAAGACTCCAGCTTCTGGACTTATTGAGATGATGGTGAGAGCTCTTGCAAGCGGGTAGCACTTTAGTAAAAAAATTGGGTCCAAATAGTCCAGCCCATTTGACTGGACTAAAGATTGACATAATCTCTGTGATGGGGAGCATAGACCCCACACAGCAGTGTACACTAAAGAGTTAATGACGATAGGAATCATTTCCCCAGCTGTGGCCCAATGGCTGGTTAGCAATAACTGGGATAAAAAACTGAAATGCAGACAGAGCAGGCTGAATGCCACCATAGAGAAGCTCCACAGCATCAGATGGGAGAAATTTGCCCAAAGACCAGTTCCCTGGCAGAAGGATCAAGGGAAGCTTACCATCCAAAAGATGACAGCAAGGGCCAGAGGTAGGAAACATCCCAGAAAGGCAAGAGGAGACCTAAGCAAACAGACTCTATTTGCTCAACCCAGAGCCCCTGGGCTGGGATCCAGATAGTGTGGCTACTGATACATCCACTAAAGATCTGACATTTCAATACTTCTGCAAACAGCTTGGGACTGTCCACACCTGTGGACTCTTTCCTCGCTGGCATAATCTCACACAGTTTTGTCTCAGTTCCAGTCAGGAGATAAAACCATAGAAAAAGAGGACTTTGTGGCTAGAAATAGGTTGAATGGCTTGGCTTGACCCAGAGCGGAGCGTGGGTCTGGTCCCCCTAGTGCCTTCCTCCCCCTCCCCCCCACACAGAAGGGGTTAGAGACTGCTGAAACTGCAGATTCAGGGTGGCAGTCCTAACATAAGACATCTGGGCTTAATTTTGTTCCTGCTTTAATTTCTTTTTTTTCTCCCCGATGAAGAAAGGAGAACGATATCTGGCCCCAGGACTATCAATGGGAGACCCATTACAGGGTCCTTAGGACCTTGGGGTGAGACCCTTACTACCCTGAAAGAGGGGGACTCAAATGATTCAGCTGTAGGCTGGAGCCATAAAGAGAGGCTGAGCACTACAGGCCACATTTCTAAACTCACACAAAGGGAACCTGAGGGAAGCCACTGTTACCAACAGCCTAGCCACCAAGGGGTGCATTAAAAGAGTGAGAGGCCCAGTAGCAACTACTTATAATAAAGCATTTGATTCTTTTCAGTGTAGCAACACAGTTAGAAGGAAAAAGTCATAATGTCTACAGAACTCTCAGGAAGTCAGTGGGCATTCTGTGTTCAAACGAGCTGTGGAACAGAATGTGATGTGTGTATCCCATACCAGAACATACCATTGTACAAAACTGTTTTGATGCAGATACAGTAGTGAATAGAGGACAGACACATGGATGGATTTCAAGTGTCAGGGTGCAACTTTTATTAAACTTAAACGTAGAGGACTGGAGCTACCCACCCATCACCCATATGCTCCTATCCTAGGCATCTGATTGGTTTCAGTGTGGGTGTTACAGGACTCTTACCATATAACCCATAACTCAGGGTAGGCTCCCCTAGGCCTACCCTCCTGACTCAGCTCACTCTGAGTCTTACTCACCCCATCCCCATGAGGGGGACAGAGGGTGTTGAAGGGTGTGGATCTCATTCCACGAGGGCCCCAAGGTATCACCCTATCCCATGAGCCCAAGACCCATTGTCAAAACCCCATGTCTTTTACTTCTGGGAACCGTTGATTTTATCATTTTAACTGCAGTGGAAGCCTGCTGCAAGTTGCAAAAACTCTGCCAAGTACCTCCGATAGGTACCAAGCGCATTCCTACATAACCTGCTGTGGCTTGAAAGAGCTGTGAGGAAGGCAAAAATCTCCCTGGTCCTCTGCCAATTGGCCCCTGGGAAAGAAAAAAAATCCATCCTGATTCCTAAACAGGTGATCTGCTAGACCTGCATATGTCAGGCTGGATTTCCATACCTAGTTCAGGATGGGTAGAATGAGGCTGCTGAAACAGAGCTGAAAGAGACTCCACATGGCCCCTGCATTAGGTTAAATTCTGGGAGCTGAAAAATGCTAGCCAATCAGCACTGTGCCCCCCCCCCCCCCCCCCCCCCCGCAACTACCAAATGGGTTCTTGAGACTCCAAGTGGTGGGGGAGGAGCTACCTGGTGTCTCTCCATGAGTGTTTCCCTCAAGTTCCCCCATCAAGTTCCCCTGCCCATTGAAGTGGGTGGGTGGCATTTCTGTTTGTTAAAAGTAGATAAGTCCAAGCCATAGTGTTTGGAACAAGGTCCTAATTTCCCCCCACAGTTAAAGGTTGTTCAAACTTGGAAGTTTGGTTCAAACTTATCTTTTACTGAAAGTGTTAGTATAAAGAATTTAGTGGCAGGTATCAAAATCCTGCCATGTTAGATCGAGCCCCCAATTTATTCACTGAATCATTATAATTTTGCTTTAACTCAGTCATTTTTGATACAATATACATAGAATAGTTTTATAACGGTTATTGTCAACTACAAAGATGACGTACTATATTTAAAACATGAGGGCCTGTATTCTGGAAATTGACTCTGAAAAGGACGTAGGGGTCATTGTAATAACCAGCTAAATGCAAGCTCCCAGCACAATGCTGTGGTTAAAAGGGCCAACAGAACAGTCAGCTATATTAATACAGGAAACTAGATTAACAATTGAAGTTGGAAATAAGACATAATTTTTTTAACAGTGATAATTAATCATCATAACAGATTACCCAAGGTACGTGGTAAATTCTCCAACATTGAGAGTCTTCAAATCAAGATTGGATTTTGTTTTAAAAGATAATCTCCAGTTCAGCCAGAAGTTATGGGCTTGAAACAAGAACCGAAGGGTGAAATTCTGTGGTCTGTGTTATGTAGTAGGTCAGAGTAGGTGATCATAATAGTCCCTTCTGGCCTTAAAGTTATCATCTTTGATTTCAAGCAATTTGAAAAATATAAATCAATCCTTATTTCCATGTATTTTTATTGCTTAGTTTTAAAACAGCAGTGCAGTAGAAAATCAAAGAGTAATAGAGTACAGTCCAATACTTGTAAAGCACTTTATGCATTTATGCATAGCTCATAAATAAGCTCTATTGAAATCTATTTACTTTGTGAAATAGACTTACAATCTTACTGTAGTTTAAGAATCAAATTGGTTTTGTCCTAGTGTAATTTAAAAGCAACCACTTAAATAAAAAGGCTTTTCTAAATTGTCTGGTTCTGGTTACATAACTTTTAGCTGCATCCTCTATAGCAGATTCTTGCTATGAAATTATTGAACATTAGTTTTAATGGTATTTGTCTCTTTATATTATATGCCCAATGAAATCATTGAGAGCATCTGTTATTTTACTTTTAAAGCATAGGTGCTGCTCCCCTTAAAAACTTGTTCGACTATAACTTTGCTAAATAAAGACATAAAAAGCAAGCATTTGACTGCAGTGGTAATTCCCACGTGAACATACAGCAAATGCTACCAGTAATCAGATTTTGAGCAGGCAGTCTTATCATTTGCACTGTATGGGGGAAAAAAAAAGCATGACAAGGGAGATGATCATTAGCCCTCAAAAGGTTAAGAAATGTAGATCACAACATCAAGTCCTATTATGTGTGTTCTGTTTAATACTCAGACTAGTCTGTGATGGATGTAGATTGGAGGTGGACCGCTTAGATGGGATATCTTAACAACAAAATCTGAGACATATATATACTAGTTCATTGATTTGTTAGTTAACTAATTGACTGAATCAAACCACTGAGAGGCTAACACAAAACAAACTAGCCAACTCCATTAGTAGGCAGTTACAAATTGTTATTGCTGTTATACTCTGCGTTTTGCCACTTCCTCATTGCCAAAATATATATGTTGGAAATACATGGCTTAAAGAAGCTGCAAAGCTAGTTATGCCATAATCTTATCACAGGTTTTTAAACTGCAGTATGATTCTAATTCTGTTATTTAAACAGAAATGAAAATCTATCCTTTAAATTTGTTAGAAAAACCTTTCAATAAATATGAAACCTCTGGTATACTTTATTAAACTACTTACATTTCCATCAGTGCAGTGATGTTGTTTTCCATCCACAGTTTCAATGAGAGCAACATCTGGCTCTTTTCCCGTAATCAATATAATCTCTTAAGAGTCTCAGTTTCAAAATCAGCTGCAGAAAGCATCAATTACAGGTTTGCAGATTTGATAGATTTTATAAGAAGCAATTATGTCATTAACAAATTATCCAGTTATCAAGCCATCTCATTGAGATAAGGCAAAAACTCAATGCTGATTATTGTATAGAGAAAGAGACTAATATGATGTGAAGAACATTTTGTTAATTTAAGTGAATCTTATAGAGTTAACCTTTAGAACTATAGCACTGTTATGACTAAATGCAATCTGTGTTTCCAATCACTTAATACAAATGATAGAAAATGAGAAGTAGTAGAATTAATTATGTTTACTGTCCCAAAAATGAGGCAAAGAGGAGAGAGAGAGATTCAGAGATGAGCCAACTTTTCAGTCCATATGTTCTTATCTCCACTGTCTCCCATGCTTTTTTTAAAACAATGAGAATTCACCTTCTCTTAGTGTTAAGATGCTGATAACTCTTGAAACATTACCTTGACAGCTGGATAAACATTAAAGTTCTGTTGTCCCTATTTCCCATTACATCTGGGAGGCGGTGTCTCTCAGTGTGATGGTTGACTATTTAATATTTGGTCTTTCTGCTATGCTTCTTCTTTATCCTTCTGGAATATTGAGAGTTTTTCCTTCTCTTATTGGGGGTTGGGACTATAGATGCCATGCAGACCCTAATTGGTAAAACAATATTATTTATGCAAAAGTATATGTTTGAGATAATATTGGGTGTGGCCTTTCTTTACATTATGACAAATGTAGTATGCGTTTTCATCTATTTAGACTGTGAACTACCAATTGTGCAAAACATTTTGTGATGCTTCTGTAATGTGGGATCCAGTCTAGATGAATAATTAGGATAAATAGTTCCATAGGTGAAAATCATATTGGAGCTCTCAGAGATTTAAACTCATTTCCTGGTAGGTTATAAAAGCTGTGCAATAATTGGTGACATACATTTTTTACAAGAGCCGTGACCTGAATATTGGGTCTTGCTCAATATATATTTAGGGTACTAGTCAGTTACAAGTCAGAATATACATGAAGTTCTAAATGGTGTACCCTGGAAAGCAAGAACCATAGAGAAACCAAGGTTTCCTGCCTTACTTACACTGAGTACTTTACTACACAAGCAGTCCCAATGATCTAATGTGATTTCACTTTCATTTCTTGCATAGTAAAGTACAAAGCAATGAGTAGGGGAGGCAGAATTGACTCAAATTAGTAGTGTGTTCATAGGCAGAGATTAAGGAAAAATGTTTCCATCATTAATGCTAATAAGATCTCAGCTTAGGCATCAAGGAGAAAATATATGCCATGTTATATGATTTGATCTTAAAAAGTTCTCCTTCAGGGGGAAAAAAAAAAAAAAAAGGTAATGTTCCATGAAAGAGAGCTACCACAGAGGAGATTCTACATTTCAGCTTTTTCATGAGACTTCCTACATCCCATTCCCTAATGCATGCAGCTAAGATTTAATTTTTTTCCTGACTTGGGAGGGAGAGAGGCAGTTTGAAAAGTTTCAGCTTTCACCAATGAGCAGAACATGGTCTCATTTCCACTAGTGCTTGCTTCCTGCAATCTTAATATATTGATCATGTGAGACATGCACCAGATCCTAATAATAATCCTTGTTCAAGAGAACGGGGTTGGGGGATAGAGGAGGAACATTCCAAGTCCTCCCCGTAGTAAGTCCTGAGAAAAAATTCCTTTCCAGCCTCAGATTTGGGGGTCAACTTAACCTGTGCATATGAGCAAGACAGTGAACATTTACAATGTATCCCTCAATTTAGGGTACACCACTCAGCTCCTTCCCCTGCCCCCATACATTTTTTTTTTTTGCATTAGGGAAAAGGATTTCTCAGAGGTAGAGTTGAGGATTCTACTTTGGAGAGAGGACTGCCTGACAGGTGTTCTATAGCTATAACAGATGGAAGTTTATTCCCAAAAGAATTGTGATGAGCCTTTTCAGTGGCACAACATAGGAGCTCTGCAGAGCTTCTAGCTTCAGAGACTTCTTTCAACTAGTGATGGCCCTTCACTTGTACAGTGTCTATCCTGTGACTGATTTAGCGATTGTCTTCATCGGAAAGTGGATGGATTACCAGTGAAACTGGGGCTCACCCCATATCAATGGCTGACCTGAGTTGAGTATGGACATGAGGAATTAGGAGCAACACTTAAGTAACAGGCAAAGCTAACTCTGCAGTAAATACATACCCTAAACAAATACTCCTGTTAGTTAGTCATGTTATTTTTCTTCCCTGATTACTCAGAATTTCAATTTTAAAATAATTAACTTGTATTTTGAGACCAGCGTAATAGGTTCTTCCCAATTGAATATACACTACAGATAATATGTGGTAAGATTACCTGTATCTAAATAACTTTTAAAAATATTAAGACTGTTTAATCCTTATGCGTGACATCAATATGGACCCAATTAGCACAGTTTGCAGCTACTTCATAATTCAAAAGAATGTGATCATTCAGCTGGAAGCACATTTGACAGAAACTCCATAGTCATGAAGGTAAAAGCTTGCAAGATCACCCACTAGGATGGAGAAGCTGTCATTCTTTCGTCAGTGCTGTTGAATACTAATGTCAAGGTCAGAATAGTGTAATTTTAGGCTGCCAAAATATTGTTGGATCTGATACAATAGTAGATGCTTAAGAGAGTAAGGAAATACAAGTTTAATAAACTTTGATAAGATAGTTATAAAATTTGTGCTGTGCTACTCATTTGGAATGTACTGTTTCATACTGTATTACTCTTGTGTTATAACAAAAGATATTAGCATTTATTTCTACATATTTTTTCCTGATTCTGAGATTTGCCATCTTTTTTTTTTTAAATACAAAGATAATGAAGAAGCTGAAATATTCCCCCTGCATGATAGTTGTAGTTTCCAGCATTATCTTGATATTTCTGAAATTTTAAACATATGCTATTTTTAATGCAAATGTAGGTGACTTTAAGCGTTCAGAACACTGGCATAAACACTGTGATTTTTCCCCTTATAAAGAGTGAAATCCATTGCGAGAATTAGATTCTTTGTATTGAATTGATACACACCCCAAAGTGATGATGTGTGTATCTTACATTATTTCCACATTTTCACTAACACAATATGATTATTGCCCCTTTCCATAGAAGAAAGTTTTGCATATATTCAAAATAATAAAAAATAAGTATTTTTTAAGCAGGATTTAATTGTTTTGACAGTTAAGATAAGTACTTACATTTATTTTTAAGGGGAAGATATTTTCAAAAGCACCTTGAGGTATTTTGGAACATAATTCCTATTGCAAGTCAATAGGATTTATGCTCCCACATCCTTCATTCGAAGGATTTGAAAAAGTCCTTTGCCTTTGTAGATGTTAAGTTTTTTTCTCAATATAATATCTCCTTAATGTCATTTAAATCATGTTAATAATTTTCCTTATTCAGCTAGACAGACATGGACAAAAATCAAAGCTACTAAATCTACATTAATAATGATCCAACAGTAGTTAGGATCTTAATAGTAATTCCATTGTTTGTTTGGTTATTCAAGTTTCCTCCTAAATACTGAAGGTTTAGAATAACAAGTAGAGCAAACTGATAGTTTTATATGAGCTATAATCTGTAAATGTCTCGGTTTTGGGGTTCAATTTTTTTTAAAAGAGCTTCTTTGGTTTTGATTGATTTTTACATTACATGAATACGTCAATGAACAGTGGCAAACAATACCTCAGTAGGATTGCTTTTCATATCCCAGATGCAGTTTTGAAAGATGTCTAAAATGACATGTTTGCAGTAAAATATACATGGCCGGGTGAACTTTCCTGGTCTTATCTTGCGCCTCAGTAATTCTAAAACAGAAACTGAAGTCTTTGTTCTCATAAACGAGACATCTTTTAAAAATAAATTTTTAAATGAAATATTCAAACATTCCAAAGTTGTTATAAACATACAGAGAATGTATTCTTTCCTTCTTGTGCATGGTTAACTTTCATTCATATTAATGTGGGTTATGAACATGCTTCAAGCAGAGAAGACCCTATCATTTAAAAAACCTATCTAGTGAATATTTGGCTCGGTTGAGTTCATGTTGCCTATTTACTACACTGTGGAAAGAACAGGTGTGAGGAGAAAAAATGTATTTTTGCATTTAACTTCTTTTTATTAATGTAAGTTGCTTTTGAATGATTTCACAACGCTCTCATTTGATATTCTTTTGAGGGGTTTGGACTTTATCTAAGAGGCCTAAATATGGTACATTAATCAATAAAATTTTTTATGCAGCAGAATGTCACTGCATGTTTTTACCATGTTTGGTTTTTTATAAGGTAAACCCAAGGAAAATATGAAGACTATAGAAAAATTTAATATGGGTGCTGATGATCTAATTTTAAAAGTGGGTGTTGGTTGACTCCGGTTGGCAAACCTTTATCTTTGGATCTGAAGGCCAAAAATTCAAATCAACTTTCAGAAAACTCGTGTAAGAATTTCCACTATGAATAATGATCAATAAAATACTCGCAGAGATTTTGGTTTCATCTTAGATTTAAAAGTTAAGTACCTATTGCCTGCATATATTTAAAGTATTCCTGAGAAAAATTAATGTGTTGGCCTCATTGCCCTGGTTATATATTTGTAATGAAATGCCCAATTTAACAATTCAGCATAAGACAGGGCCTCTTTCCAAAGTAGTTTGCATGATTAAAGAACAGGTTAGCTAAAGATATCTCTAACACTATATAATTTGACTTTGGTTTGAGATAAATTAAGAACAAGCCATGCTTTTTTTTTTAAAACAATGACTCATATTTATGACCTTTTTTATTCTCGTGTGACTTTTGGTGTCTGAGTTCAGATTCATCGAGTCCTAATGTGGACTGGAAGACAATTGACTCTTGTGATTCAAGTCTTAAGCTTCTTTCTTGAATCCTAGGGCTTGAGAAATATATGTTGACATGTTAGTGGTACTGTAAGTATTGGGTGGGCATCAAAGTAATTGTCAGTGACAGACATGCTTTTAGAAAGACAAATTCTCACATGATTTGTTTGAGGCAGCCTCAGAAAGATGCCATAGTAACAGCCAGCACATATGCAGTGTTGCTTTCAACTATTGTACATGTTCCAAGTATTAAAATGAGTTTGTGAAAATGACATCTATGATTGAAAGGGCTTTGCCTCATGCAAATTATAATAGGTTTTGTATATCTATACCCTTTCAATTCTGTTGGAGCCATATAACTGTTTTACATCTGTAAATTACTCATATATTACAATTAAGCAGTAATATATGAAAACGTCTCATACTGGGATACTGCAACACACAATGAGGCCTTTTAAAACTAAAAATCTAATACTGTTTACAGCTAAGAGGTCTTAGTCTAGCAGGACCGTACATGATGGAGTTCATTATTATAACTGTGAAATACAAACTGAACCTTTTTCATGCCAAAAACAATATAATATAAAGCAATGGTTCCATACATGAAATATTAAAACATTAACTCCCTGACAATGGCTTCCATGAAGCACGGTATCTAAGCACCGAATAGCTGGAGCCTCCCAGGAAATCTGGTGTCATATGGGTAATGATGTGTCTCATCTATCTAGACACCATATACTTTTTCCTCTGTCCCCTACTTCTTTCAAACCCACAGTTCAACTTGTATCCCAAGAACTTTGCTCCTTTGTATTTTTGGCAACACAATCAAAGAAGCAAAAATAAGATATCTTCTGGCAAATGATACTATAAATAGCCACAACTTTGAATCATGTCAAGCCATGTGGACCTGCAAACTTGAAGACCCAGATAGCCTTGACTGCTAAGCAATAGCAATCTAACTACAGTGTAATGCAACCTAATTCTAATATGAACAAGAAAAGCAATGGTAGACCACCAATAAGTAAAGAAAAAACAGAAAATGATAGGATGGTATTGTGTGCCAGTGCCAATAGATCTATTATATACTTTCTCTTCAAGTCCACACTCACCTTCCCTCTCTGTAAAATTATTTATTTTGTATGGTGTTGTCAGAATTAGTAGTAATTGATCAGGAAGGGAGAGAACCAAATGCTTTTCTGTGCAGTAACAAGTAGGAATATGGCTGAGTGCATGAATTGAGACCTGCATAAGACACGAATGCTCTAAGCTCTTAAAGGTTCAAGATCCTATGTTTTTATGTAATTACGGTAGCTTAGCTCTGTGACTGATGTAGTATATTTAGAGAACTCCAGTTAGAATCCTCTTCATACACATTAATGGCTAAAAACATGCTCTTGAAATCTAAGTCACCCATAATGGTGCATTGCTAAGAGAGAGATGGACATCCTCTTGTGGGTGTATGTATTTAATGTGTCTGAGAATGTATTTAATTTAGAAAATCCATAGACCATCATTTTACACAAACATATCATTTTAATATGCAGTTAAAAATCCATTCCTTTGCAGTGGGGTGTGGCAGAAATATATATAATAAATACTGTTGTTACTCTGCTTTTGAAGATAAGCTTTAAACTTCAAGATAGAGAATAAATTATTTAAACTTTTATCTATCCTTTCTGAAAGTCTAAGCTGGCCTCAAATTACAACATAGGTGCATGCATGACTTTTTGGCATAGTACACCTGATAGTGGTTGTTCATATATAGAATAAAATCCTGATCAATCTCTGACACTTATTACCGGCTTCCTGCTGCTTGGAAACGTGTACTGTAATAGCATTTGTATATTTTCTGTTCCCTTAAGGTTTCAGATTTCTGCTTCATAAGAGCACAGAAAATTAGAAGAAACATCACATTTATTCTAATAGAAAAAAACAAAATAAGCAATTTGCATCCTGTTCTAAAGAGACCTCTGTATGAGTGTGCATATGAGTCTGTGTGTTTGTACACACACCATTATTTAATTTTGAATATCACAAGTGTATAAATTATAGGAGTATAAATTACAGGAGTCTTTCTTGCCTATAACTAGACCACAGGAGACAGCACTTAGTACAATACTTGAGGATAAAAAAAACTCCTTACATATAGCAGAAGGACTTTTTTAGAAAGGTTGAATTATAAGATTAAAAAGTGATCATTTCTCTTGTGCACCATGATGTCTGAATTCAATAGTATAATAGTTTGCAAAATTTACCAGATTGTCATTGATTTTTACCTTTTCAATGGATCCTATCTATCCAGCAGCAAGTAATTTAGCTTTCTGAGGTGAATGAGGCTGCATACCCATTTAACCTATTCAGGAGAAGGGTAAGTAGTTTCAAAAAAGGTGTGGACAAATAAACCTATCTGTCCTAGGATCAGTAGGAGTGAAGCTGCTGGAAGGTGGATCAATATAAAGAAATTCCCATCCTTCCAAACAGCTTTGGGTCCTGATTCAGCAAGATGCTTAAGCATATGACATCAGTACATGAGTAATACTTTTGAATCTTTGAAGCTTTACAGAGCCTCCACAGAGATGTGGCTGCAGAACTAATCTTGGACTTCATAGAAACAAATGTTCTTTGATCTACACTTTCTCAATACATGTATTTATTGTGCTGCTTTTATTAATACAATATGGAAGAAACCAGCCAGGATTTCACCCTATATGTCTTGTACATACATTTATGGCAAATCCAGGAGATATCTGTCCCAATTGACTTTTTTAGGTTAATTGTGCATACATGTTGTAGATGAAGTGCTGATATAATTTGTTTCTTTTTAAGTGTGCATTTGTCTCATAATTCCCTTTAAAATATTTTTTTAAAACTGAAAATATTTTTAAAAGTTTACAAGGAATTATGCCATGTATTTTTGCTTCTCTTGAGTAAATGTTAAAGTTGAAAACTTAAGTGCCTTAATTAATCATTTGTGAGAAATATACAACCATTCTGAGGTCTAAGCATTTGAAGTGTATGTGAAGGTCCCAGGTTAATTCTCTCATGCAATTTGTTTTCACCAAGATATGCCGAGTTCTGATGAGATGCAAGAACCTTTCAAGCTAAATTCAACATTACTCTTTACTGTAAACTATGGTTTTAATGCACCTGCAGTTTAAAAAAAGAATGTTTTCACCATTTCTAAAAATAAACTGTACTTACCTTTTTTTCCTGAAGATCTTCCTTTTTACATTCTCCCACAGAATTCCATGTCTCAGAAGCTTCCCAATAATCATCATTCATGATTAGTGATCATGCCTAGACAAATACCTATAGATATCATAATGTGAAGCATTACCTAATAAATTAAAAAACATGAACTCTCTAAAACATTCAAAAAATCCTACGACACTTCTCAGCACTATACTGTAGAATTCATCCTCAAAGATACAAAAATTAATTAATTTAAAAAAATCAACACTAACAAAAACAAATTAAGTTTGATGCATGTGATGACAGCATTCCAGAGTTATGGTTCACAATGGAAAATGCCCTGTTTCCCATACCCTTGAGATTATTCCAGTTTTTATAAACAAATCTAACCTCGTGGCATGAGTTCTAGATATATGTGAGGCTAGCCTGTTCAACAAAACAAGTTTGCCCACCATGGAAATTCTGTGGAAACTCTGTATTAACTTAACTAGCTCATCCTTGCTCTAATTATTGGAATAATTGATTTAGTACAAAACTTTGGCACTTCATAATGTGCCACAACCAGACAGAATTATTAAATAAATCACAGGGAGCTAGGACAAGAATCTGGTCTTTCATCTCCAAAAAATACACGACTTTTTCATTTGATCTAAAGAGGAACTCCTTTTGCTGATAGTAATAGTTGGTCCTTTATCTTCACTCTAAGCCAACCCCTAGGAAACAGAATTGCTCAGCCATATAGACAAAGCCGGTATTTGCTACTGTAAAATCCCTGTACAGTGTTTATTCATTTAACTCATTCTTAGCATCCTGGTATTACTTGCTCTTCACTTTTCATTGAGATTGATCTTGGCCACTTAAGTAAATCATTTTTTGGTTTATCCTTAGAATGCTTGGAGCCTTATCATTTCCACTGTTCTTTATTAACATTATCCCACCTGAAACTGATTTATTTCTCCTTTATCTCATTAACCTTGGGAAATGGTTTTTCAGTGTTTGTGCCTCCTGGCATTGGCATAGGTTTCTCCGAATGTTGTGTTTTCAGTACTTTGGCCCTAATCAGTTCTATTTTGTTGCTGACTGAAGCTTTAGAGAGTAAGAAGTGTTGACACCTGTTGGTGAACAGGTAGAGGACCCAACTGGAGCTTCTTGAGATCCACACATGGACAGAGGCTTCATGGGGAGACAGCTCTTTGGTGGCATATATTGGTAAGCAAGGGGAAACAACTGAAAGGGTCGGGCCTCATTTGCATTTTTCTCACGTGGCAGTTGGGGTTGTCTTAGTTAAAATACAGTTTAATTTTGATTTTGGGAATGCTACTATGTCTGTTGGGAAATGAAAGGACAAGAGACTGCACCATATGTGCCTGGGGTAAGCAGTCACCGGGATCAAAAAATGTAGTTTGGCACAAGTGTATAGTGGAGCCTGAATAAAGCTAGATAGGAAGGGAAGGGGCTTCTCTCTTCAGAGGGAAGGGGGAAGTGCATCCCTAGTGGTACTTAGGATACTTATGTTAAGGATCCTATATGCTACTGATCTCTCTTTGAATACTGCAATGCAGTGTAGAGGCAGCAGACAGTGCAAGGGCAGTGGAAGGTGCAGATATGGCTTTTGCTGAAGCTGCTAACAGCTTTAAGGAACTCTGGTGAGAGTCCTTCTACAAAGCAATCAACTCTGTAACCACTTCAGCTAAATCAGGTAGTAGACTCCCTGCAGCAGATCAGGCACAATTTCCATTGGAGTTGGAGACAGACCTGCCTGGACTCCTCCAACTCTGGACAACAAAAAGCAAATAGGTTTGCAGCAAAGTTGTGGGAGGGGAAAGGGAAGTAACTACTATAAGTATGCACTGCCTTATTGGATATTCACAGCATGAAAGAAGGAGTGAGGTTAAGGCTATTCCCAAGACAATTCCAGGGTCCTTCCCTGGAAAGATCAGAGCCTCATTTAATAGATGTATACTAGATTTATTATTGCCATGCTTATTCTGTGTTCTCTTCATCACCAATAAAGTTTCCTTGGTTTTTTACAATGGCCTCAGTGCTTGCATGAGGGATTTATTGCCTGTCCCAGGGGCCCCAGTTTCTGGGTGGGGGCTTGAGCTGATATAATTTCTAAAGTTTCCAGAAGTTGCTCCTAGATAATTGAACCCAGCCCTTTTTGCTGCTGACAACAACTGGCAGGAAGGTTACATTTGTAAATGGTTTCAAGTCCTCGTCAGGAACACAGCCTTATCAAAATTCTGGATGCGAGAGATGCAGCATATATCTGCTTTTATTGGGTCTCTTATCGGGGTTTTGAGTTATTTTTAATTATAGTTGTTTAGGAAATATTTTAAAATGGTCATGTTAGGTCTGGAAGCTTGATAAATAAAGATGTATGCATTCCTTTATTTCAGGATACATATAATTCATAGAACATTGGTTCATTATTCTTGTAGGGGTCACATTCACTCCCTGGCAGCTTCTGGATACTTGAGTAATTCCGTGACCAAGATCACCTATTTCTCCTCACCAAGCACTGATTGGGGGCAGTGGAGAGAGCCTCTTCTTTCAGATGTGGACCTTACTATCATTATCCATGCCTTGGCCACCTCCTACTGCAATGCACTCTGCATGGGGCCACACTTTAAGTTAATTCAGAAACTTAAATTGGCATAGAATGTGGCTGACCACATATTAAGCAGTGCGTCACATGGGATATTACACTAGTGCTCTTTAATGTGTGCCAGTTTCTGATTACTTTCCAAGTGGAGAGTAAAGGTGTTGCTTTTTGACCTGTAGCGCACTAAATAATTAGATGATTTTTCAATTGACCACATCCCATTCTCCCCTGTGATAAAGCTGCAGTGATAATTATCAGAGGGGCTCGAGGTTGCAGCACCCTGATTTAGAGGACACTGTCAATTTAAAAAGCACAGTTCTCTATGAACAATTTTTATCTATTATTATTGCAAGTGACACAAAAATTATTATAACTGACAGGAATTAGAGGGAGAGACTCTATTTTTGTTTTTCTTTGTGAATTTCCAATAATCTGTGAATAGTTCAGTTGCACTATTTCCCCTGTATACTCAGTAAATCAGTTCCCTCTGTTTGTGTAGGTCTCTCAAATAGCAACATGTAAAAGAAAAATATTTTTTAAAAGGTAGGTACATTTATTGGTAAGACAATAAACACTGGTAGGGGTGCTTACATGCTGGTTCAGTAACTAAAACTACTTTTAATTCTCTTTTTTAATGGACTACATTTCAAGTTGATTTCTTTTTAAAAGAAAGGGCTGCTGGCAAGATCTTTGACTCTGAATCTTTCCTATCACCTCCTTTTGTCTGGCATAGCCCAGATCTTGACCTTTGGGTCATGCCACATCACTTTTTCTTAGTCTTTTAAGACAAAATGAGGGAGGTGGGAGGGAATTGCTATTTTGTGAGCAGGTGCTAACCTTAGTTTGACCTGAGTTGTAGACACAGTCCACTGCAGTATTTTGGGGATTTGTTTGAACGTTTGTAAAAACGGTTATATGAGGAATAAATGTTTTAATGAAATCTATGTAGAAAATACATGTAGACGCGTGAATAGCTTTATTTGTTGACTTTTTGGATAGAGGAGATCTCAGAGGAGAAAAAGGAAACAGCAGAATAAGAAAGAAAAATGGTAGGAATAGATGAGCTTTTGTACTTAGGAAGGTGAGGACTGTAACTTTTTGTTATATGTATATGGTTATTAGAAAGGTGCTGATTGGTCTGACCAAATAGCATCTTGCAGGTCATAAATTTGAAGCTGTAGTTGCAGTTCAGTCACTAACCTGGCAAGGACTGTGTTTTGACAGCACCTAATGAGGGGAAATGGAAAGAAATAGATGTACTGTAAAAAGTACAGTGGATAAATAATTACAAGAGCACATATAAAAAAGCAGTAAAAATCCTATGGGAGAAAAATCAGGAAAGATGATTTAATGGTTATCAACCATAAAATAAATGTTTTTAAGCTCTGTCATCTTTGCTTTTATAGTCAGGATTTAACCACTATTAAACTAATGCTTTTATCATAACTATGCTTTTCAGACTTTATTTAACCAGTCTTTTGTACAGACAGTTACTGTCGTCATAACCTTTGAGCCCCTCTGTTTTGGCATTTCACAGGACTGTTGTCTAAGTTTGAGGCTCCTGGGAAGCAAATTTAGCTGAAATGTTCTAGTACGGTTTTATGTGCAAAGCACAGCATCAGAAATCCTCTCAGATTTGCCTATTGTTGCAGTGAGAGGCTTTGTAATTACCAAGGGATTATGGCAGAATATGAAAGGCATTGAAAGCAGCTTTTTTGCAGCTCAGGAATGTGTTCTACACAAACTATCAGCCAGGGTAGTGAGGCAGAAGTATTTTAAAACATTAAGAGTTCAAGAAGAAGGTCCTGCTAAAACTCCTAATTAAAGAAATAAAAAGCGCTTTTAAAGAATGTCAAAGACTGTCATTTGATTTCTCCAGTAAGGAAAAAAGGGTCTTCTGAGGATTGCAAATGAGATGACAGCACTACATAAATACCATGGATTCATCTGTTTTTTTCCCTCCATGACAAAAGTAATGAAACTGGAGCTTAATGGTACATAAATAAAAATAATTAAATAGAAGATAGTTGTAGTGGTACATTACCTGAATTGATATACAAGATTAAGAGGCCAATAACCCAGAAACAAATTAGTTACTTTGGTGTTTTCTATAAATTAGTCAACACTTTCTGACATGAATATGGTGCAAAATTGCACCCACCATTTTAGCTCATTTTAAATTATATCATTACTGATTACGTTTTAGCTCATAAAGATCAGTCTTTTCTTCATTGCATTGCCAACAAATTATTTTCTACAAAAGAACCTAGTAATTTTTTACATTATTTCTCCTTGTCCTTTCCTCTTTAAGGAATTTGGCATCAAGCCTTCTCAGTTCTAATGTTGTGTTTCATTGAGGGATGGGATAGTAATAGCTACAGAAACTGATGTTTGCTAAGGCCTGCATTCAGAATTTATCTTTTTGATGGGTTCATGTGCCCAATCTACTTCCTAGAGAAGTCAGTTACAACACTTTTCTTGACTTCATGAGAGAAGGATTGGACCCTGAGTGTTAAACTAGTGGCTTCCTCAATTTTGCTGAGATTTCAATAAGCCAAGGGAACATACGTTACAGTGCTGAGCAGATATGAAAAGTTAAGTGGTTTACGGTGTGTTTAAGCAAGTACAGGTGTGGATTAAGAGGTGTTAAATTCGAAAAAGTAATGTAACCAATCCTTGTGGGACCCCACTGAAACAGACTCATTTAATGACAATGCCCTGTTTACATTTTTATTTTGAAATCTGTCAGCCGAACAGCTGGTTGGCAGCAAGTGGGCTGGACCAGCTGCATGCCCCAACAGCTCTTTCTCCCCCTTTGCTTACTCCAGAGTGTTTTAGTAAAAGTCAAAAGTTTAGTTAAAAGACCTGGCTGAGGAGTTTGCTGGACCATTAATGTTGAAGTATTTTTAGTAAAAGTCAGGGACAGGTTGCGGGCAATAAACAAAAATCCACAAAAGTCGCAACCTGTCCCTGACTTTTACTAAAAATACCTGAACATTAATGGTCCAGCAAGCTCCTCAGCCAGGTCTTTTAAAACTCTCGTGTGCAAGTTATCTGACCTGCGGACTTAAAAATATCTAACTCAAGTAGCTTCTTTTTTCCCCAAATACAGAACAAAAATAGTTATTGAGCACTTATGTCATTTTTGCATTATTACTGGTAATTCTATCATTTCTATGCAATGATGGACCGATATTATTATGCAAATTCTTTTTCTGCCTAATATATTTTAAAACTATTACTTCTTAATTCTGCTTGCCTTTGGCTTCCCAGATCAATTTTGTACAATTCCTGACTTCTGATTTATATTCATTGCTATCAACATCCCCTTTTTTTCATTTGTTTTATTTTATTTTTTTGTTTGTTTTGTTTAACTTTTTACAGCTGTCGTCACTTGTTCTCTAAAGCAGGTTGGTTTTTTAACTATAGCCACCTTCCTCTGTTGTGGGACTGTGGCTTTTTTCAGCATCTATAAGGTTGTGTTAAATGATTTCCAATTATCATTCATTTTTTTCAATTGAATTCTTTCTCCCAGTTGATTGGGCTCATAATTGTTTTCAGCTTTTTGAAAGTGACCCTATATAAGCATCAAGTATATATATTACTTGTCTGCATTTTGTTCTGCTTGTGCGTCATAAATGTGATCAAGGTATGATCACTTGTTCCTTACATACCATTAACTTTTTAGTTCTGTGATCAGTATCTTTTTGTCATTAGGACAAGGCCTACTGTAGAATTCCCCATGTTGGCTGCAACACTTTTTGAATTAGGAAATCGTCATCTATATTATTTAGAAATACCAAGGATATTTTCGTACTGGCAGCAGAAGACCTCCAGCACATGTCAATAAAATTGAAGTCCCCCATGATCACATAGGTTCCTCCCACAAACGCACACATAGATAGGTGCATAAGGAAGAGGTGTGTGTGTTCTCTAGTGTGATTTTGTGGTCTGTAGTAGACACCAACTCGTACCCTGTCTTGTGCTTTATCTGTTATGAAATTGATCCCTAAGTATTCAAGATAATTTTCTTCTGAGTTATCAGTTATAGCATTTGTGTATAGCAATTCAATATTTTCTTCTCTTTCTGTTCTTTGATTTCTCATTTCATTTAGTTCTTGACATCTTGATTTTATGCTTAGTGCTTCTATCTTCCCTGTCTTTACCCTCCCCTTTTGATACTAGTTTAACTGCCTCCTGCCTGCTCCAGCCAGAGTGTCCCTGAGGAGGTTGGTCCTCATTCTAATTGGGTAGAGACCTTCCAAATGATACAGTCCTTATTTCCTGTAGAAGGTGCACCAATGTTCCACAGAACCAAAGCCCAAACTTTACACTACTTAGCTAGCCAGTGATTCACTTTCAGAATCTTCTGCCTTCTGTCTTCCTTTGCTCATGGGACAGGAAGGATCTCTGAGAAGATTGCTTGGACCTTCATCTTTAGCACTTTTCTGAGTTCCCTGAAGTCATCTACACACTCTGTGATATATCCCACAATGCAGTATCACTAATGCTGATATGAACCATCACGAATGGATTCTTGCCTGTTGATTTCATATAACTATCCAATCTTAGAGTGATATCTCATGTCTTGGCTCCAGGAAAGCAGCACACTATCCTGATGTCTACCTGTTCCTTGCAGAATGTTCTTTTGATTCAACTGAGTACTGAATCTTCAAGACGGATCATCTGTCTTCCTTGCAGAGTTGGAGAAGGGTGAATATAAGATGAAGGATATACCTATTTCCAATTTTAATGTTCCTTTATTTAGCCTTAAATGGAGGACTCTCCTTTATATGGCCTTACTCTTCCATAGATCCTAAGAAGAAGATTTTATCCTTCCAGCTCTTTTACTGTTACACCAGTTCCTAAATGGTGGTCAGTCCAGCCCTGCTTCCCTAGATCCTAAATGAAATACATACACTCTCACTTCCCAGGTCCTAAATGAATGACTAGTTTCTTTGCCTTCACTCAAGACCTTCAAGGAAATTACCTTTTCTTTACTGAGGGTTTAGCAAGATACACAGTGCTCACCAGATGTCTGTGCTGGGATCTGGAGGATGGGGAGGATTGCATCCTCAGCAAATTGCAGATGACACTAAGCTGGGGTGACTAGTAGATATGCGGGAGGGTAGTAATAGGATACAGAATGACCAAGACAAATGGGAGGATTAGGCCAAAAGAAATCTGATGAGCTTCAACAAGAACAAGTGCAGAGTCCTGCATTTAGGACGAAATAATCCCATGAACTGCTACAGACTGGGGGCCGACTGGCTAGGCAGCAGTTCTGCAGAAAAGGACCTGGGGGTTACAGTGGACAAGAAACTGGATATGAGTCAACAGTGTGCCCTTATTGCCAAGAAGCCTAACAACAGATTGAGCTGCATTAGGATCATTGCCAGCAGATCGAGGGAAGTGATTATTTCCCTCTGTTTGGCACTGGTGAGGCCACATTTAGAGTTTGTGTCCAGTTTTGGCCCCCCACTACAGAAGAGATGTGGACAAATTGGAGAGTGTCCAAGGAGAGCAATAAAAATGATTAGGGGGCTGGAGCACATGACTTATGAGGAAATGCTGAAGGAACTGGGCTTGTTTAGTCAGCAGAAGAGAAGAATGATGGGAGATTTGATAGCATCCTTTAACTCCCTGAAAGGGGGTTCCAGGGAGGCTGGAACTAGACTGTTCTCAGTGGTAGTGGATGACAGAACAAGGAGCAATGGTCTCAAGTTGCAGTGGGGGAGGTCTAGGTTGGATATTAGGAAAAACCTTTTCACTAGGAGGGTGGTGAAGCACTGGAATGGGTTACCAGGGGGATGGTGGAACCTCCATCTTTAGAGGTTTTTAAGGTGTGGCTTGACAAAGCCCTGGCTGGGATGACTTAGTTGGAGTTGGTCCTGTTTTGAGCAGAGGGTTGGAATAGATGACCTCCTGAAGTCCCTTCCAACCCTAATATTCTGTGATTCTATGACTGCTTTTAACTCAACCATGAACGTCACTGTAGATGGATGGAATTGGCTTTCTCTGTTCAAGAGTGCAGAGTCCACTATCTCTACAACTTTCCCAGGCTGGGAAACAAGACACCAGGCCTTAGAATCACAGCTGACTCATGCATTACAGCACAAAAAAAGTAAACATTGAACTAGCAGGCAAATTCCTTACCAGCCAAATTTTAAAATATGAGTTTTTATAGTTAATTGTGCCCATATTAGCTTTATCTATATTTTACTGGAAGGGAACTGAAGCTTGGAGAGATTAAATGGTTTGTCCAAAGTCACACAGGAGGTCTGCAGCAGTCAGTAACTGACCCAAGGTTTCTTGAGTCCAAATTGAGACTTGAGACAAGAATGTCCTTTACCTCAGTGGTAATGGTAGCAGATGAGAAGGGCAAATGACACACTAGGGGGACTAGTGTGCTAGTTCTATTCTGAGAGATGTTCTTTTGGTCTTGCCTGCCCCAGAGGGCCTTTATCTTGACTTAAAATAAATGAAAGATGCCATAAGATGTAGTTCCCTTTGCAAGGAACCAAGCCTAAGGTCTGCATGAAGAGCAGGGCACAGTCTTAGAAGAGAGCAAACTCAGATGGTGTTATTGTCAGCCCTGTTTTTCTCTAAGCTAAACTCCACATGGGTGATGTCTTATCTCCACATTAGAGGAGTCTCACTGGAAAGTTGACCAATTCCTTCCTTTTCTTTCTCAACCTGACAATCCTTCAGAGATCCAGCTCAGAGAGGTACATCTGGTAGGGTAAGGGGACTGCCTCTGGACATCTAGTAACCTAGAGTTTTAGAATCATCTAAGGGAGGGGGGGGGCATTGTGCCACAGGAAGCCATAGTTTTGGCTAAGGAGCACTTTGATCCTTGTGGACATGGTTTCTCCAATCTTGGAGGGACTCTTGGCTCTCCTTCCTAAGAGTATCCATCTGTTTCACTTTCCCCAAAGACATTGAGGAGATTGTCAGAGAATCTTGTGACAAGCCAATTATTTGCCCTGCTTTATCGCAATACCACGCCTCTAACAGAATACTGCTGGATATTGCAAATATTACTGGCAGACTCTTTTCCCCCATATAAAACATTGTAGTCACCTCTGTGATGGAAAGTCCAGATCTCCCAATGAAGGAGATGGTTCCCACAAAATATCTTCTGACAGGAAACTGTGGAGAAATCAGCCTTCTTCCTGAGTTTGTCTGTGTTATGTTTACTGAGCATTCTCATACGTTTTGGTTTTTCTGAGATTTTGTGCAAAAGGATTTTGTGCATTCTTAAAATTCACTATTCCTGCAACACAAGTAGCTACAGTAAGAAATCCTGAATTCAAATCCTGTCTGAACGTCTGAGTTTCAATGTAACCTTGCGCCTTCCTGTGGCTTAGTCTACAAAGATAAAAGCATGTTCTTCCTGAATACCATATACTTCTAGGAACATGCATATTGGATCAGATTGTTCAATTTAGTGAGATCACCTGTCTCTGAAAGTAGCCAATATCAGTTGCTTCTTGAGTCCTGATTAAAACAACATAATCTACAAGAATACTAGTGCAGCTTGTTGGTTTTTAAACTCTTGGATTTAAACATTTCCATTAATTTAAATCCTTAAAATAATACTTTGCCTTTACATAGTGCCTCTTGCCTGATATCTCAAAGTATTTTTGAAGGTGTTGTTCTCACTTCACAAAATAAAGATGAAAGCCAAATTTCAATAAAATACAAAATAATTGTACAATTTATGAGCCCTTTAAAAATTGTATTTATAATGCTAACAGATTAAACACAACTGGTCTGGATGTTACCATAACATGCATCATTTGATGAAATCATTGTCAATGATAAAGGGAGTTTTGCCTAATTAATGGCTGAGTGTTACACTATCTCCCTTAGAATTTGAGTCTGAGCAGCCTCCTCTGGAGAAAAAGTGTCTAGGGGGAGATGCATGATTTATTGAGAAATATTCTGGAACTGTTCCCAAAAAAGGAGCGTTACGCTTCAGTGATTTTATAGTTTGTTTAATGGAAAATGAAACTGTCTAGTTGCCATAAATGATGCAATGCTTATATTTTACAGGTTTTAGCGTGTTCTGAGTATTTGCCTGTTATCGATGGGATATGTAATATTTTCCTTTAAATGGATCTTTAAATGCATTTGATTAAAATCTTCTCAGTTACATAACTTTCATAATTCTGTTGCAATTAGAAATATACCGTAATAATTATGTCTGGATGACTTGCAACTTCTTGTGTGTCTACTGTATTTATTATGAGACACATTTTGTGGAGGATGTTTCTCAAATGTTTCTCAAAGGTGTTAACTTCAGGAAACTGATTCACAGACAACAGCAGTATGAAATTTGCCAGAAATCTTTGTACATCTGTATTATTATGAAAAACTATACTTACAGAATTATACTTTGCCATTACTTGGACATCATGTATTTCACATTTTCATGTCTTCACAAGTGAAGTGTGTAGGTGTTTTGCATAATTTTACTGAAATGTGGTATTTTGCAATATAGGCAATGACATGTATTTGGGAAATCATTCCAACTACATGAAGAGAGTGAAGTACTGGCACTTCCTCAAAATAGGGCCAAGAATTAAAACAAAAAGTTGAGATTGCTTCAGAACAATCTACATCTAGTCCTCTCTTTCAAGAAGCAAAAATAAGGGGAAAATTTTGTGGAGAAATCCTGCTACCTTTACTCATGTGATTAATCTCATGGAATTCGAAGAACACCTGAATGCTTAAGCAAGATTACTGTGAAGCTTTTATTTTTGTACTGAGACTTGAAACTGCCTATATTGTCATTACTCTATTCATGCTCCAAAAATAATCATCCCACAGCTGACTATTCCATGTGCATTTTTATCCCTGAGAATGGTTTGCATGACTGTTCTTTAGTTATCTGGAAAAATTGACTGACACATATTTGAGATAGTTATTTTTGTTTGTTTAAGTGATGGTATGCTGATGCCTCACTGAAACACTACCAACTTTGCCTTCAACTACTCTCAACAACTGAGTTTCTGTACAATGTAAGATTTCTAAACAATATATAAAAAATTCAGACCGTGCAAAAATATTCAGACTGCTCCTCAAAGATGATTTGACAGCTTCATTTAGTTCAGAATACAACCCTCTGCTGCCCGTATGAGGTGGGTCATTCTGAGCACATTGCACTATTGAGCACCTTTGCTGCCCTTTTCATTTCTGGTTGCATTTCAAAGTGCTTGTCATGAAATACAAAGCCCTGGTCATCTACAATGCAAATTACCTGAGATCTCTTCTTTTTTATCATTGCAGTTAAGATCTTGGTTACTCTTGCTGACAGTTACTAGAGTACCATTGTCCAGGACTAGTGGCAGGGCACTGGATGGTATTGGGGTCTGAGCTTAAACATGTAAGAACCTGTGTCAGACTTGCAATGTAGACGTATCCTCAGCTGTGTGTACCTGCCTGCAGAATTCTCCTATTCTTGCAATCCATTAAATTTGAATTCAACAAATTTAGGACAATGGAAGCATATTTGTTTTCACAGAAATTTAAT
Source organism: Emydura macquarii macquarii (assembly GCF_026122565.2). Lineage (NCBI taxonomy): Eukaryota > Metazoa > Chordata > Testudines > Chelidae > Emydura > Emydura macquarii. The sequence goes on along the minus strand of NW_027131500.1, from coordinate 4,010,551 downwards.
GAAACATTGTTGCAGACTTCTGATTTACTAATTTAAACTGTTGCTGAATATCTTACATTTGTTTTAATTGTTATAATATCAGTAACATTGTGGTGGCACTTCATAAAAGTACATCAATGAAACTATTAAAAAGGTTAAGGATTTCACTTCTGCTCCCCCCTTTTTTTTCCCCCACAATCAGGAAAAGGTCACAACTGTGAGAGGCTGAATGGTCTTCACACTCCAAGAGCAAATAAACCAACAAGTTCTACGTTTCTCTTTTAGAAGCTAAGCTGCTTGACATCCCTCCCCATTAGTTTGTTTTGTGTATGCATTCTCTTCAGGGCCATGTATCTTACAAGTGTTGTAGTAGCAAACTTTTATCTTAGGGCCTGGGTTGAGTTTTGGCTCCTTTTAGGAACTGTTGTAATCATATCTTTCCCAAGATAGTAAAGAGAGTGACTATAATTTTTGGTCTTTCCAATTTGTTGTCAAATTTAGAAAATAAACTTGAAATTGAATGCACACTTTTCTGTAGGGTTCAAAAGAAGGATAAGCTAAATGGTCCTTTTATATCTGCATTTTGTTTACTAGACAAAAAATATTTTTGTTCACACGGCAACAAAAGTGATGGGCAGGAAAATAGTTTTGATCTAGGATGCCCTAATATACTCTTATAGGCCACTAATTTTTGTGGTACCTACAGAACACAATCCATTTTCACTTTAAACACCAGTATCTGAATTTTTGGGGTGCAAACTCCTGAAATTTACACTGAGTATCCATTCGTAAATTGTTTTTCTTCAGAGCTGGTCTGACATCACATGCCTGCCGAACCCAGTCAAAATTTTGTGAAATTAAAACTTGGCAGGCAGTAGGAGCCATCTGTGTTGCCCACTAGTTTTCTGTCATCTAAAAATACAAAATAATCTAAACAGTGCATGCAGATTGCACATCCCAAATGTGTTTGTTCTTTCTGTATTCCAGTCTGTCACTAAATCACTCTAAAAGGCTTGAGAAATGTACAGATAACATGTTCTTTCAGAAATCCACACACCCCCAGATTGTGTATTCCACATCCATTTTTCTGTAGGAGCAAGAGAATTTAGAGTATTGGTTCTTTTCAACATCAAGGATTCTGTGTCTGTTGTGTTGCTTCTGGATAGGGTAACCAGATGTCATTATAAAATCAGGACAGTCCCAATATTCGGGGCTTTTTCTTATATAGGCACTTATTATTCTCCACTCCCATCCCGATTTTTCACATTTGCTGTCTGGTCACCCTAGTTCTGGATTATCCATTTTTATATATATATTTTTTTAAAATGTATACCACTGTAACTGGACCATATCTTCCTTGCTGCACTGACTGGGGAGTTTGAAGAAAATAACATCTAACCTCTAAACATATGAAATCAGCAGGACACATGAAGAGGAGGTGTGTTTTCCTGAAGTGCCCATTCAGCACAGTGGGGGATGCTGACTGGCAATAGCAGTAAGATGCAAATAAATACCTGTAAAAGAAATAGGGGAATTGGAGGACATGGAGGGGTCAAAAGAGAATGGGATGGAGAATAAAAAGGGGGGGGGGAAATGGGAGAGAAATGAGTGAGAAAGGTATTTGAAAGGCATAATAGATGGGGAGAATAGAAGGCTTAGAAGAGAAGAAAGAAATGGAGATATCTTATATTAGAGAAAAAGCAAGAAATGTGTACTCAAAATGCAAAGGCTGCACTTAAGATTATTCATGGTTGTGCTGCTGTTAAGGGCCACCAGTGAAAGCAAGGGATTTCAGTTAATTTGATTAGCAGCCTCAGCTAGCATTCCAAGCTCTGGGGGGGTTGAAACTTAATTGTCTCAGCTCCACCTTTCATAAAATCATCATCCATGCATCCATGTTCTCGTTCTCTGAAATAGTGCACCTCCTTGATGTGGGGCTTTCACTCTGTAAAATGCCCTGACTCTCCAAAATTCTACTGTCTGCCTTCTGCCACATACATAGCACATTACTGTACTTAGCAATTACACTTTCAAATCACAAACATGAACATGGCTCCACTTCACCCTTTCTTAGACAGCTCCACTGGCAGCCCATTTCATATTGTCTTTCAGCATGTCTCTCTCCTTTTCATAGGTCCCCCAATGGACTTGCTCTTGCATATGGCACATTTGTCTATCCCATTGTTGTTGGTGCACAAGTCTTTTCCTCTGTAATGCCCGTTAACTGAAATAGCTGTCCTGCTGGAAATGTGTTCAGGGCAGTGGAGAATGAGATAGAAAAACATCAGGAATCAAAGTTTCATATTTCATTGCAAAATTTCATGATTTTTTCACGTCAAAATAAGCTAACCTAATGAAACATTCAAAGTTTCTGAAATTCAGATTTTCGGTCTGAAAAACACAGAATTTCAATTTGCTATGTTTTTATTGTGAACATTGTTATTGTATGAAAAATGAACATTTTTGGTCATAACATGGTTTGGAACTGAATGATTGCTTGTTCTTGGTACTAATATATTCATTACTTGTAGTTGATTGCTCAGTAACTTCCCATTTCATTGGCTGTCTCTTCTGAAAACCTATCTAACCAGTCTTGCTTCCTTGTATATATCTTTTTATTTATTATTTAACTTTGTAATTATGGTAACTTGTCATGGTTTGTGTGAAAGATAATGTGCAAAACAAGTTCCCAATTCTGTAAGTTGTTATTGTTTATTGGCATAGTCCTTAATTGATCTTAAAGTTAATAGGACTTGTCATTTTACAATATACACTACTTGTGTGTGTAAGTGTTTACGTGATCAGGCCCCAAATGTGTATTGGACTGTTTAGGAATCCTCTGGTTTGACTAGAGATTTCACAATTATCCAGTTATAATTCTCTTGCTCATACAGTAATCAGCTTAAGAGTTAACTCAAGGAGACAAGAACACATGGAAGATGCTGTTTCTTATGCAAATATTACTAGTTTTAATTGTACATTTTATTTATATCTAGCAGATAAATGTCTACTTTATGTAGAGCAGACACGTTAGTTGCTAAGTAGGTACATATCATTCTTTTGTGTTTCCTC